>NC_088395.1:52968333-54282916 GCF_037993035.2 Macaca fascicularis
AAGGCAGTTAGCTTCTCAGGTCAGAAGCAAGACAGAGCAAGCTCTGGTCAATTTCTCTCACTGTTTCAGGTGCACCCTTCCTGTCTGCTAAACACACACACACACACACACACACACACACACACACACACACACACACATTCCCCTGGCACTGATTCAGATCAGTGGGCAGCTTCTGGGCAGCCACCCTCACCTGCATTAGGAGGCTGAAAGGCATGGGAACTTTAGCTCGAGGGTGGCCTCAAAGCTTCCTGAAGGTGCCACAGCATGACGCACAGCTGGGCTGAAGAGCTTTCTGGGTCTGTGGTTTGTAAGAGCCAGGGCCTTTGCCCCCTTGTCACAGCTTTTGGCGGATCTTCAGAATGCTCAACCATAGGTGCAGTCATTCCCGCAAACACCTCAGGCCAGGAAGGCTTCTCACCACAGTAATGGAGCACACCATCGTCTTAGCAGAAGAACAAACCTACGAAATAGAAGCTTACCCACTTGTGCAGTAGTAATGTAATAGATCACATTGGCATTCACTCCCGCAATTCTTTCAGGGAATGACCCAACCCGGCCCTGCTCATCCCAAACTAATAATCATAACAACCCATACGTGCCTCTCGCTTTGCACTGATGGCGTCATTGGGGGAGCGTTGAGTCTAACTATTGCACTATGTGTTTTCTCCGTTTCCCTGATCTGAAACTGTAGGCTTCCGGATACCAAGACAGATGCCCCAGGCCACTCTCTGAAGTGATAATGCTGCAGGTGGGCCAGGCCTTGACCTCAGTACAGCTCACCAGCAGCAGCACCTTGCCAGGGCCAAGAGCCACCCAATTGTGTTGCTGGAGCTGAAGGAGAGGAAAGGTCTAAAGAGATGTCATAAAGATCTCCGTCTCGATAGCACAGCAGCCTCCTCTTACAGACATGCGGGTGTTTTGGTTTCTTTCAACATATACCAACTGTGGCATTTTTCAGGATGCCTGGGGTCTTCAGCTAACCTTCCATCCACACCACCCTGCCTCCCCCACTGCCCCTCTCTACCCTACCCCAAACCTTCCTTCTGTTTTAAATGCTGCCCCCGAGGATCACTGACTGGTTTTCCTCCTGATAAGGATATCAAAACACCTTTTACCCCTAATCCTCAAGATACTTAAAAGAATGAATCTTTGGAACATCTATTTTAAAAATTATTGGCCAGGCACGGTGGCTCATGCCTGTAATCCCAACACTTTGGGAGGCCGAGTCAGGTGGATCACAAGGTCAGGAGTTCAAGACCAGCCTGGCCAACATGGTGAAACCCAGTTTCTACTAAAAATACAAAAATTAGCCAGGCATAGTGGCACATACCTGTAATGCCAGCTACTCGGGAGGCTGAGGCAGGAAAACTGCTTGAACCCAGGAAGCAGAGGTTACAGTGAGCCAAGATCGTGCCACTGCACTCCAGCCTGAGTGACAGATCAAGACTCCATCTCAAAAAAAATTATTAGAGAAACAGTGGCTGAGTGATAATAAGGAGGAAAATACAAGTAAAACAGTGAAAGGAATGTTATTTCAAAATGATCGAGTTTCCCACTTAGAGAACAACACTTCATATGTGGTGCATTCCCTTACAGGCTTTTTTCTATGCATGTTTTTTAAAATTATGAGATTGGAGAACAAGTAGTGTGTTTATAATACTGCATCTGTTGTTTTATTTAATATTACACCAATGCTATTTCCCATAATGACAGTGACAAGGATGTTGCTGCTAACACCCATGGTAGCAAACACGTACAGAAAGCTTGATATGGAACAGAGGCCATCTTTGTGCTTTCCTGGTATTGACTCATCACCCTGTAATATCAAAATATGACTATATTTTTAAATTATATAAATAGGTATATATAATAACAGTCACTTAGTGTGTTGTTAATGTTATCGTCCCTTATTACAGAATAGGAAACTGAAACACATAGGTTAAGAGACTAAGAAACTTGCCCAAAGTCACATTGCCTGCAAGGGCAGGGACAGTAGAGTTTTCCCAATGCCTGTGGCACTATGTGTATATATACGCACATATGTATATATGTATATATATACACGATATATGTACATATATGTATATATGTACATATGTGTATACGTATATGTATATATGATATGTATATATATATAAATGAAGAGAGAGAGTGCACTAAAAACATCTGCCCAGAGTAAGTATCCACAAGTATGAGTTTTTATTCTCACATCTCTGAACTTCTGCTTTCTGCTCTTCCCCATTATTCCTCGCCCCTGTCTGCCCCAGACCTCTCTCCCTGCTCCGCACACCTTCACCTCCCCTCCACACTGCACTCTCTTTCCCCATTTCCCATTTCCTCTGACTCTGGATCTGAATAAATTGACAACATCTTCTCATGATTTAGCTCAGAAAATATTAGTACCATCAGTCTTTCATTAGATCAAAAATGAATTTACCTTTTTGAGACAGGGTCTCACTCCCATTGCCCAGGTCAGAGTGTAGTGGTGTGATCATAGCTCACTGCAGCCTTGACTTCCTGGGCTCAAGTAATCCTCCCATCTCAGACCCCTGAGCAGCTGGGAATATAGGCATGAGCCACCATGCCCAGCTTATTTTTTTATTCTTGTAGAGACAAGGTCTCACCATATTGCTCAGGATGATCTCGAACTCCTGGGCCCAAGCAATCCTCCTGCCTCGGCCTCCCAAGATTCTGGGATTATAGGCGTGAGCCATCATGCCTAGCCAACAATAAACGGTAATGGTAGAAGTAATCAACACAAGATACAACAGACAAGGTGAATTCTATACAAAGAATAAAATGCCACTAATGAAAATTCAACTGCTAACAGCTTCGTATCTCCATCAGATTCAAATCTTCACAATTTGATGGAGGAGAGTTGGACTTAATAGAACTGATAGCAATAGAATAATCCATATAATAATTTTTGGCCTTTAAATTTTACCTTTAAAATATTTATAAAAGTTTATATGCTTTTGTGCTATCATTATCCAGTGACCACTTACTTGTCCAAGCATTATACAAGTTACATGAAGAGGCCACTAGAGTTCTAATTTCCTAGAGAAATTTCCATTCAAATTTTCCATACAAGCTCATGATGATGAAACTCCAGTATTGCATTTAGGCTCCACGATACCCTGTAAGGAGAGCTGAATATTCATTATGCTAATAAAATATGCCTTCCCCCTGCCCCACAGACTCAGACCTTGAGTCCCTGAAGAGCTGAAGAGATAATCTAAACATCATCCAAGGGGTCAAAGGTAGACTTGACATCTGTCTGTCCAGAACATGTCCCAGGGAAATGCGGGAACAGCGACAGCTTAGAATTGACTGGAAACTGACCGTATGCCAGGGACTGTCCAGATAACTGTACATGTCTTCACACAGTCAGAGCTCTAAACTGCCCCAAGAAGTAGATGACGTTACTAGTAGTATTTCCATGGTACTAATGGCGAAAGGAAGCACAGAGATGTTAAGGAACTTCCTCAGTGTCACCCAGCAGTGATTGGTGGAGCCAAGAGCCACAGGCATCGCGAAAACTCTGCTGTGCTGCATATTAGTGCAATCAAGAGTAAGATCCAAAGGCTACTGCAAAATATTTAGAATTTTATAGCATGGGACTGCACAGGCAATAGACATTTGATTTCTTCAGAAATCTTTAAGAGATGGAGACTTGAAAGGATTGGTCTGGGTATCATTTGGAAACGGTGCCCTGAGTATGTCATTACCATAACAGGCAGCATGTCAGTGTCGGTCTCCTCACCTGAAGGTCTTGGGTTTCTGCGTCAGAGAACACACCAAACTTATCCCTTCTATACCTTCACAAAGAAGAAAGAAGCTGTGTCACTGGGAAAGGAGACTATTCCCCTGCTCTAGTGTTGCTCAGACATGTTTCCATGAAAGTTAGAACCTAGGATCTTTTAAAAGTGCAGATTCCAGGAATCACACCCAGTGAGTCTCATGTAGTGTGGCCACAGTTGTGTCCTAGGATCTGGAAATTTGCTGCCCAGCCTAGGGAACTTTCAGAAACCTTATTAAATCCCTTTGGTAGCAAGACTGTCTGCAATATACCCAGAAAAATATTCCCAGGACAGGCATGAGGTTGAGAAGAGCAACCTCAGAGCAAAGAGTAACACAGGACAAGATGAGCGCAGGGTGAGATTCACAAGGGTAGGGCAGAAAGACTCTGAGAAGGCCTCACAACTCCTACTGGCCTTTCTCCTTGAAGGCCTCAGTTTATCTCAAATCCCTTCTCTCCATGGGCAGTGAATGAAGGGGTGCCAGGAAATGACCTTTTAGATTCCAAAATGGCATGGGCTCCTCTCAGGGACCACTGAACACATAGGATGGGAGGAGATGCAAGCTATTGTTCCCCTCCCACCAGCCTTGGTTTCCTTCTTGCACCATCATTTCCTTCCACGGGAGCCTAGAGCAATGTCAGGACTTAGGGCCAATGTCTTCCCTTCACCAACAGACACCTGCCCCTCACCTAAGGAGTTCGTCTCCCCTCTCCTCCCTTCAGCTGTCCTTCTCCTTCTCCCACAACACACACCTGTCCCTGGCAGCCTGACAACCCAGCCTGGCCTGTTCCTCCTATGTCACAGCCTGCAGAGGGCTGCCCTCACTGAGAAGAAGGACACCAGTCCCAGGATCCCAGAGCCATGACTACCACAGAACCATCCTGAGCATCAATGTCCCATGACAGTGGTTGACCTATGAAATGAAGCTTCACCATCCACCCCAGCTGGCCTTGAAACACTTTCTTATCACAAGAAAGCAACACAGAGGAACAAGGTTCCCGCAACCCCTCCCGGGGAACATTGTGTCCTTCTCCATGTTACTGTGCTCTTTCTTATGTACCGACTGCAACATTCCTATACTTTTGATGTTATTAAGAAGTTCTAGGATTCTTCTTTTAAATCCTAAACTTGTGGTTTGTAGTCAGAATATCATCGCCCATTTTGGGGCATTTTGGAAATTTCCAAGGGCAGCTTTGGGTGTTCAAATGATTGGAAGCGGCTACTGGCATTTGTGGGGTGAAGGTTACAGGGAGGCAAACAACTTTTTTCAGAGTCTTAAATAAACTGGATTTTTTTTCCATATATATCACTTCCCTGTAAACTGGGTGGCGGGAGGTGGGGGGTGCTTGTATGTTGCTTCACCTGGAAACTTACAAAGACTTATTGACTGCTTGAGAAATCACATCACTGCAGGGCATTCCATTCTTGGATTCCACTCTGACACAACATACCAATATGAATTTGCTTTGTAGTGCTGCATGCCTGGGGGAAACAATGAAGGGAATCCAACTTACCTACTAAAACGATTGTTTCCAGGATAAGCTGTTCGTTGATGGGGAAAATCAAGCGGGCGATGTTGGTAGTGTGATCTCTCATGAGTTGGTGAACACACTGGCTATGCCCATTGCTGTTACTGCACTGAAGTTCTGTTTGCAGGTGTATCTCCCTCACCAGGCTCCGTGGTCTCTCCTGGAAGGTTGGAAACATACCCAGTAGATCCCTGTGTCCTCAGGATGGGATAGAGGACCTCACAGGCAGAAGGAGGGCAGGGAACATTTAGTGATCTCTACATGGTTGGATGACCATTAGGGCTCGTGTGTGTGTGTGGAGAGAGAGAGAGAGAGAGAGAGAGAGAGAGAGGCAGGCTGTGGGGGCTGGCAAGTCTAGATTGTGCAAAGCAGAATGTCAGACTGGAGACCCAGGGAAGAGGTGATGTAGCTCGAATCCAAGGGCAGTCTGGAGGCAGAATTTTTTCTTCACGGGGGGATCCCAGTCTTATTTTTTTTTCTTTAAGTCTTTCAAGTAATTGAATCAGGCCCAGCCACATCACAGTGTATAATTTGCATTACTCAAAGTCTACTGATTTTAATGTTAGTCTCATCTTATAAAACACCTTCACAGAGACACCTAGTCTGGTGTTTGAACAAATACCTGTGTATTGTGGCTGAGCCAAGTTGACACATCAAGTTTACCATCACAGCCGACTAATACAAATCCCAGTAACCATGAAGGTCTGTCTTAGAAAGGCAGCTGACTTCCTAACTAAGACTGTGTATGAACCTTTTTTTGTCCAGCCCAAGTCTCCATTTCAGGCTCAGCACCAATCTGGCCAGGAAGCTAAAGCTGACATGAATGACTTCCAGGGATGAGGCAGTGACGGAATAGTCAGGGCGCACATGCAAGTACAATCCCAGAAGGCACACGTGGTACCCCTGGACACCAAGACTTTACCCTTGTTAGGGCACTCCCAGCAGGACATACATTAGGCAGGAGCTGGCCAAGGCCCCCAGTGTGGCCTCCCACTGTGGGACCTTTCCCTCTAGGGTTCCTCATCCAGTCCGAACAACTCATTTGTGTCCTTGGTTTCTGAGGGACTGACAGAAGGCAGTCAGTCCAAGTTCTGTTAACCATTGACATCAGTTCCTCCTCTTCACAAGCATGGATGACATCTGTAGATGTTCTGCATGGGATGCTCAGGAGCTGGGTTGCCCTACTGTCCCCTAGTTGCAGCTCTGTCAGGTGCAGTTGTGCACTCAACAGTCAGTATGATTTCAACATACTCACAGGAATTTGGGAAGGCTGAATGGGGAGCATTTTTTTCAGGAAAAGGGGAAGGTTTTCATGAACCATTTGAAAACCAGAGATCACTAATGTTCCCTCTCTCTGGCTTGACTCTTTCCAGGTGTCAGGTTGTGTTTTCTTCATTGTTAGAAAACCAGTGTGTACTAATCTGAAATCAAAACTTTCCACTTCTTGCAAATCAAAACCACAATGAGATATCATCTCAGTGGATCATGCCTGTAATCCTAGCACTTTGGGAGGCCTAGGCAGGAGGATTGCTTGAGGCCAAGAGTTCAAGACCAACCTGGCCAACATAGCAAGACCCTATCTCAAAAAATAAATAAAAATTTTTAAAACTTATAAATATATTTTTTAAAAGGCTGGGCGTGGTGGCTCATGCCTGTAATCTCAGCACTTTGGAAGGCCAAGGTGGGTGGATCACTTGATGTCAGGAGTTCGAGACCAGCCTGGCCAACATGGTGAAACCCCATCTCTACTAAAAATTCAAAAAGTAGCTGGGCATGGTGGTGGGCACCTGTAATCCCAGCTACTCGAGAGGCTGAGGTGGGAGAATCGCTTGAGTCTGGGAGGCAGAGGTTATAGTGAGCCAAGATCAAGCCACTGCACTCTAGCCTGGGTGATAGAGTGAGACTCCATCTCAAAAATAAATAATTTTTTAAAAAGAAAGTCAATTAATGTAAGTAACGATATATTAATCAGTTAAAGGAAAAAATAATAATCTCAATAGGTATTATAAAGACACTCAATGAAATTTGATATATGCTTTAAATAAAACCAAGGATCTCTTTAAAAAAAAAAGAGCTTTCCATTTATTTAATGATCATCTACCGTCCTCTAGCTCTTTTCTCTGAAATGGTCATATGGTCATATGCAAGAGGGAAAAAAGAATTTTCAGAGAAAAAATTTTAATAAATCAACCAATAACACACATCATGTTCAGAAACTGATCAGGATGAAATTCCAGATTTAAAAACAAATTTAAATATGTTTGCATAACTTCTTATCCCTTTTGTCTCTATCATTTATTTAGCAAGCAGGCTGGAAAAGTTCAATGCTTTGCTGGTGACAGCTCTGCAATGAATGGTCAAAGTGCCTTACCAAGGTGTGTGCACCAGGAGAAAAGTTAGGGAAGCAAAGCCAGGCTTATTAGTCCTTTGTGGTGTAGGAGCCAAGGGCCTTGGCCCTTTACAGGTTCACTGGAAATGACTAACATAAGGCAGATTGAGCCCAGGAATTCAAGACCAGCCTAGACAACACAGGGAAACTCCATCTCTACAAAAAGATAAGAAAATTAGCCTGGTATCCTGGCACACGCCTGTGATCTCAGATACTCGTGAGGCTGAGATGGGAGGACTGCTTGAGCCCAGAAGGTCGAGGCTGCAGTGAGCCATGATCGCACCACTGCGCTGCAGCCTAGGCAACAGAGTGAGCCCCTGTCTCAAAATAAAAGAGAAAAAATATTTCCTCTTCAGCCAGAAGGGGATGGTCCCTCTAGCATTTACAACATTATAAGTATATAGCATTTCACATCAATTTTATCATACATCCAGATGCAGCAGCCATAAAACAAAAACGCCATTTTTAATTCCTTTTTTTTGGCTTTCATTGCAATTATAGGGTTAACATCATAGCTGCCAGGGGAGAGTCTGTCTGGAAGGCTGGGAGGGGCTGCAGGAGCAGCAGCAAAGCTGAAGAAAAGGCTGGAGGAATTTTTCTTTTTTGTTCCCTTTGGTTTATCTAAGCTTTGCTCCAGCTCAGGGAACTGATTTAATTTTTTCCTTCCCACTAGGAGGAGAGAGAAGCCCACATTTTTAACATTTTTCGTCCACCCCAACATTACTTTTGTGAATTCCCAGGCCCTTTCTTCTGTTTGAAAGAGAGGACAAAAACCAAAAACGACCTGGCTGTGCTCCCACCCGCCAATCTCTGGCATGGCAAAAGACGCCAAGGAATGCAGTGATCCAAGTCTCCCAGAGTTGGATGTGTTCTTTTTAAACTCTGTATGCAACATTTACATCTCACAAGAGACAACAGCTAGCTGCTGTTTCACAGCATGTGTGAGGCCATAATCACCTGAGCACAAAAGATTCATCACCCATTACTCCTTCATCCTTTCTTTACTCAAACAAGGCTGTCACCATATTTTAGCGAGTCAGGTTCATTCCGGCAAATCCCACCACTGTCACAACTGTGTCAAGGGTCCCCAAGACTACTCCCATTTTTCATTATTTGCTGGGAGGACTCACAGGACTCACAGTCAGCATATAGCTGGACTCATGTTGGTGAAGATTCATAACAATGAAAGTATACAGCAATATCAGCACACACAAAAAAAATGTATGGGCAATGTCCTGAGGAAACCAGCCCAAGTTTCCATGAGTCCTTTTTTAGGAAAGTCACAGAATTCATTCCTCCAGAAATCAATTGTGACATGTGTGATGTGACATATTTTCTACCAGAGCAGCTCACTAGAGATTCAGTGTCGAAGACTTTTACTGGGGGCTGGTCACACAAGCACCCTCTGCCTAGCATGTGCCAAGATTCCAGACTTCCAGAATGAAAGCACCTATGCAGGATAAACTATATTTTGTACAAACAGTTTAGGCAGAGTAAGGGAATTACGGGAATCCTGCCTCGGCTTCCCAAAGTTCAAAGTTATTTTGACTGTTGTAGCTCCTTTACCTTTCCATATAAATTTTAGAATCAGTCTGTATCTATAAAAGATCCTGCTGGGAATTTGATTGGAATTGCATGAAATCTGTACATCAATTTGGGGGCATCATTCCTATAATGAGTCTATTAATCCATGAGTACAGTACATCCCTCTCTTTATTTAGTTGTTCCTTTATTTCTTTCATTAGCTTCTGATGGTTTTCAGCATATGACTCCTGCACGTTTTGTTAGGTTTTGAGGGGCAGCTATTGTATTGTAAATGGTATTGTATAGTTTTAAAAATGTTTGTTCCAAGCAGTTCATTGCTAGTCTATAGAAGTGCTTTGCTTTTTGTTGTTGTTGAACATATATCCTATAATGTTGCTTAACTCCCTTGTTCATTTGAGAAGTATTTTTTATAAATTTGACAAGATTTTCTATGTAGATTATAATAACGTCTGTGAGTTGGAGTAGTTGTAGTCCCTCCTTTCCAATCTGTAAGCCATTTATTTCTTTTTCTTTCCTTTTTAAACTGGTTGGAACTTTCAGTACAATACTGAATAACAGGAGTGAGAGTGAGCAACCTTGTTTGGTTCCTGATGCTATGGAGAAAGCAATTAGTCTTTCTCTGTTAAGTATAATATAAGGTGTAGGATTTTTTTTAGTTGCTCCATATCAAGTTAAGTAAGCTTCCTTCTACTTCTGGTTTGCTGTTTTATTGTTTTTTTTTTTTAATTATGAGTGACTGTTGAATTTTGTCAAAGGCTTTATCTGTATCAATTGTTGTTACCATGTGGTTGGAGTTTGCAGTTTTTTTTGGTACATTAATATGGTAGATTGCATTGACACATTTTTGAATATCGAACTAGCTTTGCATTCCCAAGATAAATCCCACTTGCTCTTGGTGCATTATCCTTTTTATATATTATTGGATTTAATATTAACCAAATATTTTCTTGATAATATTTTGTTGAGAATTTTCTGAATCTATGTTCATGAGGGAGATTACACTATAGTTGGTTTTTTCTCAATGCTGTCTTTGTCTGATTTTGGTGTCAGTGTAATGCTGATCTTATAACATGATTTGGTAAATATTTCAACCATCAATTCCATCTTTTAATAGGTATACATCTATATAGATGATCGGTTTATTTTATTTTTATTTTTATTTTTTTTTTTTTTAGTAGAGATGGAGTTTTGCCATGTTGGACAGGCTGGTCTTGAACTCCTGACCTCACGTGATCCACCCACTTCAGCTTCCCAAGGTGCTGGGATTACAGGCATGAGCCACCATAGCTGGCCAGCGATCTACTTTTGAGTAAGTTTTGGTGGTTTTTGTCCTTCAAACAATTGTTCCATTTTCATCTAAGTTGCTGAATGTATATGCATTCATATACTTATGAATTAGTATTCATTAGTTATTCATAGTATCCTTTTCATTTTTGTGGGGTCTCTAACTTGTATTAAAGTTTTCAAAGAACGAGCTTTTGGGCCATTTTCTCTGTTCTTTTTTTTGTTTGTTTTCAGTCTTATCGATTTCAGCTCCAATATTTATTCTGCTTTTTCCCTCATTCTGCTTACTTTGGGTTATTTTAATTTTCTTTTTCTAGTTTCTTAAGGTGAAAAGTTTCATAATGGATTTGGGTCCTTTATTTTTTCCAATATGAACATGTAATGGTATAAATTTACTTCCTAGCACTGATTTAGCTGCATCCTACACATTTTAATATGTTGTATTTTCATCTTCATTCAGTTTAAAATATTTTCTAATTTCTCTTATATTGCTCCTTGACCCGTGGATTATTTACAAGTGTATGGATGGCTTAATTTCTAAGTTTGGAGAGTTTCTTGTTTACTTTCTCTTATTCCTTGGTGTTTTTTTATTTTTCCTATTTTGGTCAGAGAACATGCTCTGTAGGATTTTAATTATTTTACATTTGGTAAGATTTATTTTGTGACCCAAGGTATGGGCTATTTTGGTGAAGTGTCCATATGTACTAGAAAAGAATGTATATCCTGATGTTGTTATGTAGATGATTCTATAAATGTAAATACGATTCAGTGGGTAAATGGTGTCATTCAGTTCTTCTATATCCTTGCTAATTTTCTTTCAACTATTTCTATATATTACTGAGAGAGTGTTGAAATCTCCAACTATAATTATAAATTTGCTCATCTTTTCCTCTATGTGTGATTTTGCTTTTGTGGTTTTTGTTTGGTTTTTGTTTTTTTGTTTTTTGAGACAGAGTCTCCCTCTGTCACCCAGGCTGGAGTACAGTGACACGGTCTCAGCTCACTGCAACTTCTGCCTCCCAGGGTCAAGCGATTCTTCTGCCTCAGCCTCCTGAGTAGCTGGGATTATAGGTGTGTGCCACCACACCCAGCTAATTTTTGTATTTTTTAGTACAGACAGGGTTTCACCATGTTGGCCAGGCTGGTCTTGGGCTCCTGACCTCAGGTGATCTGCCTGCCTTGGCCTCCCAAAGTTCTGGGATTACAGGCGTGAACCACTGTGCCCAGCCTGCTGTTTATGGCAGCTCTGTTCACAATTACACCAAATTAGAAATAACCCAAATGTCCTTCAATGGGTGAATGGATAAAGAAAATCTGCTACACTCATACAATAGAATATTATTCTGAAAAAAAGAAAGAACTATTGATATATTCAACAACTTGAATGAAACTCAAAGGCACTATGCTGAGTGAAGAAGCCAGTCTCAAAAGATTACAGGCTGTATTATTCCATTTCTATGATACCCTGGAAAAGACAATAGTAGAGTGATAGAGAAGAGATCAGTGGGTGCCAGGGCTTAGGGGTGGGGGAAGGAAGTAACTATACAAGGGCAGCACAAAGAACCCAGGAAGTTCTTTGGGGTGATGCATATGTTCTGGATACTGACTGTGATGGTGGTTATATCAATCCATACATGTGTTCAGATTCATATAACTATACCTCAAGTGTCCATTTTACTGTATAATTTCAAAAATTAAGAAAATTTGCCCACCAGGCAAGTTAGAATCCTTGCTGTCTATAAAATTGTTATAATATAGGCATATGTATGCCTAAACACTATTGTTATTTGCTTTTGAGCCACGTAGAAAGGGAATCACATAGCATATCCTCTTTTGTATCTGGCTTCGTTCACCTAATGTTATGTCTCTGTATAGTCTAGGTCATTCCTTCTCATAGCTGTGCAGTAATTCATAGTGTGAATCTGGCAGAATGTATTTATGCAACTTCTTATTGGTGTGTAGTTGGGTTGTTTCCAGTTTTTAGCTATTACAAATAGGGTTACTCTATGAACATCACTGCATGTACAAGAATGCTCATCACAGGTCAGGATGGTCAAAAAGTAAATCAAACACTAACCAACCATCCATTAGGAGAATGACTGAATAAACTATGGCTACAATAAATGATGGCATATCATCCAAATCACATCAGAACAGGTGAGTCATTATTTGGATAAATTACCCAAGTGCTAACCTAGTGGCTGTTGTGATGACGCACGGCTCTAATGACTGCATGTGGGTCGCAGTAACTCACAGTGAGCTCACTGGGCTCATCTTGGGGCTCCCGTGGGCAGAGATGACGACAAACAGGAAGGAACAGTGACAAAGCGGGTGGTCACCCCAGAACACTATAGAGACAACCTCACCTGCTCCCCAGACCTTGGCTCTGCTCACAGCCTCAGAACTTCCCTTGCCTGATTGTCCTGAGAACTTCCAGGAAGACAGCCCCTGGCTGTCCCTGAGGTGGCCGCATCCATCCTTCCCCACCAATCCTGACCCACTCCTACTCCTCCTCTTGGGCCAAATCTGCTTTCTCAATGCCTCAGCTCCCCTCTATTCATGAGCATCCCCTGCATGTTGGGGGTATGATGATGCTCACTGCGCAGGTGAGGAGACTGAGGCCCGTAGAGGGCAGCAGCTGGGCCTGCAGCTGCACAGCAGGTCAGTGGATCTGTGCTGGGTGGGCCGTGCCTCACCCCACAGCTGTGCACCCCCTCAAGCCGTGCGGAGATTGTCTGCTGCCTCCTCTTCTGAGGGATCCTCCTGGCCCCTGTCTCCCCCAGACCACCAGGCCTGGAGCTTCTAGCCCTGGAGTTCAGGCCCTGGGAGAGGACTGGGGGGAGGCACAGTTGGCAGCTGGCCAGGATCTGGCTGGGGGGTTGGTGGCCTTTTCCTGAGCCCCAGGCTCTGTTGGGGCCTGCCCCCAGTGTCTTCAGGATCCAGGCCTGTGCCCTCAGGACTAGCCAACCTATAGCCTGACCTGCCTCAGAGCCAGTGCATCTTGTAGAAGAAAGCATATAATGCAATCATTAAATAAGAAAAGGAAGATAAAATTATATGAGAATTTTCCTTTAGCCATGAAAATGAGCTTCTGGCACAAGGAAAAGAAGTAGGAAGGAGTGAAAAGCCATCAGCAGATGACCCCAAACAGCACTAAAACCTGACCCTCGGCTGTCCCTACCTGTCCACATGCAGAGAGGGAGGCTCCAAGGGACACCTAGCCTGGAGCTCATGCACCCTGACGCCTGTGACCCCACCAGGAGTGAATGTTTAAGACTGTTCCTCTGTCTTCTCTGAGGCTTTCCCCGTCTTGGAGATGAGATGCCCCCTGCTGGCAAAGATGTGTATCACTGCAACGTGGCTGCACTGTGCCTGGAGACACCAAGACCTCACTGTGTGACCACAGGCTTCAGTCAGACTTCCTTGACTAAAAGGAAAAGGTCACTTTGACTTAGCAAGAAGCTCAGGTTTGGACTTGGTCCCACCCTGGACAATAAACACCGAGAAGAGGAAGTGGAGGGGTTGTAGGATGTGGGCGGGTGACAGCAAGACTGAGGGCTGAGGACAGTTTAAGCAGGGGCCACTGTGAGACTAAGATGCTAGCTCTGGCCAGGCATGGTGGCGGTGGCTCATGCCTGTAATCCCAACATTTTGGGAGGCCAAGGCGGGTGGATCACTTGAGGTCAGGAGTTCAAGACCAGCCCGGCCATCATGGCAAAACCCCATCTCTACTAAAAATTCAAAAATTAGCCAGGCATGGTGGTGTGCACCTGTAATCCCAGCTACTCTAGAGACTGAGGCAGGAGAATCGCTTGAACCTGGGAGATGCAGGTTGCAGTGAGCCAAGATCGCACCACTGCACTCCAGAGTGGGCGACAGAGTGAGACTGTCTCATAAAGAAAGAAAGAAAGATGCTGGCCCTGGTCAGAAGGAGGAGGAAGAGGAGGACCAGGAAGGCCTCTGCAAACGACTGTGCTCGGAGCTGGGGCTGATGAGAATACAGAAGGCCCTCACCTGTGAGTGGGTGATAGAAGTAGAGTTGACAGTCGCGGAGTTGGGTGAGAAAAGCAAGATTCACATTAGGTGGTCAGCCAGTGTCTGGTACAGAATCACGGTGAGGTGAATGCTGATAGTATTGGTATGGATGGTTGTATTAGTCAGGGTTCTCCCAAGAAACAGAACCAAAGAGGGGACTTGTTATGGGAATTGGCTCACGTGGCTGTAGAAGCTGAGAAGTCCCGCCATCTCCGTCTGCAAGCTGGAGAGCCAGGGAGGTGGGTGGTGTGATTCAGTCTGAGCCTAAAGGCCCGAGAACCAGCAGAGCCAGAGGCATAAGTCATGGAGTCTGAAGGCTCGAAAACTTGGAGTTCTGATGTCCAAAGGCAGAAGACAGGGTGTCCCAACTCCAGAAGACAGCAAATTCCCCTTTCCTCCGCCTTCTGGTCATACCTGTGCCCTCGAGGGATCGGACAATGCCCACCCATGCCGATCTTCCTCCCTCGGTTCACTGATTCAAAGGCCAGCCTCTTCCGGAAACACCCTCACAGACACCACCAGACATAATGGTTTGCCAGCTATTTGGGTTTTTCTTAACCCCGTCAAGCAGACACCTAAAGCTAACAATCACAATAGTGATATAAAAGGCATCACTCTGTGAACTGCCTGCGACATGCCCTTCTCCTCTACAGGGTGGGCACTCACTCTCTTGGAGGCTAAGGTCCATCTGTCTACCTCTGTGGCCCCAGTATGGGGACAATGACAGTTACCATCAAGGCCTGCCAAGGAAGAGGGTATGTGGTAGGCAGAATAGTGGCCCCCCCAACACATCCATGTCACTATCACTGGAACTTATTCCAGCCAGGGGGATGACAGTGGGCCTCTACTCAGCCTTGCCCTGTGCCCGGCACTGCTCTCGGTGACTGACCAGTCATCTCACCTCTCCTTCACAGAACCCTGTGAGGAGGGAAAGTTAGTACCCTGATGACAGACCAGCAAAGGGAGGCAGAGAGAAATGAAGCCACTTGCCCACCGTGTGACCCAGGGCAATTTAGTCCCTGCCAGTGTCACTTTAGCCCCTGCTCCTACCCTGCCTCGACTACTAGACCCGTCTAACATGGGCTCGGGAGGGTAGTACACACGTTTTCCCCAAAACCCACACCTACCCTGCTTGGCGGGCATTGGTCTCCTTTATGAATGGGGGACCGAGGTTGGTCAAGGACATGTGACTTGCCCAAGGTCACACCATCAGGGCTTGGGGTTCCAGACTTTCATGAAGCCTGTCAGGCCCCAAAGCCCATGTGCCCTGGGCTATTGTGGGTGTGAATGAGGCCTGAGGGGAGATGGATCCCAACATCTAAGGACAAAATAGGCAGGTCCTGTCCATTCCCTGAGAGGCCCCGCTCTATGGCTGGTGTCAACAGCACAGGATAGAGGATTTTTCACCAGACAATCTCCGCAAACAGGCCTGAGGGAGCCTCTGGAGCCTGCAGGATAGAAGGCAAGACCTGGAGCCCAGGGGAGGTTCTGCAGGAAGGAGGCCGCCTACACTGCGTGGTCCACACCAGGAGGCCGGGGCGCTGCGAGCCTGTGTGCGGGAGTCACAGACATTCATGCTACTCCCACTTCCCACTGCACTCTGCTTCACTTGTGAGGGTTTTTGTGTGTATCTGTGTCTGAGAGTGTACAAAACATAAGTCTGCGTTTTAATGACAATAAGCTGTACATTCATGTAACAACTACACAGTTCAAGGTTGATCACCATCCCAGAAGTCGCCAGGGTCCCTTCTCAATCACTGTGTTTTTCCTCACTGTCTATTGAGAATGGGATGCGAGCAGGGTTTAAGGGGTCGAATCCACATTCGTAGGGGCTAGTTTTTTCTGCGTAGGAGTTGAGCTGGGGTAACCAGAATATGATAATTATCAGTAGCGAGGTTAATAGGGTGTTGATTGTTAAGGCTAGCACTAGGTTAATTACTCTTTTTTGAATGTTGTCAAAACTGATTGATTGGAAGTCAATTGTACTTGTTATACTAAAAGAGTAGGATCCTCATCAATAGATAGAGATGTAAAGGAGTAGCCAGACAACATCTACGAAGTGTCAGTACCAAGCGGCAGCTTCAAAGCCGAAGTGGTGGCTCGATGTGAAGTGGTATAGTAGTTGGCGGATGAGGCAGGTAAAGAGAAATGTGGACCCAATAATAACGTGGAGTCCGTGGAAGCCTGTGGTAATGAAGAATGTTGAACCGTAGATGCCATCGGAGATGGTGAAGGGTGCTTCAAAGTATTCTGAAGCTTGTAGTAGGGTGAAATAGGTACCTAGCAGGATTGTGATGAGTAGGGCTTGGGTTGTTTGTTTTCGATCATTATTTATGAGGCTGTGATGAGCTCAGGTGATTGTAACCCCAGATGCAAGTAACACAGAAGTGTTTAGGAGGGGTACTTCTATGGGGTTTAGAGGGGTGATGCCTGTTGGTGGTCAATGGCCTCCCAAGCAGGGTGTCGGGGCGAGGCTTGAGTGGTAAAATGCTCAGAAGAAGCCGATAAAGAAGAATACTTCTGAGATGATGAATAGTGTTATTCCGTACCGGAGGCTTTTTTGAACGGGTATTGTGTGGTGGCCTTGGTATGTGCTTTCTCGTACAATGTCACGTCATCATTGGTATAAGGTTAGTATGTTGGTTAGTAGGCCTAGTGTTAGTAGGGTGATAGAGTAGGAGTGAAATCACATGACTAAGCCGGATGTTATTAAGAAAGCTGACAGAGCTCCTGTCAGTGGCCAGGGACTGGGTTTAACTATGTGATAGGCGTGGGTCTGGTGGGTCATTAGGTGTTGTTGTGTAGATAGAGGCTAATTAAGAGTGTGAAGACATAGGCTTGGATTAGGGCTACTGCAATCTCTAGAACAGTTAGTAGTGCCAGAAGTGTGGAAGTTAGTAGAGTTAGGGAGAAGTTGGTGGTTGATAGTGCTAGTGCAGCGTTTCCAATTAGGTGTATTAGCAGATGGCCGGCTGTGATGTTTGCGGTTAGTCGTACGGCTAGGGCTACCGGTTGAATAAGTAGGCTGATAGTCTCGATTGCTACCAACACGGGGATGAGAGGTGTGGGTGTGCCTTG
The DNA here is from genome assembly GCF_037993035.2 of Macaca fascicularis. Lineage (NCBI taxonomy): Eukaryota > Metazoa > Chordata > Mammalia > Primates > Cercopithecidae > Macaca > Macaca fascicularis. Next base: position 52,985,997 of record NC_088395.1, read on the forward strand.
TGGTAGGAGGTGGGCTAGGGAGTTTTTGGTTTTAAAGCGAAGTCCTACTGCTACTGTGCCTGCTCATAAGGGGATTGCTATAGCTAGGTTTATGGAAAGTTGGGTGGTTGGTGTGAACGAGTAAGGTAGGAGTCCTAAGAGGTTTGTTATAGCAATAAAGGTGATTAGGGATATTAGTATTAAAGATCAGGTTTGTCCCTTAGCGTTGTGAGTTATTATTATTTGTTTTAGGGTGGATTGAGTCAGGTTTTGTTGAATGGTAGCTAGTCGATTATTAATGGGGTGTTTAGAGGTTAAGACTAGTATGGTGGGGAACAGGATAATCGGGATCGTGGCGGGTTGGTTTAGGATTGTTGGGGCTGAGAAAGGGGTAAACAAGTTTTCGTTCATTTTGGTTGTCAGCGGATACTGTGGGATTGTAGGTTGGGGTTTTTTATAAGAGGCGGTTGGTAGTGGTTTGTGTTTAGTAGTTTTAGTTGTATGATAAGATATAGTGTAGGAAGCATCGTCATAATAGTGGTGAATCATGTCGATGTGTCTAACTGGGGCATTTCACTGTAGGGGGTGGGTCCCCCATCTTTAACTTAAAAGGTTAATGCTGGAGTAGCTATACAGTGAGTTTGTAGGGTATTTTGGGAGGTTTTTGAGGTGGGAGTGCTAGGGGAAAGAGAGTAAGTAGGGTTATTTACAGAGTAAATACAGGTCCTATTTCAAAGATTTTTAGTGGGATTAGTTCTGCAACAATTGGTATGAAGCTGTGATTTGCGCCACAGATTTCTGAGCATTGTCCGTAATAGACGCCTGGTCGTGTGGCTGTGAAAACGGTTTGATTTAGACGTCCAGGTACGGCATCCGTTTTTAGGCCTAGTGTGGGAATAGTTCATGAATGTAAGACGTCTTGGGATGTAATTATTATACGCACGGGGGCTTCAATTGGAAGGACTACTCGATTGTCAACTTCTAGGAGTCGAAGGTCCCCTGGGTTTAAGAATAGTGGGGGTAGTATGTATGAATTGAAAATTAGGCCTCCGTAGTCCGTGTATTCGTAGGTTCAGTACCACTGGTGTCCAATTGATTTGATGGTAAAGGATGGGTCATTGACTTCATCTGTTAGGTATAGGACGCGTAGGGATGGGAGAGCAATTAGGATTAAAATAATTGCGGGTAAGATAGTTCAGATAGTTTCTATTTCTTGGGCGTCTGTGATGTTAGTATTGGTTAGTTTTGTTGTGAGTGTTGAGAGCAGAGCGTATAGGACTAGGAAGCTGATTAGAGATATGGCTATAAAAGCATGGTCGTGGAAGGTAATTAACTCCTCTATGATAGGAGATGTGGCGTCTTGCAGGCTTAGTTGAACTGGGTGAGCCATGTAAGATATATAGGATTTGGCCTATGACTTAGCCTTGACAAAGCTATGAAATGATTTTTCTAATATCTTGTTGAAAAGGTTATAGGGGCTATAAGACTGGCTTGAAACCGGTCCTAGGGGGTTCGACTCCCTCCTTTTTCATTTAGTTTAATATAGGCTGGTTCTTCGAATGTGTGATAAGGCGGGGGGCAGCCGTTTAGTCATTCTAGGTTAGTAAGGGGTTGTTCGATTAGTAGTACTTTACGTTTTGAAGCAAAGGCTTCTCAGATCATGTAGATTATTAAAACTACTGCTACTAGTGAGATGAAGGAGCCTATAGATGATAGGATATTTCATGTAGTGTAGGCATCGGGATAGTCAGAGTAGCGTCGGGGTATTCCGGACAGGCCAAGGAAGTGTTGTGGAAAGAAAGTAAGATTTACGCCTACGAATATGATGATGAAGTGGGCTTTGGCATAGGTTTGGTTCAGTGTATAGCCTGAGAATAAAGGGAATCAATGTATAAAGCCCCCTATAATGGCGAATACAGCTCCTATTGATAGGACATAATGGAAGTGGGCGACAACGTAGTATGTGTCGTGTAGTACGATATCTAGGGACGAGTTTGCCAAGATGATGCCGGTCAGACCCCCTACAGTAAATAGGAAGATAAAACCTAGGGCTCAGAGTATTGCTGGGGATCATTTAATGTTGCCTCCATGAAGTGTAGCAAGTCAGCTAAAAACTTTCACACCGGTGGGGATTGCAATGATTATAGTGGCGGAAGTGAAATAGGCTCGTGTATCTACGTCTATACCAACTGTAAACATGTGGTGGGCTCATACAATGAAACCTAAAAACCCAATTGATATTATGGCTCAGACTATACCCATATACCCAAACGGCTCTTTTTTTCCAGAGTAGTAGGCTACAATGTGAGAGACTATTCCAAAGCCGGGAAGAATAAGGATGTAGACTTCGGGGTGGCCGAAGAATCAAAATAGGTGTTGATATAGGATAGGATCTCCTCCTCCAACGGGGTCAAAGAAAGTAGTATTGAGGTTGCGATCTGTTAGTAGCATGGTAATGCCGGCGGCTAGGACTGGTAGAGAGAGGAGTAGAAGGATAGCTGTAATTAAGATTGATCAGACAAATAAAGGGGTTTGGTATTGGGATATTGCGGGGGGTTTTATGTTGATGATAGTGGTAATAAAGTTGATGGCTCCTAAGATGGAGGAAATACCTGCTAAATGGAGGGAGAAGATAATCAGGTCTACGGAAGCTCCTGGGTGGGAGAAGTTTCCTGCTAGAGGGGGGTATACTGTTCAGCCTGTTCCGGCGCCAGCTTCTACTACGGCTGATGCTATTAGTAGTAGGAAAGAAGGGGGGAGGAGTCAGAAGCTTATGTTGTTTAGACGGGGAAATGCTATGTCGGGAGCGCCGATTATTAGGGGCACTAGTCAGTTCCCGAACCCTCCAATCATAATGGGTATAACTGTAAAGAAAATTATAACGAATGCATGGGCTGTTACAATGACGTTGTAGATGTGGTCGTTGCCTAGTAGGCTGCCGGGTTGGTTCCTTTCTCATTCCTAAAGTCCTGCCTTCCCATTGGAAGTAGAAATGTCATGCTGGTCGTGGTTTCCGTATTATCATTAATAATTTCTACTGGCTGGCTGGCTGACATTCAGTGTGGATGGCACCTTCCCTCTAGCTGTGGGCTCAAGCCCTGTGTCTCCCGTGGTGCAATAGAAGCTCATCCCTCTTTTAGGAATTTCAAGAGTGCCCTGGGCCTGCTCAGGGCACTTCTCTGAGCCTCAGGTCCTTCATCTGTGACATGGGAGAACCCCACCTCCCTCTCAGGTTGTGGGAGAAATAGAGATGGGGACACCAGGCACCTGTCAATGAGTGCCGCATGTCAAAACCTGGGATGAGCCTTTCTTTACCATTACACATCCTTGAGATCCCGGACCCACCAGGTGCTTCCCCTGCTCCAGGGCAGTTGCACTTGCTGTTCCTTCTGCCCGGAATGCTCTTCCCTCAGGTAATCGCAAGGCCTGCTTCTCACTGCTTCTAGGTCTCTGCTCAGTCATCACCTATGCAGGGATGCCTTCCCTGCACACCCTGAATAAAATAATATCCTGCCCACTTACCCATTTCCCTGACCCTGTCTTAACTTTCTTTTTTTCTTTCTTTCTTTTTTTTTTTTTTTTTTTTTTTTTTTTTTTTGAGACAGAATCGCACTCTGTCACCCAGGCTGGAGTACAGTGGCGCGATTTCGGATCACTGCAACCTCCGCCTCCCAGGTTCAAGCAATTCTCATGCCTCACCCTCCCAAGTAGCTGGGATTACAGGTGCCTGCCACCATGTCTGGCTAATTTTTGTATTTTTAGTAGAGACGGGGTTTCATCATGTTGGCCAGGCTGGTCTCGAACTCCCAACCCCAGGTGATCTGCCCGCCTCGGCCTACCAAAGTGCTGGGATTACAGGCATGAGCCACTGTGCCCAGCCACTGTCTTAACTTTCTAGGTAGCACTTACTACCCTGTGATGTGCTACATATTTATTGACCAACTCTATGAAATCAGGGATGTTGTTGATTTCGGTCTCTGTTGTATCCACAGAACCTAGAACAGTACTCAGACATACAGCAGATGCTCAGGAAATTCTTGTTGAAGGATGGCTGGAGTGGGGCCCTTTACACACATCACTAAGATGCACAGATGCCCTCCAAGATGGATATTGGCCCCATTTTATTGATTATGATACATACTGAGATTCGAGGAGACAAGTGACTCGCCCAATGTCACACAATCAGGACTTGGGGGCTCCAGGCTTTGAAATCATGTCTGCCAGCCTCCAAAACCCACAGTTCCTGGACAGAGACCTCGCAGCCAAAAAGGTAAGAAATTTCACTCCTGAGACACAGACTCCCAAACAGCTCAGATACTCAAAGACACCAAAAACAGCTCACTAATCTCACAACCTGAAACAGACTCCAAAATCCCTGCACAGAGACCCCACAACTTGACACAGACCCCCAAACAGAACAGAGACCACACATGCTGTGACAAAGACCCCCATGCACAACAGACCAAATTTCTCACTCCTGGGAAACAAATTAAAACCATTCAGATATCTCACACCCTAGAGAGAGCCCCCCCCCCAAAAAACCACTCAGACACTTCCTAACCTAATACAAAACAGAAACAGAAGTTCAAATAGCTCAGAAACATCACATAATCTTACGATAAAGTCCCCAAACAAATCGGATAACCTAATTCTGGGCGGAGACCTCTCCCTCCCCTAAACAGCTCGTATACTTTACATCTTAAGCAAAATTGTCCTCACCAACACCAGCTGGGAAACATCACAACTTGGGACCCAAAATTGCAAACAGCTCAGAGACTTTACATCCTGGGGTGCAGACACCTACATAGAGATCTCACACCCAGGGACACAAATGTCCAAAAAGCTCAGAAGATGCACACCCAGGCCAGGCGTGGTGGCTCATGTCTGTAATCCCAGTACTTTGGGAGACGGAGGTGGGAGGATCACTTGAGGCCAGGAGTTGAAAACCAGTCTGATCAACATAGCGAGACCCTGTATCTACAAAATAAAAAATAAAAATCTTAGCCGGGCATGGTGGTGAGCACCTATAGTCCCAGCTACTCGGGAGGCTGAGGCGGGAGGATCGCTTGAGCCCAGGAGTATGAGGCTGCAGTGAGCCATGATCAGCCACTGCACTCCAGCCTGGGCGACAGAGCGAGACTCTGAAAACAAACAAGAGAAAAGAAGAACAGAAGGCATATCCAGACACACAGGCACACAAAACCTAAGAAACCTAATACTGTGGCACACAAAATCCACTCAGATAAAATATCCCATTCAGACACAGTCTGGACCCCAAATGGCCCAGAGTGATCAAACATACCCAAACAGCATCTGAGATGTCATGCCTAAAGATACACATCCCCAAAACTGCCTCATCGGCATTACTTCCTAGGCAAATACCAAACAAGCTCAGAGACCGCTCCCTGGACATTAATTGAGTGTAGCGGGAAGAATGATGGTGCGGTGCCAAAAGCGCCAGACTAGGCTTGTGACCGAGTTAAGGGTAAACAAGACTGAAAGAGCTCACGTGAAGCAAATGACTAGGGCGAACTTTGCCGGGGTGGCATCTCCAGCCCTTTTGGGACTGTCAGTTTGGTGAGTAGTCCAAAGAACTCTGCTGTGTCAAAAGCCACGCACCCTTCTCGCTCCGGCTGCCTGAACTCTAGCTCCGCAATCATCGTGCCTGTCACAAACTGAAGGCCAATGGGAACCACGGACGCGAAGAGGGAGGCAGGGCCTAGCCGGCCCATCCGGAGCCACTCCGCGCCCCGGAAAAGCTTAGTCGGGGCACTCTCGCAGTAACCAATCACCGCCCGGGATGGCCCTCGACCCCGCCCTTCACATCTTGGAGCCAATCGCTTGCCCCTTTGCGGTCCCCAGCGGGATTTGACTATGCAGAAACGAAGGGGTGGAGGTGAAGTGAAAATGATGCCTCGAACGGGCTGGGAGAACCGAATGGTGCGAGTAGGACGGACCTAACGGGGCGGGAACTGTGGTGGATGCTACACGTGGGTTTAAAGAGACCCTTAGTGCTGTCGCACACAAGGGATCATTCCAAAATGGACAGGCGGAGTGGACTGTCCTTCCTCTGCGCCCCTCAATGGTACGTCCCAGGACAGAACTGTTCCACCCCGCGCGCCCCATGGTGGTGCCGACAAGGAACAACTAGTGGATACAGAGACCATTCCGCGCTGGTCCCCAGAGGGTGAGAGGGCAAAGTCAGGACAAAAACTGACTGCATACTCACTGCAGTCTTGAACAGGAGAAGAGTGCTCCTAAGCAGCAGACGTCCATTACCTTCCTGCAGCGTCCACCATCAAACGTTTACCACGTGCTGGGCATTGTGCTCACTTGTCCCTCCCTGGGTAATGCAGAATAGGTCTAATGGGGGGCCTGCTGGCCTGGGAACCCAGCCACAGTCCCCCAAGTGGCAGGAGGGATGGAACTCCTGACGGCTCAGAAGGCGTGATGCGGACCAGGTGTCTGTCCTTGACTGTCAGTAATGGGTGAGAGGGACAGCAGGACCTTCAAGTTCTGTTAGGGAAAGGGCCATCTCTCAGGGGCCCCCAAGGAGAATGAGTAGGTCAAATAAATCCTGTCACCCCTGAATATGTTCCCTAGCAGAATCCTCAACCTGTCTAGCTATATCTCTCACCAGAATTTTGTATTGGTTTATTCATTTGCTAATTTATTCATTCTGTCCAAAGTTATAGGTGTTAAGAATACAACTGTGTGGAAAGAGACAAAAAATCCTGCCCTCATGAAGCTTACATTCTATTGGGATCATATGGCACAAAAATGTAAGCAAGTAATTTGTCAGGTGGTGGTAATTGCTGTAATGAACATTAAGTCAGGGTAGTGAAATAATAGAGGGGAGAATCCTATCTAGAAAGAGTGGCCAAGGAAGAGCTTTCTGAGAATGTGAAATTGACATTTCAATAGGAGATGAATATCAGGGAGAAGCATTCTGGGCAGAGGTAAGAACCAGTGCAAAAGTGCTGAGGTGGAACTCTGCCTAGCATGTGTGAGGCACAGTGAGGAGTCCAGTGTTGCTGGAAGAGGTGGGAGATGAGCTCAGAAAGGTAATGACGACCAGATTATACAGGACCTTCTGGGCCATGGCAAGGACTTTGACTTGCTCTGAGTGAGCCATGGGAAAGTTTTTAGCAGAGAAGCTCCTATGCTTCTTTCAGAGGTTGAGGCCCAGGTCACTCAAAGTATAGGGAGGAGCTCCTGGTTTTGCCCGGGGACTCCTCCAGCCCCTCTGCAGCTGAATATGCCTTTCCTGGACAATCCCTTAGACTCAGAAGGTATCCTCCCAACTGCTCCCCAGAAAGATCCATGTCAGAGGATGATACCCTTGGAAGAAGCTGATCGAGGGCCCTCATAGCATGAGTGAGGTCACACCCAGCCCCATGTCTGAGACAGAAAGTAACAGACACAGAGAAGACAGAGGGAAATACAGAGAGTATTAGAGAGACAAGGGTAGAGAGATTACTTCTGGCAGCTGGCTGTCCCTACTAAATTAGATCTGCAGCTCTGCACCCCTATGCATGCTACTAGGTGCTGTGCCTGTGTCTACAGAGGAAAGGAAGCCTCTCCCCAGATACTGTGTCTAGGGACTGACTCAGCTGCCCTTGACCTGGGCCTCAGTCATGAGGGAAGACCCGCCCCACTTCCTTGACACACATTGGGACCCTCTACCCATCAGGATAAGGACACGTTCCAGTTATGGGGAGGCTCATGCTGTATACAGAATCTCCCATACCCTCTCCAGCCCTTGACTGCCCTCCTGCTGACTCTCAGTGCTGAAAAAATTCTTTTTTTTTTTTTTTTTTGAGACAGGGTCTCAGTCTGTCACCCAGGCTGTAGTGCAGTGGCACAATCACAGCTTACTGCAGCCTCAACCTCCTGGGCTCAAGCAATCCTCCTACCTCAGCCTCCCAAGTAGCTGGGACTATAGGTGCATGCCACCATGCCCAGCTGATTTTTTGGTTTTGGTTTTGGTTTCTTTGAGACAGAGTTTCCCTCTGTCACCCAGGCTGGAGTGCAGTGGTATGATCTCGGCTCACTGCAACCTCCACCTCCTGGGCTCAAGCGATTCTCATGCCTCAGCTTCCCAAGTAGCTAGGATTACAGGCATGCGCCACCACGCGCAGCTAATTTTTGGATTTTTAGTAGAAACAGGGTTTTGCCACATTGGCCAGGCTGGTCTGAAACTCCTGGCCTCAAGTGATCTGCCTGCCTTGGCCTCTCAAAGTGCTTGGATTACAGGCATGAGCCACCATGCCCGGCCTGATTTTTTTGTATGTTTTATAAAGACAGGGTTTTGCCATGTTGCCCAAGCTGGTTTTGAACTCCTGAGCTCAAGCCATCTGCCTGCATCGGCCTCCCAAAAGTGCTGGAATTACAGGCATGAGCCACCATGCCTGGCCTGAAAAAAATTATTTCAAGGAGGAAGAAGAAGTAGGAATCTCTACATTTGCTGGTGGACCTCATGCCAATGGATGAATCTGTGGCATTTCCCCACTCTTTATCTCACGCCACCACTTCCACAGGTAACGTGAGGATTGCATTCTGGACATCCATTACCAAGCAGGGTGTACGACAGAGAGACAGAGAGGCAACATCCCACCAGTGAGTCAGTGATGGGGCCCTTGAGGCCCTGGGCAAACCTCTCCTTTTCCCCTTTCCTTGTCATCTCCCATTGACCCCGGCTGTGCCTGAGCCTTTCCCTGACTCCTCCAGTGAGTGCAAGCTTACGGCCAGTTCCTCCCTCCTCATGAGGACTGTGAGCGCAGGCCCCACCCTCACTCGGCTTCAGCCTCCTCATCTGCAAATGGTGACCTCCTCATTGGCAATTTGGCAGATTGAGTTAACATGGGTTACATGGGTTCGTCACAGCAGTCAGCCCTGAGCAAGGATGGGGTTAATGTCTGCAGACATTGTGATTAGTATTTGTACCACTGGCTCCTACATGCTACACTGAGGACTTGCCCTTCCTAAGGATAAGGATCCTATGTTTCCATCTCTCTGATACCAGGGTACCTTGTTCTACCCCTGTGAGAGAAAGGACCGTCCTGCCTTCCTCACAAAAATATCCTGATATATGAGCAGCTCGGAGACCTAACTCTCTGGACAAAGGCCTCCCACAAATGTTCAAAGACCTCATGCCTTAGGACAGTGCCCACAAGCAGTTCGGAGACCTCTCACCCTAGACACCAACCACCAAACAGCTCAAAGATGCCACACCTCAGGACACAGACTCCCAACCAGCTCAGAGAATTCCTACTTCGAGGTAACAGCTCACAACAACTCAAGGACCTCACACACCAACCCACAAAGAGCTTACCGGCTACACCCTGGTACACATACCCACAAAGAATCAGCTCAGGGCTGCTGTGTGATGCTGAATCTCTGTACCATCCAACCCTGTTATGGAGAGGCCTTGGATCTTATAGTTCCCCACAGTCTGCAGTCACCACCGTTGTTGTCATGAGGAAGGCAGGTTCACACCAGGGATAGGGAAGGACCCTCTGAGACTGAGGGGTTCGGAGAGTAAGCCCTCATATCTAGGTCCCAGGAATGGCCATCGCCTGACCAACCCTCATCACCTTTGGTCCTGGTGACTTTTGTATCTTGCCCCATGGGGGCTTCAGGGTAAATCCCAGAACACAGTAGGAGACCCCTAGACCCCGTCATCTTTGCCATCTCTCAGCACCCACTGTGGGGAACTGGATCTTGGAGAGAGAGTAGAGGTCTTCCCTTCACAATGTCGATGGCAACCCCCTTTGTGGCCCTTCTGAACATCCTGGTCCTTTCTCCCAAACTTCCTCTCCAATTGACAGCTGCCACACCTCCTCTCTCTCCCCAGCTCCCCACCCTTGTGGGCCACCAGGGCTCCCCTTCCACCACGGACCTCTTTACCTCCCTACCCCAGCACTAGTCATAGGGCCTCAGTTACACCCCCTCACGCCCGCTTCAGTCCTCTCACCTGGCACCTAGGCCTACCTCAGAGGACCCCCTCAAGACCCTCCCTGCACTGCCTGAAAGTGCAGACCATTTTGCAGGACAGATATCTCTCCTGCCCCCACACAGTGTTCTGTCCAACATCCCTGTTAGGGCAGAACTGGAAATGTCTCCCAGATCCAGATGAAACTCCGGACCCAGACTGAGAGTCCAGGGCAATTCGCCTAGGTCTGGAGGAGGTGGGGTGGGATTCCTGAAGGAGGCTCTGGGGTGAGTGTCACCTCAGGAGATGGGAGGACACTGCAGAGCTGGGTCTGTGAGAACAGAGAAGGGACCCTGGGAGGGACAGGGGCAGTATGAGCGCTGGGAGTGTCCCGACTGCGGTCCTCAGGAAGTTGGCATCTGGCCCCAGCTCTGCCCCACCCTGGCTGGAGGGCCCCAGCCGGGGATCTGCCTTCTTGGCGCTTCAGTGTCCTCATCAGCGACAGAGGTGACAGGGCTTTCTTCCAAGGGTGCTAGTGGGGATTAAATGAGATGGCACATAAGAAGAAGTACTTAGGACACTGCAAGTCAGATCTGTGATGACCTAAAACTTAGAGCCCCGCACACTGAGCGCCAGATGACCCCTTGCCAGTGGCCTCACTTAAGCCCTGCCTGTGACTTGGGAAGCATCTTTAGCCTCATACTGAACAGCAGTCCAAGTCTTGAAAACTGGATCCCACTGGTCATCCAGTCCTTAAAGCCCAGGCTCCGCTTTACGAACTTCCGCCCATCAGCCACTGTGCCTGACCGTTATGCGAGCGCAGGCACCCAGGGACCCGGCTTTGCGAGTGCATCCAGCTATACCCTGTAAGAGCCAGACCAGGCGGTCTCCAGGTGAGCTTCCCAGAGCGGTCCTTGATGCCTTCCTCGTCCCACAACCGATCAACTGCCCCTTTGAAGGTTCCTAGTTTATTCAGATCTGTAGAACGGAGACGGGCATGGCCAAAAATGGGACTAGAGGGGTCTCCCAGAAGTTGGAGAATGGGTGTCAGCTTGGGGCTGGGTGGAAACCAGGAGGACGGATTGCCGCCTGGGGCTCTCGCCGCTGCGCCCTCCCTACTGTCAAAAGCTGGTGCTGATTTCGTTGGTGGGTGGGGGTGGGCTTTATTGTGCCTCCACACACAGCATTTGTATTTTTACAAAATAGAACCTCCCTTCCCCCGTGGTATCTCGCATAATGGTGTGTTCATTTCCGGCACCCGCAATGGTATGTTACATCCTCCATGCCTCATCCCTCTCTGCACACTCACAGGAGGTGAGATCCAAGAAGGGCCAGCTCTTTCACACTTAGGTCCCGTGGATTACTCTGATGGTTCTCAAACCTTAGTGTGCATCAAGAATCACCTAGAGAGCTTGTTAAAACAGATTGCTGGGCCTCACCTTTCAGAGTTTCTGATTCAGTGGGTCTGAGGAGGGGCCCAAGACTTTGCATTTCTTTTTGTTTGTTTGTTTGTGTTTTTGTTTTTGAGACAGAGTCTCGCTCTGTTACCCAGGCTGCAGTGCAGCGGCTGAACTCGGCTCACTGCAACCTCCACCTCCCAGGTTCAAGTGATTCTCATGCCCCAGCCTCCCGAGTAACTGAGACTACAGGCGTACACCACCACATCCGGCTAATTTCTGTATATTTAGTATTTTTAGTAGGGACGGGGTTTTACCATGTTGGCCAGGCTGGTCTAGAACTCCTGACCTCAGGTGATCCACTCGCCTCAGCCTCCCAAAGTGCTGGGATTACAGGTGTGAGCCACTGCACTCAGCCAAGACTGCATTTCTAACTGTACCCAGCCACCCTTCCACACAGCTAAGCTGACTTTTATTCCCACCTTCCTCCACTGTATTACTAGTAGACCAGCCCTTCCCCATCTTTTTCTCCCTCTCTCCCCAACAACACACCCAGATAAAGTCTTATCACCAGACCCTGAAGATACTAAAGGGAGCAAAGGTCTAAGCATCCAGTCCACTGCCACAGAGCTCCTGCCCCATGAGTGGTGTGACTATGCCAGTCAACAAACTTTTCTTCTCCTGCACCACTGATGAATAGCATCAGAACAGCACCTATCAAAATGAAAAATCCTTAGATGTAAGCCCTTGGAATATTACATCCATGAGGGCAGGGGCATTTTTCTGTCCAGTTTCCTCAGTCTCCCCGGTGCCCACCACACAGCAGGCACTCACTGCATGATTGTTGAATGACTGAACTGTTTTTCCCTAGCAATTCCACTTAAAAGAATGTATAATGAAGAAACATACACATAGCACAGAGCTTAGTATACAAGGAAGACAGTAGCAAACAATCGGGGAAAACCTCTAAATGTCCATTAATAGTCAATGATCATTGGATGGTAAATGAACAATGAGAGATTTGTATTATATCAGGGAGTACTCACTGGCCATGGAACAGAATGAGGGGACCAGACTATACTGGTCAAAGGAATCTTCTTCAGGGCATGCTCTTAATGGGGAAATGTGGGAAAGTTCATAGTGGGACCTGGGGTGGCTGTGTGTGTGTGTGTGTGTGTGTGTAAACACAAAGAAATGTATTTGAAGGAAACAAGGAAACACCCAGATCTCAGCCCAGTGGTAAGTTGGGAAGGGAGACAATGTGGAGGAAGGGGATGGCCTATGTAGTCCGTGTACTGATGCACTAATGGAGTCTTTTTTTCTTATTTTTTTGAGACAGGGTCTCACTCTGTGTCACCCAGGCTGAGTGCAGTGGTGTGATCACAGCTCACTGCAGCCTCAATCTCCTGGGTTCTAGAGATCCTCCCACCACAGCCTCCCAAGTAGCCGAGGCTACAGGCATGCGCCACCACACCTAGCCATTTTTTAGTTTTTTTGTAGAGATAGGGTCTCACTATGTTGCCCAAGCTGGTCTTGAACTCCTGAGCTCAACTGATCCTCCCACCTTGGCCTCCCAAAGTTCTGGGATTACAGGTATGAGCCACTGTGCCCAGCCTAATGGAGTCTTTTTCACCAGGCCCATATTCGAGTATTATTTGAGTAACTATAAAGCAAAGTCATGTGATGAAAGCAATCCCTATACCACAGAGCAGTTTTGTGTAAGGGTATCTGGAGGGTGTCCAGGAATAGGGTTATCAAAGTTACATGCCCCGGGGGTCAGACAATGTGCATAAGAGAACCCAGCTCATCTCAACATAAGGAAGATCAGCGCAATGAGTACTTTAATGTTCCCTGCCGATCAGCTTCTGGAGTGAATACTAACAGAGAAGTTGGAGCTGGTGCAGATCCCAGCTTCTCCTCCTCTTATTAGCTGTGTGACTGGGGGTCATTCCCTTGCCCTCTATGTGTCTCAGTCTTCTCCACCGTGAAACAGAGTCAATCCCCATAGGTTGTAGTGAAAGAGTAAATAAGGTGATCCCAGTAAGAGTTATCTTGGCTGTGAAGTGAGTCCTTGGTTAAAATATGCATGTATGTATACACACACACACACACACACACACACACGAGTTCTCACAAGACCTGGCACAAAATAAACGTGAGATAAACATTAGCCAGTATTATTGGTTTTGTCTTTTTTTTTTTTTTTTTTTCCAAGACGGAGTCTCCCTCTATTGCTCAAGCTGGACTGCAGTGGTGTGATCTCGGCTCACTGCAACCTCTGCCTCCTGGGTTCAAGAGATTCTCCTTCTTCAGCACCCCCCACCCCCACCCTGAGTAATTGGGACCACAGGCGTCTGCCACCACACCCGGCTAATTTTTGTATTTTTAGTAGAGACAGGGTTTCACCATGTTGGCCAGGCTGGCCTTGAACTCCTGACCTCAAGTGATTTGCCAGCCTCAGCCTCCCAAAATGCCGAGATTACAGGCATAAGCCACCGCACCCAGCTGCTTTTGTCATTATTTTTTCCAGAGATGTTCTATTTTAATGGTCAGTTAACTCCTTTAATACTGACAACATCCTTGGGTGGCGGTTATTATTATTAATCACTGTTTTACAGATGAGTAAACTGAGGCACTGTTCATCAGCTGACTTATTCAAGCTTACCAGGGCCAGAGGAGAAAAGCTAGTACTTATGCCCAGGTCTGTCTGGCCCCAGAGCTCCTGCCCATATGCCTGGCTGTGCCTTATTCCATAGCAGTATCAGTGACAGTGGTAGCCACTGTCATAAAGGCCATAAAGGTAGCCAAAGCTGAGCAAAGACCCCTGAAAGAAATTTGATCCTCACAACATGCTGAAGAAAGACTAGACATTTGAAGTGCTCTCAGTCTCAGTGAGTCACTCCTCCCTGTGCATGTCCTGGGAGCTGGGAGAATCCATCCTATGGGTTCTGTCTTCAAGGGACATCCCAGCTACCTACAGGATCATGTCCAAAGCTGACCTGAGCAACACCCATCTCTTTCCGCACCGCTGGGCAGGGCGTGCTGACGGCATCTGTTCTAGGAACTTTCTACCCCTGGGCCCAGCTGACCCTTCATGACATCCTTCCTGGCACTCTCCCCTTCGAGCGGCTGCAACAGCCCACATTCACCCCTGCTTCTATTAACAGACCAGTGAATAAGGAGACCTAGATACAAAGGGGTTAGACAGCTTGCCCAGGATCCCACCAAAGCCTGGATGTACACACGGCACTTTCTGATGCTAGGTGTCCTGTCCTAAAACAACATTGTATTCTGCCTCTAGTAGCAGGTGCTTTTTAAATGATGCTTTCATGTCATGTACTTTACACATGATACATCCTCATCATCATAAATGGTAACTGTCATGATAGCAACAGTTGTTAAATTTTTACACTGACAGAACATGGGGAGTTTCCTTCAACCTCTTCATCACAGGTCACACACATACATATCATATGAGAAAGATTGCCAACCCTCTGAACACAACATTCCAAGCCTAATTCAAGACTTACCTAGGAATCACTTCTGGCTTGCTACTCCATGATAAAGTAATGGGGTCTAAATTTATCTTCCTACTCTAAATAACTTAAAAAGTGGAAGAAGCAGTTTTAGGATATGGTACAACAGGCAGTGCAGGCATTGATACACGAGAGAAGGGGGGAAATGAGGTAAGTACTAAAATAGTTCCCAATTTACCGCCTGGAGAGAGTTTCCAGACATCAGGGCAGGGAAAGGGAACCCAAACAGAGGCCAGCAGTCTCTCAGAGTTGAGGAAACAGGGCTGATTACTCTTGGAGGCCAAGACAGCTAGAATTCATAGAGCAGAGGTCCTGAGAAAGAGAGCTACATGGAGAGGAGAGAGCTGCAGAGAGAGAGAGTTTTGGAAATCTGTCAAGGGTCCTGTTGAGTCTTCAGCTGAATTTTGATCAGCATAAGTGTGTGAAGAAACCACCCAAGCCTGGAAAAACAGTCACCAAAAAGGAGTGGGTGGAACAACCCCAGAACTCACAAAGGGATGGAAATAGTTTATCTCCTCACCTGCCAGAGTGGGAAAAACTTCATAACATGCAGGCTTCTGGGTAGAGTACTCAAAAAGATACTACCTCATGTGTTAAGCCATTCTTGTGTTGCTATAAAGAAATACTTGAGGCTAGGGAAAAGAGGTTTAATTGGCTCACAGTTCCACAGGCATTACAGGAAGCATTGTGATGGCATCTGTTTCTGGTGAGGCCTCAGGAAGGCTTTCAATCATGGCAGAAGGCAATGGGGAGCCAGCATGTCACATGGTGAGAGTGGGAGCAAGAGAGAGAGGGACGAGGTGCCACACACTTTTAAATGACCAGATATCTTGGGAACTAGCTGAACAAGAACTCACTTATCACCAAGGGAGTGTTGCTAAACCATTCATGAGGGATCCACCCCCATTATCTAACTACCTCCCATCAGGCTCCACTTCCAACATTGTGAATCACACGTTGACATGAGATTTGGAGGACACAAACATCCAAACCATACTATTCTGCCCCTGGCCGCCCAAATCTCATGTCTTTCTCACACTTAAAAATACAATTATGCCTTTGCAATAATTCCCTAAACAGGTAGTAGGCCCCAAGCAAGTCTAAAACCCAGCAGGGCAGTCATTAATCCTTAAATCTCCAACATAATCTTTGACTCTATGTCCTGCATCCAGGCACACTGGTGTGAGGGGTGGGCTCCCAAGGCTATGGGCAGCCCTGCCCCTGTAGCTTTGCAGGATAGAGCCCCTGTGGCCGCTCTCACAGGTTGAAGTTGAGTGTCTGCAACTTTTCCAGGCTCAGGGTACAAGCTGCCCATGGCTCTGCCATTCTGGGATCTGGATGACAGTTACCCATTCTCACAGCTCCACTAGGCAGTGCCCCAGTGGAGACTCTATGTGGGGGGCCTCTATGTAGGGGAGCTCTAAACCCACATTTCCCTCTGCACTGACCTAGTAGAGGTTCTCTGTGAGGGCTCTGCCTCAGGCTTTCTTATATATCCTTTAAAATCTAGATAGAAGCTGCCAAGCCTCCTTACTCTCACATTCCATGCACCAACAGACTTAACATTATATAGAACCTACCAAGGCTTATGGCTTGCACCCTTTGAAGCAGCAACACAAGCTGCACTTGGGGCCCTTTGAGACACAGCTGGATCTGGAGCTGGAGCAGCGAGTATGCAGGGAGTAGTATCCCAAGGCTGCACAGGGCAGCAGGGCCCTGGGCCTGGCCCCCCAAACCCTTTCCTTCTAGGCCTCTGGGTCTGTGATGGGATTGGCTGCCACAAAGATCTCTGAAATGCCTTCTTTTTCCCATGGCCTTAGATATTAATACTTGGCTCCCTTTTTTTATGCTAAATCTCTCTAGCAAATGGTTACTCCACAGCCCTCTTATAATCCTCTACTGAGAAAACTTTTTCTTTGTCTGCCACATGACTAGGCTGCAAATTTTCCAAACTTTTACACTCTGCTTCCCTTTTAAATATAAATTCCAACTTCAACCCATTCCTTTGCTCCCATATCTGATCATATGTTGTTAGAAGCAGCCAGGCTGTTTTTGAATGCTTTACTGATTAGAAATTTCTTCTGCCAGCACCTGTAGTCCCAGCTACTTGAGAGGCAGGAGAATCACCTGAACCCAGGAGGTGGAGGTTGCAGTGAGCCAAGATCGCATCACTGCACTCCAGCCTGGCGACAGAGCAAGACTTCGTCTAAAAAAAAACAAGAAAGAAAAGAAAAGAAAAGAAATTTCTTCTGCCAGACACCCTAAGTCGTCACTCTTAAGTTCAACCCTCCACAGATATAGGACATGGACACAATGCAGCCAAGCTCTTTGCTAGGGCATAATACAGGTGACTTTACTCCAGTTCCCAATAACAGCATTCATTTCGAACTGAGACCTCTTCAACCTGGCCTTCCTGTCTACATTTCTTTCTTTCTTTTCTTTTCTTTTCTTTCCTTCTTCCTTTCCTTTCTTCCTTTCTTTCTTTTTTTTTTTTTTTTGAGACAGGGTCTTGCTATGTTGTCCAGGCTGCTCTTGAACTCCTGACCTCAAGCAGTCCTCCCACCTCAGCCTCCTACAGTGCTAGGGTTATAGGTATGAGCCACTGTGCCTGACCTGTCCATATTTCTGTCAGCATATTGGACATGACTACTTAAGTCTTTAAGAAGTTCCAAGCTTTCCTTCATCTTCCTGTCTTCTTCTAAGCCATCCAAACTCTTCCAACCTGTGCCTGTTACCCAGTTCCAGAGCCATTTTCACATCTTCAGGTATGTTTCTAACAATGCCCCACTCTTTGGTACCAATTTACTGTGTTAGGCCATACTTACATTGCTATAAAGAAACATCTGAGGCTGAGTGATTTACACAGAAAAGAGGTTTAACTAGCTTGTGGTTATGCCAACCATACAGGAAGTATGGTGCTGGCATCTGCTTCTGGTGAGGCCTCAGGAAGCTTACGATCATGGCAGAAGGCAACAGGTAGCCAGCATGTCATATGGTGAGAATGGGAGCAAGAGAGAGAGAGACGATGCCACACAGTTTTCGGCAACCAGCTCTTGTGTGAACTAACTGAGCAAGAACTCACTTATCACCAAGGGGATAAACCATTCATGAGGAATCTTCCCCCATGATTCAACCACCTCCCACCAGGCCCCACTTCCAACATTGGGCATCACATTTCAACATGAGATTTGAAGGGAACAAACATCCGAACCATATCACCTCAGTAGTGAGGCAAATTGTCACTAAATACTGCTCTTGTTCCATCTAACAATGCTTGAAAGCAAGGCTCAAAAGGATTAAACTGTTTCCAAGTAGTTTAACTGCATCTGAGGACAAAGCCCGAAATCATGTAAAGGAATGATTATTATTTTAAAATATTTTTTTTCTGGAGACAGAATCTCATTCTGTCACTCAAGCTGGAGTGCAGTGGCACATGCATAGCTCACTGTAAACTTGAGCTCCTTGGGCTCTGCTTTGGCTCAAGTGGTCTTCCCACCTTAGCCTCCCAAGGAGGCCATTTGGTGGAGGCTAAAGGGGGATCTCTTTAGCCCAGAAGTTCAAAGCTGAAGTGAGCTATGGTCATGCCATTGCACTCCAGGACTACAGGCATATCCCATCATGCCCAGCTAATTTTAAAAAAAAATTTTTTTTAGAGACAGGATCTCACTATATTGTCAAGTCTGGTCTCAAACTCCTAGTCTCAAGCAATCCTCCCACCTCAACCTCCTAAAGCACTGGGATTACAGGTGTGAGCTACCATGCCCAGCCTATTATTATTATTAAATCCAAACCCAACAAGGTAAAAGTCACAATGTCTGGCATTCAATGAAAATTATTAGGCAGGCACACAAGGAGGAAAATACAGCCAATAACAAGGAGAAACATCAATCAATAGAAACAGACACAGAAATAGTACAGGTGATAAAGTTAACTGACAAGGACATTAAAACAACTATTATATTATTACACATTATATTGTTGTACAATACATAGATGTATTCTATGTATTGAAGAAGATAAAGGAAACAGCATGTTAAGAAGAGACAAAATTATAAAAAAGGACCAAATTGGACTTTTAGGGATGGAAAATACATGTTCTGAAATGAAAAATACACTGGATAAGATTAACAGTAGTTTAGACATAGCAGAAGAAAAGCTTAGTGAACTTGGCGACATAATGAAAAATTTTAAATATTCTAAACGAAACTTACAAAGTGGAACAAAAGCTGATAGAAATTGAATGACGTAACAATGTGATGAACTGTAGGACAACTTCCAGCAGCCTAACATACATATTATTGGAATTGCTGAAGAGAGGTGGACACAAAAAATATTTCGGGAAGTAACAGCTGAAATTTTTCCAAGTTTGAGGCAAAGCATAAACTCACATGTCCAAGAAGCTCAATGAATCCCAAGCACAAGAAACAAAGAAAAGCACCTGTTGGACATGGTGGCTCATGCCTGTAATCCCAGTACTTTGGGAGGCCAAGGTGGGAGGAATGCTTGAGGCCAGGAGTTCAAGACCAGCCTGGGCAACATAGCAAGACCCCATCTCTATAAAAAATAAAAAAATTATCTGGGCATGGTGGAACACACCTGTACTCCTAGCTACTTGGACGACTGAGACAGGAGGATCCTTTTAGCCCAGAAGTTCAAAGCTGAAGTGAGGTATGGTCATGCCATTGCACTCCAGCTAGGTGGCAGAGTGAGACCCTATCTCTATTTTAAAAAGAAAAGCACACCAAGTCACATTATAATCAAAATGTTTGAAAGCAGTAAAAAAGAGGAAATCTTAAAAGCAGCCAGATTTTTTAAAACCTCATTAAATAAAGTAGAACAAAGATAAAAATGACAGCACATGTCTCTTCAGAAACAACAGAAACCAGAAAACAGTGGAGCAACATCATTAATGTAGTGAAAGAAAAGAATTGTCAAACTAAAATTGAAAGCAGAGATAAAATAATTTTCAATAACAAAGACAAAATGGTGACTTTTTTAGAGTTATAAAGCTAAAAGAATTTATCAGCAAACCTGCACCATTAAAAAAATAGTTTGAAAAGTCTGTCAGCTAGAGGGAAAATGATATTGTATCAGATGGAAATTAGGGCATACACAAAGAAATAAAAAGTGCCAGAAATGAGGCTGGGCATGGTGGCTCATGTCTGTAATACCAGCACTTTGGGAGGCCGACGCAGGCAGATTGCTTGAGGTCAGGCATTCAAGACCAGCCTGGCCAATATGGTGAAACCCCGTCTCTACTAAAGAATACAAAAGCTAGCTGGGAGTGGTAGTGCAGCTACTTAGGAGACCAAGGCAGGAGGATTGCTTGAACCCTGGAGGTAGAGGTTGCAGTGAGCTGAGATCATGCCACTGCACTCCAGCCTGGGCAATGGAGGGAGACTCCATCTCAAAAATAAATAAATAAATAAATATATGTGTGTGTGTGTGTGTATGTGTGTGTGTGTATATATATATGAAATGATGAATATGTGTGCAAATATAAAACACCCATTTTCTTATTTTTAAAATAACTTAAAATTAATTGACATTTTGAGTCAAAAAAATAATATAGTGTGGAGTTTATAACATAAGTAAAAGTAAAATGTATTCCAACAAAGGCAAAAACTAGAAGTGAAATAAAATTATACACTTATAAATTTCTTATACTCTATTTGAAGTGGTATACTATTACTTAAGAGTGATTAATTGTAAATGTATAGTATAAACCCTGAATCAACTACTCAAACATAAAAGTACAGCAAATAAGCCAACAAATCAGCAACGGAGATAAAATAGAATCATAAAAATACTACGTTAATCCAAAACAAAGCATAAAAAGAAGATAATAGGAACAAAAAGCAGATGGGACAAATAGAAAACAAATAGCAAAATGGAATATGTAAATCAAAATATATCAATAATCACATTAAATGTAAAGGTTCTAAATGCCCCTATTAATAGACAAAGATTGTCAGATGGGTTTAAAGAGCAAAATTCTACTACCGTATATGCTGCCTAGAAGAAACCCAATTTGAATATAAAGACACATATAGGTTGGACCACTCAGGGAATTCTGCTTGCAGGATGGCAACGCAAAGAGCTCTGTGGACCTGTTCACCAGTGAAACTAGTAAAAAGTATTTTCTCTTTTTTTTTTTTCTTTTTTTTTTTTTTTTGACGGAGTCTCACTCTGTCACCCAGGCTGGAGTGCAGTGGTGCGATCTCAACTCACTGCAAGCTCTACCTCCTAGGTTCACGCCATTCTCCTGCCTCAGCCTCCCGAGTAGCTAGGACTACAGGCGCCCACCACCATGCCTGGCTAATTTTTTGTATTTTTAGTGGAGATGGGGTTTCACCGTGTTAGCCAGGATGGTCTCGATCTCCTAACCTCGTGATCCACCCACCTCGGCTTCCCAAAGTGCTGGGATTATAGGCGTGAGCTACCATGCCTGGCCTAAAAATATTTTCTTAAAAAATAAAACATTTAAAGTTTACAGAAGATGTCTTAAGAACATATAATAAATAAACATGTGTTCAAGGAAATCTACTAAATTTCAGTAAAAGTAGTGAGAGTCTGTGGCATTTAAGCCATGACCCACTCTCCCAGCTCAGCTAGATGGAAGCTCCGCTCTAGGAGGATGTGATTAAAAATATGGGGCTCCCGCTCTCTTTAACTCTCAGTCTAGAGATACAGTATCTCACTGGAAGAGACAGGACACCAGCATTTCTCATCCCACCCAAATCCAAGTTGCAGAGACTAAATTCCTTGTGAGGGTGTCTGAGGATTCAGGAGCTGCCTTCTTCCACCCAACCCCCATTCATAAAGTGGAGGGCTTACCCCAGGCATAACAGGCTGAGAATACTAGAGCACCAACAGCCTTTGCCCCAGGTCACTCAAAAGAGGTGGTTTCAGTTGAGAAAAGCAGAGGCTACTACCCCCACCCAGTGTTTGGAGCAGATAGATCAGAGATTTTGTCCAGGGAGTGAGGCAGTCCATAGGAAAATAAAACTCCAAAGTTATCTTCAAAGGAACCAACTTTATTTGAAACAGTGTGAAACTTAACTCAAACTTAAGAGAACTCTAAAAAACTATAGATTTTGCTAGTAAACAACTAAAAGGAGGATGGTAACTCTATGAGACCAACAAACAAAATTGACTGAGGGTTCTAGACAGAGCAATTAGGCAAGAAAAAAGAAATAAAAACTATCTAGATTGGAAAAGAAGAATCAAAATGACTTCTATTTGCAAATAGCATGCTCTTATAAATAGAAAGTCCTAAGGAAGCCACTTAAAAACCATTAGAGCTTACAAATGACTTCAAAAATTTGCAGGATAAAAGGTCAACATACCAAAATGAAGTGTATTTCTATATACTAACAATAAACAACCCCAAAATTAAATCAAAGAAATGATTCAATTTACAATAGCATTAAAAATACTTAGCAGTAAATTTAACAAAATAATTGCAAGACCATACACTAAAAACTACAGAATATTATTGAAAAATTTAAAGAAGACCTACATAAATGGAAAGACATTCCATGTTCATGGAACAGAAGATTTAATGCTGTTAAAATGGAAATACTCCCCAAACTGATCTATTATTTCAATGCAATCTCTTTCAAAAAATTAACTGCATTTTTTTGGTAGAAATTGTCAAACTGATTATAAAATTCATATGAAGTTGAAAGGGAACTAGAATAACCAAAACAATATTTAAAAAGGTGAACACAGTCAAAGGATTCACACTTTCTTATATCAAAACTTATTACGAAGAAACCATAATCAGGAGAGTGTGGTACTGTTAGCAGTATCTGTATGCAGCAACCTCAGTTCTTGCCTCCTCAGAAGCAAGAATTTGACCAAGGGGTATAAGGCAGAGTGAGAGACTGAAGCAAGTTTTAGAGCAGGAATTAAAGTTTATTAAAAAGTTTTAGAGCAGGAATGAAAGTAAAGTACACTTGGAAGGAGGCCAAGCAGGTGACTTGAGAAATTAAAGTGCACTGTTTGACCTTTGGCTTGGGGCTTTATATGTTGGCATGCTTCTGGGGTGGGGCAGGGGGTTGCATCCCTTCTCCCCTGATTCTTCCCTTGGAGTGGGCTGTCCACATGTGCAGTGGCCTGCCAGCACTTGGGAGGGGCCGTATGCACAGTGTGTTTACTGAAGTTGTATGCATGCTCGCTTGAGGCATTTTTTCCTTACCAGTCCAGTGGTCCTAGAGGAAGGTCATATACCAGTTAAACTCCGCCATTTTGCCTCTTAGGGCGCATGCTTGAGCCCACTCATCCAACTCCTGAGATCTCATTGGGGAGCTGCTGATCACCAGTTTCAGGTATTTTCTATCTATTGGGAGACTGCCTTTCCCTGGCACTAGCTGCAACCAATTATTATTTTAGAGAGACAGTTTAACAACTCCCTGACCAGCACCTTGATGGTCACCTGAAAGTCCTCGCTGTGGGGGAGGGGGGCGGTCTCCTACTCATGTCTGCCTGACTGCCTACTGTAACAATATTGGCATAAAGATAGATATGGAATAGAACTAAAAATCCAAAAATAAACACTCACATTTATGGTCAATTGATTTTGGACAAGGAGGCCAAAACAATTCAATGGCAAAGAATACTCTTTTCAATAAATGGTACTGGGACAACTGGATATCCACATGCAAAACAACGAAGTTAGACCTCTATCTCACAACTGTGAAGGCCAAGGCCCTTGGTCCCCTAAAGGCTCACTGGAAAAAAAAAAAAAAAAAAAAAAAAAAAAAAAAAACCTCTGACATGAGGCAGATCAACTAAAAGGAGAAAAAGGCATACACATTTATCTAATATACAGGAGCCTTCAGAATGAAGACCCAACCTCCCAATGAGGTTCAGAAGTTTATATAACCATCTTCAGGTTACAGAAAGAATGCAGGCTCAGAGCATGGCCAAAAACAGATTTTACTAGCAAAACAGGTTATGAAAGGGAGAAAGGAAGAGGCCTGGCTAGCAAAGCGAATCTTGTTATGTAAATGAAACCTCACAGTAGTCCTCAGACAGAATAGATGGTGAATGTCTCTTTTAAGACATTTAGGCCAGGCGTGGTGGCTCATGCCTGTAATCCCAGCATTTTGGGAGGCTGAAACGGGCAGATTGCTTGAGCCCAGGAGTTCAAGACCAGCCTGGGCAATATAGTGAGACCTTGTCTGTACAAAAAATACAAAAAATTAACTGGGCGTGGTGGTGCACGTCTGTAGTTCCAGTTACTCAGGAAGCTGAGGTAGGAGAACCACCTGAGCCCGGGAAGTTGAGGCTACAGTGAGACAAGATCACACTGCTGCATTCCAACCTGAGTGATGGAGTGAGACCTTGCCAAAAAAGAAAAAAAAAAAAAAAGGAAGGAAAGAAAGAGCGAGAGAGAGAAGGAAAGAAAGAAAGAAAGAAAGAAAGAAAGAAAGAAAGAAAGAAAGAAAGAAAGAAAGAAAGAAAGAAAGAAAGAAAGAAAGAAAGAAAGAAAGAAGAGAAGAAAGAAAGAAAGAAAGAAAGAAAGAAAGAGAGAGAGAGAAAGAAAGAAAGAGGGAGGGAGGGAGGGAGGGGGGAAGGGAGGGGGGGAGGGAGGGAGGAAGGGAGGAAGGAAGGAACCTTTAAATGCGTCAGACCCTCAGTTAATCTCTCCTACATCCAAGAAAAGCCTACAAAGGGAAGGCCTGGCTACATTAATGGGGATTCTCTACAGATATAAATTCCTCACACAAAAGACTGCTTTGCAAGGCCATTTCAGTCTGTGGCAGCCACTTCAAATTATGCCAAAGAAATATAATTTTGGGGTAAAATATTTTTATTTCCTTCACACCATATACAAAAATTGGCTCAAAATGGATCAAAGATTAAAGAGCTAAAACTCTTAGAAGAAAACAGAGGCATGAAACTTTGTGACCACGGCTGATCATGATGTAATTACACGTCTATAATCCCAGCTCTTTGGGAGGCCAAGGCGGGAGAATCACTTGAGGCTAGGAGTTCAAGACTAGCCTGGGCAACATAGTGAGACCTCATTTCTTAAAAAAAAAAAAAAATAGCTGGGTGTGGTGGCACTCACCCATGGTCCTAGCTACTCAGGAGGCTGAAGTAGGAGGATCGCTTGAACCCAGGAATTTGAGGCTGCAGTGAACTATGATAGTGCCTCTACACTCCAGCCTGGGTGACAAAGATAGACCCTATCTCAAATAAACAAGCAAGCAAACAAACAAAAAAAACCCTTTGTGATCATGGATTAGGCAATGGTCCCTTAAATGTGACAACAAAAAAGCATAAGTAATAAAAGGAAAAAAATAGATAGATTGGATGTCATCAAAATTAAAAGGACACCATCATGAACATGAAAAAGCAACACAGAATAGGATAAATTTTTTGCAAATTGTATACAGATGCTCCTTGACTTGCAATGAGGTTACATCACAATACATCCATTAAAAGTTAAAAATATCTTAAGTTGGGAATGCATTTAATACACCTAACCTACTGAACATCATAGCTTAGCCTTGCCCACCTTAAACATGCTCAGAACACTTACATTAGCCTATAGTTGGACAAAATCATCTAACACACAAAGCCTGTTTTATCATAAAGTGTTGAATATCTCATGTAATTTATGGAATACTGCACTGAAAGTAAAAAGCAGAATGATTGTATTCTACTGAATATGTATTGATTTTCCACAACTGTAAAATCAAAAAATCATAAGTTGAACCATTTTAAGTCAGGGACTGTCTGTACCTGATATCAATATTATAGAGAAAACACAACTCAATAATAAAAAGATAAATGATCCCATTTAAAAGTGGGCAAAATATATTAATAGACATTTCTCTAAAGAAAATATACAATCACCAATATGCACATGAAAAGACGCTCAACATCAACAGTCATCAAGGAAATGCAATACAAACCACATGAGGCTGGGAGTGGTGGTTCACACCTGTAATCCCAGCACTTTGGAAGGCCGAGGCATGCAGATCACCTGAGGTCAGGAGTTCGAGACCAGCCTGGCCAACATGGCAAAACCCCGTCTCTACTAAAAATATTTTAAATATTAGCCAGGTGTGGTGGTGTGTGCCTGTAATCCCAGCTGAGGCACGAGAATCACTTGAACTCGGGAGGCGGAGGTTGCGGTGAGCCAAAATTGTGCCACTGGACTCCAGCCTGGGTGACAGAGTGAGACTCTGTCTAAAAAAAAACAAAAACAAAAACAAACAAACACCACATGAATTACCACTTCATACCCACTAGAACGATGATAATCCAAAGAGAGATTAAAAACCAGCAATGGCAGGGATGTGGATAAATTGGAACACTCATATACTGCTGGTGAGAATGTAAAATGGTATAGTTGTGCTATGATATGAATGCTTGCGTCCCTCCAAAATTTATATGTTGAAAACCTAATCCCAAAGGTGATGATGCTATTGGGGGGGGGTCTTTGGGAGGTGATTAGATCCTAAGGGTGGAGCCCTCATGAATGGGATTTGTGCCCCTATAAAAGAAACTCCAGAGAGCTGTCTTCCCCCTTCCACTATGTGAGGACAAAATAGAAGATACCATCTATAAACCAGAAAGTGAAACTTCATCAGACCCAAATCTGCTGGCACCTTGATCTTGGACTTCCCAGCACCTAGGGCTATGAGAAATAAATTATTTGTTTATAAGTGATAAAGTTTGGATATTTGTCCCTCCAAATCTCAGATTGAAATGTAATCCCCAATGTTGGAGGTGGGGCCTGGTGGGAGGTGATTGAATCATGGGGGCAGATTTCTCAGGAATGGTTTAGCACCATCCCCGTGGTGCTCTTCTGATAATAACGAGTGAGTTTTCATGAGATCTAGTTATTTAAGAGTGTGTAGCACCTCCCCTCCTTTCTCTTTCTTGCTTCCACTCTCACCATGTGAAATGTCTGCTCCCTCTTCACCTTCCACCATGATTGTAAGCTTCCTGAGGCCTCCCCAGAAGCTGAGTAGATGCCAGCACCATGCTTCCTGTAAAGTCTGCAGAACCGTGAGCCAATTAAACCTTTTTCCTTTAAAAATTATCCAGCCTCAGGTATTTCTTTATAGCAACGCAAGAACAGTCTAATACAGTAAACTACCTAGTTTATAATATTTTGTTATAGCAGCCCAAAAAGACTAAGATGAGATGCTTTGGAAAACAGACTGGCAAGTCCTCAAATCCTAAGTAAAAAGTCACCATAAGACCCAGCAATACCCAAGAGAATTGAAAACATATGTATATGTATATATATGTATGTGCATGTATATATATACACATGCATATATATGTATGTATGTGTGTATATATGTGTGTGTGTGTATGTATATATATACTTGCTTACAAATGTTTATAGCAGCATTACTTTTATTATTTTTTTCTTTATTTAAGAGACAGGGTCTCACCATGTTGCCCAGGCTGATCTCGAACTCCTGGACTCAAGAGATCCTCCCACCTCCACCTCCCAAGTAGCCAAGATTACAGGCATGTTCCACCAAACTCAGCTTAGCATTATTTTTTTTCTTTTTCTTTTTCTTTTGAGACGGAGTCTCGCTCTGGAGTGCAGTGGCGCGATCTCGGCTCACTGCAAGCTCCGCCTCCCGGGTTCACGCCATTCTCCTGCCTTAGCCTCAGGAGTAGCTGGGACTACAGGCGCCCGCCACCACTCCCGGCTAATTTTTTTTTTGTATTTTTTAGTAGCGACAGGGTTTCACCGTGTTAGCCAGGATGGTCTCGATCTCCTGACCTCGTGATCTGCCCGCCTCGGCCTCCCAAAGTGCTGGGATTACAGGCGTGAGCCACCGCGCCTGGCCAGCATTATTTTTAATAGCGAAAAAGTGGAAACAACCCTAATGTTTATCAACTGATAAATGAGTAATATGTGATATATCCATTTAATAGAGTACTACTTAGCAATAAAAAGAAATGAGGTACCAATACATGCTACAACATGGAGGAACCTGAAAACATTATCCTAACTGAAATAAGTTATTCACAAAAGCAGCCAGTCAAATCAATGACCTCAGCTTCTGACATAGTAAACCAGAAAAAGAAGAGCAAATAAGATCCACAGTAAACAGAAGAAAGGAAATTATAAAAATAAGATCAGAATTCAATGAATAATGAAAAAATAATAGAGAAAAATCAATGACATCAAGAGTTGGATCCTCTAGAAGATTATTAAAATTGATAAACCCTTAGGCAGAATGATCAGGGAAAATGATCAGGGAAAAGAGAGAAGACACACATTACCAATATCAAGAACTACTACAGATGCCACAGATTTGAGAAGATAACCAGGAATATTATTGTGATACTGTGATGTATATATTTGGTTTTGTCCATGATTCCTGGCTTTCATCTTCTGAAAGCCTTATAGTGTATCTTTTGTTAAAGTATTGTATTTGGTCTTTTGTCTTTGGTTCCTGAAGTAGCACCTGAACTTAAAAATGAAAGACACTTTTTTGTTATTTACAGCAAGCCCTTCAAACACACCTGGACTTATGTGAATGAGACAGTTTTTGGAAAGCCTTAGGATACCATAGGATGGGGGTGTTGGTTGCCAGGGAAACTAGCCAGGTGCTCAGAGGGTTGGAACTTTTAGTCTCATTCCCCCAGCCCTCAGGGAAGGGGCAGGGACTATGGGTTAAATTGATGCCAATGGCTAGCGGTTTAATCAGTCATGCCTATGTCATGAAGCTTCTATAAAAACCCAAAAAGGACAGGGTTCAGAGAACTTGCAGATAGACGAACACTTGGGGGCACTCCAACTCCAAAGGGACAGAAACTCCTGCACTTGGGACCCTTCCAGACCTTACCTTACGTATCTCTTCATCCGGCTGTTTGTGTCTTAAATATCCTTTGTAATATTTAAAATATTAAATATTTTAATAAATATTTTATTAAAAATAAATAATAAACATTAAAATAGCCACTGTATTCGGGTTTTTACTATTTATGGGCAGTAGCTAATAGCCTGGTCGTATGGTCAGTTAGATGGACAATGGAGAACTGGACTATTAAAAGAATGTCTGTATGGGGCACAGCCCACCAGGAAATCACTCTGGGAATTTAAGGGGCACATTAAAGTAGGACGTGTCAATGCCTATCAGAAGAACCCTCTTTCAGGCTCAGAAGGTGATTGGAACCATAAAGTGGACTTTTTGGTGAGCTCCTTTGAGGTGGCCACCTGGGTCCATGAAATGAGTGAACATGGTGGGGGTGAGCTGCAGCAATGCATAGATGGGCTGAATCGAGACATATTGTCTTATACCTTCAGGTACACAAAATGCCAATAAGAACTGTTCTGTCTGTCAACAAGAGAGCAGAGACTGCTAATAGCGATGGGGAAGATCCCTCGGGGGGAAGGTCCTGCACACAGTTGGCAAATGGATTATACTGGACCAATACTGTTGGCCCTGGGGGGCTAAAAATGGGTCCTGACAGGAACAGATAATTACTCTAGACTAGGCTTTGCATACCCAGTGGAAGATGCTCAAAACACTATTATGGGATTGTAACAGAAGATACTGTACCATTTTGGGCCTCCAAGTTACATTTCTTCAGACCAAGGGACATTCTTTATAGCCCATAGTGGCCAAGAGTGGACAAAGAAATACCGTATCAAATGAACATATCATGTTACATAGCATCCTTAGAGTAACACTTTAAGGGAGAATTGGAATGGGCAATTGAAACAGTCACTGTCTAAAACACGGGGAGTTAAAGGCATGAGGGCCTAACTTAAATGCCTGCATATGTGCTCACACTGAACATGAGGGGGCTAAGGGAGAGTTCCCACTAGATAGATTCCTCCACTTTTCTTGGAGATCTGAGAAAGATGGGGTTAGGGAGGATGCTGGTGTGACTATATAATTACTCCACACATCACCTCAACTTTCTTCCTTTTTTTTTTTTTTTTTTTTTTTTTTTTTTTGAGACAGAGTCTTGCTCTGTTGCCCAGGCTGGACTGCAGTGGCGTGATCTTTACTCACTGCAACCCCCACCTTCTGGGTTCAAGTGATTCTCCTGCCTCCACTTCCCGAGTAGCTGGGATTATAGGCGTGCACCACCAAGCCCAGCTAATTTTTGTATTTTTAGTAGAGACAAGGTTTCACCATGTTGGCCAGGCTGATCTCAAACTCCTGGCCTCAAGTGATCTGCCCCCTTTGGCCTCCCAAAGTGCTGGAATTACAGGTGTGAGCCACCGTGCCTGGCCTCACCTTTCTTTTTTCCTGCGTGATATAGTGGTTCCAGGAGCAGGGATGCAACTGCAGGTGTCAGAAGCAGGAATAATTCCTAAGCAAGAAACTGTGGCTGTATCTCTAAACTTTTAAGTTAGAACTCCTAAGGGCCTGATAGGGTGGGTTATACTTTCACCCCACACGGCAAAGTTAAGGCTAATAGTATGTGCCATTATGTTGCCCAGTGGTTGAGGTAGCCCACTAGTTCTGTACCTATGTAATCCTACCTTATGTGAATGGGAACAGACTGTGTGGGAGGGATTAGTTAGACTGGTATTGCTGCCAGCAATCTGGACCAGCACAGTGGCCAAACCTAACGTCCCTTCCAAAGGTAAAAAAAAGTTTGGGTAAAAATAAATGCAAATGGATCCCAGCACTTTGGGAGGCCGGGCGGGAGGATCGCTTGAGACCAGGAGTTCTAGGCCTGCCTGGGCAACATAGGAAAGACCCCATCTCTACCAAAAAAAAATTCTTTTTAATTACTCGAACATGGTGGTGCATGCCTGTAGTCCTAGCTACTCGGGAGGCTGAGGCAAGAGGATCACCTGAGCTGAGGAGTTCAAGGCTGCAGTGAACTATGATCACACCACTGCACTCTAGCCTAGATGACAAAGCAAGACTGTCTCTTAAAAATCTTTTTTTTTTTTAAATGCCAAATGGAGAGAAGGAGAAATAATAGCTGAGAGTAGAAGAATGAGTAAGTGGATTATGCATTGAGGGAAATCCAACATTGTATTAATACACCAAGAGAGGTGCAGAGCAAGATAATAATGTTATCTCTTAGCACAACAATTTCCAGATGCCCAGAAATGTGAAGCTATATGTTTTCTAAGACCACCCCTGCTTTTGGAACCTGACCAGGTTGAATGGCAGCCTGCAAACTTGAGTGACAGTTTCCTGGGAGATGTTCTGGGAGATGTTGATTAACTGGACCAAATGTTAATGACTAAATGAAATACTTGTAATGTGCTGGCATCTTTTGAATTCTATTTTTCAGGCAACCCCTTCTACAAAGAATATAATTTGAGAATGAATCTCCAAGAACTGTTATCCTACTTCAAACTTTGTGGTGTACGTACGGCTTCCAGCAGACTGGTCACTGTGTACCTGTAAACCTTGATGACTGAATGCTCACAAAGGCCCTTGATTAAAAAGGACAAAGTGTAGCGTAGCCCAACATGTCACAGTGTGCTGTGCAGAAGCACAAATTGCCCTTGTTCTTATGGATGGAAAGCTAGTAAGCATAACAGGAATAAACAGTGGGATCCTGATGGCATTAAAGCTGTGGGCATCATTTGGTGGATCCAGGCTCCCTCAGGGAATGGGCCCACCCTGAGACAAAGGAGGATTTGTGAGGCCTTACAGCACACTCAAACTAAATTACATCTAGATGTGGCTGCCACTCTTACAACCCTAGTACTGGGACCCAATATTTTTGGGTGCAAAACATGTATCCCAACTGTACTCAGGCCATTAGCACACAGTGGCAAAAACATGCATGGTGGATTAAACAACACTGGCCCACCAGACAGAAAAGGGGCAAAGGGGAGTTAGGTGCAGGTCTAGGAATCCCGGAACAAGCTGAGTTTGCTTTTAATGAAGAACAACGTTCAGAGGAAAAAGATTTATTAACTAGAATAGGCAGGTTAGACAGAATTCTCTTCTAGGAGGAAGGCCAAGGATGGGAGTTAGCCGGGAAAGATGATAAGGCTTTAGCAAAAGGAGTCAGGCAAACTCAACAAATGATGCTGTATGATGCTAAAACCCAGTGTAGGGGAAAGGGCCTGCACCCGGACCTAACAGGGCCTCTTGACAATTTTGATACAAATGGAGGCTAAAGTGTCCATGAGGCAGTGACCCTCTGTCCTGGCTGCTGAGGTTCGAGGGGAACACCTATGGGAATCTTATGGCCCTCCAAACTCATGGAAGTTCTCTGGGGCACTTGTACTTTACATTGATGTAATATGACTGCCCTCTCCCCCAGAATAGGCCAAAATAAAACATTTGCTATGGTACAGTTAGTAGGAATATGAGCTATTCTAAATACCACATATGTCCTCCCTGTAGGAGGGAGGTGGGCCCTGCTATATAATAACACACAGTGGGCCGGGTGAGGTGGCTCATGCCTATAATCCCAGCACTTTGGGAGGCTGAGGTGGGAGGATGACTTGAGCCCAGGGGTTCCAGACTAGCCTGGACAACATAGCAAGACCCCATCTCTGCATTACAAAAAACAGCAGGGCATGGTGGCATGTGCCTATAGTCCCACCTACTTGGAGGTCTAAGGCAGGAGGATTGCTTGAGCCTGGGAGATTGAGGCTACAGTGAGCCATGATTGTGCTACTGCACTCCAGCCTAGGAGACAGAGCGAGACCGTGTCTTTAAAAATACCGTGTCTTAAAAAATAAAAACAACACACAGTGGAAACCAGTCAAGACTGTGAGATGAGACACGGTGATTGGCTTTGTCACCATCTAACTTGGAATTCAGAACTAACCTAGTCATGGTCCATTACGACAACACCTGTCCTTAATAATATGTGGCAAGGGTAGATTCTGTTGGGAAGACAAAGCAAATACCTCCATAAGTCTTACTGATCTGTTCTGTAATGAAACTGAATCATACCATGATCATACTGCAATATGATGAAATACGGGTGTTGTTGGTAAGATTCAACTCCCTCATGTATGTAAATAAGTCTTTTTTTTTTTTTTTTTTTTTTTAGACAGGTTCTCACTCTGTCTCTCAGGTTGGAGTGCAGCCTTAACCTCTGGCCTGAAGCGATACTCCTACCTCAGCCTCCCAAGTGGCTGATACTGCAGGTGCATACCACCACTCTTGGTTAATTTTTTAAAATTTTATTATTTATTTGGCCAGGTGTAGTGGCTCACGTCTGTAATCCCAGCACTTTGGGAAGCTGAGGTGGGTGGATCACTAGAGGTCAGGAGTTTGAGACCAGCCTGGCCAACATGCTGAAATCCCATGTCTACTAAAAATATAAAAATTAACCAGGTGTGGGGGCGCACGCTTATGGTCCCAGCTACTCAGGAGGCTGAGGCACGGGAATCAAACCCAGCAGGTGGAGGTTGCAGTGAGCCAAGATTGCACCACTGCACTCAAGCCTGCGCGACAGAACAAGACTCTGTTAAAAAAAAAAAAAAAAAAAAAAAAAGGCGGGGGAGGGGGGAAGATTGTTATTTCCTAAGTGATTAGAGCAATAAAAATATCTTGTGTTAAAGTATTTGGCCTTTTGTCTTTGGTTACTGAAGTAGCACCCGAACTTAAGAGTGAAAGGCAATCTTTTGTTATTTGCAGCAAGCCCTTCAAACACACCTGGGTTTATGTTAATGAGATAATTTTTGGGAAGCCTTTGGATACCGTAGGATGGGGTGGCAGGAGGTTGGTTGCCAGAAAAACCAGCCAGATGATCAGAGGGTTGGAACTTTCAGTCTCAACCCCCAACCCTCAGGGAGAGTGGAGGGGCCAAAGGTTAAGTTGATGCCAATGGCTAGCGGTTTAATCAATCATGCCTATGTCATGAAGCTTCTATAAAAATCCAAAAGGGACAGGGTTCAGAGAACTTGCAGATAGACGAACACTTTGGGGCACCCCAACTCCAAGGGGACAGAAACTCCTGCACCCAGGACCCTTCCAGACCTTGCCCTATGTATCTCTTCATCTGGCTGTTCATTTGTGTAGTAAACTGGTAAACGTAAGTAAATGTTTTTCCGAGTTCTGTGAGCAGCTCTAGCAAATTAATCAAACCCAAGGAGTGGAAACTGTGGGAACCCCGATTTATAGCCAGTTGATCAGAAGCACAGGTAAAATAACCTGGGGACTCAGTTTTGTGGGATTGCATCCTCAACCTGTGTGATCTGATGCTAGCTCCAGGTAGATACTGTCAGAATGGAATTGAATTAGAGGACACCCAGCTGGTGTCCACTGCAAAACTGATTGCTTGCTTGCTAGCAGGAGAAATCCCCGTACATCTGGCATCGGAAGCCTGCTGTGAGAGTATGGTGGGAGAAACTGAGTTTGTTTTTCCTACTCAATTATGGACTGTATTACGCCTGTAAATTTGAGAACTTAGATGAAATGCACATATTCTTTGAAATATGTAAGCTACCAAAGCTCACTAAAAAAGAAAGAATCCGAACAGACATATAGCAATTAAATAAATTGAATTTGTATTTAAAACCCTCCCATAATGAAAACTCTAGTCCAGTTGGCTTCACTAATGAATTCTACCAAATATTTAAGAAAAAAAATATATCATTTCTACATAATCTCTTTGAGAAAATTGAAGAGGAAAGAACATTGCAAAGCCCATTCTATGAGGCCAGAAGTAAATTAATAACAAAATCAGAAAAAGAATTTACAAGTAAAGAAAGCTATAGACCAATAGACCGATATCTGCCATGAACATATACACGAAAAGTTTTAATGATGATTTAGCAACTAAAATTCAAAAACACATAACCAGATCCTTTAAAAACAAGTGAGGTTTTACCCCAGGAGTCTAAGTTTGGTTTACTATTTCAAAATCAACGTAATTCACCATATTAACAGAATTTAAAAAGAAAATCTATATGACCACGTCAATAGAGGCAGAAAACCACTTGAAAAAAATTAAATGCCCATTTATGCTGAAAACTCACCAAACTAGGTGAAGAAAATTTTCTCAATCTGATAATGAGCTTCTATGAACAACCTACAGCTAACACTCATTGGGGAAAAGACTGAGTACTTCTTCTTTTAAGACGAGCAACAAGGCAAGTATGTCTGATTTCTCCACCCACTTCTATTCAACATTATACTGGAGGTTCTAGCCCTTGAAATATGGTAAGAAAATGAAATGAAATGTATCCAGATTGTAAAGTAAGAAGTAAAGTTGTTGGCCGGGCGCGGTGGCTCAAGCCTGTAATCCCAGCACTTTGGGAGGCCGAGACGGGCGGATCACAAGGTCAGGAGATCGAGACCATCCTGGCTAACACAGTGAAACCCCGTCTCTACTAAAAATACAAAAAAAACTTAGCCGGGCGAGGTGGCAGGCGCCTGTAGTCCCAGCTACTCGGGAGGCTGAGGCAGGAGAATGGCGTGAACCCGGGAGGCGGAGCTTGCAGTGAGCTGAGATCCGACCACTGCACTCCAGCCTGGGTGACAGAGCGAGACTCCGTCTCAAAAAAAAAAAAAAAAAGAAGTAAAGTTGTCTTTTTCACATATGACATTATTGTCTATAGAAAATCCTAAGAAATGGCCGGGCGTGGTGGCTCACACCTGTAATCCCAGCACTTTGGGAGGCCGAGGCAGGTGGATCACGAAGGCAAGAAATCAAGACCATCCTGGCCAACATGGCGAAATCCCATCCCTACTAAAAATACAAAAATTAGCCGGGCATGGTGGCGTGTGCCTGTAGTCCCAGCTACTCGGGAGGCTGAGGCAGGAGAATTGCTTGACTCTGGGAGGCAGAGGTTGCAATGAGCCAAAATCATGCCACTGCACTCCAGCCTGAGCGACAGAACGAGACTCCATTTAAAAAAAAAAAAAGGAAGAAAAAGAAAAAAAAAAAGAAAATCCGAAGAAATCTACAAAAGAATCTATCAAATGAGTGTAGCAAGGTTGCAAGATAAAAGGTCAACATACAAAATCAACTGTATTATTATATACTGGCAATTATCAGAATTTGAGATTTAAAATACCATTTACAATAGCATCACAATATATAAAATAGTTAGAGATAAATTTGACAAAAGATGTGCAAGACCTGTATACTGAAAATTATAAAGCATTGTTGAGAGCAAGTAAAGAAGATATCCTAGCCGGGCATGGTGGCTCGTGCCTGTAATCCTAACACTTTGGAAGCCAAGGTGGGTGCATCACTTGAGGCCAAGAGTTTGAGACCAGCCTGGCCAACGTGGTGAAACTCCATCACTACTAAAAACACAAAAATTAGCCGGGTGTGGTGGCACGTGCCTGTAGTCCCAGCTACTCTGGAAGCTGAGCACAAGAATCACCTGAACCTGGGAGGAGGAGGTTGCAGTGAGCCCAGATTGTGCCACTGCACTCCAGCCTGGGGAACAGAGTGAGGCTCTGTGAAAGAGAGAAAAAGAAAGAGAGAGAGAGAAGAAAGAAAGAAAGAAAGAAAGAAAGAAAGAAAGAAAGAAAGAAAGAAAGAAAGAAAGAAAGAAAGAAAGAAAGAAAGAAAGAAAGAAAGAAAGAAAGAAAGAAAGAAGGGAGGGAGGGAGGGAGGGAGGGAGGAAAGGTGGGAGTGAGGGAAGAAAGGAAGGAAGAGAGAAAGAAAGAAAGAAAGAAGGAAAGGAGGGAGGGAGGGAGGGAAGGTGGGAGGGAGGGAAGAAAGGAAGGAAGGAAGGAAGGAAGGAAGGAAGGAAGGAAGGAAGGAAGGAAGGAAGGAAGGAAGGAAGGAAGGGTCATATATTCACAGACCAGAAGAGTCAATATTGTGAAGATTCATAAATGACAAGCTGATTCTAAAATATATATGGAAATATGAAGGATCTAGAACCAAAACAATTTTGAAAAAGAGCAAAGTTAGAGACTTACACTACCCAATTTTTAGCTACAGTAATCAACATGGTGGGATGTTGGTGTAAAGATGAATGAAAAATAAGAGAGTCAAGAAATAGGCCTACACATATACGATCAATTGATTTTCAACAAAGATATAAATGCAACTCAATGGGGGAAAGAATAACCTTTTCAATAAATGGTGCTGGAACAATTGAATAGCCATATAAAAAAAAGAATTGAATTTTGACAGTTACCCAGTTACCTCACAACATATATAAAAATTACTGCAAGATGAATCATAGACCTAAATGCAAAACCTAAAACTATGAAGAAAAATTACTGAAGAAAACATAGGAGGAAATCTTATTCACCTTTAGTTTGACAAAGATTTCCTAAGGGGGATACAAAAAGTATGGATATAAAAGAAACATTAGCCAGGCTCATGTCTGTAATCCCAGCGCTTTAGGAGGCTGAGATGGGAGGGTTGCTTGAGGCCAGGAGTTCCAGACCAGCCTGGGCAACATAGCAAGACCCTGTCTCTACAAAATAAAAATTTAAAACTTAGCTGGTCATGGTGATGCATCCCTGTGGTCCCAGGTACTCAGGAAGCTAAGGTGGGAGGATCTCTTGAACCCAAGAATTTGAGGCTGCAGTGAGTTATAACCATGCCACTGTACTCCAGCCTGAGCAGTAGAGCAATACTCTGTCTCAAAAAACTAATGATAAAGGCAGGGCATGGTGGCTCACGCCTGTAATCCCAGAACTTTAGGAGGCTGAGGTAGGTGGATCACGAGGTGAGGAGTTCGAGACCAGCCTGGCCAACATGATGAAACCCCGTCTCTACCAAAAATATATAAAAAATTAGCCGGGTGTGGGGGCACGCACCTGTAATCCCAGCTACTCAGGAGGCTGAAGCAGGATAATTGCTTGAACCTGGGAGACGGAGGTTGCAGTGAGCCGAGATCGTGCCACTGCACTCCAGCCTCAGCAACAGAGTGAGACTCCATCTCAAATAATAAT
Source organism: Macaca fascicularis (assembly GCF_037993035.2). Lineage (NCBI taxonomy): Eukaryota > Metazoa > Chordata > Mammalia > Primates > Cercopithecidae > Macaca > Macaca fascicularis. The sequence goes on from NC_088395.1 coordinate 53,023,657, forward strand.
TAATAATAATAACAATAACAGAAAAAAAGAATAAAAATATGGCCTGAGCAACCAAAAGAATGGAGTAACCAACATGATAGAGAAAGACTGTGGGAGGAGTGAGCTTTAGGGGTAAGGCTGGAGTTCAGTTTTGGAAGTGAAATTTGAAAATGCCTATGAGACATACAAGTGGGGATGTCGAGTAGAAAGTTGGATGCGAGAGCCTGGAGATCAGGAGAGAGAACTGGGCTGGAGACACAAATTTGGGAGCCTGAGTACAAGACTTTGATTCTTAACCCCCAATATATATCACTCCTGAATGTTACTGTGGTTTCCTTACAGGTCTCCATGCTTCCTGTTTTTACCCTTCCAGTTCATCTTCCCTGCTTTCCCTGCTGGAGAGATTCTTCTGAACTGTAAAATAAGCCACATGATGCTTTAAAAATAAAAAGAAGGAAGAGGAGGGAAACAATCTCAGTAGTGCCCCAGTCTCTTAAGTGATAAAGTCCCATCTTCTTAACCCAGTACCTTAGAATTTTTTTGACATGTCCTTTGTGTCACCAACATATCCTGCAACCTCAATTCTCCCCTCCACCTCTAAATGCATCTCTCTCTGATCCAATCTTCCCAAAATGCTAGCAGTTCCTCGTGTTCTTCCTCTGCCTGGAATCTATCTTTTTCTCCCTCACCCATATCCTCCAAGAGAGATCCTATCATCTCATTCTTTAAAATTGAGCCCATGACTCCACATGTATAACTCTCATGATGAACTTATTTTGCAACTTTCTGCCTCATCTGTCTGTCTCACCTGTGGGACTATGATCTTCAGGTTACTTTTTCCTTCTTTGGCAAGCTATGTATGTAGGACTCAGGCTCCCAACAATGCCAGTGATAATGGATACAAAATTGTGGTAAAGTCAGACAATAGAGTGCTCTTCAGCAAGAACAATGAACTACCTGTTCAGTCAACAGAGTGGATCTCACAAACATAAAATTAATCAAAAGAAGTATATACTTTTAGTTTTCCATTCATATAAAGTACAAACCCAGGCAAAACTAAATCATGCCCTTAGAAGTCAGAAAAGTGGCTACCCTGGACAGCGACTGGGAGGGGACACAGATGGGCCTTCTGGTCAGGATCTGTTTCTTTACTTGGATATGTTCAGTTTGTAAAAATTCAAGTTTTCCATAATTTTAGTGCACTTTCATGTGTGTGTGTTATACTCGAATAAAGGCAAAAGTAAACTAAGTTGATAGACCATCAAGAGAAGCAAGCAAGGAAATAAATACCATATGATTCAGGATGATGGTTACCTCTGGAGGAAAGAGAGGGAGATATGATTGACAGAAGTCAGTATGGTACTGACAGTGTTCTATTTTTTAACCTGTTTAGTCATTATACAGGTGTTTGATTTATGTTCATATTATTTAAAAGCGAATATATGGTTTATATACTTTTATGTATGTATGTTATATTTTACCATAAAAATCTTTTTAGGGCCAGGCACGGTGGCTCACGCCTGTAATCCCAGCACCTTGGGAGGCCGAGGTGGGCGGATCACGAGGTCAGGAGTTTGAGACCAGCCTGACCAACATGGTGAAACTTCGTCTCTACTAAAAATACAAAAAAAAATTAGCCGGGCCTGGTGGTGGGTGCCTGTAATCCCAGCTACTCGGGAGGCTGAGGCAGGAGAATCGCTTGAACACAGGAGGCAGAGGTTGCAGTGAACCGAGATTGTGCCATTTCACTCCAGCCTGGGCAACAGAGTGAGACTCCATCTCAAAAATAAATAAATAAATAAACAAATAAATAAATAAATAAACAAAAATCAGCCAGTTGTGGTCGTGGGCGCCTGTAGCCCCAGCTACTCGGGAGGTTGAGGCAGGAAAATCACTTGAACCTGAGAGGCAGAGGTTGCAGTGAGCCAACACTGCACCACTGCACTCCAGCCTGGGCAACAGAGCGAGACTTTGTCTCAAAAATAATAATGATAATAATATATATATACACACACACACACATACACATATATATATATTTAGTTATTTATTTATAAGTACATGCATTTCCAGGATACAGTTGTAAAGCAAATAGTGCAAAAGAAAAAGCAAAGTGTAATAGAATATCTCAGTGTACTATCTTGTGTGAAAGAAAGAAGAGAACCGAGAAATATATATTGTTCATTTGTGCAAAAACAAACAAACAAGCAAAAACAAGAAGGGTATACCAGAAACTAGTGAGATTTATTACCTACAGGGGATGTGTAGGAATGAAGTGAAAAGGATGAGAGGAGGGCCGGGTGTGGTGGTTCACGCCTGTAATCCTAGCACGTTGGGAGGCCGAGGCAGGTGGATCACGAGGTAAGGAGTTTGTGACCAGCCTGGCCAATATGGTGAAATCCCCTCTCTACTAAAAATACAAAAATTAGCCGAGCGTGGCGGTACGCACCTGTAGTCCCAGCTACTCATGAGGCAGGAGAATCGCTTGAAACCTGGAGGCAGAGGTTGCAGTGAGCCAAGATCGCGCCATTGACTGCAGCCTGGGCGACAGAGAGAGGCTCCATCTCAAGACAGAAAGACAGAAAGACGAAAGAAGGAAAGGAAGAAAGGAAGGAAGAAAGGAAGAAAGGAAGAAAGAAAGAAAGGAAGAAGGAAAGAAAGAAAGAAAGAAAGAAAGAAAGAAAGAAAGAAAGAAAGAAAGAAAGAAAGAAAGAAAGAAAGAGAGAGAGAAAGAAAAGAGAGAGAGAGAGAGATGAGAGGATAGAATGGGGTACACGGGATGGGAAGTGACACTTCTCTGGGTATAATTTTTTGCAGTCTTAACTTTAAAAATCACGTTAACGTTTCACATAGTCAATCAATTAACAATGATGGTGGTGGAGGATGGAACACAAACAGCAACAGATGAGCCTATTTCAATGGAATAATGGGACTATACTAAAAGGGGGAAAACAAAAAGAACTGTAAACTAATATTAAACCTTAATCAGTAGCTTTATTTTTCACAGTGTGGGTCAACAATTCTGAAACTACTGAATGTGTATCCCAGGATTGAACAAACAAGTAAATATTGTGAATGAGGGGAAGTGAGGTTCTCACTGTTAGAGAAAGGAGTTAGAAATATGGAAAGTAGAAAGGCTGGAATAAACTCTGTATCTTGGGATTGGAATTAGAGTATCAGTATGATTTATGGTTTTTTCGTTTTGTTTTTTTGAGACAGCATCTCACTCTGTTCCCCAGACTGGAGTGCAGTGGCACGATCATGGCTCACTGCAGCCTTGAACTCCTAGGCTCAAGTGATTTTCCCACCTCAGCCTCCTGAGTAGCTGAGACCACAGGCATACTCCACCACGCCCAGCTAATTAGAAAAAAATTTTTTATAGAGACAAGGTCTCACTATGTTGCCCAGGCTGGTCTCAAACTCCTGAGCTAAAGCATTTCTCCCACCTTGGCCTCCCAAGGTGCTGGGAGTACAGGTATGAGCCACCATGCCTGGTCTGCTCATGGTTTTTAAGATGATACAGAGATTGATAGACAGATAAGATTAGATTAAATAAGACAGATAGATGATAGATAGATAATATAGATAGATTAGACAGACAGACAGACAGATAGATAGATAGATAGATAGATAGATAGATAGATAGATAGATAGATAGATGTATTCCTACACATATGTATACATATGTATCCTAGCTCTGTCCACTAAGGTGGCCTAGAAACAATGATCCCCTAGTAGCAAGAACACACCTTATGCCCATAACTTGTTATCTCTATCAAAAGGAATGAAGTCTGGATTTTTGGAGACCTGGTTCCAGGGCTGTGTCAGGAAAAGTACAAGATGAGCCGGGAGCATCTTGCTCTTCCAGGAAGTAAGGAAATCCTCAAAGAATGATGGAGCATGAGAAGGACACAAAAACAAGGACACAAATCAAAAGGACACAAAAAGACAAGCTCGAAAAGGCTCCCCTGTCAAATTCTGGGACAATTTGGGCATCAAAATTAATAATAAATGTGGCAGTTTATAACCCATTGAATAAACTGAGAATCCACAAAGCCATGATAAAACTAGCTAACTGAATGAATAAATAAGTGGAGGCAAAGGGAAAATTCTTCCTTATTGTAGAATGTGAACCAATAAATGCAGATGGAATTAGAAAATCACCATCTGGCAACCACCAAGGTAATAATTGTTTCAAGCAAGTGCAGTGAGACTGGGTGAGGGCGAGGGAAAATTATGGCTTTTTATTCCTTACACTCCTGTGTTGTTCAGGCGTCTCACAATGTGCATGCTCTGATGCATTACTTTTGTAATTAAAAATATGTATATTATTTTGACTTGCTGAGGGACAAGTGCTTGTCACTGTCAGTGCTCTCTGCAAGATAGTGGAGATAAATAAATTGCACTGAGGCAGCACCCAGGAGCACTGTCTTCTGAGAGACAGAGATAAGAGCAGCAGCCCTAATTAACTGTAATGCTGAAAAATACACTGGAACATGGTGATAAGTAGGATCACTCTTGCCTGACTACCTCAGTACAGTGCTGGGAACATAATAAGTACTCAATAGATGCTTGCAGAAGGTGTAAAATAGTGAATCCGGTCTGCTACCTTTGCATGAGAAAAAAGGGAAAAAGCAAAGTATAAGTATTATATACAAGTAAATATAGATGTACATATATAAGTATTATATATAGAGATACTTATATTTGCAAAAAGGAACACTAGAAGGATAAACTAAAAACTAATAAAAATAGTAACCTACAAGGGAGGGGGTGTAACAGGGTATAGGGACATGATGGAAGTGAGATTTCTCTGAATAAGTCTTGTTACAGAGTTGAGACTTTGGAAACAAAAACGTTTTACATATTCAAGATTAAAATTCAATTAAAAATTTAAAAATCAATCTCTAAAAATAGAAAACCAACTGGAATGAATAAACTTAACTATATCACATTGGTAACATAGCTTCCAAAGATAATATACTATTTCCAGCAACTTTAGAACACAGTTTTTGAATGCATATCCTTACTGGAATGTATTCCAAGAACAAATAGAACTACTAAGAAATCCTAGACTTCTTTCAGGAGTCTAATTGATGGTAGAAATATTGGTTAGATTAGTTTAATGCAGGGACACAAATACATAAATGTTGTTAGAAGCCAAGATTTTCAGTATAAAAATGCCATCTACGAAGTATAAACTTTTTTTTTTTTTTTTGAGATGGAGTTTTGCTTGTCGCCCAGGCTGGAGTGCAATGGCGTGATCTCGACTCACTGCAACCTCCATCTCCCGGGCTCAAGTGATTTTCCTACCTCAGCCTCCCGAGTAGCTGGGATTACAGGCATGCGCCACCACGCCCGGGGTAATTTTGTATTTTTAGTAGAGACGGGGTTTCTCCATGTTGGTCAGGCTGGTCTTGAACTCCCAACCTCAGGTGATCCGCTCGCCTCGGCCTCCCAAAGTGCTGGGATTGCAGGCATGAGCCACCATGCCTGTCCTGAAGTATAAAATTTTTAAAAGTACATAAACACCTTGGAATATTAACTTTGAATTGGAAATATCAATATGATCCAACGACGTTTTTGCTTCTTTCAAAAAAAGTTTTTCCCTGCCTTGTTCATTGGAAATACCCAGAAGCAGTGACATCTAGTATCAATGAACGTGCCTAGCACCTGTATCTTGGTGTCTGAATACATCCCAACTAAAGAAATGGCTGATTCTAGGTCTGGAGCAGGAAATGTCCAACATGAGCCTGAGGCATCTTTTCCTACCAGAAACCAAGAAAACTATCAAAGACTACTTAGTGTCATGTTAAAAAGGCACAGAAACAAACTTGAAAGGGCTCCCACTGGCCAAATATGGGGTAATTTGAACATCAAACAGAATGATAATTGCAATGGATTGAAACACACTGAATATTTTTTAAAATGAGTTCATAATGGCACTAAAAACAAACAGCCGCCGGGTGCGGTAGCTCACGCCTGTAATCCCAGCACTTTGGGAGGCCGAGGCAGGCGGATCACGAGGTCAGAAGATCGAGACCATCCTGGCTAACACGGCGAAATCCCGTCTCTACTAAAAAATATCAAAAAAAAAAAATTGGCCGGGCGCGGTGGCTCAAGCCTGTAATCCCAGCACTTTGGGAGGCCGAGACGGGCGGATCACGAGGTCAGGAGATCGAGACCATCCTGGCTAACACAATGAAACCCCGTCTCCACTAAAAATACAAAAAAATTAGCCGGGCGTGGTGGCGGCGCCTGTAGTCCCAGCTACTCGGGAGGCTGAGGCAGGAGAATGGCGGGAACCCGGGAGGCGGAGCTTGCAGTGAGCCGAGATCGCGCCACTGCACTCCAGCCTGGGCGACAGAGCGAGACTCCGCCTCAAAAAAAAAAAAAAAATTAGCGAGGCGTGGTAGTGGGCGCCTGTAGTCCCAGCTACTCGGGAGGCTGAGGCAGGAGAATGGCGTGAACCCGGGAGGCGGAGCTTGCAGTGAGCTGAGATCGTGCCATAGCACTCCAGCCTAGGAGACAGCAAGACTCCGTCTCAAAAAAAAAAAAAAAAAAAAAAAGCAGCAAAAACAAAAAACATAAAAACCTCATTTGAACCACTGGAAATAACTAGGACATCAAGTCCCTCCTCTGAAAACTGGCATTTATAATGACAGAATTATATATTTATTTTGTCTTTCTTATGTAAATTCTATCTTGGGGTAACCCCAATGACCCAAGTTGATGAAGAGAAGTTTTTGTTTTTGTATTTTTCTGAGACAGAGTCTCCTTCTGTTGCTTGGGCTAGAATGCAGTGGTACGATCACAACTCATTGCAGCCTCAAATTCCTGAGCTCACACCATCCTCCAACTTCACCCTTCCCAAGTAGCTGGGATTATAGGCACATGCCACTGGGCCCCCTTAATTTTTCAATGTTTGTAGAGATAGGGTGTCACTATTTTGCCCAGGCTGGTGTCAAATTCCTGGCTTCAAGCGATCCTACCTCTTCGGCCTCCCGAAGTGTTGAGATTACAGGCATGAGCCACCATGCCTGGCCAGAAATATTTTACTTATAGAAAAAGGCTAGTTAATAAATGTAGAAAAATGACAGAATTAGAAAGATCACCACTTGCAAGTCCTAATAAAACAACTGATTCAGGCAATAATCATCAATACATGAAACCATTAGATGAAAGGTTGATGGGGAAATTTACCATGGAGAGATGAGGCTATTACCACCTTAACCCACTGATAAATCTTAACATCACTAACAGCAAGACCACCAGACATTATGTGCCGCTTGGTGTGTTGAAGTAGAAATCTCACAGCACCACCTCTAAAGTGTTGCAAATAATAATAGTTATAGTAATAATAATAATAAATAACCTGAAGACAATAGAGTCTTAAGAGCTAACTTCCAACTCCAGGAAAAAATGGAGTGGGGGGCAGATAAGGAACATGTTAAATGACACCACAAGGGAGCAAACGGAGAAATCCAAAAGATAGGTCCTTCTACAGGACAACTGCAACAAGTCAGTGGCATGAAACGAAAAGTGGGAAGGCAGGCCCTGCTCTAGGATTAAAGGACCCTCAAGAGACATGTCAAATCATTCAGTGTGTTCTGGTTTGAACAAGCTGGGTGTAAAAAGACATTTGATTATGAAGACAATTGGGTAATTGTGGACTTGCTATTATGAGACATCACCAAGGAATTGTTACCATCCTTCAGTGTAATAATGGTATAGTGGTTTTAAGATATTCCTATTTTTTAGAATTGCATACTGAAGTATATAGGGATGTGATACAATGTCTGAGATTTGATTTGAAATACTTCAACAAAAGAAAAATAGAGTAGATGAAATAAATACAGTAGAATCTTATTCATTGTCCAATCTGAGTAGCGTGTGTATGTGTATTCATGGTAGTACCCTCTGCATGTTTCGAATGTTCATAATTTTAAAAATTAAGTTTTTTGAGACAATGAAAGGGGATCCTGACTCTAAGAAAATGTTCAGAGTAAGTTGGAAAGGAGCATTTTTATTCAAGCCTTGTTTAGATTCAGTAACTAGGACAGTTTAAATGGGTGAGAAATGAATCAAACCATTCCCGGCTATTTATATACTATGTAAAAAAAATTCCTTATGATAGGAATGTGTTTTATTTTTTAAAATAAAATAATCATTAATGCTGGGGGCTTCTGAATACCATTAATATTCTATTTCTTGAGCCGAGCAGTGGTTAAGTGGATGTTTATTTTATAACGATTTCTTAATCTACAAGTCTTATGCACATTTCTATCTGTACATTATATTTCACAATTTAAAAAGTTGAATTTTTGAAAAGTAAAATTGAATAGTAGAACATGACACTTTTTCTCCCAATTCAGTGTAGCCTCACTGACTGGTTAAGGAGATCGTCGCAGCCCCATGAAGGTGCTTTGGCCCACCAGATTGTGGAGTACAGTCATTGTAGAGATAGAAACAGGAACAAATATGGAAGGAGCTTCTTAAATCTTCCAAAACCTGCTTATCTCCCTGCCTGCTCAGGGCGATAAACAGAGGGGCACAGGCAGAAAGGAATCAGGTCTCTTCCATTCCTGGAGTGTTGGAGTTAATTCAAAATGGGGGACTGTGGACCAGGTGCAGTGGTTCACACCTGTAATCTCAGCACTTTGGGAGGCCGAGGTGGACGGATCACCTAAGGTCAGGAGTTCAAGATCAGCCTGGCCAACATGGTGAAACCCCATCTCTACTAAAAATACAAAAATTAGCCGGGTGTGGTAGCAAGAACCTGTAATCCCAGCTACTCGGGAGGCTGAGGCAGGAGAATCGCTTGAACCCGGGAGGCGGAGTTTGCAGCGAGACAAGATCACGCCACTGCACTCCAGCCCGGGTGACAGAGTGAGATTATGTCTCGAAAAAAGAAAAGAAAAGGAGGGGGGACTGTGGCTACAAGTGCATGACTCAGTTTCCCCTGTTCCCCTTGTCTTCTCTCCCTACAACTCTGCCTGATGATTTCTGTGTGCCCATCTCATAAATACAGACCTTTCTGGAGAACCCTCTCCTCCCACCGCAAAGGGAGGAAAGTTGCTTCAGAGTGGATAGTGAGTGTGTGGCGGGGTTCAGTCCAGCTGGCCCCTCCCACCCTCCTTGGCAAGGCATTCCTTCCCCATCACTCTTCCTCACCATCGCCAACAACAGAACAATCCTTTCTCTTGACGGCCTTGGAAGGTCATGAGTGAAGGCTAACTGGGGGCCAACTGAGATAGCAGGAGCCCAGGTCAAGATCCCTGTCTTGAGATAAAGTCTGAGATCTTCAGGCTGGCATTCAGGGTCTCATCCCTGCCTCCTGAGCGTCCCTCATCAGGCCACACCAAATTGCTTCCAGCATGCTCCAAACACACTACTCTCTGGGACCCCCTAAGCCTTTATACAGGCTGTTTCACTTACCTAGTCACCTTTTTAAATGGAATTAAGAGGCACATGGTACTGATTATGTCTTGACACTGTTCTAAACACTTCACAGATATTACTTCATTTATCCTCACAACCCTATTATAAGCACTATTATCACCCCATTTAACAGATAAGGAACTTGAGGCACAAGGAGGGTAAGAGGCACGGATTCAAACCCAAGCAGTCTGGTGCCTGAGTCAGTGCTCTTAGCCACTGCACTATGCTGCCTCTTAAACTTCTGACTCACTTCCACTTCTTCCACACTGACCTTGGGTGTCAACACCTCCCCCCACCCTGCACGTGACATTTTCAAGCTCCCACAGCTCTCAGTTCCCACCTTCGCTTCACACTGTGATGAAACAATCTGATTGCCTCTTTTACTTTTTCATTTTTAAAAACTTTGTATTGAAGTAGTATAACACATACTCATTCTCTCTCTCCTGCCACCATGTGAAGAAGGTCCTTGCTTCCCCTTCATCTTCTGCCACACTTGTAAGTTTCCTGAGGCCTCCCCAGTCATGCAGAACTTTACAGGGCTTTGACACCTGGGCACATGTATCTCATCTAAAGAAGGCACTGACTCCTGCCAGTATCTAACACCAAACTCAAGCTAACCAGAGCCTCATCTTTAGGCCCAGACAAAGTTTATATCTTCCAGGTTACAGCAGTTCCATGTAAAGATGACGATCATGTAAGGATTCCAGCCAATTCTTGTCTCAGAATCGGACTCACCTGCTGATGCACCCTGGGGACCCTTAGACCAGGCAGCCGGAGATTTCCATTCCCTGGACAGGCAAGGCCAGCACCCTTAAATCAGCAATAAGAAGATACAGATGACTGGCCTCCTCCGTCATCAACCCTTAAGAATAAGGGATGGAAATCTCTGAAGGGTGAATGAAATAGGAAGAGCAATGGGTGGTTACAGGAGGATGAAAAAACTCAAACAACAGCTACAACAAGAGCTAGGCAAATAAACCATGGGATAACAGAAAATCCAAAATAAGGGAGAGAAAATGGCCAGAATCCCAGCTAAGGTGACATGTCCATGACTCTTCTGGGAAAACCCAAATAAGGGAGAAATGAGGTGGTAACCAGAGTGGGGGAGCTGAAATCCCCTCCTTTTCTAGAACATCTAATGATTATTCCACCCCCTAATTAAAGAAACACCCATAAAATTAGAAACCCAAACTCCCTTCTGTGCAACTCGTTCTCACAAACACACCTGCACTTCTCTCTCTTAAGTGTTTACTTTCACCTTGTAATAAAAGCTTCTTGCCTTTCCCTTCAAAAAAGAAGAGAAAAGTACTTGAGGCCGGGTGCGGTGGCTCGTGCCTGTAATCCCAGCACTTTGGGAGGCAGGAGGACTCTGCTTGAGCCCAGGAGTTCAAGACCAGCCTGAGCAACATAGTGGGTCTCTGTCTCAATAAAAACAAAAAACAAAAAAAAAAAAAAGAAAAGCACTTGAGATATAATGCACACTTTCGATGAACTGTTACTAAGCCACCTGAGTAATCAGCTCCAAAATCAAGAACCAGAACATTCTCAGCACTCTAAAAAGTCTCTTTGGCCGGGCGCGGTGGCTCACGCCTGTAATTCCAACACTTTGGAAGGCAGAGGTGGGCAGGAGTTCCTGAGGTCAGGAGTTCGAATGCAGCCTGGCCAACATGGTGAAACTCTGCCTTTACTAAAAATACAAAAATTAGCTGGGCGAGGTGGTGGGCGCCTGTAATCCCAGCTATTCGGGAGGCTGAGGTAGGAGAATCGCTTGAATCCGGGAAACAGAGGTTGCAGTGAGCCCAGATCACACCTCTGTACTCCATCCTGGGCGACAGAGTGAGAGTTCAACTCAAAGAAAGAAAGAAAGAAAGGAAGGAAGGAAGGAAGGAAGGAAGGAAGGAAGGAAGGAAGGAAGGAAGGAAGGAAGGGAAAGAAAGAAAGAAAGAAAGAAAGAAAGAAAGAAAGAAAGAAAGAAAGAAAGAAAGAAAGAAAGAAAGAAAGAAAGTTAGTTTCTTTGGGCCTCCTACTCAGACCCCAGTGGTAATCACTATTCTGACTTCTATCACAATATATTGGTTTTGCCTGGTTTTGAACTTTATATGTATGGAATCATACAGTATTCTTTTGTCTGGTATATTCTGCTCAGTGTAATGTCTGTGGGATTCATCCATATTGTAGTTGTGAGTCATTTCTTCTCATTGATGTATACTATTCCAATGTGCAAATATACCACAATTTATGTATCATTCTCCTATTGATGGCATTTGGGTTGTTTCCAGTTTGCACTGTTACAAATAGTGCTTTTATGAACATTATCATACATGTCTTTTGGTAAACATATATACGCATTTCGGATGGGCACATACCTAAAAGTAGAACTGCTGGGTTATGAAGTGTGCATGTGGTCACCTTAGTAGATATTGCTAAACAGTTTCCAAAGTGGCTATATCAATTTATACTCTCATCAATACCGTATGAGAGCTCTAATCACTCCACATTCTCACCAATATTCGGTATTGTCTTTTTCTTTCTAGTCAATCTAGTGAGCATGGTTTCATTTTGTATTTTTTTTTTTTGACTACCGATGAGGTTGAGCACATTTTCCTAAGTTTTTGGCCAGTTGGCTATCCTCTTTTGCAAGATCCCTGTTCAAGTGTCTTGTCTATTATTCTATTGGGTTATCTGTCTTTTTCTTATTGGTTGGTAAAAGTTATTTGTATATTCTGGATATGAGCCTTTTACTGGATATATATTTTGCAAATATTTTATCTAATTGTATGACTTATCTTTTCACTATTTTAATGGTATCCTTTGATAACCAGAAGTTTTAAATGTTAATGCTGTTCAATGTATCACTCCTTTCCTTTATGGTAATTACTTCTTGTCTTGTTCAATTCCTTCCTTACCCCAAGGTTATAAAGGTATTCTCTTATATCATATTTTAGAAGCCTTATTGTTTTGCGTTTTTTTTGTTTTGTTTTGTTTTTGAGACAGAGTCTTGCTCTGTCGCCCAGGCTGGAGTGGAGTGGCGCGATCTCGGCTTACTGCAGCCTCGACCTCCTGGGCTTAAGCAAGCCTCCTACCTCAACCTCTGGAGTAGCTGGGACCACAGGCGTGCACCACCACTCCCTGCCAATTTTTGTATTTTTAGTGGAGACGGGGTTTTGTCATGTTGGCCAGGCTTTTCTCGAACTCCTGAGCTCAAGCAATTTGCCTGCCTTGGCCTCACAAAGTGCTGGCATTACAGGCGTGAGCCCGTGCCCAGCCTGTTTTGCCTTTTTTTTTTTTTTTCAAGACAGAGTCTTGCTCTGTTGCCCAGGCTGGAAGTGCAGTGGTGAGAACACAGCTCACTGCAGCATCCTGGGCTGGAGTGATCCTCCCACCTCAGCCTCCCAAGTAATTGGGACTACAGGCCCACACCACCATGTCCAGATAATTTTTAAATTTTTTGTAGAGACAGGGTCTCAATATGTTGTCCTGGCTGGTCTCAAACTCCTGAACTCAAGCAATCCTCCTGCCTTGGCCTCCCAAAGTGCTGGGATTACAGGTGTGATCCGCTACACCCAGCCTCCAAAACATTTTCTAATTTTCCATGGATTTTTCTCCCTCCCCAAAGCATGTGGGCATAAAAATGACCACCGGAGGGCCTTGTCAAAATACAGATTTTGGAGCCCCATCTGAAACCTCCTAGATTAGTATTTCTGGGAGGTAGGCCTGGGTATCTACACTTTACAAGTTCTCCCGGAGATTCAGACACAAGTGGGTTCCAGGTCCACAGTCTGGTAGCAGAGCCTGCATTTCCTAAGGGCAGAGAGCACAGGTCTGAGTCACCTGGTACTATTAGTGCCCAGCACTGGGCCTAACATAAAGCCATTTGTCATAAATGAAGGAACCAATGGATGAAGGATGAAAGGAAATAAAACACAATTTCTTATATCAAGATAATTTGAATTCTTGAATGCTGTAACTTAGGAGAACCACTGAAGCATCATCTGGTCCCAGTTTAATCATATTTGAAACAAATATTTTTTTCCTTGTCTTCATATCTCTGACTACCAAACATTCTCCTCACCTCTCCTATGCTGCTGTCCTGGGACATAGCTTTAAGTATGGGTTCTGCCTGTCTGCTGGCCCTAAGAAAGTGGGGATGGCATAGGAGATATCCTGAGAGGGGGCTGTTCAGAGTTGGGCAGCGCTCCTTTCACACGCCCCCACCCCACCCCCACCCCCGCCCAGCCAACCTCCAGGCCTTGCAGGGGAAAATGCCCATAGAACCCCATTCTAAATCAGTGTATGAATCCCACCTCTCCAGGCCCTAAGCATGCCTCCCAGCCAAAAGCTTTTGAGAAACTTTCGCCGGACCTTTGTCCCGACCCAGACCCTAGCGTCCCCTACGCCCTGCCTCCTCTGCACTTCCAGCCCATGTGAGTTGCTCTCTCAGCAGCCTCTTGGCCATCTCTCACCACCTCCACTCATGCCTCTCTCGAGCATCTCAGAAAGGCCCGAACCTGACTTCCCCAGCCAGCTATTGTCCTGGCAGCACAGTCGCCACGCCAGCGTCCCCACCCAGTCAGCCAGCCAGCCGGCTGCTCCCTGGCCTCGCCAGCCCCCCCTCCCCGCCCCGCCCCAGGGAGGACCAGGCTGGCAGCTGGGAGTCTCCCTGCCTGCTCAGCCTTCCTCCTTCCCTCCCTCTCCCTCCCTGCCTCCCTCCTCCTCCGCCCGCCCCTGAGGCAGGGACCGTGCAAATCGAGGAGAGGGGGGACGGACAGGCCTGATGGGGTCCAGCTTAGGGCCCCAGATTCCCCACTGATGCTCTATCCAGGATGGGTGTCCCCAGCATCGTGGGACCTGGATTTGTGTGCACCGGGGTGGTTCCCAGGCCAAGAGGGTCCCTCCGGCAGTCCCTTAGTGCCCTCGTTTTGCATGAGGACCCCCCTCGGATGCTCTGAGCCACCCTCCTCAACCCGGATCTAAAACCCGGGACACAGCTATCAGGCCAGCCTCTCTCTCCACCCCACCCCCTCTTTCTGGCGTCCATCCCCTCCCCAACACCACCTCTGCTGCTGCCTCTGGCTGTGGACCTGCACCTCTTCCCCATCCCCGCCAGGCCCGGGGAGCGGGGTGAGCCTGGATGAGAGCCCCCCCAATCTGGGGCTCTCCCAGGCCATGGCCCGTGTGCTCCCAGGGAGGAGCCCCGGACCCTGAGCATCTGCTGGAGGCTTGGCAGAGGCCCCGCGGGGACCGTGTCTTCTGAGGACAAAAGGCGGCGGCCAGCAGGCAGACGGAGGGGGCGGTGGGGGGAGTAGGGGGACCGGCAGCCAGGCAGGCAGACGGGTAGCAGGGGCCAGCACTGGCCCCCCTCCCAGCTTGGCAGTAGCATGAAGATGGGTGTGGGAGTGTATAGTGGAGGAAGCACCTGCCGGGACCCCCACCTGCCAGCTAGTTGGGCACCCCAAGGCTGTGTGCTGCCCACCTGGTGTTCCCCAACACCCCTAGCCCTACCCAGTGCACCCCTCCGGTGCCTGCTTTCCCTGATGCCTGCGATTTAGACCAGCCCGGCTGTATCCACGGCAACAGAAGCAGGAGTGTCACTGGCTGCCAGATCACTGAGGGTCCCACAATGTGGCCCGGGCTGTGATTTACCTGGGTGAGACAGCTTGAGTCCCCATCCTGGATTCTAAGACATCCCTGCTGAGAGAGCCCAGGTAAGCAGTCAGCATCCCTCCACCAAGGATTGGGGGCTGGGACTTCTGTTCTGTCTCCCCACACATACTTCAGAGTCTCCATCACTGCCATGCTCTCCGTCTCTCTCTGACTCTGTTAGTCTCTTTCTGCTCCATCACAGGGGCTCCTTGGCACCCAAGCCTGGGGACTCCTCATCTTACCCCCATCTTCCCCAATCCCAAATGTCCCATGAAAAAGGGAACCACCACCTGTTTCCCCTCACAGGGTCTGTTTTTATCATCATGGTTGCGTTTGGGCATGAGGCTGTGTTAATCTTTCCTTGTGTGCTGGCTGTGGAAGGGATGCCTGGGATCCCGGCCGTGTTCCCTTTACAATGCCTGCACCCTGGGCAGGCTCAGCCTCTTGCGGCTGCTCCTCTCCCTCTCCCTCCTCCTCCACTCTCTTCCAGGATCCTTGGCCTGCTGGCAGGGTGTGTGTGTGTGTGTGTGTGTGTGTGTGTGTGTGCATGTGTGCACCTGGGTAGCAAGCAGGTGGGTAGACATGACAGAGAAGCTGCTCCCAGCCCAGACCACCCCCCATTCCTTCTTTCCTCCTTTCCTTCCTTCCTTCCTCCACCACTGCACCCCCCCTCCATCTCTCCCTACAGGTAGCAGAGTTTTGCTCACTCACCACTGAAGATGTTGCCGGTTCCCAGCTAGAGGGAGGAAGCCACTGTAGAGCTAAAGGACGGTGAGGTGGTAGTGGGGAGCACTTCCAGGCCCTAGGCTGCCTGATGGTTCTGTGGGGGCAAAGATCAAGCCCATGACAACCTGCAGGGGCCAGGAACAACATGGTTGTCCCTACAGTGTGGGACACAGCCTCCACCACAAGGCTATCTGTCTCTGTTTCAGATGCCCATGTTGTGTCTGGGAACCCCCAGATCTTGTGGCCTTGTGTCCAGTAGCCAGAGGTCTGTATATCTGGAAGGGCAGGAAAGCCTGGTACATACAGAACATGGATCCTCCCAGGGACACTTCCCCCAACTACTAGCTCTGCAACTTTAGCGGAAGCATGCCACTTACTGAACCTCAGTTTTCCCATCTGTCAAAGAGACTGATAACCCTTCCCTGATGGGTGTGTGTAGGCATTGAATGAGTTGGTGCGTTTAAGTAAGAGATGCGCATCGAGGTGGCACTGAAGCAATGTCAGCAAAGCTCACGGTCAATATTGTTGCTGATTATTCATGATTAATAGTGTTATTGATTACTTGGAGGAGGGACAGGTCTTTCTTCTCCAGGGTCTCAGCAGAGATCTGGGGAGGGCAGCAAGTGGGCAGATGGAGAGGAGTGGAAGAGAGGCAGGAGAAGCCTTGTGTTAATACTTCTCGTTTGTAGAGAATGATAAGTGGTTATGGGCAGAGCCTCCCTCCCCCACCCCACTCCAGGCTTCTTTCCCTGCACTTGTCCCTGTTTGTGCACACACACACATGCATACACACACAGAGGCTTGAGCCCCCATGAGCCAGCAAAGGCCTGGCTTGCAGCCTGCAGCCTTCCTGGCCCTGGTGATGTATGTGTCTCCCTGTTGAGGGGAGACTTGGCAAGAGTTTGGCCTGTGGTCAGTGGTTGGCAGGGCCTGGAGATGAGGCTGAAGCTCCTGAGATCATGGGGCTTCGGGTAGAGCTGGGGTGTGGCCCATGCAGCAACCAGACCTGTGAGGGACGCCTCCCGGGGAGCTGCTCACCTAGAGCCTGGGATGGGGGAAGAATGGGGTCTGCTGGCTGATTTTGGGGTATGGAGATGTGATGGGACACAGAGTGTGGGGCTGGTGACCAAGGGAAGAGAAGGAATGGGGAAAGACTGAGGCACAGAAGACCATCTCTGTGGGGGCAGGGAGGGGGACTTTGAGGCATAAAGTAGACTTTTCTGAAGAAGCATTTGGTGTGGGAGAGGACCTGGTCTGTGGTCTGGAGGCCTCTGGGCCCGAGCGTGGGTGTATATATGTTACTGGAAATGTGTGGCTGAGTGTGTAGTTTGTGTGTGCATGTCTCTTCATGGGCAATGTGGCTGTGTATGAACCTATGTGTGTGAGCAGGCCGTGTGATGGCATGCGTGTGAGTGTGTGGGTATCTGGGTAGGCTTGTGTGTGTACTGTGGGGTGGGCATGACTTTGCATGTCTGTCTGGGTGATCAAATGGGCATGTTTGATTTTGAGCCTGAGTGTGGGTGTGTTTTCTCTGAGCCATCAGGCCTGTTGAATGTCTGGTTGTATATGTGTGTGGCATCAGTTTTTCTTTGAGTGTATGTGTCTGGTTGTATGTGTATGAGTGTGTGGGTTTCAGAATGCCTGGGTGTGCTTGCCCAATTAGATGAATGCCTAGTTGTATCTGATTGTGCATACTGGTGTGTGCTCATGAGTGTAGGTGCATCTAAAGGGTGTGTTTTTGAGTGCAAGGGCATATATGTGCATGTCCATGCATGTATGAGAGGGTGTATATGTGTGTGTGTATATATGAGTGTGTCTGTCCTGCATTTGTGTGGGTAGTCTTTTGACTTTCTGTGAATGTCTGTATGTGGGTTCTCCAGCATTTTAAATTATATAGATGTCCATGTGTGCATGTTCCAGTGTATATCACCTATAGACAAACCTTTATGTCCACATCCGATTAGGGAAATGTTAGTGTAGGTGGGCACACTAGTATAAGGAGAACTAATTGTATGGGTAGGGGAGAGTGTGTGAATGAAAATCTATTTTGTGGGTATGCCTACGTGTGCACATTTGATTGTGTATGTGAGTATGTCTGTGTGGGGGAGTGTATGCCTGTCTGGACACAAACACACACACACACACGCAAAATGCTGTGTGCATAGGTGAAATGGTGCATTGTCTATATGTCTAATTGTGTTTGTGTGTACACTGTTATGTGTGAGTAAATGTCTGATTGTGGCATGCATGAGTAGCTACTTGGATGTGCATGTCTCATTATGTGTTTTGTCTGAATTTCTGAGTGCGTGTGAATGTGTATTTGAATATGCCTGTGAGTGATTGTGAGTGTATATGTGAGTGTATATGCTAGTATGTGTGAACATCTGGCTGTGTGTGTTTCATTGAACATGTCTGTATATGCCTGCCTGTCCATACACATCCGTGTGTGTGTGTGTGTGAATATGCCTGTGTGTATGCCTGTACATTCAGACAGGCATACACAGAGGTATATTCATATGTGTGAATGTGCCAGTTTGTACAGTTCTAATTATTTGCATGTATGTGTTTGCGTTAATGCCTCTTTGTTCTGGAGCATATGTTGTAGAACACAATATAAGGTAATGTCCATGCATGCCACTCTCAGCCTATAAGTGTGTTTAAGTGTGTGTATGTGAGAGAGAGAGGATGTGTGTGAGGATGTGTGTGTCTGTGATGAGTGTGGATCAGTCCTTCTTGTGTGGCTGGATGTACAGTTGTGTGTATGTGAGTGTACTTCCATGTGTGCATGTGTGTGAATATACCTTT
The DNA here is from genome assembly GCF_037993035.2 of Macaca fascicularis. Taxonomy (NCBI): domain Eukaryota; kingdom Metazoa; phylum Chordata; class Mammalia; order Primates; family Cercopithecidae; genus Macaca; species Macaca fascicularis. Next base: position 53,042,251 of record NC_088395.1, read on the forward strand.
GTGTCCAAGTCCATCTGTGAGAATGTAGGTGTAAATGAGTCCTCTTTATTGTGTAGCTTCTCATATGGGTGTATGCACTTGTAGGAATGTACATGATGTACATATCTGGCTGTGATAGTGTGAGCATGTTTTGTGAGTACATTTGTATTTCCATGTCTGACTGTATGCATATGAGAATGAATTAATGAACAAGTCTATGTGCATGTGAACATGCCCACTTGTGTGTACAAGTCTGTGTTAGGAATGTCTGCGTATCTGTACTTCATGTCATTTACAAGCATGTGCATATCTAGGTGTTTAGGTGTGTGAGTACACCCACACAGGTGTGTGAGTGTGTAAATATATGTGGTCATGTCTGGGTGTGTGTGTGCACACATTTGGGAGCTTGCCTCTCTGTCTCCATGTTTGTTCATCATCTCCTTGGGTGTGATACAAAGTCTGTCTGTGGACATGTGAAGGTATGCATGTATGTACCCCTGTGTTTGTGAATGAATGTATGTCATTCGTGGGCATTATGTCATGTGAATGTATGTCATGCATGCATGCCTATGTTCAAGAGTAAACAGGCCAGGTGTAGTGGCTCACGCCTGTAATCCCAGCACTTTGAGAGGCCGAGGCAGGTGGATCACGAGGTCAGGAGATCGAGACCATCCTGGCCAACATGGTGAAATCCCGTCTCTACTACAAATACAAAACTTAGCCAGTCGTGGTGGCAGGCTCCTGTAGTCCCAGCTATTCAGGAGGCTGAGGCAGGAGAATGGCGTGAACCCGGGAGGCGGAGCTTGCAGTGAGCTGAGATCGCGCCACTGCACTCCAGCCTGGGCGACAGAGCAAGACTCTGTCTCAAAAAAAAGAAAAAAAAAAGGGTAAACGGATGTAGACGTGTGACTAAGTACAGTGTGAGTGAGTCCATGTGTAAGGATGAGTGTAGGTGTTTGTGCATGTGTCTGTCAGTCGATGTGAGAGAGATACTTGGCCTTGGGCCTGTGCAGATTGGGCCTTATTGGCAAGGGGATGAAAAGGGAGAATACTTACAAGTCTGTGTACCTCAGTATGTATTTATGTGTATGACTGAGAGTCACTGGTGCCCTGCGAGACAATGACTGTCTGTAAGTGTGTAGACATCCTGCAGATTGGCAAGTTATGACACCTGATGCCTGTGACCCCCATTCTGGGGCTTCTCTGGCCTTGACCATGTACTGGGCTTTTGTGGGGGTCTCAGGATAATTCCTGTCATTATTCACACTCAAGAAGTGGGCACCAATCATGGCCGATGTCCTACTGGGGAAAAGAGGCCCGTTTAGAAAAAGATTCTTTGAAACACAAAGACCTCCCTTCTCATCCCCCCAACCATCAAAGGCCCAGAGTAGAGTGGCATTGTATGGTATCTAGGGTTGGTAAATAGTTTTCACTGAGAGGACCCAAATTATGCCATCCAGGCAGAAATCTAGACAGTGAAACCCCGTCTCTACTAAAAATACAAAAACAAAATTAGCCAGGTGTGGTGGTGGGTGCCTGTAATTCCAGCTACTCGGGAGGCTGAGGCAGGAGAATGGTGTGAACCCAGAAGCCGGAGCTTGCAGTGAGCTGAGATAGCGCCACTGCACTCCAGCCTGGGTGACAGAGCGAGACTCTGTCTCAAAAACAAAAAAAAAAAAGAAAAGATCTTAGTAAAGTGTGTGTGTGTGTGTGTGTGTGTGTGTGTGTGTGTAGACTGGTATATCTGGTGAGAGAGAAAGGATGTGGTCTGCATGTGTGTAAGAGAGAGCATGTCCCGGGTGCAGTGGCTCATGCCTGTAATCCCAGCGCTTTGGGAGGCCAAGGCGGGTGGATCACCTAAGGTCAGGAGTTTGAGACCAGCCTGATCTATATGGTGAAACCCCATCTCTATTAAAAATACAACTGGGCATGGTGGTGCATGCCTGTAGTCCCAGCTACTCGGGAGGCTGAGACAGGAGAATTGCTTGAACCCAGGAGGTGGAGGTTGCAGTGAGCCGAGATCACACCACTACACTCCAGCCTGGGCAACAGAGCAAGACTCCGTCTCAAACAAAAAAAAAAAGAGAGAGAGAGCGCATGGGTGTATGGGTGTTTCTGGGTAGGGTGTGCATGTGAGGCATTTGGGTGTGTTTGGGAGTGTGGGGTCAGTGTGGTTGTATGTAAAGTGGCCTGTGTGGGTGGAGGATGGTATAAGTGAGAGTTGGGCTGGGGATATGTGTGAGGATGTGTGTATTTGAAGGGTATGTGAGTGTGGGTTTATCTGAATGGTGAGATAGGTGGTGTGCATGAGAAAGAGAATTTGGGCACATCTGGGTGAGGGTGGGAGTGTATATAATTGGGGGTGTCTATGGAGTGTGTGTATGGGTGGTGTGTGTGAGACAGTATGGATGTATCTGCATTGTGTGTGTACAGTGTGAGTAGATCTGGCTGATGGTGATTAAGAGAATTGGGGGTCGAGATTGTGTTTGTGTGTAAGAGAGAGTGGGGGTGTTTCTGAGTGTGGTAGAGGTGTGAGCACGCATGTCTTCTGTGGGAAGAGTGTGCGCTGGATAAGGTGTGAGAGTTTGGGTTTAACTGGGTTGGAGGCAAGTGTGGATGTAGTGGGGGGGTGTATCAGAATATAGGTGCATGTGAGGTGTGGATGTATCTGGATGGTGTGTGAAAGAGAAAGTGTGTAGGTACATTTGGGCTGTGTGTGAGACAGAGTGTGGATGTATTGGGGGTAGAGTGGGTTTGAATGTGGGTGTATCCGGATGGTAGGCGAGTGACAGCATGGGTATATTTGGGTGATGGAGTGTGCAATAAAGTATGTCTGGATGGCGTGTGATGAGAGCTTCGGTTGTATCTGGGTGGAGAATGTGGGCATATATGTACTTGGGTGTGGGTGTGAATGTGTATAACTGGATGGGTTGTGTAAAAGAGAGTTGGGGGCACAGCTGAGTGGGAAGTGTGTGTATGGAGTGTGGGTGCTTGTGGGTGGTGTGGAGGAGATGAGAGCATGGGTGGATCTGGGGAGTGGGGCATGTGCAGAGGTCCACTGGATGGCATGTGTGAGAGTTGGATATGTCCAGGTGGGTTGTGTGTGTGGATGGAGTTATACCTGGGTGGTGCATGTGGCTTTGAGTGGATCTCCATGGTCTATATGGGATGAATCTGGATGATGATGTAGGAGAGGATGGATGTGTCTGGATGGGGCTGTGAGAGTGGGGCTGTATTTGGAGTGTGTGTGTACTGTGAGAGTGGGGCTGTATTTGGAGTGTGTGTGTGTGTGTGTGTGTGTGTATGGGTATGAGAATGATGTGTGTGTCTGTGTGTGTGGATGTATTTGGCTTGGGAATTTGTGAATGTGAGTACTTGGATGGGGTGTGGGTAAGTGTAGTCTCTTTGGAAGGTATGTGTGTCATTGTGGGTGTGTCTTAATACTGTGTGTGAGAGAGAGAGAGATTGTAGGTGCACCTGGTTCGGGTATGAGGGCTCTGAGTTGGGGTGGGGTACAAGTTTGAGTGTATCTGTGTGATGTGAGAGTGTGGGTGTACTGAATTGGGAGTTTGCATAAGTGTGGAGGGCCTGTGCGTGTAAGTGCATTTGAGATGTATGTATATGAGAACGGGTGTATTTAAATGGGATTTGTGTGAGAGGGTGTGGGTGTATCAGCGTTGGGTATATGTTTGAAAGTAGGTGTATTTGAGAAGAATGTGGGCACATCTGAGTTGGAGCATGTGAGAGTGTGGGGTATATCTAAGACCACAAAGACCTATAGGATGTGAGCAGGGCTCAGCCTGTGTCTGAATGTCTACATGGCTATGAATCAGGATGTGTATATATAAATAGGATGTGTCATCTCTGGGTGGTGTGAGAGTGTGTGGGTGTGTGTGTGAGTGTGAGTGAATCTAGGGGGTGTGCATGTGGCTGCATCTGGCCACATGTGTGAGTATGTGGCCAGCATGTGAGTATGAGGATAGCATGTGTGAGTATTTGGGTGAGGAATATATCTGAGAATGTGACTGTATCTGTGTGTGAGTGTGCAAGTGGTATATCTGGAGGTTTTGTGTGTTCAATAATGTGGGTGTGTCTGGGTAGGGTGTGTGATTGTGGACATGTGTATGAATGTATATATATTTCCCGGGGCATATATATCTCTGCTGGAATGTCTGTAAATGTGAACATGTCCATGTTTGTTTACGTATGTGACTAGGTGTGTGTGGCCATTTGTACCTGAGTGTATCAGCTGGGTGTGCACGTGCTTGTGCTAAAGTGGTATGTATCTGTACTTGTGCATGAGGTGAGTGTACTTCTACATATAAGTTGGATCTGCAAGGTCTCTGGAGGCAGCTTTTGTGTTCGAATCCTAGTTCTGCCATTTATTAGCTGTATGGCTTTGGGCAAGTCACCTAAGCTCAACAAAGCCCCAGTGTCTTATCTGTAAAAGTGGGAGTACTATTACCTATCTCATAGGATGAGGATTGGGTGAGTTATATGAAAAGCACTTAGAGGCTGGACGCATTGGCTCACGCCTGTAATCCCAGCACTTTGGGAGGCCGAGGCAGGCGGATCACTTGAGGTCAGGAGTTCGAGACCAGCCTGGCCAATGTGGTAAAACCCTGTCTCTACTAAAAATACAAAAATTAACTGGGCGTGGTGGCACACGCCTGTAATCCCAGCTACTCGGGAGGCTGAGGCAGGAGAATCGCTTGAACCCGGGAGGTGGAGGTTGCAGTGAGCTGAGATCATGCCATTGCACTCCAGCCTAGGCGACAAGAGTGAAACTCCATCTCAAAAAATAGAAAGAAAGAAAGAAAGAAAGAAAGAAAGAAAGAAAGAAAGAAAGAAAGAAAGAAAGAAAGAAAGAAAGAAAGAAAGAAAGAAAGAGAAAAAGAAAAAAAAAGTGGCTGGGCACGGTGGCTCACACCTGTAATCCCAGCACGTTGGGAGGCCAAGGTGGGTGGATCACCTGAGGTCGGGAGTTTGAGACCAGCCTGACCAACATGGAGAAACCCCATCTCTACTAAAAAAAAAGAAAAAAGAAAAAACCACACACACACACAAAATTAGCCAGGTGTGGTGGCGCATGCCTGTAATACCAGCTATTCGGAAAGCTGAGGCAGGAGAATCACTTGAACTCAGGAGGTGGAGGTTGCAGTGAGCCAAGATCATGCCATTGCACTCCAGCCTGGGCAACAAGAGTGAAACTCCATCTCAAAAAAGAAAAAAAAAAAAAAGAAAAGAAAAGAAAAAGAAAGAGAAGGAAAAGAAAGAAAAAAAGAAAAGAAAAGCACTTCGAACAGTGCCTGGCATGTAATGAGTCCTCTGCACCATATAAGCCATTATGTATTACTATAATTATTAGCCATGCCAGTGTGTAATAGTATGTGTCCATCTGCAAGTGTGAATGGGGTTTCTATGTGCATATTTCCCGTTATCTGTGTCTATGTGTCTGTGTGACAGAATGAGCATATCCTGTGTGTATCTGTGTTTGTACATGAAAGTGGGTTTGTACTTCTGTGTATCCCAGTGTGCATACAAAACCACGAACATGTGAGAAAGGAAGCATGTGTCCCGGGCGTGAATGGAGGGGGTTGGCCCCATGTGTGTATTTCCCAGTGCACACACATCTGGGTGTATGAGTGCACATGCCTGTATCTGTGTTAGTGTAGTGTCTGTGAGTGTGGGTGTGACCTGCACTGCTGGTGTGTCTGCACATGTGAGCATGCTTCTATCTGTGTGTGCATGCCAGCGTGTTTTTATCTGCCTATGTAAACAGGTTTGTAGGGGTCAATATGTAAATGTATGTATGTGAATCTCTGTTGCGAGTGCCTATAAATGTCAGAAGGTTGGTATCCAGGTTTATATGTGATGATCCAGGTGCGTGCATGTGTGTGTGTGTGTAAAGGGCTAGTGTGCATCTGAGAGTCTTTCTGTATTTATAAACATCAGTGGCTATGTGGATGTGTATGCTTCAGTCTGCATTGCTCTACATGCCTGCTTGCCTTTGTGTGTGTGTAGCAGTGAGGCTGAGCCATGTGCTTGTATGTGTGAGCAGGTCTGTACTCTGTGTATATGGATGTGTTCCAGGGCAGATTTGTGACAGTGGCTTTGTATAGTAATAGAGCGGGTTTTAATCTCTTAGTATAAGAACCAGTGGGGTGGCACATGGGAGGGCCTGGATCTATAGGATATGAGCAGGACTTGACCTATGTTTTCTTATGTCTGTGCATGTAACACTGTATCTGTAAGTGTGTAGGTTCATGTAGTTTGGTTCATGTGTATGTATGTCTGTAAGTGCCTATGTAAATGGTGAACGCATTTCGCCTAGACCTGTATTCCCTTTTTTTTTTTTCCGTAGAAGAAAGACTATTAAGAAGGCTTTGAAGTTAAAAAATAAAACTCTCGGCAGGGCGTGGTGGCTCACGCCTGTAATCCCAGCACTTTGGGAGGCCGAGGTGGGCGAATCACGAGGTCAGGAGATCGAGACCATCCTGGCTAACACGGTGAAACCCCCGTCTCTACTAAAAATACAAAAATTTTAGCCAGGCATGGTGGTGGGCGCCTGTAGTCCCAGCTACTCGGGAGGCTGAGGCAGGAGAATGGTGTGAACCCGGGAGGCGGAGCTTCCAGTGAGCCGAGATCACTCCACACTGCACTCCAGCCTGGGCGACAGAGTGAGACTCCATCTCAAAAAATAAAAAATAAAATAAAGTAAAAATAAAACTCTCAATACAATTTTTATGTGTGACACAGGGTCTCACTCTGTCGCCCAGGCTGGAGTGCAGTGGCACGATCTCGGCTCACTGCAACCTCTGCCTCCATGCCGGCCATTTAATTTTTGTTAAATATATTTTTTTTAACCCTTAAATCAGCTCAACAAATATATAATCAGTAATTTAGCTCTGTAAGATTAAAGCTCCATTACTTTATTTTAAATAAAATATGTTTTAGGCCAGGTGTGGTGACTCACACCTGTAATCCTAGCACTTTGGGAGGTCAAGGTGGACAGATTGCTTGAGCCCAGGAGTTTGAGACCAGCCTGGGCAATATGGCAAAACCCCATCTCTACAAAAAATAGAAAAATTAGCCAGGTGTAGTGGTGTGCACCTATAGTCCCAGCTACTCAGGAGGCTGAGGTAGGAGGATCACTTGAGCCCAGGAGTTCGAGGCTGCAGTGAGCCATGAACATGCCACTATACTCCAGCCTGGGTGACAGAGTGAGACCATGTCTCAAAAAAAAAAACAAAAAAACCCAGAACCTGTCTCTACAAAAAATAGAAAAATTAGCCGGGCATGGTGGCACATGCCTGTAGTCCCAGCGACTTGGGAGGCTGAGGTGAGAGGATCCCTTGAGCCCAGGAGTTCAAGGCTGCAGTGAACCAAGATCTCGCCATCGCACTCCAGCCTGGGTGACAGAGGGAGACCCTGTCTCAAAAAAAAAAATTTTAAAAAGTATATATATATACATACACACATACACACACACACACACGTATATAGTTCTTAAAATTTATTCCATAAAGTACATATTTCCCTGTAAACTCCCTACGTATACACAAGAGGTAAAAAGTGAAAAAAAATTTTTTTTGAGACACAACCTTGCTCTTGTCACCCAGGCTGGAGTGCAGCGGCACGATCTTACCTCACTGCAACCTCTGCCTCCCAGGTTCAAGCGATTATCGTGCCTCAACCTCCCGAGTAGCTGGGATTACTGGCATGCTCCAGCACACCCGGCTAATTTTTGTATTTTTAGTAGAGACAGGGTTTTTCCATGTTGGCCAAGCTGGTCTCGAACTCCTGGCCTCAGGTAATTCACCCACCCAGGCCTCCCAAAGTCCTGGGATTACAGGCGTGAGCCACCGCATCCAGCCAAAAAAAATTTTTTTAATAAAAAAAATGACGGCCGGTCGCGGTGGCCCAGTACTTTGGGAGGCTGAGGCAAGTGGATCACCTGAGGTCAGGAGTTTGAGACCAACCTGGCCAACATGGTGAAACCCCATCTCTACAAAAAATACAAAAATTAGCCGGGCATGGTGGTGGGTGCCTGTAATCCCAGCTACTCGGGAGGCTGAGGTAGGAAAATCACTTGAACCCGGGAGGTGGAGGTTGCGGTGAGCAAAGATCGCACCATTGCACTCCAGCCTGGGCAACAAGAGCGAGACTCCGACTCAAAAAAAAAAAAAAAAAGACAACAGAAACCACAGTGGGAAGGGGATTAATTATTAACAAAAAGTTAGAAATTTCTGATTGGGGTGCCCCTACAGCCCTTCACCCCTGCCCCGCGCCCCCTACCCATCTCTGGCTGTGCATAGCTGATGTACAAAATGGTATACGGTTAGCCTCAAAAAGGGTGTAAAAATGTCACCGTCCTCCTCTGGAAGCGTCTGTACAGTCTGAGACTGTAGGCCTGTATTTCTATAGAAAGGCAGTTATATAGTTATATCTGTGTATTGTATGTGTGTGTATCTTTGATCAATTTGCTGGTGTGGGTATCTACATGCATGCCTAGCTGTTTCTGTGCAGTTGAGGGGGCATGTTTGTGTGTCTGTGTATGAGTGTCTCATTGTGCTTATCGGCTGGTCTGAATGTGAGTGCAAATTTGAATTTCCATGTACACATGTCCCCATGTGCACATATCTGTCTCTGTATGTGCTAGTGTTTCTATGTAATGTGACTAGATGTAAATGTATTAGGGCATTCACAACCTGGCACACAGAGAAAGTGAAATATTTTATGGCACACTGGAGTAAACTGAAGAGGGTTAGGGGTACTAGAGTTGGGTGAAAAGGAATTTCTTACATTTTCCTCACATTATACAATTACAGGAAGAAAAATTAAAATGCAGAGTTTTTGGGGAGTTATTAAATATTGAATTTGTGTACAACTTTCAAATGAAATCTTTTCCGTTTTTTTTTTTTTATGACACACTTGAGCTCACTTCTAGAAACATGTCTTAGTCTGTTTTGTGCTGCTCTAACAGAATACTTGAGACTGGATAATTTTTAACAAGCAGAGATTTCTTTCTTACAGTTCCGGAGGCTAGGAAGTCCAAGGTTGAGGGGCATGTATCTAGCAAGGGCCTCCTTCCTGCACCATCCCATAGTGGAGGGCAGAAAGGCAAGAGAACACGTTTTTGCATTAGAGAGAGAAGAGGAGAGGAGAGGAGAGGAGAGAAGAGGAGAGGAGAGGAGAAGAGAGGAGAAGAGAGAAGAGAGAAGAGAGAGAAGAGGGAAGAGGGAAGAGAGAAGAGAGATGAGAGAAGAGAGAGGAGAAGGGAGCCAAACTCATCTATTTATCAGGAACCCTTCCTACGATAGAAACCCACTCCCATGAAAACAGGATTAATCTGTTTATGAGGGCAGAGCCCTCATTACCTCATCACTTCTTAAAGGTCTCACTTCTCAATACTGTTGCATTGGGGATTAGGTTTCCAACACATGAACTTCAGAGGACACATTCGAGCCATAGCATTCTTCCTTAACTCCCAAAATCCATGTCCTTCTCACGTCTAAAATAGATTCATTCCATCCCAATAGCCCCAAAGTCTTGACTCGTTCCAGCACCAACTCAGAAATCCAAAATCAAGAGTCCCATTTGAATCAGACAGGAGAGACTCCAGGTGCAATTCATCCTGAGGCAAATTTCTCTCCAGATGTTAGCCTGTGAAAATAGCGAATTACGTTCTTCCAAAATACAGTGGTGGGACAGGCATAGGATAGACATTCCCATTCCAAAAGGGAGAAATAGGCAAGAAGAAAGGGGTAACTGGTCCCAAGTAAGTCCAAAATCCAACAGAGAAAACAACATTGTCTTTTGTGTGTGTGTGTGTGAGTTAAGGTCTCCCTCTCTGTCACCCAGGCTGGAGTACAGTGATGTGATCACGGTGTCACAGCTCACTGCAGCCTCAACCTCCTGGGCTCAAGCGATCCTCTCATCTCAGCCCCCAGAGCTTTTGTAGAGATGGGATTTGGCCATGTTGCCCAGGCTGGTCTCGAACTCCTGGGCTCAAGCGATCCACCCACCTCAGCCTCTCAAACTGCTGGGATTACCATGCCCAGCCAACATTAAGTCTTGAAGCTGGAGAATGATCTTTGATTCTGCATCCTGCGTCCTGGGCACACTAGAGCTGGGCTGGGCCCCCAAGGCCTTGAGCAGCCCTGCCCCTATGGCTTTGCTGGGCTCAGTCTACCCAGCAGCTCTCATGGGTTGAAATCTCATGCCTCCAGCCTTCCCAGGCTGGAGTTGCACATTCGTGGTCCTATAGTTCTGTGGTCTTGGGACAGCCCCACTCCCACAGTTCCATTAAGTGTTTCCTTAGTGGGGGCCCTCTGCAGTGGCTCCATCCCTATGACAAGTCTCTGTGTGGTTCCCCAAGCTGTCCATGAAATTCTTGGAAATCTAGACGAAGGAAGCCATGGTTCCACAACTCTTGCATTCTGTGTGCCTACAGAATTAGCACCATGTGGACACTACCAAGGTTTACAGGTTATACTTTCTGGAGCAGCAAGTAGAGCTGCACTGAGGCCTGCTTGAGCCACAGCAGGGGCAGCCAAGGGGTGTTGCTTCAGAATTGAAGGAGCAGAGTCCCAAGGTGGCACAGGGCAGCAAATGCTGAAGTCCTAGGGATACCTCTCTAGAAACCTTGCCCTCAAGATCCTAGCTTGCCTCAAAGGCCTCTGAATAGAATCTGGCTTCCTTCTACCCATGTTAGTCTCTTTAGCAGTCTCTTGGTCACACCCTTAGTATTCTCTCCCCAACACGCTTTTGTATTTTTTACATGGTCAGGCTGAGAGTTTTCCAAATCTTTCTGTTCTGCTTCTCTTTTAATTATAAATTCTGTCTTTAAATCATTTTTCTCTCGTTTTGCTGTACATAGCCAAAAGTAGTCATGCAGCATCTCACTTTGCTGCTTAGATTTTTTTTCTGCTATATATGCTGGTTTATGACTCTTAAATTCTGCCTTCCACAAAGTCCTAGGACATGAACACAATTCTGCCAAATCTTTGCACGCATATAACAAAGGTGGCTTTTATTCCAGTTTCTAATACCTTATTTCTCATTTCCATCGGAGACCTCATCAAAATGGCCTTTACTGTCCATATTTCTGATCATGGAATTAGAAATAAAGCTAAGGAGCCTAAATCTCCTTAGGGATTACTTAAGTGGTCATGATCAGAACCACTTGGCGATTACATTTTTAACACATGAGCATCAGAACTGATCATGGCCACTTAAGTAATCCCTGAGGAAGTTTAGCCTTTCCCTATAGCACTTGTCTTCTTCTGAGGCCTCAACCAAAATCACCCTTAACCCCCTATTAATGGCATTACAGGCTTTTTCTAGCCTGCTCTTCCATATTCTTTCAACCTCTACCCATTACCCAGTTTCAAAGCCACTTCCACATTTTCAGACATTATAGTAGCAGCCCTATTCTTGGCACCAATCTTCTTAGTCCATTTTGCGCTACTATAACAGAATATTTGAGACTGGTAATTTGTGAAGAACAGAGATTTTAGGCCAGGCGTGGTGGCTCACGCATGTAATCCCGGCACTTTGGTAGGCTGAGGCAGGAGGATTGCTTGAGGTCAGGAGTTCAAGACTAGCCTGGCCAACATGGTGAAACTGCATCTCTACTAAAAATATAAAAATTAGCTGGGCATCCTGGTGGCAGGTGCCTGTAGTCCCAGCTACTTGGGAGGCTGAGGCACAAAACTCACTTGTACCCAGGAGGCAGAGGTTCCAGCAAGCCTAGATCACGCCACTGCACTCCAGCCTGGGTGACAGAGCGAGACTCTGTCTCAAAAAAAAAAAAAAAAAAAAGAGAGAGAGAGATTTTATTTTATTTCTTATCATTCTGGAGGCTGGGCTGTCCAAGATCATGTGGCTACATCTGGTGAGAGCCTTCTTGCTACATCATCCCATGGTGGAAGGCAGAAGGGCAAGAGAGCATGTGCACATGACAAAGAGAGAAGGGAAGTGGGTAGAACTCATCCTTTTATCAGGAACCCGTTTCTGTGATAAGCAACCCACTCCTGTAATAACAGCATTCATCCATTTATGAGGGAAGAGTCCTCATAACCTCATTACCTCTTAAAAGTCCCACCTGTCAACACTGTTGCATTGGGGATTAAGTTTTTAATGCATGAACTTTAGGGGACACATTCAAACCATAGCAGACCATAACTTTTAAATTCACTAATGTGAATTTGTAGTGGTCAACATCCATGCCCACTTCTGATCAAGTCGTAAGTGGTTTGATTTATTCTATGGTCCTTTGATTCATTTATGGTCATTTTAATCTTGATTTGGCAAATCCACTGATGCTGAGCATAGATCTTCTACATCAAGTTATTGTGTTTCTTGGTGAAAGCTCAAACAAAGGAAATTAAGTAAATAACAATTGGTAGTTTTGACACAGATATAAACTTCTATTGTGGCCTGCCACTTTTTGATCTTGGAAAGCATGTTGTTGAACGTAAGACACATTCCATGGAGATTGTTCAGACACAATCCGATGTTTGACCTAATGTCCTCAGTAATTAACTTGAATGTATGAAATGTAGCTGCATCATTCTACAGGTCAGCAGAGCTGACCTCAGAAACACAAGCTTTGGGGTCATCAGATAACCCTTTGGTTTCTCAGAAGCCTCAGGTGCAGTTTCTAGTGTTGAATATGGCTGGTGCTTTCACACCATACCCACCTTTCTTAAGAAATGGAACAACTGCTTATTCGTGCCTTCCTTTTCCACCTTCCTTTTATAATTCTCTTGTTCTTGTCATGGCCAGGCAGAAACTAAGGTTTTGTGCTTGAAATAGCTACATGATCTTTTCTATCTTTTGGTAGTCACCATCAACAGGAAATTGCTGGCATAAGTAGGTTGCAGCAAATGGTCAAAGAGTATTTTTTTTATTGGGTTAAAACTCGTTTCTCGACAAATAAGCAGAATTTGGATAATTTGTAGTTTTTGAATGTTGTGCTTCAAAGGGAGGATTCTTTTTTAAATCTAGCATCTCTATTTTCTTTTTTTTTTTTTTTTTTTTTTTTTTGAGACGGAGTTTTGCTCTGTCACCCAGGCTGGAGTGCGGTGGCCGGATCTCTGCTCACTGCAAGCTCCGCCTCCCGGGTTTACGCCATTCTCCTGGCTCAGCCTCCCGAGTAGCTGGGACTACAGGCGCTCGCCACCTCGCCCGGCTAGTTTTTTGTACTTTTTAGTAGAGACGGGGTTTCACTGTGTTAGCCAGGATGGTCTCGATCTCCTGACCTCGTGATCCGCCCGTCTCGGCCTCCCAAAGTGCTGGGATTACAGGCTTGAGCCACCGCGCCCGGCCTAGCATCTCTATTTTCTTTCAATCAAATATGAAATTTCATGTAACAAATGCAGGTGCGGTGGCTCATGCCTGTAATCCCAGCACTTTGGGAAGCTGAGGTGGGAGGATTGCTTGAGCCCAGGAGTTTAAGACCAATCTAGGCAACGTGACGAAACCTCATCTCTACCAAAAATACAAAAATTAGCCGGGCACGGTGGCACGTGCCTGTGATCCCAGCTACTCAGGAGGCTGAGTTGGGAGGATTGCTTGAACCTGGGAGGTTGAGGCTGCAGTGAGCCATGATCACCTCACTGCACTCCAGCCTGGGTGACAGAGTGAGACCCTGTTTCCAAAATAGATAGATAAATAAATAAATGCTCACAAATGGAATGCAACAGAAAATTTTCATTTTGTGTATCTTAAAATAATGATGGCTGGGCACAGTGGCTCAAGCCTGTAATCCCAGCACTTTGGGAGGCCGAGACGGGCGGATCACAAGGTCAGGAGATCGAGACCATCTTGGCTAGCACGGTGAAACCCCGTCTCTACTAAAAAATTAAAAAAAAAAAAAAAACTAGCCAGGCGAGGTGGTGGGCGCCTGTAGTCCCAGCTACTCGGGAGGCTGAGGCAGGAGAATGGCGTAAACCCGGAGGGCGGAGTTTGCAGTGAGCTGAGATCCGGCCACTGCACTCCAGCCTGGGCAACAGAGCGAGACTCCGTCTCAAAAAAAAAAAAAAAAAAAAAGTGATGAAGCTTTTCCCCTTAGTGAATGCAGACATTGCTCTACTGACCCTAACAAGTCTTCTTTTGCAACACCAAGTAAACATCACCCAGGGAACCACACTTGACTTCACATCTCCTAAGTTGAAGTTTTGCTTCGAATCCATAAACTCTGTCAGTACTCTCCACTCTATTCTTTAGTGTCTTTAACATTTTTTATGTAACTTTATTCGTGTGCAAAAAAAAAAGCCATTTGTTGAAGCCAGTAAACATAAAATCTGTGCCTGAGCTCAGGAGTTCGAAACCAGCCTGGGCAACATGGTGAAACCCCGTCTCTACGAAAAATACAAAAAAAATTATCTGGGCATGGCAGTGTGTGCCTGTAGTCCCAGCTACTTGGGAGGCTGAGGCAGGAGAATCGCTTGAACCCTGGAGGCGGAGGTGGCAGTGAGCCGAGATTGCACTACTGCACTCCAGCCTGGGCGACAGAGCGAGGCTCCAAAAAAAAAAAAAAAAAAAAAAAAATCTGAAAGATGAGAAGCATTCACAAAGAAATGTTGCCATGTTTCTTTTACCTCACACAATTGTTATTATTATTATTACCAAATCTCTACACACTTAGGTTTAAAACAACACGGAAGAATGTACTGATCCCAATTCCTTACAGAAAGCTGAAAGGCAGTTGGGAAATGTCTTGGATTTAATTACATTCATCTGGCATAATTTACCGTGGAAATGAGACCTACAGACAAACTTACAGGTGAGGGCTCCTCAGTAAATTAATCTCAGCGTTTTCCAAACAAACTGCTGTTGTGAACAGCAGCATTTGTCCACAGACTTATGCAGTTTCCACAGTATTTCAAAATATTCGTGTATCACTTTGAATATTTCAACCTTAGTTTATGTTGGTGCTTCTTGTACTTCTCTTCAAGTTTCTACCTAGTACTGTAAACTATGCAATGTCAATATCCATAGATGCATGGGTAGAAAATGAAAACCTGGCCCGGCACGGTGGCTCAAGCCTGTAATCCCAGCACTTTGGGAGGCCGAGGCGGGTGGATCACGAGGTCAGGAGATCGAGACCATCCTGGCTAACACGGTGAAACCCCATCTCTATTAAAAAAAAAAAAAAAAAATAGCCGGGCGTGGTGGCGGGCGCCTGTAGTCCCCGCTGCTCGGGAGACTGAGGCAGGAGAATGGCGTGAACCTGGGAGGCTGAGCTTGCAGTGAGCCGAGATCGAACCACTGCACTCCAGCCTGGGCGATGAGCAAGACTCCGTCTCAAAACAAGAAAAAAAAAGAAAAAAAGAAAAGGAAAATGAAAACCTTTCTGATTGAACATCTAAGTTAGTGTCATCTCAATGCCCTTTGACCTGTCACCAGTGTATCTCCTAACAGCAATAATTGAAAATGGCCCCTTTCCTATTCCCTTTACCTCATTGGTCTTAAAAATAGTGTAGATAATTTCCCTGCACACTGCTAACCTGTGAGATTCTACTGGGAGGGGCGTCTTAGCTTTACTTGTTAATCATGAAACCCTGTCACTAGCTGGTTGAGCTCCAGCTAAAAATATTCTAACCCATCTCATAAAGATCCCACTTTCTCAATTTGCCCTGCGAGATGCTTTAAAAATTCCAAATCTTTCTATTGAAGGGGTCAGCAGACCTCTGTGAGTTCTGAAAACTGATTTTTCTCTGCATTCTTAAGAAAGCAACACTTTGAAACAAAGTCATAAAGCAACTCAATTAAACTATTGTTGGGCTTCATTCATTTATTGACAAATATTTTTGTGTAAAAACAAAAGATAATAAGTATGAAATCCCACCAAGAATCAGATTTGGTTAATTTTTTAGTATCAAATACCAATCACAAGTAAATCATTAAATAAACCAAGAAATGATAAAAATGATATTGTTGTAATCTTTTTAAAAGAGTCCTGACCTTTTAGGAGTAGATACTGAGATACTTAAGGATGAAATGATATAATAGATATGCTTCAGAATACTGGGAGTGAGGGAAGTGGGTAGGGTTATAGGCAGAATGAGACTAGCTATGAGTTGGTGATTGGTGAGTCTGGGCAGTGGATCCACTGAGGTTCATTACAGTATTCTCTCTACTTTTTGTTTTGTCTTGTTTTTTTTGTTTTGTTTTGTTTTTGTTTTTGTTTTTGTTTTGAGACGGAGTCTTGCTCTGTCGCCCAGGCTGGAGTGCAGTGGCACGACCTCGGCTCACTGCAAGCTCCGCTTCTCAGGTTCACGCCATTCTCCTGCCTCAGCCTCCGGAGTAGCTGGGACTACAGGCACCCGCTGCCATGCCCGGCTAATTTTTTTTGTACTTTTAGTAGAGACAGGGTTTCACCATGTTAGCCAGGATGGTCTCGATCTCCTGACCTCGTGATCCGCCCACCTAGGCCTCCCAAAGTGCTAGGATTACAGGTGTGAGCCACCGCGTCCGGCCTTCTCTCTATGTTTTAGTGTTTGAAATGTGCTATAATAAAAAGTTTTTTTATAAAGAAGTAACAATCAGAAAAATAAAATAATACTATTCTCTTTAGAAACACCTAATACTATATAATAGTCCACATAGCAACAATCATACAACACTTCTATTTTTTCTCTGTTTCTTGGTGATGAGACAGCCCTCCTATTTTTGAAGAAGAAAAAAACTTGTGGAAAAATAAGAAGAAAATCAAATTAAAAGAAAAACAGGCGGGGTGCAATGGTTCATGCTTATAATCCCAAGACTTTGGGAGGCTGAGGCAGGAGGACTTCTTGAGCCCAAGAATTTAAGACTAGCCTGGGCAACATAGTAAGACTGCATCTCTACCAAAAAAAACTTAAAAAATTAGCCGGGCATAGTGGCACATCCCTGTAGTCCCAGCTACTCTGAGGCTGAGGTAGGAAGATTGCTTGAGCCTAGGAGGTTGAGGTTCATGCCAATGCACTCCAGCCTGGGTGACAGAGCGAGACCCTAAATAAATAAATAAATAAATAAATAAATAAATAAATAAATTTTCAAAAATGAAGACTAGGCGTGATGGCTCAGGCTTGTAATCCCAGCATCTTGCGGGGCTGAGCCCAGGAGTTTGAGGCTGCAGTGAGCTATGATTGCACCACCACACTCCAGCCTGGGTGACTGAGCGAGACTTTTGTCTTTTTTTTTTTTTTTTTTTTGAGACAGAGTCTCACTCTGTCACCCAGGCTGGAGTGCAGTGGCATGATCTCAGCTCACTGCAATCTCCACCTCCCAGGTTCAAGCGTTTCTCCTGCCTCAGCCTCTGGAGTAGCTGGAATTACAGGCGTGTACCACCACGCCCAGCTAATTTTTGTATTTTTACTAGAGACAGGGTTTCACCATGTTGGCCAGGCTGGTCTAGAACTCCTGGCCCAAGTGATCCTCCCACCTCGGCCTCCCAAAGTGTTAGGATTACAGGCGTGAGCCACCGCGCCCGACCGACCTTGACTCTTAAAAAAAATAAAAAAAAAAAAAAAACAGAAAGGAAAACAAAAACAAACATCGTCCACATAGGTATAGGCCAAACCCCAAAACCTCACTTATGATAAACAAATAGCAAAGTAATAATCGTACTATCTGGAATGTTTCAGTGGGAAGTGATGAAAACAGTTACCACCTCCCTTTGCACATGGTTGCTCTGGAGCCATTCTTACTCTAGCCCTTTGCTGTGGTAGGAGCCTACCAGCTGGGCAGCTCTGATTGTTTGTCCACTTATAAGTGCAAGAGTTAGCTGGTCTCTGCACATGAGCAGGTTTGGCTCTAGGGATATACCTGTTGCAGGATGTGTATATCAGTTAAGTGTATCTGTGCATGAGCAAGTTTATATGTGTACACATATTTGCCCATGTGTACTTGTCTTTGTGTGTCTGTATATGTACAATATGCAATTTTTATCCTTGTGTTTCTTTGCGTATTGCTAAAGTGTATGAGTGTGCCTCTCTGTGTGTGTGTTGGAGCTGTTATAAGTCTGTTCATGGGTGGGAGTGTATATGTGAATGAGTGTGTGTGTGTACATGTACCAGGATATACATATTTGTCTTGGTGAGCACACCTGATCTATGTGAGAGAGTTTGAATCTGTCTCTTTGTGTTAGAGCGTGTGTGTGTATATGTGAGCAGTTTTTTACTTGCCTGCTTTTTTCTCAGTGCATATATATCTGTAGGTCTCTGAGGGGAATTCTATGTACTATACCTGTGTGTGTTTGTGTGTGTGTGTTTGCATACACACACGTGGTAGGGTTCAGGTGTATGTCAGCCTGCTGGCATATGTAAGTAACTTTGAATCTGAGTGTTAATATTGTGACAGTGTTTATATATGTGACAATATCAATATACAACTTTGTGTATATCTGTGTTGTGTCTGAATATGTGAGAGGATTTGAATAATCAGCTATATTGGGTCAATGAGTGTATATATGTCTGTGTTAATGAAAGTATATGTGGGTAAGTTTGCTTGTGTGTACCTATCTGTCAGTGTTTGAGATCTCGTTCATCCATGTATGTGTTAGGGGAGTTATAAAGGTGGTGTTGTGGACCATTGCACGTGTGTGTGTGTGAATGAATGGGTATCTGAGTGTGTCTGTGTATGTGAACAATTTTCAGCCGTCTCATATGCAGTGCCCTCTTCTATGTAATGGATATTTTGTAACACCCCTTTACTGTCTGGAAATGAAGTTCTCAGGTAACATAATCTCTCTGCATATGTAATTTTTTCTTTTTTGAGATGGAGTTTCACTCTTGTTGCCCAGGCTGGAGTGCAATGGCACAATCTCAGCTCACTGCAACCTCCGCCTCCCGGGTTCAAGTGATTCTCCTGCCTCAGCCTCCCGAGGAGCTGGGATTACAGGTGCATGCCACCATGCCCAGCTAATTTTGTACTTTTAGTATAGATGGAGTTTCAACATGTTGGCCAGGTTGGTCTCCAACTCCTGACCTCAGGCGATCCGCCCACCTCAGTCTCCCAAAGTGCTGGGATTACTGGTGTGAGCTACCGTGGCCGGCCCTTTGCACATGTAAATTTGAAAAGAAAATCCATATTTTATACAATATCCATTTTGTATTAACTAAAATACAAATAAGAAATAAAAGGAAAATGATTTATAAGAAAATGATTTGTATTTCAATTTGTAAATGCTTGGGCATGACACTCCCCAGGAGATTCAAGGAAGTAATTAGAGGCTCCCAATGTGTGTTTTTGTTTTTTGGTTTTTGTTTTTTTTTTTTTTGAGACGGAGTCTCGCTCTGTCGCCCAGGCTGGGGTGCAGTGGCCGGATCTCAGCTCACTGCAAGCTCCGCCTCCCGGGTTCACGCCATTCTCCTGCCTCAGCCTCCCGAGTAGCTGGGACTACAGGCGCCCGCCACCTCGCCCGGCTAGTTTTTTGTATTTTTTAGTAGAGACGGGGTTTCACCGTGTTAGCCAGGATGGTCTCGATCTCCTGACCTCGTGATCTGCCCGTCTCGGCCTCCCAAAGTGTTTTTTGTTTTTTAAGACAGAGTTTTGCTCTTGTTGCCCAGGCTGGAGTGCAGTGGCGCAATCTCGGCTCACCACAACCTCTGCCTCCCAGGTTCAAGTGATTCTTCTGCCTCAGCCTCCCCAGTTGCTGGGATTACAGGCATGCGCCACCACATCCTGTTAATTTTCTATTTTTTATTTTTATTAGAGACGGGGTTTCTCCATGTTGGTCAGGCTGGTCTCAAACTCCTGGCCTCAGGTGATCCGCCCACCTCGGCCTCCCAGAGTGCTGGGATTACAGGCGTGAGCCACTGTGTCCGGCCCCCAATGTCTTATACTGGGTAAATATGGATTTAGGAGAAGGGGAAACATCAGAGGCAGGACGTGCAGGAAAATGACAGGCACAGGCCTTGGAGGTGAGATTTTCTAAAATAGTCAACAACTCTAAGGAAAGCTCATCCCAAACCAAAGTGCAGCCTCCTCTTTACTTACATGACAGCCACGTTCCTGGATAATTAGGGGTATGTTAAAATTAAGAGAAAAAAATGGTGTTTATCTGTGAAATAGACTCTAGGTTCACTTACTTAAAAGTCCAAAGTCCTAGAGGATGCGGGACATGTTGGCTGCGTGGGACTGTCCCCCATATTACTGGATGGCCAACATCCTCCCCGACTCCTAAATGTCAGAAGGACACCCTACACCCCAGCATTGTGGCCATCAAAAATGCTCCTACACAAATTTCCAAAATGTCCCCTAGAGGGCAGTAACGCCTTTGTTGAGGACGAAGCGCTGGCGCTCGAAGAGGGTACATTGCGTACCTGTGTGAACGCGGCAGAGTACAAGATGTACCTCTGCCTCCGTGTGCGTGTGTGCGTATGTGTGAGTGTGTGTGTTGCATGCGTGCGCACGCGTTCCTCATGCAAGAGCGGGTTGCTGTCTGAGGGTGTCCACAGCAGTAGACTGTTTATGGGGGGAGGAGGTGTGCAGGTGTCTGGGCTCGAGCAGGTATGCGCGTGTTCTGTGTTTGCACGCGTCTTGAGCCTCAGCTGGGCCCGGGCTGCGGCTGCCAGTCTGTGGAGGAAGACCCTCTCCTCACTTGTTTGTAACATGTCCCGAGCTTTCCCAGGGTTTTGTTTGTTTGCGGCTATTGTTTCGGGGGATGTGGGAGTTTTTGTTTTATCTTTAGCTTTTGTTTTCACTGAGACTCAGGGCTACGCAGCATTATCCACCTTCTCGGTCTTAGTGTGGCTCTCCGTGTCTCCCTCTCTATCTCCGTCTTTATTTCTGTCTCTGTCTCTTATCTGTCTCCAGCGCCCCTCTCTTATCTCTGCCCCACCCCACCCCATCTCTGTTTTTCTTTCTTTCATGGCATTAGCCCTCTCCCTGCTCTCCTTTTCTCTCTCTTGCGCTCTCTCTCTCTCTCTCTGTCTCTATTTCTCTCCCTTCTCTGTCTGGCGTGCTGGTTTCTGTGTGTGTCTCTGTCTCTTTTTTCTCACTCTCATTTTCACCCTTCTTCCCCTTTCTGTCTCTCTCTTCCTCTCTGTAAGGACCCTTTCTCTGTTTCTTTCTCTGTCTCTTTCTCCCTCCTATGTCTCCATCTGTCTCTGTCACACACACCTCTCTCTCCTTCTCTCTCTCTGTATCTCTCTGGCCTTTCTCTTACATTCAGTCTCTCTCTGTCTTTATCCTTTTCCCTCTGCCTCCCCTCCAGGTAAAAGAGAGAGAGAGAGAGAGAGTGTGTGTGTGTGTGTGTGTGTGTGTGTGTGTGTGTGTGTGTGTATGTGTTTACATTCACCCAGCTGTGGGCTGTTCCACAGTCTGAGGGGGCTGTCAGGCCTTGAAGGGCTGAAAGGGAGCCCACCAACCCCACTTCTGCTCAGCCCCTGCCCTAGCACTTTCTAAGGGCTAGTTTGGCCTCCTGCCATGGGCTCTGAGATTTCAGGGTGCCATCAAAAAGCCTGGCTGGGGAAACAGTGGCTCACGCCTGTAATCCCAACAATTTGGGAGGCCAAGGCGGGAGAATCATTTGAGGTTATGAGTTGGAGACCAGCCTGGCCAACATGACGAAACCCTGTCTCTACCAAAAATACAAAAATTAGCCAGACGTGGTGGCACGTGTGCTTGTAATTCCGGCTACTTGGGAGGCTGAGGCACGAGAATCACTTGAATCCGGGAGGCGGAAGTTGCAGTGAGCTGAGATTGTGCCACTGTACTCCAGCCTGGGCAACAGAGCAAGACTCTGTCTAAAAAAAAAAAAAAAAAAGGCCAGGCCCCAGGTGGCAGGCCAGGCTGGATTGACCTGGAAAACATGCAGAGGGGAGACCTTTCCTGGGAGGGAAGGAATAGGAAGACATCCACTCAAGTTGCACCCCCTAATCCCAGCCCAGCCCCAGCCCAGCCCCAACAATCATCCTGAGCTTCCCCAGTTTCTGCCCAGTTGCCTCACTGCCTTCCCCCTGGGACCTGTGCTGTTACCTAGTCACATCCCCACACTCCCAGAGCTCTCCTCTTTCCCACAGCTTTGCTGCGCTGCTCTCACTGCCAGGTGTACCCCGCAGGCTGCTCTTGTAGCGAATCCTGCCTGGATGTCTCCAGGGCGCCCTCTCTGACCCACAGTCCCAGTCCATTTAATCCCTCAATCAATTCATTTGATATATTGCCACTGAGAGCCTACCATGATGTGCTATGTAGTGTTCTTTCAGAGGAGAGTCAGTGAGTCTTTAACTCCTGCCTTTGTGGAGCTTTCATTCTGATAGGACAAGGCAGGCAATAAACCAAAATTTAAAAGTAAATTATATAGTGTGTTAGAAGAGAGAAATTCTAGGAAGCACAATAGGGAGAGTGGCATGGAGGGGGTATTATCTGACACCTGGATTGCTGCAGGGGCCTCTGAGTAGTCTTCCCTACTTCCATCTGCACCCCACATGACCCCTGCTCTTCACAACAGCAAGCGGGATTCTGTTCCATCCTAGATCATACCACATCTGGCCTCTGCTCAGAAGCCTCCCGTGACTCCCATCTCATTCAGAGGAAAAAGCCCTCGCCACAGCCTCCCCAATCTGACCTCACCAACTTTCTGACCTCACCTGCCACCACATTCCCCTGACTCACTGTGTTCCACCCACAGTGACTTCCTTGCTCTTCCTCAAACATGCCATGTAGAGTCCCACCTCAGGGCCTTTGCTCTGGCCATTCCCCCTGCCTGAACTTCTCTTCCCCCAGATATCCACATGACTCACTCTCTCACCTCCCTTAGGTCTATGCTCAGATGACACCTCCTCCGTGAAGTCTCCCCTGTCCACCTCATCTAAAACTGCAGCATCTTCCCCACCCCTAGCACTTCCTATCTTCCTTCCCTCCTTTATGTTTATTCTTAGGAACTTATCATCATCTGACACACTATACTTCACCAGTGTCTCTTCTTTATTATCTAGAATGTCGGTTCCACAAGGGCCAGGATCTTTATCTGTGTTCAATACCTAGAACAGTGCCTGGTACACAGTAGATGCTTGATAAATATTTTTTCAGTGTATGAATGAATATGCACAAGCATACCTACATGTTTATAATCACACATACTTGCCTCCTGACCTAAAATAAAAACCAAAGTCCTCATCGTGGCCCACAGCCCTACACAATCTGGCCCCAAGGCACCTCTGCGACTTCACCTTCCACCACTGTCTCCCTTGTTCTCACCGTTCCTGCCGCACTCGTCTTCCTGCTGTTCCTCAAGCATACTAAACACATTCCCCATCATGAATAAAGAAATCTATTAAGTGAGTGGTACCAGCATTTTATGAACACATGAAAGAGAATAAAAATGAATGGGGTACACTGCATACAGGTTCAGTACTGTTTTGTGAAACTTTTGGTTGTGTGTGTGCGTGTGTGTATGTATGTGTAGTGGGTTGTGATGTAAAATGTATTTTTTTACTATGGGTGACAGTAAAAAAAAAGTCTGAACACAACCTTAGCGCTTTGCAAAGGGGGAGAAGAGCTGCACCAACATCCCTGCCCCACAGATCCACCAATGGAGGAAACAGGTAACCAAAGACATCCAGAGAAACGCAGCATCCTCACCTAACAAGGAGTGGGTAGGAGCAGGAGTGGTCTAGGGGCAGGGCCTGGCACCAGCCAGGGTATAATTGGGGAGGGCTCGTAGACACACTAACCCTGCCCTTTCTGTTTCTTCCTCATCTTTCCTTTCCATCTGTTTCTCATGGTCTCCTGTCTGTCTCTCTCTCCCCTCTCTTTCTCTCTCCTCGCTCTTTCTCATCCCCTCCATTTCTGTGTCAATCTCAATCCATTTATATCGGTGGCCACTTTTCTCTTTGTTCTATCTCTCTCTCTCTCTCTTTCCCACTTTGTCTCTGCACGCCTGTGTGTTTTTCTCCCTCTCTGTCTCTCTTTTGCCCTCATCTCTCTGTCTCTCTGTGTCTGTGTCTCCCCCGCTCATTCCCATTTGCAGGTGCAATGTAGCAGGACAACTCATGGAGCCCCCCCGGGCCCATCGAGTACCAGACTGGCTGACCCCGTAGGGTTGGCAGTAGCCCCTGACCCTCAGTATGGCCAACACCACCGGAGAGCCTGAGGAGGTGAGCGGCGCTCTGTCCCCGCCGTCTGCATCGGCTTATGTGAAGCTGGTACTGCTGGGACTGATTATGTGTGTGAGCCTGGCGGGCAACGCCATCTTGTCCCTGCTGGTGCTCAAGGAGCGTGCCCTGCACAAGGCTCCTTACTACTTCCTGCTGGACCTGTGCCTGGCCGATGGCATACGCTCTGCCGTCTGCTTCCCCTTTGTGCTGGCTTCTGTGCGCCACGGCTCTTCATGGACCTTCAGTGCACTCAGCTGCAAGATTGTGGCCTTTATGGCCGTGCTCTTTTGCTTCCATGCGGCCTTCATGCTGTTCTGCATCAGCGTCACCCGCTACATGGCCATCGCCCACCACCGCTTCTACGCCAAGCGCATGACACTCTGGACATGCGCAGCTGTCATCTGCATGGCCTGGACCCTGTCTGTGGCCATGGCCTTCCCACCTGTCTTTGACGTGGGCACCTACAAGTTTATTCGGGAGGAGGACCAGTGCATCTTTGAGCATCGCTACTTCAAGGCCAATGACACGCTGGGCTTCATGCTTATGTTGGCTGTGCTCATGGCAGCTACACATGCTGTCTATGGCAAGCTGCTCCTCTTCGAGTATCGTCACCGCAAGATGAAGCCAGTGCAGATGGTGCCAGCCATCAGCCAGAACTGGACATTCCATGGTCCTGGGGCCACCGGCCAGGCTGCTGCCAACTGGATCGCTGGCTTTGGCCGTGGGCCCATGCCACCAACCCTGCTGGGTATCCGGCAAAATGGGCATGCAGCCAGCCGGCGGCTACTAGGCATGGACGAGGTCAAGGGTGAAAAGCAGCTGGGCCGCATGTTCTACGCGATCACACTGCTCTTTCTGCTCCTCTGGTCACCCTACATCGTGGCCTGCTACTGGCGAGTGTTTGTGAAAGCCTGTGCTGTGCCCCACCGCTACCTGGCTACTGCTGTTTGGATGAGCTTCGCCCAGGCTGCCGTCAACCCGATTGTCTGCTTCCTGCTCAACAAGGACCTCAAGAAGTGCCTGAGGACTCACGCCCCCTGCTGGGGCACAGGAGGTGCCCCGGCTCCCAGAGAACCCTACTGTGTCATGTGAAGCAGGCTGGTAGGCAGACAGGCAGAGAGAAGTTCATGGCCACCGTGATGGGGCCAATAGCAAGGGAGGGGTAGGGGCCCATACAGGAGTCCTCCTTTCTGAGCTCCAGCCCCAGCCCCTCGAACCACCTGTAATCTAGGCACCTTTGCCAACACCTCCCAAGGATGGAGGACTGGGCGAGGGACTGGGAAAGAGGCATATTTAGTTTTGTGGGGCCTATCTCCGCTGCCTCCTTCTCCACTTCTGCAATCTCATTCCCTCTCTCTCTCTCTCTCTGTCTCTCTCTCTCTCTCTCAGAAGTGACAATTCAGAAAAAGAAAAGAAAACTGAGAATGCAGGTTTTTCTACTAACAGCTGAGGAGACAGGCTTTCTTACTTTAATGTCTCTCCTTCTGACACTGTCCAGAAGGGAGAAATTTGTCCTGTAAAATAGACTTCCAGAGCTCTTTTGCCCCCTCTGCTCCCACGCACCCTCCCCTTCCAAGTCCTTTAGCAAGGCCTGGATGTTTAGGGAGAAAGTGGTCCAAGGCTGCTGACAAGAGGGACCAAAGGGGGTGCTGGGTTCCCAGGGAGCAGGGATGTTTAATTACTATGTCATGTGCAATGTTGTTTTAGGCCAACCCTTGCCCCAAGCCCAGTCTCCTCTCCCTCCCCACCATGTCCAGACCTTCCAAATGGTTCTTGTGCATCTGTTGGAGAAGTCAAGGGAGTAGGGAGAAGGGCCCCAAGGATGGGCCCAGGTTAGGTGAAGAGTAGGATGTGAGCTGAACTCCTCGAATTGAAGAGACCTACACTTGGTCACATTCTCTCACGCTGCCTTCAGGATCCCCAGCCCCCAACTCTTCTTCCTGAGGATGGAAATCCACTCCAGCCCCACTAGGACTGATGTGGGTGCCATACAGACAGGAGCGGCCCACCAGGGAAGTGTAGGGAGGAAGCTGAATATCCCAGAGTAGCTGGACCACAAAGACTTGGGTCAGAGCCGATTTCAACCCCAAAATTGTCTCTTGGGTTCACCCTACTCTTCTGAAAATGAAAATTTGTTTGGGGCCTTGGTAACCGATAGTGGTACAAACTCCAAGGCACTGTGGACTTGAGTCCATTCCTATCTGACCTCTTTTTGTCCCCCTCAAGCCTCAAGGGCCTCAAGCCCCTCCTTAGTAGCCCTTGGCCGACCGGGCCCTGAGCCCCAAACATCCTTTTTCCCAACGACCCTCCTTCCCCTTCCTTCCCCCACCCTTACCTACACCCAAAGTGGAGCAGACTGCAGCCAGATTCTCCAGGTGGGAGATCCAAGCCTCCCTCCCGGGGGGGTGGAGTCCACTCTGGGCTTACTTCGAGGCCTGTTCTGTGGATTGGTGAGCCAAGCTGGCACTCCTTGCCCTGGTCTTACCTAGGTTCTCTGTCCCCCTCTCACTTCCTGTGGGGCCGGAATCTGTATTTATCCATCCCCCTTTCCCTTCTTTATAGAAGTCCCTGTCCTAAACTCCCTCCCTACCCCAAGAGAGCCCCAGAACTGGGGAAGCCTGACCCATACAGAATGGGGAGGGCACTCTAGGCAGGAGAGACATTAATGAGCCTGGCTGCGGAGTGGCCCTGGAAAGGCAGGCCAGAATGGCTGAGAGGCCGGGAGTGGGGGAGCCTGTTCTCTCAGCGATAGTGATGGGGGTGCCTTTCCGAGGGGGTGGGGTGGGAAGACCAAGGGGGTGGGGGGTAGATAGGGTACATTCAGGAGGGTTTTCCTCCATTTCTTTTTTCTAACTGCCTGGATTCACCATTGGATTTTGTAAATGGAAAAACTGAAATGAACAATGCTATATTGGATGTTTTCTCTTTCTGACTGTGTGTGTGTGTGTGTGTGTGTGTGTGTGTGCGTGTGTCCTGTCTGTGTGACCACATGTGGAGAGACATGATTGAGTGATAGTGTGTGTCTGTGTGACTTTGTGTGGGGAGGCACTCCTGAGGAAAACTTGCCCGGTGCACACACGTAAGCAAATGCCTGTATATGGGGACATATACAGCATGTGCATGCATGCACACACACAAACACACACACACACACCACAGTTGAGAGGAGACAAACTAGAGTATGTGCCCATGGTAGGAAGTAGAGTGGTCAATAGATGGATCTTGGAAACTGTACATAGGTAGGTAGCAAGAGGGTAGATTCCCATCTCACAAGATGGGTCTCCCTTGGCCCAGGCCCTGAGCACTGGAGGGCTGGGGCCGCCAGAGTACTTGAGAACCTCATCTCCTCACAAAGCCTGTAGCTCCATCTCAACCCCGTCTCAGTCTCCTTTCCAAACTCAAACAAGGTGTTCCTAAAATTGGACCACCATGGAGAATGGGGACTGGGAATTGAGGATCAAATACGAGTGAAACTGATGGGATTAGGAAATGCCCCTCACAAAGTAATGGCTTCTGGAAGAACTGCTCAGTCTGGGATGGGAGCCCTTCCTAGGGGCCACTGTATGCAGCTGGGACTTTGGTCAGCTTTGACCAAAGTTAGAGGGAGGGATGTCATGGGGAAAAAAAAAACCCAAGCCCAGGAGTCTACCCAGCCAGCCTGCTCCCTAGACAGTGAATTACTATCTATTTATTCTCTCAGGTGCACAGAATTGAGTTGACCATACTCCTCAGTTCTTGGCACACTGTATCATCATTGGTCCATGTGAGGCCCTTTTATTTTTTTGTCTTCAGTTTTGTCCCCTTCATCACCCATTCCTGATCCCATCCTCCCCACCCGCTACATAGGCACCCACTCTCGTGTATTTAACGTATGTCCTTCCAATCCACCGTTCATGTGTTCATTTACATATGTGTATCTGTGAAAAATGTATGGTATTGCTGTGTGTTTTAATTTACATAAACAGTATTGTACTATAAATCTTGTTGTTTCTTTTTTCACTCAACATTCTGTCTTTGAGAGATCCAACCATGGATGCCGTTGCAGCCATGTTGCCGTATATAGATCTAATTCATTGTAGTGGTCCATCTTAAACATATATCACGTTTTTCTTATCCACTCCCCTGATGATGAATCCCTAGGTCTCCTCTCTGCTCCGCGACAAGGTTGCAATGGGCAGTTACCTACACCTCTCTTTAGGGATGCCTAATTTAGGGGAGAGAAAACTGAAGCTCAGAGAAGGGCAGTGATTTGGTTAAGGTTACAAAATGAGGGGCACACCCATGATGTGAATCCCAGCACCAAAGCCAGCCCTCCACCACCATGCCTCACAAAAGACCATCCATCTCTGGTTTAAAAAGAAAAATCTTAAAATACAGCATACACTGAGGAAAGGGAGAGGAAAGGATGGAAAGGGGGAGAAGAGACAGAAAGTGCTAGAAAATTCTAGCAAAAGAGCTGAATCACAATCATTTTTATGACGCAGAGGAAGTTACTTTTTTGTGTGTGTGATTATTATTTGTAGGGCCATTTTGCGGAGATGGAAAACGCCACGTCAAAATCTGGCCCCCAAACCAAACACCCTGGGTGTCTAAATTGCAGGCGCAGGCGGTAGGGCAGCCCGAGCCCCCGAGGAGCGACGGCAGAGTTCATCCAGGGGGCAAACGTGGGGGGTGGGGGAAGGGGCAGAAGTGGAAGGTGGGGGAAGAGGCAGAAGCGGTGGGGGGTTGAGGGAAGGGGCAGAAGCGGGGGATGGAAGGGGCAGAAGCAGGGGTGTGGGGGGTGAGGGAAGGGGCAGAAGTGGGGTGATGGGGGAAGGGCAGAAGCGGAGGGTGGGAGGGTGAGGGAAGGGGCAGAAGCGGGGGATGGGGGCAAGGAAAGGGGCAGAAGCGGGGGGTGGGAGTGAGTGAAGGGGCAGAAATGGGATAGGGGAAGGAGCAGAGGTGGAGGGAGGGAGGGTGAGGGAAGGGGCAGAAGCGGGGGGTGGGGGTTGAGGGAAAGGGCAGAAGTAGGGGGTGAGGGAAGGGACAGAGTTGGGGGATGGGGGGTCAGAAATAGGGAATGCGGGAAGGGGCAGAAGCGGGGGGTGAGGGAAGAGGCAGAAGCGGGGGCGGGGGGAAGGGGCCGAAGCGGGAGATGGGGGAAGGGGCAGAAATGGGGGGTGGGGGAAGGGGGAGAAACGGGGGGTGGAGGAGTGGAGGAAGGGGCAGAAGCAGGGATGGAAGAAGGGGCAGCAGTGGGGGATGGGAGAAGAAGCAGAAGCGGGGGTGGGGGAAGGGGCAGGAGCCGGGATGGGGGAAGGGGCAGAAGCGGGGGTGGTGGAAGGAGTTGAAGGAAATGGGGGAAGGGGCAGATTTTAAAAGTGCGTAGTTGCTGAGGGGAGGGGGGCGGGGGGAACGATAACGAGGCTCTCCCAATTTCATGTGAGCACATCCTGCTCAGCGCCTGCGTTTGTTTTTCGTCTCGTTTTTTGCTCTTCAGAACCACTGGTACTTTTCCCATTGGATAAAACGCTGAGAGGGTGAGGGAGAGGGGCTTCTTCCCCAGCTTTCCTCGCAGCCAATCGCCCTGCAGTTTCCCTCCCGTCGCTGGGGGAGTCAGCCCGTTGATTGGCGGGCCCGAGGGGAGCCAATCGGAAACTGATGATGTGTGGTGTTGGCAAGCAGATTGCGTGAGAGCGGGCAGGGGTCGCGGGAGCGCGAGCGCCGCCGCGGCGGCCGGCAGCCAATGGCCAGGCCGAGCGGATGCCTGCGTCAGGAGCGGGCGGGGCCTCGGCGATTGGCGCGGAGGGAGTAGAGCGGGCGCTGTGGGAGGGAACGCCAGAGCGAGGTGGTGAGGAGAGCTGGTTGCGTGAGTCTCCGCAGCTCCGCTTCCCGGTGCGACTAGCGGCAGCGACGCAGCTAAAAGCGAAGGGGCGAGTGCGAGTCCCTTGAGCTGTACGAGCGCGGTCGCCATGGACCGCCCAGATGAGGGGCCTCCGGCCAAGACCCGCCGCCTGAGCAGCTCCGAGTCTCCACAGCGCGACCCGCCCCCGCCGCCGCCGCCGCCGCCTCTCCTCCGACTGCCGCTGCCTCCACCCCAGCAGCGCCCGAGGCTCCAGGAGGAAACGGAGGCGGCACAGGTGCTGGCCGATATGAGGGGGGTGGGACTGGGCCCCGCGCTGCCCCCGCCGCCTCCCTATGTCATTCTCGAGGAGGGGGGGGTCCGCGCATACTTCACGCTCGGTGCTGAGTGTCCCGGCTGGGATTCTACCATCGAGTCGGGGTATGGGGAGGCGCCCCCGCCCACGGAGAGCCTAGAAGCACTCCCCACTCCTGAGGTCTCCGGGGGGAGCCTGGAAATCGATTTTGAGGTTGTGCAGCCCAGCAGTTTTGGTGGAGAGGGGGCCCTAGAAACCTGTAGCGCAGTGGGGTGGGGGCCCCAGAGATTAATTGACCCAAAGAGCAAGGAAGAGGCGATCATCATAGTGGAGGATGAGGATGAGGATGAGCAGGAGAGTATGAGGAGCAGCAGGAGGAGGCGGCGGCGGCGGAGGAGGAAGCAGAGGAAGGTGAAGAGGGAAAGCAGACAGAGAAATGCCGAGAGGATGGAGAGCATCCTGCAGGCACTGGAGGATATTCAGCTGGATCTGGAGGCGGTGAACATCAAGGCAGGCAAGGCCTTCCTGCGTCTCAAGCGCAAGTTCATCCAGATGCGAAGACCCTTCCTGGAGCGCAGAGACCTTATCATCCAGCATATCCCAGGCTTCTGGGTCAAAGCAGTATCCTTCTAATCGATACTCCATGGATCAGAAGCCCGTGACAAGAAAGGGGGAGGTGGGGGAGGGACAGAAAAGGTTAAGGGGGTGGAGGAGAGCCAGAGGTGGGCGTGAGCCCCCTATCGGAAGACGGATTAGACTGGGTGGAAGAGGGATGGAAGGAGGAGGGCAGAACAGCAGAGAAGCTGGACTGGAGATGATGAAGGGACGGGGAGGGGGGGACGCAGGGGACGGGGGGGGGTACGGGGGGGTATAAAAACTGGACCACAGATGGGAAAGGGGGAAGAGAAGGAACATAGCATTAAAAAAAGGATCACAGATGATAAAAAGGAGGAGGGCGGTAAAGGGGCACACAGCAAAAAAATTGGACTAGAGATGGTGAAAGGAGGAGGGGAGGGGCACGTAGAAGATCAACTGACTCAGAGACCTTGAAGAGGGAGGGGAATGGCACACAGCAGAGAAACTACGCAGAAAGGGTGCCTGAGCCATACAGGGCTCTGTAAATCTAGATCTCTGCTTAAGATACTAGGAGACCCCAGTCCTGGCTGGAGTGCCTTGCATTGGAGGGAAACGGGCTAGAGAGGGGCTGGAGCCCCTGAAAGGTCAAGAGAGGGAGTGTCTAGGTATAGAGAAAAAGGAGTTAAATGAAGGAAAGGGGAGAGTAGATGGACACCTATACATACATGTAACAGGAACATAAATGTAACATTCTAATAGAATTATGTGGATACAGACCCTTAGCGCCCTCATACAAAAGAGCACATGGTAAGAGGCCCTTAGCACCCAGGCATACAATGTCATTTAGACATAGGACCTCAGCTCCTAGACACAGTATTATGTGACCACAGGTCCTCAGCATGTAGACACATGGCATCACTTGACCACAAGCCATCAGAGCCATTCACACATCATGTAGACATGGACCTTCAACACCCATACATACAACATCATGTGACCACAGGCCCTCAGCAGTCAGATACAGCATCACTTGGACGTGGGCCTTCAGCCCCCAGACGTGCATTTTGTGAACACAAGCCTTCAGCACCCAGAGACATATACCACATGCACATAGATTTTCAATACCCTGCAGGGCCACCTAACATAGAGGTTTATCATGGGAATAACTATGGGTTATGTCCCATGACTCACTTGCTTCATACATACAACATAAACACAGAAGGAATCCTCCTGCTCCAGCCTCTCTTACTGTGCCCTCCCTGGCCTTCCCTCCCTCCCTTTCACGGAATAGTCAATCCTTGACCTAAACTGCTCCACTCATCAGTTCCTCAACCACCCCAGAATTTCAATTTTGATCAACCGTCGTGATGAAGACATTTTCCGCTACTTGACCAATCTGCAGGTCAGGCCAGAGAGACATTTTTTAGTAGGATCGGGCAACAAATCTGGTTATTGGAGGTGAGGGGAGGTGGGTGGGAAGGGCCATGGTGTGTGGGGGGGGGAGACAGATTCCACCATCACCCCCACCTGGAGCAGGTACAGGATCTCAGACATATCTCCATGGGCTACAAAATGAAGCTGTACTTCCAAACAAACCCCTACTTTACAAACATGGTGATTGTCAAGGAGTTCCAGCGCAACCGCTCGGGTAAGAGGCAGTCCCGGAGTAAATCCATGTCCCCCCCAATCTGTCCTTGTTTTGTCCCATCTCCATAGCCTTCTTTGTCCCTAGGCCGGCTGGTGTCTCACTCAACTCCAATCCGCTGGCACCGGGGCCAGGAACCCCAGGCCCGCCGTCATGGGAACCAGGATGCGAGCCACAGCTTCTTCAGCTGGTTCTCAAACCATAGCCTCCCAGAGGCTGACAGGATTGCTGAGGTGGGGCCCTTCCTGGCATCACCAGAGAAGGCCTTGCTAGGCTTGTTCCTGGGTGCGTGGGGAATTAAGAGTAGGATCTGGAGCTTGTACTAGTGGCTGTCTTATCTCTTCTCCCCTTTTTCAACAGATTATCAAGAATGATCTGTGGGTTAATCCTCTACGCTACTACCTGAGAGAAAGGGGCTCCAGGATAAAGAGAAAGAAGCAAGAAATGAAGAAACGGTAATGAGGGGTTTGGTGGCTGAGAGGTGGTTTGTTGGGGATGGGGCAAAAACTAGTGTAACACAGGATTTATGGAGCCAAAGGGACCTTTGAGATAATCCCAGTGGAATATGTTTTACAAGTGGGAAATCATGTCCAGAAATGGCTTGAGGTTACACAATCAGGGGCAGAAGTGGGACTTTACCCACCCTAGCCCCATCCCTGGGATCCCTTATAGCCTACTGCTTCCCCTAGTTACTCTCCACCTTTGAGTGCTATGGGTGGTACTCCTCCCACCAACCCCATACTCAGCTACAGCCTTTCCTACAGTAAAACCAGGGGCAGATGTGAGGTGGTGATCATGGAAGATGCCCCTGACTATTATGCAGTGGAAGACATTTTCAGCGAGATCTCAGACATTGATGAGACAATTCATGACATCAAGATCTCTGACTTCATGGAGACCACTGACTACTTCGAGACCACTGACAATGAGATAACTGACATCAATGAGAACATCTGCGACAGCGAGAGCCCTGACCACGATGAGGTCCGCAACGAGACCACTGATAACAACGAGAGTGCTGATGACAACGAAACCACTGACAACAATGAGAGTGCAGATGACAACAATGAGAACCCTGAAGACAACAACAAGAACACTGATGACAACAAAGAGAACCCTGACAACAACAAGCACACTTACGGCAACAACTTCTTCAACGGCGGCTTCTGGGGCAGCCATGGCAACAACCAGGACAGCAGCGACAGTGACAATGAAGCAGATGAGGCCAGTGATGATGAAGATAATGATGGCAATGAAGGCGACAATGAGGGCAGTGATGATGATGGCAATGAAGGTGACAATGAAGGCAGCGATGATGACGACAGAGACATTGAGTACTATGAGAAAGTTATTGAAGATCCCTTTGACAGGGATCAGGATGACTACGAGGATGTGATAGAGATCATCTCAGACGAATCAGTGGAAGAAGAGGAGGGCATTGTGGAAGGTGAGCTAACCCCTGCCCCCAACCCTTGTCTTCCGTCTTCTTTTCTTTCAGAGCAAGCCTGGCCAAGGACAGGGTATCAAGGCATGAACACAATCTGCTTTCATGGAGGAAAGAAAAAGCATTCTGAGCAACTTTTTAAACAAAGGAAGTCCAGTGATTAACTTAAAAATGTAACAAAACCCTAAAAAATCATTTTAGTTCCAGGTGATGGGTAGATGGTTGTAACATCGAAAGAAGAGTACACAGAGATAGGAGACAGTGGGTGGAAAACTAAAAAGGACACTTCACATCGAGGTGGGGGAGTGGCAAAACACAGTGCATTTCAGCACAGTCTGTACCCAGCCTTGGCCTTTGGCGAATTCCCAGGCTTGTGCTGGGAGCAGAGCATGAAGTGAACAGTGTGCTCTCTGAGCCCAGAAAAGGGTGCAGCCAGTTCTACCTCAAGAGTTGGGGGAGGGGGGCGGGGTAGAGCTAGAGGAAGAAGGTGACATCTGAATTGGAGGCTGCATTCACACTGAGGCGCATTATGGAGCATTCTCAGTGGAGTGGATCATGTGAACAAGGACTTGGAAGGGTGAAAATGCATGGTATGTTGGGCAGGGTTTCCAAAATTACGTCCTGAGGATCATTCACCAGATCCGAAAGCTGCTTCCCACAAAAGGTTTCAGTGGTCGTATATGTTGGGCAAGTACTACATATAATAATGCCCTCTTGTAGAGTCACATTAGCACCTTAAAGGCTCTGAGAACAACATCAGAATTATAAAGATGCTGAGAAGTACTCAGATGGGAGGTGGAAGGGGCAGGAAAATCAACCACTCTTGGGTTTTTTTTTTTTTTTGGCCATGGGGTCCCTGGCAAACTTCCATTGAGGGCAAGGCCAGGGCACTAAGGGAAGAGGTATTAAATGAATGTGGAGCCTCAATCTAGTGTTCAGGTAGGAGAGGGAAACGGATTCTCAGTTCTCTTCCCCTCCTACCTGATGGCATCTCTTCTCTCAGAGAAGGGGAGGCAGAGCTGTCTGCCCAGCCCTAAGGGTGGGAGTGGGGGTGGGGAATTGGGTTGAAGAACACAGACTGGGGCCTGTTTGGATCAGGACTGGGGGAAAGGAGCAAGGAAGCTGCCTGGAGATGAATAGGTTTATTCAGCTGAGGTCGGAGCTCAGGAAGAGACACACATCGATGAGTACAAGGGGGAGAAAAAGCTACTATCAGAGATGTATCAGTTTTGACTGGACGGAAGCAGGGAGCCCACACTGCCTACCTGCCTCCCTCCAACTCCCTCATTCTGTGGGCTTATGAATATACCCACACACACTTTTGGCTGTTTGTTCCAAGCAGAGGCACTCGGCAAGTTGTCCCAGGCCCTACAAGCCCTGGCTATGGGCTCTGTTCCCTTTTAGAGTGGCACCTATCTGCTCATCTAACTGCCTTCTTCCATTTCTCCTTCCTTCTCCCCTATGCAGGCATCGAGCAAGATGAAGACGTCTATCAGGAGGAAGGAAACTATGAGGGGGAAGGAAATGAAGATGTCTGGGAAGAAGGGGAAGATTCAGACGACTCTGACCTGGAGGATGTGCTTCAGGTCCCAAACGGTTGGGCCAACCCGGGGAAGAGGGGGAAAACTGGATAAGGGTCTTGCCCTTTTGGGGATTATCTCTCTGTATCCCCCACCCCCTATCCCATTTGCCCTCCTCCTCAGCTAGGGCCACGCGGCCCCACATTGCACTTCTGGGGGGTGACCGACTTCGTACACGGGTTTAAAGTTTATTTTTATGGTTTAGTCATTGCAGAGTTCTTATTTTGGGGGGAGGGAAAGGGGGCTAGTCCCCTTCTTTTGGCCCTCCGCCCCCGCAGGCTTCTGTGTGCTGCTAACTGTATTTATTGTGATGCCTTGGTCAGGGCCCCTCTACCCACTTTCTCCCAGTCAGTTGTGGCCCCAGCCCCTCTCCCTGTGCTGTGTGGAGTGGACACCCTGACCCCCGAAGCGGGGAGGGTCGCTGTGGCCTTCGTCACAGCCGCGCAGTGCCCTTGTAGGCGCTGCTGCCACCCTCCTCTCCCAAGTTCTTTCTCCGTCCCTCTCCTCTTTGCGCCGCGCCGCTAGCCCGCCTCGGTGTCTATGCAAGGCCGCTTCGCCATTGCGGTATTCTTTGCGGTATTCTTGTCCCCCCTCCCCCAGAAGGCTTGCCTCTCCCCGTGGACCCTGTTAATCCCAATAAAATTCTGAGCAAGTTCAGAGTGCCCCTTCGAGTCTTTTGTTTCGCCTGGTGCCCCGGCCCCAGTGGTCAGCTTCCCCCAGGCCGACACGTAGCCGCCTGGCCTACGCAGTAGCCTGCAACATGTTAGTTGCGGGGGTTTGGTGGGTGGGGGGGCGAGCTCAGCCAGGCCGCAGAGGCGTTGCGTCAGACCAATGCGGATCATCCTGGCCAATGGCAGGGCGAAGCTGAGGAAGCCCCTCCTCCTCCTGGCGCCCGCAGCAGACCCAGCCAGGTAGCAAAGGGCTTCCCACGCCTTCCACTCTGGCGCATGCGCATAGAGAAATCCTGCGCCCTAGAACATCGATTTATCAGTGATTCATCTTTTAATTTATAGTGCGTCAAACCTTTCCTCGGGCCTAGAGTGAGCGGGGCCTAGGGGAGCCAAAGGAATTCATTTTCCTCATTCGCATTTAGTAAAAATAAAACAAAAAACGACTTCGGTCCGGATATCACAACCCAATTATACAGGAGCGCTCTCTTGCCTTTGGGAGGGGGTGCAGAGTCCCTGGAGCTGGGCTTGGGGAAGACGGCAGGAGAAGATAGCTCAGGCAGAGAAGTATCCGTAGAGATAAAGGAAAAACAAAGGGAAATTAACTATGTAACTGTGCGAAGGGATGGAAACGTAGGGAGTTGGACATCTGAAAAACGGGCTTTATCTGGAAGACCTTGGAAAGGCTGAGTTATATTAAATTTAGATACATAAATTTTATCTCGGTGGGCGCCAGAAGTATTTCCCAGATTTGTTCTGGATCACAATAACTTTTATTCAGACATCCGAGTCGGTCTTTTATAACATATCTCCCGAACTTTCCATCCAACGCCTTTATTTTGCTGGAAGGCTTCAGAGATGGTTAGATTTGCGTTTTAGAGAATGCCCTCTGCTGGCTGCCAGGAGAACGGACTGGAAGAAAGGAGAGCAGTAAGGAAATAGACGCTAGACCTCAGGTGGGACTGGCAAGATGGGGGCGGATTTGAGAGGTTTTTAAAATAAACTTAATTTCAGAATAGTTTTAAATTTACAGATTTATTGTGAAGATAACAGAGAAGTCCCGTATGCCCCACAGCCAGTTTTCCTTAACAGTTTACATTAGTGTGATATATTCGTCGCAATTAATGAACCGATATCAGTACATTATTATTAACTAAAGTCCATACTTTATTCCAATTTCCTTAGTTTTAACTTAATGGCCTTTTTCTGTTCCAGGATTCCATCCAGACTAGCACACTACATTTAGTCATCTTGTCTCCTTAAGCTCCTCTTGGCTATGACACTCTCTCAGGCTTTCCTTGTTTTTGATGATCTGGAGTCATTTGAGGAGTACTGGTCAGGTATTTTATAGAATGTCCCTTAATCAGGATTTGTCTGATGTTTTCTCTCATGATTAAACTGAGGATATGAGTTTGGGGAAGGAAGACCACAGAAGTCAAATGTCATTCTCACTAGATCCTATCAAGGGCATGTACTATCAATATGATTTACCACTGTTGATGTTAACTTTGATCACCTGGCTGAGGTAGTGTCCGTCAGGTTTCTCCACTGTAAAGCTACTCCTCTTTCTCTTTTTCCATGCTGTACTCTTTGGAAAGAAGCCAAGTAAGTGCAGCCCGTGCTTAGGGAATGAGGAGTTATGCTCCATTTCTATGCTCCATTTCCTTGAGAGGGAAGTATGTACATAAATTAATTGGAATTATTCTGCAAGAGCAATTTGTCTGTTCTATGAGAGCTTTTAAGATGTTGGACTCGACAGGCTTTAGATATGGAAGGAGAGGGATTGAGAGGAGTCAAGATGACTGCCACGTTGGTGTGAGACCTTTG
Organism: Macaca fascicularis; assembly: GCF_037993035.2. Taxonomy (NCBI): domain Eukaryota; kingdom Metazoa; phylum Chordata; class Mammalia; order Primates; family Cercopithecidae; genus Macaca; species Macaca fascicularis. Next base: position 53,080,202 of record NC_088395.1, read on the forward strand.
GCAAGGCCCCTTCCCTCTCTGGGCCTCCTCTGTGAGATGGTTGGAATACCAGATCCTTGACTTGTCTCTCCAATGATTCTGATAAATGTTTTGAGGGGGACAGGATGGAGGCTTTGATGTGCTGTCAGAGGTGGGTAGGGAGGACTGAGGCTCAGAAAATAGAATGTCTTGCCTAAAGTAACGCAATACCTCAAGGCCAGAGCTGAGAGTGCAGGATCCTAGAGAAAACAGACATCTACATGCAATATCTGGAGCCAACCCCAATGAGTATGTGGTGAAGAGGAGGGGAGGGGAAAGCAGCAGGGGCAAAGGCAATGGAGTAGGCCAGGAAGAGGTCGGCCTGCCAAAGGATCCCAGCTAATCAGAGCCAGAGTCACCAGCCTGGTTACTCTTGCCTCAGTCTGACTTACCTCACAACATGACTCTCCTTGTCCTCTCTAGAGGGCCACAGTTTTCCCATCTATAAACTGAGGCTTATCGTGCTGGGGGATCAGTCCAGGAGAAGCGACCTGCCTAAGATCTCAAGACAGAGTCTAGCCTTGAAGCCGGTCTCTGAAGTCTGGCCTTCATTGTGCTCTTCCCTGATTCTTCTCTGTCCCCCAAATCAAATCCCCAGCCCCTCATCCTGGCATTTCGGACTCTTCTTCACCCACCCTATTATAGGGCCTCTGGTCTTCATCTTCAGGGATGCTCTTAATAGTCAATCATAGGATTCTAATATAGTTGGCCAGGGTGCTCATGTCCTTGGCTGAGCCATGTGAGGACAGGATGTTCTTTGCCCAGAGTAACATCTTGTTCCCTGTGCCCTCACTCTTCAGTCTGGACCTCCGAAAGGGAGGGCTGTTCTAGGACTTTAAGGTCACATCTAGCTCCAAGATATTGTCTTCACCGAAGGCCAGAGAAGACAGGCCCCATTGGCTGAGACCTTAAACAGAAACCAGGAGGATGAAGAGTCATGGGCCCAATGTGCCCTAGGGCCTGTTCCCATGTTGAAACTACTTGTCTTCATATGCTTCCTAGCTTGCCCTCACTCCTTTGCAGCAGAGGGCCCTGCTCCTGGGTGGGAGGTTCCTGGGATTTCCTGGGACCAGACCTTTAAAGTGCCACCTACTTCTGTGAGCAGAATCAGATTGGCAGGGACAAAACTAGATTCAAGAATGTCCCTCCTTCTTAGGTGACCCAAAGGGCCGGCACTGGCTCCCCCAATTGGGGGTGTGCAGGATGGTTGGGAAGGAATTCTATTATTCATTCAGTAAACACTTACAAGTACCTACTGTGTGCCTGAAGTACTGAACTGGGTGACAGGGATACAGCAGGGAAACAAGATAGAGCAAGTCTTTTTGTTGTTGTTGCCCAGCCTGGAGTGCAGTGGCACAATCTCTGCTCACTACAAGCTCTGCCTCCCGGATTCACGCCATTCTCCTGCCTCAGCCTCCCGAGTAGCTCGGACTACAGGCGCCCGCCACCACGCCTGGCTAATTTTTTGTATTTTTAGTAGAGACAGGGTTTCACCGTGTTAGCCAGGATGGTCTCGATCTCCTGACCTCGCGATCAGCCTGCCTCGGCCTCCCAAAGTGTTGGGATTACAGGCGTGAGCCACTGCGCCCAGGCTGATAGAGCAAGTCTTTTTCCTCCTGGAGCCTAGAGTTCAAGACAAATATTCTTAATATTTTTTGTGCCATGGACCCCTTTGGTAATCTAGTGAAGCCTATGGATCTTTTTCTTTTTCTTCTTTCTTTTTTTTTTTTTTTAGATGGAGTCTCACTCTTGTCGCTCAGGCTGGAGTTCTATGGCATGATCTTGGCTCACTGCAACCTCCACCTCCTGGGTTCAAGCAATTCTCCTGCCTCAGCCTCCCGAGTAGCTGGGATTATAGGCGCCCGCCACCACCCCCAGCTAATTTTTGTATTTTTAGTAGAGACAGGATTTCACCATGTTGGCCAGGCTGGTCTGGAACTCCTGACCTTAGGTGATTCACCTGCCTCCGGCCTCCCAAAGTTCTGGGATTACAGGCCTGAGCCACTACACCCCACTGGACCTTTTCTCAGAAAAAAAAAAACAAAAATCGCTTAAATTCATAAAATAAAATATCTAGAATTACAAAAGAAATTGATTACATTGAAATATAGTTATTAAAATATGGAAAAAGCAAATATGTGCTATAGTATAATCATATATGTACTCCCCATTAATCCATTAAATCATAAGATTTAATGGAGGGTCTAATGACTATCATGATTTCAAAATAATGATTGAAATTATATGATTTTCAAGAGATCGGCAACATCTATAATGTGATATGAAAATCTCTGATTTCTATTGGTGACAATCAGTACTGCTACTACTGCTGCTACTATGCCTAGTTACATTCTTTATTGAAAAATGCTAAATTTCAGTTAGAGGAGAGGGAAAATAAAGACGTAATTTTTTTTTTTTTTTTTTTTTTTTTTTTTTTTTTTTTTTTTTTTTTTTTGAGACGGAGTTTCACCCTTATTGCCCAGGCTGGAGTGCAATGGTGCGATCTCGGCTCACCGCAACCTCCGCCTCCCAGGTTCAAGCGATTCTCCTGCCTCAGCCTCCCTAGTAGCTGGGATTACAGGCATGTGCCACCACGCCCAGCTAATTTTGTATTTTTAGTAGAGATGGGGTTTCTCCGTGTTGGTCAGGCTGGTCTCAAACTCCGACCTCAGGTGATCCGCCCGCCTCGGCCTCCCAAAGTGCTGGGATTACAGGCGTGAGCCATTGCGCCCGGCCATAAAGATGTAAATTTGTTTCCATCCAAATTCATGGGCTTCTCCAAACCCTGTCACCAGCCTCGATTAGAGGTCTGTAGAATACAAATTAAGAATTCTTGCAAATCGGAGGGTCCTTCCCATCTCTCCTTCCTTCTTAAACAACTTTCCTTTGGAAGACGAAAGCCTGGGTTTTATTCTGGGTCTTATTGCGCCGACTGCCGGCGGTCTACGGTGAGAAGCCGCAAAGACGGGACGGTGGTGGGGAGTGGTAGCGGGAAGAGGCCGGGCCGGAGCGCGCGAGGGGTGGGGCCTGGCTGTGTGACTTCAAGCCAGTCAGTTTGCCTCTCTGGGCCATAAGTTCTGCCCGCCTGAACACTGGGAAAGAATTGGGAGGAGGCCGGGCGCGGTGGCTCAAGCCTGTAATCCCAGCACTTTGGGAGGCCGAGGCGGGCGGATCACAAGGTCAGGAGATCGAGACCACAGTGAAACCCCGTCTCTACTAAAAATACAAAAAATTAGCCGGGCGCGGTGGCGGGCGCCTGTAGTCCTAGCTACTCAGGAGGCTGAGGCAGGAGAATGGCGTGAACCCAGGAGGCGGAGCTTGCAGTGAGCCGAGATCGCGCCACTGCACTCCAGCCTGGGCAACAGCGTGAGACTCCGTCTCAAAAAAAAAAAAAAAAAAAAAAAAAAGAATTGGGAGGAGAGAACTTAAATGTTTATGCCCCAGGCAACTGATTTATATATGTCCTCTCATTTAATCCTCACACATTGTGAGGAAAATTTTAAAACATCTTTTTCCATTACCAGATGGTTAAACTGAGGCTCCTAGCGAGGTCGTCACTTGACCAATGTCTCGGTAGGTATCAGGGACTGGTGGGTAACTCGCCACGTCCCCATAACCACCTCATCCTCCATGCATGGAATTAGGAACTCTGCTCACTTTGAGTGAGAGAAACCTGGCTTAGGAATCTCTGCAGGTGGGTGTGGAGCTGTGAGAAACTAGGGGCAGAATTGCGTCTCTTAGCAGAGCGGTGGCAGTGCAAGGTGGCTTATGGAGAGTAAAACGTCAAAGAAGCCAGGCAACTCGATTGTTCAATGACTTGGCGCCTGGCTGGGCTTCCGGCTTCGCGCCTGCGTATTGCCAATTAGCCCCCAGAAGCCCTGTCGAATAGACCAGCAAAGGACAATGACGAGCACTCCTTTCCTGGCCAATCCTATTAAAGGGTGGGCTTGGCTCCTTAACCAATCAAGGTCCCCCGAAGGGGTGGAGTTTTCCTCGGATTGGCTCTAAGCCTCGGGGGTAAAAATAAAGTGTTTCCATCCCCAGCCAATCCCTGGAAAGGCAGAAGGGCACTCCTCCAATGGGAGCCGGGGAGCCGTCTGTAGCGGCGTAGGCCCGTGCCCCTGCTCGCGCTGCAGCCCGTGGAAGGGTTGCGTCCAGTGTATCCTCCAGATCTTGCGGTAGTCCTCTCGTATCTGTGCGCGCGCGGGAGGGACAGCGGCGGCGACGGCCGGAGGTTTACGGTGAGAAGCCATAAAGACTGGGCTGTGGGGGGAGTGGCAGCGGGAAGAGGCCGGCCGGAGCTCGCCAGGGGTGGGGCCTGCGCGAGCTTTTACTTGGGCGGCCTCTCAATCCTAGGTCAGCGGGTTGCGGAGGATCGTGCGGGTAGCAAAGGGAGGCGAGTGCGCCTGCGGCTCCCAGACGGCAAACGGGTGAGTACTCTGCGGAGCAGTCGGTGCCTGTTGCTGCCCTCCGTAGCCCCACTTCCCACCCTCAGTGTCTTTCGAAACGGTTCCATGCAGGTCTGCCGCTCACGTGATCATCTGCGTGCGTGTCTGTCTCTGCACCCCCTCTCCCATCTCTATCTCTTTCTGACTGTCCCACTTTTTGAGACGTAGTAGACATAAGATGCTGAATCCTGACCTGACCAGTTTAAACTAGCTATGAGACCTTGAGCTGTCTCCTTCACCAACCTGGGCCTCAGTTTCCTCGTCTGTCAATTGGGGGTCTGATAATCTGTACCTGAGACAATTGCATGTGCGTTACTTTGCCCTGCACCCAGTCTTTAGAAAATTTTCAATAAATAATGACTATCTTGATTGAAAAGAATATTGTCTCTCTTGGTTTCTGTCTTTTCTCTGTCTCAGACCCTTCCTCCATTGGATCTTTCTGAATGCTTCTGCCTTTCTCTGTTACTGTTTTTCCTCTTTTTACCCGTCTCTTTCTCAACCCTAAGAGGTTAGAGGTGCATAGTTCATAGCAATTGGTTTACCCCCGAGGACATGAGCTTAGCCTGGGGCTCCGACCTGTTTTGTGGGTTAAAAAATGGAACCTGGCTTTGGGTTGCTTCTGGTCTCATTGAAGAGAGAACTATTTGCTCCCCAGCCTACTCTGTTAAACAAGTAGAGACACCCAAAGTGGGGAGCAACTTAGATTAAAAACCACTTTTTAACCCCTTATCCTATATGTTAGTCACCAGAAGAAGCCCACAGATCTCCTGGTTACATCTCCATACAGCCCTGGACATCCTATTTTCTATTTTCATCCTGAAATCCTTTGACCAGGCCTTAAGGAACTCACCTTCAGTTATCAGCAAAATTCCCTCCATTCTCATCCTGGCTTCTGAATACTCCCTTTATTTTCTTGCCATGCTTTGGTCGTTCTCATACTTGTTGGACCCAACATTGCTTTTTTTTAAATAAGGTATATTTTGAAATGCTTCACTTTTCTAAAATGAAATGGATAGAAAATAGAATCTGTCTACACACATAATTCCCTGAAAACCAATATAATGCCTTAATTGTAATATAGAGAGTAGTAAAGGAAGAGTAATGTATATTACATTATACATATATATGCAAAGACTGGGATATGACTCCACTAGAAGACATAATGAAATGGTCTTACACTTAATGATAGTGACAGCTACGAGTGTGTTGATGGGTGATTCAGAAGCCACAGGTAGAGTGATACAGTTTTCCTAAACAATTAACAGTTCTTCACAAAGTTCTAAACAAAATAATGTGGAATAGTTTCTTAGTTTATATGGTTGTTAAATTTCTGGAAAAATCAATATATATGCATATCCATGATCAGACCCTCTTAATCTCCCTGACCTTATCTCCCACCGCTCTCCCTGCCTTGCTCACTCTATCCACCCATGCTGGCCACCTTACTATTACTTGAACACCTTACGCATACTTCCACCTCAGGGGTTTTGCATTCCGTGTATCAGGAATGCTTTTTCCTCAAATACCCACGAGACTGAGGCCCTTGCTTCCTTCAGGCCTCTACTCAGCTGTCACTTTCTCAGAGGGCCCCCCGACCATCCTGTTTAAAATTGCAGCTCTCCCCTAATATGCCCCTGCTCTGTCTGTTACATGGTATTCTACACCTTTTTCACAGTGCAGCATTAACTGCTTAGTATGTTTGCTGTTTTTTGTCTGACTCTCCCACTCAGTTATAAGCTCCAGAAGAGCAGGGATTTTTGTCTTTTTTGTTCTATGATATATTCCTATTACCTAAAATAGTGCTTGACACCTAGTAGACTTTCTCAATGAATGTTTGTTGAATGAATAAAAGAACAAATGAACAGATTTTTCACCTACATGACTGGTGAGATATTCTAAAGTTGTATGGGATGTGGTATGATTCTTCGTGGTGTGGAGCTGTCCTGTACACTGCAGAGGGCTGAGCATCCCTGGTCCATAGCCGGGGTTGTCACTGATGATCTCCAATTATTGTCACAGTCAAAAATGCCCCCAAACAGGGCCGGGTGTGATGGCTCACGCCTGTAATCCCAGCACTTTGGGAAGCCAAGGTGGGCAGATCACTTGAGTCCAGGAGTTCGAGACCAGCCTGGCCAACATGATGAAACTCCGTCTCTACAAAAAATACAGAAATTAGCCAGGTGTTGTGGTGCACGCCTGTAGTCCCAGCTACTCGGGAGGCTGAGATGGGAGGATTGCTTGAGCCCAGAAGGCGGAGGTTACAGTGGGCCAGGATTGCACCACTGCACTCCAGCCTGGGTGACAGCAAGACCCTGTCTCAAAAAAAACAACAACAAAAAAAACAATAAAAAATGGGTCGGGCACATGGCTCAAACAATAAAAAATGGGTCGGGCACTGTGGCTCACACCTGTAATCCCAGCACTTTGGGAGGCCGAGGTGGGTGGATCACCTGAGGTCAGGAGTTCGAGACTGGCCTGGCGAACATGGTAAAACCCCATCTCTACTAATAATACAAAAATTAGCCAGGCTGACGTGATGGCGCATGCCTGTAATCCCAGCTCCTGGGAAGACTGAGGCAGGAGAATAGCTTGAACCCAGGAGGTGGAGGTTGCAGTGAGCCAGCCTGGGCAACAAGAGTGAAACTTCGTCTCAAGAAAAAGAAAAAAAGAAAGAATGAATGTCCCAAAACACCCTTTAATTGTCCAGCCCCCACCTTTCAGTGAGAACCACTGCTTAAGTAACAGCCTGGCTTTCCCCTGAACACTCTCTCCTCCCGGCAGCCCTCTCATACCCCTCTTACTGGGAGACTGGGTGGTGAGGGTGAGGGTGGGTGTGCTTGCTCCTAGTTACCCTTTCCAGACATTCTCCCTCCTTAAACAACTCTTTTTTCATTTAAGTTTTTTTTTTTTAGACGGAATCTGACTCTGTCACTCAGGCTAGAGTGCAATGGCACAATCTTGGCTCACTGCAGCCTCCGCCTCCTGGGTTCAAGTGATTCTCCTGCCTCAGCCTCCCAAGTAGCTAGGACTACAGGCATGCACCACCACGCCTGGCTAATTTTTGTAGTTTTAGTAGAGACAGGGTTTCACCATGTTGGCCAGGCTGGTCTTGAACTCCTAACCTCAAGTGATCCACCCACCTCGGCTTCCCAAAGTGCTGGGATTACAGGTGTGAGCCACCGGGCCCAACCAAGAATTCTTAAACCTAAAATAATTTCAAACTTAAAAAGCTTCAAACATTTTACAAGAATTCTCATATATTCTTCACTTAGATTCCCCACATGTTAAGAAATTATATAATTACAGCCTGGGCGCGGTGGCTCACGCCTGTAATCCCAGCACTTTGGGAGGCCGAGGTGGGTGGATCACCTGAGGTCGGGAGTTTGAGACCAGCCTGGGCAACACAGTGAAACCCCGTCTCTACTAAAAATACAAAAATTAGTAGGGTGTGGTGGCGCACGCCTGTAGTCCCAGCTACTTGGGAGGCTGAGGCAGGAGAATTGCTTGAACACAGGAGGCGGAGGTTGCAGTGAGCCGATATCATACCACCGCACTCCATCCTGGGTGAGTTGCAGTGAGCCGAGATCGTACCACTGCACTCCATCCTGGGTGACAGAGCGAGACTCTCTCAAAAAAAAAAAAAGAAAAGAAAAGAAATAAATTATATAATTACAGTTTAACTATCAAAACTAGAAAATTAACATTGGTACATACAGGCATATCACAGGTTCAGTTCCAGACCAACACAATAAAGCAAGTCAGATGAAGTTTTTGGTTTCCCAGTGCATATAAAAGTTGTATTTACACTGTACCATAGTCTATTAAGTGTACAATAGCATTGTATCAAAAAAAGTATTTACCTTAATTTAAAAATACTATATTGCTAAAAAATGCTAAAGATCATCCCAACTTTCAGCAAGTTGTAATTTTTTGCTGGTGGAGGGTCTTACCTCGATGTTCATGGTTGCTGACTGAGCAGGGTGGTGGTTGCTGGTTGGGGTGGCTGTGGCAAATTCTTAAAATAAGATATCAATGAAGTTTGGCACGTTGACTCTTCCTTTCACAAAAGGTTTCTCTGTAGCGTGTGATGCTGTTTAATAGCATTTTACCCGCAGTAGAACGTCTTTCAAAACTGGAGTCAGTTCTCTCAAACCCTGCTACTACTTCGTTAACTAAGTTTATGTAAAATATTCTAAATCCTTTGTTGTCATTTCCACAGTGTTCACAGCATCTTCACCAGGAGTAGATTCCATCCCAGGAAATCACTATTTTGCTCATCCATAAGAAGCAACTCCTCATCCACTAACTTTTTTCTTTTTTTTTTCTGAGACAGGATCTTGCTCTGTCACCCAGGCCAGAGTGTAGTGGTGCGATCACAGCTCACTGCAGCCTCGACCTCCCAGGCTCAAGTAATCCTCCCACCTCAGCCTCCCAGGTAGTTAGTTGGGACTATAGGTTCATGCCACCACGCCCAGCCAGTTTTTGAAATTTTGCAAAGGTGGGGTCTTGTTGTGTTGTCCAGGCTAGTCTCGAACTCCTGGCCTCAAGCAGTCCTCCTGCCTCAGCCTCCAGAGTAGTGGGGACCACAGGTATGTGCCACCATGCCCAGCTATTTATTTTTTTTTAATTTTTGTGGAGACAGGGTCTCACTTTGTTGCCCAGGCTCCATTAAAGTTTCATCATGGTCCTGGCGCGGTGGCTCATACCTGTAATCCCAGCACTTTGGGAGGCCAAGTCTGGTGAATTGCCTGAGGTCAGGAGTTTGAGACCAGCCTGGCCAGCACGGTGAAACCTTGTCTCTACTAAATATACAAAAAAATTAGCCAGGCATGGTGGCGGGCACCTGTAGTCCCAGCTCTTCAGGAGACTGAGGCAGGAGAATCCCTTGAACCTGGGAGGCGGAGGTTGCAGTGAGCTGAGGTTGCGCCACTGCACTCCAGCCTGGGCAACAGAGCGAGACTCCATCTCAAAAAAAAAAGTTTGATCATTAGATGGCAGCAATTCAGTCATTTCTTCAGCCTCCACTTCTAATTCTGATTCTCTTGTTATTTCTACCATCTCTGCAGTTGCTTCCTCTACTGAAGTCTTGAAACCCCTGAAAGTCATCCCTGAGGGTTGGAGTTAACTTCTTCTACACTCCTGTTAATGTTGATATTTTGGCCTCCTCCCATGAATCACAAATGTTCTTAATGGCATCTAGAATGGTGAGTCCTTTCCAAAAGATTTTCAATTTACTTTTCCTGGATCCATCAGAGGAATCACTGTCTATCTATGGCAGCTATAGACTTATGAAATGTATTTCCTAAATAATAAGACCTGAAAGTCAATATTACTCCTTGATCCATGGGCTGCAGAATGGATGTTGTGTTAGCAGGCATGAAAACAGCATGAATCTCCTTGTACATCTCCATCAGAGCTCTTAGGTGATCAGGTACATTTTTCAATGAGCAGTAATATTTTGAATGGAATCTTTTTATCTGAGTAGCAGGTCTCAACAGTAGGTTTAAAATATTTAATAAACTAGGCTATAAACAGATTTGCTATCATCCAGGCTTTGTTGCTCTGTTTATAGAGCACAGAGTATATTTAGCATAGTTCTTAAGGATCCTAGGATTTTCAGAATGGTAAAATGAACACTGGCTTCAAGTTAAAAGTCACCAGTTTCGTGAGCCTCTAACAAGAGAGTCATCCTGTCTTTTGATGCTTTGAAGCCAGGTATTGACTTCTTTCTAGCTATAAAAGTACTAGATGGCATATTCTCCCCGTATAAGACTGTTTCAGCTACACTGAAAATCTGTTGGCCAGGTGCAATGGCTCGCGCCTGTAATCCCAGCACTTTGGGAGGCTGAGACGGGCGGATCACCTGAGGTTGGCAGTTCGGGACTAGCCTAACCAACATGGAGAAACCCCGCCTCTACTAAAAATACAAAATTAGCTGGGCATAGTGGCGCATGCCTATAACCCCAGCTACTCGAGAGGCTGAGGCAGGAGAATCACTTGAACCCAGGAGGCAGAGGTTGCGGTGAGCTGAGATCATGCCATTGCACTCCAGCCTGGGTGACAGAGCAAGACTCCGTCTTAAAAAAAAAAAAAAGAAAAGAAAGAAAAGGAAAATCTGTTGACCGGGTATGGTGGCTCACGCCTGTAATTCCAGCGCTTTGGGAGGCAAAGGTGGGCGGATCATGAGGTCAGGAGTTCAAGACCAGCCTGGCCAACATAGTGAAACCCCGTCTCTACTAAAAATACAAAAATTAGCCAGGTGTGGTGGCGGGCACCTGTAATCCCAGCTACTGGAGAGGCTGAGGCAGGAGAATCAGTTGAAACCCAAAGGCAGAGACTGCAGTGAGCCGAGATCGCGCCACTGCATTCCAGCCTGGGCAACAAGAGCGAAACTCTGTCTCAAAAAAAAAGAAAAAGAAAATCTGTTGTTCACCAACTATCTTAGGTAGATTTTTCTAGATAACTTCCTGCAGCTTCTGCATCAGCACTTGCAGCTTCACCTTGCACTTTTATGTTACGGAGATGGCTTCTCTCCTTAAACCTCATGAACTGACTTTTGCTAGCTTCCAACTTTTCTTCCATAGTTTCCTCACCTTTCTCAGCCTTCATAGAATTGAAAAGAGTTAGGGCCTTGCTCTGAATTAGGCTTTGGCTTAAGGAAATGTTGTGGCTGATTTGATTGTCTAGCCAGACCACCCAAACTTTCTCAATATCCATAATAACATGGTTTCACTGTCTTATCACTCATGTGTTCACTGGAGTAGCACTTTTTATTTCCTTCAAAAACTTCTCCTTTGCATTCACAACTTGGCTAACTGTTCAGCACAAGAAGCCTAGACTTCGGCCTTTCTCAGCTTTCAACATGCCTTCCTCACAAAGCTTAATTATTTCTAGCCTTTGATTTAAAGTGAGAGCTATTGAAGGCTGGGCGCAATGGCTCACGGCTGTAATCCCAGCACTTTGGGAGGCTGAGGCGGGAGGATTGTGTGAGCTGAGGAGTTCGAGACCAGCCTGGGCAACATGGCAAGACACTGTCTCTAAAAAAATAAAAAATAAAGTGAGAGACGTTGAGACACTTCCTTTCACTTGAATACTTAGAAGGCATTGTGGGGTTATTAATTGACCTAATTTCAATATTGTTGTGTCTCAGACAGGGAGGCCTGAGGAGAGGGAGAGAGATGGAGGAATAGCCAGTCATTGGAGCAGCCAGGACATACGTATTTGTCAGTTCAGGTTGCCATCCTACATGGGTACAGTTCATGGTACCCTAAAACACTTACAAATAGTTACACCAAAGATCACTGATCTAGGCAGGGTGCAGTAGCTCATGCCTGTAATCCCAGCACTTTGGGAGGCCAAGGCAAGTGGATTGCTTGACCTCAGGAGTTGAAGACCAGCGTAGGCAAGATGGTGAAACTCCATCTCTACAAAAGATACAAAAATTAAGCTGGGCCCCATGGCGTGTGCCGCTAGTCCCAGCTACTCAGGGAGGCTGAAGCAGGAGAATCGCTTGAGCCCAGGAGGCAAAGGCTGCAGTGAACTGAGATAACACCACTGCACTCCAGCCTGGGTGACAGGAGTGAAACCCTGTCTCAAAAAAAAAATCACTGATCACAGATCACCATAACAGATAAAAGAAAAGATTTGAAATGTGAAAATCACCAAAATGTAAGACAGAGACACTAAGTGAGCACATGCTGTTGGAAAAATGGCATTAATAGATTTACTCAATACAACTTTGCCACAAACCTTCAATTAGTAAACCACACAGTATCTGTGAAGTGCAATAAAGTGCAGCACAATAAAATGAGGTATTGCCTGTACTCTTAACGAAACTACAGAGTTTCTTTAGATTACATCAGTTTTTCACTAGTGCCACTTTTCAAGGATTCAGTTCAGGCTCCCACATTACCTTTAGTTATCATGCCTCCTTAGGCTCTTCCAATATGGAACAGTTCTTGAGTCTTTGTCTTTTATGATTTTGATCATTTGGAAGACTCCTGGACAGTTATTTCATAGAATTGGGGTTTGTTTCTAGTTTCACTGTGATTATATTCAAGTTATGTAATTCTGGTGAGAATACTGCAGAAGAGAAGTTATGTCTTCAGTGCTTCCTATCAGGAGGCATGTGATGTCATTTTGTCCTGATACTGGTTTTGTTCACTTTGAGTCCTTGTTTAAGGTGTTTAAGGTGGTGTCTGTCAGGTTTTTCCACTATAGTTCCCCTTTTTTCCTTCATAATTAATAAGTGATTTAATATGTTGGGATTATATAAATATCAACAACCCTGTTGTAAATCTCATATCATCAGAATATACCATCAACTACCACTTTGTATCATCATATACAGACATACACACATATCTGCCCCTGTCATTACCATTTCTAGATGAGTTTAGCTAAGATCTCACTGTCATTCCCTTTAACACTGGTCCAATCCTAATTCTTGGTGACTTTAATATCTTTGTAGCTGATCCTTCTAATATTTTCATCTGTTAGTTCTGTGATTTGCCACCCTACAATGATCCTGCCTTTTAACCCCACCTCAGCTACCTACTCCAATAGTCTGACCCTTGTTTTTTCTTTGAGATGGAGTCACCAGGCTGGAGTGCAGTAGTGCGATCTCAGCTCACTGCAGCCTCCGCCTCCTGGGTTCAAGTGATTTTCCTGCCTCAGCCTCCAGAGTAGCTGAGATTACAGGTGCCTGCCACCACGGTCAGCTAAATTTTGTGAGATGGCATTTCACCATGTTGGCCAGGCTGGTCTCGAACTCCTGACCTCAAGTGATCTACCCGCCTGGGCCTCCCAAAGTGCTGGGATTACAGGTGTGACCCACTGCGCCAAGCCTGACCCTTGTTCTTGTCAGTACCTGTGACTGCATTGTTTCCATATGCTCAGTTTCAGGCATCCTCTTCTCTAGCCAGTGCCTCCTATTTTTCTAGCTCACACCTACTAGTACTCCAACTCCAGCAATCCCTCCATCCCACTGGCACTGAACACTTTCACTCCCCTTCACTTCCTCCATGCTCCCATGTCCCTCCTTTAATCAGCTTAGATTCCATGGCCCACCGTTACAGTCATTCCTGGGTGGACAGTCTCACTTCCCTCCACCTTCTGTCACTTCAGCGTACTTACCATCCACTTTACCAGGCACAGCCTCAGCCCTGGTTAAATCCAGCTCTCTACCTGCTCCATTGCATTTCCTCTCCTACCCTCCTAGATGATGATTGTTTTGTACCTTCTCTGCTGAAATCCTCAACATTTCCTTTCCTGTCCTTACACTCAGGCTTCCTACTTGACTGAAAACATGAAAACCATTGGAATAAAACATCTGCATATTCCCACCACTACATCCAACTACCACATAGCATCTGTATCCACATACTCTGCCTTCTCTCTGTTCTGGATAAGGTGCTCCTACTGTCATCAAAATCCAGTCTCTCCACTTTGGCACTCAGTCCCATCCTCTCTCACCTACTTGAGGGCATGGTTCCTCCAGTTTTCCCCTTTTTCTACAAGATCATTCTCATTAGCACCCAGACATTCTATTACTTCATCCATCTTTTCGTTGCAACTTCATTGAGATACATGTCACATACCATCTAATTCACCTTTTATTTATTTATTTTTGAGACAGGATCTTACTATATTGCCCAGGCTGGACTTGAACTCCTGGGCTCATGTGATCCTCTGGCCTCAACCTCCAGAGTAAAATTCACCCTTTTAAAGGGTACTATTAAAATAATAATAAATAATATTATAAATAAATAAAAGTATACCATTCAGTAGTTTTATTTATTTATTTTTATTTTTTGAGACAGACTCTCGCTCTGTCACCCAAGCTGGAGTGCAGTGGTACAATCTCAGCTCACTGCAGCTTCTGTTTGCTGGGTTCAAGTGATTTTCCTGCCTCAGCCTCCCAAGTAACTGGGATTACAGGTGCACACCACTATGCCTGGCTAATTTTTGTATTTTTAGTAGAGACGGGGTTTTACCATGTTGGCCAGGGTGGTCTCAAACTCCTGACCTCAAGTGATCTACCCGCCTCAACCTCCCAATCGTGATCAATTTTAGAACATTTTCAACCCTGCACCCCCACCAAAGACGCTTCATACTCATTAGCAGTCACTTCCCATTAGTCTTCTCCCCAGTCCTAGCCACCTACTGTCTAGAGATTTGTCTCTTCTAGATATTCCATATAAATGAGATCATACAAGATACTGGTCTTGATGACTGGCTTCTTTTGCTTAGCATAATGTTTTGAGGTCCATCCATGCTGTTGCATGTATCATTCCTTCCTATTGTCATAATATTCTGTTGTATGGATCTACCTCCACTCCCCAGTTGGTCAGTTCAGTTGCTTTCATGTTGGCTAATATGACTAATGTTTCTCTGAATGTGGAGTGGAATTACTGTCATATGGTGGCTCTATGTTTAACTTTTTTTTTTCTTTTTGAGACAAGGTCTCACTCTGTCGCCCAGATTGGAATACAGTGTCCCAATCTTGGCTCGCTGCAACCTCTGCCTCCTGGGCTCAAGTGGTCCTCCCACTTCAGCCTCCTGAGTGGCTGGGACCATGGGCACATGCCACCACACGTGGCTAATTTTTGTATTTTTTGTAGCGATGGGGTTTTGCCACATTGCCCAGGCTGGTCTTGAACTCCTGGGCTCAAATGATCTGCCTTCCTCGGCCTCCCAAAGTGCTGGGATTATAGGTATGAGCCGTGGTGCCCCGCCTTATGTTTAACTTTTTGAGGAGCTATCAAACTGTTTGCACAAGTGGCTATGCCATTTTACAGTCCTATCAGCAATGTATGAAGGTTCTAACTTCTCCATATCCTCATCAGCACTTTTCGTTTGTCTTTTTTATTATAGCCATCCTAGTGGGTATGAAAGTGGTGTCTCATTATAGTTTTGATTTTCATTTCCCTAATAACTCATGATACTGAATGTCCTTTTATATGCTTGTATATCTTTGGAGAAATGTCTGTTCAAATTCTTAGCCTATTTTTAATTGGATTATGTGCCTTTTTATTATTGAGTTGCAGGACTTCTTTTTTTTGGAGACGGAGTCTCACTCTGTCACCCAGGCTGGAATGCAGTGGCGTGATCTCGGCTTACTGCAACCTCCGCCTCCTGGGTTCAAGCAGTTCTCCTGCCTCAGCCTCCCTCAGCTGGGACTACTGTAGTCCTCAGCTGGGACTACAGGCACACAATGCCACACCCGGCTAATTTTTTTTTTTCTTTTGTATTTTCATAGAGATGGGGTTTCACTGTGTTGCCCAGACTGGTCTCGAACTCCTGAACTCAGGCAGTCCGCCTGCCTTGGCCTCCCAAAGTGCTAGGATTACAGGCATGAGCCACCACGCCTGGCCAGGACTTCTTTATGTATCTGGATATAAGTCCTTTGTCAGATAATATGAATTGTAAATATTTTCTCCCATTCTGTGGGTTCTTTTCATTTTATTGATAGTATCTTTTGATGTACAGTAGGTTTTAATTTCAGTGATGTCCAGCTTACCTATTTTGTTGTCACTTGGGCATTTGGTGTTATATCCAATAAATCATCCCCTAACTCAGGGTGACGAAGATTTATTCCTATGTTTTCTTCTAGGAATTTTATCGTTTTAGCTCTTACATTTAGGACAGTGATCCATTTTGAGTTATTTTTGTTTCAAGACAGGGTCTCATTCTGTCACCCAGGCTAGAATGCAGTAGCACGATCACAGCTCACTGCAGCCTTGACCTCTTAGGCTCAAGTGATACCCCCACCTCAGCCTCCTGAGTAGCTGACACTACAGGTGTGAGCCATCACACACAGCTAATTTTTGTATTTTTTGTAGAGATGAGGTCTCCCTATCTGCCCATGCTGGTCTTGAGCTCCTGGGCTCAAGTGATTCTCTTACCTTAGCCTCCCAAAGTGCTGGGATTACAGACATACTGTACCCAGCCCATTGCGAGTTAATATTTGTGTATAGTGTGAGAGTAGGGGTACAGGTTTATTCTTCTGACATGGATATCTAGTTTTCTCAGCACCTTTTGTTGAAAAATATTCTTTTTACCGTTGGATTGTCTTGGCAACCTTGTCAAAAATCAGTTGACCATAGACTGAGTATGGTGACACCCATCTGTAGTCCCAGATACTAGAGAGGCTGAAGCAGGAGGATCACTTTAGCCCAGGAGTTCAGGGCCAGCCTGGGCAATATAGTGACACCGCATCTCTGAAAAAAATAAAGAATTGACCATAAAACATAAACATAAAGGTTAACTTCTGGACTCTTAATTCTGTTCCATTGATTTGCATGTCTGTCACTATGCTAGACCACACTGTCTTAATTACTGTAGTTGTAGCAAGTTTTGAAATCAAGAAGTGAGAGTCTTCCAACTTTGTTCTTTTTCAAGATTGTTTTGGCTATCCTTGCATTTTCATACGAATTTTAGGATCAGCTTTCCAATTTCTTTTTTTTTTTTCTTTTATAGATAGGATCTTTCTCTGTTGCCCAGGCTGGAGTGCAATGGTGTGATTATACTTCACTGCAGCCTTGAACTCCTGGGCTCAAGTGATCCTCTTTTCTTTTTTTTTCTTTTTTTTTTTTCTTTGTAGAGACAGAGTCTTGCTTTGTAGCTCAGGCTGATACCAAACTTCAAACAATCCTCCTGCCTCATCCTCCCAAAGTGCTGGGATTACAGGCATGATCTACCAAACTCAGCAGCTTGTCAATTTCTTAAAAAAAAAAAAAAATAGCAATAACAGCTGAAATTCTCATAGAGATTATGTTGAATCTATGTATCAACTTGGGGAGTATTGCCATTTAACAATATTGTCTTCTAGTCTGTGAACATGGGATTTATTTAGATCTTTAATTTCTTTCAGGAGTGTTTTATAGTTTTCAGTGTACAAGTCTTACAGTTCCTTTGTTAAATTTATTCCTAGGCATTTTATTCTTTTTGATACTACTTTAAAATGGGATATTTTTTAATTAAAAAAAATTTTTAATCTCCTCATGCTTTTATCTCAGAGTCAGGGGTTTGTTTTTTAGAGACAAAGTCCTGCTCTGTTGCTCAAACTAGAGTGCAGTGGCTCCATCATAGCCCACTACAGCCTTGAACTCATGGGATTACAGGTGTGTGAACCACTGCACCTAGCTGGACTTTTTCTTTTTTTCTTTTTTTTGAGACGGAGTCACTCTGTCGCCCAGGCTGGGAGTGCAGTGGTGTGCTCTCGGCTCATTGCAACCTCCGCCTTCCGGGTTCAAGTGATTCTCCTGCCTCAGCCTCTGGAGTATCTGGGATTACAGACACCCAGTACTACACCCAGCTAATTTTTTGTATTTTTAGTAGAGATGGGGTTGCACCATGTTGGCCAGGCTGGTCTCAAACTCCTGATCTGCCCGCCTCGGCCTCCCAAAGTGCTAGGATTACAGGCATGAGCCACTGCGCCCGGCTATTCCTAAGTATTTTACCTTTTTTCTGTAGCTATTATAAATGGAATTGCTTTCTTGATTTCTTTTTCAGATAGTTGGTTGTTAGTGTATAGAAATGCTACTGATTTTTGTATGTTGATTTTGTATCCTGCAACTTCACTGAATTTATTTGTTCTAACGGTTTTCTTTTTCTTTTCTTTTTTTTTTTTTTTTTTTTTTTGAAACAGAGTCTCACTGTATCACCCAAGCTGGAGTGCAGCGGCATGTTCTCAGCTCACTGCACCCCTGTCTCCTGGGTTCAAGCAGTCCTCATGCCTCAGCCTCCTGAGTAGCTGGGACTATAGGCATGTGCCACCATGGCTGGCTAAGTTTTATATTTTAGTAGAGACAGGGTTTCACCATGTTGGCCAGGATAGTCTCGAACTCCTGACCTCAAGCCATCTGCCTGCCTCGGCCTCCCAAAGTGCTGGGATTACAGGCATGAGCCACTGCACCCGGGCTTGTTCTAACAGTTTTTTGCTGGAGTCTTTAGCGTTTTCTATATTTAAGATTGTGTCATCTGCAAATGGGAACAATTTTACTTCTTCCTGTCCAATTTGAGTGCCTTTTATTTCTTTCTCTTGACTTATTCCTCTGGCTGGAACTTCTAGTATCCTGTAGAATAGAAGTGACAGGAGTTCCTCATCTTAAAGGAAAGGCTTTCAACTTTTCACCATTGAGTATGATGGTAGCTGTGGGTTTGTTATATATGGTATTTATTATGTTGAGGTACATTTCTCCTATATCTAGTTTTTTGAGTTTCTATCATGCAGGGATGTTGAATTTTGCCAAATGCTTTTTCTGCATCTATTGACGTACGATTTTTATCCTTCATTCTGCTAATTCGCATGGTTGAACCAACCTTGCATCCTTGTGATAAATCCTACTTGATCATAGTAAATGATCCATTTAACATACTGTTAAATATGGTTTCCAGTACTTTGTTGAGGATTTTTGCTTCTGTGTTCATCAGGGATATTGGCCTGTAATTTTCTTTTCCTCTAGTGTCATTGTCTGGCTTTGGTATCGGGGTAATGCTGGCCTAATAAAAAGAGTTTGGGGTCAGGCGCAGTTGCTCACACCTGTAATCCCAGCACTTTGGGAGGCCGAGGCGGGTGGATCACAAGGTCAGAAGTTTGAGACCAGCCTGACCAACATGGTGAAACCCCGTCTCTACTAAAAATACAAAAATTAGCCGGGCGTGGTGGCGTGCGCCTGTAATCCCAGCTACTCAGGAGGCTGAGGCAGGAGAATTGCTTGCATCCGGGAGGTGAAGGTTGCAGTGAGCCAAGATTGCGCCACTGCACTCCAACCTGAGTGACAGAGCAAGACTCTGTCTCAAAAAAAAAAAAAAAAAAAAGAGTTTGGAAGTATGCCTTCCTCAGTTTTTTGGAAGAGTTTGAGAATGACTGATATTACTTCTTTATTTTATACATTTTATTTATTTATTTTTGAGACAGAGTCTTGCTCTGTCACCCAGGCTGGAATGCAGTGGTGCAATCACAGCCCACCGCCTCAACCTTCTGGGCTTAAGCAGTCCTCCTGCCTCAGCCTCCTGAAGAGCTGCAACTAGAGGCATGCAACAACCTCACCCAGCTAAGTTAAAATTTTTTTTTTTTTAGAGATGGGGTCTTGCTATGTTGCCCAGGCTGGTCTCAAACTCCTGGCTTGAACTCAAGCAGTCCTCCTGCCTTGGCCTCCCAAAGTGCTAGGAGTACAGGCCTGAGTCACGACACCCGGCCTAAAACATCTTGTAACTGGCTATTTTAAGCTGTTAAGAACTTAACTTTGAGTGCATTAAAAAACTACACTTTCACTCCACCCCCTCACCACATTTTATGGTTTTGATGGTATAATTTATTTCTTTTTATAATGTGTATCTGTTAACAAATTATTGTAGATATTATTTTAATAATTTTACCTCTTAACCTGTATACTACATGTATAAGCAATCTACACACCACCATTACAGTATTACAGTGTTCCGAATTTGACTGTATACTTACTTTTACCAGGAAGTTTTATACTTTCATATGTTTTCATGTTACTAATTAGCATTCTTTTCTTGCAGCTTGAAAAACTCTCTTTAGCACAGAGGTGTCCAAGGGAACAAATACAGTCGTGAGTTCTTAGTTTCTGTTTCTAGTTGAGCCAGTAAAGCCCCTTCCTCATCCCTTTTTTCTGCTTATCACTAGACACAGAAACTAAAAACCATGGCTTCAGGCTGCTAAAAACTTAAAACAAAACAGAACAACAACAACAAAATAAGGCGAGTTAGACAAGCTAACTTTAGCATTTCTTGTAAGACAGATCTGGTGGCGATGAACTCCCTCAGCTTTTGTTTGTCTTGGAAAGTCTCTTGTCTCTCCTTTCATTTCTTGCTTTTTAATTATTATTTTTAAAATTTCAGTTGGTTTTTGGGGAACAGGTGGTGATTGCCTACATGGGTAAATTCTTTAGTGGTGATTTCTGAGATTTTGGTGTACCCATCACCCAAGCAGTATACACTATACCCAATGTGTAGTCTTTTATCCCTCACCCCCTCCCACCCTTTCCCCCGAGTGCCCAAAGCCCATTGTGTCATTCTTATGCCTTTCCATCCTCATAGCTTAGCTCCCACTTGTGATTGAGAACATATAATGTTTGGTTTTCCATTCCTGAGTTACTTCACTTAAAATAATGGTCTCCGATTCCATCCAGGTTGCTGCAAATGCCATTATTTCATTCCTTTTTATGGCTGAGTAGTATTCCATGGTATATATATTACCACAGTTTCCTTATCCACTTGTTAGCTGATGGGCATTTGGGCTGGTGCCATGTTTTTGCAGTTGTGAATTGTGCTGCTATAAACATGCGTGTGCAAGTGTCTTTTTCATATAATGACTTTTCCACTCCTTCATTTCTGAAGGGCGGCTTTGCTGGTGCAGTCTTTTTGGTTGAAAGGTTTTTTTCCTTCAGCACACTGAATAGATTATTTCACTTTTCCATGGCCTATAAAGTGTCCACTGAGAAATCTGCTGCTAGCCTTATTAGAACTCCTGTACCTATTATTTGCTTCTTTTCTCTTGCTACTTTCAAGGATCCTCTGCTTGTCCTTGATTTTTGACAGTTTGATTATATGTTTTTGTATAGTCTTGTTTGAATTTAATTTGATTGGAGAACTTTGACCTATGCCTGGATATTTTGTATCTTTCTCCAAACTTGGAAAACTTTCTGCTATTACTTTTTAAAGTAAGCTTTCTGTTCATTTGTCTTTTTCTTCTCCTTCATGAACTCTATAATTCAAAAATTTGAAGCTGTCCTATAAATCCCATAAGCTGTCTTATTTCTTTTTCATTTTTCCCCCTATGACTGTATGTTTTCAAATAATGTGTCTTCAGGTTCACAGATTCTTTTTTCTGCTTTATCAGTTCTGAGTGGGATATCCCACTCAGGGGATATCAACAGAGTACCTTGTGAGCATGAGATGATTATAACTATGAACTTTAACAAGACTTTATCTTTGACCTTTTGGCAATCTTCTTCTTGCCCATGAGCAGCTGTCATTTGCAGGGATAGCAATCAATTCCAGCCACCAGAGCATGGCTGTAGGGGTGCCCTTATCAACGTTCTTCATGGTGACAGCTTTGTGTCCAGAGTAGCATTCAGCCAGGACCAGTACCACTTTCCCACATTTCATGAACTTGCCCATTTCAACAGCAACCAACCAAGCCTATAGCAGAAAACACACAAAAAAAACAAAAAAAACCCTAATTTTTAAAATAATTTCAGTCTCTCTGTTAAATGTTTCATTTTATTCATTTTTTCATGATACCATTTAATTGTCCCTGCATATTTTCTTGAAGTTTTGAGCTTCCTTTATATAATTACTTTGAATTCTTTGTAAGCTATTTCATAAGTCTCCTCTTTTTAGGGTCAGTTACTGGTGCTTTCTTTTGTTCCTTTGGTGGTGGTGTGTTTCCCTTTCCCTGATTGTTCTTTTTTTTTTTTTTTTTTTGAAGCAGAGTCTTGCTCTGTCACCCACCCACTCCAGGCTGGAGTGCAGTGGCGCGATCTCAGCTCACTGCAACCTCTGGCTCCCTGGTTCAAGCTATTCTCATGCCTCAGCCTCCCGAGTAGCTGGGATTACAGGCATGTGCCACCATGCCCATCTAATTTTTGTATTTTTAGTAGAGATGGGATTTCACCATGTTAGCCAGGCTGGTCTCGAACTCCTGACCTCAAGGGATCTGCCCGCCTCAGCCTCCCAAAGTGCTGGGATTACAGGTGTGAGCCACTGCACCCAGTTGATTGTTCTTTTTAAAAACAAAACAAAACAAGATTTATTTTGAGACAGAGTCTCACTCTGTCACCCAGGCTGGAGTGCAGCGGCACGATCTCGGCTCACTGCAACCTCTGCCTCCCAGTCTCAAGTGACCCTCCTGCCTCAGCCTTCCAAGTAACTGGGACCACAGACATGCGCCACTACATCCAGCTAATTTTTTTGTATTTTTTGTACAGACGGGGTTTCGCCACGTTGCCCAGGCTGGTCTCAAACTCCTGAGCTCAAGCAATCCACCTGCCTCGGCCTCCCAAGGTGTTGGGATTACAGGCGTTGAGCCACCACGCCAGGTTAAAAAATTTTTTTCCTTAAAAAATAGAGACAGGGTCTGGCTATGTTGCCCAGGCTGGTCTCAAACTCCTCGGCTCAAGCAGTCTGCCTGCCTCGGCCTCCCAGAGTGCTTGGGATTATAGACCTGAGCCACCGTGCTTGGCCTCCCTGATTGTTCTTGATCCCTGTGGCTGTGCATTGGTGTCTGCACATCTGAAGAAGTGAAAACTCATTCAAGTCTTTGCAGACTGGCTTTGTCTGGGAAAACCCCTCACCAGTCAGCCTGTCCAGAGGTTCTGGACTGGCCATCTGGCATGTTCTGCGGGTGGGCTTGCTGCTGGAGTCCTCACGCAGGCTGGTCTGGTGTCTGGGTTAGCAGGTGGGTGGACCCGATGTCTGGGTCCATGGGGTTTGGCCTGGAGCCTGGATCCAAACAGATGGGCCTGTTGATTGGGTATGTGGCGGTGGGCCTGGAGCCTGGGTCCACAAGGGCACAGCTGGTTCCTGGATCTATGGGAGCCAACTTCATGTCTGGGTCCACAGGGGCTGACGTGGTGCTGAGGTGGATCTGGAGCCTAAATCTGCAGTGTCAAGCCTGGGTTCTGGGTCCATGGGGGCTGGCCTGGATCCTGGGTCTGCAAGGGTGGTCCTAAAGTCTCAGTCCACGAGAGTTGGTTTGGCACCAGAGCTTACTAGGGTGGGCCTGAACCCTGGGTCAGCTAGAGCCTTTGACCATGAGGACCAGCTTGGAGCCTGGGAACTGTGTGGTGCTGGGGCAGGTGTGGAGCCTGGATTCGCTAGACCCAGCCCAGTACTGGGATCTACTGGGATAGGTCTGGACCCTGGGTCTGTTGGAGCGTGGGGCTGCAGGGACCAGCCTGAAGGGTGGGGCCACAGAGATCAGCCCACCACTGGGCAGGCCTAGAGTCTGTGTCTGTGCGTGCCAGCCTGGTACTTGAATCTAGAAGTGCTCTCCTGGTGCTGGGGCAGGCCTGCAGCCTAGGGCTATGTAGGTTGACCTGGTTCTGGGCTGGGCTGGAACCTAAGGTGGGCCTGGAGCCTGAGACCACATGGCCTGGCCTGGCACTGGGTGGGCCTGGAGCCTGTGTCCACAAGGTCTTGTTGGATGCTGAGTCTGCAGGTGCTGGCCTGATGACTAGTGCTGTGGGGGCTGGCCTGGTGCTGGAGTGTGCCTGAAACCTGGGGCCATGGGGACCAGCCCCATGCTGGGGGTGGTCTGGGACCCATGGCCACCTGGGCTGGCCTGGCCCTGGAATATGCCTGGTACCTGAGTCTGTGGGGGCTGTCCTGGCACTGGAATGAGTCTGGAGACAGACTGCGAGGCAGGCCTGGAGTGTGAGGCAGTGGAATCTGGTCTGGTGCTGGGGCAGGCCTGGAGGCTCGGTCTACAGGTACCAGCCTAGAGGCTTGGGCTGTGGTTGCCTGCCCGGTGCTGGATTTGACTGGGGCAGGCCTGGTGTTGGAGTCCAAGGGAAAGCCCAGTGCTTACTTCCTTTCTCTTCCAGCGAAAAAAAGTGTCTTCTTTCCCACTGCACTGCCTGGGGTTGGGGGAGGGGTGGCATGGATAATGTGTAACTGTTTTTCCTACCCTCTTCAATGTGTCTTTTCTTATTTCTGTGCTACACCCAGGTGCTGTCAACTCTCACCTGGTTTCCTTAGCTCTGGTGAAGTATTTTCGTGTATGGATTGTTTTTCAAATTGATGTTTCTGTTGGGGGATGAGCACTGGAAAGTCCTGCTCTGCCATCTTGCTGCCATCTGGACTCCCAAGGTTTGTTGTTGATCTGTTTTTGTTTTTGTTGCTGTCGTAGTTCTTTTTCTTGTTGCTGTTTGTTTGTTCAGTGACTTCTCTGAACTCATTTTGTGGATTCGGTCTCCCCCTGCATTATGTGGCCTCTGAGTTGCCTGCCAGCAGCCTTTTTTCCTTTCAGTTCTTGTTTTTCTTTTTAAGCCTGGATTCCTAGGGGTCACACCTGGTGAATAAATATAATTTGGTGGTCAGCTAGTGATTGGTCAGAATATATCCTTAAATGCCTTGCCTGTACATCTTCCAACCCTTGCCAAGAGGATCTGTGTTAAGAAAGCATTGCCTTCAAAGTCCAGCCAGTGTATGAGACAGCCTTCGCTTTCACTTTCTACTTGCACAGGGCCTCGCAGTCAGCCAGAAGTGAGTGGGTTGGGTCCTCTCCTATCCCAGCTCTTTCCTTGGCATGCATATAGCCTTGAGTATATGCACAGCCCTTTAGATCCCTAGGAGTATGTCAGAGCTCTTCAAAGTTTCCTATGGTTGTCTCATTCTCTAGGATTTCCTGTAAAATTCTCTAAGTGGTCAGATTTCTCTGACGTCTGGAATTTGGTCAGCTTTTGGATCCTGTACCACTGAGCTAGGGAGGGTTGGGGAGGGAGGATGGGGATCACCACAAGTGAAGTGTTGTAGACCTCACTGTCTTGCCAAGATTCTGTAGCTTCTTTGGATGATGATTTTCACTTTATTCTGTGGCTTTGGTTAATTGCCAGAGTTCTAAAATGGTTGATTTGAATTGATTTGACCATCTTTTCATTGTTTTAGAGGGAAAGTGAGTTCATCGAAGTCCTCGCTCTGCCACTCCTATCTTTAAAAAAAACTTTAAATCCTCTTCATCTCACATGCCCTTGCAGTTATGACTTCATTTCTCATTTCCCCTAACGGCAAAACTCTTCAAAGAGTTTTCCTTCCTCACTTTCTCTACCCTTCTCCTATATGCTGTTCATATAACATGTATTAGATATATGATAAAAGAATAGGCAGGGCGCGGTGGCTCACACCTGTAATCCCAGCACTTTGGGAGGCTGAGGCGGGTGATTCACTTGAGGTCAGGAGTTGAAGACCAACCTGGCCAACAGGGTGAAATCCCGTCTCTGCTAAAAATATAAAAATTAGCTGGGTGTGGTGGCAGTCACCTGTAATCCTGGCTACTTGGAAGCCTGAGGCAGGAGAATCGCTTGAACCCAAGAGGAGGAGGTTGCAGGGAGCCAGGGTCACGCCACTGTACTCCAGCTTGGGGGACAGAGTGAGATTCCATCTCAAAAAAAAAAGAAACAGAATATATACATTATATACACAAGTTATAAATATAGTAATATGAAAACCCAAGAACTCACAACCCTACCCAAAAACATTAATGATGATATCTACCCATGTGTCATTTTCTGTTCCATTCCTCACCTTCCCCACCACTCCACTCCTGAAATTCCTACTCTGCTAAGCCTTGTGCTTAACATTCACTTACCCTTTTTCATATATGGGATTTTTTTTTCATATTTGTGGGGATGCTTAACCAATACATTGTTTATTTGACTCGGTTATGAGCCTTGTAAAAATAGTATCATACTGTGTGCGGGGTTTTTTGTTGTTGTTTTGTTTTGTTTTGTTTTGTTTTTGAGATGGAGTTTCACTTGTCTCCCAGGCAGGAGTACAGTGGTGTGATCTGGGCTCACTGTAACCTCTGCCTCATGGGTTCAAGCGATTCTTCTGCCTCAGCCTCCCGAGTGGCTGGGATTACAGGTTTGCACCACCACACCCAGCTAATTTTGTATTTTTAGTAGAGTTGGGGTTTCACCATGTTGGCCAGGCTGGTCTTGAACTCCTGATCTCAGGTGATCCACCCGCCTCAGCCTCCCAAAGTGCTGGGATTACAGGCGTGAGCCGCCACGCCTGGCCCTGTGTGGTCTTCTGAGACTTAACTTTTTTCACTCAATATTATGTTTCTAAGATTCACCTATGTTGTTGCATGTAGCTAGAGTTTGTTTACAGTATTCCTTTGGGTGATCATAAGACACATTATCCATTCATCCATTGTTGGACATTTAGGTCATTTCCAGCTTTTTGCTCTTATGGACAGTGCTACCATGAGCATTCTTAGGTGTATGTCCTGGGACACATGCACACCCATTCTTCTAAGGTATATAGACCTAAGAATGCGATTGTTGGTTAATAGGTCATCCAAAAGTTCGGCTTGACAGGATTATGCCAAACTGGTGGTACCAATTTACACTACTTTCAGAAATGTATAAGAGGTCCCATTGATCCACATCCTCAGACACTTGATATTGTCCTCCTTCTTATTTTTTGTTATTATACTGAGTGTAAAATGGTATTTCATTGGGGACATATTAGCATTTTCTTAGTCATTAATGTGATCGAGCATCTTTTAATGGTCCTTAGCCACACATTTCCTCTTCTGTGAAAGGACTGTTAATATCTTTAGCCCATTAAAATTTTTCTGGGTACAATGGCTCATGCCTGTAATCCCAGCACTTAGGGAGGCCGAGGCAGGCAGATCACTTGAGCCCAGGAGTTCGAGACCAGACTGGGCAACATGGTGAAAACCCAACTATACAAAAAATACAAAAATTATCTGGGTGTGGTGTGCATGCCTGTGGTCCCAGCTACTTGGGAAGCTGAGGTGGGAGGATGGCTTGAGCCCAGAAGGTGGTGGCTACAGTGAGCTGAGATCACGCTACTGCACTCGAGCCTAGGTGGCAGAACTAGACTCTGTCTCAAAAAAAAAAAAAAAAAAAACTTTTTTTTTTTTAGATGGGTTCTCACTACATTGCCCAAACTGGTCTTAAACTCCTGTGCTCAAAGGATCCTCCTGCCTCCATTTCCCAAGTAGCTAGGATTATAGATGTGCATCACTGTGCCTGGCTAAATCATTTTTTATTGATTTGTGGGTGTTCTTTATGTGGATCCTCATCATTGGTCAGTTGTATGTGTTGAATAGCTTCTGTAATTTTGAAGCTTTTTTAATGGTGTCTTTACATGAGCAGAAATTCTTTTCTTTTCTTTCTTTCTTTCTTTTTTTCTTTCTTTCTTTCTTTCTTTCTTTCTTTCTTTCTTTCTTTCTTTTCTTTCTTTTCTTTCTTTTCTTTCTTTCTTTTTTTTGAGACGGGGTCTCACTCTGTCACCCAGGCTGGAGTGCAGTGGTGGGATCACAGCTCACTGTAGCCTTGACCTCCCTGGGCTCAGGTGATCCTTCCACCTCAGCTTCCCGAGTAGCTCGGACTACAGGCATGTGCCATTCCTATAAATTAGCCATACCTGGCTAATTGTTATTTTTTATTTTTTGTAGAGACAGGGTCTCCCTGTTGCCCAGGCTAGTCTTATTTTTCAGTTGAACAAATCCATCTTTTCTGTCTTGTCTTCTCTAACCTACAGTTATAAACATTTTCTTTATTTTCTTCTAATAAAAGTTTTAAAAGTTTACCTTCCACATTTAAGTCCAAATGGAATTGGTTTTTGTGTGGTATAAGGTAGGGAGCTGGTTTCATTATTTTCCATATGGATAATGTAATAATCTGAGAAGCTACCTCTGGCCTGGAGTATCAAAGTTCCATATCCATATAGATCTGTTTCTGGCCTCTCTTTGCTGTTGGCCAGCTTATTGTCCCTGAACCAGTACTGTACTGCCTTAATTACCTTGCCTTCATAATAAATCTTGATATTTGATAAAGCAAAATCTTCCCATCTTATTTTTCTTCAGAAGTATCGTGTATTCTTAGCCCTTTGTTATTTAATTAATTTATTTATTTATTTTGAGATAGGTTCTTGCTCTGTCACCCAAGCCGGAGTGCAGTGGTGTGATCTGGGCTCATAGCAGCCTCGACCTTCTGGGCTCAAGCGGTCCTCCCACCTCAGCCTCCTGGGTAGCTGAGACTACAGGTACATGCCATTATGCCCAGCTAATTTTTGTATTTTTTGTAGAGACAGGGTCACCCCATGTTAACCAGGCTGGTCTTCAACTCCTGCACTCAAGCAATCCACCCACCTTGGCCTCCCAAAGTGCTGGGATGACAGGCGTGAGCCACCTTGCCCGGCCCTCCTTTGTTATTTTATTTTATTAATTTAGTTATTTGAGACAAAGTCTTGCTCTGTCACGCAGGCTGGAGTGCAGTGGTGCAGTAAGCTCACTGCAGCCTCAACCTCCAGGGCTCAAGCAGTCCTCCCACCTCAGCCTCCCAAGTAGCTGGGACTACAGGGGCATGCCACCACACCCAGCTAATTCTGGTATTTTTTTGTAGAGACAGGGTTTCCCCATGTTCCCCAGGCTGGTCTCAAACTCCTGGCCTCAAGTGATCCTCCTGCCTTGGCCTCCCAAAGTGCTGGGATTACAGGGGGGGTTACCATGCCCGGCCCCCCTTTGTTTTTTTTTAAACACATTTCAGAATCAACTTGTCATGTTCTATAAAAATGTTGGAATTGCAATGAATCTGTAGATCATGTTGAAGAGAATTGATGTTTATGGTGTTGAGTCTTCCTCCCTAAGAGCATGACATAGCTCTCTATTGTAAATAAATTATTGAACGTCTTTTGGCAGAGCTTTATATTTTTCTGCATAAGGTCTACATATCTTATGTTAGATTTATTTATTAGTGCTTTATGGGTTTGCTGCTATTATAAGTGGGATCTTTTATTGTATTTTTTATCTCTTTTGCAGGTATATAGAAATGAAGTTAGCTTTTGTATATTAGTACTATAACCATTTGCCTTATTACACTTTTCATTATTTATTTTATTTATTTATTTATGTATTTATTTATTTATTTTTGAGGTCTCATCTTGCTCAGTCATCCAGGCGGGAGTGCAGTGGCGCGATCTCAGCTCACTGCAACCTCCGCCTCCCGGGTTCAAGCGATTCTCCTACTCAGCCTCCCCAGTAGCTGGGATTACAAGCACAGGCCACCACGCTCAGCTAATTTTTTGTATATTTAGTAGAGACGGGGTTTCACCATGTTGGCCAGGCTGATCTCGAACTCCTGACCTCACATGATCCACCCGCTTAGGCCTCCCAAAATGTTGTTTTTTGTTTGTTTGTTTGTTTTTGTTTTTTGAGATAGAGTCTTGCTCTGTCTCCTAGTCTGGAGTGCAGTGGTGTGATCTCAGCTCACTGCCACCCCCACCTCCCAGGTTCAAGCAATTCTCCTGCCTCAGCCTCCTGAGTAGTTGGGATTACAGGCTCCCACCACCGTGCCCGGGTAGTTTTTGTATTTTTAGTAAAGACGGGGTTTCACCATGTTGGCCAGGCTGGTCTCAAACTCCTGACCTCAGGTGATCTGCCCGCCTCGGCCTCCCAAAGTGCTGGGATTACAGGAGTGAGCCACCACGCCTGGCCCTAAACTTATTTTTAAGTAGGTTTTTATTCTGGAATAGTTCTAGATTTACAGAAAAGTTAGTTAAGAGATAGTACAGAGAGTTTCTGTATATTCCTCACTGTAGTACATTTATCAAAAATAAGAAAACAACATTGATATATTACTACTACCTAAACATCAGACTTTACATGGCTTTATCAGTTTTTTTCACTGGGGTCCTTTTTTTGTTCTGGGATCCAATTCAAAATATCACATTGGATTTAGTTGTCATGTCTCCATAGTGTCCTCTGGTCTATGACAGTTTCTCAGTCTGTTCTTGTTGGTTTTTTTTTTGTTTTGTTTTGTTTTTTTCCCCCAGAAGTCCATTAAGCTGAGAATGTCCTTGTTTTCATGACCTAACAGTTTTAAGGAATACTGTTGAATGTTCCTCAGTTTGTATTTGTCTGAAGTTTTGCTTATATTTAGACTGGAGTTGTTTTTGGAAAGAACACCAGAGTTTAAATGCCTTTCTTATCAGATCGTATCAGAGGTACCTGTATCCATTGGCATCCCTGGTTTTGTGAACCTTCATCCCTTGGTTAAGGTGGTGTTTGCCGGGTTTTCCCCCTGGCAAGTTGCTGCCTTTCCCTTTTCGTAGTCTGTTCTTTGGAAGAATCTAGCCCACCCGCAAGGAGGCGGGAAGAATTGAGCTACAGGTCCTGGAAGGAGGGGGTGTATCTGTGTATATCATTTGAAATTCTTCTGTAAACATTTGTCTCTCATCCCTTATTTATTTACTCTGTCACTTATATCAGTATGAACTCATGCATTTTTATTTAATAATTTGAGTTATAAATCTAATACTGTGTTCTTTGTTTTGTTGGTCAAATCAGTCCAGTTGTGGCCACTGGGGACTCTTGCCAGTTGGCTCCTGTGTCCCTTTCACATACTCCCATCCTTTGGTTTTGAGCACTGCTTTACTTGCCAGCACTTGGAAATGCTCCATACTCATCTTGTATTTTCCTCTCTCAGTCCTGGAATCAGTCATTTCTCCAAGGAGCCCTGGTTCCTTTTAAGGTGTCTGTATATTCTTTTATGTTTTCTATGGTGACAACCATATCAGCTATAAATAATGACAGTTTTGTCTTTTGCTTTCCAATCTTTATGGCTTTATTTTTCTTGTCGTACTGAGATGACCAGGACATCTAGTACAATGATGACAGCATGCATCTGTGTCCTGTTGTGTATTTTAGAGGAAACACCACTAACTTTTCCCTAGTAAGAATGATACTGTATTTGCTATAGACTTCCTACAGGTTTTATCAGGTTAAGCAAGTTCCATCCTATTACTCTATATTAAGAGGCTTTTATTTTTTTAATAATGAAAGGGTGTTGAATTTTTACCAAATGCCTTTTCTGTTTCTTATGATAATTATATTTTTTTCTCCAATAATCTGATATGTGGTAAATGACATTTATAGATTTTCCTTATGTTAGACCATCTTTGCATTTCTTGTATAAACACAGCTTGGTCATGGTCTTTCATTTTTTATACAGTGCTGGACTCAGGTTGGTAAACAAAAGTTTAGAATTTTGCAACTGTGTCCATGAATAAAATTGGTCTTTACTTTTCCTTTCTTAGGCTGTTCTTAATGGCTTTTGGCATTAAGGTTCTGCTGGTATAGAATGATTCAGAGTGTTCCCTCTTTTACAATATTCTGGAAGATGCTCTGTAACTTTGGAATGATTGGTTTGGTAGAACTCCTGCAAAACCATCTTGGTCTAGTGTTCTCCTTTTTAATACTGAGTTACTATTAAACTTCTAAATTAAAATCTTTTCAAAATTGTAAATAAGAAGGTTGAAATTTGCTGCCATGTTTATTTTATAAGCTTTATGCTTGAAATGGCTACACACAAATCCTGAGCAAGACTTTTTAATGATGCATTCTTCAAATTCTTAACAGTCGCCATCCATAAATGTCTTTCTTTGTACAAGTAGGTGATAAAATATTTAAAGCCAATTTTTAAATGTTTCAAAGATGTTTAACAATTGGAATTATATCTAACAGCTTTTCTTTTTGTTTCACTGACAAGTATATTGTTAAAACTTCTCGTGACGATGTGAGTAGATTTCAAATCCAGTTGAACGCTTTCATATTAACAATTTCAAAATAATGATGAAGCTCTTATTTGCAGAACATGCATCATTATTAGAACCATCACCCTGCAGCTAGCTTGGATACCATTAAAAGGGCTCACCAGCTGCAAACGGATAAAAGTATCTGATACTCGGGAAGACAGAGTTTCAGGGTTTCTACCTGGAGCTACACCCTCCAGAAGCCCCTCCTTGGCCTCCCTGCACCCAGCCCCATCCCAGCCAGTCACATCTTGGGCTGTACGTGGTGTTTCTTGGAAACCGGAACACAGACTCCTCCAGCAGCTCCACAGGCCCCTTGTCCTCAGTGAGCAGAAGACTACAGGAGCTGGCTACTGAAGAGGCTGTCCAAGTGATAGAGCACCTTCTTGGCCCTGCTTAGCACATTTACTGCAGAGCTGGATGCTACTTATTTGTGCTCACCACCTTCAGGGACTGCAGAGGGATTTGTCAGACCCTACTTCACTAAGGGCCACCCTCTAAGGATCTCCAGAAGAGGCTGCCCATAGAGAGAAGTGGCCTGCCTAGGGTCTCCACTGCCTCAGGTCCTACCCGGACACCTCTAGGGCTGAGGGGATCGGTATCTCTTCACCTACCTGTAATCCACATACCAAGTGGAAGAATCTGCCTGCTATTTTTTGTTTGTTTTGGAGGGAAGAGTTTTAACTACTGCTGTAATTCCTTTAGTAGCTATGGAACTGTTGAGGATTTCTTTTTCTTCTTGAGTCAATTTTCGTAAGATAACAGTTTTCTAGGAGTTGGTCCATTTTGCCTGCATTTTCAAATTCATTGGCATCAAGTTTCCTTTTTATTCTCTGCTGTGTATAAACTGTAACGATGTCTCCTTTTTCATTAGTGATATTGGTTATTTGTGCCTTCTCACTTTTTTTCTTGATCAATCTCACCAGAGGTTTATCTATTTTATTAGTCTTTTCAAAGAACCAACTTTTGGCTTTGTTGCTCCTCTCTATTGTATCTTTGTTTTCTATTTCTTTAATTTCCGCTCTTATCTTTTTTGATCTCCTTCCTTCCACATTTTTTGGGTTTATTCTGTTGTTCTTTTTCTAATTTCTTTAACTGGACATTGAGCTCATTAATTTTCATTCTTGCCCATTTTCTAATTTGTGCATTTAAGGATATAATTTCCCTCTAACTACTGCTTCTCCATAAGTGTAGATATGTAGTATTTTCATTATTGTTCAGTTATAAGTATTTCATTTCCATCAAGGTTACTTCTTTTACCTGTAAGTTATATAGAAATGTGTTTTTAGATTTCCAAATGTTTGGGGATTTAAAATTTTACCTCTTTGTTATTGAAAGCTGTCTTAATTGCATTATGGTCAGAGGATGTGGTTCGTGTGATAACAACTCTGAAATTTTTTAGACTTGTTTTATGGCTTAGTATGTGACCAATATTTTTGAATGCTTCCTATGTGCTAATTTATAAGAATGTGTGTTCTCTAATTGTTGAATACAGAGATCTGCATATGTCTATTATCAAGTTTGTCCAACTATTGTTCAATTTTTACTTATCTATACTAAGTTTTTGGTCATGATCTACCAATAATTGAAAGAGGTGTGTTAATATTCAACTGTGATGGTGGATTTGGCAATTTCTCCTTGTAATTCTATCTCATTTCTTGCTTTATATATTTCGAGGGTGTTCATTAGGAATATTCAAATTAAGAATTGTTATATATTCCTGATAAATATGTAATGACCCTCTCTATTCCTGATAATGCATTTTTCTTTGAAACCTATTTTATCTTATATTAATGTAGTAACACAAATTTTTCTTGTTGGGATTTGTGTGGTATATAATTTTCCATCCTTTTACTTTTGAGCATTTTCATGCCATCATGCTTTAATTACATCTCTTGGAAACAACATATAACTGGACTTTTTAAAAAATCTAATCTGATGATCTCTTTTAGTTGGCAAGTTTAGTCTGTTTATATTTACTGTGATGTATTTGGGCTTATTTCTACCATCATACTTTTTTATTTCTGTTTACCACCACTACCTTTTTCTATGCTTCATTTTCTCTTTTCTTGCCTGCTTTTTTAGTTTTGAGATTTGTTTTCTTATTCAATTGCTTCCTCCCTATTTTAATTTTTTTTCTATTCTTTCTGTGGTTACCCTTATAAAGTCTAAAGTTAAACAATATTTTAGCCTCCTTCTTGAAGAATGCAGGAAGCTTAGAAACCTTCAACTCTAGTCATTCCTCTCCTCACTACATACTATTGTTTTCAAATATGTTAGTTTGTTCCTTTTTATAAACCTCACAATTATGCATCTTTATCAGTATTACTTTATATAGACAGTGTTTGTTTGGACTTACATGCATACATTCTTGTATCGCAGACCATCCTTTGGGATCATTTTCTTTCATTATGAATATAGTGTTTTAGTGGGTTGTTTTTTTTTTTTTAAGTACAGGTCTCTTGATGTTAAATTCTTCCAGTCTTTCTTATATGTAAATGTCTTTATTTTATCCTCATTCTTAAAAGATAGTTTGTTACAGGTATTTTTACTCAACACTTAGAATATATGGTTCCATTCTCTTTTAGCTTTGAGAAGTCTTTATTGCTATTAAGAAGTCGACTATCAGACTAATTGCTGGTTTTGTGTGTGTGTGCCTGTGTGTGTAGTAGAATGTGCAGAGGGTCCTGCAGTTTTACTCTAACATGTTTACATACGTATTTTTTTTTATTTATTCTACTTTGGAAATGTCATGTTTCGTGGCTCAGTGGATTCATGCTTTTCATCATTTCTGGGAAATTCTCAGCCATTATCTCTTCAAATATTGCCTTTCGTTTTTTCTAGTTTTTCTTTCTCAGAATACAGTTAGTCATATTTTGGACCTCCTCATTCTGTCTTCCGTATCTCATAACATCGCTGAGATTTTCTATCTCCTTGTCTTCCTGCATTTCATTCTGGATAATTTCTTTAGGTATATCTTTCAGCTTACTGATTCTCTTTTCAATTAACTTTAATCTGCCCATTGAGTTTTTTATTTCAAAAGTTATATTTTTCATTTGTACAAAGCTCATATATTTTACTTGCTAATCTGCCTAGTCATCCCTAATAGTCTCTTATTGCTTGGTCATCTTTGTGATTACATCTGTTACTACTACTTTAAAACATTTTATGTACTTTTTGTTCAACCAGTAGTCACTGTTTGCATGAGTATGACATTGTAAATATTGTTCACATCAAAACTACATAGTATATTCTGATTATATATCCTTTGTTGTATACCCTTTTGTTTTCCTTGGAGCTAATAATTGTGTATTTTGTTTTCTTTTGCTTAGTGTTCTAGTACCTATTACTATTCTTCTCTGAAATTCTTTATACAGTCCAAATCAGATCATGTCCTTCCACTATTCAGAATTCTCCCATGGCTCCCACCTCCCTCAACAAAAGCCAAAGCCCTCACCATGGCCCAAAAGTCCCTGTATAATCTGGTTCCCTTTACCTCTCTTACCTTGTCTCCTATCACTCTCAGTATCACTCACTCTTCTCCAGCTACACTGGCCTCCTTGCTATTCCCCAAGCGTGCTAGATACCCTTCCTTTTCAGGGCCTTTGTACTTGTTCTTCTCACTGCCTGGAACACCCTTCCTCCCAAATAATCTGATGAGTTGCCCTAGTACTTCCAGTGTGCTCAAATGTCACCTCCCTAGAGAAGTGTTTCCTGATCAACATATCTAAAATCGCCCCATCACATGCATTTTCTATCCCTTTATCCTACTTTACGTATGTTTTTCTACAAAGCACTGATCACCACCTGGTATATTTTATATTTATCTATTGTGGTTAGTGTTTGTCTCTCTTCAGTAGACTGTAAGCTCCATAAAGCAGGGACTTCTGTTTTGTTCACTGCTGTATCCCCAGTGCCAAAAACAACAGTGCATAGTAGATACTCAATAAATATTTGTGGAACAAACTGAATGAATGGATGAATGACTTAATTGTTAATGTGGAGGATAGAGAGATAAACGCCTGAGGAGTAGGCTAGGCACAAAGGCCTTTAATGCCATGCTAAGGAAGTTGGATATCATTTTTCATAAGGTTGGAGGCTGTGGAGAAGCAGTGAGGATAGCTCCTGGGTTCTTTAGGGAAGCAAGTTCTCAGTTGGTAGGGTTGTGGCAAAGCCCCATATTTTCTGACTGGCTGTACGCCCTAGGGCTCCTGAAGGCAGGCCTGCCTCTTACCCAAATAGCCCTCAAACTGCTGTGTTGTCATGCTGCCTGTTACCTGGTGAAAAGTAAAACCCCAACTCTCATCAGGCTTTCTGATCCCAGCTGTCATCCCCCTTTCTCTTGCGCTGCGAGGAACTGTTTCCTGGTCCCCAGGCCAAGCAGACCACTCTCATTATACTTCACCTGTGGTACTTGGTGGTCGGTAGGGGGCCTGCAGGGGATAGCGTGGAAGCTGGTGTGATGATGAGCTCATAGTAAGTGTTGTTATAATGGGAGATACCTTAGGAGGGTAAGTTACAGCTCAAAAAGTTTTTTTTTCATTGTCAAAGTGAGAACAGGCTATGTGGGGTTTTAGTCCTGACTTTGCCCCTAACCCTACTGGGGCCTAGTCTGGCTCCAGTGTTTCTGCCTGCCCATGACTCTGGATACTAATTCTATTGTCTAATGTGTGACCTACTCTCCTGTTTCTGTCACCTACTAATTTCATCAGCATGCCATCAGAATTATACAGAATGCCATGTGTAATTAGCTCCCTGTGGCATGCCAGTAGAGACCTCCCTATCCAGGCCAACATCAATTTATTAATCATTAGCACACTGAGTTTAACTAAACATCCACCTAGCTGTAAGTTCAGCTGAGCAAAATTTGACCACTTAGTATGTGTCAGGCCTCCTCCTGTACACTGAAGACACAGAGATGAACGAGATGTGTTCCCAGACACAGAACCGTAAATTCAGGGCAGTGTGGTCAGTGCAGTAACACTGGTAGGAAGAATAGACTGTGAGAGCCCCTAAGGAATACACAACCCAGCGCAGGGGACCAAGGAAGCTTTCTTGGAAGAGATGGCATATGAACTAAATATTAAAAGATTTAGTTTAACTTTCTAATGTTAAACTGCCCTTGCATTTCTGGGATTAAACTCAACATTTTTATGTTGTATTAAATCTTATTCATTCTGGATGTGGTTTGCTAATAAACTATTTAGGATTTTTGCATCTTTAGCCATCTGTATTTGTCTGGTTAAGGTTATAGTGATTTCATCCAATAAATAAATCAGTTTTCTAGGAATTGGTCCACTTCATGTAAGTTTTCAAATTAATTATATTCTCTTATTTTTTAATTTTTACTATATCTTTTATGTCGTTCATATTATTTGTGCCTTTTCTATTTTTTCTTGTAAGTTTCTCCAAAGATTTTTTTTTAGCGATTGGCCCTGAAAAGCTTACCATACATATTTAACCTAAAGTCCAAAGTTAAACATACTCCCCACCCAAACAATTCACAGACTTTATAAATCTTTAATGTCTCCCAATTTACATGTTATTATGTCTACTATTTTTGTTCCTCCCTTATTAAGGATGACACTAACAATATCATTTTATGCAAACATTGTTTGCTTAAATACTCATTTACCTTTTATTTGCCCACCTTTCTTCTTTTACCTCAGATGTCATTTTTTGGGACGATATTTTTTCTTCTTCTTTTTTTTTTTTTTTTTTTTGAGATGGAGTCTCACTCTGTCGCCTAGGCTGGAGTGCAGTGGCATGATCTGGGCTCACTGCAAGCTCCGCCTCCCGGGTTCACACCATTCTCCTGCCTCAGCCTCCCGAGTAGCTGGGACTACAGGTGCCCGTCACCATGCCTGGCTAATTTTTTTTTTTTTTTTTTTTGTATTTTTAGTAGAGATGGGGTTTCACCGTGTTAGCCAGGATGGTCTCAGTCTCCTGACCTCGTGATCCACCTGCCTTGGCCTCCCAAAGTGCTGGGATTACAGGCACGAGCCACTGAGCCCAGCCTGATTTTTCTTCTTCTTGAAATACATACAGAACTTTAGAAAATCCTTTAGTGTAGATCACTTAATTGGAAACTCTTAGTCTGTGTTTATCTATAAATGCCTTTTTTTCCCTTTATTCTTCTTAAAAGATGGGTTTGCTAGGTACCTACTTCTAAATTACCTTTTTTAGAAGGATATTAAACACTGACACGAAGAGGACATTATGACACTCTCATCTGGTTTCCATTATTACCGTTGCAAAGTCTACTGTCACTCTAAGTTTTTTTCGTAGGTGTTCTTTTTCTCTGGCTGCTTTGAAGGTCCTTTGGTTATTGGTTGACTTTATAAGATCTTTTTAGTTGGTGTTGTCTTGCAAATGTTCCTTTTTATAGCTTCCTAATCTTGCCCTATGAATGCAGTGTTTTCTTGTTGCTCTGATGATATTAAATAATAATGTCTTTTTAAAAAGTGTTCTCCCTACAATTTTATGTATTTATTTATTTATTGAGACAGAGGCTCCAGACCCAGGCTGGAGTGCAGTGGCACGATCTCATCTCACTTCAACCTTCGCCTCCTGGGTTTAAGTGATTTTTCTGCCTCAGCCTCCCAAGTAAGTGGGATTACAGGTGCCCGCCATCACACCCGGCTAATTTTTAGTAGAGACAGGGTTTCACCGTGTCGGCCAGGCTGGTCTCAAACTCCGGACCTCAAGTGATCCGCACACCTTGGCCTCCCGAGGTGCTGGGATTACAGGCGTGAGCCACCGTGCCCAGCCCTACATAATTTTTGTTTCCAAACATATATATTTCGTTGTCAGCAGCAGTGAGAAACTCACTGACACCAGATTTGGCCAAAGGCACCACAGATAACACAAGCATGACATATTCTGAAGCCTTAGAAAGAATCTGTATGAATAATGGGCGGGGGGGGCTCTACTGTGTGCAAACATGGGTCAGTGCCACAGTTCTGTCACTTGCAAGTATGTTAGTGCAGTGGACTTCAGCCAGACTGCCTGGATTCAAATCCCAGAGCTGGTCAAGTCACTTGACCTCAAATTTCTGTAGTTTCTTCTGTAAAAATGGGGATAGTAGTGTTACAGGTCTTTCAGAATTTGTCTAGCAGGCATTCTGGTTTTTGCTGAAAGCCCCCTTAAAAAATAAATAAAACAAAAATGGGGATAGTAGTAATATGTACTTCATAGGATTATTGAGGGTATTAAATGGGTTAATCTACATAAAGTATTTAGAACAATGCATGGCATGTAGTAAGCACTGTATATGTGTTTGCTATTACTACCATTATTACTTTTGCGACAAGGGGATTGAAGGAAGAAGAGCTTCTATGGTGCAATGAGGAAAGGAGTATATCCTGCCCTAATATCTTGGATATAAAAGCCATCCACAAAAAAACAAGGTCAGGAATTCAAAGGGGTTATTTGGGCACCTTAGAGTGTGGGATATCAAGTAGGCAGTCAGAATGGGATAGAATTCTTCAGTGAGAAGTATTGGCTATTTCCTTTTTGGAGCAGAGCAGTACCATATGGGAGAACAGTGACAGAGGGATAATCTAGGCTCAGGGGATTTCTTAAGCAGTTAATAATGCTTTCTCTCTTAGGAACTAACCTGTCAGGTACTGAGAGGCTTTGAAGATGGCTCTTCAGGTTGGGGACACGCCTTTGTTAAGGGGCAAGACTGCTGCCTGGAGTTGATTCACATACTCAGAGGTAGGATTGACCACATAAAGAAAATGCTTTCAAGTCTTTGTTCTGAATTTTCTTCGACCCTCCGTAAGTTTGGGGAAAGTCCCACCCTCAGT
This sequence comes from Macaca fascicularis, assembly GCF_037993035.2. Lineage (NCBI taxonomy): Eukaryota > Metazoa > Chordata > Mammalia > Primates > Cercopithecidae > Macaca > Macaca fascicularis. Next base: position 53,119,800 of record NC_088395.1, read on the forward strand.
AACCACCTCAGTAACCATCCCAGACACAGTGTAGAGGATATGAACAGGCAGAGTGGGGCATCTGGAAAACAGGTGCATCGTGGGGAGGCCAATCTGAGGAGCCATTAGTATTAAAATGGAAAGTTCAAGAGATACAAAAATTCTAAAAAAAACTTTATCAAATCAAATCCAATAATGTATTACAAGGATAATGAATCATAACAAAATGGATTTTATCCCAGGAATGCAGGATTGGCTTGGCATTAGAAAATCAATCATGCAATTCAACATATTAACAAACCAAAAAGGAAAACCCATATGATTATTGCAATAAATGCAGAAAAAGCATTTGACAACATCTGACATCCATTCCCGAGTTTAAAAAACAAAAACTCGTGGCAAATGAGAAATAGAAGGGAACTTCTTCAATCTGATGTGGGCATCTGCAAAATAACCCACAGCTAACATTATATTTACTGGTGAAAACTGAGTGCTTTCCCCCCAAGATCAGAAACAAAACAGAGATGTCCACTCTCACCACTTCTATTCAGCATTATACTGAAGGTTCTAGGCAGTGCAGTCAGGCAAGAAAAAGAAGCAAAAGGCATCCAAATTGGAAAGGAAGAAGTAAAACTGTATTTACAGAAAATGTGATCATCTATGTAGAAAATCCAACTGAGTCCACCAAAAATAAAACCCTACTAGAACTAATAAGTGAATCCAACAAGTTGCAGGTTATAAGAGCAATATACAAAAATTAGTTGTATATCCATATACTAGCAATGAACAATTGGATACAGAAAATTTTAAAATACCATTTACAAAAACATCTAAAAATGTGACTTAGGAATAAATCTCACAAAAGATGTGGGAGACCTATACACTTGTATTGCTGAGAGAAAGAGGAGCCAAATTAATGAAAAACATTCGTGGGTTGGAAAACTTAGTATTGTTATAATGTCAATTCTCCCCAAATTGATCCATAGATTAAATGTCATTCCTATAAAAATCTCAGCAGGCTTTTTGCAGAAATTGACAATCTGATCCTAAAATTCCTATGGAAAGACACTACAGTGCCTGGTACAGTGTGTAGAAACCCTGGGTAGGGTTCAGCTTTCCCAGAGAATTAGGATTATCAGTGGAGCACATATAGAGAGGAAAAACAGTGACAGGGCCTCCAGTTGCAAACAGGTCTACAAAGGATATGAGCAAGCAATTTCCTGAAGCGGAAAACCCAAAAAGCTAACAAGCCTAATAAAAGATGTTCAAATGTATTAACAGAAAAGTCTAAAATAAAACTACAGTGAGATTTTACTTTAGATTTCACAAACAGACAAAATTTTAAAAAGCTGGATCATGCCAAGTCCTTTAGTGGGGATATGGGGGCATAGGGACCCTCTTGCATTGGGAGTGGGGACTTTGGCAGCCATCCCAGAGATGAATGTGACACTATCCCCATGGGCCCTCCAAATAAATTCTCACACAGGTCCATAAAGGGTCATGTAGAAGAATGTTCATTATGGTGTGGTTTGCAACAGTGGGAAGTCGAAGGCATGCTGGGTGTCCATCACCAGGGGCATACACAGGGAAATAGTGATGGGTGCACTCCACAGAGGACCTCTTAACCTTTACACCAGTGAGTTAGATGTACACAGGGCAACACGATGATCTTCAACACATAGCACTGAGTGAAAAAGAATGAACCGTATAACAATACTACTCAAAAGTTACAAATATATGCACATATACACCAAATACACACCTTACAGAAATGCACACAAATGGATGTAAGTTAAACACTTTTGAAAAATGCCTATGTCAGGGAGAGGGGAGGAATGGGAGCGTGGATGACAGGGAATAAATAAAACAAGAAAGCGGTGGAATTGCCAGGCACAGTGGCTCACACCTGTAATCCCAGCACTTCGAGAGGCCGAGGTGGGCAGATCGCTTGAGCCTAGGAGTTCAATTCCAGCCTGAGCAACATAGTGAGTTCTCATCTCTACAAAAAATACAAAATTAGCCAAATGTGGTGGTGCATGCCTGTGGTCCCAGCTACCAGAGGGGCTGAGGTGGGAGGATCGCTTGAGCCCAGGAGTCTTGAGACTGCAGTGGGCCAAGATTGCATCACTGCACTCCAGCCTGGGTGACAGAGTGAGACCCTGTCAAAAAAAAAAAAAAAGAAAGAAAAAAGAAAAGAAAAGAAAAAAGAAAGAGGGGAGGAGAAAAAAACAAGCAGAAAGTGTCTGTTCCCTTGGCCTAGTCACCCACTCCCCATGGCATTCATCCTTTAGAGTCTACTCCACTGAGGAGGAAACAGCCACACCTACACTCTGTTAACCTGAGGTCAGAATGCCCAGGTGAGCCTGGCTCAGACGATCTGTACTCGGCTGGTTTTGAGTACGTGCTGCTGCGGCTCCTGCACACCCTCCCACCAGCACTGCAGCTGCCTGGAGCAGGTGTGGACATGCATTTCACCCCACAGAAGTTGCCTGCTGTGATCTACTATTAAGGGTGGGGGCTGGTCACAGAGTTTGGAAGTAAAGAGTTAGAGCGGCCCACTCCCCATCAAACCATATGGTAACCAGACCATATGGTAACTAATTTCTGGTCCGCACAACAGTCCTGCTAGTGCCCTGACTATGCTGAGACATGGGTGTATTTTCCTGGCCTCATTTAGAACCTTACCCTCTGACTTCCCCAGAAGCAGCTCTTGTAAACTCTTAGGGAAACTGAAGCCAGACTCACTATGACTGAGAGATTCTCTTCAGCTTATCCTCTCCTGGACTCTTCACCTAATTATACCAATACTGCCCCTTCCCACCAGCCAGATGCATGCTTGCCATTTGGTTTTCAAAACAAAACAATACCTTGTTCAGTGATACATACATGGGAGGTAAAATTTTCTCAAAAGCAGGCCAGGCACAGTGACTCATGCCTATAATCCCAGCACTTTGGGAGGCCGAGGCGGGCGGATCACCTGAGGTCAGGAGTTCGAGACCAGCCTGGGCAACATGGAGAAATCCCGTATCTACTAAAAATACAAAAATTAGCCGGACGTGGTGGCACGTGCCTGTAATGTCAGCTGCTCAGGAGGCTGAGGCAGGAGAATCACTTGAACCCAGGAGGTAGGTTTTGCAGTGAGCTGAGATCGTGTCATTGCACTCCAGCATGGGCAACAAAAGTGAAACTCTGTCTCAAAAAAAAAAAGAAAGAATTTTTTTTTTTTTTTTTTTTGGCAAAAATTGAGGAAATGAGAACATAAAGGTCAAGGTAGTGGTTTCTTCTGGGCAGGGGAAGGAGATGAGGGATCCACAGTTGGCTTCTCAAACTCTATAATGTTCTAGTTCTTAAGCCAGCTGGTGGGTAGATGGGTGTTTTCTTATATGTCTTTAAACTGAACATGGAAGTTTTCAGAACTTTTTTCTATGTTGAATACATTTAAAAGTTTGAAAGCAACACAAAGAGATTTCAAACCCGATAATATTTGCATTTATCAGAACACATAGAATCAAAGAGAATGACAATAATCACATTGGAATATCTGCCTATGAGGGGGAGGGTGTTGGAAACGGGAGTGAGGAATGAAGGTAAAGTAGAGTAAATACATGAATAAGTAAATTAAAAGATACGCATTTTACTGATCAAAGATAACAATGTAACATGACCAGTAGAGTATAGCTTCCTCCACCTTCTGCACCTGAGATTCAAAGGAAAAATAAATACTGAACATGATCAAGAAACCGGACCTAATAAATCTGATTGATCCAAAACCAACAGGTACAAACTTAAATCACCTGAGTACCCAAAAGATTATTATAATCAAGTAAATCATTGCAACAGAAAGTTTTCTGAGGTGAAGGATTTTGAAGGCTCCTTCAAAAGTTGGTCATTTCTCCAAAGTTTTGGCAGGATTGCTTCCCAACATTCCTAAAGGATTCAGATGGGGCCGTCGGTTCATTAGCCCATTTCACAGTAAAACTCAAAACCCAGTGGAGAAAGCAGGGGACTGAACTCATGTCCCTACAAGAGCAAAAGACCAAACCTTCATACCTTAGAAGTACAGCCCCATGTTGAACCATGTCTTGGAAATTGCCTCTGTAGCTTCAACACAAACAAAAACCTGGCTGTTGGAAAAATGTGTTTGATTTAACCTCAGCCATCCTTAGACTACAAAAGAATCATGGGGGTTATATTGAGTCTGCTTGGATCACCCCTAGCCACACTCTTCCTCCTTTTGTCCCCTAATCCTAGTGTCCCTATCTCCACTGATGAGCAAATGGACATTTCCCCTCAACACTGAGGTCACGTATTCTGCCTTGTCTCTGCACTCAGGTTGCCTCGCCAGATCTGCTGTGGGCTGCAGTTTTAGTTGAGATCATGTTAGTTAGTTAGTTCTTATCTTTTGAAATGGCTTTCTGTTACCATAGGATGCTTCACTGAGGTATGTGCCTTCCTGCCTAACCTTGTACGTCTACTGATGTATCAGATAGACATGTTCCTTGCAAACTAAACGTAGTAATGTGCTGCAGGCCAGTTGGAGTATCACCGGATCTCCGCATGCCATTTGTGTCACCCTGGTGTGACCCACAGTAACTATCTTTATGGGTTAAGCCCTTCCTGAAGTCCCAGCCAACTTGTGGACAGCTGACTTTAACAAGGGAGGGCAGCTGCTTAGGATGCTCCCGTTAAAATCAAAATCACACAGCACCTGTTGCCATCTTCTAGCCCTAGTGTCCACTTTCCATACTGGCAGAAGAGGAAAATGAGCCTATCATCAATGTCCTCCTCAAACTGGGTGTCTTTTTTTTTTTTGAGACGGAGTCTCACTCTGTCGCCCAGGCTGGAGTGCAGTGGCCGGATCTCAGCTCACTGCAAGCTCCGCCTCCCGGGTTCACGCCATTCTCCTGCCTCAGCCTCCCGAGTAGCTGGGACTACAGGCACCCGCCGCCTTGCCCGGCTAGTTTTTTGTATTTTTTAGTAGAGACGGGGTTTCACCGTGTTAGCCAGGATGGTCTCGATCTCCTGACCTCGTGATCCGCCCGTCTCGGCCTCCCAAAGTGCTGGGATTACAGGCTTGAGGCACCGCGCCCGGCCTAAACTGGGTGTCTTAATGCCAACCCACAGTTTATACAGCAGCCCTATCCTCCTGGTAAGAAAGTCAGCCACATTTATTTCTAAGAGCAGATGGGTCTGCCATCATGATCAGGACCCACACCACATTAGTGAACATATGTCACCCCTGTTCATCCCAGACTTCTGAATCCACCATCATCCCCTCTGTGAATCCAGTTCAGGCTTCTTTGGGGTTGACCTGACCAACACTATTTCTCTGTCTTAGGACATCCCAATTCCCCAAAACTCTGTTTTCACCCACCATCAGCAACAGATAGTTTGTTTCTTTTTGTTTGTTTGTTTGTTTATTTGAGACCGAGTCTTTGCTCTTGTCGCCCAGGCTGGAGTGCAATGGCACAATCTCAGTTCACTGCACCCTCTGCCTCCCGGGTTCAAGTGATTCTCCTGCCTCAGCCTCCCGAGTAGCTGGGACTATGGGTGTAAACTATCACGCCCGGCTGATTTTTGTATTTTTACTAGAGATGGGGTTTCACCATGTTGGCCAGGCTGGTCTTGAACTCCTCACCTCAGGTGACCCGCCTGCCTCAGCCTCCTGAAGTGCTGAGATTACAGGCGTGAACCACCGTTCCCGGCCTTGTTTTTTGTTTGTTTGGTTTTGTTTTTTTTGGGTTTTTTTGTTTGTTTGTTTCATTTTTAGGCAGGGTCTCACTCTGTCGCTCAGGCTGGAGTGCAGTGACATGATCATGGCTCACTGCAGCCTCGGACTCCTGGGCTCAAGGGATCTTCCTGCCTCAGCCTCCCAAGTAGCTGAGATTAGAGGCGAGAGCCACCACACCCAGCATATATATATAAATATATATATATTTTTTTTTTCTTTTTTTTTTTTTTGAGATAAAGTTTCACTCTTGTTGCCCAGGCTGGAGTGCAATGGCACAATCTCGGCTCACCACAACCTCCGTCTCCTGGGTTTGAACGGTTCTCCTGCCTCAGCCTCCCGAGTAGCTAGGATTACAGGCATGTGCCACCACACCCGGCTAATTTTGTATTTTTAGTAGAACGTCTCACTATGTTGCCCAGGCTAGTCTCAAACTCCTGGGCTCCAGCAATCCTGCTATCTCAGCCTTCCAAATTGTTGGGATTATAAACATGAGCCACTGCACCTGGCCACATTAGTATACTATTGATGTTGAACCATAACATTCTCTTTTTTTATTTTTAAAGAGACAAGGTCTTGCTCTGTCACGCAGGCTAGAGCAGCTAGGACTCCAGATGCCTGCCACCTCACCTGGCTAATTTTTTATTTTTGTTTTTGTAGAGATGCGGGTTTTGCTAGGTTGCCCAGGCTGATCTTGAACTCCTGGCTTCAAGTGAAACTCCTGCATTGGCCTCCTAAAGTGCTGTGATAACTGGTGTGAGCCACAGCACATAGCCTGAACCATAACATTCTTATATTCCTGGAGTAAACTCCACTGGGTCATAATCTGTATTTTTGAATGCAGTATTAGTGTCTGTTAGCTAACTCTTGAGGGGAGATTTTTGTTTTATAAGTGGCCCTAGGATTTTCTTTTCTTGGGTTCTCCTATCCAGTTTTATAATTTAGGTTACACTAACCTACCTTGAAAGTTTGCTACAGCTCACCTACAAAACCCACTGGGGTTTTGAGAGAGAACAGTTCTTTTGATTACCATTTTTATTTCTTTAATACTTACTGGACTATTCAAGACCTTTCTATTTGTGCCATTTTTAGCATGGTGTATTTTTCTAAGAATGTATCATTTATTTTCATCTAGTTTTTTAAATTCATTGGCATGTCATTCATAATTCTTCACTTTTAAAAATTCTATTTTTCTGGTCAGGCTCAGTGGCTCACGCCTGTAATCCCGGCACTTTGGGAAGCCAAGGCAAGCAGATCACCTGAGGTGGGGAGTTCAAGACCAGCCTGACCAACATGGAGAAAGCCCATCTCTACTAAAACACATACAAAATCAGCCGGGCGTGGTAGCACATGCCTGTAATCCCAGCTACTCCAGGAGGCTGAGGCAGGAGAATCGCTTGAACCCTGGAGGTGGAGGTTGCGGTGAGCTGAGATCGCACCATTGCACTCCAGCCTGGGCAACAAGAGAGAAACTCCGTCTCAAAAAATATATATATATATTTTTCCCTATTATTGTCCCCCTTATCATTCTATATCTTGGTGTTTGTTTGTTTGTTTTTTGACAGAGTTTCGCTCTTGTTGCCCAGGCTGGAGTGCAATGGCATGATCTTGGCTCACCGCAACCTCCGCCTCATGGGTTCAAGTGATACTCCTGCCTCGGCCTCCCGAGTAGCTGGGATTACAGGCATGCGCCACCATGCCTGGCTAATTTTTGTATTTTTGGTAGAGACGGGGTTTCTCCATGTTGGTCAGGCTGGTCTCTAACTCCCGACCTCAGGTGATCCACCCACCTCAACCTCCCAAAGTGCTGGGATTATAGGCGTGAGCCACCGTGCCTGGCCTGTATCTTGGTTTTTTAATTTTCTGTTTTTTTCTTGATCACTGGCCAGAAGCCTGTCTCTCTTATTAGTCTTTTCAAAGAATCTGCTTTGGTTTGCTTGATTTTCACTGCTGTCTTTTGTTCTCTATTTTATTTCTGCCTTATTTCTTTCTTCTTTGAATTTATTTTTATTTATTTATTTTTTTGAGACGGAGTTTCACTCTTGTTGCCCAGGCCGGAGTGCAATGGCACGATCTCGGCTAACCACAACCTCCGCCTCCTGGGTTCAAGTGATTCTCCTGCCTCAGCCTCCTGAATAGCTGGGATCCCAGCACTTTGGGAGGTCGAGGTGGGTGGATCACCTGAGGTCGGGAGTTAGAGACCAGCCTGACCAACATGGAGAAACCCCGTCTCTACCAAAAATACAAAAATTAGCCAGGCATGGTGGCACATGCCTGTAATCCCAGCTGCTCGGGAGGCCAAGGCAGGAGTATCACTTGAACCCATAGCTGGGATGCCCAGGTAATTTTGTATTTTTAGTAGAGATGGAGTTTCTCCATGTTGGTCAGACTGGTCTTGAACTCCCGACCTCAGGTGATCTGCCCGCCTCAGCCTCCCAAAGTGCTGGGATTACAGGCGTGACTCACCCCGTCCGGCCTTTGTTTCTTTGAATTTAGAAATATAAACAATGTGTCATTGGCACAGAAACAGAAAAGTAGACCAATACAACAGCATAGATACAGACACGTGTATGTAAAAACCTAATGTATAACAAATCAAGGGAGAAAGGACAGTTGCTTAGTTAAAGGTGTTGAGAAAACTGGCTCATGACAGAGAACAATAAAACTGGATCCCTTCCTCATGACATGTACAAAAATGTATTCTAGGGGACGGGCATGGTGTTCAATGCCTGTAATCCCACCACTTTGGGAGGTCATGGTGGGCGGATCACTTGAGGTCAGGAGTTCGAGACTGGCCTGGTCAACCAGACATGGCGAAACACCATGTCTACTAAAAATACAAAAAATTAGCCGAATGTGGTGGCATGTGCCTGTAGTCCCAGCTACTCAGGAGGCTGAGGCAGAAGAAGCGCTTGAACTCAGAAGGCAGAGATTGCAGTGAGCCAGGATCGTGCCACTGTACTCCAGCCTGGGTGACAGAGCGAGACTCCATCTCAAAAAAAAAAAAAAAAAGGATTCTAGGTAGATTGAGGACCTCAATGTGAAAATAAAACTGTAATGTTAATAGAAATTGTAGGGAGATGTCTGTGACCTAGGGGCTTGGACAAAATTTTTAGACTATAACCCATATGCTAAAGAGATGATTGGATTATAGCAAAATTAAGGATTTATGCTCAATAAAAGACACTATGGACAAAAGTAAGAGATAATATGCAGATTGGGAGAGGATATTTGCAATGTATAAACCAACAAGGGATTTGATACCTAGAATATAAAAAGATTTCCTGTGAATCAGCAAGAAGAGAGGTTGGGTGTAATGATTTACACCTATAATCCCAGTACTTTGGGAGACCGAAGCAGGAGGATTGCTTGAGGCCAGGAGTTTGAGACCGGCCAGACAATACAACATGACCCTGTCTCTAGAAAAAAAAAAAAAATTTTTTATTACCTGGTTGTGGTGGCACACGCCAGTCATCCTAGCTACTTGGGAGGCTGAGGCGGGAGGATCACACGAGCCCAGGAGTTTGAGGTTACAGTCAGCTGTGGTCATGCCACTGCCCTCCAGCCTGGGTGACAGGCGAGACCCTGTTTTTAAAAACAAAACAAAAGAAGGAGGAGGAAGAAGGAGGAGGAGGAAGGAGAAAGGAGGAGGATGAGGAAGGGGAAGAAGGAAGGGGAAGGACAAAAGAAGAAGGAAGAAAGAAGAAGAAAGAAGGAGAAGAAGACAGCAATGCCAATAGAAAATTAGCCAAAGCACACAATAAGCAATTTGCAGAGGAAGAAATTTGAAAAGCCAGCAGTATATGATGAGGTGTTCAAGATCTTTGCAAATCTGAGGAATTAAAATAACAGTGAGGTATCACTTTATCAGCCCGACAAATTTAAGAAGCAGGGTAATGCCAAGTGGCGGTGGGGGTGTAAGGACCTACAAACCCTCCTGCATGGCTAATGGGAGTGTGGACTAGGGCAGCTATTCCGAAGAGCTGTCTGGAAGTACCTTGTCAAATTAGATATGCATTTACTGGGCCAGGTGCGGTGGCTCACGCCTGCAATCGCAGCACTTTGGGAGGCTGAGGCAAGTGGAGAGCCTGAGGTCACTCAGGAGTTCCAGACCAGCCTGGCCATCATGGCGAAACCCTGTCCCTACCAAAAATACAAAAATTAGCTGGATGTGGTGGTGCATGCCTGTAATCCCAGCTACTCAGGAGGCTGAGGCAGGAGAATCGCTTGAACCCGGGAGGCAGAGGTTGCAGTGAGCCAAGATCACACCACTGCCCTCCAGCCTGGGTAACGGAGTGAGACTCTGTCTCAAAAAAAAAAAAAGTAAATGCATTTACTGTATGACCCAACAATTCTGTTCCTGGGTACAATAAATCCCAGGGAAGTACACAGATATATAAGGGGCCATATGCAAGGGTGTTCATCACAGCATTAAGCACAAAAAGGGCAAAAACAAAATGTATGTCCCTCCAAATTAGAAGTTTCCAAGGGCAAAAAAAGCACAAGTTTTCTCTCATTAGTTTCCTAGCCTGTGTGCCCAGGTACCCTACAGTGCTGCATTTCAGTTCCAGGGGTGAGAGTTATCAATAGTTATAATTTTTAAAATAATTATAAATGTTTTTAAAGTATCTCTAACATTTGCAACTGTGTTTTTCCAGTTTAAAATTATTTTGAAGGCCAGGCATGGTGGTTCACGCCTGTAATCCCAGCACTTTGGGAGGCTGAGGCAGGTGGATCACTCGAGGTTAGGAGTTCGAGACCAGCCTGACCAACATGATGAAGCCCCGTCTCTACTAAAAATACAAAATTAGCCAGACGTGGTGGTGCACGCCTATAATCCCAGCTACTCAGGAAGCTGAGACAGGAGAATCACTTGAACCCGGGAGCTGGAGGTTGCAGGGAGCCGAGATTGCGCCATTGCACTCTAGCCTGGGCAACAAAAGCAAATAAGTAAAATAAAATTATTTTGAAATTTTATTTGAACAGTGTGGTGTTTCACACAGTTCCCTCTTTGAACATCTTGGTCCAGTGCAAGATCTAGTGTGTGGTTCCTACTACCAGAGAGGAGCTGTGAGGGGCTGCAGTATACAGCACTTCTCTGACCTTCTGTGGGAATCATTCGACTTAACCTGATTTTTGCCTTGCTCCTGCTCATCAAGATACTTTGTTGGTGTGCGTATGTGTAGTATTTAAACACTTATTAGATTCAATCTGCTCTTTTCACAATTTTTTCTGGTAACATGGATGCTGTATCTTTTATTATTAGAATCAGCATCTATTATTAGGCGCTGCTTTAAAGGAACATAACTGATTTCATTTTCTTAGTTGTTATTTACCCCATTATCTTATCTTCCCTTCCTCCCTTCCTCTTTCCTTTTTTCTTTCTCTCTGTCCCTCATTCTTTCTTGCTCTCCCTCTCCCCAATTTCTCCTTCTCCCACTCTCTATTATTGGATTTTTTTTTTTTTTAACGGCAGCACTTTTATTTTTCCTTACACAATGACGTGTTGCTGGGGCCTAATGTTCTCACATAACAGTAGAAAACCAAAATTCGTTGTCATCTCTTTAAAGAATTGAGAATTATGTACAAAAAAACCTTACATAAATTAAAAGGATGAATATATCTACAGGTGTAAATCCAAACCGCTTCCAACTCAAGGCAAGTAACTGTTCTTGCAGGAAAACATCAGCTAAGAAAGGAAACTGGGTCCTATGGCTTGGACTTTCCAACTCGGACAGACCAGAAGGACAGAAACAACTGGTTCAGGAGCCCTTGCCAGCCTCTAGAGAAATCCCAGAACACTCAGCCCTGACACATTAATACCCTGCACATATTGGAGACTGCTGGCCACGCAGACTCACCAAGCCACAGACTTGTCTTCCACAAGCACATTCTTACCTCAGCCACAAAGTGGCCAAGCCACATGTACTAAAGGTTGAAATCAAAGACGTGTACAGGGTATTAAACACATACCAAGGGGAACAGTTAACTTGATTATAACTTGAATAGAAAGTCAAAATCAGCAACAAGTCTACAATGCAGTGCTGATATCAGATACAAGCTTCAAGAACAAATTTCTTTGTGTGTGTGTGGTTTTTTTGTTTGTTTGTTTTTGTTTTTTGTTTTTTTGTTTTTTTGTTTTTTTGAGACAGAGTCTCACCCTGTTCCTGTTGCCCAGGCTGGAGTGCAGCGGTACAATCTCGGCTCACCACAACCTCCGCCTCCCAGGTTCAAGCGATTCTCCTGCCTCAGCCTCCCCAGTAGCTGGGATTATAGGTGAATGCCATCATGCCTGGCTAATTTTTGTATTTTTAGGAGAGACGGGGTTTCACCATGTTGGCCAGGCCGGTCTCGAACTCCTGACCTTGTGATCCACCCGTCTAGGCCTCCCAAAGTGCTGGGATCACAGGCATGAGCCACCACACCTGGCCACAAATTTCTTTTTGAAGGCTTATTCCAGTTTTGTGAGGCTAGCATGAGGTTTATGCATTTGCCAGGGGCAAATTTATACTCCTGAATTAACCCATGCAGCAAACGCTGAACATGTGCTTGCAGTCCATTTAGAGGCATTTGCAGTGGACGATGGAGGGGCCAGACTTGTCATACATAGCTAATTGCTAATCCACATCTGCTAGAAGGTGGACAGTGAGGCCAGGATGGAACCACCGATCTACACCGAGTACTTGTGCTGTGGGGGCATGATGATCTTGATCTTCATGGTGCTGGATGCCAGGGCGGTGATGCCAGGGTACATGGTGGTGCTGCCAGACAGCACTGTGTTGGCGTACAGGTCTTTGCGGATGTCCACGTCACACTTCATGATGGAGTTGAAGGTGGTCTTGTGGATGCTGCAGGATTCCATGCCCAAGAAGGAAGGCTGGAACAGGGCCTGCAGACACCAGAACCACTTGTTGCCGATGGTGATGACCTGACCTGGCCGTCAGGCAGCTTGTAGCTCTTCTCCAGGGAGAAGGAAGAGGATGTGGCAGTGTCCATCTCCTGCTCGAAGTCCAGGGCGATGTGGTACAGCTTCTCGTTGATGTCGCGCACAATCTCCTGCTTGGCCGTGATGGTGAAGCTCAGTGAGGATCTCCATGAAGTAGTTGGTCAGGTCCCAGCCATCCAGGTCCAGACGCAGGATGGCATGGGGGGAGGGCGTGGCCCTCGTAGATGGGCACCATGTGGGTGACCCTGTCTCCAGAGTCAATGACAATGCCAGTGATGCGCCCAGAGGCTTAGAGGGACAACACAGCCTGGATGGCCACATACGTGGCTGGGGTGTTGAAGGTCTCAAACATGATCTGAGTCATCTTGTCTCTGTTGGCCTTGGGATTTGGGGGGCCTCGGTCAGCAGCAGCGGGTGCTTCTCCAGGGCCATGCACAGCTCGTTGTAGAAGGTGTGGTGCCAGATCTTCTCCATGTCGTCCCAGATGGTGATGATGCCATGCTCGATAGGGTACTTCAGGGTCAGGATGTTGCGCTTGCTCTGGGCCTCGAGGCCCATGTAGGAGTCCTTCTGGCCCATGCCCACCATCACCCCCTGGTGCAGGGGGGTGCCTGATGATGGAGATGATGGAGGTGAACACAGCTCCGGGGCCATCCATCCCCAGCAAAGCCAGCTTTGCACATGCCAGAGCCATTGTCAATGACGAGCGTGGCGATCTCGTCTTCCATTGCAACCTGTGGAGGAGCGGGGCGGCAGAGCCATGGGAGGACATGGTGTACGGGCTGGTGGCAGCAAGTGAGTGTATTACTGGATTTTGAAGTTAACAATTAGCCAAATACTGATTTTTGATAGAAATTCATTCTGAATTATTTTCTTTTTTTTTTGAGACGGAGTCTCGCTCTGTCACCCAGGCTGGAGTACAGTGGCTGGATCTCAGCTCACTGCAAGGTCCGCCTCCCGGGTTTACGCCATTCTCCTGCCTCAGCCTCCCGAGTAGCTGGGACTACAGGCGCCCGCCACCACGCCCGGCTAATTTTTTGTATTTTTTTAGTAGAGACGGGGTTTCACCGTGTTAGCCCGGATGGTCTTGATCTCCTGACCTCGTGATCCGCCCGTCTCGGCCTCCCAAAGTGCTGGGATTACAGGCTTGAGCCACCGCGCCCGGCCTGAATTATTTTCTTTTAAAAAAAAATAGAAAGCATATAGCAGGAGAATTACTTAATTAAATTGATTCCTTGGCTCGGTGGCTATGCCTGTAATCTCAGCACTTTGTGAGGCCGAGGTGGGTGGATCAGTTGAGGCCAGGAGTTTGAGACCAGCCTGGGCAACATGGCGAAACCCCATTTCTATTAAAAATTCAAAAATTAGCCAAGCATGGTGGTGCGTTCCTGTAGTCCCAACTACCCAGGAGGCTGAGGCATGAGAATTGCTTGAGCCTAGGAGGCAGAGATTGCAGTGAGCCGAGATTGTGCCACTGCACTCCAGCCTGGGCAGCAGAACCAGACCCTGTCTCAAAAACAAACAAAAAATCTGTCCAGGCTGGTCATGGTGGCTCATGCCTGTAATCCCAGCACTTTGGGAGGCTGAGGCAAGTGGATCACCTGAGGTCAGGAGTTTGAGACCAACCTGGCCAATGTGGTGAAACCCCATCTCTACTAAAAATACAAAAATTAGGGCCGGGCGCGGTGGCTCAAGCCTGTAATCCCAGCACTTTGGGAGGCCGAGACGGGCGGATCACGAGGTCAGGAGATCGAGACCATCCTGGCTAACACAGTGAAACCCCGTCTCTACTAAAAAATACAAAAAACTAGCCAGGCGAGGTGGCGGGCGCCTGTAGTCCCAGCTACTTGGGAGGCTGAGGCAGGAGAATGCCGTAGACCCGGGAGGCGGAGCTTGCAGTGAGCTGAGATCCAGCCACTGCACTCCAGCCTGGGCGACAGAGCGAGACTCCGTCTCCAAAAAAAAAAAACAAAACAAAACAAAAATTAGCTGGGCATGGTGGTACATGCCTGTAATCCCAGCTACTCGGTAGGCTGAGGCAGGAGAATGACTTGAACCTGGGAGGCAGAGGTTGCAGTCAGCCTAGATTGCACCACTGTACTCCAGCCTGTGTGATAGAGTGAGACTGTCTCAAAAGAAAAGAAAAAAAATCCATACATGAGTGTAAGTAATACTTTGTGAATTTTTAGACTTTTTATTAACCACCGGAGAATATTTATTACACCTGGGTGTTTTTTTTAAAGAATACTGTTTTTATTCTGAAATATGTAGACCATTTTGCATATATCAGCCAGTGTCCCTTACATAATTTATTTCATGTAATTTTCATCTTTCTCATGTAAAATAGTTACTATTTAATCTTTCCCATGTAAATCTCAGTTCAGCCACTTAGTGGATCCAAGTCTCCAGGCAGCTGCCTTAGTCTTTCTGTGTCTCAAGTACTTCTAATCCATATTGTAGAGTGAGGTGAATTTATAGATTTCAAGATCTATAAGTTCTATAGATCTATAGATGAATTTATAGGTTTCAGGATTATACCTGGGTTTTTAAAAATGTTTCAGTGCAATTTATTTTAAAGCACTCTTAATGCATTTAAGTTTTATTTTTACATGCATTAAAATTTAAATTAATTTTTGAACATTTAAAACATTAATTTTTAACATTTAAAATTTTTCTTTTTGGTAGATACTGGGTCTCTTTATGTTGCCAGAGCTAGTCTTGAACTCCTGGCCTCAAGAAATCCTCCCGCCTCAGCCTCCCAAAGTGCTGGGATAGAGGCACAAGCCACCATGCTTGGCCAAAATTAATTTTTGAGCCCAACATGGTGGCCCACACCTGTAGTCCCAGTTACTCAGGAGGCTGAGGCAAGAGGATTGCTTGAGCCCAGGAGTTTGAGTTTGTGGCGTACAATGATTGTGCCTATGAAGGGCCATTGTACTCAAGCTCGGGCAATATAACTAGACCCCATCTCTAAATAATAGTAATTTTTTAGAACCTAACATGTAAATTTAATTTATACAAATATTTATTTTAAAATCTGTATTAGGGTTCTCCAGGGAAACAGAATCAATAGGATATATATGAGAGAGCGAGCTAGAGAGAGAGAAAGACAGACAAACAAAGATTCATTGTAGGGAGTCAACTCACATGATTGTGTAGGTTGACAAGTCCCAATATCTGCAAGGTGAGTTGTCAGGAGGAAGACCCAGGAGTACCAATGGTGTAGTTCCAGTTCAAAGGCTGGCAGACTCAAGACCCAGGAAGAGCTGATGTTTCCGCTTAAGTCTGAAGGGAAGAAAACGCTGATATTCTAGTTTGAAGGCAGGCAGGAGAATTCACTCTTACTTCGCGGAGGGTAATCCTTTTTGTTCTATTCAGGCCTTCAACTGATTGGGTGAGGCCCACCCACATCAGGGAGAGCAATCTGCTTTACTCAGTCTACCAATTTAAATGTTCCTATGTTCCTATCACCCAGGAACATCCCCAAAGAAACCCCAGAATAATGTTTGACCAAATATCTGGGTACCCCAAGACCCAGTCAAGTTGACACATATAATGAACTATCACAAATCCATGCCTTGTGAACTTGGCACCCATATAACACCTCCTTAAACCATATTTAATCGTCAAATGAAGACCATAACAAGGTCATAATTCCATCTAACATGATAAAACTATTCTGCCTACAACCGAAAGCACACTAACCATTTCCCCAGCAAAAGAGGTAAAGTCCTTCACTGATGTTTACTCTTTTCTTTGATATCCTGTCACTTAAATACAATGATATAAAGTTAACAATTCTTAAATACTATTATTTAAAGCCAATACACCTTATGTTACATGATAAGGGAATAAGAGAGGGAAGAAAACATAAGTATTTGATATATATAAACAAATATATTCATAACAAAATAAGGGGGAAATATGACAATTGCAGCCCTTGTTTCTGTAACTAGTCACATGATAACTGATATTTATAACTACCTTCTTCCGCTACCCATTCCATATTCTGTTTACCTTCAGCAAGCAACTCAGCTAGTCATAGTTCTTTACTGGTAGGGTAACCCAAACCTTCATTGCTGTAAAATCTGTTAGTAGTTCTGCCTAGATTGGGTTGTTGTCATTTTCCATTGATCTTAGTCATAAGGGATGGTAACACTAAGAGATTCTCTAGAGGATTTCCTGTATTCTAGAATACTCTTCCTTCCCTCCATTGTGGAGTAGTAGTCCAGTTTCCCCTTGGTAGACAGGATCAATCACTCCAACCAACACCAGAACTCCCTTCTTTGCCTTAAACTCTAGCTCAATGGAATCGTCGTGTCTCCTGGTGGAAGCATTCCTCCCTTTGGAACTGAAACCTCTAGGCTAGCAGACCAAAAGGTCTCTGTAACAGGAGGAGAAATTTTGCTAGTGGGTCACTAGGGTTGATGGGGACCCATTGATTTCCACCCATTGATTCATGGATCTGTGAATCCTGGCTGTGGGAGAAACAACACCATATATTAGATACAGATTCAGGGTATATAGAGACTTCTGGAGAATCTTACCCTAGCCCTGCAAGGTATTGTAACCTAGCTGGCACTGTAACTGAGTCTTCCAAAGTCCATTCCACCATTCTTTCAAGCCAGCTATTTCAGGATGGTGGGGAACATGATGAGAGCAGTGAATTCCATGAGCATGGGCCCATTGCTGCACTTCTTTGGCTGTGAAGTTAGTTCCTTAACCAGAAGCAATGCTGTATGGAATATTATGATGGTGGATAAGGAATTCTGTAAGACCATGGATGGTAGTTTAGGCAGAAGCTTTGTGTGCATGGAAGGCAAACCAGTATCTAGAGTGTCTGTTCCAGTAAGGACAAAACATTGCTTCCTTACTGATGGAAGCAATCCAGAGTAATCAACCAGATAGCTGACAGATCTCCCCAGGAATTATGCCATATTGGAAACTCAGTGATAGTCTCTGCTGGTGGTAGATTAGACACTCAGCAGTGGTCATAGGTTGGCTTTCATGAGTGGGAGTGCATGTTGCTGAGCCCATGCATAACCTCCATCCCTGGCACCATGGCCACTTTGTTCATGAACCCATTGGGCAATGAGGGGATAGCTGGGGAAAGAGGCTAACTGGTATTCACAGAAATGATTATTCTGTCCACTTGACTCTTAAAATCCTCCTCTGCTGAGGTCACCTTTGGTGAGGATTCACATGGGACATAAATATCTTCACTTTTTTTGACCCACATAAGGAAGTCTATCCATATACCTTTTCCTCAGATTTCCTTGTCACTAGTTTTCCAACATGTTCCTCCCAAGTCCCTGACCATCTAACCAGACCATTCGTCACACCCCACAAATCAGTATATGATTGCATATCTATCCCTTTCTCCTTCCAAGCAAAGAGAACAACTAGGTGCACTGCTTGGGAGTTCTACCCACTGGGAGGATTTCCTTTCACTGTCCTTCAGGGATGTCCTAGGAAGGGGTGATAGTGCTGCAGCTGTCCACTTTGGGGTGGTGCCTACATACCATGCAGAACCATCTGTAAACCAGGCCCAAGTCTTCTCTTCCTCTGTCAGCTGACTGTTGGGAACTCCCCATGAGGCCACAGGTGCAGACTGGGAGAGAGAAGACTGTGTATCAGGAGTGGAAACCATGAGCATTTGGGCCACTTCTTCATGTAGCTTGTGCCTTCAGGGCCTGCTCAGGCCCCATCATATATTTACCACTTCCATTTGGTGATGGAGCACTGGTGTGCACACCCAACTTTATGGCTTGCTGGGTCAGATAACACCCAGATCATGATGGGCAGCTCAGGTCACATGGTAACTTGGTGGCCTATGGTCAAGTGTTGTTTCTACTAAAACCCAGTAGCAGATCAAGAGCTGTTCTCAGTAGGAGAGTGGTTATCTGCAGGAGATGGCAAGTCTTTGCTCTAAAATCCTAAGGGCCTGAGCTGTGGTTCACCTATGGGGGCCTGCCAAGAGCTCCAAACAACATCCCTAAATGCCACTGTCATTTCAAGCACCACTGTCATTGGATCTGCTGGATCATATGCCTCAAGTGGCAGAGCAGCTTGTAGAGCATCCTGGAGCTGTTGCAGAGCCTTCTCTTATTCTGGAGCCCACTCAAAACTAGCAGCTTTTCAGGTCGCTTCATAAATAGGCCAGAAAAACAAAGCCATATGAGTAATATGTTGCCTCCAAAATCCAAGGAGGTCCTACATATTAGTCTGTTTTCACACTGCTAATGAAGACATATCTGAGACTGGGTAATTTATAAAGGAAAGAGATTTAATTGACTCCCAGTTCCACATGGCTGAGGAGGCCTCACAATCGTAGTGGAAGGGGAATGAGGAGCAAAGTCACATCTTACATAGTGGCAGGCAAGAGCTTCTGCAGGGGAACTCCCATTGACAAAATCATCAGATCTCGTGAGACTTATTTGCTACCACAGAACAGTATGGGGGAAACTGCCCCATGATTCAGTTGGCTCCACCTGGCCCCACCCTTGACACGTGGGGATGATTACAATTCAAGGTGAGATTTGGGTAGGGACACAGTCAAACCATATCACCCTACTAGGTGTTGTGCCTCATTTTTTGGTTTTAGGAGGGCCCAGATGCAACAACTTACCCTTCATTTTAGTGGGAATATCTCTGGCCAGGCACAATGGTTCATGCCGGTAATCTTAGCACTTTGGGAGGCCAAGGCAGACAGATCACTTGACCTTAAGAGTTTGAGACCAGCCTGCACAACATACGGAGACTCTGTCTCAAAAAAATTAAAAAATCAGCTGGGCATGGTGGCTCATGCCTGTAATCCCAGCACTTAGGGAGGCCGAGGCAGGCAGATTGCTTGAGGTCAGGAGTTCGAGATCAGCCTGGCTAACATGGTGAAACCCCGTCTCTACTAAAAATACAAAAATTATCTGGGCATGGTGGTACGCACCTGTAGTTCCAGTTACTTGGGAGGCCGAGGCAGGAGAATCACTTGAACCCGAGAGGCAGAGGTTGCAGTGAGCCTAGATTGTGCCACTGCACTCCAGCCTGGGCAACAAGAGTGAGACTCCATCTCAAAAAAAGCAAACAAAAAAAAAATCAAATAGAAGGAGTATCTCAATATGCCCGACACCACTGAAGCCCTAGGAATTTCACTGAGGTAGAAGGTCCCTGGAGTTTTTTTTGGATTTATTTTCCACTCTTTGTCATGCAACTATCTTACCAATGTCTAGAGTAGGTACTAGTTCTCACTAAATCCAATCACCATAATCTCATTGATATCATGGACCAGTGTGATATCTCTTGAAAGGGAAAAATGATCAAGATGCCACTGGGTGCAGTGGCTCATGCCTGTAATCCCATCACTTTGGGAGGCCAATGCAGGAGGATTGCTTGAGCCCAGGAGTTTAAGACCAGCCTGGGCAATGTATTGAGACCCTGTTTCTACAAAAAAATTTTTAAAAATTAGCCACATGTGGTGATACATGCCTGGGGTTCTAGCTACTCGGGAAGCTAAAGAGGGAAGATTGTTTGAGCGTGGGATGTCGGGGCCGCAGTGTGCTCTGATCATGCCACTGCACTTCAGCCTGGGTAAGAGAATGAGACCCTGTCTCAAAAAAAAAAAAAAAAAGATCCCTGTGAACTAAATTATGACATAGTGTTGGAGAGTTGATGTATCCCTAATGTAGGCAGTGAAGGTGTATTTCTGGCCTTTCCAAATGAAAGCAAACTGCTTCTGATGGGTTTTATGGACAGGGATGGAGAAAAGGGCATTTGCCAGATCAATAGCTGTATACCAAGTACCTGGGGATGTGTTAATTTGCTCAAGCAGTGAAACCACATCTGGCACAGTGGCTGCAATTAGAGACACCACTGGGTTAAACTTAATCTAGTGTCATCCTCCAAGATCCATCTGTCTTCTGCACAGGAGAAATAGGAGGGTTCAATGGGGATGTGGTGGGAATCACTACTGTAAGAGTTAAAGCGGAAAGAAACACAAAATGTGGCTTAACAGTTAAAGACAGATTTATTTTAAGAAAATAAACCTGAGAGGGGCTTCTGCCCAGTTTCAGTCAGGAGCACTTTCTCTTACAGACTAAGAGTTATATATTGGTTTTAGGGTGAGGGGGCTTATTACAAGCTTGGAATGTTTCTGTGTGGGGGAGAAGTTTTACGGTGGAGTTAAAATGTCTCTGGGCAGAGGGGAGGTTATCTTTGGGCTGACATCTTTCCGGCCAGAAGAGATTTATCTCGAGGCTGGCATCTTCCCACCCAGAGGGGGTTTATCTGAGGGCTAGCATGTTTCTGGTTGGGGAGGAGTTCGGGGTGTTTCTGGTTGGAGATGTTGTTTGTGGTTTACGGTCGTGCTGACCTTAGCCATTATGCTGATGCCCTTTGGATTTAGGCAGTTTTTTATTAAGGTGAATTTTAAAATGACAGTGCTTGTTCAAGATGGCAGTACTCCTGCTCTGTCAACCACACCTGTATCTTTCAAGTCCTTAATGTTGGCACTAATTTCTGCAGTCCCCTAGGAACCTGGTATTGCTTTTGATATATTATTTTCCTAGGTAGAGGCAGTTCTATTGACTTCCACTTGACCTTTCTCACCACAATAGCCCTCACCCCACAGGTCAGACAACCAGTGTGGGATTGTCAGCTGCTGAGTATATGTGTTTCAATTACACATTTTAGAACTGGGGAAATAACCACAGCACAGGATTGGGTATCCACTTGGTCCACTGTGATATGGACATGAGCTAAAATTCCGTTCATACTGTAACCTCCATAAGCCACTATTCTGACGTGATCACAGTGATATTTTGGGTCTCCTGGAGTAAATGTCAAAGCCTGTCTCCAGTAATTCCCAAAAGGTCTGATTATTTCCTTTTCCTCAATGCAGTTATCCTAGTTAAAGGCTATAGGTACCCTTTGGTGAAGGCTGAAAGATACAGCATAGATTTTAGATAGTTTTCTGGGGTTCTTAAGGAAGACTCAGTCTCCCCTTCATTCAAGGTATTCTAGGTCTCTAAGCTGGCTCAAGCCTGGAAATATTGTTTTTAATAGAACATCAAATACCAAACTAAATTTATTTTGCTAAGAGAAATTGATGAACTAAAAGAGAAATAAGTACAGTCTAAATTTTAGATATATGGGGAAAAACCCTGAGATTACTAATTGTGTATCGCAATCCTCTTATGTACATCCTGAAAATGATGGTATCAATATAATACGTACAGTGGATTTACATTTTAAACTTGATCTGTTACCTTTGAATATTTGTCTTACACTGAAAACAAATTCTGACATCTTCAGGAAACCAATATGAATAAGCTAAATATTGACTTAAAATAGTTAAACCCCTTAATAACTTCCTTCAAATAGTTTCTATTATTTCACTGCTTAAGTTCAGCGTTTGAATAACAAAGGTAACATAAGTACTTAAGATCTCAAAGGCCCATTACATTCTATTAATAACGACCAAACAACGTATTTACTGAAAATAGTATTTTTTCTTTGCCTTCCAGTTTTACACTTTTTAAAAACACAAAATTGGACAAGATCAAATAACTAGGTGGTAAAACACTGACTTTAAAAAATTACATCTTTAAACCCATGATAATCATAATTCAAAGTATGGCCTTTGGGGGCAACCTATAAACCTTTGACCCTTTCTTAACACTGACACTATGTGACTGACTTTTCACAAAGAAAACACAAATGCCATTAAGAAAGTGTATTTTTCCTTGACACACTCTGCAGTCTTGGTTAACAGACTCTGAGGCTCCAAACATGTAAACAGTTTATCCTGTATTATGAAAGAGCAAAGTTGTGATAGCAATATAATGAACAATAAAGTATAGTTCTCCCAACAAAGAGCTAAAGATTGAGAAGTGCTGCATTCTTGAAGTCGGTTCAGTTTTACCCAAGCTTATTTTAGGTAATCAAAACCTAGAGCAATGAGCTTAGGTAAAACTTACTAAGGAATACTGAAAGCTAGATTTATTTGCTGCATTTATCTTCATTGTGGACAACACGATTAGAAATCCCAGAATCAGAGATGAAAGCATAGTTTTTCCTGAGATTCAATACTATGCCGGAACCCCACCCCCACCCCCTTGAAAACCAATATATTCCATTTCAGCCTTCACAGGTCGACTAATAAAAAAGTCTCATAATTCAGGCACACACTTTGGCCAAGTTTAGCCTTATCACATCTAAAAAAAATTCATGTATAAAACAAGTTTCAGTTCAAAAATATAGTTTACTTTTTAAGAAGAACCTGCAGGAAATATGAAAATAATTAAATCTGGTAGAAAGGAACTGTTACACCTGCCTGTAATTGAGGAGGCCGAGGCAGGCAGATCATTTGAGCTCAAGAGTTCGAGATCAGCCTGCCTAATGTACATTATAGTGTCATTAGGTACAGCCGTTCTCCAGGCAGCTTGTTTTACTGTTTAGACCGAGGTACTCAACACAGATTTCCTAATTCATGTTACTAAGAGGCACCCTTAAAGTGCTCCATTTCCATTGCTTGGTGCTCCAAAAACCATGCTGGCCCTGCTGCCCTGTCCTTTCAAAGAAGCATAATGGCCAGCTATTCTGGACAAAGAGCGAGATCTTTGGAGATTTTTTCTTCTAGAAGATTAAGAAATCTTTAAGACTTATAGGTTCAGACATACATTCATTACAACAGTCTAGATTGCTTCAAAATATGAAATGAGGCCGGACGCAGAGGCTCACGCCTGTAATCCCACCACTTTGGGAGGCCGAAGCGGGTGGATCACGAGGTCAGGAGATCGAGACCATCCTGGTTAACACAGCAAAACCCCATCTCTACTAAAAATACAAAAAATTAGCTGGGCATGGTGGCAGGCGCCTGTAGTGTCAGCTACTTGGGAGGCTGAGGCAGGAGAATGGCATGAACCCAGGGGGCGGAGCTTGCAGTGAGCCGAGATAGTGCCACTGCACTCCAGCCTGGGCGACAAAGCAAGACTCCATCTCAAAAAAAAAAAAAAAGAAAAGAAAAAAAATATATATATAATGAAGCTGAAATTAACTTTTACATTTAATTTTATACCTCAAATTTCTTTATCACTAAGATGCCAATGTTTTAATGAAAAAGAAAATAGAGTATAAAATTCAGTATCACCTATTTGTCTCAACTACAAGTACAGTGAGTATTAAACAACAATGATAATATGGGAACGAAAACTTGTAGATTTGCCCAAATTAACTTTAGTTCTCCAAATTTGAGGTGTATGGCAAGCTGAATGTTTGTTCTCTCTGCAATTGTTAGTTACATTATCAGCTTAACACTTTCAAACACTGCGGGAGGCATTTCTCTGTTCACACAGACTTAAGCACATATATACTGAGCTGTAAATAGTTTGCCTTCCACGTTTGGTCTCTATTGGACTGAACGAAGGGGGGCGAACATGGGAATAAAATACAAGAGACAAAAGAGTATATTTGGAAGAAGGGGTCAGGGGGTACCTTGCCTCTAGTGGACAAGGGCCCTGAGCTTTACACAGCCCTCCATATTTATTAGGCAAAAGAGCGAAATAGCGGGGTGGTGGGGGTGTGATTGTCGGGTAAGTGTCAGTTGGCCGTTTGAACTACACACCTAGGGCAGTGGGGCCAGCACAAGCTGGGGCCAAAACAAGCTGCTTGGAGAACAGCAGGCTTTGAACTACATCCTTTAAATAGGCGCTAATTTTCTCCATAGGTAACTTCAAGGAGCCATCAGGGAGTGGTGTCCCTCAGCAAACCTTTTGGTGGCAGGACAGTGTGAGTTTGCCCACATCCTGCATTCATGATAAACAGTTTGCTGTTTGATCATATAGCCTCCAGCGAAATGCTGAGTTGGTTACGTCCCACGGGCCTTCAGCTCCCTGCATATCCCCCTTTTTGTTTATGTGTTAATGGAAAGAATATAAGTCCAGGCTGGGCAACTCTTATTATCCAATTGGTGGTCCATCAAATTTTACAGAAAATGTAGCATTAGAGCTGTGTCGTGACTCTTATCAGCCCTCTCTCCGTCTTTGCACTCAGGCTCAGCTGGCTCATGGCTCGTACCAGAGGGACCAGGCCCATGGTTGGCCATCCTGGGTTCCTCCAGTCTCCCGTTCCATGATTGCATGCACAGTTTGTCCATCTCCTGTAAACACACAAGCATACCATCTTCCCCACATCAGTAAATCCACCAGACCTTTCCATTGTCCTTCTTTTGGGGATTTCCGTAACACTTTCGGATAAACTTTCCTCTTCCTCTAACACTTGCCAGTGTCTTTTTGCTGGAGTCTTACCATTCGTACCAGGAGTCAATAAATTTACAGTAAATAAGGCTAAATGTAGTTTTGATTGAGGTGGTAGTTGGCCTCATATGCTCCCTTTTGTCTTTTCAACATGCATTATAATGTTTGATGTGCCTGCTCTATGCCTTGTCCTCTAGGATTATAAGGAATTCCTGTTCTATGGGTTATAGCCCAAAGCTGTAAGAAATTTTGAAAAGCATGACTAGTATAAGCGGGTCCACTGTTAGTTTTTAATTGTTTAGGAATTCCCATATAAGCAAATAATGACAGACAATGTTGCTGTACATGACCAGCTGTCTCACCTATTTGGCATGTAGCATGCAGCATTTGAGAATAAGTGTCTATAGTCACATGAACATAGCTAAGCTTGCCAAAGGTTGCTATGTGTGTAACATCCATTTGCCAAATTTCATCGGGAGCCAAACCTCGTGGGTTACAGCCTTCTACAGGTGTGGCTCCAGGGAGATGCTGGCAAATAGGACAGGCTTGTATTATATAGCCCTAGCTTGACTGCGAGATAAATGGAACATGCGAGTAAGGGCGGAAGTATTTTGGTGCAGAAGTGCATGAGACGCTTGAGCTTGCTGAAACACAGAACCAATTAGTTTGTCTGCTTTCTCATTACTTAGAGATAGTGGCCCAGGAAGTTGTATGTGAGAGTGAATATGAGAGGCCGGACGCGGTGGCTCAAGCCTGTAATCCCAGCGCTTTGGGAGGCCGAGACGGGTGGATCACGAGGTCAGGAGATGGAGACCATCCTGGCTAACACGGTGAAACCCCCGTCTCTACTAAAAAAAATACAAAAAAAAAAAAACTAGCCATGCGAGGTGGCGGGCGCCTGTAGTCCCAGCTACTCGGGAGGCTGAGGCAGGAGAATGGCCTGAACCCGGGAGGCGGAGCTTGCAGTGAGCTGAGATCCGGCCACTGCACTCCAGCCTGGGCGACAGAGCGAGACTCCGTCTCAAAAAAAAAAAAAAAAAAAAAAGAGAGTGAATATGAGAAATATGAAAAGGAGCTGTACGAGAACAAATAACTTATTGAAGTCTTAAAAATAAATTAAGCAGTTCAGGGTCTAGTGTACTTCTAATTGTAGCAGTTTTTATGCAACTGGCTACATTTATAACCTAAGCTGAATCACAGACAATGTTGATAGGATCTGAAGCTGTGAGCTGTAAAACCTGAATGACTGCAATTAGCTTTGAGCGTTGAGCAGAAACCCCAGAGGTCATTATTGTTTTTGGACCTTTTTGGAACAACAAATACTGGTGAATTTTAGGGACTTTTCTATATGTTCTGCATTTAATTGCTCTTTTACCAACAGATGAAGTTGATCTAGCGTCTTATGTGTTAGGGGCCATTGATCCACCCACACAGGTTTGTCACTAAGCCATGCTAATGGTAAGGCAGTGGGCAGAGGAGAAATATCATGATCCCCGTCAGAAATCCTGACATTCTAGCCCTTTTTTATTTGTTTTTCCAGTTACTGATATTGGGTTAGGATTTCATTGTAGAAATTTTCTTAAACCTTTTTCCTTTTGATATCCCATGTCTTTCAACATTTTAAATCCTGAGTTATTAAAGTTTTCATTTGTAAGTCTCATATCCCATGCTGTAAGTAAGTCTCGACCCCATAAATTGATAGCTATATTTGCAACATAAGGCTGAAAAGTATATGACTGTCCATCTGGACCAAAACAAGATAAAATCTCAGCACTTTGTTGAACACTTTGAGCTGTTCCTATACCCACTAGGGACATAGAAGTTAATTTAAGGGCCAGGATGGGGGCCAATTGTCTTTAAATATTACTGATACATCAGCTCCCGTATTCATAAGCCCATAAAATTTCTTTTCTTTAATTTGTACTACACAGATGGGTCTATTAGAGGCTATGGGTTAGGATAGACAGATTTCCTGTATAGTTGTGCTCCCAAATCCTTTATTTCCTCATTTCTCCTTTTGTGGAGAAGGGTGTAATTTGCAGGGAATAAGCAATAATTAGCAATATATTCTCCTGGTTCAAAACCCCAAAGATTTTGTGACATTAAAACTACTTGAATTTCTCCTTCATAATCGGAGTCCATCACTTCTGGGACTACAGTGATGCCTTGCAAGTTAAGATGGCTTTTGCCTAAAATTAGTCCCATGTATCCTGTTGGTAAAGGTCCCCAAATACCAGTGGGAACTTTGATAGGTTTGTCTCCACCAACTAATGTGATTTTTTCCTCTGGTGGGTAGATTTAATTCTACGCTTCCTGGTGTTTCTGGGGTGAGGGAATCAATGTGCCTCCGGGAACCCATTCCTGAAACGGGGTTGAGATCTGTACTGGGAATGCCCTCATTGTTTGTGGGGCCCGGGTTCAGGGCCCGGGTTCAGGCCCCTGTCTCATTTCCTGGCAGGGGGGTGCCATTTTGATGAAATTTTGAGCAGCACTGATTAGTCCAGTGATTTCCTTTGTTACAGCAAGGACAAAGTCCTCCAGTGGGGTTTTTTCCAGTGGGGTTGGGGGGTGGGGGGGAACAGCATTGTAAGGTCCTTTCTGTCCTGAAATCTGGCAACATTCCTTTTTAAAATGTCCAGTCTTTCCACAATTATAACATTTTCCCATTTTAGGGTTTCACCCTTGGCTGCTTTTAGATTTGTCAACTGCTAAATTAGCCATTGCTTGCGCTAACATTGCAGACCGATGAAGCTCAGTTCCTACATCCTGACAAGCTCTGAGAAAAATTCCCAAGTTTTTTGTACACCTCCCTGGTGCCAATGCATGTTTGCATTCTCAAAAGCTAGAGTTAAGGTTAGCCACGGTATGAGGAATCTGATGCTTCACTGCCTCTTGTAATCTTGCAAGAAATTGCGCATAGGGTTCCTGTGATCCTTGCATAATATGTAAAAAGGATTGTACTGGGACTCCCTCTTCAGGAATTGTGGCCCAGGCTTATTTAGCAGCCTGTGCACACTGCTGATAAGCAGTTAACGTTCCAGGTCTGAGTAAGGGCCATTACCTAACAGCATATCCTCTGTAATGTCTCCGTGTCCAGCAACACGGTTCTGTCTAGCCTGGTTTGCACACACTTTTTGTCAATTTAAATTCCATGTCAGATATGCACTCACAGACACGCAAGTTCGCGCCAAGTGTTTCACATCAAAGGGCAAAAGACGCATAGCACCAAACACAGCTTCTAGCAATCCTAAGGTGAATGGGCTTTGTACGCCATTATTTACCACCCTCACTTTTAATTCCTTTAACAACTTAAACTCTAGTGGAGTGTGTTCATGAATAACCTACTGTGGATTATTTGGATCAGGCCTTACAGAAATAGGAAAAGGGCAAGGTCCTAAGGGCTCTCCAGCTATGGCAGAAGACGGTAAAATTCTTTGTATTGGGCTATTTCTGCTACCAAAGGAGGCAGTACAGATGTTTCTGCAATTGGAGGAGGTGGTATAGGCCAATTTTTATCCTCCCTCTCCTGTTTTTCATTTTCAGTTGGAGCTGTAGGTGGGACAACAGATTCTTTCAGATTTTTAGACTTAGCCTGCTGTCCAGCAAAATAATAAGGAGATAATGGCAGAAGTACAGTACGAATTAAACTCCAAGGGGAGAAAACAGAAGAATCAACTTTAAGACCTTTTGGATGAGCCTGTTTTAATCCTTCTCCTGTCCTATCCCAATTTTCCACATCAAGAGTGCCTGCCTGTGGAAACCATGGGTTATGTGTAATAACCTTTTGTGGCTTCTGCAGGAGGTTAGTGTCTGCGAATTAACCTGAGCTCTAGACTGTCTCAACAGAACTTTAAGCAACTGCACATAATGTTTTTCTTTAATAGACAAATTCTTCCCCTTGTTACCCTGATTCAGAAAACTTTCCGTTCCCAGTACTTCTTTAAAGCACTGCTCCCAGTACCTCTTTATGGCACTGACCTTATATCCACTGCCGACAGACTCGTCCCGGGGTCCCCGTTTGCCTTGTCAAATTCAGTTCCTCTGCTCCAGCAGACCTTCTTCGTTCACGTCCTCGAAGTCCCTGTTCTGGGGCGCCACTATGCCGCTGACCTATTGGACTGAACAAAGCGGGGCAAACGCGGGAATAAAAGACAAGAGACAAAAGAGTATATTTGGAAGAAGGGGTCAGGGGTACCTTGCCTCTGGTGGACAAGGGCTCTGATCTTTACACAGCCCTCCGTATTTATTAGGCAAAAGAGATAGAAATGGGGGTGGGAGGGTGATTTTCAGGTAATTGTCAGTTGGCTGTTTGGTTCACAGCAGGCTTGCGAGACTGTATCCTTTGAACAGTAGGCGCTAATTTTCTCAGTAGGTAACTTCAAGGAGCCTGGCATTACCAGGGAGTAATGTCCGTCAGCAAACCTTTTGGTGGCGGGGCATTGTGAGTTTGCCCACATCCTGCATTCATGATAAACTGTTTGTTTTCTGATCATATAGCCTCCAGCGGAATGCCAAGTTGGTCACGTCCCACGGGCCTTCGGCTCCCTGCAATTTTATACCTTAAATGTCTATATCACTAAGATGCCAATGTTTTAATGAAAAAGAAAATAGAGTATAAAATTCAGTATCACTTATTTGTCTCAACTACAAGTACAGTGAGTATTAAACAACGACAATACAGTAACGAAAACAGAACTTGTAGATTTGCCCAAATTAACTCTGTTTTTCCAAATTTGAGGTGTATGGCAAGTTGAATGTTTGTTCTTTCAGCAATTGTTAGTTACATTATCGGCTTAACATTTTCAAACACTGCGGGAAGCATTTCTCTGTTCACATAGACTTAAGTACATATATACTGAGCTGTAAATAGTTTGCCTTCCATGTTTGGTCTCTAAGCACTAAATAGGTAGACTTCAAATCAGTCTATGTTACCCAGTGACCCTCTCTTCAGAGGCATCAGTAATGCATTTGGCAAATGTCTCGAAACATGAATTGTAAATTGACATAGGTACAACCTTGATAGTAAGAGTCCCAAATACGTATTTTTTTAAATGTTAACCTTAGGGGGAAAAATTATAATGATCATCAGCTCTATTTCCTGAAAATTCATCTCTGCAAGTCACAGCTCCACATTTACATACAGTTCTGACCCTCTTTTTGGCTGGGCTATGGTCAATAGAATCTGAAGATATATCTCCAGAACCTTTCATTTGATAATCAAAAGTCAGCTCTTCTCCAGCATTTTTGGTTCTCGTGGAAAACAGTGCTATTCAGGGAAGACGAGTATTGTTGTAGGAGTTATTAAGAAATTATTTTAGGCAGATAGAGAGGAAAAGGGGTCCTTGGGAAGTTTTCGTTTTTTAAAGCATCTCCGGAAAAGTTTCTGTAAAGCCCCGGCTCTTAGAGCCAGGCTGTAAACCCAACTCCTCCCAAAGTTGGTTCAGCCTATGCCCAGTGATTGGCAAGGACAGCTTGAGAGCTGGAAACAAAATGAAGTTGTTTGGGTCGGATCTCTTTCACTGTCTCACTCACAATTTTGCAACGACAGTTTCAAAAGCTACCTATCACTCCTTTGAAAATACCTTGTACACTGGCGGTTAAGTCATAACCTAATTAAGGCTCATTGGTTTCACCTCTGAGGTTACTCTTTGTAAAGTTCAAAAGCCAAACATCTTAACTGCTTGGCGTGGCTGAAGTCAAGTAAGTAACAAGGGATTTTAAAAGATTTTCTTAAAGAGCGCTCAGCTTAATTAAAAGTGAATATTCAAGTTTTAGGTATATTTAAAAGGCCTTTATGTTTTTCTTTTCTTGGATCTTGTTTTCTGGAAGAAGAAGGTTCTTCTCAGTCGGCTGAATTATTTTTCTCCTTTTTTTTTTTTTTTTTTTTTTTTTCTGTCTTGCCATTCTTAATGCATGCATTAAAGGCCCTGAGATAACTTCTGGTAGCATGGGACTCCTTGGGAAAAACAGAGGAGGTGCCACAGACCCCGTTTTAGGGAAAACCCTGTTTTCCTCATGAAACCCCAGGAATTAAAAGCAAATAGATCCCTCTCAAAATCAAAAGCTCTGTTCTGTTTTGCATTGTGTTATATGATGGTTTTGAGTTTTGCAGTATCAGAAATTACTCCGCATTGTAAGAGAACTTTGGTGTATAATAACTAGGTAAAAAATACACTGTAAGGGATGGCTAATAATAGTTATAAATCAGAAAAGCATGCTCTTGGCCACCTGAAAAATAAGGAGACATCCCCACTCCCCACTGGGAGATGAGACTCCTGTCAGGGATGGGCTAATTACAAAATAAGCCAGTTGGCTTTGGGTTGCCTTGCAATGAAATGCATGGTAGAAGCACTACACTGTCTTCTCCCATAGTATCTATATAGTCTTTTCATAAACTAAGCATTGAAATAAAAGCATAGCAAGGAGGTCTTAAAACACTACTCTGCCTTTTAGTAAAAGGGTTATAAAAAGTTTGTAGAAATTTCACTTCATGGTCAAGTTGGTTAGGATTAGATAGAATGATCTATAAGGTTTTATTTAAACCAATTAGGGTTAACATTAACAAACTAATACAAGGGTAAAACTTGGCTTTAAACAGGATTTCCGTGTCATAGTAAAGGCTAATAAAATGTTTTTGCCTTTCAAGTCATCATTTTGGCAAAATAATTTATGGCAGTCTGGGAATTGTCCTTGCTAATGCCTGGCTTTTTGGATGGTTCATAGGGCCTCTGAAACATTTTTAAAAAGAGGTAAACAGCGGGAGGCTGAGGCAGGAGAATGGCGTAAACTCAGGAGGCGGAGCTTGCAGTGAGCTGAGATCCAGCCACTGCACTCCAGCCTGGGCGGCAGAGCGAGACTCCGTCTCAAAAAAAAAAAAATAAAAGAGGTAATCAGGATTATTTGGCATGTTTAGTCACATGAGATTGCCAAAATGATGTCGAATCTTCTTTAAGTTATATTTTGGTGAATAATACTATGTTCAAAAATTGTACGGGATTTCTAAAATTCTAATGTCTTAAGTATATGCTATCAATCATAATTAAAGGTAAAGTTATTGTAAACCATGGATATACACAAATTTCTTTTGTCAGTCATGTTTTTAATTGTAACTACCCCGGAAATGTTGCCATTTGCAGACAATTGTCTTGTTTTGTTCCTTCTTAAAAGACAGTTTATAATGAGGCTATATTAAGAACTTTAACAGGTTTTCTCAAATGCAGGTTTTTAATAGCTTTACAGATTGTAACATTGGAATAGAGAAAGAACATAGGAAACTTTTAAAGAACTGACATGGTCACAAATATCAAGCAAAACAAGAGTTAACTAAATGAGCTGCACTCAGAAAGTTAAAGCAAGCCTTTTATCTTTTGCTTGGAATACTGCTGATCCTTGTTTTGTTTTTCAGAGTCAAGGAGAAACTTATTTTAAACCATTCATGGCCTTTAATAATTGAGTAAGGTATACTCCTATGAACAAAATTTAGAGCATGTTTATTTCTCTGCCTGGTTCCTCTGGAATTTGGAAACTATCTGTGAGTACTCTTAACTTATGGCAATATAGTTGTTTGCATCGGTGCAATAAGAATCCATTTTTCTTTATCAGCGGGACACAATTGGAAAAACTGGTTATTTTACCAAGGCTTTAACTGAAAGGGTGTGTTTCTCTTTAAGGAATCAAGCTTGACATGCAGAGCCAATAAAAACCCCTTGGGGAGAACTGGCCTCATACCTTGTCTACACAGTCCCTGCACAGGGTTCCTAACCTGTGGTCAGTAAAGAATGTCACTTTCTAACAGGTCTGGAAGCTCCGAGTTTATCTTGGGACCTCAAGAGGAGAGGATCACCCAGTCCACAGGTATTTGAGGATACAAACCCATTGCTAGGCTCGGCTTTAAAAGTCTTATCTGAAATTCCTTGTGAAACAGTTTCATCAAAGCCAATCCAAAAGGCCTATGTAGAAATAACCATTCTTGCTGCACTTTATGCAAATAATCAGGCCAAATATAAGACTACAGTTTATTCACAATTTGTTTTTACCAAAAATGAGGACTAGAGAGAAAAATGGTGCTCCAAAGCTTATCATACATTTGTCATTAAGTCCTAGTCTCATTAATTGTTTTCAGGCTTTTCGTCTACATTTTAGACTAACCCTGCTTATTCCTGTGAATCAAGTAGTGATCTCCTGCAGCTTGGAAGAAAAAATAAGGGATGGGTAATGTAAAAATCCGGATCAATATACTGGTTCTGGGCAATTATCCTGCAAATTCTGCCAGGTAATAAAAGTGGGTAGGGTGCCCATAACCCGGAGGTTTCTTTGTTTAGGAAAATAAAAGCAAGAAACTTCATAGACCTCCCCAAAGGGGAATTCTGTATCTTGACAAGTAAAATTTTAGATGAAAATTATCTACCACACCACACTTATGGAAATTGTTATACTCACTCTATTATTTGCAAAAGGGTTATACACAGTAGCACCTTCTAACTGAAATATTAAACAGAGAGTTTCCATCGCTGTCGTATTTTGCTTAATTATTATCCTTATAGCAGAGATAATAGTTACTAACAAAAAGGAAGCATGAAAGTTTTACTATCACTGAGTCTGGTAGGACTTTTTATTGGGTTTAGTGACGCAGTTTTAAATGAAACATGCTGCTTTTGGATTTATACCTCTAGTAAAGGAAAATTTACAGGTACTTAAAAATCAAATCAAAATTATTGACAGGCTCAGGGAAAATGCCGGCTTCAGCCTCGAGTGGCTACAAACCCTCTTGAAGAAATTCCAGTCTTCTTTATGGAATTGGTTAACCCCTTTATTAAGCCCTCTCTTGCTTATATGTCTTGTATTGATATTTGGACCCTGTATACACAATACTATAACTCGAATTGTTTCTTCTCGCCTAGAAGCAATCAAACTCCAAATGGTGCTGTAAACTGAACCACACATAGACAGGCCATTCTTCCGAGGACCCTTAGATCGATCCCAGGAGGAGCCCTAGCTGCTGTTCCCCATTTGACACCCCTTTTCAGCAGGAAGTAGCCAAAAGGAGTCGCCGCCCAAAATCCCCTAACAGCAGTTAGTGTGGTGTCTCCACAGGGAGTAATGTTGTAGGAGTTATTAAGAAATTATTTTAGGCAGATAGAGAGGAAAAGGGGTCCTTGGGAAGTTTTTGTTTTTTAAAGCATCTCTGGAAAAGTTTCTTATAAAGCCCTGGCTCTTAGAGCCAGGCTGGCAACCTTTGATATGCAAATGTAAGCCATTAGAAACTGGGTCCACCCAGGCCTGGCGTGGTGGCTCACGCCTGTAATCCCAACACTTTGGGAGGCCTAGGCAGATGGATCACCTGAGGTCAGGAGTTCGAGACCAGCCTGGCCAACATGGTGAAACCCTGCCTCTATTAAAAATACAAAAAATTAGCTAGGTGTGCTGCTGCATGTCTGTAATCCCAGCTACTCAGGAGGCTGAGGCAGGACAATCACTTGAACCCAGGAGGCGGAGGTTGCAGTGAGCTAAGATCATGCCACTGCACTCCAGCCTGGGCAACAGAGCAAGACTGTCAAAAAAAAAAAAAAAAAAAACTAGCCAGGCGTGGTAGCACATCTATAGTCCCAGCTACTTGGGAGGCTGAGATGGGAGGATCACCCTCAACTGGGGATCGCACCACTGCACTCCAGCCTGGGTGACAGACTGAGACCCTGTCAAATAAATGATGTATGTATGTATATATGTATGTGTGTATGTTAACCTCATCCTAAAACATCCTCACACAACATCCAGAATAATGTTTGACCAAATATCTGGGCACCAATGGCACATTCGAGTTGACACATAAAATTAACCCTCACAATACCATACTGTACAACTTTTGGAGTAAAGCTGGAATGTCATCGCATTTCTAAGACTAACTCAGTGTCCACAAATGATGCTTAAGTCATGAGGATCATCTCAGATTTAGATTTGGATGCCTGACAAGCCCTCACTCTTCAGCCTAAATGTCTGATTTGCATGGAAAATTATCAAGAGATGCAACAATGCCAAGCAGACTATTCCAGGTCAAAATAGTCAAATTAATAATTCATAAATTATTGTATGTTTTGAAGGTATCACAAAGTTAAAGAAAAGTTGCAAGAACAGTACAGATAACTTTTTTCCGGAACCATTTGAGAGTCGGTTGCAGACCTGGTGCCCCATCATTTCTGAATATTTTAGTGTGCATTTTCTACAAACGACATTTTCCAGCATAACCACAATGCACCCATCAATGTCATGAAATTAATGTTGGTACATTACTACCACCTAGTCCTCAGACCCTATTCAAATTACACCAGTTATAATAATTTCTCATAATTTATAGCAAAATGATCCAAACTAGGAGCATGCATTGCATTTTTATGAATGTTTTAAAACAATTAAGTCTGCGTAGTGAGTGAAGCCACAGTGATAGGAAGATGTAAAGGCTTTGCATCTAGAATTTGCTCTGAAAACCCTGAGATTCCAGTAATACATTATTTCATTTACTGTTTTACACAGAGAAGCCCTCATTTGTAAGAGTTTGCCTTTCTATCTGATTTCCACAGGAAATGATACTATCAATATCATACTCAGAATCTAATTACATACAAGGCACTAACCTCTCACCTGTTTTCAGTTTTGTGTAAAGACAAGGGATCAAAACATCCCTCTCTGCTATTTCATACTTAAGTGTGGGAGCTGATCCAAAGGAAGAACAGTTTCAAAAGTTTGTGAGCAAAAAAATTTAAAAGGTGAAGATTTTTTCCTTGAATGATTCTCACCTGGCAGATCTATGGAAAGATTAGCTGACTTTTTGGATCCCTGAATATAGTTAATAGAAATTTGGAAGGACCATGTCAAAATTAACTAATGTGAACTGACAGAGATTTGGGGTTCAAAGCAAAAATTAAACTTTGGAAAAGTGGGCAAGTACTTAATCAGAAACAAAAAAAAAGGAAAGGTTAGGTGAAAATGGTTTCCAGGTGCTGTTGCTGTTATAGTTTGAATCATAAAGAAAAGTTATTAAAAGTCTGCTGTAACAAACCATCATAGACTGGGTGACTTATAAAGAACAAAAATGTATTTCTCACAGTTCCAGAGGCTGGGAAGTCTAAGATTAAGGCATCGGCAGATTCAGTGTCTGGTGAGGGCCCACTTTCTGGTTCACAGATGGCACCTTCTCACTGTCTCCCCATGTGGTGGAAGGGGCAAGGGGTCTGTCTCTCTTGGTACTCTTTTATTAAGGGCACTAATCCCATCCATGGGGCTCCACCTTCATGACCTATTCACCTCCCAAAGGCCCTACCTGCAGATACCATCGTATGGGGGATTTGATTTCAACCTGTGAATTTCGGGGAAGAGGGACAAACATTCGTTTTGTAGCAAAAGGAGTAGAGTAACATCTGCAAATAACTGGAGGAAAGAATTGTTCTTTTAAAACTATTAAATTGTTCAACGGGACTGAAATGATTTCAGGAATGAAATGGAAATTCTGGTAATGGGTGGAAACATAGGTAAATTCTCCTTTTCCATTTACCACCACCTGTCTGAACAGCAATCATTTCTCATTAAGAGTCTAGAATTTGAAGAGATCATGAATAAAAAGTCTTAATCAGAAATTGTGTATAGCTGCTTCCAGCATAAAACCTTATATAAAATGCATATTCACAGAAAGTGCTCAAGTATGTCATGAAAAATATGAAGTTTATTTAAATATTTATACAAATTAAAGATTTACTGTGTTCTCTAACAGTGCATATTTTCTTTTTTGAAATAACTAGATTAAATAAATACAAAGTAACACATTTTTACCAAGCCCCCTTCCCATCCTTCTCATCACCCTCAAACTCCCTCCAAATAGAGTCAGAGAAACAGCCAGAGGGATGTCTCCACTGAGACACAGGGAGGACTTGCACCCAGGCAGTTCAGCAGTTCCTGGGCGGGTGGCCCTCCCCATCTGAGTACCCCTCAATGTGCCTGCTCCTCCTGGGATCCTTTCTGCTCCCTTGGGCCTCTGCTTTTGGTCTGCAATGGTTGGTTATGTAGAGGGATCGGTATTGGGGTTGTCCCAAGCCAGGCTACAGGTTGAGCAGGTAGCCACATAGGCCACATAGCAGGACAGGCCCAGCTGGGGACTCTGATGTCTGCAGTTAGGGGTGGCAGGAAGTAATGGATGCATAGGCGCTGACTCGGCCTGATCTTAAGCCTTAGTCTAGGGGAAAGGTCTGGCTGTTTGCCTGCCTTCCTATTTGGAGCTGATCCCAGGACCAAACAGGATGCCATCGTGCAAGGGCAGGGAGATGAAGGGAGGCCCTCAGAAGAGAATGAGGCCTGAATGCCAGGTAAAGGGCAGGAAGGGGCTCAATCCCAGCAGCACCTCCTGGTGGTAGTTGGGAAAATAAAATGGCCAGAGAGGAGACTGTCCCTGAAGGCATCTCCAGAGCTTGAGTCCCTCCGCAGCCAACCTGATCTCCTAAACCCCTTTGAACTAGGTCCCCTTCTCCACTTAACCTGCCTCCTCAAGAAAGATAGGATGGGGCTGGGCACAGTGTGGCTCACGGCTGTAATCCTAGCACTTTAGGAGGCCAAGGTAGGTGGATCACCTGAGGTCAGGAGTTTGAGACCAGTCTGGCCAACATGGTGAAACCCCGTCTCTACTAAAAATATAAAATTAGCTGGGCGTGATGGTGTGCACCTATAATCCCAGCTACTCGGGAGGCTGAGAGAAAAGAATCACTTGAACCCGGGAGGCAGAGGTTGCAGTGAGCCAGGATCGAGCCATTGCACTCCAACCCGGGTGACAAGAGTGAAACTTCATCTCAAAAAAAAAGCCAAACAAACAAACAAACATAAAACCACCCTGGGCAACATGGCGAAGCCCTGTCTCTGCAAAAAATACAAAAATTAGCCAGGTATGGTGGTGCACGCCTATAGTCCCAACTACTTGGGGAGCTGTGGCAGGAGGATCACTTGAGCCTGGGAGGCGGAGGTTGTAGTGAGCTAAGATCGCACTATTGCACTCTAACTAGGTGACAGAGTAAGACTCTATCTCAAAAAAAAAAAAAAAAAGAAAAGAAAAAAACAAGATGTAAATAACTCCCGTAATCCCAGCACTTTGGGAGGCCAACGCAGGAGGATCACTTGAGCCCAGGAGTTCAACATTAGCCTGGGCAACATAGTGAGACCTTGTCTCTACAAAAAAAATTTTTTAATTAGCCGGGTGTGGTGTTACGAGCCCATAGTCCCAGCTACTTGGGAGACTGAGGTGGGATCACTTGAGCCTGGGAGGTCAAGGCTGCAGTGAGCCGTGATCACGCCACTGCACTCCAGCCTGGGTGACAGAGTGAGACTGTCTTAAAAAAAAAAAAAAAAGATGTAAATAAATGGAGTGAGACACCATATTCACATGCATAAGCTGCTGAACTCAATATTACAAGAATGCCAGTTCTCCCCAAGTTGATCTACAGATTCAATGTGATTCCAATTAAACCCTTATGGGTGGGTTGATTTGTTTTGTTTGTTTCTTTTGGTGGAACTTGACTGATTCTAAAATGTACATATTAATAGAAATGAAAAAGGTTAAGAATAGCCATGACTCCTGAAGAAGAACTATGATGGAGGACTTGATTTCTCAGACGTTAAGGGTTTTTTAAAAAAACAAAGCTGTAGTAACTAAGAGTGTGGTACTAGCAGCCGGGCACTGTGGCTCATGCCTGTAATCCCAGCACTTTAGGAGGCCAAGGCAGGAGGATCACCTGAGGTCAGGAGTTTGAGACCAGCCTGGCAAACATGGCGAAACCCCGTCTCTACTAAAAATACAAAATTAGCTGGGCGTGGTGGCACACGCCTGTAATCCCAGCTACTCGGGAGGCTGAGGCAGTAGAATCACTTGAACCTGGGAGGCGGAGATCGCAGTGAGCCAAGAACGCGCCATTGCACTCCAGCCTGGGCAACAAGAGTAAAACTCCATCTCAGGAAAAAAAAAAAAAAAAAAGTGTAGTATTGGCACAAGGATAGAAAAACGAATCTGGCCGGGCGCAGTGGCTCATGCCTGTAATCCCAGCACTTTGGGAGGCCGAGGCAGGTGGATTACCTGAGGTCAGGAACTCAAGACCAGCCTGGCCAACATGGTGAAACTCCGACTCTACTAAAACTACAAAAATTAGCCGGGTGTAATGGCAGGTGCCTGTAATCCCAGCTACTTGGGAGGCTGAGGCAGGAGAATTGCTTGAACCCGGGAAGCAGAGGTTGCCGTGGCTGAGATTGTGCCACTGCACTCCAGCCTGGGTGACAGAGCGAGACTCCGTCACAAAAAAGAAAAAAGAAAAGAAGGATGAATCCGTGCATATTCGCACACTTGATTTATCAAAAATGTGTCTCTGTAGAGCCATGGGAGCAGGGCAGTCTTTCCAACAAATGGTGCTGGGACAATTGGGTGCCCAGTTAAAAAAACTAAAAATAAATTGGGTATTTACTTCACATTATGTATTTTTTTTTTTTTTTTTTTTTTTTTTTTTTTGAGACGGAGTCTCGCTCTGTCGCCCAGGCTGGAGTGCAGTGGCGCTATCTCGGCTCACTGCAAGCTCCGCCTCCCGGGTTTACGCCATTCTCCTGCCTCAGCCTCCCGAGTAGCTGGGACTACAGGCGCCCGCCACCTCACCCGGCTAATTTTTTTGTATTTTTAGTAGAGACGGGGTTTCATTGTGTTAGCCAGGATG
Organism: Macaca fascicularis; assembly: GCF_037993035.2. Classification (NCBI taxonomy): domain Eukaryota; kingdom Metazoa; phylum Chordata; class Mammalia; order Primates; family Cercopithecidae; genus Macaca; species Macaca fascicularis. The sequence continues at coordinate 53,159,427 of NC_088395.1, forward strand.
GTCTCGATCTCCTGACCTCGTGATCCGCCCGTCTCGGCCTCCCAAAGTGCTGGGATTACAGGCTTGAGCCACCGTGCCCGGCCCACATTATGTATTTTTTTAAAATCAAATAATTCCCAGGTAGATTATAGACCTAAGTGTGAAAAGCAAAGAAAGTAACAAAGAAGTATATTCTTGACATTAGAATAGTAAAAGATTTCTTTTTTAAAAAATAGAGATGGGGGGTCTTGCTACATTGCCCAGGCTGGTCTCAAACTCCTGGCCTCAATCCTCCCACTTTGGCTTCCTAAAGTCCTGGGATTACAGGCATGAGCCACCACGCTGGGCCTGGGATGGTAAAAGACTTATTAAACAAAACACCAAAAGTACAAAGCATGAAAGGGAAGGACTGGTAAAATTGACTCCATCAAAAATAATAACTTCTTCACCCAGAGACACCATAAACAGTACAAAGGAAAACCACAAAATGGGAAAATATGTTTGCCTCACTTAAAATCAGATTCCATATCCAGATTGTAAGATGAAGTTCTACAATTCAACAAGAGAAAGATAGATAATCAATAGAAAAATATGCAAAAGAGTCGAACAGTTTTACAAGAGAGTACTTGAATGACCAGTAAAAAATATGAAAAGGTAGGCCTGGTGTGCTGGCTCATGCCTGCAATCCCAGCAACTTGGGAAGCCCAAGTGGGAGGATCAGTTGAGACCAGGAGTTGAAGACCAGCCTGGGCAACATAGTGAGACCATCTCTACAAAAAAAATTTTTTAATATCCAGGCGTGATGGTGGCATGCCTGTAGTCCCAGCTGCTTAGGAGCCTGAGGCAGGAGGACTACTTGAGCCCAGCCCTGTAGTTCGAGGCTGCAGTGAGCTATGATCGTGGCACTGCACTCTAGCCTGGGCAACAGAGCAAGACCCTGTCTCTAAAAAGAAAAAAATATTAAAGGTGCTCAACTTCATTAATTATCAGGAAAATGCCTATTTTAACCCACATGAGATACCATTTTGCAATTCTCAGCTTGGCAAAAATTTAAAATTGACTGTTCCAAGGGTTGGGAAGTATGTGGAATAATAGGACCTTTCATACTCTGCTGGTTGGGAGTATACATTAGTAAAACTACTTCAGGAAAGTTTGACACTAGCTAGAAAAGTTAAAGATGTGTATACCTTTTGTCCCAATAAGTCATACACCCTACAGAAATGTACGCTTAGGGCCGGGCGCAGTGGCTCACGCCTGTAATCCCAGCACTTTGGGAGGCCGAGGCAGGTGAATCACCTGAGGTCAGGAGTTTGAGACCAGCCTGGTCAACATGGTGAAACCCCATCTCTACTAAAAATACAAAAATTAGCTGGGTGTGGTGGTGCATACCTGTAGTCCCAGCTACTCGGGAGGCTGAGGCAGGAGAATCACTTGAACCTGGGAGACGGAGGTTGCAGTGAGCCGAGATCACACCACTGCGCTCCAACCTGGGCGACAGAGCAAGACTCTGTCTCAAAAAAAAAAAAAAAAAAAGTCTGCTTATGTGTACCAGGAAATATGTACAAAAATGTTCTTGCAGCATTGTTTATACAGTTAAAAATCAGAATGTTCCAAATGCCTTTCAAAAGTAGAGTTGATAGATTATGGCAGATTCATACAATGAAATACTGTTGCCAAACACCAGGGGTTCGGCCTAGGTCTGGTTTCTTGCTGCACAGAAAGCCAATCACTGAGATGAATATTGCCAGGGAAGAACAGCTTTAATGCCAGTAATGTCAGCCAGGAGATGGGAGACCAGTCTCAAATCCATCTCTCCAACTGACTAAAGTTAGGGGTTTTTATAGTAGGCAAGGAATGTAAAACAAGAATTAGGGAGAGGTAAGGAAGAGGAGGAGTTGGTCAACAGGCAGCAGGTGGTTGGATGAGGGGTCTGGTGTCTCACCGTAACCATATGCAGGAAAACAGAAATTCGGGAGGTATAAAGAAGAGGAGTTTGTCAACAGGCAGCAGGTGTGTCTCATTGTCTAGATGTGGTAATATGGGAGGTTTCAGATCCTCGATTCTCTCTGGGAGGCCTGATGATTGGTTTCCTGAGAAAGGAACTCAGATAAAAACAAATATAAGTTTCTCAATTTTCGGTTTAGTGTGAAAACTGGGTTGATTTCAATACTATACAGGCAAGAAGATAAAGCACAGCTATATGTTAAAACATGGATCAATCTTAAAAGCATAATGTTGAATGAAAGAAACCAAACACAAAAGAATACATACTGTTATGACTCTATGATGTTAATAAAAACAGGCAAAACTAAACTACACAAATAGGAAGTCATGCTTAAGTGGTAAAATGTTAAAGAAAAGTAAGGAAGTGGTGACCATAAAAGTCAATGTTTGGATCCTGAATCAATCTAACTATTAAAAGATACATTTTGGTCGGGTGTGGTGGCTCACACCTGTAATCCCAGCACTTTGGGAAGCAAAGATGGAAGGATCACTTGAGGCTGGAAGTTGGAGACCAGACTGGACAACATAGCAAGACTCTATCTCTTACAAAAAAATTCAAATTAGGTGCACTTGGTTTCTCAAGTCACCCACTTGGCCCTCTTCCAAGGTGTACTTTCCTTCTTTTCTTTCCTTTCCTTACTGTTCTAAAGCTTTTAAATAAACTTTCACTCCTGCTCTGAAAAAAATAAAAATTAACCAGGTATGGTGGTGTATGCCTGTAGGCCCAGCTACTCAGGAGGCTGAAGCTGAAGGATCAGTGGAGCCCAGAAGTTTGAGGTTACAGTGAGCTATGATTGTGCTGCACTCCAGCCTGGGTGACAGAACAAGACCCTGCATTTTAAAAAAAGTTTTATTTGTAAATAATTTTTCAAAATATGTTTTTAGTTAAATTGGGAACATTTGAATATAGTGACGTTCATTTGACTATGATGACAGTAAGGAAGGATTGTGAATTGTGTTAGGTGTACTAATGATTTTGTAATTACATAAGGAAATGTCTTCGTATCATGTTTCACAATTTTAAAAGGCAAATAAAACAGGAAACAATTTTTGCATGAATGCCCTCTAATTGTAACAGGAATGATCTTTCAGGTAAATAACGTCCTTGCATCTGTGAAACTTCTATCTATAGACACTAAGAAACAACAGATTCCTGTTTGGAGCAATAATCAGTTATTATGTCATTTGGCTTAAACTGACTCAGCTTAATGTTTAATAAGTAAATTGTTAAATGTTTGAGAAGGAAACAGATGTACTTGTACACATCTTTCTGGTCTGTTCTAATGTACTCTTTGCTTTAGCTCGGATCAAAATGTTTGAAGAAAAACAACCTTTTTTTTTTTCAAGGTTTCACTCTGTCACCAAGGCTGGAGTGCAATGGCGTGATCACGGCTCACTGCAGCCTCCACCTCCCGAGCTCAAGCAATCCTCCCACCTCAGCCTCCAGAGTAGCTGGGACTATAGGTGCATGCTACTATGCTCAGCCAATATTTTATTTTTTGTTGACCCAGGGTCTCACTATGTTGCCCAGGCTGGTCTTGAACTCCCGAACTCAAGCGATCCTCCTGCCTCAGCCTCCCAAAGTGTTGGAATTATACACCTAAGCCACCATGCCTGGCCAGAAAAAAACTTTATTCTTGCTATTTCAGTGCATTTTTTAAATGCCTGAAATGTGTTCAATATGTTCTGTATCTTAGAACCTCTGCAACTCAATGTTTCCTGCTTTCAAAGCAAAGTATGGAGAACATTTGCTTGTATTGGACATGAGGGTATATGTGTATATATGGGTGTTTTAAAGTATACACATGACTGGCCTTTTCATTCTTTGTCTCTATGTGATGCTGTATTTGAGAAGCTACACTTTGTTTTAGTCTAATAGGTAGTATCTTTTGACCATTTATGAACAACAATAAATACATATTGCTGACATAATTAAGAAAAAACTCTTTAAAGGCAAGATCATGGTTGTAAACTTTTAGTTCAAGGCATGGTCAGACACTGGAGAGCTTCTTTCACTGCCCTCAAAAAAGAAATCTCCTTTACACCCTTCAAAAAATTAACTCAAAATGGATCATACACCTAAATGTAAAATGCAAAACTGTAAAACCCCTAGAAGATAACATAGGAGAACATGTTAGTGCCCTTGGGTATGGCAGTAAGTTTTTAGGTACAACACCAAAGGCATGATCCATGAAAGAAATGATTGATAAGCTGGACTTCATTCAGATTAAAAACTTCTGCTCTGCAAAAGACACTGTCCAGGCGCGATGGCTCACGCCTGTAATCCCAACACTTTGGGTGGCCGAGGTGAGTGGATCACCTGAGGTCAGGAGTTTGAGACCAGCCTGGCCAACATGGTGAAACCCCGTCTCTACTAAAAACACAAAAATTAAACCCGGGTGTGGTGGCGCACACCTGTAATCCCAACACTGTGGGTGGCCGAAGCGGGTGGATGACGTGAGGTCAGGAATTCAAGACCAGCCTGGCCAACACGGTGAAACCTCGTCTCTACCAAAAACACAAAAATTAGCCAGGCATGGTGGCAGGTGCCTATAGTCCCATCTACTCGGGAGGCTGAGGCAGGAGAATCGCTTGAATCCGGGAGGCGGAGGTTGCAGTGAGCAAAGATCGTGCCATTGCACTCCAGCCTGGATGACATGAGCAAAACTCATCTCAAAAGAAAAATTCAAAATTAGCTGGGCATGGTGGCAAGCGCCTAATCTCAGCTACTTGGGAAGCTGAGGCAGGAGAATGGCTTGAACCCTGGAGGCAGAGGTTGCAGTGAGCCAAGATTGCGCCATTGCACTCCAGCCTAGGTGACAGAGCGAGACTCCCTCTCAAAAAAAAAACAAAAAACAAAACAAAAACAAAACAAAAACAAGACACTGTCAAGAGAATGAGAAAACAAACTATAGATTGGTATAAAGTATTTGCAAAAGACATATCTGATTCTTTATCTAAGACACATAAATAACTCTTAAAACTCAACAATAAGAAAAGGAACATCCCGATTTTAAAACAGGCAAAAGAAGCCTGGCATGGTGGCACACGCATGTAGTCCCAGCTACTTGGGAGGCTGAGGCAGGAGGATCATTTGACTGAGGAGATGGAGATGAGCCTGGGCAACACAGCAATACCCCACCTCAGAAAAAGAAAAAGGGCAAAAGACCTGAACAGGCACCTCACCAAAAAAGATATACAGATGGCAAATAAGCATGTTAAAAGATGCTCCACATCATATGTCATTAGGGTTTGCAAATTAATACAGGGAGATACCACCACATACCTCTTAGTATGGCCAAAATCCAGGACACTGACAATACCAAATGCTGATGAGGATGTGGAGCAACAGGAACTCTCATTCATTGCTGGTGGGAATGCAAAACGGTTCAGCCACTTTGGAAGACAGTTTGGCAGGTTCTTACAAAACTAAACATATTCTTACCTTACCATTCAGCACACTCTTTTATATTTGAAAAGTGATTTGAAAACCTACAACTACGGCCGGGCGCGGTGGCTCAAGCCTGTAATCCCAGCACTTTGGGAGGCCGAGACGGGTGGATCACGAGGTCAGGAGATCGAGACCATCCTGGCTAACACGGTGAAACCCCATCTCTACTAAAAAATACAAAAAACTAGCCGGGCGAAGTGGCGGGCGCCTGTGGTCCCAGCTACTCGGGAGGCTGAGGCAGGAGAATGGCGTAAACCCGGGAGGCGGAGCTTGCAGTGAGCTGAGATCTGGCCACTGCACTCCAGCCTGGGCGACAGAGCCAGACTCAGTCTCCAAAAAAAAAAAAAAAGAAAACTTACAACTACATAAAAACCTGCAATGGATATTTATAGCCGATTTATTCACAACTGCGCAAACTTGGAAGAAACCAAGATGCCCTTCAGTAAGTAAATGGATAAACTGTGGTACATCCAGACAACAGAATGTTATTCAGCAATAAAGATAAATAAGCTATCAAGCCACCAAGAGACATGGAAGAATCTTAAATGCATATTAATACATGAAAGAAGGCAATCTGAAAAGGCCATATACTATATGATTCCTAAATAATAACATTCTGGAATAGGTAAAACTATGGAGACAGTAAAAAAAAAAATCAGAAGTTGCTAGGAGTTACGGGAGGGAAGTATGAATAGGTGGAACACAGAGGATTTTCAGGGCAATGAAACTACTCTGTATGATACTATAATGGTGCATACATATAATTATACATTTTTCAAAACCCATAGAGTGTACAACACCAAGAGTGAACCTTAATGTAAGCTATGTACTTGACTAATTATGTGCCAATGTATTGACTATAACGAATGTACCACTCTGCTGGGGATGTTGATAGTGGGGGAAGCTGTGTCTGTGTAGGAGCAGTGGGTATATGGGATACATACTTTCCACTCAATTTTGCTGTGGACCTAAAACTGCTCAAAGAAATAGAGTCTCACTCTGTCACCCAGGCTTAAGGGCAGTAGCATGATTTCGGCTCACTGCAACCTCTGCCTCCCAGGTTCAAGCGATTCTCTTGCCTCAGCCACCCGAGTAGCTGGGATTACAGGTGCCCACCACCACATCCGGCTAATTTTTATATTTTTAGTAGAGGAGGGGTTTCACCATGTGGGCCAGGCTGGTGTTGAACTCCTGGCCTCAAGTGATCCACCCTCCTTGGCCTTCCAAAGTGCTGGTGCTGGGATTAGAGGTGTGAGCCACCGTGCCCAGCACATATATATATATATATATATATATTTTTTTTTTTTTTTTAAAGTAATCTTTTTATCTCTTCCAGGTGCAGGACTGATGCAGCCTGAAATCAGACATAAAACCAAATCCTGCAGGTTACTGAATTACAATGCAGGTTGAATTCATAAGATCTCCAGGTCTCATATGCAAAAACATGGCCACTGATTAGGGAAAAATGGGACCTTGAGAATAGGACTAGGAACATCAGGATTGATTTGGATAGATCTGAGCACCCTAAACCCCAACCCTCACTGAGTCTCCCTTGGCAGCAGAAGCAGCCCTTCTTCCCCAGTCTATGGGGCTGGTCCTGCCTGACTTGGGGACCCTCTCACTGTTAGGCTAATCTTTTCAATATCCACCCGTATCATCTCTCGTTGCCTCCAGACCCATTACTGAATTCAGATTCCTGTACGTCCCAGGAAGTAAAGTCAAACCTATGAGGAGAAAGCACACACACACACACAAATGATAAGATGTAGCTAGTTTATACTGGCAGAAACCTCCATAATATGGGTGACAGAGTGAGACCATGTCTCAAAAAAAAAAAAAGAAAAAAAGAAACCTCCATAATATGTGAGAATTGATTCTATGGATGATAGATCAGGGAAAAAGAAGTGTAATTTTTGATAGGGCCAAAGTTTTTTGTTTTGTTTTTGTTTTTTTGAGACGGAGTCTCACTCTGTCTTTGAGGCTGGAGTGCAGTGGCGTGATCTCAGCTCATTGCAAGCTCCACCTCCCGGGTTCACGCCATTCTTCTGCCTCAGCCTCCCGAGTAGCTGGGACTACAGGCACCCGCCACCACGCCTGGCTAATTTTTTGTATTTTTAGTAGAGACAGGGTTTCACTGTGTTAGCCAGGATGATCTTGATCTCCTGACCTCGTGATTCGCCCGCCTCGGCCTCCCAAAGTGCTGAGATTACAGATGTGAGCCACCTTTTTTTTTTTTTGATACGGAGTTTTACTCTTGTTTCCCAGGCTGGAGTGCAATGGCTTGATCTTGGCTCACCGCAACCTCCGCCTCCTGGTTTCAAATGATTCTCCTGCCTCAGCCTCCTGAGTAGCTGGGATTACAGGCATCCGCCACCAGGCCGGGCTAATTTTGTATTTTTAGTAGAGATGGGTTTCTCCATGTTGGTCAGGCTGGTCTTGAACTCCCGACCTCAGGTGATCCACCCACCTTAGCCTCCCAAAGTGCTGGAATTACAGGTGTGAGCCACCGCGCTGGCTGGGCCAAACTTTTTTATTGTGGTAAACTATATATAACATAAAAATTTCTGGAAGGGCGTGGTGGCTCATGCCTGTAATCCCAGCACTTTGGGAGGCCGAGGCGGGCAGATCACCTGAGGTCAGGAGTTCGACACCAGCCTGGCCAACATGGTGAAAGCCCATCTCTACTAAAAATACAAAAATTAGCCAGGCATGGTGGTGGGCACCTGTAATCCCAGCTACTCGGGAGGCTGTGAGGGAAGAGAATTGCTTGGACCCAGGAGATGGAGGCTGCAGTGAGCCGAGATCTCAGCACTGCACTTCAGTCTGGGCGATAGAGTTGAGACTCCACCTCAAAAAAACAAAACAAAACAAAAATCCATTTTAACCATTTTTGAGTGTACAATTAGATGGCATTAATTACATTCACAATGTTCGGTAACCATCACCACTACAGTATCTAGTTCCAAAACTTTTTCATCACCCCAAACAGAAACTCTATACCCATTAAGCAATCATTTCCCTATTACCTGCAGCCTCTGGTAATCTCTAACCTACTTTCTGTCTCTATGAATTTGCCTAGTCTAGATAATTTCATTTAAGTGGAGTCATACAATATTTGTCCTTTCGTGTCTGGATTATTTCACTTAGAATAATATTTTCTTTGAGACAGGGTCTCACTCTGTCATCCAGGCTGGGGTGCCGTGAGCAATCACGGCTCACTGCAGCCTCGACCTCCCCAGCTGGGCTCAGGTGATCCTCCCACCTCAGCCTCCTGAGTAGGTGGGACTACAGGAGTGAGCCACCACACCCAGCTAGAATAATGTTTTCAAGGTTCATCCATGTTGTAGCATGTGTCCAACCTTTATTCTTTTTGTGGCTGAATAATATTCCAGTATTTGTATATACTGCATTTTGTTTATACAGTTATCTGTTGATGGGTACTTGGGGTTTATTTACCTTTTGGTTATTGTGAATAATGATGCAAAGAATGCTGGTTCAGAAATATGTTTTGACTCCTTGTTTTCAGTTCGTTTGGATATATTCTTAGGAGTGGAATTGCTGGGTCATATGATAATTCTCTGTACCAGGACTCCAATTTCTCCCCATCTTCTCCAATACTTATTATTTTATTATTATTATTATTATTATTATTATAGCCATACTAGTGGGTATGAAGTGGTAACTGATCTAATGATGTTGAGCATCTTTTCATGTGCTCTTGGCCATTTTTATATCTTGGGAGAAATATCTATTCAAGTCCTTTGCCCATTTTTTTTTCTTCCTAATCACAAAGACATGATCCTTTGGTTTTTTTGTTTTTTTGGTTTTTTGGTTTTTTTTGAGACAGTCTTGCTCTGTTGCCCAGCCTGGAGTGCAGTGGCATGATCATGGCTCACTGTAGCTGCCACCTCCCAGGTTCAAGTGATTCTCCTGCCTCAGCCTCCCAAGTAGCTGGGATTACAGGCACATGCCACCACGCCCAGCTAATTTTTGTATTTTTAGTAGAGATGGGTTTCACCATGTTGGCCAGGCTGGCCTTGAACTCCTGACCTCTGGTGATCTGCCCACCTCTGCCTCCCAAAGTGCTGGGATTACAGGCGTGAGCCACCGCGCCTGGCCTCCTTTGCCCATTTTTAAATTGAATTGCTTGTCTTTTTGTTGTTGAGTTGTAGGAGTTATTTGTATATTCTGGATAGCAAATCCTTATCAGATATATGATTGCAAATATGTTATCTTATTCTGTAGGCTGTCTTTTCACTTTCTTGATGTCCTTTGATGCACAAAATTTTTAATTCTGATGAAGTCCGATTTATCTGTTTTTTCTGTTGTTGCTCATGCTTGTGGTGGCTGTTGCTACATCCAAGGTCATGAACATTAACTCCTATGTTTTCTTCCAGTTTTATGGTTTTAGGACTTAAATTTAGGTCATTAATCCATTTTGAGTTAATGGTATATGGTGTGAAGTAGGCATCCAACTTCATACTTTTGCATGTGAAAATCCAGTTGTCCCAGCACCATTTGTTGAAGAGACCAATCTCTCCCCCCATTGAATGGACTTGGCACTCTTGTAAAAAATCAATTGGTGGCTGGGCACAGTGGCTCACACTGTGCAAGACTTGGAAGACTTAATACTGATAAGATGTTAATACTAGCCAAAGTGATCTACAGATTAAATACAGTCCTTATGAAAATTCCAACAGCCTTTTTGCAGAAATGAAAAAGCTAACCGGGTGTGGTGGCTCACGCCTGTAATCCCAACACTTTGGGAGGCTGAGGTGGGAGGACTGCTTGAGCCCAGAAGTTTGAGGCCAGTCTGGGCAAGAGTGAGACCCTGTCTCTACAAAAAAAAAAAAAAAAAAGTAGCTGGGTGTAGTGGCACATGCCTTTTAAATCCCACCTACTTGGGATGCTGAGGTAGGAGGATCACTTGAGCCCAGGAGTTTGAGGCTGCAGTGAGCTTCAAACTGCAGTGAGCCAAGATTACACCACTGCACTCCAGCCTGGGCAACACAGCAAGACTGTGTCTTAAAAAAAAAAAAAAAAAAAAAAATTGGCCGTTTGACTTTGTTCTTTTTTTTCTAAGACTGTTTTGGCTATTCACGGCCCCTTGTAATTCCGTATGAATTTGAGGATCAACTTTTTCTTTTTTTTTTTTTTTCTTGAGACGGAGTCTCGCTCTGTCGCCCAGGCTGGAGTGCAGTGGCGTGATCTCAGCTCACTGCAACCTCCGCCGCCCAGGATCAAGTAATTCTCCTGCCTCAGCCTCCCGAGTAGCTGGGATTACAGGCACAGATTACCATGCCCGGATAATTTTTTTAAATGATTTTTAGTAGATATGGGGTTCCACCATGTTGGCCAGGCTGGCCTCAAACTCCTGACCTTGTGGTCTGCCCTCCTCAGCCTCCCAAAGTGCTGGGATTACAGGCATGAGATACCACACCTGGCTAGCTTTTTCATTTCTGCAAAAAGCCTGTTGGAATTTTCATAAGGACTGTGTTGAATCTGTAGATCACTTTGGCTAATATTAACATCTTACCAGTATTGTCTTCCAGTCTATGAACATGAGATGCCTTCCCATTTCTTTGGATCTTTAATTTCTTTCACCAATGTTTCATGGTTTTTAATGTACAAGTCTTTCTCTTCCTTGATTAAATTTATTCCTAGATATTTTATTCTTTTAGATGCTATTGTAAATTGAATTGTTTTCTTAACTTCATTTTGAATTGCTCATTGCTAGTGTTTAAAAGCACAACTACTTTTTATGTGTTGATCTTGCACCTTGCAACTTTGCTGAATTTATTAGCTCTATGCCTTTTTGATTTTTTTTTAAGAGAGACGAGGTCTCATTTTATCACCTAGGCTGGAGTGCAGGGGCACGATCAAAGCTCACTACAGCCTCAAACTCCTGGACTCAAGGGAGCCTCCCACCTAAGCCTCCCTTGTAGCTGGGAGTACAGGCACACATCACCATGCCCAGCTAATTTTTAAAAATTTTTTGTAGAGATGGGGTCTTGCTATGTTGCCTAAGCTGGTCTCGAACTCCTGGCTTCAAGCAGTCCTCCCACCTCAGCCTCCCAAAGTGCTGGGATTGTAAGTGTTGGCTACCACACCCAGCCTGAAATGCCTTTTCTGCATCAAATGAGATGACCATGTGTTTCTTTTCCTTTGTTCTATTAATGTGATGTTATTACATTGATTGATTTTCTTATGTTGAACCATTCCTGCATTCCTAAGATAAATCCCACTTGGCCAAGACGTATCCTACTTTTAATATGCTGTTGGATTTAGTTTGCTAGTATTTTGTTGGGGATTTTGCATCTATATTCATAAAGGATATTTGTCTGTAATTTTATTTTCTCGTGATGTCTTTATCTGGTTTGGGTAGGGCCAAACTTTTCAGTATGGGTACACTCATCAGCAATCTTGGATGTACTTTGTTAGTTGAAGCAGCTGGGAGTATTTCTAAGAGTTGTTCCATTGATTGTCCAAAACCTCTACTCAATAGTAGCTTGTGTTAAATGAGGTTAAGATGCCAGAAATTCCATGGTACAGTGTAGGCAGGGGAATCCATTGTTTAGGGCAATAAGAATGTTGGAATCGATTAGTCATGTGTAACACATTCAACTCACCCTTTTGACTATGTGGACATTGACATTCCTTTCACAGAACTTTGAGAAATACACTGTGGTAGGGACTACCTAAGTGGTCATTAAACTTGTTTCCTCTTCCTCCTAGGGACAGATTTAGACTACATTTGTCAGTGTCCCTTACAATTGGGTATGCCCATTATCTGAGTTCTAGCTAATGGAATATGAGAAGTGATGTGTGCTACATCCGGCTCATAGTAACCTCCCACATGGTCTTTTCCTCTTCTGGCTATTTAGGATGGAGATGACAATAAATACAATGATGACCATGTTTTGAAGACGGCAGACCTTCTAGACAGAAAGTGCCTAGGCCTCTGAATCATCACTTAGAAGAGGGAAACTCAATTATTAACACCTGTTTTGGAATACTACAGAAGCAAGAAGTAAACTTGTCTTAAATCCCAGAAAATTTTTTTCTGTCTCAGGAGCTAGATTTACCTTAACTAGTATATGAATGAGTACCAGTATTATAAAGCATTGAAATGATTTATTTCTGCAGATGAGGGTCATGGTGAGAAATCATGAATGGGCTCCCTGATTTCAATGGAGGTGATAGGTTCATCTCCAAAGAGAAGTTGGGTCTCATTCTTATAATGGATAGCAGAGCCATAGCAATAATCAGGTTTGACCTCTGGAGGTTTGTAACAGTCGATAATTAAGGATAGTTTCCCTAGGACCAAAATAGGTAGCCTGATAAAGTCCTAGTTGTTATATAACCCCAATAATCTTCTACTCTGGAAAATGGAGGCCTGATCTTGTCCTCAAAAATGTGGCATCCCAGCCTCTTCCCCAGTTCATAGACCAGAGCCCCTTGAATGAAGGGGAGGGTCCATCTGAAGAAGGACCTTGCTACACTTTTCACAAGTGTGTATGGCAAAATCTCCCTCCTTGCTTTCCTCACAGATACCTGCAGCCACAGTCACTGTACACTGGGGACAGGGAAATATCCAGGCCTTTTGAAATAGACTGGATATTGGTTCTGAATTAATGTTAATCTCTGGTGATCGAGATTGCCGCTGAGGCCCATCAGTCAGAGTGGGATGGGGTTATACATGAAGTTTTGATCTGAGTCTTTCTTACACTGGGCCCAGAAGAAATCCTGTGGTGATTTCTCCAGTTCTTGGATATACTATTAGAATCTACACAGTATAGATGGCATAAAGGGGAGGAGAACTACAGCTGAAGAGCAAGTTAAAGACTCAAGAGCGGATCACGAGGTCAGGAGATCGAGAGACGATCCCGGCTAACACGGTGAAACCCCGTCTCTACTAAAAAATACAAAAAAAATAGCCGGGCGAGGTGGCGGGCGCCTGTAGTCCCAGCTACTCGGGAGGCTGAGGCAGGAGAATGGCGTAAACCCGGGAGGCGGAGCTTGCAGTGAGCTGAGATCCGGCCACTGCACTCCAGCCTGGGTGACAGAGCAAGACTCCGTCTCAAAAAAAAAAAAAAAAAAGACTCAAGAAATGGGGGATAAAATTGGAGGTGGCAATATCGTGGTAACAGAAGTCCCAGGAGCAGAGAAAAATAAAAATGGAAAAGTGGATCTATTTTGTGAATTAATGGCTGAGCATAGGACTCCAAGTGACCCAGGCAAGCTGAGCTCCCCATGGTGAGTTGTGTGTTAACTGTCTCATCAAGCCATGAAGTTATCTATGTGCAGTAGCACTCCACCAAATAGAATATAGAGTTATACAAGCAGGCCTAGAAGATGAATAAGCTGCCTGAGCAAGTGAGTCATACTCCCATCTGCTGTACTGCCATCCCTCTCTCACCCACACCTGAAGCCTCATGGGGAATTCCCTGTGACCAGGTGACTAAGGGATACAATATTCTATTCCAGCTTGGTTTATACATGGCCCTGCACGATATGCTGGCCCTGCTGAAGTAGCTAGCTGTAGCGTTACAGCCCTACTTAGGGTTGATCCTGGACAGTGAGAAGGGAAATTCTCCCAGTAGAACAACTGCCAGGTCACATAGCTGGTCAGAGGTATAGATAGGTTTCCACTGTTTCATGAGTAATTGTTAATGATTCGGCTAAATAGTGAAGGACTTGGAAATAACAGGACTGAAATATTATTGACAAGGTCTGAGGAAGAGCATATGGCTGTCTCTCTTGGAATGGGGAGAGATATTCATGTCCCACATAAATGAGCACCAGAGAGAGCCCACTGCAGAAAAGGAGCTCAATCAAGTAGACAGGTAGGTGTCCTGTTCTGTGATGTCAGTCAGCCTCTTATCTGTCACCCTTTTCTTTGCCCAATGGATTCCTGAACAAAATGGCCATAGTGGCAGGCATGGAGGTTATGCACGGGCTCCAAAATATGGACCTCCACCAAGACCAATCTGGCTATAAGCCACTGCTGAGTGCCCAACCTGCCAACAGAACAGTAACCCAAGCCCCCCTATGGAACTATTTCTTGGTGGCAGCTGGTTACAGACAGGACAAAATGAAAAAACCCACTGGACTCCCAAAATTCTACTGGCAGGAAGCAAACTGGGGAAACTGTTCAGCTGCAAACGTGCTGCCTTTCATGAAAAAGGAAGGCACGGAGGGTAAAACCAAGAGGTCAGAGGGCAGAGCCTTAGAATATTATTCCCAGGCCTTGACATCTAATCAAGAAACTTCCATTTTCCCAGCTGGATTTCAGAATTGCTTTAGACCAGTAACTCCTTTATGTCTCCCATTTCCCCTCTTTTTGAACTAGAATGTCTGTAGTAGTCGTTCTATGGCTATTCCACCATTGTACGTTGGGTGTGCTGGGGACAGATAACTTGCCTCTTAAGTCTCATAAATCAGCTGGGCACGGTGGCTCATGCCTGTAATCCCAGCACTTTGGGAGGCCAAGGTGGAAGGATTGAGCCCAGGAGTTTGAGAACAGCCTGGACAATATAGTAAGATCTCGTCTCTATAACAACATAAAAATAAAAAATAATTTTTTTTTAAATTTTTTTTTTTGAGATGGAGTCTCCCTCTGTAGCCCAGGCTGGAGTGCAGTGGCATGATCTTGGCTCACTGTCAGCTCCGTCTCCTGGGTTCAAGTGATTCTCCTGCTTCAGCCTCCAGATGCCTGCCACCACACCCGGCTTATTTTTTGTATTTTTAGTATAGACGGGGTTTCACCATGTTGGCCAGGATGGTCTCGATCTCCTGACCTCGTGATTCGCCCGCCTCAGCCTCCCAAAGTGCTGGGATTACAGGCGTGAGCCACCATGCCCGGCCAAAAAATAATTTTTTACAAAAAAAAAAAAAAATTGTCTCACAAATCTAAAGATGGAGACAAATAGTAGTTAAGAAGCCATACTCAAAGCGCCTCTTTCATATATGGGCCTGATTTAGATGTTCTGGATTTTGGGGCAATGCTGTGATTGGATGATACTTTTAGAGACTCTGGGAAGTGGTGAATGTATTTTGCATGTGGAAGTAACATGAATCACCAGGACCAGTGGAAAAACTATAGTAGTCAGTCTCCAAGATGACCCCCAATGACCCCCCCTCCCCCGCCTCCTGGTATTCACACCTTTGTGTAATCCCCTCCCATTGAGTGTGGCCTGGACCTAGTAACTGACCTACTTTTTTGTTTTTGTTCTTGTTCCCCCGCCTCCCCCAGAGTTTTCACTTGTTGCCCAGGCTGGAGTGCAATGGCACGATCTCGGGTCACCACAACCTCTGCCTCCGGGGTTCAAGCAATTCTCCTGCCTCAGCCTCCTGAGTAGCTAGAATTACAGGCATGCGCGACAACACCCAGCTAATTTTGTATTTTTAGTAGAGATGGGGTTTCTCCATGTTGGTCAGGTTGGTCTGGAACTCCCGACCTCAGGTGATCCGCCCGTCTCGGCCTCCCAAAGTGCTGGGATTACAGGTGTGAGCCACCGTGCCCGGCAGTAACTGACTTACTTCTAACGAATAGAATATTGCAAAAGTGATGGGATGTCACATCTGAGATTAGGTTATAAAGACTATGAGTTCTGTCTGGCATGTGGGCACACTCCTTCTATCTCTAGCTCATCTTACTTGATTGCTGTGATGAAGCAAGCTGCCATATTGTGAGCCACCCTATGATAAGGTGCACGTGGCAAGGAACCTGAGAGTGACCCCCAGCCAACAGCCAGCAAGACTGAATATGCCAACAGCCACATGAGTCAGCGTGAAAGCAGATCCTTCCCCAGCCAAGCCTTGAGATGACTGTAGCCCCAACTCACACTCTGCTGGCTGTGAGACCCTGAAATAGAAACTCAGCTAAGTTGTGCCCAGATTCCTAACCACAGGACTGTGAAATAAAATGTTGTTTTAAGCCACTGTTTTTGAGGTAATTTGTTATGTAGCAAACATATAACCAATAGAGATAAGCGTGGAGGTTATGCACCTTGGCAATATGAACTTCTAACCTACCAAGGCCACTGTGGCCCTAGCACTGCTGAATTCCCAACCTACCAACAGCAGAGATCAACACTGAGCTCCCACTGTGAACTATTTCCTGATGGCAGGCTGATTACTTTGGACCCCTTCTGTCTAGCACAGGCCTTAGGGTCACAGAGATTTGGTGAAAATCCCAGCTCTGCCAGGCTGATACGCCTAGGTGAGGCCTGTTTTCCTAGGGGTCTGTTTCCTGTGTCTGCTGGGGACTTTGTGAAATATCTCAAATGGAGCTGAGCACCCAGGTGGAGGTTCACAAGGGGCTGTTCCCCTCCCTTTCATGTGAGTGCCCCAGGGGCAAGAACCCTGTTCCTCTGCTTCCTAACTCCTCTTCTCCCATCACAATTTCAGGTCTTCTGGGAAGCATGGCTAGTTAGCATCTGCCCCTTCAAGGACCCACTGACCATGTACCTCAGACCCCGGGTGCCACTCCCAAGGGGTGGTATCCTGTACCACTGGACTCTGCAACGGAAAGGAAACAGAGTTCATATGCACAGTGTGAGGCTCCAACTGATGCTCCTACCTCCTTCTTTCTAAAACTAGACTGCGGGCCCTTGGCCTGGAAGTGGAAGCAGACTGAGGCCTAGGCCTTGCCTTCCCTCCAGAAGCTCCAGAGCTTGGGGGTGGGAGGAGAGACAGACCTATTAATCTTAGTGTTTCAGACACCATGTAAGGCACAGGTGGAGGCACTAAGGAGAAGGGGAAGAAGGGTTCAGTTGGGCCTGAAGGAAGAGTTTGGATAAAGTCCTTAATAGAAGTGATGTCTCTTCCCATCCCCTTGTCACCTGCAGATTCAGGAGCCATCCTGAGGGATGTGGCAGCATTTGGGAGGACTCGGCAGCTAGGTGATATCTCTATAATAGAAAATGACTTTGAGGTGAGAAGATACCCACTGCTTCCCTGACCTCCTTCTCCCCAGCTCCTTATCTGAGGTGAAGGGGGTCCCCTGAGCCAGTCCCCCTCCCTTTCTAGGGGAGTGTCTGGGAAAGAGGGCAGATTTGGAACCAGAGAAAGCTCTCTGGAAGGGGTTAGATTTGATCTGGGTCTTGCAGGATGATGGCTAGGGCCTCTCCTGCAGAGTTCATGGAATGCGTGTCTGCTGTGAAGGAGACAGTGTGTGAGGGATGCGACAGGGATGTGCCAACATGGTAAAGGTGGTCTGAAAACTGGTGAAGGATGGGCCTATACCTGGGAGGCCCCCAGCCAAGCAGTTCTCTAACCTGGGAGTTGCTTCAGGTTGTAGGCACCATCTCTTCCTCTCCTGTCTGGCCACTTCCTGTGGCTGACTGCCTTGGGAGTGGTAAAGTGCTGAGGCTGAGCCCTTTCCTGCCCATCCCAGCTCTCACACTCACCTCTCCTGTCAGCTCCTCCAACCCCCTTTTCATGATCAATTCCAGCCAAAAGGTCAGCCTTTTCCCCTGGACTGAGACCTGCAGTCAAACTGGACCCGACAGGGTTGTCCACGGACTCCCGTCTCTCTCCTTACTTATATAGCCTAGGGTCCCAACTGGGAGACTAGATGAAAGCAGGGATGAGCCAGACCCTCCCACCAATCAAAGCTGCCAGAAGAGGGCGGGCTTTCTTATTTACCACTAGGTTCCTATCAACTGCAAATATTGGGAAGGGGGAATGAAACCCATGAACGTTCAAATGAGAAAGCAAAATAAGAGTGGCAGTGTGCTAAGCTCCTGGGCTAGGAATCAGGACCCAGCCTTTAGCCTTCAGCCTCCTCACAGCCCCTTGAGAGGAGGGAAAGCCCTTGAGGCAGGCATGATGGGAAGCTGACTGGCTTAGCAGGGCTTCCATGCTCTTGCTTCCTCCTTTGTATCCTCATATCATGGGGCAGACTCCAAACACACAACACTCAAGACCACAAAGAATGGTTCTTAGCCTTTGGAGGGTCAAGGATCCCTTTATAAATCTGATACAAGCTGGTTAGTCTTCTTGTCAGAAAAACACATGCATGCAAACACCCACAAAAACATGTAAACAATCTGTTGATGGTCCCTGATTTAGTCCAGCACCCTCATCTTAAAGACTTTGGGACTCAGAAGGGAGATCTTTCCAACCACTATGGGACCATTAATGGGCTTGAAACCACTATGTTAAGTGAAAGAAGCTAGACACAAAGGATCACATATTATACGATTCCATTTATGTAAAATGTCCCGAATAGGCAAATGGGATGAGGGGTAAAGGATGCCTAAGGGATATGGAGTTTCTTCCTGCAGTGATGAAAATGTTCTAAATTTTTTTTTTTTTTTTGGCAATGATGGCTGCACAACTCTGAATATACTAAAAGCTATTTAATTGTATACTTTTAAGTGGGTGAACTGTATGGTATGTACATTGTATCTCAATAAGCTGTCTTTAAAAAGTGAACTCAGGGGTTGCAAATGACCACACATCTGAGCTTTAGTCCCCATTCATCAGGGGCATAACCTGTGGAGAAAAATCAGGGAATTATGCAGTATATGGGTTAGACAGGAAAACATTCTAGAAAGAACGAGATTCTATGTATAATCTTAAGGGCAATAAAGCATCATGGAAGGTTTTAAGCAGTATATAATCAGATCTACACTTTAGAAATCCCCCAAATCACTGAATTGTACATTTCAAACAAGTGAATTTTATGGTATGTAAATTATATCTCAATAAAGCCATTGAAAAAAAAATCCCTTTGGGAGCTTGAGGAGGATAAACTGGAGGGCATCAACTGGGGGAGGCTGTGGTGTAGGAGTCTGGGTGAGCGGGCCAAGCCCATCTGTTTGGACTTGAGGGAAAATGGCTTGGGGTTAGTCAGGGGAGGATCAGAACGTCTTGCCCAAGGTTAAGAAGCTGGTGGAACTTGATTTCAGAACCCAGAGCTCCCTGGCTTCAGCCCTAGTGCTCCCGCCAGCACTACAGCTGCTCCACTGACTGGTGATGGAAGCACTGTCCTCCCCGTCTAAGAGAAATGCACTTCAGAAACATGTTTCCAAAAAATGTTTCTAAGGGTTTTATTTCTAACAAGAGGAAAATAATAAAATAAAATTAAAATAGGCTTCAGTTGGAACCAAGTTTCTTGTTTTGCTTTTTTTTTCCTTTTGAACAAATTAATTACACACCAACAATCTTTTTTTATTACAACATGAACCCAGGAGGAGGAAAGGAGACAGGGGAGGACAGGGAGGGAGGATTGAGGTGGTTGTGAGGACAAGCACCAAAAGCTTTCTTCAGATCACAGGGAGCCCTGTTCAGCTCCCCAGCCAAATTCCTTTAAAATAAAAAACTGTGAGCACGGCTATGTGAAGTTTCCTCCTCCTGGGTGGAACAGTCAGGGGAAGGGAGAGGGAGAAGTGGGTAGGAAGGAAGGAAAAGAGGGGAGGAGAGTGGGGGCAGGGGTTAGTGTAGCATGGCCTGGCCAGGACCAGAACTGGGGAGAGAAGGGAGAGGAGAGTCCCCCAGTTTGCATATACACTGGCCTTGTCTCTGGAATGGTGATGGCCCAGCCCCAGCCACCCCCCTGCCCACCAGCCCATCCATCTATCTGCCTCAGGTGTCTGGGAATGCTGGTTAGAGGCTACCAGGGAGGGAAGACTCCAGGGGCTGGCCCCCAGGAGCTGAGGTCTGAACAATACCTTGGAGTCAGAATACAAAAGTCAAGGGACTCAGGAGTGGGCGGGTAGGGGGGATGGCCACCCCCCTACCTGCCCACCCCCTAAGAAGCAGGCTTGATGGTCAGAAAGAGGATCCTTGAGGCCGGGGCGGGGGGGGTTCTGTCAGGGTCTGTGCTAGGCTCAGCCACTGTCACAACTGTTGCTGAGGCGGCTGCTGTGGGCAGGGCAGATGCAGCCGGGGAGTCAGAGTGGAGAAAGGGGCCAAGGGGCCTGAAGTGGTCCCTTCCGCCGGTTCCAAGCCATTCTGGTTCTCCTGGGTGCTGGGGCTGCCAGTGGTGGGGATGGGTGCAGGGGGGCCCTCACCCCCAGTCTCCTCCTCCAGCTCTTCCTCCTCCTGGACCTCCTCAGCCTCTGGCCCTGAGCTCCGTACCCTCTTTGGCTCTAGCTCCTCTCGGGCTGGGTCATCGCCCTCCCCACCCCGATCCACCTTCCGCCGCCGCCGCCTCTCCAGGGCCCGGCCCCGAGCCCGACTCCCGTGACGCTCTGCCTTCTCCAGCTGTGATTACAGATAGGCAGAAAGACAGGTTGTGGGCCAGTGGTCAGGCCTGGGTTCCCTACTCGGTCTGACCTCCTGGCCCGGCCCATGACCCCTCTCCTCACCTCCAGAAGTGTGCGGATCCTCTCCAAGTCTGGGGGCTGTCCAGCCTGCAGCAGCTGCCAGATGCTGTGGTTCTCATCCAGGGTCACCTCGAGCAGGTCCCCCTCCATCATGAGCTCCTCCAAGGGGGCCCGGGTGGCCTCAGGCAGTTCCAACACAGGGCCAGTCAACTGTGGCAACAGCGAGGACAGCAGCTCCAGATCTAGGAGGTTGCAGAAACAAGCTGTGTTAAGAGGCTGCCCTTGGTCTTATCCCCACCACTACAACAGAGCTGAGGACTACATGGGTCACTCTGGTGATGTGCAGTCAACAGCCTACCCATACCACACCTAGACCTACCTCTCTTACCTGAGCCCTCCTCCAGGGCTACCTTCTCAGGACTGGTCACACTGTCTCCATTCTCCAGTAAGCCTTCGACCTGCGAAGGAGAGCAAGAATAGGTAGGGGTGACTGAACTGAAGAACCAGGCCCTATTCTTCCTCCGCCAACCCCAAACTTGAGACCCTCCGCCTTCTGGAGGAGGAGGGAAGACAGGCTGCCAGCAGGGAGCAGAGTCTAGGAATCTGGACAGATGCAGAATGGAGTAGGAAGGCTGGTCCAAAGAAAACTGAAAATTGGAGAACAAGGGGCAGGGCCAAGCCTAAACCGGGGTAAGGGCTAGGAGACAAGAATCTGAGGACAAGAGCTGGGCTGAGTAGCTCACCTTAGGCATATCCTTGCCACTGCCCTCTCTGAGGGGGTCAGAAGCAGGGGCTGCAGGGTAGTTAGGAGGCTCCTCAGGTCTGGGTTCAGCCTGTAGCTGTTGGCGGAGCTCCGTCAGCCGTCCCAACAGAGCAGTCACATCTTCAGAAGCCAGAGCCTGCCTGGCGCGGCCTTGCCAGCTGATGGCCCTCTCTGTGAGGCACTGCAGGGCCTCGCCCTCGGGAAGCCGCACAGGCAGTCTCTGCAGGGCTACCAGCAGTGCCAGGATGGTCTCCAGGCGTGGGCGCCTTGAGCGCATACACAGTGGACACAGGAATTTGGTGTCCCATTCCCACCAGGCCAGCAGTAGGGATGAGGTGGGATTGGGCCTCGGAGAGCTGAGGAGGCGAGGCACTGACACACACCGCCCATGGAACCAGTCCTGACACAGGTCACACTGCAGAGCTCCCGCCCCAGCCGGCACCTGCCCACACACACAGATAGAGGTTGTAGAGGAAGCTGTGGTCGATGATGCCAGTGGACTGGGCTTGGCCGAATTGGTGCGACGCAGCTGCAGGATACCCTCCTTCTCCTTCTGTTCCCCCTCCTTGAAGGCCACGATCTGCCATACCCAGGACAGGAACAAAGTGGGTCAGCAGCCTATCCCTTCCCTTCTCTGCCCCCGCCCCCCCTTAACACCCCTACTCCCAAACCAGGAGAACTGAGGCTCAGTGGACAAGCGGTCTATGCATGGCCACCTAGCTCAGACTATCTAATCACCAAGCCCTTCTCCCCATCTGTGTCTAAGCTCCTTACCACAGAGCCTGGGTCCCTGAGGTCCTGCGCAGACAGCCCCAGCAACTCTGTGTCAGATTTGTACAACCCCAGCTCCTTCTCCATCCACCGGCTGCGCTTGGTGCTATCTGAGCCAGCGTCTGCACACGGGCAGAGAACCTGAGACAGGCAGACAGAGAGGGAATGACTGGGCTTCCCTTACATCCCCTGCCCTCTCCTTCCCTCCCTGGTGCCCCCACAAAACCCATGTTATCTCATGAGCCATCTCATAGAAGCCAGGGCAGGCGTTAAGAAACGCTATAGGTCAAGGTCCCAGGCCTCACCTCCAGCAGCGTGTAGCAAGAATTTTTCTTGAGGAAGGTCTTGGAGGCCTTCTCCCTCCAGGAGTGCGCTGTCAGTACCTGTAGCTCTAGCTGTCTCAGCTCCTCCAGCCCCACAGGTAGGTCCCGGCCCACAGCTACTAGGCCCTCCAAGTCATCCAGGCACGGGTAGTGGTCACCATTCTAGTGACAAGGGCGAGAGACAGCTCAGTTCAACTTGCCAGTGCTATTGATGCTTACTCTGTGCCTGGCCCTGAGCTGGAAAGATGAACTGGGCTGTCTTGAGGGAGAAAAAAAACAGGTGTCATCCTAAGGAACACCCACTTGGCTCTCTCCCACAACACCAGCATCTACTGACTGGCTCAGCCCCAAGTATCTCGTCAGCCTTCTGTTGTAGTTTGCCTCTTCTCCTCTCCTCCACGCCCCTGCCCTGCTCAGTCCCATACTACCTGCCTTCCTGGCCCACCAATCTCATCCTAACCAGTGCCCTCTCTTCCTTCAGGCCAGCCTCACACTCTTCCTCTCACCTTGCTCATCAGGCACATTTTGCCTCCTGACTACATGCCATGCCCCCTTCCTCTCTCCAGCCAACCCAACCCATCCCAGCAACCCAGCACATCCCACTGTATGTGCTATCTCTTCCCAGCTGGACTGAAGGCCTGGGATGGCAGGGTCCTCACTTGGATCTCATCAACATCAGCAATCCAGGCCCGGGCCTTAGCAAGAGCCTCCTTGAGAGCCTGGATGTTGGGCAGGTGAACAG
This sequence comes from Macaca fascicularis, assembly GCF_037993035.2. Classification (NCBI taxonomy): domain Eukaryota; kingdom Metazoa; phylum Chordata; class Mammalia; order Primates; family Cercopithecidae; genus Macaca; species Macaca fascicularis. The sequence goes on from NC_088395.1 coordinate 53,182,738, forward strand.
GGATGTTTTCCGCTTCACGGATTATGGCCTCAAGTGTGGCTGGTGGATGTTTCTGCCTAAAGGTAGGGGAAAAAAAGAACACTCAGTCTGATGTGGTCTGCCTGACCAGAAGCCCAGCCTGACCACCAGATATATCTGCATGGGCCCCTTGGGCGTCTGTTATTCCTGCTGCCGCTTGGGCCTACTTGCTTGCATTCTGCCTAAGGGTAGCTGCCAGTCCCTGCTTCCCCAAGACCGCATGCACCCAACTTCATCCTTCTGCCATAGCTCTTGCGCCTCTGTTTGTCTGCCAGTCTCCTGGCCTGCTGGCAATGCCTACATACACAACCTGTATTATATAATCTGTTGCTGCAGTTTGTCAACTGCCCTATGTGGGGTCTTTCTACCAACATCTGCCCATCTGCCTGTCACTTGGGCTTCTGGGTATGTGCACATTAGCCTGTAGCGCTAGTCTTCTAGATAATCTCTATCTGTGCATTTCTGCTTCTCCATCAGCCTCTCTCTGCCTTTAAGTACACAGTTTAAAAAAACAAAACAAAACAAAACAAAACGACAAGATAGGGAACAAAACAGGGGAGAGTCAATACAGTAACACAGGAGTGTGATACCTAAGGCCACCCATGGGAATCATCCTCTGGGTCTCCATTCAACTTGGATGTTTGGAATAGGGCAGGGAAGAGAAGCAGCAGCTGGACCTACCTGGCCTCCAGGCAGAGGTGGGCTTTCTCCTCCCAGCGTTCAGCAATGGTCAGCAGCTCCTGCAGCTCGGCCTGGGCTTTATCCACAGCAGGGCTAGGGGCTACACTGGCACCCGCGACCAACAGTCCTCGCATGACAGCCAAGGTGCCCCTTCGGGCTGAGGGGGCCAGTGTGCGTTTCACCTCATCCAGCCATCGCGCCTGTTCCACCTGCCGCTGGAGCTGCTGGGCCTCAGGCACCTCCACCCCCAGCTGCCGCCCCCTCTCCAACAGGGACTGCAGTAGCCCTGGACTGGAGGGCAGTGAGGCCAGGGCCTCACGAGCCTCAGCCTGGAAGGCCTCCACCTGTTCCAGAATACCCTACCAGGGCACAGGATGAAGAACAAACTCCTCAGCTGGGCCCACTGAGGAGTTCCACCACCAGATGGAACCTTGTCCCACCTACCTTCTTACCCTCTAAGCTTTTGGGGCAAAGGAGCCTAACATGGGCTGGGCTCTCCTTCTCCAAGCTCTAAGACAGTGGGGGTTCCTAACACTGACTGCTCATTAGAATGCCCTGGGGAATTTGTTAAGAATGCAGATTCCTGGGCCCCACCCTTAGAGATTAATTAACTAATAATTATTAAACTATGCTTTATTTAACTTTTCAGCGTGCTCTGTTCTCAGGGCACCAAGAAACCTCCCTGCCCTAAAAATTGCTATGCTTAGTCCTCACATAAACCCTCGTGCTCACCACCGTGGGGTCTGTTGCCCTCTCCATCTCACTCCTCCTCCACTTTCATGAATTCCCCTCTACTTTCCAAGCCCAAAAAGCACCCTGTTACCTCCTCCTCCTCTACCCCTCCTCCAGGAAACCTTACCTGGACTTTGTATCCTGTACTCACACCCTTGCCACCTGACCCTTAAGGCCCATTTCTAACAGGCAGTCACTAGACCCTTGCCTCACCCCTCCCACCTGTTCTTTTCTCACATGTGCGTCCAGTCTCGCCTGAACACTTTAAGCTTTTGTAAGGAGCCAAGAGTAGCCTGCTGCTCAGGTCTCCCAGTCCCCTTGATCCCTCAGCAGCACTCCAAGCATCCTCACCTTGACATCCCCAATCTGGTGCATGGCACAAGGCAGGTTATTCATCTGGTCCAGAAAGGCCCGGAGCTCAGCCAGGGTCATCTGCAGACCCGCCACCCTGTGGGGGCTATGGAGTATCACATGTGAGGTTTCAGGTCTAAACCCAGTGCCCTCCCTCCATGTCTATGCTAAGACCCAACACCTTTCTTCACCACACCTGTCCACCTTGATCTCGCATATTTCAAATTTGCCCCAATTGCCCAGGTTAGAGGGAAGGTTTTAAATTATAGAGCATGTTCATATTATGAGGGGAAAGAATTAGAAACTAATGGGTTGTAACAAGAGCTACACTTTGCAATCCATCCTCTACTGTGAATTCTAAAGCTGTGTAGCAGGGATCAGGTTTATACATCTGTGTCCTGTTCTTACCCGTAAGCCTCCCACAAAACCCCTCAGCCTCTCTCTCAGGCCACTTCCAGGTACTGATAAAAAATAAACACTTCTAGCTTTCTTATCACGGAGGCTCTCCTGTCCTTTCTAAGTGGCCTGGTCTCCTTGCCCTCCCCAACACCTTCCAGGCCATCTCACACTCTTGTGCCTGGCAGCTTCCTGATGATGTCCATTCTGCCAAATGGTATTCACAGTCTACCCCTTGCAGCACTTTTCCTAGGTGTTGGATCCTCAGCACCTTATGTGCGCCCTGACTCCTCATGCTGTCATACCCAGCTTCCTGGCCGCTGACCAGTCCCAGAGCTCGGGACACGCAAGCCTCTGCCTCACTCAGGCAGTTCTTTAGTTGCTGCAGCAGCTCACTATTAGGAAACCTCCGCTCACGGGCTTCAGACTCTAGTGCCCTCAGTTCTTCAAGGCCTGGAAGAAGAATGAGGGCAGCAAGGAGTAGGCAGTATTGAATAAAGGCAGAGGAAGGTGGTCAGAGTACAGAAGAAAGGGAATAGAACTTGCCTGTGGAGTCCCTCCATCCCCCCATCACTCACTGCGCTTCCGCCCATCCTCCACCTCCAGGGCCACTCGCACTTTGTTGGCCCAGGTGTCAAAGGACTCAGCCCGAACCTTCAGCTTATGCAGCATGGCAGGAAGCTCATCCAACGTATACCGATACCTGGAGGAAGAGGGCAGGCAAGAGCATGTCTGGCCCAGCTCTGCATCCTCCTTCTTGCCCCACTTCCTCCAGAAAGGCCCATGCTCACCGCAGGTACTGCCGGCTACTGGAGCACTTGCAGAGATCATTGATGTGGGAAAGGCAGACAAGGCCGTCTGGGCAGTCGTAGCAGGCCAGGGCTGACAGGAAACACGTAGTCTTGCACTTGATACACTGGCGCTCATCATCTGGGAGCAGCTCGAAAGCCTCTCGCTCAGCCTCTGTGATGCCCTAAGGGCATTTAACCCATGTGTTATATATAACCAGAACCAGGTAGCAGAATCCTCCATCTCAGCCACCACCGACCCCTACTTTAGACTCAAATCTATGCTGAGGGTCATGGGGTTTAAGAGGCCAAACCCCAGGGAGCATACCTGCCCTTTGTAAAGTCGAGACTCTCAAAGCTGGGGGAATCAGATAAACCAGGGCAAGATCAATGTGAGCTGAGTCGGATAATTTTATAGAGGAAGAAAAATCAAGTAAGATCCAGATCAGCAGAAAGGGCCTTGTGGGTGAGAAGTGAGGAAAGTGGTGGACCAAGATACCAGAGAGGTGGCAATGTGTGGAAGTGGCCAAGGGACAGGCCTGGCTAGTTATGTGTACTGGGGAACAATATCGGCTTCCAGTTACTCAGCGCCCACTGGGTTCCAGGCACCACGCTGGCCACTTAGTAGGCAGGAGATACTTGTGCACATATATAACTTAGAGAAATTCAACTGTATGTGCTTGTTTTCAGGGTTTAAAGAGATATAATAATTTTCTCCCAACAATATGGCTTCCAAACCTAATCCAATGACTTCATCTGTTGCTCAGATAAAGAAAACGCACTCCATTTCAAAAATGAAAAAAAAAGCTGGCTATGTTGGAGTAATCGAGAGACAACCCAGTGCATATATCTAATGGGCAATTTTAGGGATTTTAATGGGAAATGTTGACTCTAACAGTTTTTGCCTTACACACCAACTTTAACACCTAACCTCTGCATAAGTTATGAGCCCAAATCCCACTCTGCCACTTATATGCTATGTGATCATGAGTAAATCATTTAACGTCTCTGGGTCTGTTTCATTATCTAGTAAGATGGAGACAAACAGTATCATCCTTGTTGGGTTGTTATGAGGATTAATAATAACAAAGCAGCTATGGAATCAGACAAGTATCTCGGCAATTAGATTCGGTGTTCATCAAATACTTACTGTTATTAGCTCTAATTTTCAGATAAGAATCTATATTCCACAGGTCTATCTCATTTTGCTAAGGCAGAAACTAAGTCTTAGGGTCAGTAACTTGCCAAACTGAGTTAATTTTGACTCTAAAGTCAGAGAATATTCTAAGGATGAAGTCTCTAGGGGTTTTTTTGACTATGGACTCTTGAGAATTGGATGTAAACTATGAGTCCTCTTCCCAGAAACATACTTAAATACACATACAATCTCTTACAGGATTCCAAGACTATGGTGTCCAGAATGCTTCTCTGAGGTAAGGGCCAAGTGTGAAGAATTCTGAATGTCAAGATGAGAAAGTCTATTCTCCCCACCTTGCTTCGGCTCCTTCCCACAGCTTGGCACAGCCACATGGCCATCATTTAATAACAGTACTGAACAGAGTGCGAAAATGATGCCTGGAAAAGCCCAGGGACTCAACAACTAACATCACGACTGAGAGGCCCCAGACTTCCAACGCTACTGTAGCTATAGCTCTCCCTATAGCCCACACTCACAGGAAAGCTATAAATGAGCTTTAAAATAAGAAAGTATTACCCTAAATAGGCAGCAAGGGATCCCACAGAACCAGCACTCCTTTGTAATCTTATGAAAGACTCTCACAAAGTCAATTCCCTAACTGGGCAAGTGTGAAATTTGAAGATGATGGCTGAAACTACACGAGTGGACTTTAGAGCTCTGTAGCAGCTTCCACTCAGCTACACACACAACTGACACAAGCTTACAAGAAATGAATTAAAGCAGGACCACCTTCTACTTGATAATATTATTGCCCTAGCTTGAGTTACTGAATCATCTGCATGTAATAAAATAGCAATTCCTGAGAAACATTCCATATTTCAATCAGTTTCTTCATGTATTAACATTATCAATAATAGCAGCTGCAACATTGCAAAGGCAATGTTAGAGAGATGGTTTTCACATAAATCACCTTACTCTAACTTTACATCTTGCAAGTTAGATATTTATTCCCATTTTAGAGTGGGAAAGTGAGATATGAAAGATCAAGTAACTTGATACAGTTACCTACATAATCAGCAGTGAGGTTTCATATGCCAGTCTATTTTCCTGGGTCATTTAAATAATGATAAATAGCTGCTATACCAGTACCTGCCATGGGTCAGTCACTAAGCAAACATTATCTTTAATCCAATCAACTATCCAAAAAGATGAGCATTATCATAATCCCATTTTTCAGATGGGAAAACTGACACTGAAGTAAATCGACTTAAGCAAGGTTGCTGGTAAAGGGTATAGCAGAGAATGGTATGTGGTTTTCAATCAAGATGCGTCTAGTTCTTTTCACTACACTCCTAGAGTAGAGGCTACACCTTCTTGGTGCTGCTGCCTCTGCCTCCCCGAACTTCCATCAGAATAGGGTGCTTGATCTGGGGTACTCTCCCCACCTTCTCCAGCAGGGCCTTTCGTAGACGCCGCTCTTCTTGCACCATGATGAACATCTCCTTATGCACAGCTGCCGCCAGGTTCAGGTCTAGCTTCTCTGGGCAGGCAGCCATCTTGCAGATAAGCTCCTCATGGGAGAAGACGCAGTATCTCCGGAGCCGGCGGTAGTGTTCAATGCACTGGCGCCCAGCAGGCAACTGTGGGCAGGTTCAAGGTTGAGTGTGGCCAAGTCTGGCGGCCATGATGCCCCAGCTTCTCCACAACCCTCCTGCTTCTCCCCCCAATCCCACCACATTCTAGACTCACCCAGTCGGCAGTGCAAAAGTTGACGGCCTCGGCAAAGTTGTAGCCTTGGTTGAAGCCGCTGTGGTAAGCACGGGGGAAGGTGATGACAAATTCTCCTGCACACTGGTTTGTGCGGACAACCTGAGGAACAAGAAAGGCCATGGCTGTTGAGACAGAGATTTTCCTGTATGCAGACCTGACTTAAGTGCAAGGTCATTAAGGAGACAAAAGCCTCAGGGAACACAGTCTGACAACAGAATCCCAGACTCTCCACCTCTTGAAAGGAAGGACCACTGGTCTCTGTTCTCAAGGTTTTGATGTGTGTTGAGATGACAGGGAGATTTGAGATTTAAAAATATATGTCAAAATATTCCAACTTCCTTTAGTAATTTTTGCAAAAATTATAAATATCACTTTTAATTAAGCTGGACAAGCTTTTTTAGTTATTTACTTTCATCAGTTATATATGCAGTTTCAAGAGTCAAATGGCTCTATAAAGATCTGTTATAAAATCTGCCAGCCTTGATATTCTCCCTTCCCCAGACCCAATCACTTCCACCTCTTCTGATTATTTTGGCGTTGATTATAACTACCTTAAATAACATGCTTCTAGACTATGTTAAAAATAGCCTCCTGTTTCTCAATTTGCTTAGTTTTTTATGCATATATCCCTAACTTTCTGACCAATATTCAAATCTCTTTTCCTATCAATTTTCATCTTTCTGTAACAGTCTCTCATGCAACCTTCTGATCTGTTCCAATCTGGACCAGCTGTCCTCCCTGGATCATCACTCTCTTGTGACAGATCTCCTATTTCCTAGATCCCATGTCTTCCTCGTTCTTGGTTTATTCCTTTGCTATGCTTAAGAACATCCTCCAACAGTTTCCTGAGAAATGGTGTGAAGAACCTACTTTTCTTTTTTTAAAAAAAGTCTCTATTCTTACTCTCACACTTGACTGTATATAGAATTCTAAGATGAAAATCCTTTTTTTTAAACTCCCATAGTTGTTGACTCAGAAAATAATTTTAAAGGCACACTGCTCAGATCTTCTAGTGTTACTGTTGAAAATTTTGAAGCCATTCTGATTTCTAATGCTTTGATAAGCATTTGAAACCTGTTTCTCTCTCTCGAGCTTATAGGATTCTTCTGGTCTCAGTGTTTGACATGGAAATTTACAAGATATATCTTGGTATGAATTTATTTTCACTCATGTACTGGGTAGGCCCATTGGCTCTGGAAAATCGATTCTCCAGTTCAGGGAAATTTTCTTGAATGATTTCATTAATGATTTCATCCTCTCAGTTTTCATCTATTTTCTTTTTATAACTCCTATTTGAATACTGAACCTCCTAGAAAAATTCCCTAATTTTTTCTACCCTTTTCCATCTTTTTACTCTATTTTTTGGAAGATTTCCTCAACTATCTATCTTTCAAAAGTGGAAAACATACACTTTTTACATTTTTCATTTTTGCTACCATAATTTTGTTTGCATATGCTATTTTTTAAACAGTATTCTGGCCTTCCAAGTAGCTGGGATTACAGGCATACGCCACCATGTCGTATTTTTAGTAGAGATGGGGTTTTGTCATGTTGGCCAGGCTGGTCTCAAACTCCAGACCTCAGGAGATCCACCCGCCTTGGCCTCCCAAATTGCTGGGATTACAGGCGTGAGCCATCGTGCCAGCCTCTCAGTTGCTTTCTGTGGCTGCCTGCTTATATTTAAGAGGAAGAGATTAAAAAGCTGAATGGAAGCTCTGAGTACACAGATGAAGCTTGTCAACTGTAAGCTTCACTGTAGGGTGATCTAGCTAAGTCATTTAGTTTGGGAAACTCCAGGTCTTTCCTCGCAGGCCAGTCAGATTCCCCAGAGAAAACCCTTTTTTTTTTTTTTTTTTTGGCCTGTAGGAAAAAAGGCCTGGCAACCAGTGTTCTAACAGCCAAGTGGAGAATGATGGCTGGGAACCTCAGCATCCAGTATGATAAATCCTAATTACATTCCCTATAACTCCACCCTCAATTGTACCTAGAAGACTTAATCCAGAGACTGTTTTAACCTCTTCAGAAATAAATCTTCAGTCTTTTACTAGAGTGACTAGACATTTCTAGCTGCCCAGCATGGGAGATCTCACAGCCTTTTTTTTTTTTTTTTTTTTTTTTTGATATGCAGTCTCACTCTGTTGCCCAGGCTGGAGTGCAGTGGGGTGATCTCAGCTCATTGCAAGCTCTGCCTCCCGGGTTCACGCCATTCTCCTGCCTCAGCCTCCTGAGTAGCTGGGACTATAGGCGTGCGTCACCACGCCCGGCTAATTTTTTGTAATTTTAGTAAAGACAGGGTTTCACTGTGTTAGCCAGGATGGTCTCGATCTCCTGACCTTGTGATTCACCCGCCTCGGCCTCCCAAAGTGCTAGGATTACAGGCGTGAGTCACCGCACCTGGCCCTCACAGCTTCTTATATAGACATGAACCAATCCTTACTTTCACCCCATCCATCTTTACCCCTAGAATGCCTGGTGCCACCGATAACAAATCTTTGGGGGATTCTGAGGTATGAATTGGGTTGGTTCTCAAGATGTCCTCAGTATTGGCTTATGTTTCAGTTTTCTCATCTATCTGTTTTCCAGTTTCAAGAATTTTATCATTGTCTCCTCTCTCATATTCTCCATCTCTGTAATTTTCTTCACCTTAAAAAATCCCTTTATGTAATTTTTGTGGAGTCTCAGTACAGAATGGAAGTAGCCATGTGTATGCTTAATCTGTCATCTTTACTGAGAAGCCTCACAAGGCTTTTTAAGGTAAACATTCAATTTTGTTGAAGACACAGTGAAGTAGGTACAGTGCCAGTAAGGGAATCAATACATTCTACTCTCTGGAAAACAAATTTGTTAATGTATATCAAGAACCCTTCAACCCAATGATTCCTCTGCCAGGAGTCTAAATTAATTTGGGGAGAATTAACATCTTAACAATATTAAATCTTCCCATTCATAAACATATCTCCCCATTTATTTGGACCATGCATCAAGCTTGCACCTCCATCATATTTTCTTCTCAAATCTACCTCTACTTAGAGGCAACATCAGCATTTCTTTCTTACCTGTATTATTGCATTGGCCTCAATTACTAAATGCCAGAACTATCTTCCAAAAAATGCAAATCTGACCATTTTGGAACTATCTTCCAAAAAATGCAAATCAGCCTCAGCTGAGAGTCCCTCACTGGAATCCCCATGCCCACATGATTAAGTCACAGTTCTGACAGGTAAACTCTTACTCCTCTTTCAGGGAACACTGCTCCTGCAAAACCTTTCCTGATAACCCCCGCTTCCTAAATGACCTCGTTTGTTGCTCTTTTTTAGCACCTTTAATGCTTTATTCCACTTATTTACTCCTCTGTCCAGCACTCAGCTATGCATACACAAATGCAGGCACTGGCTTATTTGCCTTCAGAGTGTTGACCAGAGAGGCCTTGCACAAAGAATGAGCTCTAGCAACATTTACTGAATGATCTAGTACCAGGCTTAATTTTATTTGTTATTAATTAATTAGAAGGGGTCTTACTATGCCAGCCTTAATTTTGTAGACATGAAAACTAAGTCTCAGGTAAGCCTCAGGTAGCAGAGCCAGGAGTAGAACTTGATGCTCATAACTCTGTCTCACCCTGCACCCTGATTCTGGCAATGTCACTTTACTATTTCCTATGTGGTTATTTAGAAAAGTTCTCCTCACATTCTGCAGCTGTTAAAAATGACAACTGCGAATAGCCAAAAAGTAAAAACAACTCAAAAGGTTCATCAACTGGTGAATATTACTGGGTCATCAAAGGAATCAAGTTCTGACACATGCTGCAATGTGGATGAACCCCAAAAACATGCTACGTGAGAGAAGAAACAAATGACCACATATTATTCCTTTTTTTTTTTTTTTTTTTTTTTTTTGAGGCGGAGTCTCGCTCTGTAGCCCGGGCTGGAGTGCACTGGCCGGATCTCAGCTCACTGCAAGCTCCGCCTCCCAGGTTTACGCCATTCTCCTGCCTCAGCCTCCCGAGTAGCTGGGACTACAGGCGCCCGCCACCTCGCCCGGCTAGTTTTTTGTATTTTTTAGTAGAGACGGGGTTTCACGGTGTTCGCCAGGATGGTCTCGATCTCCTGACCTCGTGATCCACCCGTCTCGGCCTCCCAAAGTGCTGGGATTACAGGCTTGAGCCACCGCGCCCGGCCTGTTCCATTTTTATGAACTGTCCAGAAAAAACAAATCTATAGACAGAAAACAGATGAATGGTTGACTGGGACTAAGGGCTGGAAAGGGGAGTGACTGTAAATGGGTATAAGGGATCTTTTTGGGGTGGTAGAAATGTTATACGACTGGATTGTAGAAATGGTAGCACAACTCCATAAACTTACTGGATTGTGTACTTAAAATGGGTGAATTTTACGGTATGTAGCAAATCATACTGCAATGAAACTTTTAAAAATGGTTATAATTCATATAGCAACAAAGCGAAAATCATTCTAGACCAGTGCTGTCCAAGAGAAATATGCTTGGTACATAGGTACTTTTAAATTCTTTTGCTGGGCGCGGTGTCTCACGCTTATAATCTCAGCAGTTTGGGAGACCAAGGCAGGCAGATCACTTGAAATCAGGAGTTCAAGATCAGCCTGGCCAACATGGTACAACCCTGTCTCTACTAAAAATACAAAATTAGCCAGATGTGGTGGCGCACGCCTGTAATCTCAGCTACTCGGGAGGCTGAGGCGGGAGAATCGCTTGAACTCAGGAGATGGAGGTTGCAGTGAGCCCGAGAGCACACCACTGCACTCCAACCCAGGCAACAGAGTGAGATTCCTTCACAAAAAAAAAAAAAAAAAAAAAAAAAAAACTGGCGCAGTAGCTCACGCCTGTAATCCCAGCACTTTGGGAGGTCGAGGCGGGAGGATCAACTGAGGTCAGGAGTTCAAGACCAGCCTGGCCAACATGGTGAAACCTCATCTCTACTAAAAATACACAAAAATTAGCCAGGCATAGTGGCTCAGGCCTGTAGTTCCAGCTACTTGGGAGACTGAGACAGGAGAATCGCTTGAACCTGGGAGGCGGAGGTTGCAGTCAGCCGAGATCATGTGACTTGCACTCCAGCCTGGGTGACAAGAGTAAGACTCCTTCTCCAAAAAAAAAAGAAAAAAAAATTTTTTTAGTAGCCACATTAAAAAGGTAAAAAGAAACAGGTAAAATTAAGTTAAATATATTTTATTTAACTTAATATATCCACAATATTATTATTTCTAGGTATAATTGGTACACAAAAGTATTAAGTGAGATACTTGGCATTCTTTGTTTCGTACTAAGTCTTGAAAGCTAACATGCATTTTATACTTTTGGCACATTTCAGTGAGGACTAGCCACATCTCAAGTGCTCAGTAGCCACGTGTAGCTAGCGGCTACCAAATTGGACAGTGCAGTTCTACAACAATAAACTTACTAAATTGATTATAAAAACCATACACTGATTATTGCTATGTCGAATTTTACATAAAAAATAACAGTTGGAAACATAACAATGTTTAGATGTTTAGGGTGGAGAGAATAGGGGCAAACTTTCTGTTTTCCATTTTCTGGGAAGAGGGCATGTTTATTTTATAATGAAAATAGGCCAGGCACGGTGGCTCACGCCTGTAATCCCAGCACTTTGGGGAGGCCAAGGTGGGTGGATCACCTGAGGTCAGGAGTTCGAGACCATCCTGGCCAACATGGTGAAACCCCGTCTCTACTAACAATACAAAAATTAGCTGGGCATGGTAGCAGGCACCTGTAATCCCAGCTACTCAGGAGGCTGAGGCAGGGTAATCACTTGAACCCGGGAGGAGGAGGTTGCAGTGAGCTGAGATCGTGAGCCGAGATCGTGCCACTGCACTCCAGCCTAAAGCCTGGGTGACAGAGTGAGACTCCGTCTCAAAAAAAAAAAGAAAATAATACTTACATTACATATCTATAAAAAGAAATGGCCTTCTCCCACCAAAGGGGAAGGCAGGGCGGTGGGGGCAGGGAGCTAAAGATACCTCTGGGGGAGCTCCAGCTGGCTAAACTGCAGCCTGCCAGCATGAGAACATAAACATCACAGATGCTTCAATTAAGGGGATACTGCCAAGTCCAAAGGGCCTGGAGATGCTGGGAACTACCTATAGGAAGGGCAGGGCAGACAGAGGGCTGGGTGGCAAAGTAGTAGCTGGCCAGAGAAGACGGTGAGTCACGAGCAGCAGAAATGCTGTGGAGGTGTAAGCAAAAAGCACATATTTCAGTCTGTGATAAAGTTTTTTAAAAAGAGGTAAGGATTAAACAGCTCCATGACCTTCTGCATATACATATATATATGTATACACACACACACACACACACACATATATATGCTTCTTAGCTACCCAAATCCTTCAGAGAATCCTTTTTTTTTTTTGAGATGGAGTCTCGCACCTGTTGCCCAGGCTGGAATGCAACGGCATGATCTCGGCTCACTGTAACCTCCGCCCCCTGGGTTCAAGCGATTCTCCTGCCTCAGCCTCCCCAGTAGCTGGGACTACAAGCATGCGCCACCACCTCCGGCTAATTTTGTATTTTTATTAGAGACCAGGGTTTCGCCATGTTGGCCAGGCTGGTCTCGAACTCCCGACTTCAGGTGATCCGGCCGCCTCAGCCTCCCAAAGTGCTGGGATTACAGGCATAAGCCATTGTGCCCGGCTCTTTTTTTTTTTTTTTTTTTTAAAGACAGAGTCTCACTATGTTGCCTAGGCTGGAGTGCAGTGGTACAGAGTCTCACTATGTTGCCCAGGCTGGAGTGCAGTGGTACAATCTCAGCTCACTACAACCTCTGCCTCCCGGGTTAAAGCGATTCTCCTGCCTCTGGCTCCTGAGTAGCTAGGATTACAGGCATGCACCACCATACCCGGCTAACTTTTATATTTTTAGTAGAGACTGGGGTTTCACCATGTTGGCCAGGCTGGTTTCAAACTCCTGACCTCAAGTGATCTGCCTGCCTCGGCCTCCCAAAGTGCTCAGATTACAGGTGTGAGCCACTGCGCCCGGCCAAGAGAATCCCCTTTTACAGTTTTCCATGGCATTATAGACAAGGACTGATGCTGTGCTATGGGTCAGGAAGACAGAAGTCTGAGGAAAGTCAGACCCCATGTCTATTTTTGAAGCAGAACTCAAGCCCTTGATCATCGAGTCCGGTAATCCTTAAATGGGGTGAGGTAGAGAGAGAAAAGGATAACTCCCTGAGTGGAGGAAGACTGCCTAAACTGTTATAGGACACCTCCTTCTGTCCAATTCCCTAGATATCCCAAGTCCTTGGTTAAATATCACTAAATTTTATAATAAAAAAATATTACTCATGGGACATATAGTATACCAAAACAAGGTGAACGTAAAAAGAAACGCAGGTGAGAACCGCTGACTTAGTCCAAAGCCCTACTGTACAGATATCTAGGAATATTTGAAGGAGACATTAATTCAATATTTATTGACTACCTCATGCATTAGAATAAGTGGTAATGTGTCCAAGGCCAAAGAGCGTGGAAGGGAGTAGGGAAAAGTAGCAGCCCCAGATAACACTTAAAGCAGAGATACAGGATCTACTAATTCCTGTTCTTACAGGACTAGTGATCAGGCTGTTTTAAGATCCACACCAGAAAACTGGCTGATGCTAATCAATGCTAGAAATTCCCAGGAGTATAAAGTCTCTCACAGGTAAGCCACGTTGTATACCCAGCAAAATGTCTTAAAGGGTAAGAGAGAAGTACACAGAGGATAGCCCAGAACTCTGGGTTCAACTTTTGACCTGTTAAATAAAAAGACCTACCCATTGCTCTGAGAAGGGTAAGAGTATACAAAGTATGGCAGAGGCTGCTAGTTGTACCCTGATATTCATTCTTGTCTTCTGCCATAACAACATGACCTCCAGTTTATAAGCGGTACTTGACCATCCAAAATAAGAATTACATTTCCCAGTTTTCCCTGCAGCTAGATGTGGTCATATGACCAAGTTTTTACTAACAGAAGATGAATGGAAATGATGTGTGCCCTTGAAAGATTTGTCTAGCCCTGCCCTTTCCAATTTCCCTCTTCCACTGGCTGGAATGTAGATGTGATAATAAGCCGCCCCTTAGGTGTCACCCTCTATCACATGGCCCAGAGGGTATACCATCATATGGTACATCTAATCACTATTATTTTGGGTCTCTACTAGAGTAGTCAAACCTGTAGCCCAATTAAGAACAGCAATGAAGAAAGGACAGGGGCAGAATCTAGATGACAACCACCACCACCACCATCACAAAGGACATCACTAAATCATTCCTGCTGCTTGTCCCTGTTGCCTGGGTACTCACTGGCACGCCATGGGACATGAGGGTGTTGGGATTCATGAGGGTGACAAGTTGGTGCAGGAGGTCAGGCTGGCTATCAAATAATTCAGGTGTCAGCTTCTTCATCACCTCTTCCAAATGTTCTGCTGCAAGTGAGGGCACCCCATACCAGGTCTTCGGCTCACCCCTGCACAAGTGGAAAAGGGATACACACAGTAAATCACACCTTGGTCATGCAGGGAGCCCACACTGACTTGATTCCCTGGCTCCCCAGGGCCCCACTCACCAGTGGAGGTAGTTAATGGAGTAACTCCAGTGATCCTCAATATGCCAGCAAAAGGCTGAGAAGACCATGCCCACGTAGAGCCAGGGCACCTTCATGCCAGAGATATCTGCATTGATGTGGCACAGTACAGACTGTTCCAACACCGGCATCACATTTAGGTTCCAACCACTGGTAGCATACTCCTGCCAGGTCAGGTATTTGTAAAAAGGGCATGAGGGTTATGCTAAGGAACTGAGATCTTAAGTCATTTTCTTTAGCCTAGGGAACCTTAATTTTGAGGTCAGAGACTTTTTTGAAACATCTTAAGAAACATATAGGTTTTCTCCCTACCTCTCCACCAAAAAGCATACATACAAAATTTCAATTCTATTCACTTCAATTTCTGCAAAGTTTACAGATATATCCATCTACCAAAATACCTGCAAGTTAAAAAAAGTCCTGCTCTGGATCAAAATGTACCCTTTCTTGGAAGCACAACTAAGCCCTCATTTTCTCCTGTGCATACAAACCCCACTCCCTGAACACTTCTTATGGATGAGCCAGGATCTCATATACCTTCTCATTTAATTTTTATAACAAATTTGCAAGGTAGATATTATCCCCATTTTAGAGATAAGGAAATGGGCTCACAGAGGTGAAAGAACCCATCTCATGTTTGTACATGCCAGGTACCAGACTGTTTTCTTTCATCTCATCTGAATCTCACGGCTACATAAGATTGGCATAATTATCCTCATCTTACAGAGATATTGAGTTTTTCAGATATTAAATGATTTGCCTAAGTTCACACAGCTGACATGTAACCATGATCATCCACTCACCTCCTCTTCAGGGGTCAGGTGCCGTTTACTGTCACTGACAGGGAAACCGCTGCCAAATTCTTTGGAATGGATGTCAGCTCCATACTCAACAGTCACATCTTCCTCAATGCTATTTACCAGCCTCCAGAACTCCTTCTCCACAAGTTCTGTGGGCACCATCTAGGGGAAGAAAGGTAGCAGCTGACCATGGCCCATCACACCCTGGACCCATTGACCCAGGTGAGCTGAGACCATCTGGCACCAACACCTATGATCCTAGCCCAACACTACCCCAGCCCTCCATCACCTACATGCACGGGCATGTTGAAGTAGTCAGCTTTAAAGGAGTCAGCCATCTCGCCAAAGCTCTGCAGAGTGTATTCCCGGGTAGCCTGCTCAAAGCCAAAGGCTTCTGGGGGCCGCTTACACTCCTATAACCCAAAGGAGAACATGTCACCAAAAACAGAGGCAAGGAGGTGAAGAATCCTCACAAGTGGAACTGGAATATAAGGGGTAGGGAGGGAGAAGAGCCCTAGGTCTGCACTCAAGGCCCCTGAGGCAGGCCTTACTTTATAGCTGTACCTTTTGCTCTTACCACACTTCGGCTTAGTCTTTTCATTCCCCATCATGCTTTTTTCGCTCAGTTCCTCCCTACTGAAATGTCCTTTTCCACTTTCTTTCATTGGTTCTTCAAAACTCAATTCCAGTCTCACAACTTCCAGGGAGTCATCTCATGCTCTTTTCTTCCTTTAGGACTTTATCTAAATGGCTCTGACTTTAATATGCTATCCGGTGTTCTTCTGCCACCATTTTTCCTCTCTCACTAAAATGTGATTCTATTTTTTTTTTTTTTTTTTTTTTTTTTTTTGAGACAGAGTCTTGCTCTGTTGCCCAGACTGGAGTGCAGTGGCACAATCTCAGCTCACTGCAACCTCTGCCTCCCAGGTTCAAGCGATTCTCCTGCCTCAGCCTCCCGAGTAGCTGGGATTACAGGTGCCCGCCACCAAGCCTGGCTAATTTTTGTATTTTCAGTAGAGATGGGGTTTCACCATGTTGGCCAGGCTGGTCTCAAACTCCTGACCCTGTGATCCGCCCGCCTTGGCCTCCCAAGTGCTGCAATTACAAGCATGAGCCACCATGCCCGGCCTCTAAAATGTGATTCTATGCAGGATGCTTAGGGAAGTTTTTTTATGCCCAGACTAGAACTATACGGCTGGGAAAATGGCAATGAATATCCTAGCACCTTGAAAGATGGAAAATGGGGCTGGGCATGGTGGCTCATGCCTGTAATCCCAGCACTTTGGGAGGCTGAGGCGGGCAGATCACCTGAGGTCAGGAGTTCCGAGACCAGCCTGGCCACCACAGTGAAACTCTGTCTCTACTAAAAATACAAAAACTAGCCGGGCGTGGTGGCAGGCACCTGTAATCCCAGCTACTCAGGAGGCTGAGGCAGGAGAATCACTTGAACCTGGGAGGCGGAGGTTGCAGTGAGCACAGATGGCATCACTGCACTCCAGCCTGGGTGACAGAGCAAGATTCTGTCGCAAGAAAAAAAAAGGAAAAAGAAAGATGGAAAATGAAGACACTGGCTTTTACAGTATAAACCCTCCACTACTTCTGTTCTTGAGACTGTCTCAGAAGACAGGATGTGGGTCTACCTCATTTGTACCTATGTTCATTATTTTAGATGAGAACGATATGTACCCCAAAATCAGACACACACCATGCTTATGTTTGAAAAATAAATGTCAGTCTGATCCACTGACTTATAACCACTTAGAGAGTCAAGTAGAGTCGACAGTCTTGATACTGTTGGTATCCAAACTCCTCCCCAGCTGGAATCTCCACCACTACCAAGGCCAATATGCACTGCCCTGATTTTTCCTCATCTGTGTATGTCTGTGTGTGTGTATGTATGCATGTGCACACCTGGTCTCTACAATCACAGTTGAGTCCCTAAGATAAGGCGAATGTCTGCTCTCCAGAAATCCAGAGGGAAATGTAGAAGATAAGCACCAAGAATTTGGGTAAAGGTAGGAAGTTCATGAAATGTACCTGCCCAACTTCCTGGCCACTTGGCCCTTACTGCTGCTTCAGCTGCTCTCCTTACTGCTCCTATACCCATAGTAGGCATGCTCTCCTACTATACCTCTGTTCCTGCTAGTCCTCCACCTCCCAGTCCTGAACAGCCACCCACCTCTCTAGTTAAAGCCTGTATCACTGCCTCAGTCTAAATATAACAAGAGGAAAACAACTAAATAAATATTATACCCATGATATACCATCCAAAAAAAATTCCAGACCTTGATTAAACTTAATAATACAGAGAAATGGTTATAAAGTAACAAATGAAAATATATAACATGATCTCAAACTTGTTATAGTTACATATAAGTAACAGCAAAAAGATGAGAAAAAAATATACCAAACTATTAACAATGGCTATCACTGGGTAGTGGGAAGGCAAGTAATTGGTCTATTTTCCAAAACGTCTTTTCTTCTTTTTTTCAGACAGGGTCTCGTTCTGTTGCCCAGGCTGGGGTGCAGTGGCATGGTTTCGGCACACTGCAACCTCTGCCTCCTGGGCTCAAGTGATCCTCCCACCTCAGCCTCCCAAGTAGCTGGGACAACAGACGTGCACCACCATGCCTGGCTAATTTTTGTATCTTTTTTGGTAGAGACGGGGTTTCGCCATGTTGCCCAGGCTGGTCTCAAACTTCTGGGCTCAAACGATCCGCCCACCTTGGCCTCCCAAAGTGCTACGATTATAGGCATGAGCCACCATGCCCAGCCTCAAACTTTCTTTTTTTTTTTTTTTTTTTTTGAGACGGAGTCTCGCTCTGTCGCCCAGGCTGGAGTGCACTGGCCGGATCTCAGCTCACTGCAAGCTCCGCCTCCCGGGTTTACGCCATTCTCCTGCCTCAGCCTCCCGAGTAGCTGGGACTACAGGCGCCCGCCACCTCGCCCGGCTAAGTTTTTGTATTTTTTTTAGTAGAGACGGGGTTTCACCGTGTCAGCCAGGATGGTCTCGATCTCCTGACCTCGTGATCCGCCCGTCTCGGCCTCCCAAAGTGCTGGGATTACAGGCTTGAGCCACCGCGCCCGGCCCAAACTTTCTAAAAAAGAAAAAAAAAGAACAAAAACTCAGAATTTGAAAGAACATTTTTTTCTTAATATTCCTATCCTTCGGCTGGGCACGGTGGCTCTTGACTGTAATCCCAGCACTCTGGGAGGCCGAGGCGGGTAGATCACGAGGTCAGGAGATCGAGACCATTCTGGCTAACAAGGTGAAACCCTGTCTCTACTAAAAATACAAAAAATTAGCCAGGCGTGGTGGTGGGTGCCTGTAATCCCAGCTACTCGGGAGGCTGAGGCGGGAGAAAGGCGTGAACCCGGGAAGCGGAACTTGCAGTGAGCTGAGATCACACCACTGCACTCCAGCCTGGGTGACAGAGCGAGACTCCGTCTCAAAAAAAAAAAAAAAATTCCTATCCTTCAAGTGTCATTTCTGACATTTTCCCTGATTATTATTACCCTTAGCCATTTTCCTCTCCTCTGAACTTGTTTATCTCAGAGCTCCTAACACACAATTTAGCCTCTGTTTATATGTCACCACATACAGTCTAATTGTGATGCTTACCTCTCCAGGTGGTCTGGCAGCTCTTAGAGGACAAAAGCAAAGGCCGAATCTCCTGCTCCTTTCTCCCAAAGCTCTGCCCAGCCTAATCCCACCACAGAGACCCAAAACCTAAGACTATGGCTGAGCTAAGAAGCTGCCCTCAATAAGGCCAGATGAAGGAAGGCAAGAAAGCCCTATGACGCAGATGTGGAGTGGGGAGGCCTTACCGCCATGACACACTTTGGGCACCGCCAGACACCCTTGGGGATCTCAGGCAGAGGAGGCAGCAGGCAGAAGATGTGGTAGTTGTCATCACAGCCATCACACAGCAGGAGCTTGTCATCCTCATCCCCTCGAGAACACATCCGGCAGACATATGACTCAATCTGCCAGGGGAGAAGAGCAAAAGTTCTCCATTGGAAATCCACTGTGTTTGCTGGCTGAATGATTTACAGTCCTGTACAAGCTAGCCATGCTAGGTCTGGAGCTCAACTGCATGTATGTACCCTCCCCAAATAAGCAGGTAGAGCTGCGAGACCAGTCTTTCATCATCCAGTCTTGAATCCTCCCATTTTTATTCATTCAATAAACACTTACTAAACCCATGTTCAGAACTACGCTGGACTCTAGCACAAAAACAAGACATGGTATCCTTCCAAGTATATACAGTACTCTAGAGACATGTGTTCATAAAAATTAAAAATTGCCAATAGCGGTCCATAAAGGGCACTGTGGAGCCTAGAGAAGGAAGCACTCAAAGCAGCTGGAGATAAGGGGGGATAGCCTTGAGAAAGGACTTCATTGAAAAGGTGACACCTGAAACTGGCTGAAACCTGAAGGCAAAACAAAACTTGGCAACAGGGCAGAGAACAGGGGGAATCTCTTCCAGGCTGAAGAAACAACATGTGCAAAGGATAGGGATGAAAAAGCATAGTGCATCTTACGGGGAAAAATGAACATACCTACAAGGAGTTCAGTGTGGCTATAGCAGAGGAGTGAGGTGGGCAGTGCTGGGGGATGAGGCTAGAGGTCAGCAGGGACTGGATCATGCATGGCAATGAGGAGCTTAGCCTTTATCCTGAAGCAATGGTGAGGCTCCTTCTCTGGACCCTTCCAGCACTTCATGTTGACAGCACTTGATCACCCTTTCTTGCTCTTTGTTCCATGTGAGTTGGCTTTGTTTCCCCAATTAAGGAAGCTAACTGAGGGCAGGGCCCATGGAGGCCCGCTTTTGTGGTTAATGCGACCTGGTCCAGTGCCATGCAGGGGAATGCTTATTGAAGGGACGAGAAGCAGAGCATTAAGAAGTCAGGGCTGGGTCCTTACAAACTGGGCATTGCTGTGGTTCCTCCGCAGCCTCATGGTCATCTTGGTGCAGGGTTCAGGGCTGTGACTCAGCTCCTCCTTGCTCTCCAGGAAGGTCTTAGGCGAAGTTGACTCCACCTTCACATCCCCACCTAACTCCTCCTTCACCACTACTGTGGGAGGACACTCGGGCCCCTCCTTATCTGGGAGAGAGAAAAATGGCTGTAAACAGAGGTCTAGGACACTTAGGGCCCTGACTTTTCTCCTCAGGTGAGGCCACCCCAGCCTGTTAGGACTTACCTTTCTTCCGCAGAGTCTTGTCCTTGGCCATGAGGCCCAGGCCCATCATCTTGGGGCCTGCCCCATAGATCTGTAGCTTTTTCAGCTCTGGATTCTTTTCAATGTCTTCCTCTGTGGGTTCCGGCTGGAAGGAAAGAAGGAAATGAATCAAGACTGCTATCTGGGGCAGACTGTCCCATCCTAAAAGAACAATAACTCAGACTACATATCACCTGATATGCTGGGGGCTGAGGCACAGATGGGCTAAGCCAAGAACTCAGTGTTGCTTTTTGGAGACTGAGGGTAGGTGAGCTGCCTCCTCGGCCCTCTCTCGGAAAGGAATAAAAGACAGGATATCTCAGTTTTCCCAACTGTAAAATGAGAATATTACCTCCTCCCTTATAGTTATGAGGGGGGTTAGGGATAATATATATGAAAAAGCTAGCAGTGTTTGGCATTACCAACAAATGGCAGTGACTAATAGGATCTGCTAAATTACATGCTTCATTGAGCCCAGGGAGTGTCCATCTTGTTCTCTGTTGTATTCCCAGTGCCAAGAAGAATGCCTCGCACATAAGCTTCTGCTTGAAGACATAGCCATAAGGAGCTGGGAACAGTGGTACACACCTGTGGTCCTAGCTACTCAAGAGGCTGAGGCGAGAGGATCACTCAAGCCTAGGAGTTCAAGATTATAGTGCACTATGATCAAGCCTGTGAATAGCCACTGTACTCCAGTCTGGGCAACATAGCAAGACCCTATGTCTCAAAACAAAACAAAAGACACAGGTATAAGGAGAAAGAAGAGTTCTACTTCTATGAGCAGAGTAAGTCTGGAAAGGAACAAAACAGGCAAGAAGAGCAGACATACAAAAGAGGCTGCACAAACAGATCAAGACCCAGCTCAGCAGCTCAGCTGAGAGGGGAGAAAAAAGCAAAAGTGAAGCCAGAGAGAGGCACACACTAACGCTCAGAAGAACTCAGAGAACAAAAGAAGGGATAGTGGAACAGGGAACACAGCCTTAGCCAAAGGGAAGGAAAGGACTCCCTCCACCTCAAAGCTCTAAGTTCGAAGAAGGGGAGTACTCACATCAGGCTGCAGTCTCTTGGCCCGCCGGCCATAGCTGTTGAACTTGGAAGGCTGCACAGACTGTCGTAGGGGGATGCTGTGGGGTTTGTATTCCTTGTCCTTCTCCTCATTATCAAATGGACGTGTGTTACACTGCTGGGGACAGGTGAGGGGTAAGGGTCAGGACATGGGACTCCAGCCCGCAAAAGCAAGAACTTCCCTCTACCCTCACCCAGTGGCATCCAAAGTTGTGGTCCACTCACCTGACCCAAGCACACACTTTGGGAATTCTCAGTGCCTTTGCTTGTATCACTCCTCCCTTCCAGTCACTTCCTCCACCAACCAACCATCTCCCCAACTAAATCAGACGCCATCTCTTCCCACACCTTCTAGCCCAAGCTCTCCCTTATCTGATTTCTCTATCAGTTAAAACTTTGTCACATAACAAATAAGCTAGCTGTACAGATAACTCCAGGACCTCTGACCCTGAGCAGTGCAGAAAGAGAACAAGCATCACTAGGAAAGAGCAGAGTCCAACTCCCAGATCTTCAGTCCGCTAAACCAGTTTCATTAAGAGCAAGTGTGGAAATCTGTGCTGAAGGGTAAAGCCGCGCCCTGCCCCACTTTGACATCCTTACCACAAGGTTGGCTCCAGATTGGTACATTTCATAGGGATAAACAATGCGTTCGTAGTGGGAGCGTAGCAAGGAGCCAATATTTTTGCCTGGTGGGTAGTTGAGGCGCTGGGCTACCCGAGCCCACCGACGGTCCTTGCAGATAGCTTCATAACCACCTTCCTCCACCACAATCTGAAAAAACAAGCAGGAAAAGACATGGATATGCCATGTGTATTTTTGTGAGGGAGTAGGCCTGTAGAAAGGGCAAAAGGGCAATGAGGGCAACTCTAGTCCCTCACTTCACAGGAGGCTATCCCCTTATCCCAATCTCAAATTGCAGCAAAAGATTCCAAGATGTTCTCATGACAGCTTGTGTGCTACCAAGCTGTGCCCCTTCCATTGCAGCCTAAAGATCTAATATTCAAACTAAGGGGGCCCCCACAGTACCAAGGATATTGGGGTGAGGTGGGGGGTGCTTGACAAAAACCTGTTCTTACTTTGCTGAGACTGTAGAGGTCCAAGATCCGCCGTTCTACATTGGGAATCTTTAAGGAGGAGCCCTGGATTTCCCAGAATTTGGCAATCTGGTCCAAGTAGTTCAGTTTCACTCTCGTCTGGGCCTGAAGAAAAAATGGCTCAAAGAGGCTGGCCACCCCCTCCCACTGACCACTATCTTTGGGTCCAATCTTAGGGGAGAACAGAGGAATACAGCAGTCCACACTTTCACTACCCAGGGCTTCTCCCAATGAACCGGATCCCAGACTCTAGGCAGTGCTTAGCCCCACCTCGTTCTCACTTCTTGTTTTTTTTTTTTTTGAGATGGTCTTGCTCTGTCGCCCAAGCTGGAATGGAGTGGTGCAATCACGGCTGACTGTAGACTTGACCTCCTGGGCTCAAGTGATTCTCCTGCCTCAGCCTCCTGAGTAGCTGGAACTACAGGCGCACGCCACCACAACCAGCTAATTTTTGTATTCTTTGTAGCAATGAGGTTTCACCATGTTGCCCAGGCTCGTCTCAAACTCCTAGGCTCAAGCAATCCATCCACTTTGGCCTCCCAAAGAGCTGGGATCACAGGCGCAAGCCACTGCACCCAGCCACTTCTCTCTCATTTGTCACCTTCTAGTCAATCAGAGAAGCCCAAGTCCCAATAGAGAGGGTCACAACTGCCAAAAGCTTTAGATATGTCCTCTGTCAATCTCCCTGACAGGGTCATGTGAGTATTATCATTTCCTCTACAGATGAGGAAACAGAGGCTCAGAGGAGTTAGGTCACACAGCAAGCATCAAGATATTTTGGTGCCACATAACTTGAGCTTTGGCTCTCCCTCTGCTACTTATTTGTTATATTGTCTTGAGCAAATCAGTTTCACTGTGGACTCCTTTTTTCTTTTATTAATAATTATAAATGGAAAATAACTGCACAGTCCACTTACCCCAGAGGGGTAGACTTAATGAGGGGAACAGTGAAGATCCTCTGCAAATTTCAGAATTATATCTAAGCTCTAGGCATGTTTCAGAGAAAGAAAGCTCCAAAAAGGCACACGCACCTCCTTATGTACCACCAAACTTGTTCCATGGTGGCTGAAGGGTGAAAGTGCATGCTATAATTATAGACAGAATGGCCTAGAACTAAGAGATGGTATATCAGAGTAGCACTAGCACCTGGCCAACCCAGGACCCAATGTGGGCCAAAGAGACTAGGAACAAGATATGTATCATGCTTCCCTGAAATCTCAGTAACCAAGAAGGACTCCCATAGGCCCCAAGTCTATAACCTCCTCACTCCAGTCAGAGGGCCTGGTTCTTGGAAGAACTAGATAGTCACTACCATTCACTACCTTGCCCTGATCCCATTAGGGGGAACAAAGACAGCTCTTTCCATTTCATAGCTGAGAAAAACTAAGGTCTATTTGTGCGAAGAAACAACCTACAGTTCCTCAGCTGTGAGAACCCTCAAAGGGCAAGGAAGTGCTCCCTCGACCTCAGCCCCTTAGCTTTCTGAAGTTGGCCTCATCCCTGCTCCTTCTCATTAGCCAGCACTCCCTCTATAGAAAACCTGCCCTTGTGTCATGCTAGGCAACATCTTGCCCAAGCTGTACCCCTATAAACCTGACGAGATATATTTTTCTTTTCTGAGATGGGGTCTTGCTATGTTGCCCAAACTGGTCTTGAACTCCTGGACTCAAACAATCCTCCCACCTTAGCTTCCCAAACTGTTAATAGTGCCGAGGCTGAGGAACTCTGGTCTAGAACACAAGTGAACTTTTAGGGTGTAAGTATTCAGCTGGGCCTGGGCCTAATCCCCACCCCTTGGACATCTAGTAAGATTTGTGGGTACATAATAATGGGGGAGGCAGTGGCAGCGGCAGCATATGCCTAACCTAGAGCTTCCATGGAAAACTCCAGGATCTTACGTGGAAATGGCTTCAGTGAGCCTAATCTCACTACCCCAGGCATTCTCAAGCAGGGAAAACCCCACCTGTCCATGAAAAGGGCCTGGACTTCCTGTACAGAACAAAAGGGAGAAGGAAAATCCTACCTGCCTGACCCCTGGCCAAGTCTCTAACCATTCCAGCCTCCACAGAGCCCAGTTCTTGTGTTGTTCTGCCCATCTACCTAAACTCCCACCTTACCAAGCACCCATGGAAGGAAAGTAGAAAGCACAGGGCTGTGGATGAATTGGATATATGAAGCCACATTCAGCTGGCCAAGGAAGAAGGGGTATCAGCCAGTTCCATATTTCCTTTTTGTTGACTCAGCTAGGGTAGGCTAGTTCACAGGGGAGCTTCAGAAGTAACAAACCTTTGTGAGAAAGAGATATATGTCCCTAGCCTTTGGGCTATCAAATCACAAATGCTAAATGCCCCTGGCTCTTGGTTATATTCAGAGTTCTAAAGCTTCTTCCATGCCCTGGGCACACTAAAGTAATGCAATTTCACAGAAGAGAGAATAAAGGCCTAGCTAGGTAAAGTACCTCAGTCAGAGAAACTATAAGGGAAGTGGGATTAGAACTCAGGTATCCATTCTCCCAACCCCACCACCAGCTCCTAGTCTTCTCACCTCTAGCTCATTCAGCCTCTGGATTCGGGGGGTAAACCTGAAGTTGTCCACTTCCACAGCAAAGGGTGGCTGCCAGTCCTGAGAGGGTAGAGAGGGAAAAGGGACTTGAGTTATCTTAGCATAGTGTAAGACCGAACTCACCAAAAGCAGCTCGGAATCTCACTGGCACCTTCCCAGACCTCTAGCCACTCCAGACCCTTTAACCTGCAAACATCCTACCCAACCACCCACCCCTACCTCCCCCCAGAACTCACAAGAGTCTAGCAGCCCTCAAGTCCACACCCAAGGCCCCATGCACATGCCCTAGGAAACTTCTCCTGAGTCCCACCCAACAGTACAGTGCCAGGATTTCAAGAAATTAAGAGATGGAGCCTCTGTTTTGTTGACCCTAAACCTTCTCCACACCCACATTAACTCCTTATCCCCTAGGCATGTGCTGTAGGACACACAGGCCTGGGAGTACTGGAAAGCACACAGGATCTAGAGTCAGAAGACATGGGTTCACATTCTAGATCTGCTACTTACTAGCTATGACATTTTAGCTTTCTGAACTTGTTTTCTCATCTGTGAGGTGGGAATATGAACTCTAGCCCTGGCTTCCACACAAGACCAATAAGAAAAATTAAAACTAGTTTTCAAATGAAAATGTTATTCAAAGGAGTCATCGTTATGACCTGACGTGTAAGGCTGACCACACCTCACAATACACATGCAGGGTAGCTTAGCTCCGATTCTGGCAGGACGTAAAGGTTTGGCCCTTTAATGTTTGTTCTCTCAGTTTAAGGGCCTGAGATAGACACTGCAGGGAAGAGCAAGGAACAGGGAGCAAGTACGTGTATCACTCACCCAGTCTGGAAGGCTTCCTGTGGATCCTCTCTCATACACCTGCCTGGTACAGGAAGAGGCAGGGGAGGGAGCTCCAGGGGGTGGGGGTAAGAGCTGGGATGCCTGACCGTGGTGGCAAAGAATGGGAGGATTTGGGGAGGGAAGTCAGGTAAGAATCATGAAAGTGGGAGAAACTCTGCCCTGCCAATTTGGAGCTTGCTGTGTCCTGCCCAAAGGTCAGCTGTGAAGAACCCACTCTCCAACACCCCTTTCCAACCTCCTACGCAGTCCTCTCCTTCCCAGAGCCCTGGTTCCTGCTGGGTTGGCAAAATGAACCTAAAGTAACCTAAATCAATGCTCGAGGAAAGTGAGGCTCAGAGAAAAAAAAGTGAAATTTCCAAAATTACATGCTGAGTTAGTGGCGGAGCCAAGAACCCACGTCTTCTGACCTCTGATCCAAGGCCTTTGCACTACACCGGACACCAGTGTTCATACATATATGCATACACATGGGTGGGGGGGAGACAGTAAAAGAGAAGAAAATCTGCTGACCTCTTCTGCACACACACTTTTAGAAAATGGGCTAGAGGACTCATACTTGCATGCATACACAGACCACACTCCCCTTCCCCTACCAGCCAAAGCAGGTGGCAAATATCTGGGGCTCAGTAAGCAGGGACCAAAAAGAAAAAAAAAAAAAAAAAAACGCAGGCCAAAATGGTATGGCTCAAATCCAGACAAGCTCCCCGTGCCCGCCTGCCTCTCATCAGGATAGGGCAGTCCCCTCAGCACAGGTAACCCAGCTAAAAAGGTGCTCAAACCCCAAACTCCGGGCACTCTTCTTTCCTGCTGAATCAAATTCTAGACAATCAGCACCTGACAGGAAATGGCAGCCCTGGAATGCTACAGCAGGAGCCATGGATGCAACAGATACCTGGGAAGGCCCTGCAAACCGCCTGCCTTCATTTCCAGACTACTGTATGCCAAATGCTTAGTATGTTGGTATTACTGGGATGTGGTGATAAAAAAGGTTGGCTACCTGATGAAGAAAGTAAGATCCCTCCAAACTCCCCTGGGTCTACTCAGGGTACCCACAACTCTCCTCCCACCCATCTTTCCCAGGCATAGCAGTCACCTGCCCAGCAATTCAGGCCCGAAACCATCCTTCCTCCAGCAAACCTCCAATTCCCAGGCACCACCCATATACAGGTTCCCACCCTGGGCCCAAGCATCACTTGAGCAAGTACTTCAAACTTCAACCAGAAGAAGGCCAGCTGCCTAAAGGTGTCCTATGAGCAGCCATAGAGAAGGAAAACACCAAACCAAACCAGACAGCCAGGTATCCTGGATTAGAGGGAAGCACACTGTTGACCAGCGAAAAGAAGCAAAATAAAGGATGGCCTCCTGCTGGCCATGCACACCTGGGACATGTCATTCTTTCCCTTCCTGATCCCCCAAAGCAGGATAACAACACCGGCACAAGGCCAGCCTGCCTAAGTCAGTCCAAGATAGAAAAAAAAGGAATTCAGGCCTCAACTACCCCCATGTCACCTACGCCTCTCTTTCCCACAGGTTTGCCCAACTACTTCAGGGAGTGCCTCCTTGAGGCTGCCCAGGACTCCTGCCTCTCCCTTCCACTAGCCTTCCTGACCCTCTACCCACTGCCACTCCCTCACCATGGACAAGGATACCTCAGAAATCTATGGCCAGACTCCAAGAAGGAAGAAATTAGCTTACCCAACACCTCCTAGAAGATCTATCTGAAACCATCCTAGATCTGTGGCTGAGCACCAGAAAGCACCAAGTTGGATAAGAAGGCCTGTGGTGCCCTCCTCAGGTAGGAATGAAGCTTCCTATTCCATTTCAGCCAGAAGACACCCACTCAAAAACACCCTTTTCCAGCAAAGCTCAATTTCTGCGCTTGGAATCCCAAGTGATCACTGAACATTATCATCATTTTTCCACCATACCAGCAAGGCAGCAGCTTGCCCTAGCCCTTGAGGGACTTCTAGCCTGAAGCCAGGCCTAGGAGGAAAGCTATGGCCTTTGTTGCTGACCCCTGTGAATCATGTTCCAAAGGGGACAGAATTCCATGGCTCCATTCTGTTCTGGGGGCCCAAGAGTGCCCTATCCTCTGGGATCTCCTACATCCTGGACCAGAACAGAGTAGAAATCTGAGAAGGACTCACACCCCACCACCAAGCTGACTGGTCCAAACATCTCCATAGGAAGTCAAGTCTGCGGGATGATGTGCAGAAAAGGCCTTGACATTGCCTTCGATGAGGAAAATAAGAGGACAATTCCCTGAACCCACCTCAAGGGAGACAGAGCAATCCCTGTGAGACTGATTTCCTGACTGGTCCAGCAGGCCAGGATATTATCATAGATGAATTGGCCTGGCAGGGTATGAGTAAATATGAGTCAACCTACATAGGAATAACCAATGACCACATCAAACACCCTCACAGTCACAATAATTACCACTTATCTAGTGCCTACTACATACAGACGCTACCTAGTTTAATTCAATCCTCTAAATAACCATTCCTGGGACCCATTTCACAGGCTCGGAGAGATTACTTCTACTTTCCCAAGGTCACACAGCTGCTAAGCTTCAAAGTGGAGTTTTGAACTCAAGTCTGTCTCCCTTCAGGGCTGCGATCTTTCTACTAATACTATACCATGCTGCGTGCCTTAAGGGAAGTGATGACAACAGATTGGAGAAACGCCTTATTTTTACAGCCTCGACCTACGTGGCCCGGGCTAACTAAGAGATGTGCGGGGTGCCTCTCTGTGAACTCCCTCCGGCCCACTAGGAATCCCGGTTTTAAACCAAGAGTGATTCTGAAGAGCCGGAGTGGGGGTAGATCTGTGACTCCAGGTCACCCGTGGGCCTCACACAACGAGAGGACCCCTGGCCCAACACTCTTTTTCCGATCCGCGCCGCATCCACAACGGTCCCAGCCACCCACTCTCCCCACCTCGAGCTGCCCTCCGCCCCAGACTTCGCCGCTGGCTACCCTACTGCTTCATTCCCCGTCTCGCCGCCGGCGAAAACCGGCCCCGGGGCTTACCGCAGGTGGGCGGATCTTGCAAATGCCCGATTTCTCTGCGATGGGCCTGATTTTCGCGATGTAGCCAAGAGGGTCTCGGAACTCGGCCCAGCTAGGCTCGAACACTGGGCACTCCGGCGGCGGTAGGAAATCGTCGGACCCCGGCTCCATGGTGGGCCCTAGGTCTGGGCCAGGGATCAGGAGGGCTTGGACCGCCCTTAAGGACTCATGGCGCCGCCGCTGTTTGAAGCCGAGGCAATGCTCGGAGGCTAGGCCCTAAGCGGGGCAGCCGCCGCCCGCCGAGGGCCTAGGGGGGCGTGTGGCCGTCGTGCTCTGAGAGTCTCAAGCTGACGCTACTGCTACCGCCTCTTCGTCCTGCTCCGTTTCTTCCAAACTGTGTCGTTGCCTCCCCACTACCGCAGCCTTCGCCACCACAGTTACCTCCCAAACACCGCGGCCTTCATCGCCGCCGCCGCCGCCATCTTGGTTTGTCAGCGTCTCCCCCTCCCCACACCACAACAAACCGGATCCTTCCGCGCGGTGTCCTTCCGAGCCTCGTATACCTTGCGTCACACCAAGCCCTAGGAAATCTTCATATAGTGGAGACCGAGCTAAATAGGCTGCTATGGGTTCTATTCGGAAGGGGTTACTCAAAAGTACCACCCCCGATTGAGAGAAAATAGTTCATTGCAACGGCGGAGGAACAAGATTGTAATTAGTTTGCCGGATCCTCTTTCCGGATGGACCGGCGGTGCACGTTTAAAGGCCAGTGATGCGCATGCGCATTATGGAGACCGGAAGAGGAGCTCGTGTCCGTGGGTGGTGGAGCCAAACCGGCACTCCCTCGCAGACCTCAACCGGGTCGCTATCCCGGCACCAGCGTTCTGTGTCCCTTCTCCCTGGTCTTACCGGTGTGGGCTGCGGAAGGCGGCTTTGGGAGCCTGATTGCAAAGGACCCCTTCTGCTGGCCCGCGGGGTGGGGGGAGATGTACTAGGCTCCAGCTCTAGACACTGACACCTCTGGGGCTTTGAAATAAGGAAGGCAGGAAGCTGCTTACTCCCCGGGGATTATGGATTTTTAGACTCCTGAGTCCCAAGTAAAGGAGGAAATCTTTATTTCATCCAAGTTACAGGTAGAGCGATGGGGTTTCGATTCTTACCCCCCAAAAGTCACTGGGAGTCAGCATTTTAATGAATGCTTTCAACTCTTCTGTATTCACTTTTACCGTGTACACATTAGTTGCATACACTCCGACAAAATAAGCCTGTTTAACTATTGGATATTTAGCAACGGCGTATTTATTCAGTGTCTACTGTGTAAAACACCTGTTTGCCCATTTGTGAGCCTGCAGTGTACTTTCCAAACATCCGTGTACTTTGATTGTATTTATTGTGTATAGCCCCTGTGCATTTGGTACCAACTGTATGTACATTTACTCCTATTGTGTGCATGTTCCTTGAGCAGTTTCTGAATAGGTTCATTGCAACTACAGTACTTTGAATGAGTATCAAACCAGTACTTTGTACACAGACATCAGACATCTACTGATTGGAGGATCATCTATGTCATTCATCAGCTGTGGACCTACTGCATGTAGTTTGAACACCTACTGTGCAAATATTTGAGTACTTGTGTACATGCTGATTAAGTAATTTTGTTTTCCCCCATCAGACTATGAATTCCTCAAGGGCAGGGACCATGTGGCCTTATACCTCCTTAGCACTTGGTGTGTTAAGCAGTAAATTAATGTTGAGTAAACAAAAGAAAAATGAATAAATGTCCTTAGCATATATTGACTGAAAAATATGTATACTTTTTGCAAACATTTCCTGTTTAACATATTAAACATCCACTGTAAGCTTAAGGCAGGTAGGGAGTGTCATACCTTCGTGCAGTTAACTGTTCCTAATCAGATACTGTGCCAATTAGGTCCATCCTGCCTACTTCAGGACTGAGCTAAAGACATCCTAGCTGAGGGAACAGGGCACACAGGTAGGAGCTCATGCCCTGGGCTCAAAGAGTCATGCCTTACAGTCCCACCAGCTCTGCCATTTTCTAGTTTGTAACCTTGAACAAGTCCCAACTTCTGTAACTGAAATGGGGATACTACATACCTTGCAGAATTGTCGTGTACTTGGCACATAGCAGGCCCTCAGTATCTGGTAGCTGTTATTTTTATTTCTGAGAGTCAACAACCAATATGCCAAAACTCATTAAGAATCTCCTTTGTGTCAGACACTGTGCTAGTGCTTTTATATTTTTTTTATCACCTGAATCCTTATATTACCTTCAGTGTTCAAGATCTTTATCCCCACTTGGCTCGTGTGGAGACTTGTCCCAAGTAACAAAGATATTAAGTGACATCTTTCTAGTTTTCTAGGTGTCAGGGGAAACCTCAGCCCCTCTCCACCAGAAACACAGGTGGATGGTCCAACTGAACAGCTGTCTGGACAGGAAGCAGGAAAGCTAGGCAAAGTGATGCTAATCACAGTAATACCACTAGCCTCTCACATGGATAAGCATCTAATTGCCTACATGGCTAGTTCATGCCAATTATTTCCCTTAGTCTTTGCAACAGTCTTCGGAAAGATGTAGGTGAATTTACCCAGTCTGTAGATGAGGAACCAAGTTTCAGAAAGATTAAACAACTTGCCCAATGTTACACAGGAAGTTGCTGACTCTGGTCAAATGCTCTTCCTGTCGTTTGCCCTCACCAGGAATAGAGGAGGTGAGGGAAAAGGGAGCTGCTGGGGTGAGAGGCAGGGTGGTGGGGCAGGGCCCAGTCCTTGGCAATATGGGGCATGCAGGGTCTGGAGCTTGGACTGCCCATCGGGCAGCACCCCCAGGCCACCGTGGCTGTGACTGTGATGGTGGTGGTGGTGTGTGAAAGAAGCAGATGAAAAGGAGGCAGAGGCCTGGCCAGAGAAGGATGAGGAGAATCTAGAAGGTGGGAGAATACGGTAGATCCTAGGCTGAAGGAAGTTCAGCCTTTCCATCCAGAGGCAGTTCAGGGAAGGACAAAGAGCATGAATCAGGAATCAGGAGGCCAGATTTTGGGTCTCAGCTCTGCACAGTCTTCCTACAGGCTTCTTTGAGGTACTTTAGCCCAGACACATCCCTGTCCTGGAAAATTAAATAGAAATCACTAGTCTTTGAAGCCAATGAGATAGAATTTATTCGTTTACAAATATTTATTAAATTTCTATTATGCACCAGAAAATTTTCTGGGCACTGGGAATATAATGGTGACCAAGACAGACGTAGTCTCTACTTTCCTGGAGCTGACATGCACCCACTGAGATCTGCCAACTACCTCACCTTCCTGAGCCTTTTCTCCTTTATATAATGAAGCTAAATAATCCCTTCCTCACAGTGTTGTTAGGAGGATTAGAGATAATGATGACTGCCATTCATCAAGGGCCAGGTGCTATGAAGTAGGTATTGTTATCCCCATCCTACAGATGAGGAAATTGAAGCTCAGGGAAGTGTAAACATATTCACCTCACATGGCTAGTAAGTGCAGGACCAGAACTCAAACTCAGGTCTGTCTGACTGTTGTACAACTCTACCTGTAAAAGTCTCAGATGGTGCTCCCAATGTAGTAAGGCATTCAGGAAATGGGTTTGTTCCCCAAGCCATGGGTCTTGCTGGGGGCCAACCAGAGTCTAGGCGCTGCGGACTTAAGAACTGGGATGCATCAAGGAGCTCACCCCAGGCTGGGGGCTGGCTTGGCCT
Source organism: Macaca fascicularis (assembly GCF_037993035.2). Classification (NCBI taxonomy): domain Eukaryota; kingdom Metazoa; phylum Chordata; class Mammalia; order Primates; family Cercopithecidae; genus Macaca; species Macaca fascicularis. Next base: position 53,215,566 of record NC_088395.1, read on the forward strand.
CACCTATCCACCTGGGAGACAGGGTCTGACATGGAGTTGGTGCAGAGCAGTGACTGGAAGGCTCATCTGGGCTCAAAACCACACTCACCCCATTCGTGTTTTGTGTATCAACTGGGCGACACTGACTTTGTGTCTCACTTTTTTGGTTTGTAAAATATGGTCTCTTCCAGCTCTGAAGTAGGTTTGAGCTGTTGGTTCTGATTCCTAAATAGCTCTAGAATCCATCCCCTCCTCCTCGCCATCTTCCACTCCTCTTGTGAGCCTTTTACTATCTCTAGCCTTTACTCTTAAAAGAGCCTCCTCAAGGTATCTGTGTGAACTCATGGTTTATTAGACAGAGGCAGAGAGAGAAATATCGATGTCTGGTATAGAAATATAGATGTATAGTATGTGCTTAATACATATACATAACAACAAAATGATTTATCCAAAATAATGTTAATTCAAAATGAATTATGACAGTAGTGGATTACAACTCACTGGTTAAAATAAAAATCCATGACTCCACATTGATATAAGTAAATAAAGTGAGAGAAAAGGGAAAGTAGAATTCTAAATTATATAGAAGGAATGATGGAGCTAGAAAATCATCAATGGATGCTCAAACCTTTACAAAATAAAAGAGCAAGCTCTTCAAATATTGCTGTAACACCTAGTGCCCAAATCTTGGTTTCTAAATGTCATTCTCTACTAAAAAAAAAAAAAAACCAGGGCTCCTTGGAAGGGCTCATAAAAAGATGGAGATGTGCCACAGGACACAGGGGCTTAGAGGGCTTCTTACTGGCCAAATCTGGGGTTGTGAATATCAAAATAAAGAATGATGTTAATGGGTTACATATAAACCATTGAGTGAAATAAACAATCATTAAGTCCATAAGGATATAAATAAATACATGTAGAAGGGAAAGCCCTCCCTTATAGTGGAAAGCCAACTAAGACATGCCCAGGCCGGGTGCAGTGGCTCATGCCTATAGTCCCAACACTTTGGGAGGACTGCTTGAGGCCAGGAGTTTGAGACCAGCCTGGGTAACCTAGCAAGACCTCCATCTCTATAAAAATTTTTTTAATTAGCTGGGCGTGGTGGTGTGTGGCTGTGGTCCCAGCTACATGGAAGGTTGAGGTGGGAGGATCACTTGAACCCAGGAGTTCGAAGCTGCAGTGAGCTATGATCGCACCACTGCACTGGGCAATGGGATGAGACCCTGCCTCAAAAAAGAAAAAAAAAATACATATTGAAAGAATGATGGCATTTGAAAATCACCATTTGACAACCCCAGCCATAATAATTGTTCCAGTGAACGCTAAAACCAGTGAGTGGAAGTTTGAGAGTAACAACATTTCCATTCATCTCTCCACAAGATACTCATCCACTACAATGGGGAAAGTGGTAACTTTACAGTGGAGATATTAGATAGCCCAATTTGTTACCTGGTCTTACTTTAGCTGCTGCTGAGGCCAGCGTGAGAAACCTGTTGGCAACAGAGTAACAGGGAGCAGCTGGGGAGACCTGCCTGTCTCCACGCTGCACCATGTGCTGTGCCCACCGCTGGAGCTCCAGTTCCCATTCCTTTCTTACTGTGCTACTAACACATTGCATTCGCTCACACCTCCAGGCCTTTTCATGCGCTGCTCCCTCTAACAAATGCCCTTCTCTGTCAGGCTAAGTCCTACTCACCCTTCAGGACTACTCCACTAAAAGGGGGGGCTCCAGAAAACGATGCCTGACCCCACCCACACACCCCAAGTTGGGTTTTCCCCTCCTCTGTGTTCCCACACACCCAGGGCTTCCTTCTGGGCGTGTACTTACTTTATCATCTTCACATTATCCCCACCAGGCTGTCTGTCCACTCCTGAAACTCTTGTCCTACACTGTCTGACGTGGTAGCCACTTACCCACATGTGCTTATTTATTTACATTTAAATTTAATAAAATGAAAAGTGCAGTTCCTCAGTTGCACTAGCCACGTTTTGAGTGCTCAGTAGCCACATGTGGCTAGTGGTTACCATATTGAACAGCACAGGTATGGGACATTTTGCTTATCACAGACAGACCTTACTGGACAGCACTGGAGAACAAACATAAGAACTCTGAGATTCTAGGACCTTTGTCCTTTGTGTTTGTTTGTTTGTTGGTTGGTTTGTTTTTGAGACAGAGTCTCCCTCTGTCACCCAGGCTGGAGTGCATTGGCGTGATCTCGCTCGGCTCACTGCAACCTCCGCCTCGCGGGTTCAAGCAATTCTGTTCTTTGTTATGTGTTGTCTCTCCCCATCTGTATCCCCAGAGAGATTGGCAGCAGCACCTTTGATATAAGAATAGTCAATGGGCTTGCTGTCTTCAGGTCCTCAGAGAAATGGGGAAGTGAGGAGATTAACTACCCCTCCACAGTCTGGACAGTGCATTTCTGGAGGGGTGGAGGGGGTGAGGAGCACAGACAGCCCAGCGCTGGGACTGCAATGAGGACTGGAGGAGGAGAATTTAGGAAACAGTTGAAGGAAGCATGAGGAGCTCCCAGAGGGGCCCGGAAACTTGGTACACAGGTTGCATCAATCAGTAAATCAACCAATGCAAAGATATCTAACTCTGAGACTTAGAAAGAACCGTTCGTTCATTCATTCGATCAACAAAATTTTAGTACCATCTGGGCTGTGCCAGGCACTATATGGGGCAATGCTCTGGATGGGGATGATTCAGACCAGTGTCACTCCCACGCCACTTAAGGTATGGTGGGGAAGGATCTCAGAGAATGTGATGAAGGGCACATTTTGTGAAGGATGGGTTCCTCAAGCCCATCTTGCAAGGGTTGGGAAAACCTTCATCAGGGATGTTGGGGGGAGTATCGTGGCAGGGGGGAAAGGCACAAGTAAAATGCTGAGTTTGGAAAGTACACAGAGGCATTTTTGGGGAACAGTAAGTGGATGGCCAATGTGTGGGTGAGGAATGAGAGTTAGGACCACAGAGATTGGCTGGGCCACCTTGTGGAACACCTCCCATGTAAAGATAAGTGGTCTCTGTAGGTGGCTTACTGTGTGTCTGGCCATGAGGTAGGCACTTCACATGCATCTGTTAACTGTCCTGCAAGGTTATTATCCCCATCTTACAGGTGGAAAGCCAGGCTCTGAAGGGTTAGGTGACTTGCCAAATGCAGCACAGGCAAGTCACTGAGCCAGGATTTGAGTGCTAAAAGCTGAGCTTTGGAAAAATGCGACCAGAATCAAGCTGAAGGTAGGGAAACGATCGTGCAGCTTGGTCCAGCAGGGAAGAAAACTAAAAAATGTTGATTGGACTTGATTCAGGACCTTGTGGGTCTAAGCTCTTCAAACCCTCACGTCTGGTCCATAAGGCAGCATCAAATGTGTAGGTGGCCCCAGCTGCTGCTTTTGCTAGTTGTCTTCCCTGGGACACCTTTGAACATGCATACAAGGAAGAAAACAAATAATTGGTCCGAGCTGCTAAGAGCGAGGCCATCCAAACCATTCCCTTTAAGAGGCCATTCCAGATTCTAGGAAGGCAGCAAAAATAGTGACTGAATGCTGCTTCTGGGGAGCCTGCTGACTTTAACCAAGAACCATGGCTCAACCCCACTTCTCCTGCGCTAGATTAAGATCCAGGACATAATCAGTGATGCTAGAAACACGTCCGTTTCAGAGGGAAGAGGTTTGGGAGGACTGGAAAGGGCCCTGGGGCTAGAAGTCAGGAAACCCCATCCTGACTTGCTGAGTGGCCTTGGGAGAGACTCTTCCCTTCTCTCAGCCTGTCCCCTTCTCTGTACATGAAAGGGAGTCCAGCTATTTGTTATCTAACATCCCAAGTATATATGCAGAGCTCTTAAAATGTATCTAGCCCTGTGCCTTCCAAATCACTCTCCCACCCTCAAGGATAGAAATGTGGCCAGCCATTGTGGGGATGAGGGAGAAGCTCCCAAGCCAGGCCAGGCCAGCCACATCCAGGGTGAGAGGAGATGCCCCAAGAGTGGAAGGAAGCATCCATCCTATGAAAGGAAGAGAAGGGAACTAACTTGCTCAGCTCTATCCTGGCTCCTTGGCATCCATTACTCCTGGGAATCATCATCATCTCCATGTGGCAACGGCTTATCAGCCCAAGTTTTACACTGAGGAAACGGAGACTCAGAGAGGGTGACTCTCCCGAATTCACATGCCTAGGAATGAAAACCCCAGGATGTGAACTGGATCAACTCCAAAGCCCATACTCTTGCCACTCTGTCACGCAAACTGTGCATGAAATGAGATAGAAAAACCTCCCTCACTCCCACCTCCCTCCAAGCAAAGCATCTCATCCACCCAGGTGCCCGAATTTCTAACATTAGCGCATCACCTCCCTGGGCTAAGGCCTCTCTCCACGGGCTCCACAGTGGGGAAGGGGCGCAGAAGTAGGAGGCAGAGGCAGGAGGTGAGCACAAGGTCTTTTATGAGGCATCAAATATACATTCTTATATACAAGGAGGAAAAAAGACAATGCCTGAACCCCAGCTCCTCTCCATACAGCCCCTTCCACTGTCACCCTCCCCCGCCCCCAAGCCCCAGTGGCCCTGGCCCTTCGTACAGCCAGGGTCCCTCTGTCTGTCTGTAACTGTAGCCCATGGTGGAGAGGGGAGAGGGAGACAGGAGCTGAGCGAGGAGCTGGATATGCGGGGCAAGAAGAGGAGCTGGGGCTTGTAAAAAATATATTTATAATAAATAAACAGGGCTGCAAAAGGGCTGGAGAGGCAGCGGAGATTCTGATGGACAGAAGGACTCAGGCATTCTGGCTCCCAACCCCAGCTCTGATGGCTTCAATCTCTGCCTCAGGAAGGACATCTTGGGCTCATGGTGGCCCTTTGGGAGCCTCTCTCCCCAGGGCTGATGCTGGGTGCCCTGCCCCAGCGCGGTGTGTGTGGGCGATATCTGTAAAGTGCATTGTCTTCAGTTGTAGGTGGGGTAGGTGTAAGGGAATGGGGGGGGGGCATGCAATATGGGTGAGGGAGGGCAGTGCCCTTCTCATCCCAGACCTGAGCCCCCCCAAAACCTGTCTGGACTTTGATCAGGATAAGAACGTTGCAGGGCGAGGCAAGTTCCTGAAGCCGAAGAGGTCTGGGCTGGGGCCTACTGGAGAAAGGGCATAGACTGGCTCGAGAGAGGAAGCACTGCCCCACGTGGGGCCAACATAAGCAGGGTCCCACCCACCGAGTGCATCGACAGTCCGTGTCCTCCAGCAGGCAAAAAGACACATGGAAGTGTGTGGCCAGGCCCTGAGGTCAGAGAGAGGGCCAAGCCAGCTGAGGTTTGACCACAACTCTACAGAGCACTCTCCTAGCCCCACACGGCCAGAGGAGCCCCGAGGAAGCCTTCACCTCGACAGCTTTGGACACCTGCCCTTCTCCGCCAGCCAGAGCTGACAGGGAGCTCACACAGGCCCAGAGGTCTGAGGCCACAGAGCTAGACCTCCAGGGAAAAGTGGGGAAGAAGAAGACAGGAGAAAGAGAACGAGGATCTCTGGAAGGCCCTCACCACTCCCCAGCGCTGGAGCACCCTGAGTCCAGGCTTCAAGTGGCAAGGATCCTCGAATCTGGAAGGAAACCCCATGGCAACTGCTGGGGGTGAGGGGACGGGTCCCAAGGCAGGGAGGACATGGGGAGGAGGACATTGCTATGTGTATATATATTTTTGAAAAAACCGAGGAAGCAAAGAGGGTGTAAGGTCCCTCTCCTGTGGTTCCCCAGACTTTCCTGTTCCCCAGCTCACTCTCTCCATTCATCAGACCACGGTGCTGATCCGGCTTGGCTTGGCCTTGGGGTTTGCACTGGGGGGGTTGGCTGTGCCAGGGGGCCCAGAGGCGTGCAGCGGGCCATGGGGGGAGGTGGGCGGAAGGGGTGAGTGCGGGGTGTGGGGGGAGGGTGGGGGAAGGGGTGGGTAGGAGGGGTGGGGCGGGATGGGTGAGTGCGGTGACAATGGTGACTGGGGGTGGTGGGGGTGGGAGTAGGAGCCCCCTGGTGGCCGGGATCCAGGGCCCCCAGCCGCGCCTGCTGCTGGCATCATCTGTGGGTGGTGGCTGAAGATGAAGTGCTTAGGGCCCTGTTTGTGGGCTGGAGGGTGCTGGGGAGCAGGACTGTACAGGGGCAGTGGGGATGTGGGCTGGTGCAGGGGGTGGCGGCCATGTGGAGCAAACTGAGGGTGTCCTCCAGCTCCCCGTCTGGGTGCCCTGCCTGGCCGGCCCAAGGTATAGTGTTGGGGCCCTGGGACTGGGCCATGGGCGTGGAAGTGGCGATGTGGCCCCACAGGTGGGGCTGAGGCGGGAGGCGGTGGAATGGAGCCTAGCTGGGGCAAGGGTGGGGGCTGCTGGGGAGGTGGGGGAAGAGAGGGCTGCTGGGGTGGGAGGTAGGGTGGCGGGGCAGGGCCTGGTCCTTGGCAATACTGGGCATGCAGGGCCTGGAGCTTGGACTGCCCATCAGGCAGCACCCCCAGGCCACCGTGGCTATGGCCGTGGTGATGGTGGTGGTGGTGGTGGTGCGTGGAAGAAGCAGATGAAGAGGAGGCAGAGGCCTGGCCTGTTGGCGGTGGTGGCATCTGGAAGGGCCCCTTGCCCCGCTTGCTTCCAAATAGGGAGCCCAGGAAGGATGAGGAGTTGGAGACGGGCCTCTGGCTCTTGTACTCCTCTGGCGGCGGGGGTGGGGGCGGAGGTGGCATCCTCTGGTGAGGGCGTGGACTGCTAATAACAGACCCCTGGAAGGGGGGAGGGGGGGAAGTCAGGCCAGGCTAGATGCCCTAAACCCCCAGCCCTAAATTCCACCCCTGTCCCTGAGGGCTGGAGCTGGGGAGATAGCGAACCCCAAGTTGTAATAAAAACCAAATCACAGTCCTGTACTCATATGTGGAGCTCCCCAGCTTGCAAAGCTCGGCTGTCACATCCACTATCTCATCTGAGCCTCAGCTGGGAGAGGAGAAATTAGCAGTACCTCCTCCTCATCCCCATTTTGCAGGCAGGGAAAAGGTTAGGCCCAGAGAGGCAGAGTGACTCGCCCAGGGTCAAAGAGCAGGACTTGGAGGTAAGAGCTTCTCGTGGCCCAACTCCAAGGGCATCCCTACTCGCCGTCGGCCCTGGGGTTGAGAGTGGGCACGGGAGAGTGGAAGACAGGCTGAGAGACAGGCAGAATGAGGACAGACAGAGTTGAGGACAGATGGAGAGAGTGGTTGGCTGGGAGAGGCAGCCGCACGGTTCTCAGCAGGGAAGGGGGGAGCAACAGGTCCCCTCCTCCTCTGGGTCTCCATGGCCGGGGCAGGGCTCATGCAGAGGACGAGTGGGGCAGGAGCTGGCACTTACTTCGATGGTGCTGTCCAGCGATCCCACGCTGTTACGCCGCCCCCGCTTCCCTGCACCCACAAGCAAGGAGCCCAGCGTCAGAGCAGCAACCCCCCCTCCCTACCCTGCTGGGCTCCAGAGCTGGGCACCAGGCCTGGGCCCCTCCCGGGGACAGACACCCCATTATCCCTTTCCCCCGTTGAAGAGGGGGAGGTGGGGAGGAGGAGAGGTGGAGAAGGAGGAGAGAGAGGAGGAAAAGATGGAGAAGGAGGAGTGGAGGTACAGGAGAGACAGAAGAGGGAGAAGAGGAGGAGAGGTGGAGCAGCAAGAGAGAGGCACCAAGACTGTGGCCCCACTTCACATGCCCTGGCCCAAACGCTGGGCTCCCCCTGCTCTGACCTGGCTCCCAGGCCCCCTGTGGCGCAGCGCCCAGGACTCTGGGTGAAGGCAGGGTGCGTGTGTGTGTGGCAGGTGGAGGGAAGGCTGGTGGCCAGTGACAGGAGGCAAAGAGGACACCTGGTCCCGTGTCTCCCCAGCCAGGGCAGGGGCCCAGAGGGCTTACCTGCATCAGAGAGGTCTCGCAGGGAACTGCTGAGTGCGCCCCGTTTGAGCCCATCGCCTGCCCCGTAAGTGTCCTCCAGGCTACTGCGGGCCATCGTCCCATTCACTGAGTCCTTGGCCCCTCCAGGCTGTGAGGCGTTAGGCCGCATCATACCTTTCTGCTTCTCCAGCTCCGCTGGGTGGCAGTCGGGGAGACAGGGAGCAAAGGTCAGGAACAGGAGTGAGAGCCCATCTGACTGACCCTAGCCCTCCGTCCTCCTTCCTCCTCCCTCCTCCCTCCCTCTGTCCCCAGGCTTCCTGTTTTGCCCCTTGGACGACCAGCCCTTGTCTCCCCCAAAACTGCAGCTCCATCACCGAAGTACCCTTAGTGCCCAGCTCCCGTCTTGCACCCTCCCTTCCTGCTCAGCCTTCCCTTCATCCCTCTTGGTGCCTGCTCTCCCTGTTCCATTTCCCTTCCCTTCACTCTTATGACTTCTCCCCTCCCATGCCCTCTTGCAGTCAGGTCTCTCAAAGCACCCCTGCCCTTCAAAAAAGAGCTTCATGGCAGATGGTTCACAGTAAGGACGGGAAGGCCCTTCTAGCCTATGGCAAAGGGCAATCTTTCCAGAGTTCAGTCAGTTCTCAGATACCTTGCTCCAGAGCAGAGGGGCTCCTGGAAGGGCAGGAGCAGGAAACTGACAGGAATCAAATCCTCTATTAAGTGCCAGGCAGTATGCTGGGTGCTACACATACTTGATCTCTCTCAATCCTCACAACAGTTCTGAGGTCAGTATTAGCATCCACATTGTGCAGAGGAGGAAACTGAGAATCCGAGAAGTCTTAGAGCTTGCCCAGGGTCATACAGCTGGAAATGGCGGAGCCGACATTCTGGAAGCAGGTCTGCCTGATTCCAGAGCTTGGGTGCTTCCGGCCTCCTTACAGCCCCACCTCCCCACAGAGCTCACAGAAACATGTGTCTACTGGCCTCCCCTCGTCTTGGGCTGCTAATCCCTCTCTCGGGATTTTCCCAGGGTCTCAAAGGATCTGGTGAACTGAAACTTCTATCCCTGCCTCGCTGAGGAGTAGAGTGGCCCTGGAGCTGTGAAGGCCTCACCAAGGAGCTGTCCGCCGCCTCGTCTCTCTTTTTCTGTCTGCCTGCCTCTTTCTCCTTAACACCATGTTACTTAACTGTGACTGCTTAGCCTGGAGAAGAGAAAACTTGGAGGGCATCGGGAGGAATGAGATGTAATCACTATTTTCCATTATATATATATGATCAAAATGACTTGGTGTGGCCCCTGGAGAGGATAGGCCACTGGGACTCAGCTCAGGAATTGATATGTGGGCAGACGAGGAGAGAGAGTGGGACAGGGAATACAGACTTTTTGAATGCCTAAGATGTGTTGGGACATTTCGGCTACCTTGTCTCATTTCATCTCCTTGACTCCGTGAAGGAGACTTCATTACCCCAAATTCGTGTAGGAAGAAACTGGGGCTAGGCGGGTTAGGCAATTAGCTCCAGTTCACCCAGATAACGAATAGCATACCTGGGACCTAAAACTACAGTCCTACCTCTAATACTCTGATTCTTCTCCCTGATACCTTTCACTAGAAGGAATAGTTGGCTCATAATTAGAGTTTGGGATAATAATGGGGCTGGGAGGTGATGAGCCCCTTGTCACTGAAGGTATTCAAGCAGAGGCTGAAGAATTCTTGAAATGAGCATGGGAAGGTTGGACAAGCTAACCCTCAACTCTGAGATTCTCAGAGGATAGGATTCTTGGTTTCTGCAGGGTACTGTTTCAGGAGATGGGGGAGGAGACGTGGCTGGGCTACTCACACTCCACACGGTATTTCTCCATCTCCTGCACCTCCGCAATGGATTCGCGCAGGTCGGACGTAAAGCGCAGCCGGTCCTGGAGGCTGGGGGCATTGAAGATGATGAGGACTTTTCGCTCCCCACCAGGTACTGCAGACAGCAACTTGATCCCAAACTGGTAATCTGTGGAGAAAGGGGAGACTGGGCACCTCTGTTGGGATTGGTGGAGGTGGCTCATACCTAAAATAATTTTTCTTTTCTGTACTTTTTTTCCTGAGATAACATCTCTCTGTCACCCAGGCTGGAGTACACTGGTGTCATTATGGCTCACTGCGGCCTTGAACTCCTGGGCTCAAGTGATCCTTCTGCCTCAAGCCTCCTGAGTAGCTGGGACCATGGGCACGCACCATATGTGCAGATAATTTTTTTATTTTCAGCAGAGATGGGGTCTTACTATATTGCCCAGGTTGGTCTCGAATTCCTGGGCTCAAGCAATCCTCCTGCCTTGGCCTCCCAAAGTGCTGGGATTACAGGTGTGAGCCGCCATACCTAGCCCATGAAATAATTTTTCTGCTGTCTAACTCTGATCATGCCTCTTCTCCATTTGAGCATATTTAGCAGCTCCCCTGTGCCCCAAAGCCCTCAAACTCCTGGTAGCTGTGGCCCCCTTACTTCCTGTACTGCAGCATGTAAAGGCATACAACTCTGCACTGCTGTCTTGAAACTCTTTCCTTCTCACCTCTACCTCAACTCACATTGCTACTGCTGCCCAGAGTACCATGAAACAAAGCTCCTCCTGGTTCATCCTTCAGAGCACAGCGTGATCACCATCTCTTTGGCCCACCAGAGAACACATGCACTGGGGTTCTCTGCAAGACTATGAGCTAACCAGGGGCTAGACCCGAGTCATACTCCACCCTGGCCTGCCCCTCATCCTGGGACCAAGTAGGTGCTTCGGAGACCCTTAGCCTGGTTGTAAGGGACTCCAAAAACTGGAGCTGGTAGAGATGACGGGTGAGCATGGGGGCCATGACATAGACTCTTGGGAGCTGGGATCCAAGAAGGGACTCACATGAATTCTGGAAGAGCTGCATGTGCATTTCCACGAGGGGGAAAGACTGACGGAAACTGTACGTCACCAAGATCTTCTTCTTCTGGAAAATTTTGGTGACCTTTGGCAGGGGTGGGAAAAAGACAAGAGGCAGCGTTTTGGGTGGGGAATTTCCACGTGGCACCTATTTCTGGTAACCACCCTCCCCTCCCACCCCATTAACAGACATACACACACAAATACACATGCCCACAAGCTGGGGAGAATGGAAGCTTGAGGGACAGAATGGGAGACATGGAAGAAAACGCAAGTTCCTGATGTAATGACCACGCACCACAGACATTTACCACATTTCCAGGAACTAACTGAATCCTGCTCCCTCCAGGAAGCCTGCTCCAACATCCCACAGAGATTTGTAAACCCCTTTTCTGAGCTCCAGAATGATGATTCAGTACCTTTCCCTTGTCAGGCGCTATGCTAGTCCTCTGAGTGTGTGATCACCCCCTGCTGGACTGGAAGGCAGGAGTCTGGTTGTCGGGTTCTGTCAGCGGGCCTCACCAGAGCCTGCACTTAATGGCAATCTCTGCTGAACCCATGTAGAGAGTTAACAAGTCTTCCTCTCAACAACCCAACGTCTTTGTCGAGTACTTGGGCACTCTGGACTCAACTAACACAGGTTGCAAACACCTCAGGCGGTCTGCAAGTGGCTCATAAAAGGAAATGTTTTGATTTCAGGATGGCATGATGACGCAAAGCACTTTTTTAGGTCCTTTGGGCTGTGAGCTCCCTGAGAACAGGGACTAATTCTGATTCATCCTGGCATACCCAGTGCCTGGCATACAGCTGGACGCACACCAGTTTCAGTACCTGAGGGATGTCTACACATTGACTGTGTGGGCCAGGTACTCCTTGGGGTAAGGCAGATTCCACATATGACCTCTTATTTCATTTCATCCTCATAACAACCCTGTGAGGTAGGGGTTAGCTCCATTTCACAGAGGAGGAAACTAAGGCTCAGAGGGAGCATGAAAATACTTCCGCTAAAGCAGCAATCCTCAACTGGGGGTGATATTGCCCCCAGAGGACATGGAGCAATATCTGGAGACATTTTTGGTCGAAGGGTTGCTACTAGCACCTAATAGGTAGAGACCAGGGTGCTGCTAAACATCCTACAGCGCACAGGACAGTCCCTGCAAAGAATTATCCAGCCTCAAATATCAACAGTGATGAGACTGAGAAACCCTGCTCTAAAGGAGAGACCACCGTGGGAACAGGATCACTGTCCTCCAAACCCTGGCGAGTTGTCTTGGAGCAGAAGGACAACACTTGTTCTTTGTGATGCCAAAGGTTAAGTGCAGATGGTTGGAAGAAACCCACAGGGAGACAGATTCTAGCAGTCAGAGCTGCCTAACAAGGCAACTGGCTGCCTTAGAGGAAGGCGGCTTTCTGTCCCCACAGTCATACATCCAGTGGGCCATCTAGGAAGCTGGACTCTGAAAGTCCCTTCCAACCAGCAAAGTCCTAAGAGTCCCATCCCTAAAAGACAAACATCTCTATTTGTAATGAGCTCAGTTTTAAGAATCACTTCAAGCATCTTTTTTTTTTTTTTTTCTTTTTTTTAGACAGAGTTTCACTTGTCGCCCAGGCTGGAGTGCAACGGAGAGATCTCAGCTCACTGCAACTTCCGCCTCCTGGGTTCAAGCGATTCTCCTGCCTCAGCCTCCCCAGTGGCTGGGACTACAGGCACGAACCACTATGCCCAGCTAATTTTTTATATTTTTAGTAGAGACGAGGTTTCTCCATGTTGGCCAGGCTGGTCTCGAACTCCTGACCTCAGGTGATCCACCCGCCTCGGCCTCCTAAAGCGTTGGGATTACAGGCATGAGCCACCGTGCCTGGCCCAAGCATCTTTTTCAAATTTTGTTTTTATTATTTGTGTATTTATTTATTTATTTATTTAATTTTTTGAGACAGGATCTGGCTCTGTTGCCCAGGTTGGAATGCAGTGGTACAATCACAGCACACTGCAACCTCTGCCTCCCGGGCTCAAGTGATCCTCCTGACTCAGCCTCCCAAGTAGCTGGGACTACACACAACAGGTACACACCACCATGCCTGGCTAATTTTCGTATTTTTTGTGGAGACAGGGTTTCGACATGTTGCCCAAGCTGGTCTCAAAACTCCTGGGCTCAAGTGATTCAAACTGCCTTGGCCTCCCAAAGCTCTGGGACTGTAGGCGTGAGCCATGGTGCCCGGCCCACTACAAGCATCTTGATTACTGAAGATTTCTAGACTGACCTGGGGGTCACAGGTTCACCCCTCTTCACACAACCCTATGGGCTACTGAGGTGGACAAGGGTATTTCCTACCACTTCCCAGGTTGTAAGTCTGTCATCCCTTTGGTCCTCATATATTCTGTCCCTGTGCGTCTGTTACTATCTCCAAATGAATCTGTGAGGAAAAGGAGGGGCAGAGAAGGCCTGGGCCTTGCCTGAGACCATGCGGATGGCATGGCAGAACACCTCGCCTGCGACACTCCACACACCACACCACACACCAACATCAACATGGCTCACACCAGACTCAGGTGTCAACCTCACTATCCCCCTTCCATCTCCTCCCCCACAGTGCTCATACCACAAGGAGATCATTGAAGAGGAAGACCTCTCGCTGATGCAACCCTAGCCTCTGGGGGCGGTTTGGATCTGGCACCTCGTAGAGCTGGCAGCAGCAAACCAGTCGACGGTGAGGGAGAGACAGGACCTAGACAGGCATGGAGAAACAGGTGTCAGCAAGGCCAGCCCGCAGCTTCAGGCCTCCTGGCACCTTAAGTTTCAACCGCAAAAAAGTTTACCTCTCATACACGTGTATCACTCTGACACAATGGGTATCAGCGACTAAGGCCTAAACTTTTCTTCTACCTTGCCTTTGTCCCTCTGTCTGGAATATCTTTCTTGTCCAGCTCTGCATGGTCATATTTCAACTCCCCTTCAAATTTCCATCCCAGCCAGGCATGATGGCTCACGCCTGTAATCCCAGCACTTTGGGAGGCCAAGGTGAGCGGATCACCTGAGGTCAGGGGTTCGAGACCAGCCTGGCCAACATGATGAAACCCCGTCTCTACTAAAAACACAAAAATTAGCTGGGTATGATGGTTGGCGCCTGCGATCCCAGATACTCAGTAGGCTGAGGCAGGAGAATCGTTTGAACCCAGGTGGTGGAGGTTGCAATGAGCCAAGATCATGCCACTGCACTCCTGCCTGAGTGACAGAGTGAAACTCCATCTCAAAAAAAAAAAAAAAATTCAATCCCCAAATTATCTCTTCCAAGAAGCCTTCCCTGATTTCTCCAGGCTGAAAACGGCCTCTTTCTCCTTTCTCCTCTCCTAAACTGGACCATAAGGCAGAAGTATTATATGTGTCTTTGTCTCACACCCCAACTGGTCTGTGAGTGCCCCCAAGGACAGAGACCACGGTCTGATTCATATATATGAATGCCCAGCACCAACTCTGGTGCCCAGTGAAATGCTGGGCTCAGTGGAAAGGCATCCACAAATGTTTGTTGGCTAAAGCCTGTTCTTTTTTTTTTTTTTTTTTCTTTTTTTCAGATGGAGCCTTGCTCTGTCACCCAGGCTGGAGTGCGTTGGCACGATCTCAGCTCACTGCAACCTCCACCTCCTGGGATCAAGCGATTCTCCTGCCTCAGCCTCCTGAGTAACTGGAACTCCAGGCACGCACCACGACGCCTGGCTAATTTTTATATTTTTAGTACAGACAGGTTTTGCGATGATAGCCAGGCTGGTCTGGAACTCCTGACCTGAGGTGATCCGCCCACCTCGGCCTCCCAAAGTGCTGGGATTACAGGCACAAGCCATTGCACCTGGCCTAAAGTGTGTTCTTGCTTTGGTTTTCTGATAACCATTAGCTTGGCCCTTCACTTAGGATGGACAGGCAAAGCCAGAGGCGAAAACGATGTTAATATTTATACAGTACCCACTATGGGCCTTGGAATGTGCTCGATGCATTCACTCTGCATCACAGCCTTCTGAGGAATGCATTATCACCCACTCCGTATTGCAGGTAAAGGGCACCTGGGGCTCAGGGAGGTGCAGTGACTCAGGAGGTGCACTTAGTGGCAGAGGCAGACCTGAACCCTGGCCCCTCTGCAGCCTTCCAAGGCACTTACTGGTTTCTTTCCAACAATCATGCGCTCCACAGCCTGCACCTGGGACACATGGTCATCGTTGGTCCGCAGTTCACGCCCCTGGATGCGCTGGTAGATGCCCACCAGGAGGTCTCGGGGGATGTCTTCACCATTGTCAACCCCTGGGGGAGGGAGCAACACAGGGATATGTCACATAATTATGGGCACTGGGTGGTAGGGATGCTCCACAACTCCCACACCCAGGCACGGGCCATGACAGTCAGGACTGAGGGTCAGTGGGTATCCTCAGCCCCTTAGCCAGGATTGGGGCAGGGAGGATGTCCTTCAACACAACAGCCAGTTGCTGTCTTCCCCGGGGTGGGGAATTTTCTCTCAACAACTCAGAATACACTGTAATTAAAACAATCAGATACTATTGTTTGCCTTTCTAATTAGCAAAAATACTTTTAAATGAAATCCAGTGCTAGGAAGAGTGCAGGGAAGTGGGCATATATGGTAACATAACTCTTTTGGAAGGTAATTTGGCAAGAATCTAAATGTTTGTACACAGTGATTCTTCTTCTAGGAATCTACCTTAAGGAACTACTCAGAAATATGTGCAAGATGTATGTGCAAGAATGCTAGTGCAGGCCGGGCATGGTGGCTCATACCTGTAATCCCAGCACTTTGGGAGGCCGAGGCGGGCAGATCATGAGGTCAGGAGATCAAGACCATCCTGGCCAACATTGTGAAACCTCATCTCTGCTAAAAATACAAAAAATTAGCCAGGCGTGGCAGCGTGTGCCTGTAGTCCCAGTTATTCGGGAGGCTGAGGCAGAATTGCTTGAACCCTGGAGGCAGAGGCTGTAGTGAGCCAAGATCGGGCCACTGCACTCCAGCCTGAGCAACAAGATTGAGACTCTGTCTAAAAAAAAAAAAAAAAGAAAAAAAAAGATTGCTAGGACAGGCGTAGTGTAATCCCAGCACTTTGGGAGGCTGAGGCAGGTGGATCGCTCGAGCCCAGGAATTCGAGAGCCAACCTGGGCAACATGGCAAAATCCCATCTCTACAAAAAATACAAAAATTAGCTGGGTGTGGTGGCACACACCCGTGGTCCCAGCTACTTGGGAGGCTGAAGTGGGATACTAGCTTGAGCCTGGGAGGAGGAGGTTGCAGTCAACCATGATTGCACCACTGCACTCCAGCCTGGGCAACAGAGCAAGACCCTGTCTCAAAATAAATAAATAAATAAAAAGAATACTCACCAAGTGTTACTTATGGGGACAATTTGAAACAACCTAAATTTTAACAATAGAGGAACAGTCAAGTAAAGGATAGTATATCCATTTAATAAAATAGTGCACAGCTATTAAAAACTTGACATTTACAAAAACATTTTGATAGCTTGAGAAAATTACAGTAGCAAATTATGTGAAAAGAGTAAGACAAATTGCATGTATGGTATGATCTGAACTATATAAAAAGTTACATATGCATGGGGGAAAAGATTAGAACGCACCAAAACATTAACTATGATTGCCTCTAGGGGGCAAATTTTGGGTGATAAAAAGAAATGTTCTAATTTTCTGAATCTTCCAACATTTCTCAAACAAGTATGTATTACCTTCATTTATTTGCTTCTTTATTTAATAATTAGAGGGGAGGCCGGGCGCGGTGGCTCAAGCCTGTAATCCCAGCACTTTGGGAGGCCGAGACGGGCAGATCACGAGGTCAGGAGATCGAGACCATCCTGGCTAACACAGTGAAACCCCGTCTCTACTAAAAAACACAAAAAACTAGCTGGGCGAGGTGGTGGGTGCCTGTGGTCCCAGCTACTCAGGAGGCTGAGGCAGGAGAATGGCGTAAACCCAGGAGGCGGAGCTTGCAGTGAGCTGAGATCCGGCCACTGCACTCCAGCCTGGGCGACAGAGCGAGCCTCTGTCTCAAAAAAAAAAAAAATGAAATAAAATAAAATAATAATAATAATAATTAGAGGGGAAAAGATACACACACACACACACACAGACATATTGAGAGACAGAGGGAAAAAGAATGGATGAATGAATGATGGCAAAATTATAGGAGACAACTCCAAATGGCCTCTGATCTAACTCCCTCCTCCCATCTTCACCATCCTTCTCCATTTCTGATTGCTGAGTGAAACCTACTCACTCTTCTCTCTAAATCCTCTGCTAGAGAAAATGTTTTCTGGGCAGGACGTGGAGGCTCACACCTGTAATTCCAGCACTTTGGGAGGCCGAGTTGAGGCAAGGAGTTTGAGACCAGCCTGGGCAACATAGCAAGACCCCGTCTCTACAAAAAATTTAAAAATTAGTTGGGCATGGTGGCCCGCGCCTATATTCCCAGCTACTCAGGAGGCTGAGGTGGGAGGATCGCTTGAGCCCAGTTCAAGGCTGTAGTGAGCTCTGCTAGCACCACAGCACTCCAGCCTGGGTGAGAGAGTGAGACCCTGTCTCTGAAAATAAAAAACAAAAAAACAGAAAACAAAAAGGAGAAAATGTTTTCTTCCTTGGAAATGCCACATCTCCTCCTTGGACAGGTGCTAAAGGAACATTCTATATCACACTGACTTTCTTACCAGAGCAGCCACAGCTGCACAAACCCAATGGGCAGCCAATTTGTCTTGTTTTCAGTTTGCTTTTTTTCTTTGACTCTATTTCCCTCTTTCTTTTCTGCTTAAATAATCTTAACATCTGTACCATTTTTAGTAGGCTGCTCTTTGGTGATAGGGAGGGCTCGACATCAGTAGAATAAGCAAAAAGAGCAAGGTGACACCTTTCATCTGGCATTCAAGGCCCTCATATATTAGTTCCATATATTGGAACCTCATATATTGGGACCTTCCCAACTCATCAATGACCTCATCTCAATTGTTCTTCTTTTTTTTTTCTGAAGACAGAGTCTTGCTCTGTCACTCAGGCTGGAGTGCAGTGGTGCAATCTTAGCTCACTGCAACCTCTGCCTCCCGGGTTCAAGTAATTCTCCTACCTCAGCCTCCTGAGTGGCTGGGATTACAGGCATGCACCAACATGCCTGCTAATTTTTGTATTTTTAGTAGCGATGGGGTTTCCTCATGTTGGCCAGGCTGGTCTGGAACTCCTGGCCTCATGTGATCCACCTGCCTCAGCCTCACAAAGTGCTGGGATTACAGGCGTGAGCGACCGTACCCAGCCCTCAGTTGTTCCCTAAAGAAAATAAATGTTCCTGCCTCTGCGTCTTTGGTATTCTCACTGGTAGGTAAGCCCTCCTCTATCTCTATTGTGTCACCTTCTCCATGCCTTCAAGACCCACCTTAAAATAAAAATACTGCCTCCTCCGGGAAGCTAGCTAGAGGTGGGCTCTTCCTCCTTTGAGCTCTGACTGCACTTTTGGCCTCTCTGATGTCACTGTTCACTTTCTGTCTTATGTTAGTTATCTGGGTGCTACAAGTCAGCCTCTCCCACACACGGGGAGCTCTCTCAGAACAGGGAGTATGGCAGATTCCTCTCCATTGTCCTTGGCACCCATCATGGGGCTTGGCACACACTAAGTGCTAAGTGTTGACTGGCTGGCTGGTTGTTTGGTCGAGTGATAAATGAACGCATGAATAGAGGAAAAGATACGCAAAATAATTAAATGAGTCCTCATGGGCATAAATAAGAGAGGGAAAGAGGGAGTGGGGAAAAGAGAAGTGAATGACTGAATGAATGAATCAGAATAAAGCCTTGTAAGAGTCAGGACTTTAATCTATCATGTTCACTGCTTGAACCCCAGGACCTAGAAACCTGGTGCACAGCAGAAGCTCAGTACAATGGGCAAATGACGATTTGAGTGAATTAATAAGTGAATATCCTGGGAACATCCAGCTAGGGCAGAAAGTGACAGCATCACAAATTAATTTCCAAGGAACAGATGGCATCTCCTGCATCCTTCCCCACCTTAACCCCCACTTTCCCTTCCCAGGCGAAGGGCAGGAAAGGCTGATAAGGAAGTCACCTCTCAGGTTCTTGATGAAGTCATCTAGTTTCATCTTTCGTTCAGCCTTGACGCTGGGACTGTACATGTCGGTATTGAGGAGGATGATGGCAAAAGCAAGGATGAAGATGGTGTCTGGGTTCCGGAACTGGCGCACAAGGGCTGGGTTACAGACACAGTACCGCTGGCTGCAGGGCAGGAGGGGTCAAAGCCAGACTCAGGAAGCAGCCATCTCTGCCTACCCACCACCCACCCAGTCTGATACCAGCAACCCTTTCCTGCAAGAAATACTTTCTTGATCTCTGGGTCTGTCCTCTTCAGAGCTTCCCCTAGACCAGCATGTAAAAATTACAATCGCTACCTTTTACAGAGCTCTTCCAGGGGATTTATATACATTGTTTCATGTAATCCTATCATAATCCTGCAAGGTAGCTATTGGCAGTCCCATTTTAAAGATGAAGCGACTGAGACTCAAAGTGACAAGGTAACTTGCCCAAGGTAACAGAGCTGGTAAATGGTGAAGCCAGGATGAAAACCCAGATATTTCTAACTGCAAAGCAAATCCTTCCCCCATTGTGGGAAACAAGTTCTCAGCAACTCCTGTTTCTCTTCTAAATACCCTAAAGTGGCAGAGCCAGGATTTAGATCCCGGCCTACCTGATCTCCAAAGCATTTATAGTAGAGTAAAATGGTTAAGGGCATGGATGGATCATGGACTTAGACACATACAAGTTCAAATCCTGGTTCTACCACTTATTCACTGTATGACCCTGGGCAAGTTACTTAACCTCTCTAAACTTCTGATTTCTCCTCTATAAAATGGGAATAATAATAGAAGTGCCTACTTTATGGGGTGGTTGTGATTATTCGGTGAAATAATCATGTAAAGTGCTCAGCTCAGCACCTGATACCTAATAAGTGCTCCGTGAATGTTAGCTGTTATTGCTGATGTTGTTGTCACTTATCGAATGCCCATGTCCCAGAGGCTGAGCTAGATACTTTACATGCACTACCTCTGATCCTCACAATTGCCTTGCAAGATAGGATTTATCATTTCTGTTTTATGGTGAAGAGAGTATGAGGCTCAGAGAAGCGACTTGTAAACACATACTACGTCGATGCCCACAGGAGGGAGGGGCAGCTTCACAAGTGGGAGACAGGCACACCTGAAGGCTTCGATGAGTCGCTCCACTTTCTGGGCCTCACCCTGAACCCGGATATGGGACTGGAACTTCCGGAGTGCATCATCCAGATCCATTGAGGAGAAGTCCATCTCATCCACCACACAGCTAAGGAGCAAAGAAGGGGGTGTGGTGCTTTCAATTCCTCTGCAGAAAACCTCTGACCCACCTGGACCTGCTCAAATGGACCAACACCCCCACTGATACACTCCCAAATTCAGGACCCATGGCCCGAGCAAGTACACATGAGGACAGAATGTTTGAAATCAAATCCATCTCAGAAAATTGAGGCAAGGCATGTGGTCACTAAAGGCCCTTTCCATCGAGCCACTCATTTCAGAGACGGGAAAACTGAGGCCCAAAACAGGCCACAGGATGAGCACGTCTTGCCCAGGGCCACATAGAAGACTTTAGGAATAGAGCCAAACAAGATCAGACCCCTTTGGGGCAGAAGGGTACGGGGGCAGGAAGGTCTATTCATCCTGTTTTGAAAAGCTTATTTGAGCTAAAGGGACACAGGCTGCCCCCTTCCTCCCTCTTGCTGTCCTTTTCCAGGAATCCCTGGCCCAGCCTGCCCCATCCTGGGGTCCTCACTCCAACACGTCTCTGTTGAACTGCTTCTGCCGGTTCCCTAGGAATTCCCCTATCATCTGCCGGCTGAGGCCTTTCCGCTCCAGGATGAAGTGAGCCACTCCCACCGGTGTGTCTGACAGGAAGCCCCGCTCGATCAGATACTGGATACCCTTCTCTGGCTTCCTGCAGAAAGAGGGGAGGTAGATGAGATGACTGTCCTCCTGGAACTGTGCTCTCTGTCTCATTTGTTGAACTCATTTTGGGCCCAACTAAGTCCGGCCTCAGAGGACCAACGAAGTCAAATACATAATTTGATCTAATCCCATCATGGCTCAAATGAGAAAACTGAGGCCTAGAGAGAAGAAGCCACTTGCCCATTTCGAGGAGCTTCAAAATCCCAAGGTATCTTGAACCCAACATTCCCCCTTCACTGGAGCTACACCACAATAGAAAGAAAATCAGTATCTAGTGAGAGCCCGCTCTACGCCAGGAGCTCTGACCTTCCCAGCAAGAACCAAGGAGCAAGGTTGAGCACCTTCCCTGTGAGTCACAGACCCACAGAGTAGGGAAGAAGTGAAGAGGTTACTTTGTTCCATATCCCACATCCCACACAGGCAGGTCTCACCAACTTCCTCTGAGTGTTTCTATAGACAAGGCGCTCCCTAGATTTCCAGGGAGCTGGGCCAAAATCTGGGTCACAGTTATCCCATATTCAGAACCCCAGAACCTTAGGACCCCACAAGGTTAAAATTTAGAAGGGACTGGTGCCATAGGAGTCTCAGATCCGTCACTTCCCAGTTGTATGACTTTGGACAATTCCTTTTACTTCTCCAAGCCTTGGTTCCTTATCTACAAAACAGGAACACTACTGCCTGCCTTGCTGAGTTATTGTAAGAATGAAATATAGGTGGCAGTGTTTAATAAGCTATAAAGATGTAAGGCATTCAAGTAATGGCTTATATTACATTTAATGTTTTCTAATTACATCTCATGTTTTCCAATTATGTTCTAATCAAATGTCACACTCCCACCTCACTCCTAAACACCTGACAGAAGACCAGGCACCTAGGAAGAGCTTAGTCACAGTCACTGAAGGGTCTAGCACACCACCCTGCCCCCAACATCTCTCACATACACATTCTGCTAGTGGTAGGTGGAAAAATAGAAGCCCAGGGGAGGAATGCACCTTGCCCAGGGCTATGCAGCGAGTCTGGCCAAAGGCCCACTCGGGGGCCAGATCTCCTGTTTCCCAGGCTAGGGCTCTTTCTACACCATATCACCTCCCCTCTAAAAAGGGAAGGTGGGGAGGACAAGTTTCAGAATCCATTTAGTGGGGTCATCTCACCCAAGATCGCACAGTCAGCCAGAGGCAGTACTAGGACTGCCCAGGTGTGTTAAGGGACTCTCTACTCTTTCACCCTGTTGCCAATCCTCTTCCCTGAATGTCTGGGGAGAAATACCGTTCCACAAAATGAAAGGATGGCAGAACCGGGATCACTGCGTGGAGTTCTGTCCCAGGAACCCAAGTACCCGTGGCAGGGTAGGAAAGGGCGAGCAGGCTAGAACGGGCAGCACGCACTTGTTGAAAAGGTTGAGGCCGATTCGGTAGTGCCGCCTCTGGACCACATCATTGTTGAAAGCTGGCGAGTCCCAGCTGTGCCTTGTCTCCCGCTGGTAAGTCTGCTTGCACAGGCCGGTGGCCGGAGGCTCCCTTAGACTGTCCCGAGAAGAGGAGCCGGAGCTGCAGTTGATGGTCTCATTGGAATTGCTGGAGCTCTCGAGGCTCTCATTATCTCCACCATCAGAGTTCTCGCCTGCTGCCTCGCACTTCCCCAACCTCCGACCCCCAGCCACACCACTGGGCCCAGTGCCACTGTTGGGGGCTGGTGGCAGGGGCCCTGGTGGGGCTGGGGCTGGGCCCTCAGGGGCTGGGTAGTGGCGGTGTGGGATCGGGGCCCTGCCTGGTGGCCCCTTGTGCTTCAGGGTCCCATGGGGGCTGCAGCCATCAGCCTCATACACCAGCTGGCGGTGGACAGAGCCGCGATCTGAGCGGTCACTCAGGTCCACGGAGCTGTCACTAGGAGGCTCAATGGTAAGCAGGGGAAGGTGGGCGGCCCGCAGCCGGAAATCCCGGCACTCCAAGCACCCGGGACCCCTGCGAGTGCCTTCCTCACGGCTACCGTCTTCCCGGGTTCCTGATGGCACTGGTGGAGGAACTGGCGGGAGAGGGGCTGGCGCCCAGAACTCGGGCCGGCCCTGGGGTGGGGGTTCTGTGCTGGGCAGTCGCTCAGGGGATTGTTGGGGAACTGTGTCATCCAGGTAGAGGGGAAGGTCACTGAAGGATGTGGCCGAGCTGTCCTCTTGCTGTTCCTTTGACTCCCGCTTCTCCAGCTGGGCTGAACCTGGCTCCTCAGACATGGGCCCTGACGGGTGGCAGTTCAGGGCTTCGTCGATGGATTCAGCCAGAGACTTTACCTGTGCAGGCGGGGGAGGAGAGGAGGGAAAGGGAGAGAAAAGAAAGAAAGATAAAGGGAAGAATGGTGGAAGGTGGGAATGAGGGAGGGGGGTAAGGGAAAAGGGGGAGTCTTCCTGGTAGGTCAGCAAGGAGGGTGGATTCCCCTCCCCCAGCCCTGACAAACTCCCTGTGGTCTATAAAATGACTCCCAGGGAACCATTGTGAGCTCACAGGAGCTGGGACTAATGCCCACGAGTTCCCCCACTCAGCTCATACCCCAATACCTCCTTTGTGTCCATTTAGACTCAAGCCAAATGTTACCTCCTCCCTGATTCAAGCCACATTCTTGCCTCTGCCATCCCCGAGGGTAAACCAAAATCCCAGCTTCCTCTGTGGGAATTCTCTTAGGAAATCCATAACATTTGACCTTGAGCGTCTGGACCACAGCTGGTAATGCTCTTTCCCTGTGGTATCCAGACTCTAAACTGACCGCTCATGATCCCTGCCTCCTGGTATTCACACCCTAGGGTACCACATTGTACCAGAGTTAGTCTGTGTGACAAACAGCATATGGCAGAAGTGAATGTATGTCACTTCTGAAATTAGGTTTTAAAAGACTGCAGAGGCTGGGCATGGTGGCTCATGCCTGTAATCCCAGCACTTTGGGAGGCCAAGATGGGAGGATCCCTTGAGCCCAGGAGTTCAAGAAAAGCCTGGGCAACATGGCGAGACTCTACCTCTACAAAAAATAAAAACATTAGCTGGGTGTGGTGGTACACACCTGTAGTCCCAGTTACTCAGGAGAGTGAGGCAGGAGGATCACTTGAGCCCAGGAGTTTGAGACTGCAGTGAGTTACGATCACGCCACTGCACTCCAGCCTGGCAACACAGCAAGATCCTGTCTCTAAAATTTTTATTTGTTTTTTTGAGACAGAGTCTCGCTCTTGCCCAGGGTGGAGTGCAGTGGCACGATCTCAGCTCACTGCAACCTCCAACTCCCAGGTTCAAGCGATTTTCCTCCCTCAGCCTCCCCAGTAGCAGGGATTACAGGCGCGCACCACCATGTTTGGCTAATTTTTATATTTTTAGTAGAGACGGGGTTTCGCCATGATGGACAGGCTGGTCTCAAACCCCTGACCTCAGGCGATCCGCCTGCCTTGGCCTCCCGAAGTGCTGAGATTACAGGTGTGAGCTACTATGCCCGGCCAAAAAAAAATTTTTTTAATTTAAAAAAAAAAGACTGCAAAAAAATTTTTTTTAATTTACAAAATTAAAAAAAAAATTTAAATGACTGCAGCTTCCATCTTGAGCACTCTTGGTCGCTTGTCACTTGGACTCTTTCTCTCAGACCCCCCAACCTGGGGAAAGCCCATCACGAACAGTCCTATAGAGAGGCCCACAGGGTGAGGCATTGAATCCTCCTGCCAACAGCCAAGTGAGTGAGCTTGAAAGCAGACTGCCAGCCCCAGTCTAGTCTTCAGATATTGCAGGCTCTCCCTACAGCTTGACTGCAACCTCATGAAAGGCCCTGAACCAAAACCACTCAGCCATGCCATTCCCAGCTTCCTGGCCCCCAGAAACTGTATGAGATAATAAATGTTTATGGTTTAGGCTCAGTCTCTTGGGTCAGTTTTAAGCTACCAAATTTGGGGGTAATTTGTTACACAGCTAACAGATAACGGATATACTTCCCCATCAGACTTCAATAGCACTCAGAGCTGGGATCAGACCTGGTTCCCAGACTGATCTCCTATTCCCCATTCCTCCCTTGAGGGATGGATCCAGGCCTGGTTTCTCTTTCTAGCTCAGCTCAACACATTGCTTGACACAGAAGAGATGTTCAATTAAATCTTTGTGGTATGAATGAACAGATAAATGATATAGATCTTCCCTTCAATATTCCTGTCCTTCCCTCCACCTCTTCACCAGGTCCAAGGAGGCATGCCCAGGCTGATGGCAAGGCCAGATCATAGAGGTTAGAGCAGAGTGACTTTTTCGCTTATAAAGCTTCATCCATTCATTCAACAATCTCTACCAAGTACCTTCTTGGTTTTAGGAAGAAAACTAACATGTACTTAGCAGCTACTATGTACTAGGCGTTTTCATATATATTACCTGTACAGTTGCACTGAGTCTTCCAAATAGCTCTAAAAGGGTTTTCTCTCCATTTTATTTTCTCTCCATTTTATTGATCATGTTTCAGTGTGGTTAAACAGTTTGCAGTTTGCCAAGGCCACACAGTTGGGAAATGGCAGAACTGGGATTCACACCTGGGCAAGTATGTTGACACACCCCAACCCTAGAACGATCTCCCACTACCTTTACTGCGTTACAATCCCACCCCTCCAAGCTTTTGCTGATGCAACGCCTATGTAAGCAACACCCTTCCAAGTATTTCTAACTTGCTAAATCTTTTCTGTCTGGCAAGGCCCATCTCCAATGCTGTTTTCTCAAGTGGGTTTTCTGTGGTTCTCCCAGAAGAAAGTTTCCTCCCCTTCCTCTGGGTTCCCAAGGTACCATACATTGTACTATATAGCCTTTCTCATGGCTCAGAGCACACTCTACTTCAGGAGACAGTAATGCACACATGTCTGCCATTTCCTACTGCACTGGGATCCTTGAGGACAAGGACCAATCTCAGTCTCCTCCTCTATTAAATGGGAATAATAATCCCTGTCTCACAGGTCTGGTGTGAGGCATACACAGCACTGGCACACAGTAGGAGCTCATTACCTGTGAGTTAAGCTTTATTTTATAGTAGATCAAGTTCCAAGTAGTGAGAACTTTTTTCTTATTTGTTCTATACACCCATATATATTTTTTCCCACAAGAAGGGAACAGCATGGAACACCCATATTTGTAACTTGCTTGTTTTAACAATGTAATTTCTGGCTGGGCGCAGTGACTCACGCCTGTAATCTCAGCACTTTGGGAGGTCGAGGCAGGTGGATCACCTGAAGTCACGAGTTTGAGACCAGCCTGGCCAACATGGTGAAACCCTGTCTCTACTAAAATACAAAATGAGCTGGGCGTGGTGGCACATGCCTGCAATCCCAGCTACTCCGGAAAGTGAGGCAGGAGAATCACTTGAACCCAGGAGGCGGAGGTTACAGTGAGCCAGGATCGTGCCAT
The DNA here is from genome assembly GCF_037993035.2 of Macaca fascicularis. Lineage (NCBI taxonomy): Eukaryota > Metazoa > Chordata > Mammalia > Primates > Cercopithecidae > Macaca > Macaca fascicularis. Next base: position 53,241,729 of record NC_088395.1, read on the forward strand.
TGCACTCCAGTCTGGGTGTCAAGAGCGAAACTCTGTCTCAAAAAAAAAAAAAAAAAGTAATTTCTATCTTGCCAGTTCTTTCTCATTATTCTCACAGTCCCAACTCAAATGGTAGCTATTTGCTGTTATTAAACGCCTGTCACGCAACTTCTTTCAGTTTGCAATCTAGGTAAAAAGTAGCAGGAGTAGCCAGAGCATGGGGATGGAGAAGAAAGGCCCTTTTCAGGGATCCTGACCTGTTTGGAGAAGGAGTCCTCTAGTTCTGTGATGTCATTAGAAAACTCCCCAGATGTGGTGACGGAGCTTCCACCACCATCGATGCCCCCACCACAGGAGCCCCCATATGGGAGCCCCCGTTCAAGCCGGTGGCTCCGGGCACCAGCCATGGCACCCTCGTCCAGCGAGGCAGGCTTGCCCTCGAAGTACGCGGGGTTCTGTGCCTTCTCATACTCCTCAAAGGAGAACTGCATCCGCATGTTGGAAAGGATGATGCGGCGGGACATGCGGCTCTCTGAGGCTGAGCTGCGTAGCCGCTCAAAGTTCTTGTTCATGCGGTACTGGCGGAAGGCTGTCTGGATGGTCCTGGCAGCTCTGCGGCTCAGGAAGGAGCCCCCATACTTCCTCTCCAGCATTTCCACCTGGCAGAGAAGGGTCGAGGGGAACAAGGTCAGAAAGTCATGGCAGCCTCATCTCCCTAGGCACTAAACCACACCACCCCCACTGGAGTCACCGCTGACTGCTTACAGCCACCAAAAGCGCCAGGCTAGGTGCTCAGTGTTGTCTCCTCACTTGAATTTCAGATAACACTGGTCAAATGGGATTGGATTATGTTTTGTTTTCTTATTTGCAAGAAGAATATATTGATCATTTGAAAACAGGAAACAAACAGAGAAGCCGATAAAAAGAAAGCAAGGTAAAAATACATGGAGAGCAAGAAGGAAAGAAAGGAGGAAGAGAGAGAATGAGAAAGGAGAAAGAGAGAGGGAGAGAGAAAGGAAGAGAAGGAAGGAAGGGGAGGAGGGAGGAGGAAAGGGAAGGAGGGAGGGAGGGAGGGAGGGAGGGAGGGAGGAAGGAAGGAAGGAAGGAAGGAAGGAAGGAAGGAAGGAAGGAAGGAAGGAAGGAAGGAGGGAAGGAATTACCTCCATTCCAAACACCTAACTAGAATATGTCCTTTGGTTTAGGGTATATGTTTTCGTATATGTCCTTCCAGTTTTTTCCTATATGTAGTATTTTGTTTTCCCTCCACCTTTTTTTTAGCTAAATAATCTATTGTATGGCACTCTTCTGAAAAGGTCAACTGATATGTGTGCTTCCCGTTAGACTGAGTTTTTTGGGGACCAGATCCAGGACTCATTCATCTTTACATCTCCAAGACCTGGGCAGGGAGCTCAGTAAATGTTTCTTGAGTGAATATAAGCCTCAGTGGATGGGTGGTGAATGAGTGCATCCCCAGTGGGGTGAAGGGTCCTGGGCCAGTCTTCTCCAATTCCAGCCTCATTATCCCTCCCTGATTCCACCCCTAAGAGCCACATCCCAAACCCTCCCCTGGCGCTCTCTTGCATCCCGACTCCCATTCCCAACCAGACTGCCTCTTCTGCACCTTCTTGTCCTGCAGGTCTGTGGAGAGTTCATAGCTGTCCGATAGGGCCTTGGAGCGCTTTATCTCCTCCTCCTCCTGCTTCCTCAGGGCGACACTGGCTGGCTGGAGGCGTGCCCGTTGAGCCCAGGGAAGGCCCACTCCAGCAGGGGGGCCCCCCATGTGGCTGCTGGAGGGGGGCAGCTGGCTCAGCCGGTAGGGGGGTTGGCTCCCAGGACTATCAACCGCTGTGCTCAGGTCACTGCCTGGGGCATCACCCTCCACACTGTGGGGATGAGATAAGATGAGCCAGGATGTTGGGACAGGAGAGGGGCCTACTGGGCCAGACTGAGAGTGGGTGAGCCAGATCCCTGCCCCCCATCCCATCCACCCCAGCTTCCTCACAGATATAGGGACCCAACACTTACAGGCCAGGGTGAGTCCTAGCTCTTGGACTGTCTCCCCACTCCCACCCAAGTCCCTTCCCTTCCAGCCCCCTTGCCTTCACAGCAAGATCCTCTTAGACTCCTTTCTCTCAAGGATCTGTTTGGTCCCGTCCTCCTCACCCCTCACAGCCTTCTCCCGGAGACCACTCCCCTCCCAGTCTTGTCTCTTCATGCCCTTTTTTCTGTCCCCTCACAGCTCCACCCCTCCCCACAGACCTCTTCCCCTTACAGCTCCATCCCCTCCTGGCCTTGTCCCCAACACAGTGTGCTGTGATTTCCCTCCCAGTCCGAGTCCCAGCACCACCCCAGATTAGCTCCTTCGAAGCGCCACCCCCTCCCAGCCCTGTCCCAGCTGTGTGAGGCCCACCCCTGCACCCTGCCCACCCAGACTCTCCCCTCACCTGCCCAGCCCTGCCCCCTGCAGCCTGGCCCCTGCCCCCTGGTGCCTGAACTCCAGGCCAGGCCAAGCCAGTTCCCAGGGTTCCCTGGCTGCGAGGGCAGGGCCAGCAGCAGGGCAGGGCGAGCAGCGACAGTGGGAGGTGCCTCCCATCCAGCATCCTCACAGGTAAAGAGCAGCCCTGCGGGGCAGCTTCCTTTTTCTCCTCATGGCCTCCTCTGCTCAGCTGGGGGAAGGGGGCAGGGGGGTCTCCACGCGTGGCAGGAGCTGGGCCCCGGGATTGCCCGCCCTGGTTTCCCAGAGCTGTTGTTCCACCAGAACTGCTCCCATGGTGCCATGGCAACCAGGCTGCCAGGGAACCCAGGTGGCGACAGAGCCCAGGCGCCTTGAGCCGAGCCTGCATGGTGAAGAGCTACAGAGGTGGGGAAGACAGGGAAGGAGTCGGGCGGGAAGGAACACGAAGGTGAGGCATGGAGGAGGCTGTGGGGGGAATAGGTGTGGCTGGGACCCAGAGAATGGTCTCATTATGGGGGGCACAAGGTTGGAGGCTCTTGGCTGGTAAACAGGCAAAGGGGTCCTCCCCAGCCCCTATTTGGCAGAGGGGAAGGCAAAGGGCAGAAATGGGCTGGGGTGGGTACTGGGGGGGACCCTACCAGTGCAGGAGCTTGAGCTGCAACAGGCCTGCCAGCCTCGCAGCAGAGCGCTTTGCACTGGGGGCTGGATGTGGCGTGAAGGCTGCGCCCACGAGGCCCGGTCGCGGGCTGCAGCACCCTGGAGCTCGGCTCCGCCCTGGGGGGAGCTCCCACCCATTGCTCACCCTCCACCCCAAATTCTCTTCCCTCCGGGGCCTGGGACGGTGGCCCTGACATCACCGCCGCTCCAGGGTTCAGCCCCAGCTCAGCCCACTGCCAGAACTGCAGGATCATGCCCACTAATCTCTCAAACCTCCCCTCCCAGCACACGGCTCAAGCCCAGTTTTGATCAACTGTCTCCTGTATGCATGAACCATCATCTATAACTTCCACTGCTCAGAAGAGATAGCCCAAGTCCCTTATTCTGGCATTTGAGGCTTCTCCAAGATACAACAGCTACTATTTATAGACCATTTAGTACATTTAGGTACCATTGTTACCACTTCACACTGAATAACCTGTTTACTCTTCAAGACAACCATATGAGATAGGTACTGTAATTTATCTTCATTTTACACGTAAAGAAACTGAGGCCCAGAGAGGTTAAGTAACATATCTATGGTCACACAGCCACTAATGATAGAGCCCGGATTCAAATCCAGGCAGTCTGACTCCAGAGCCCACACTCTTAAACATTAAGCCATACTTCAGGGTTGGCTGCCAGCCCCCTACTCCATCCACCTGTCATTCCAGCCTGGCCCAGATCCTGCTTTTCCCAAATGCTCCACTGCTTTCTATCTCCAAAACTGCTCATACAGTACCTACCACTTGAAATGCAATCCCCATCGTCTCCGCCATCTGCAATCTGAGAAATTCCCCCACATCCTAGTTCCGTCAAGATTCAGGTCATATGCCACCACTAAGAAGCCCTCCTGAATCCCGCCTCCAGCCAGAAATTATTGCTGATCCTGTTCAGAGCTCCCACACACAGCACATGTCTGTCCTGCTTTTTATGGCACAGGTTAGCTTTGGCAAAGCGTGACAGCTATTTGTGTTCATGACTCCCAGAATCCCAGCTCAGGAAGAGAGTTTGATAATCTCCCAGCTAACACAGAGCACACGGCCTGGAACACAGTAGGTGCTCAATAAAAGCTGCCGTCCAGAGGGAGTCAATGAATGTGCTCAGGAGGCTGCTCTAAGAAATACTTTCTCCTGAACTTTTACCATAGCCTCCAATCTCCTCTTCCAACCCATTCTTCACCCTGTGGCCAGTAACAGCTTTCAAAAGTACAAATCTGGGCCAGGCGTGGTGGCTCACTCCTATAATCCCAGCACTTTGGGAGGCTGAGGCGAGCATGAGGCCAGGAGTTCAAAACCAACCTGGGCAACATGGCGAAAACCCGTCTCTACTGAAAATACACAAATTAGCCGGGCGTGGTGGTGGGAGCCTGTAATCTCCTGCTGAGGCAGAAGAATCGCTTGAATCCAGGAGGCAGAGGTTGCAGTGAGCCAAGATCGCGCCACTGCACTCCAGCCTGGGAGACAGAGCAAGACTCTGTCTTAAAAAAACAAACAAACAAAAAACAAACAAACAAAAAAAACCCAACAACCACCAAAAGTACAAATCTAGGCCAGGCACCATAGCTCATGCCTGTAATCCCAGCACTTTGGGAGGCCAAGGCACGTGGATCACCTGAGGTCAGGAGTTCAAGACCAGCCTGGCCAACATGATGAAACCACATCTCTACTAAAACTACAAAAATTAACTGAGCATGGTGGGCCTGTAATCCTAGCTACTTGGGAGGCTGAGGCAGGAGAATCACTTGAACCCAGGAGACGGAGGTTACAGTGAGCTGACATCGCACCACTGCACTCCAGCCTGGGAGATACAGTGACACTGTCTCCAAAAAACAAAAAAAGTACAAATCTAGTTGGGCACAGTGGCTCACACTTGTAATCCCAGCTACTCCAGAGGCTGACATGGAAGGATCACTTAAGGCCAGGAGTTGAAGACCAGCCTGGGCAACATGGCAAAACCTCATCTCTACCAAAAATACGAAAAAATTATTCGGGTGTGGTGGCGGGCCCCTGTAGTCCCAGCTACTCAGGAGGCTGAGGCACAAGAATCGCTTGAACCCGGGAGGTGGAGGTTGCAGTTAGCCAAGATTGTGCCACTGCACTCCAGCCTGAGTGACAGAGCGACACTCCATCTCAAAAAAATAAAAGAAAAAGAAAAAATTAGCCAGGCGTGGTGGCACGTGCCTTTGGTCCTAGCTACTAGGGAGGCTGAGGCAGAAAAATCGCTTGAGCCCAGGAGGTCAAGGCTGCAGTAAGCCGTGATGGTGCCACTTCACTCCAGCCTGGGCAACAGAGTGAAACCCTGTCTCAAAAACAAAAACAAAAACAAAAAAAAACCATACTAACCTAAATTCTCTCACTAAAACCCTTCCACAGTGCCAGATAACTCACTCAACAAACAACAACTGAGCACCTTCTGTATGCCAGGCACAGTGCTGGGTGCTGGAAATATACTAGTGAGCAAAATGCACAAGAACATTCTCAGGGAGGTGATGTTCTAGCGAGGGAATGGGTGTGGCTGTGACCCAGAGAATGGTCTCATTATAGGGGGCACAAGGTTGGAGGCTTAGAGAAGAAAGAAACAAGTAAATATATCCTGCCATTTCAGGTAGCGGTGAAGTGCTAGGAAGGAAAATAAAGCAGATTGCAAAAAGGTGCTGTTTGAGATGTGCTCAGGGAAGGCCTTTCTGGAGCAATGGCATATAAGCAGAGTGCTGACGGAAGTGAGAGTAAGTTGCATGGCAAAGGCAGTAGCAGTCCAGAGAGAGGGTACAGCCAGTGCAAAGGCCCGGAGGTAGAACAGAGTGAATGAGAGGAGATAGGAGATAAGATCAGAGAGGTCATGGGGGCCAAATCGGAAAGGGCATGAGCCTACAATAAAGACTTTGGTGTTTGCTCTGATTGAGGTGAGCAGAGGAGGGACATGATCTAACTTGGGTGTTCCAGGAACCAGCAGCCATGGGATAACCTTCAACTTCCTCAATGTGGCCATGGACGGCTCTCCTGACTTGTCCCCCCACCTCATATATTCTCTGCCCCATTGCCCCAACCTGGCTACCTCCTGCTCAGCCTTCAACACTCAGCTCAGGTGTGCCTTTCCATGCCTGCCTGCCTGCTCCACACAGGCTGCCTTACACCAGCTCCTCTCGGGCTGCTGTAGGGCCCTGTTGTCACCTCTAATTCCTAGGACAAAGGCACTACTTAGCTCATTGAATTCTTGAAACTTATCAAGGCAAGCACCATTAGCCTCATTTTATAGATGAAGACACTGAGGCTCAGAGAGGTGATATAAACTTGCTCAAGGTCACATAGTTATTAAGTAAAAAAGCTAGGATTCAAACCCAGGGCCCAGGCTTTTCATGACATCTTGCTGCCTCTCCTCACTCCCAGCTCTGTGCTGCCCCTGGCTCTGCACTCTTTGGCAATTCCTCCCTTGAGAGCTCACCCCCTGTTTTGGTTGCAAAGGGAATAGTGGCAGGGAGGTCGGGCTGTCAGCACAGCCTCCCACAAGGGAGCCTGGCAAAAAAAAAAAAGGAGGGTGCTTGAGGGTGTTGCTTCTGATATCACACATACTGCTGAAGAAACAGCACTGGGGATGTGGAATCCCTCAAGTCAGAGCCCCCAGAACAACACTCGGGAACGTGCTGATCACGTGGAAAATCTCTCTTCTTCTTTTTCTCCCGCACACATACACACACATGCGCACACAGAGACAGAGAGCGAGCCTGTTGTAGAGTAAGATGCTGGGCAGGCCGAGGCTCAGGTCCTGACTGCCACTGACCAGCTGTGTAAGCCCAGGCATGTCACTTTTCCTCTCTGCACCTCAGTTTCTCATCTGTGCAGGGTCAAGCAAAACCAATTCCTTCTTTGGATTCCTGGACTTCAGAAAGGGTCTGGGAGCCGCCCCCCGCCCCCCCCCCCCGGACTCTTCCCAGCCAGGAGCAAAACATCTGCATGTGCACACACACACACACACACACACACTCACACACATGCACGCAGAGGTACAATAACACAGACACATCCAAAGGCAGACAAACCTAGAAACAAAAACACATCCACAGACACATGAAAATGGACACAAACACATGTAGACATGCACATATACGGACACGATCACACACACACACACACATGCCCATGTGCACTGTCTGCTGGGCTATTCTGTGGGGGAAATTGGAGAGCATCCTCTGCAGAGGGGGAAATAAGCTATGTTACACAAATAACCACAGTACAAAGCAGAAAGTTATCAGGGCTGGGGAACAGAGGAAGTGCTGGGGGAGTGCAGGAGAGAGATCCCTTCTGTTTGGGGGTGGTTGAGCAGAATAAAAATAAACTCACACTTACTGCGCACCTTCCCTGTGTCAGGCATTTTCCACACATTATTTAATCTGCATGGCAAACGTGAGGGAAGAATTAGGATTCCTATTTTGCAGATGAAGAAAAAAACTCCAAGAGGGGAAATGACTGCCAAAGGTCTCAGAGCTAGCAAGTGGCAGGACAGGGATTCAAACCCCAAAGCTTGTGCTAGTTCCTCTGCTGCCTGGAAGGCTTCCTTGGGGAGGAAGCTTGTGGACTGGGTCTTGCCTGGAAGGAGTTGGTAGAGATGAAGAGTGAGGGAACATTGTGTGCCAAAGCACTAAGATGGGGAGAAGCAGTGTAGGATGTTCCACAGGGATCTGGGGTTGGCCTGCCCATGGCAGGGGCACTAACCCTCCTCGAATGCTGCTCCTAATGGGAGGTCTTCTCTCCCTCCTTCCCTTTATTGGCACTGCCCGGAACCAGGCAGCCAGCAGGGGATGGGATCAGGATGCAGTTGCCATGGAAACGAATGGGGGCTGTTGCCATGGATATCATAAGATGAGGGCAAGAGGAAGCTAGGGATGGTGAGGACTATCCCCATGACAACTTAGGTGGCAGTGGGGGGAATGGGATGGACCGGAAGTAGAGACAAGAAGACAAGACGAGGAGGTCACTGCACCTGGATGGGGCCAGGGGCTTTGGGTTCTGGAAGGAGCAGACTGGGCCAGAAGACTGGACCCAGTGGCAGGGGAGAGAGGAGGCAGGGGGACTGCAGCCACCTCTCCCTCCAATATTTCTTCGGCAAGCTAGTTCTGCTGCCCAATCCCAGTGTCACAGGGATTCTAAGCCCGAGTCCAGCCTCGCTTCGCACAGGAACTGACAGGGGAGAAAGAAGCCTTTGAAGGAGCTGAGCTGACTGGGTATGCAGTGGGCATACACAGGCTTTGGGAGAGCACAGACCTGGGTTTGAATCCCAGCTTTGCTGCTGTGCAGCCCTAAAAATAATAGTTGTCATTTATTGAGTTGTCATTTTGCTAGGCTGAGCAACTTTGCAAGGTCTGGGTTGTTCTCTCTGAGGAGGACAGCACAGATGATGAAACCTGCCCAAAGCCTTGAAGCTCGGCACTGGTGGAGCCAAGATTCAAACAAAAATGTATCTGAACACAAAGCTCGTGCTCTTAGCACCACCCCACCCTCTGTTGCAGGCACTACTGAGCAGTCCCTCCAAGGTACAGTCCTTGCATTCTTCATCTCCCCGTGCCTTCCCACAGTGGCACACAAGGGATTGGATGCTGGGTAAATATTTGTGGAGTGGGTGAATGAGGAAGCAACCCAGGGAGAAGCAGGAAGGACTGAGTTTAGATGGAAGAAGCTCCTGACTTCAAGAGCAATGACTCATGAATGTGGCTGGCCAAGGGTGGCAGAAGATGCACAGAGCTGGGATGGACTGGACGGACTAGGCTTTATGAACTATCCAATCCCACAGACCCAAATGGAGGTCCAGAGAGTCAAAGTGACTTGCCCAGGGTTGCACAGGACAAGAATCCCCCTCACTTCTGGCCAGCATCCCACTCTTAGCTTCAGAAGCCCCTCTGAATCGGGCCTGTCTCCCCACCTCTCACCTCCCACCCTGCCCTGTAAGTTCCTCAGTGTCATAGGCAACAGCAGGCTACTTGCAATTCCTATACTACAGCAAGCTGATCCACATCACCAAGCCCATGCTCATACTCTTCCTTTGTTTCTTCTGCCCAGAATGTCCTCTGTCTCCCCTTCACCCCTGGACTTGTTCGGTCTGGGTGAGCTCATCTTCATCTTGCAGTACCCTGAGCAAGTTGGTCCTTCTGGGAAGTCAATGCTGACTCACTCCTGCCCCTCGCAGAACATGACAGGGTCAGTGACTCCCTCCCCTGTGTCTTGTGCATACCCATATATCACAGTCAGTCTTTCTCCCTGGCTAACTTGTGGTTCTCTCTTAAAGTGTCCGTCTCCTACCCCACACCCCCGTCCTGTTTCCCAAGGGCAGCGACCCGGTGTGATTCACCTTTTCGAACCTATGGCGCTCATGCCAGAGCTAAGCACACAGCAGTTACTTAGCAGCCACCCTGGGTCCTCGAAGATCACAGGTAGAAATCACGTGTGTCTGTGTGTGTGTGACCATCCTGCCTGACAACTGTCACCCTAAAGGCCACAGCCTCACATGCTTAAAAGCCACCCACACCCAGCCTTGTGATTACATCCACCAGACACACACATCAAGGCTGCCAGGTACATAAAGTCACCACTTCACACAATCAACCTCACACTCAGAATTCCTCACACCCAGTCTCACATCATCACATTTCCTCAGCCCTGCAGCAGTGTGCACAGTCTCGCGACCGTGAGACCTGCAGAGCCTCGTGCAAAGACATGTGTGAGGATGCCCGGGCACATGGAGACCATGCGTGCACACATATTTGTCTCACGGCTGATCAAAACCCTGCCCCCTTCCCACAGCACAAGGCCTCTGCCCGATTCAGTCAATTCAGTTGCCCATAGGTCGGGAGGGCCATCTGACCCTGACTTGCCTCCTCCCTCCATGTAGTTGAACTCCCGTCCTCACCCCCACACTTGCTTCTCTCTCCATTCAGTGGAAGGGTGGAATGGTCTCCTCGTCCCCAGTCCCAGGTCTCCTACATTCACACACCCTGGAGAGCGGAATGATCAGAGTAATGTACCCACCATTCCCCTGCATGACCCTGGAGTTCTCCCCTAGGTTTTTGTCTATGTGGTCCCTGTCTCCTGTAATGCCTTCTCACCCCTTGCCACCTCTTCAAACCCTTACCAGCCTTCAAGGCTCAACTCTTGCACCGCTTCCTCCAGCAAGCCCTCCTGGACACCACATCTCCCCACCCACCTTGACATCTCCTTCCTTTCTGGGCCAGGAACAAAATGTGCTCGTTACTGAAGCCATTCCTGTCCAGTCATTTTAACCCTTTGCATCCTTCCTACTTTCCCAAAGGATTTCTCATCTCCCATCTCCCCCGGGAGATGGAGAACTCGTAGAGGACATAGCCACTGTCATGCTTTCAAAAAAAAAATCTTTTTGTAGAGATGAGGTCTCACTATGTTGCCCAGGCTGGTCTGAAACTCCTGGCCTCAAGCCATCCGCCTGTCTCAGCCTCCCAAAGGGCTGGGATTACAGGTGTGAGCCACCACACCTGGCCTCTGTCTTACTTTGGATCTCTCACAGTATTTAGCGTCAGGTCTTGTACCCAGTAAGGGCTCAAACAATGCTTTGTTGGGTAGAATGAGGAAGAGTAAATAAGAGAGACAGGCAGGGAGGGAGGGGAGAAATAAATGAGACTTTGAATGGGTGAATGAGTAGATGAGTTGAGCAAGTAAGGCAATAAGTGAGGGAAGGAGGTGAGGTTCTAGGAAACCTAGAGGTTCAATGTGATAGGGATGCTGAAGGGAGGGAGGAAAGAAAAGACAGGAGAAAACTCTCACTTGGGCCTTAATCAAAATAAGAACCACCAATCACAGCACACTTGCCCAACAGTGCACAAGCCCCTATGCTGGACTCGTGTTCTTTCTTGTTAATCTTCATGACAACCCAGAGAGGTAGATATAGTCTCACTGTACTCAGGAGGAAAACAAAGCTCAAGGAGAAGAAAAAACTTGCTCAAGGTTATACAGATGTAAGTGGCAGAACCAGAAGGTAAACTCAGATTCGTCTAATACCAAAGGCTCAGAGAGGAAAAGTCAGGGAGGGGTATGAGCCCACTTTGGGGTCTCCCGGTTGTGCTCCTAACACAGACACATCATGGAAAGTGTGAGTCCTACAAACCCGTAAAGGACATCTTCCACCCTCCGGTTGACAGCCTCCAGGGAGTCTTAGAACCAGCCTCTGGCCAAGTGCAGGGAATATTTAGGGTTGCTGCATAGGGGGGAAATGGCTTCCTCTCAGATTCAGAGATCCCTAAAGTTGTAGAATCAGAACCTTAAAAGTAAACGATCAAAGAATCTAAACATTGCAGAATATTAAAATTGCATCTTCAGAATTTGTTCAAATGGTAGAATTATGCAATCTTAAAACCACAGGATTGGAGAATCCCAAAATCACTGCATTGTAGAAATAGAAATCATACAATTGCAGTGGAATGTGTCACTGAATCATTGTCTATTAAATTCACATAATCATAGCTTCTTAAAACTGTAGCATCTCAGATTCACAAAATGTCACAGCTGGAAGAGCCATTGGAGACCCTCTAATCCAACCCTTCTCCTTTCTACAGATGGGAAAACTACATGTCAGAGAGGTCACGTGACACGTCCAAGGTTAGCCTGCCCGTGTTGGGAGTCATTCACGCATTTATTGAGTGCCTCCTGGGTGTTGACGAAACCACGAGTCAAACCCTACTCTCTTTCCCGGCCCCTATTCCCCGTCCTGAATAGGAAAGAGGGCAAGGCCCTGGTGGGGATGGGAAGAGGGAAGTAGGGGTGGGTGGAATATACATCAGACAGAGAGAAGAGATCAGCTTTTATTGATGGAAATTCCTTTGTACACAGCAACACGTACTCTGAGAGGCCTTTTCCTCCTGATCATATTTACAGAGCACTATGGGAGTGGCAGAGGGCGTGGGGTGAGGCCTTCAAGCAGTGGAGGAGATGGCAGCAATGGCCACAGCAAGGGAACAAATGACAGGGAACTAGACAGGCTGGGTCCTGCCCCCGTCTGGTCCTCTGAGCCCTAGGCACCCTGCATCTCTGTTTGTGCTCACAGAGGACAGAGGTAGGTCCTTGGGATGTCATTTGGAGACCTCTCCAGTAGTGGCAGGCTCCAGGGTGCCTGGGAAGTGGGAGTGCGGGTACAGGAGGGTCCAGGTTCCAAGCTCCAAGCTCCAAGTTCTGCTTCTCCCACATTTTAGTCGGACCTAGGGCTCCAGCTCTCTTTAATTCAGGGGCTGGAGTCCAGAGGAGACAGCAGTGGGGATGGGAATTCCAAGAAGGAGGTGGGGGGAGAAAGGGGTATGATGCTTGCCCATCTGGTTCCTGAAGCAGGGGACAGGGTCCCATGGGGGATCTGTGTGGGCATGGGCAGGGGGAAGGAGGGGCTGGTTAAGGCTTTTGCTTCTGCATAGAAAATGGCCCTTGTCCTCTCAGTTACCGAGAGGAGGGACTACTGCACTCGGAGGCCGGACAGCAGAACTGGTGAGCGTCTTCCTCTTCCTCTTCCTCAGTCTCCTCCTCCTCCTCCTCTTCCCTGGGGCCAGGAAGGGCGGGGTAGAGGCCACAGGCGGCGGGTGACAGAGAGAGGCAGAGGCATTAGTTTGCAGAGCAGGGGAGATACGCGAAGGGCCAGGACCGGAACCAGAAGTTGGGACGAGAATGGGGGTCAGGGTCGGGAGGCCAGTGTGATGGATTATCCAGGGCCACACCCAACTCAGTGTGCTGGGACAGCCCTCCCCCACACCCAGCCTGGGCTCAGTCTTAAGGTCACCCTCAGCGTATATCAACTCCCTTTCTAACCCTGCCAGGTGCCTGACCCTCATTTTAATATAATAACAGCAACCTGCTCTCATTTTGCACGCATCATCTCACTTAGCCCCTACAACAGCTCTGCAGAGGAAAATTTTAGAGATGAGGAAATTAAAGCTCAGAGAGGTTAGATAACTTGCTCCAGGTCACACAGCTGGGTAAGTGGTAGAGTCAGGATTTGAACCCAGAGTTCTTAGAGCTCCAAGTCTCAGACTCATCCCACTAGGTCCTTTGGGTGAACTTGGCACTATCTCTAGAAACCCACCCCGTTCTTGAAGGACGAGGATTTGTATTTCCTGAAGGTTCGGGCTCAGGAAAATGGGAGATACTTGGAAATGGAGTATGGGAAGCCCACAGCTTTGGAGGAAACAGACCTGGGTTCAAATCCCAGCTCTACAAGTGGTTCCAGGCTATATGCCCTCTAGCGCATTACTGTCACTCTTGGAGCCTCAGTTTCCTCGTCTGTAAAAATGGGGCTCGTGATGTGAACCTCCCAGGACTGTTGCAAGAACTAGAACATATATCAAGTGTCTGGCAAACAACAGCAATGGGAACATGGTGGTAATTATTGTTAACTACTCGTAAGCCAAATCTAATTCCCAAAGTGGCCGTCTGCCCACACAGAAGCAGCCATAGCAGTGGGAGAAGAGTCACTGAAGGAACAAGCACCTATCCCTAGGGTGCTGCTGAGCAGTACCAGGGGCCAGGCTGCACGTGGCATTCACTGGTGCTGGGCTACAGTTTCATATGGTGGATGGACAGACAGTTGGGATGGGAGGGGACTAGGTGGCTTGGGAGTGACAAGGCTGACCTTCTGGGGACAGGCAAGGAAACAGTTACCTTCATTCCCAGACCCCTTGGCTCAGGGGATGCAGGAATTATGGAATCCAGGAAACTGGAAGAATGGGAAGAGGTGGGAAGGAATGCAGACAGGGAAGGGAAGGGAAAGGAAGGGAAGGCACTGCTGTCCATCTGATGGACAGACAAGCACACACACGCACGCACACGCCTTTCTCAGACTCAGAGCTCCCTCTGACACATTGTTCCACGGACTTCCTGAATCAGCAAAATCACATGAAGCAGTTCTGGGCAAGTAGCCCTCCCTTTCTGAGTGTCCCATTCCTCATCTATAAAAAGAGAAGATCCACACCTCTCGAGGCTGTCATGAGGAACAAATAATATTCCATTCCCACCCCTCACTCCCCTCTTTTCCAGGCCAGGCCACTGCTTCCTCTCCCCCTAACACTGCAGTCACCTCCTGATTTCTTCTCCCTCCATTCTTGAACCACATTAGCCTTCCTAAAGCCCACCTTCAAGCATGCATCTCTTCTACTCAGACACCCACTGCCTCCTGGATAAAGTTCAGGGTCCTCAAGTTGGCATTCAAGGCTCTCCCATCATATGGCCTTACCAGGCCTTTCCTGTTAGATGGCAAAAGCGCAGGCTATGGAGTCAGATGGACCTGAGTTTCAATACCAGCCCCATCATTTACTAGCCGGATGACCTTGGGTTCATTTCTTCACCATTCCAGGACTCACTTTCCTTACCTGCAAACTGAGGAAATACCTATTCTGCAGGGTCCGGTGGGACTAAAGGAATTCAAATATGTACTAAGCAAGGCTGGTGCTTAGTGCATGGTAACTATTATTATAACAACCATTATAGTGGTATCCATGTTCCTTACTCACTCATGCCCAGCCTTCATCAAGCTAGCTTGTTCATTATTCCATCAGCATGCCCGGCCTTTTCACATCTCTATGTGTGTGCTGATTCTGTTTCTTCCACTTAGAATACTCTTCCCTCTGCACAGGTCTTTGCCTATTACCATCCTTTCTGAATTTCCTGACCCAGCTCAAGTGCCACTTCCTAAGGAAGTCCTAGCCAGAAGTATTCTCTGCTTCCTCCCAGCTCCAGCATCCATTCCCTTGGCCAGGGCTCTCCATTTGTTGCTTTGAACTTTCCTGAAGCATTTTTTTCACTAACCCCCCAATACCCTTGTATCCCCACCACTACCACCGCTTTGCTCCTCTGTAAGAAAGAGGGGGCCCCTCTAGCATTTAAGGCCAGTCTCTTCACCTGGACTCTGAAGCCCATCCCCATTACCTCCTCCACAATAATCATCCCCTCTCCCTCCTGCGTTTTCAACCTCTCCCCTTCTGTTGCCTCCTTCCTATCAACATTTATAGAAGCTCAAGTCTCTCCCATCTGGGAATAAAAACCCTCTATCTGCCCCCACATCCCCCTGTGTCCCTCTCTCCTCTTCACAGCTAAGCTTCTTCTTAAGAAACCCGTCTACACTGGCCATCTCTGTTTCACTTCAGTACCTCCCACGAGCTCTTCGACCCACTGCAATCTGCCTCATGCGCCCACCACTCCACGGAAGCTGTTCTGAGGAAGGTCGCCCAGGCCCTCCTGATGGTTAAAGCCAATAGACTCTCTTCCGCCCTCAGCTTACTCCCCACAGGCTGCAACATTTGACACTCTTAACAAGGCCCTCCTCTGCTAGGCCCTTTCCTTCCTCTGCTTCTGTGAGCCCACCCCCACTGCTTTTCCTCCTACTGCTCTGACCCCGCCCCCATTTCTTCCTGGGCTCCTTCCCTACATGTTGGTTTCCCCGTCCCAGTTCTGCTCTGGTCCTCTTCTCTTTCACTCCACACTTTTTCAGTGATCTCATTCCATTTCATAACTTCAGGTGTGGATCCCTCTCCCGGGTCCCGGACCCGTCGAGCCCAGAGCTTGCTGGACAGCTCTACCAGGACGGCCCTTTGGGCCTTCAGTTCTCATAGGGATCTCTGACTTAGCATCTCACCATTGTCCTTAAGGCACCACCATTCATCCAGTCACCTGAGCCCAAAACATACCTTGGAGTCACCCTAGATTCTTCCTGCCCCCTTAGCAAGTCTGTCACCAATTATTGTGGACTCTACCTCCTAAATAGCTCCAAAACATAGACTGTGATGTCGTCCCTACCATCTCATCTTCTACTCCTCTCGCTCCTTCTTCAGCCTTTTTCCCATCACACTGGTCTCCCTGCTGCTCCTCAAACAGACCAAACACACTCTTGCCTTGGGGCCTTTACACCTGAGGTTCCTTCTATCTGGAACATTGTCCCCGAGAGGTACAAGGCTCACTCTTTTACCTCCTTCAAGCCTCTGCCCAAATATTTTCTCATCAGAGAGGCCCTCCCTCTCACAAGGCACCCCAACATTCTCTACCTTATCACCCCAGCTTTATTTTTCTTCATAGCACTTACTGACATCAGATACACTCTAGACATTTAGTTGTTTATTTATTTATCTGTCTCAGTCACTGTAAGATCCATCAGGAAAGGCATCTGTTCTGTTCAGTGCTAAATCCCTAGTGCCTAACACAGTGCCTGGTATTCAATAAATATTTGGTGAATGAATGAATCCAACGCCAGGCATGAACATTCTAACTTACTGCGAACTCCAGCCTCGGTCATCTCCACCTCCTCCTCTCTCCCCAGTTACCTCTTCAGTCTCTGACTCCAGTCCTCTCTTCCTCCTGATCACCTCTCAAATCCATCTCCTCGGCTCTATGCCCATGACCTTGGCTTCTCTCTCCCTTGAATTACTGCAATAGCCTCCTCCCTCATTTCCCTGCTAAAATGCTAATTTGATCATGTCACTTTTCCTCTTTTCCTACTCAAGAACTGTTCATGGCTCTCCAGCTGCCTACCAAAAAAATAAAATAAAAAGCCTGTACTCTTCAGACAGCTGCTTGAGGTAAGCCTGACCTCTGCACCCTCCAATGTCTGATTTCACCTTGCTCACCTCCAGGCCTTTGCAGACACTGTCAGCACCTCCTCCCCCATCTCTAACTCTCAGAATCCTCACGGACCTTGAATGACTGGCTTAAACACAGCTTTCTTCAGGAAACTTGACCTGACTCACAAAGCAAAAGTAATTCCTCTGCAAAATCCGCAGGGAAATGAGTATTGCCAGTGTCATTTGGGATCTCTGAGAACCAGGGGTAGGATGAAAGTTAGTAAATATGTCTGAGACCAAGGACTCTGGATGCTGGGTGAGCATTAATAGAGGTTCCCTTTTCCCCTTGCACTATTACCCTGGCATGGACTCACGTCCCTCTGGCCCTCTGCTAACTTTGACTCATCCTCGCCTCTTCCCTTTCCCTCACCTTACACATCCACAACAGTTTATATCATCTGACACTTCTATTGAGTCTATCTCATTAATAACTCTCAAAGGATTTGGATTCTATAATTTGAAATTAAAATGCTTCTCAACAAATGGTGCTCACTGGAGTCGTGCAACACAGTAGCCCTGCTCAAATCCATTTCTTCTCTGCCAATACCCCAGTTTAGGCCTTCCAGCTGGTCTCCCTGCACACAACCCATTTTTCATACTGACTGCTAATGTGATGTTTCTAAAACACAAATTTTGCCAAATTACTCTCCTATTTAGAATCCATTCAACTGACACTTTGTCACCAACAATATTGGTTCTCAACCTTTTTGGGGGGAACGCAAACCCCTTTACCAATTTAATGAAAGCCATGGACCATCTCTTCCACCAAAAAATGCACATAGGTATATGCATGCAACATTTTGCATTCAATTTCCGGAGGTTCGTGGGTTTCCTGAAGCCCATCTGAGACCCATGCACCCCAGGTAAAGAACCTCCGGACCTTCCCAATAACATCCCGTTTCTTTTCCATATGCTATATGCTATTCCTTCTGCCTGGAGTGCTCTTCCACACTTCACCCTTCTGTCCCTGGCTCTTACTTAACCTTTAAGACCTAACTCTTAGGCTGAGTTGACTTGTACCAGCCCCAGACAGGGCCAAGGCCAAATTCCTTCCTCTGGGCTTCCATACCCTTCAGTGTTCTCCTCTGTCAGAGCCCTTCTCAATCTCCCTGAGTGACTGGGAACTCATGGAGGGCAAGAACTGTTACCCAACAGAGACCCTGGTCACAGCAGTACTCCAAAAGTATCTACTGAAATGAACACTAATAATAGCTACTCTTTCCTGAGTACCCATTATGTGCCAGCCACTCAAATTCTGAATGCATTCATCTGAATGAGCTCAGTTCATTCAGTAAATGAACCCCATGATGTTGGTGGTATTGAGTCCTGTTTAACAGATAAGGAACTAGGCTCAGAAGCGTGAAGTCAGTTGGTGAAGGTCAGCCAGCTAGTGAGTGACAAAGTTGGGATTGAGATTGCCATGAATGCCATGGCAAGTAGTGGTCCACCATGCCTCACTGCCCTGGACTGTGAGGTTGATTAAGAGATGGTATCAGTAGAAGAGGACCAAGAACCAGGGCCAGAACTCCCTACTTGGAATCCCTTTCCCAGGAACGCCTACGCTTATTTTCCCTCCTGCATCACCTTTATATAAGCCAAGACCAGGCACCTGGTTCTCTCTTCTTATGATGCAACCTGTGTACCCTGTACTCCTCTCAGCCTTCTCATCCCAAAGCCCTGCTATGGTCAGGCCCATTCTTTGCTCCAGAACCATCTCCAGATACACACAGCTTTGAGATTGAATCCAATCCAATGCTACACAGTTGGCTATGAGGAAAACAAGACACAAGTAGTCCCCCCTCTTCTAGAGCTGACAGTCACCCAGGAGCCTTCCATGCATTATCTCCAATACTAAAGACAGCCCTAAGAGGTAAGTTGGCATTAGCCCCATTACATAGATGAGGAAATAGAGGCTCAGAGGATAAATGACTTGCCCAGAGTCACCGAGTTGGTAAATGGCAGAACTCGGGCTTGAATAAAGGTACTGACTCAACTATTTTTCCCGTATGAAGTCATCCTGCTTGGAAGGGCCAAAGAGTGAACAAGACCATTTCTGGTGGAGGAAGGGGATGAAGGAAAGCTAGCACTCTTCCAAGACTCAGTACAAACGTCCCCTCCAGTAGGAAGCCTTCCTAGATGGGGTTAATTGCCCCTCATCTGGCAGCCTTCTGGGCCTACTTCTGTCCCATCCCAAATCACACTATGGTGTCATTGTCTACGTGCCTTTCTCCCTTCTAGACTTCAGCTCCGGGACAGCAGGATCAAATACAATTCATTCCGGTATTCCACCAAGGGTCAGCACAAGGCCTTATCTAAAGCAGGCAAGACAGAATACTTGCTGAATGAATGAGGTGGTATCTGAGCTAATTATTAAAAGGATCTAAACAAAATCTGAACAGCTGGATACAGGGAGAAGATATAAAGGAGGAGGGAAATGAATTAATAAAAGCAAGGAAATTAGACCAAGGAAAAAGGCCAGTAATTTTGAAATTATGACAGGGTGTTCATAACATGTTTTCATTGTTGTTATGGGGGCTATCTTTTCCTTACAAAAATGGGATCATACTATAAACCCTGTTCTTTTTTTTTTTTTTTTTTTTTTTTTTGGGATGGAGTCTTGCTCTGTCGCCCAGGCTGGAGTGCAGTGGCGTGATCTCAGCTCACTGCAAGCTCCGCCTCTGGGGTTCACGCTGTTCTCCTGCCTCAGCCTCCTGAGTAGCTGGGACTACAGGTGCCCGCCACCACGCCCGGCATTTTTTTGTATTTTTAGTAGAGACGGGGTTTCACTATGTTAACCAGGATGGTCTCGATCTCCTGACCTCGTGATCCGCCCGCCTCGGCCTCCCAAAGTGCTGGGATTACAGGCGTGAGCCACCGCACCTGGCCTATAAACCCTGTTCTACAACTTGCTTTCTCCATGTAACAGTAAGTCTTGTAGATCTTGCTGTGCGAGTATACAGAGATCTACCTTTTTTCTTTGGATCTGCTACAGAGTAATCCATAATATGGGTATATCATGGACTAAGATCTATTCTCTACTAATGGACATTTAGGTTGTTTTAATTTTTCAGTATCACAAGCAATGCTGCACTGAACATCTCTGCATATGTCTCGAAGTATTCTTGAGGGTTAGATTCTCAAAAGTTGAACTGCTGGGTCAAAGGGATGCACATTTTGTTTAAAGTACACATAAAAGTTATTTCCGTTACTTTAACATGTTTGCAGACTGGCTACAAAGAAAGATTATTCCTACTCACATAATCTTGTCTTTCTTTTGAGAAGCATATATCATGCACCTTTTAGTTAAGAGTTCGTTGAGAATGATATCCTACAAGGGCATGTGATAAAGAGTTGCACAGTCTGGCTTATGTTTGTAGTTTAGATTGCGGTGTCTTAGAAAAGGCCTCTGGCTGGCCAAGTTGGGGTCCTTCTGGAAGCAGTATCTTGGAGAAATCTAGCTCCAAGATATGGTTCTCAGCATGGAAGAATTTAGGATTCTGGTGGTAACTGACAAACCAGCCTCATAAAAAATGTTACCAATTTTCACAAGGTATCTGAGAGGTTCTGTTTCTCCAAAACCCTTCCGATATTTTTAATTTGGATACCTAAAAATGGCACTTCATTGCTTTAGTTACATTTCTTTAACTATTAGTAAGCTTGGGCATCTTTTCTCATTTATTAGCTAATTGTCTATTTCTTCCCTGAATTGCCATATCATGTTATCTCTCCATTTTGAATGGGTTTTGTATCTTTTCCTTTCTAGTTTCCAGAAGGTGATATAGATATAGGCAGAGATATTAACCTTTTGCCTGATATCTGTGTAGCAAATACTTTCTCCTAGCCTGTTGTTTATGTTTTAATTTTGTGTATAGTATCTTTCTCCACACAGTTTTAAATTTCAATGTAGCCAAAATTATTACTCTTTATGTTATAGCTTAAGGGTTTTTTTTTTTTTTTTTTTTTTTTTGAGACGGAGTCTCGCTCTGTTGCCCAGGCTGGAGTGCAGTGGCCGGATCTCAGCTCACTGCAAGCTCCGCCTCCCGGGTCTACGCCATTCTCCTGTCTCAGCCTCCCGAGTAGCTGGGACTACAGGCGCCCGCCACCTCGCCCGGCTAGTTTTTTGTATTTTTTAGTAGAGACGGGGTTTCACTGTGTTAGCCAGGATGGTCTCGATCTCCTGACCTCGTGATCTGCCCGTCTCGGCCTCCCAAAGTGCTGGGATTACAGGCTTGAGCCACCGCGCCCGGCCAGCTTAAGGGTTTTTAAGTCATGCTCAGGAAGGCTTTCTCCACCCTAATATTATTAAAATATTCCAGATATTTTTCTGGTACTTTTCTGGCTTTTTTTTTTTTTTTTTTTTTTGACAGAGTCTCCCTCTGTTGCCTAGGCTGCAGGGCTGGAGTGCAGTGGCGAGATCTCGGCTCACTGCAACCTCCACCTCCTGGGTTCAAGCGATTCTCCTGCCTCATCCTGCCGAGTAGCTGGGATTACAGGCATGTGCCACCAGGTCCGGCTAATTTTTGTATTTTTGGTGTTTTGCCATGTTTCCCAGTCTGCTCTTGAACTCCTGAGCTCAAGCAACACCCGCCTCAGCCTCCCAAAGTGCTGGGGTTACAGGCATGAGCCACTGCACCTGGCCTGTATTTGTTTTCATATGAGACAGGGATTTCACTTAAATTCTTTTCCCAAATGGGTAACCAATAGTCCCATCTCATTTATTGACTCCCCACTGATCTGAGATGTCTTTTGTCATAAATTAAATTCCCATATGAACATGAGTTTGTTTCTAAACTCTCTATTTTGTTTCATGTCTGTAGTCCTCTATTTCTGTGATGACAGAACATTTGAAATTATTGCAGCTTTATGGTAAGTTTATATCTAACAGAACAAGTTGCCCTCATTCTTTTGTTTTTTTTTTTTGAGACTGAGATCTCGGCTGACTGCAACTTTGCCCCCCAGGTTCACACCATTCTCCCACCTCAGCCTCCCGAGTAGCTGGGACTACAAGCGCCCGCCACCACGCCTGGCCAATTTTTTTTTTTTTTTTTTTTTTTTTTTTTTTTTTTTTGTATTTTTACTAGAGACGGGGTTTCACCGTGTTAGCCAGGATAGTCTCGATCTCCTGACCTCGTGATCCGCCCACCTGGGCCTCCCAAAGTGCTGGGATTACAGGCGTGAGCCACTGCACCCGGCCACCCTAATTCTTTTTCAAAATTTTCTTAGTGATTCATGAACATTTACTCTTCCAAATGAACTTTAAACTCCAATCACTCAAATCCCAAAGAAAATACCACTGAAATTTTAATAAGGAATGCAATGAATGTTTTGACCAAATTGGGAACAAAATGTCATTTTTACCACAGTGACTCTCATCCAGGAACAAGATATAACTTTGTTTTACTCAAGTCTTCTTACAGCCGTTGATGAAATTTTATAGTTTTCTACAGAGAAGTATTTCACATTTCTTGTAAATTCATAGTGGTTTTATAGAATTATTTTTTCTATTGTGAATGGGATCTTTTCTATTATGTGTTCTAATTAGTTATTGCTGGTACTCAGAGAAGTTAATGGTTTGTGTGTATATTTGTCTGTGTCTACTCAGTGCACTGACTTTTCTTCTTAGTTCTACTAATTTTTTATTATATTCTCTTCGATTATCTAAGTAGACAGTCATATTATCCTTAAATAATGCTAATTCTAACTCTGTCTTTCTAACATTTATATCATATATTTCTTTTGTTAATCCCACCGGTTAAAACTTCCAGAAAAATATTGGTTAATAACAGTGATAGCAGCCATCCTTATTTTGTTCCTGAATTCAATGGAAATGTATCTAGTGCCTCACTGTTACATTTGATGATTCTCTTTGGTTTCTGATAAAAATCTTTACCAAGTTAACGAAGTTTTCATGATTCCTAGCTTACTATATTAGTCATCTATTGCTGTGTAACAAACTACCCCAATACAGCAGAATAGATGTATAATTTAATCAGATCACTTTTCAGCATTTATGGAGATGATTATATGATATTTTCTCTTTAATATCTTAATACAATAAATTACAATAACATTTCCTAATGTTGAACAATCCCTGCACTCTTGGGGCAAGCTTTCATTTGTCACAATACATTCTTCTTTTACTACACTGATGGATTCCATTTGATAATCTTCTATTGAAAATATTTGTTGCTCTATTAATATGTGGTATTAGGCTATAGTTCTTTTTGTTTGTTTGTTTGTTTAAACCTGTCCAGTTATACTAGCCTTATAGAATGAACTGGGAAGCTATCTATCTTTTCCTATTATCTGATCTTTCAAGATTTGCTAGAATGTCCATCATACCAGAACTTCCAGAATACCAACTGGACCTGGTACCATTTCTGGGGAGAAAACTTTGAGCCTCTTTTTTTTTTTTTTTTTGAGACAGAGTCTCACACTGTTGCCCTGGCTGGAGTGCATGGAGTGCAGTGGTGCAATCTCGGCTCACTGCAACCTCCGCCTCCCAGGTTCAAGCGATTCTCCTGCCTCAGCCTCTCAAGCAGCTGGAATTACAGGCGCCTGCCACCACATCCTGCTAATTATTTTTTGCTTTTTACTTTTAGTAGAGACGGGGTTTCACTATGTTGACCAGGCTGGTCTCGAATGCCTGACCTCGTGATCCACCCGCCTCAGCCTCCCAAAGTGGTGGGATTACAGGCGTGAGCCACCGCGCCCAGCCACTTTGACCATTTAAGTTTCTTCCACACTTTTCCATTTTATTCAGGTTTCCTGTCCCTCCTTAAGTCACTCTGGTAATTTACATTTTCCTAGAAAACCACCCAATTAATCTATATTTTCACACTTACTGATATAAAAGTGTATACAATTTTTATTTTATTTTATTTTATTTTATTTATTTTACTTTGAGATGGAGTCTCACTCTGTCACCCAGGCTGGAGTGCAGTGGTGCGATCTTGACTCACTGCAACCTCTGCCTCCCGGGTTCAAGTGATTCTCCTGCTTCAGCCTCCCTAGTAGCTGGGATTACAGGCGCACTCCACAACGCCTGGCTAATTTTTGTATTTTCAGTAGAGGCGGGGTTTCGCCATGTTGGCCAGGCTGGTCTTGAACTCCTGACCTCAGGTGATCTGCCCACCTTGGCCTCCCAAAGTCCTGGGATTACAGGCATGAGCCACTGCAGCCAACCAATATTGTCTTTTTTTCTTTTCTTTTCTTTTCTTTTTTTTTTTTTTCTTTTTGAGACAGAGTCTCACTCTGTCACCCAGGCTGGAGTGCAGTGGTGCAATCTCGGCTCACTGCAAGCTCCGCCTCCCGGGTTCACGCCATTCTTCTGCCTCAGCCTCCCGAGTAGCTGGGACTACAGGCGCCCGCCACCACGCCCGGCTAATTTTTTGTATTTTTAGTAGAGACTGGGTTTCACCGTGTTAGCCAGGACGGTCTCGATCTCCTGACCTCGTGATCTGCCTGCCTCGGCCTCCCAAAGTGCTAGGATTACAGGCGTGAGCCACTGCGCCCGGACCCAATATTTTCTTATAATAACTTTTTTTTCGTCTCCTTAGAATCTATGGTTAAATCCCCTTCCTTATTTTTTATTGTATTTATTTATTTAGCCTTTTTCTTAGTCATATCTGCCAAAGAATTTCTACCAAACTAGGTAGAGCTGGTCTTTCCAAAAGTCATATTTACTTATTAATACTTTATCAAATCTTTTGTTTTCCATTTCATTAATTTCTGGTTTTATTTGTAGTAATGATTCTGCTTTGTTTTGGTTATTTCTAGCTTCTTGAGTGGAATAATTAGTCCATTTAATTTAAACCATCTTGTTATTTAATAAAAGAAATTAAAATTATAAATCTTCCTCTGGGAATCCCTGTGCCCATATTTTATAGGTTTTAATTTGTAGTATTTGTTTGTTTGTTTGTTTTTGTTTTTGTTTTGTGAAATGGAGTCTCGCTCTGTCGCCCAGGCTGGAGTGCAGTGGCGCCATCTCAGCTCACTGCAAGCTCCGCCTCCTGGGTTCACGCCATTCTCCCGCCTCAGCCTCCTGAGCAGCTGGGATTACAGGCGCCCACCACACGCCCGGCTAATTTTTTGTATTTTTAGTAGAGATAGGGTTTCACCGTGTTAGCCAGGATGGTCTCGATCTCCTGACCTCGTGATCTGCCCGCCTTGGCCTCCCAAAGTGCTGGGATTACAGACATGAGCCACCGCGCCCGGCCAATTTGTAGTATTCTCACTGACATTTATTCTAAAGAGTCTATAAATTCCAGTCTTATTTCCTCTTTAGCACAAGTATTTTTAAACTTCCAAATGGGGAGGAGGGCCTAGCCTTTTTGCTGTTGCTGTTAATATTTCCTTTTATTGAGTTGTAATTAGAAAACATAAAATAGGTTTTCTAATTAACTTAGAAATAATGTTCTCCAGCCAGGCGTGGTGGCTCATGCCTGTAATCCCAACACTTTGGGAGGCCGAGGCGGGTGGATCACGAGGTCAGGAGTTCGAGACCAACTCTGGCCAACATGCTGACACCCCATCTCTACTAAAAGAAAAATATAAAAATTAGTTGGGTATGGTGGCACATGCCTGTTATCCCAGCTACTCGGGAGGCTGAAGCAGGAGAATTGCTTGAACCCAGGAGGCAGAGACTGTAGTGAACTGAGATCACGCCACAGCACTCTAGTCTGGGCGACAGAGCAAGACTCCATCACGGGGAAAAAAAAAAAAAAAGAAATAACGTTCTCCAAAGATATGGGCAGATTGTTCCCTCTGCCTAACCGCCCTTCCTCAGTCTATCCAACTGGCGAACTCCTATTCATCCTTTAAAAAAGCTGGAATTTCACATAGTCTAGGACCAACCACTCAGGCCTCTTGGGGTAGGTCTCTAGGGAAGGATTGTTTTAAGGAAGGACAAACTACAGATAGATCCTGAATGTCCTCTTTGGTCTCCTGACCTGATCTCCCAGGCACTCTCCTCATACACTCTGACACCCATTCCACAGGCACAGCGGGGGCTCAGGGAGGTGGGAGGGGCTGGCAATGACACTGTATATTTGCCTGGAAGGAGGAGGAATTGGGGGAGGGATGGGTCTAGCTCTTACCTGCTCTCTGCCAGCCTGCCTGAGGGGGTAAGCTTCATGGAGTCAAGGACCTGAGTAGGACAGCAATACTGGTGTAGAGTATGAGACGCTGTGGACCTGAGAGACAGCAAGAGACAGAGAGAGAGACAGAGAGAGAGACAGGGAGGGAGGGAGGTGGCAGGGTGGGCGATGGGGGGCAAGAAGGTGAGAGAGTGAGTGCGGGAGGGGAAAAGGGAAGGCTGGGAGGAATGGAGGATGGGAAATGGAAGGGGAGGGGTGGGAGGCAGGGAGGGAGGAAAGGAAGGAAGATAAGAAGGGAGAAAGGAAAAGAGGAAGGGAGAGAGGGAGGAAGATAGGGAGAGAGGAAGGAAGGAAGGAAGGAGGGAGGGAAGGAAGGGAGGGAGGGAGAGAGGGAGGGAGAGAGGAAGGAAAGAAGGAAGGAAGGAAGGGAAGGAAGGAAGGAAGAGGAAGGAAGGAAAGAAAGAAAGGAAGGAAGGAAGGAGGAAGGAAGGAAGGAAGGAGGAAGGAAGGAAGGAAGGAAGGAAGGAAGGAAGGAAGGAAGGAAGGAAGAAAAAAAGAAAAAAACCACAAAGTCAAGAAAGAGAGGACGGCACTCGAACCACATACAGAACACAATGACAACAGGGGGCAGTGAAGACGAAAGAGCCGGGCTGGGCCTCCTGTGTTCCAGGTGACTCCGTGGGGGCCTCAGCCACAGAGACGCTGGGACACCACAGCAGGGAAGGGGGAAGGCAGCCCTCCTCACACCAGACGCCACAGGGGTAGGGAGGACGGCAGGGGAAGGGGGGATGAAAGAGAGGGGGGGAAAGATGCATGGGGGCTCCCCTGAGAGAAGACCGCTCACAGAAAGGGAGGAAGGGATGGAGGAAGGAGAGGCTCTGGGCCCAAAGAAGGGGGAGAACCCAGGTGGGTGGGTAGGGGGAACACTGAAGGAAGAGAGGGAGAGAGACAGAGAGAAACCGAAAGAGACAGAAAAAGAGAAAGACAGAGAAAGAGGAAGACAGAAAAAGGGCGAGACAAAAGACACAGAGAGAAGCTAGAGAGAGGCAGAGAGCACCAGAGCAGAGGAGGGTGAGGACGGAGGAGGCTGACAAGGTCTCAGTGGTCTTGGTGACAGGATGGGACTCAGGGCTGAGTGGGTGAGGCAGAGGATGGGGTGGTTCCAGATAGGAGTCTTTTTGCTTTGAAGGCCAGTGCTTTACCCCCCCACCCCAAGGCAGGGCCCACACTCCACCCCTGATGCTGCGCCCCCACCACCCCTAGTGCAGGGTCCAAAGACCCCTCCACCTTGTGCCTCCTGCGATTAAAGTCCAGAGAATGGCCAAGGGGAGGAGGAGGCACAGCAGGGCAGGGAGGCTGAGGGCCTGGTCCCTGCCCTACCCAGTGCAGTGCAGATGCCAGAGGTGTGCCAGTCAGCCGGAGCCAGAGCAAGCTGGGAGTGCAGCCGACCTCTCCAGGTCAGCCAGCCCCTGTCCCCCACAAGCCCATAGAGGCAGACTGTGGTCAGGGCCTGGCCAGTCAAAAGCCCATGTAAAAGCCAGGAGACGTGGCCAGGCCAGCTGTGAATTCCAGGATGTCCAAATCTGAGAACCTTACAGAGAATCTTTGAATCTGAGACTCTTCTTATCGAAGGTTCTGAATTAATCATCATCAGGGCGACGGCTTCTCAGGTGCCAGTCTCCAACCCAAGTCCTTGACTCATTATCTCTTTTGAATCGGAGACTCAGAGACCCTTAGGCTGCTGGAATGTTGGTGTTAGAATCTCAGAGGCCTCAAGCCTGGAGCCCTGCAGTGCCTCGCACACAAGGTTAGTAGAGCAGGGTAGGAGCCAAGCTCACTCCTCACAGGCCACAAGCTGTGCTGCTCAGGGTTCCAGGGTTCTTCCAGAGCTGGGCACCTGGATGCCCATGGGCTCTCCCACTTGAACTGGCTCCCTCCCCCAGGCCAAAGGCCTCTCAGAGTCCAAGAAGGGAGCCAGGAACCAGGAAGCCAGGAGGCTGCTGAATCAGCAGCCCAGGGACTGGGTCCAGGTCTGGGCAGGAAGGGAGGGGGCCAGGCTGCGGGGCCCAGGTTCCTACCTGCTGCTCCTCCCGGGGGGCTCCATGGGTCTGGACCTGTCCCAAGGGCAGGCCCCCTGGCCTACCCCGTGTCTCCACCGTGTCACCACCCCCTCCTCCCCAGCCCTTCCCTAGAAGGAGGAACCAAGAAGGCGGGGCCAGGCCAGCTGGGCTGCCGGCCAGATTGCAACTGGAAACTTTGCTCCTTCCCCTACTCCTCCAGGAGGGCTGGGAACCCCACCGAGGAGGAAGCGGCCTGGAGAGCTCTCAGTCCCTCCTCTGGGCCAAACCCCAGGCTGGGCTCCCTCAGTGCACCTCTGCTAGAATCTCCCCACGCACCCCATCAAGTTTGTATCGCTGGCTCTATTCTCCTGAACAGAAAATTGAGATGGAGAGAGGTGAAGTAATACTGCTAGTAAGTGGCAGAACTCCAATATCAAGACCCGGTTTGGCTATTCCCAAACCTGGAATCTGCCCCTTCAGCCATATTGCTACCTTGTGAATACAGAAACCTTTCCATAGACGCTTTTCACAAATATCCTTATTTTCAGCTCAGTTAAAGAGACTATGTTTAGGAGTTGTTCTGGGACTCTGCGTATTAAGTAAAATTCAAATCACCCATTCTGGGGTATCAAGATGGGGCCCCAGTCAATATTCTTTCCCACTGCAATAAGCTCTCACTCTTCTGTGTTGTTTTCTAGACTGGCTGAGAGAAATGCTTCCTGAAGAGAAGACAGAAAATCAAAAGAAATGCCAAGAGGCTGTTCTTCCAAGGAAACTGCCCAGCCTGACTTTACGGATGGGGAAATTGAGGCCTGGAGAGAAGGGTCTTACTAAAGTTCATGCAGCAAGTCAGAGTAGACTCCAGGTGCCCTGGCTCCCTGCCTGCCTATTACAGCAACCTCTCTGTCCTCCACACGGGCGGGACTGGAGAAAGGAGAGAGTTTTTCGGCTTTGAAGGATGTAGGGCTCCTGAGAATATCACAGGTCCAGCTCAAAGTGCTCCTGTCCTTTCACGGCCCTGGAGCCCAGGCCCCTGGCTGTTCTGAGCAGAAGGCGGCCCTGGGAGGGGCCGGGGGGCCAGTGATCTAGAAGAAATAGAAGCTGACAGGCAACAGGCCAGCCTTCCTGCCTCCCTGCTGGGGCAGCTGGTTCCTCTCAAGAAAGCCAAAGCTACTGAGAGAGAGAGGCCCTCCGGACCACCACAAGGTTGGCATCTGTGGGTCCTTGGTGGCCTCCTCTCCCTCTGCCCACCCCTCAAAGCCCTGGTCCTCAGGGCTCTGGCCTTAGCCCCTGCCTTTTTTTTTTTTTTTTTTTAACTCTCCTTGAGGAACTCTCCTAGCTCCTGCGGCAGCTTCACCTTGTGCCCATTTGTACTTATTGCCCTAAGAGCTGAACCCTCTTGACCTGGCAGGAGCCGAGAGACATTAAGTGTAGTGCTGGGCCGGGTGCAGTGGCTCATGCCTGTAATCCCAGCACTTTGGGAGGCCGGGGGCAGTGGGACAGGTGGGGAGCGGTGGATCACCTGAGCTCGGGAGTTTGATACCAGCCTGGGAAACATGGCAAAACCCTGTCTTTACTAAAAATACAAAAATTAGCCAGGCGTGGTGACGCACACCTGCAGTCCCAGCTACTTGGGAGGCTCGCTTGAGCCCCAGAGGTGGAGGTTGCAGTGAGCTGAGATCACGCGGCTGCACTCCAGCCTGGGTGACAGAGCAAGACCCTGTCCAAAGAAAAAAAGAAAAGAAAAGAAAAAAAAGAAAGTGTAGTGGTAGCTTTAAGGGATGATGCTGTGTGACTTTGGGTAAGCCCCTTTCCCTCTCTGGTGAGACAAAGAACCTACACTTTGGTGCCTGGTAAAGCTGGGTACAAGTCCTCGCCCTATCACTTTTTAGCTGGGTAAGCCCTCTGAAGCTCAGTTTGCTCATCTATAGGAGAGGAGTGGCAATTCCTACCTCACAGTTCTTGTAGGGATTTGGTAGGTAGACAAAGTGTGCACATGGTGAAGAGTCTCAGCCTGAACCTGAGAGAGTCTGACCCTTCTCCCAGAGAAGCAGAGGAGACCCATGGGAAGCCTGCTTGTTTCAGGGATAGTGAGGAAGATTTCTAAGAAAATATCCCTGAACCTGGGACCACTTTTGGAATTCAGTCATAGCTGAGCATGCTGAACAGACTCAGATGATGACCCACCAGGGCCTGAAGGGAGGAAGGAATGAAGGGTGAGGAGCCTGACCCAGCCACGGGGCACTGGTAGGGCCTTCACGTGCTTATTCGACAGATACTGTGGCCCAGGCACTATCCCCCAGTGCTGGATACAGCAGTGGCTAAGGGTAGACAATGTCCAGCTCTCACGGAGCTTATATCCAAGTGAGAGGAGACAGACATTCATCAACTAATGCAATTCAACTGAGCAAAATGTAGAGACGGCAGGAGGAAAGCATTCCAGGCAGAGGAAACAACCCGGACAAAGGACCTGAGGTGGTAATTCCAGCAAGCACGAAGAGGCTGACGTGGTGGGGTGGGAAAAGTGCAGGGGAGAAAGGTGAGACTGGAGATGGAGGTGGGGGCCCAGCATGCAGAGCCTTGGAGGCCTCGGTGCGGGTTTCCGTATCTATAGGAAGAGCAGTTTGGAAGCCTGTGGTTTGTGGACAGGCATGTGGGGTGGGGAGTATCTTTGAAGCCCCTAAAGTTGTATGAAAAGCTTTAATTTCCGGGGAGAACACCTCTAGCTTTGATCAGATCCTCGCATGGGTCTGTGATCCCAAAGGGTAGGGAAGCTTCTTACATGATTCCATTCGCTAAGTGCCCATGATGAGCGGGTGGCAGGCATCCTAGAATCTTCCGTGAGCTAGCCCCTATCCCACACCTCCAGCTAGTCTCAGCCTTCTCCCCACCTTCAACCTGCACCCCACCCAGACAGAAGCACCTGCAACTCAGCTACACTCTGCTGCTCCAAGCCTTATTAAAGAGAATTTGTGTCAAATGCTCTGTAATAGTACCTCTGTTGTCCCACTGTGCCCCCACTGTCATCTCCCCACCTGGCTGGCTCCCCATTGTTCTTCAAAAGTCAGCTGGATGTTGTGCTCTCTGGGAACCTGCCTTGACCCCACCCAAGCAGGTTGGGTCACCTCCCTTGTGTCCTTCCGCCCTGCTCTTCTCTCAGCTGGCTTCTCTCAACACTGTGTTCAGATGCCTGCTGCCCCTTCTCTGTCAGGAGCTCTGTGTCTTGTTCATCCCAGTGTCCCCAGCACTCAGCACAGGGCACCTGGTCGCACATGGTGGGGGAAAATGGACAGAGGTGGAGGCTGCAAGGTGGGCCCGTGGACACTAGAGGGCACTGTGGCCACTAGAATCCCAGCCTGCTACTGGCCAGGCAGCCCCAGGAGGCTCCCAGGCCCACGATTGTCACATGGAAACTGTTGCTGGGTCCTGCAGCTCCTCAGCTCTGGACCTAAGCAACCAGGGCCACAGTTCCAGCCTCCCGATAAACCTTCTGCTCCCTTTCCAGACCAGGCCATTTCTCATGACAGTGCCATCTCACTGCAGATACTCCTTTAGTTCTTCACAAATGTGGGTGCCAAACACTCTTCTCGCAGTTCTGGCCTGCAACACTCTGCACTTCTCCTTGCCCCAGCCAACCCCTCCCCTGGCTAACTTCTACTCATGCTCCAAGCTTCCACTTAGATGTCGGCTTGGAGAAGCCTCCCTGGCCCTCAGGCTGGGTTGGGTATATTTCCATGGTGCTCCCACAGCAGCCTGCACTTCCCCTATAATTGTCTGTAATTGTCTGTCTCCTTGTCTATTTCCTGACCAGACAGTGGGCTTCATCACAGCAGGGCTGTTACTCACCACCCTATCAGTCACATTTAGCAGCGTCTGGCACATTGTAGGCACTCGATAAATCCTTGAATGAAGGAATAAATGAATGGATATGTGGATGGACAACTTGAGGCAAGTCATTTTACCTCTCTAGGTTTCAGTTTCCCCACCTGTAAGTCACCCCTACTTAGCAGGGTGGCCACAAGGATTAAAGATAATGTGTCTCCAGTGCTCTGTAATAGTACCTGATATTTAGCAGACATTTTCTGACTCAAAGCAATTATTACTATTTGGAACAGTGAGAAAAGGGCAAGGGGAGGAGTTGAAGGAGACTGCCCAGAACCTGGGATAATGTCTCCCACTTAGGTTTACCATTTAGATATGGAAGATGGCTTTAACAGCAATAATAAAACTACCAATTTTATTAAAAGTAACAGCACCTACTGTGTGCCAGGCCAGAATCAGGAGGCCTCTGAGGAGGTGGTGGGAAGCCCCTAGTCTCAGCCAGAGGATGCAAGGCCAGGGCTAAGGCCAGAGCTGTGGACATTGCTCCTGTGTCTGGAGAACAGTCATTACTGGCACGGCTGGTTCCAGACTCTTTATTCATAGGTGAAAACTTGTCTAAAGGGTCATTAATTCCCTCTGTAATTAATGTAAAACCTGCAGGGTTTGTATTAATGGAAAAGTAAGCTCCAGTGTCAAGCTGATAACATTGATAATGTGTACTTGTAATTATACACTGGAGATAACTATAAATTCAGTCACTGAACTCATAAAATATCAAAATTCTTGAGGCCACCAAGAGCTGGGTAGCAGCTGTCCCATCAGTAGCTTTATACCAGTTGTTCTGAGGTGATGAAAAATTACCACAAGCTGGTAGCAATGGTAATATTCATTGTACATTTAAAAGCTTTTTCAGCATAAAATAAGAGGGCACTTTTAGACAAAACAGCATGTTTTGATGCAAGGATATGGAACTTGAAAGCACAGTGAGCAAAGGTCATCTTGCTATAAAATAGGAACCAAAAACAATCTTACAAGCGTTTGCCTCTGAGCCGACCAGGCTCTGACCTCACTTGGGTACACATAAAAACTGTGTTTACTGCAGAAGAAACACGAAATACCAAGTGTTTTCTCTCTCTCTCCTCTCATCCAATTCTAAGGGAATCAATTATCTCACATGGCCCCTTGCCGCCTTGTGTTACCAACAGGCTGGAGGATCACTGCAATCCAATGGCAGGAGGGGCGGATCCTGAAGCTGGAAAAGGTCATATAGCTTCCAAGTTGATGGCCATGTCAGGCCATGGGCAAGCAGAGGAGGCTGGTCCAGAGAGAGAAGTCCATGAAAAAGAGATGATAGGCTGGGCGCAGTGGTTCACGCCTATAATCCCAGCACTTTGGGAGGCTGAGGCGGGCAGATCACGAGGTCAAGAGATCGAGACCATCCTTGCCAACGTGGTGAAACCCTGTCTCTACTAAAAATACAAAAATTAGCTGGGCATGATGGCACATGCCTGTAGTCCCAGCTACTTGGAAGGCTGAGGCAGGAGAATTGCTTGAACCCGGGAGGTGGAGGTTGCAGTGAGCCAAGATCATGGCATTGCACTCCAGCCTGGGCGACAGAGCAAGAATCCGTCTCAAAAAAAAGAAAAAAGAAAAAGAAAAAGAAAAAGAGATGACAGGGACCAGGCAAGCCATGAGAAATGGAGAAAGATGAGACATGGGCCCAGGAGATGCAGAGAGCGAGACAGCAACCTTGGTCCTCGACTTCCTGGTCCCACTTCCAGTTGGTGTGAGGCCTGGTAGTATTTCATTAACTGTTCTTAGATTCTGTGAAATGCAGCCTCACAATAGTCCCCCTCATTAGCCCTTTATTCTTGAGCTAGCTTGAGTGGGCTTCCATTCCTCACAATAAAGTGTACCCAGACTAAGACAAGTGAAAATTGGGAATGTAAGTGCAGGGCTTGTGTAAGCAAAATCGCATAAAGAACGCCTAGGTAGAGAGGGGTGAATGCAATTGTCCAGCATTTGTGTTTGTTCATCCGGAAGCTCCCTTGTTCCCTGACACTTACAACCACAGCCACACGCTCCACACATTCACACACGCTGACATTCAATGGTACACAGAAACAAACGCAGCAGCAACCAGATATGGTTCTCTGCAGACCCCCTGACGTGCAGGGCCACATGCCAGCATGCAGTGTTGCACTTTGCTCTTCACAGCCACACTGCCATGCAGCAGTGCACACCCACATGCATGAACACAGAGGTGCTGCCCGTAAGGCTCAGGGCAGGAGTCGAAGCTTCACTGAGCTCCATGCAGCCTCCCTCCCCAGCTGCCAAGTGACTCATCCCCAGGGCTGCTAATTAAAGCCAGGACAGAGGGGACAGAGGCAAGGGGAGGGGAAGAGAGAGAAGGCAAGTGTATTTCGGTGCCAACCAGGCACTCAGCCAGTTTAGGGGTCACCCACTTCCTGGGGCTGGGCCAGGCGGTGGCAGAACACAGAGAGGAAGGGGAGGAGAAGAGAAATCTCTTACCCTTTCTTGCCCTTCTTTAGCTTTCTGGAAAGGTACCTCCTCCTCTGTCCCACTGTCAGAATCCAGTTCTGACTCCTCCAGACTTCTGTCCTTACAAAATGACTGTCTACCCCATCATCACGCTCCCATTTGGGCTGACCCGAGCTGGCTCATCTGTGTCTGCAGCAACCCCAAACTGGGAAGCAGTAAGTGGCAAGATTCCAGGCAAAGGAAGTGGTAGGAACAGGGCAAGGTGGGCAACCAGGCTGAGCCAAACGGGAGGCATCATGGGAGGTGACGCAGCTGGATGGCTCTGGGGATGGGTAGTGTCTTGGACATGTGGATGGGAGAGCCACGGATCGTTCATGAGGTCTTGGCCATTCCAGATTGCCAAGAGGTCAAAACAAGAGATTATCTAATCCAAACTCCTGTAGGACAGATTAGGGCACTGAGGCCCAGAGTGGGAGGCTCCTCCTCCCACTTCTCCTCCAACTGCAGTGGTTCCCGTTGCCATAGGGACGTCCCTGTCTCTGCGGGTGTCAGCAGCTCCCCCACCCCCTCCCTCCTTCCCTAGCAACAGGCCACCTCCTCCCGCTTTCATCCTTGCGTGTCTAGCAACCCCAGCCCGGTCCCCAGAGCCAACAAGTTCAGGTTGACCCTCACTGCAGCAGTGCCTCTAGGCCTGGGCCCCCTCATCTTCTGGTGAGGGCCTCATTAGGCCCCTCCTGCCCTCTCTGTTTTCAAGTTCTACACCTCTTCACATTCTTCCAGCCTGACTATATAGCGTATGACAACGGATTGGGTTAGGGGAAAGCGGAGGACACTAGTTTGTTGCGCCACTATTTCACACTGAGCGTTGCTTTACTTTAAGTTCTCTCATCAACCCAGAAAAGTCAAGACTGTTGTTTCCATTTTACTCATGAGAAACTAAGAACCAGAGAAGTTAAGTGATTTTGCAAAGAGCACACAGCTAGGAAGCAGGCTCTGCTGCTAGCTAGCTTTGTGACCTCGAGCCTCGGCCAATCCCTCTCTGGACTTTGGCTTAAGGTGCCTTTAGGTCAGATCTGTGACAACTTCTCAGGGATCCACAAGAAGTCCAGGCACCTTTCTCTGCCCATGCCTACCCCCCACCCCCATCACCAGCTGTTCTGCTCTAATTAGACACCACACTTCCTCTGGCACCCCATACTTAGAAGCCCTCAGGCCTGGGTCATGCTAAGGGTGGCTTGCAATCTACCGACTCTGCTCTCTCCTTGTTATTCAGTTCCCATAAAAGCCCAGGCCTAGCGCCTCTCCTGGGTGTTTCTTCTACCCCCCAGCCCTTCCCCTTCCACAAACGCATGCACGCACACATGACGTTTATTAGATGAGGAAACTGGGATTCCAAGAGATGAACAGATTGTCCAGTCACACAACTAGAAAGCAACCTACCCCCAAATGGAGGCCTGTGCTTGGATCCAATGTTTCTGCTCTTCCTATGCCACAGAGCCTCGCCTCTCTCCTCCAACTTTCCCCAGCTCCCAACTGATGACAGAAGGTCGCTATGACCCAGCCCTGACCCGCATTCTGACCTTACTGCTCTTTTCCTGCCTAAATCTTCTATTTTAGCCCCACGGATCGCTCCCTGTCTCTAAACCCACCCGCCTCGCTTTCCTCCACAAGCTGATCCCACCTCCAGGGACACCCTCCTTATGCAAATCTGCACGGCAGTCCCTGACAGCCCTGCTCAGACACTGCCTGCTCCGGGAAGCTCTCCTTCACCTTAACTGGAGCGGATTCAAAAATTTACAAGTGGGTCCCTACCCAGCCCTGGTTGCAAGTTCAAATTGCCTTCCCACCATGTTGTCAAGATCTTGCCCCACACACGCCACGCTTTAGCCCCTTCCCATAGCCTGAGTTTGACCCTCGCTTCCCAGATGCTGACTCCTCTAGGCCCCTATAGCCTCCTTGACTGTGGGCCCAGGACGGATGTCAGGAAGCGTGTCTGAATAAATTAAATGCTGGCTTTGGAACCAGACAGCCCAAGACACTGACTCTCTCAGAACCTCTTCCCCTGATCTGTAAATCAGGGATTGTAATCCATGCCTATTAGGGCTGTTGTGAGCATTATATTCCAAGTTGTTAGTATGTGAGGAACAAATGATGATTGCTATAATTGCTACTATCAGGATGAGGATGAGGATGAGGATGATGATTATTATCTGCCAGGCTGCCGAGAGCTCCCGTGGTGATGGTATGGGTAGCACTCTAGGTTGGCGCCAGGCAGACTTGGGTTTGAATCCTGGCTCAGGATCCATATATTAGCTGAATCCACATATTAGCTGCCTGGCTGCAGGCAAAACCCATAACCACTCTGAGCCTCAGTTTCCTCAGCTGTAAAACAATGATGATAAGGCCAGTCCAGGTTCTACCTACAGTGTCACTGGGAGGATCAAACAAAAGAAAGTTCCTGACAACTTCTGTAAGTTGTAAAGGCCCAAATGTATATCATCACACGACTTATGATTATGCTCATTATTAAATGTCCTGAGCTCTATGTCCCAGGAACTTCCTTGCTGGGAAAAGCTGATAACTAGAGACGTTTTCAATCTTCTTCTTCAACAAGTAGCAGGTACATCACTGGGGATGCTTGCAGGAGCCCTGTGCTCGGGGTCAGCTCAGGTGGCCTCTCTCCAAACCCACGGTGGGACACTGAGATCTATTCCCTTTGCTAGACAGGTGCCTTCCTAAGTGCTAGGACAAGCTGTGCCCGTGACATGCTCCTTGGCTGCATGCTGGGTCTAATTATGTCTTGTCACAAACCCCTTTCCTGGACACTGGGACTGATTACATTAAGGCTGGCCTGTGTGTGCTCATCCCACAGCCCCAATCTTGGCTCTGGGTATCCGTGTGTTTACCCCAGATCCCCTGTCTGGGGTGCTAGAACAGAGGGTGTCTCATTAGACACTTTTGTCTGTATGCTGGCATCCTCTGTCCCCAGCCCATAGCCCCTGCCTGAATGACAGGACCAGGGCTGCTGCATACAGTCGGGCAAGTTGTGCCTTGCACAAAAGGTCACAGCCAAAAGGATACGAACAGGGGCTGATATCCAACCCGTGCTATGCTCAATGGAGCCACTCAGAGGGGGTGCCCTTGAATGGAACATCTTTTTCTATTCTTCACAAAGGTGCCAATTATGTTACTGTCAGCTGTAGCTGGGAAGGACTGTACCCATCTGTGCCTCTGCTGCCTGGCCTCAGCTCAGCTCAGTGGCCTATCCCATAGCCCCCAGCCTGGATGTTAAGGCTGAGTGGGTCCTATCCTGAGCACCCTCATCATTCCTATATAATCCCTATACTTGACACCTCTGCCTTCATGAAGCTTCTGATGGGGTAGGGCCTGGGAAATGCACGAAGGTCCCTTGTCTTTACCTTTACCCAAGTTTTACTCCTGCCTCCCCAACTGGCAGATTGAACACATCTTTAAAGCTTACTATGTCTACCAATGGGTCAGTAATAACAATAACAACAACAACAACAAAAAAACACGAAAACAAAAACAAAAACAAAAAACAGAAAATAAAATAAAATAAAACGTACCAAAGCTTGTAAACTTTTTTTTTACCAAGCACACACACAAAAAAATTTTCCTTGTCACCATAATGTATAGTTCTAATGTCTAGAATGTGTTACATCCAGAGTCCATTCAAATCCCACTACTCGGGGCTGGCACAGATTCAGGGTGGAATGTGAACGCTAGACCAGGGAAGCTCAGCATCAATCATGCCCTCTTCCCCCGGGAGGAGAAGGTGGAAAAGGTCCTGGGTCCAGAGCTGACCTCTCAGCTTTCACATCTGGGCAGCTCCTATGAGCCCCTATGGTGTTCAGCCAAGCCCCCAAGTCAACTAGTGTCAGAAAGACTAAGGAACAGTCTTGAACCCCCTCCCCACAGCTGCCACATCCCCCAACTGCCCTCCCACTCCACTCCATAGCCACCCTTAATACCAACAGGGAAGACACCCTTGAGTTGGCCCCTCCCCCTGCCCATGGATCCTACAGTTACAAACCAGAGGCCCCCACCCCAGGCCCTGCCCCATCTCCCAACTAGTACTAAAGAAAGGAGGTACTGACCTGACTGTTCTGGAATTCTCACCATCAGATCTGAAAGGGAAACAGAGAAAAAAAACCAAAACAGTCAGTATATGCTCTCTACTTTTCTCCCTCTGTCCTAGGTAGAGTGGCTTTGGGAGCCTTGAGGCCTAATGCACATCACAAAAATGAGGGGAAGGGTATTTCATGCAGAGAGAAGAGAATAGCAGAGAAGAGAATCATGCAGAGAGAAGAGAATAGCAAGTGCAAGGCTGAGAGACAGTAGAATGCCTCGCCAGTTGAAGGGATGGAGAGGAAGACGGTGGTGCTGGGGTGCAGTGAGCAAGGGGAAGAGTGGTCAGAAGTGAGGTCAAAGAGGCACCAGGAACCAACCATGTGGGGCCTAGTGGATCACAGTGAGGAGCGTGGCTTTCCTCGAGGCAGCCAGTAGCCATGGGCAGGGGCAAAGCCCAAGCTTGAAACACAGAAAGACCTAGGTTCAGATACTGGTTCTGCCACTTACCAGCCCCATGACCTGGGCAAGTCACTTCACCTCTCTGAGTCTGAGCCTCAGTCTCCCCATTTGTGACATGAGGCCGATCCTC
This sequence comes from Macaca fascicularis, assembly GCF_037993035.2. Lineage (NCBI taxonomy): Eukaryota > Metazoa > Chordata > Mammalia > Primates > Cercopithecidae > Macaca > Macaca fascicularis. The sequence goes on from NC_088395.1 coordinate 53,280,628, forward strand.
ACGGGGCTGTTGGGATAATTAAACCCTTTGGAACCCGGTAGGCAAATGCCAGGTATTATTAACACCATAGAAGAGGCTTTGCCAACTGCCTGGTCCAACCTGCTTATTTTCCAGATGAAGGGAACGAGGTTGAGGGGATAAATGAGTCAGCCGCTGGGCTCCTTTCTACTACACTGGTCTGCCGTTTTCATTGTGAGGCCTCTTTAGAGGCAAAAGAAGGGCAAGAGAAGAGAATGGAGTTGGGACATCACTGAGGGAACCAGGGAATGAGTGAAATCTGAACCATACCCTTCCCCTCCCACTATGCCTTCCCAAGAAGAGTGTGAGAGTGTATACGCAAGTGCACACACATGTGTACACGTGTGTGTGCACACGTGTGTGTGTAGGGGAGGGCGGATCAGGACAGTGGGGCTGGTGTCCACTGCGTGCAGGGAAGGGGCGGAGGAGGACCATGGAAGTTGAAAGTGGAAGCGTGTGGGACACGGACTTCCCCTTCATCATCTTCCTCCATCTTCACCTCAGGCCTCCCACCCTCGCTCATGCTGCAAAGGAGACAGAGATGAATACAGCACAGACTGTCCTCAGCTGAGAGAGCCAAGACATGGCTTTAGTGAGGGGAGTGTCCACCTATGCTAAGCGCCAAATGACATAGGTACACACAGGGAGAGGAGCAGGTGGGCCTCAGAAGGGAGCATTTGTTGAAAGAATGAAAGGAGGCCCCGCTGGCGAGGTGGGGCAGGCAAGCAACAGGGTGCTGCAACCACAGCACTCCCGGTTCCACTACTCACAAGCCATGGAATCCTAGGGAAGATACTTCACTATGTTGAGTGTCAGTGCTTTGCCTTATAAAATGGGGCTTTGGGGGTGGGCTGCAGTGACAGTCACTCCCTTTATGGGGTGTGGCTGTGAGGCTCAGCCTGGCACAGTGCCCAGCACATGGTACATGCTCAGCAGATGCCAGTAGCACCAACCCTTAGCCTTCTCAGCGCCCTGAAGGAACAGAGGACCAGGGCCACAGCGTGCCTTATCACATTTATTAAAATGTTCCATCTCCCTCTGCAGCAACAAGATTGCTTCTGAGGCCTGGCCCAATTATTCTCAGGTACCAGGCCTGAGGCGCCTGACTTCAATGACTCCCCAGATGCCTACAGAACTGAGGCCAAGCCCCTCAGCCTCTCTTCCTAACACTAACCCTCTGCTCCAGGCAGGCCGATCTCTTCACCACCCACCTACCCCCAAACCCAGCACACATGTGTTCAGTCTGCTGTCTACCAGGCCCTGCCCTGGGAATACAACCTCTCAAGGAGCTCATGGACTGGCCACTTACCCCAATCTACCCAAGGGTTTAAACAACACTTCTAATCACCCCCACCACCACTGCGAACAAACTATGAGTACCTACTGTGTACCAGGCAATAGTGTTAGCCTCTTTTTGTACATTATCTCCTTTGATCCTGCAAAGTGGAGGTTATTCATCCAACTTTAAGATGATTAAACTGAGACTTAGAGAGGTCAAAATGACTTGTTCAAGGTCACGCAAGTGGAGGAGCTCAGAGTGAACCCCAAAGTTCATGTTCTTACCACCACGCTCCACTATACCAGAAGCTCAGTGCCGGGCACATACGCACTATGAGGGTGAGTTCCCTTATCTTCATTCCTCAATATCAAGCCAGAGAGGCACCAACAGACCTTTCCTCTCCAGTGCTCTTTCATCTGAGAGATTATGAGAAACGCACCTCTGCTCCAGAAGTATTTCTATTTGATATGTGACAATCCTCAAGAAGGCAGCAAAGGGGAGCAAAAGAGCTCCAAATCATGATGCAGTGGGGAATTCGCCAATTCTCGCTATGGACTGATTCTTACTAGCTTGAGGGTGCACAGCATCATATGACTCTCAATGTGGGAGTGCAGCTCACCCCAGGGTTCATCACCCTTTATGCATTTAGCATATTATTCATTATGTATAGAACAACCATCAGTGCTATCCTACACCTCCTCAGAGGCTCATGTCCTGCCCAGTGGTCATGAAGCTGGGCCACCATTCTTTTGGGAGGCAGTATAGACTGGTAGAAAGAATGCTAGGTCCTTTTATGGCTCATTCCCTAATTGGCAGTATGAACTTGGACAAATCTCATTTCCCTCTGGACCTTGGTTCTTCACCTGTAAAGTGATGGGGCTGTGTTAGTTGAGTTCCAAGCAATCTTTAGGTCTTAAAATATTCTATTTCTTCAGAATCCCAAAGTTTATCTCTTTTATCAACTAGATTCTGCTGTCTGCAAGGAGAAGCAATAGACCCAAGGACTAGATCCCTCTTCATCAATCCATGTCAGTAAAGGAGACCGCTTTCTCCTGCTATTCTCCACAGCCATTAATTTATTTATTTAGAGACAGAGCCTCGCTCTGTCGCCCAGGCTGGAGTGCAATGGCACTATCTTGGCTCACTGCAACCTCCGCCTCCCAGGTTCAAGTGATTCTCTTGCCTCAGCCTCCTGAGTAGCTGGGATTACAGGTGCCCACCACCACGCTCTGCTAATTTTTGTATTTTTAGTAGAGACAGGGTTTCGCCATGTTGGCCAGGCTGGTCTCGAACTCCTGACTTCAAGTGATCCACCTGCCTCGGCCTCCCAAAGTGCTGGGATTACAGGCGTGAACCACTGCGCCTGGCCAGACTTCTCTTAATGAAAGGCAGCTTAGGCCCCAGGGTTCTCAAGAGATTTGGATATGCCAACTCCCATCCTCAGTAGTGACAGCCAATAAACAGTAACTTGTTGGAGCTTTGAGGATAGTAACCATATTTTCTGAATCAAAAACAGGCATGTAATCTGACCAGGGACTTTAATGTTGCTTCTTCCAGGTATAAGAAGCAATTTGGAAGATGGGAGAATAAATGGCAGAATATTGAAAGTTCCTGAGCCTTTTGGGGACTTACGGGGAAGACAGAGCAGAATGGCTGAAAAGAACGGAGGCCCTGGAGCTGCTGTGTTGGAGTTTCTGCCCTTGCCTCTTGACTAGATTGCCTGCCATGCTCCAAGCCATCCATAAGCAGTAACTGGGGAACAATATGGTGCCTCTTCCCAGGAACCTGAAATTAGATCAAGAAGGTTGTCCCTGAAAGCAAAACTCATTAAATAAATACAAAATGCATCAGAAATGAGATATGTGGAGTAACTTCAGTGATCACAGACTGGTCCTCAAGGAGAGTCTGAATAACATGCCTAAAAGATCATGTCTCCCACAGAAAGGAGACTGGACATCAACAGAAGTAGATTTTTTTGTTTTGTTTTGTTTTGTTTTTTTTGAGACAGACTCTCGCTCTGTCACCAGGTTGGAGTGCAGTGGTGCAATCTCGGCTCACTGCAACCTCTGCCTCCTGGGTTCAAGCGATTCTCCTGCCTCAGCCTCCTGAGTAGCTGGGATTACAGGCGCCTGCCATCATGCCCAGCTAATTTTGTATTTTTAGCAGAGACGGGGTTTCACCATGTTGGTCAGGCTGGTCTCGAACTCCCGACCTCAGGCGATCTGCCCACCTCAGCTTCCCAAAATGCTGGGATTACAGGCATGAGCCACTATGCCTGGCCCAGAAGTAGATTTTTTTTAAGAATGAAACTTGAAGGGCAACTATGAACAGGGCTCCTCCCAGGAGTGTCCTTAGGAAAAAGAGACAGGTGCCCTGGCCCAGAAATCATGCAGGTCTCTCCAAAAGCTGAGAACCAGCCCCAAAGCAGCCTTGCACTTTCTCTCCTGAATATCACCTTACACCTAACTGCAAATGTCTTTGTGGGCAGCTCCTTTCTCACACTGACTGCTAAAGGAACTTTTTTTTTTTTTTTTTTTTTTTTGAGATGGAGCCTCACTCTGTTGCCCAGGCTGGAGTGCAATGGCATGATCTCGGCTCACTGCAACCTCTGCCTCCCGGGTTCAAGCCATTCTCCTGCCTCAGCCTCCTGAGTAGCTGGGATTACAGGCATGTGCCACTGTGCCCAGCTAATTTTTGTATCTTTTTGTAAAGACAGGGCTTCCCCATGTTGGCCAGGCTGGTCTCGAACTCCTGACCTCAAGTGATCTGCCCACTTCAGCCTCCCAAAGTGCTGGGATTACAGGAATGAGCCACCGCACCCAACCATGTTTATTTATTTTTTTTAAATAGATACGGGGTCTCACTATATTGGCCAAGGTGGCCACAAACTCCTGGGCTCAAGCAATCCTGCCTCAGCCTCCCAAAGTGCTGGGATTACTGGCGTGAGCCACTGTACCCAGCCTAAATGCTGTTTTGACACACATGACTGTACAGTGACCACTTCCATTCACTCCAACTGTCCTGCAACTGAATAACTGTGCCCTCCTCTCATTCTACCATCAGAGTTATATCACAAAGTTTGGGTTAAATCAACATTGGTGGTCTACATTTTTTTTTTTTTTTTTTTTTTTTGAGACAGGGTCTGGCTCTGTCACCCAGGATGGAGTGCGGTGGCACGATCTCGGCTCACTGCAACCTCTGCCTCCTGGGGTCAAGCAGTATCTCCCACCTCAGCCTCCCGATTAGCTGGTATTACAGGCACGCACCATCATGCCTGGCTAATTTTTGTATTTTTTGTAGAGATGGGGTTTCATCATGTTGCCTAGGCTGGTGGTCTACATTATGATGATTGCATGGATACTAATAATGGATTAATCATATGACATACTATGATTACATTTCCTTTCCCGTACAACTTTTTATTTTCCCTGCTATTGATTACTGTCTATATTTTTTCTTTTTTGAGACAGGTCCTCATCCTGTTGCCCAGGCTGGAGTGCAGTAACATGATCACAGCTCACTGCAGCCTCAACTTCCTGGGCTCAAGTGACCCTCCCACCTCAGTCTCCCGAGTAGATGGGACTACAGGCATGCATCACCACACCTGGAGAATTTTTGTATTTTTTGTAGAGATGGGGTTTCGCTATGTTGCCCAGACTGGTCTCGAACTCCTGGGCTCAAGAGATTCACCTACCTCAGCCTCCCAAAGTGCTGGGATTATAGGCATGAGCCACCGTGCCCAGCCTGATTACTGTCCATTATTTTTTTGTCAGCTTAGTTCTCTTCATACAAATGATCAATTCTCCCCAAACTGTCAGAAACGCAATTCTCCTCTCAATATGCTTTGACATATCAGGTAATCCATCCTACTTCTTGTTTCCCTTAAAAACACCCACCTTCCTCCTGCAATCTAGGCTGGCTTCTCTCTAGGCCTGCCCAGATGTTGCCCTAAGAACCTCTCTCTCAGGCCAGGCGTGGTGGCTCACGCCTGTAATCCCAACACTTTGGGAGGCCGAGGTGGGCAGATCACTTGAGGTCAGGGATTCGAGATTAGCCTGGCCAACATGGTGAAACCCTGTCTCTACTAAAAATACAAAAATTAGCCAGACGCAGCAGCGAATGCCTGTAATCCCAGCTACTGGGGAGGCTGAAGCTGAAGAATAGCTTGAACCTGGGAGGCGGAGGTTGCAGTGAGCCGAGATTGCGCCACTGTACTCCAGACCAGATGACAGAGCGAGACTCCATCTCGGAAAAAAAAAAAAAAAAAAAAAAAAGACCCTCTCTCTTTTCCATCATCTAGGAATTCCCTTCACCTCTCCTTTGCATTGAACTTTCTGTTTCCTAGATTCCGTGGGGTTTTTTTTTTTTTTTTTTTTTTTTAGAGTTTATGCCCATGTTTTGCTGGAGCACATTCCCCAGGACTTCCTGAGAAAGGAGGCATAGGACTTAAAACCTTTAGATCTTACATACCCTCATACTTGATTGATCATTCAACTGAGTATAGACTTCTAGGTTGGAAATTCTTTTCCCTCAGAATACTGAGCACACTGCTCCATCATATCCTAGCTTCCAGTGTTGCTGTTGATAAGTCCAACGTAATTCCTTTTCTTGATTCTTTGTATATGATGTTTTTTCTCTGGAAGCTTTTAGGATCTTCCCTTTAATCCCTGGTATTCTGAAATGTCACAGTGGCATATCTTGGCATGGGTCTTTTTATCATTTATCTTGCTGGGTACTCAGCAGGAGTTTTCATTCCTTCAGTTCTAGGAAATGTTCTTGTATTATGTCTTTGAGAATTTCCTTCCTGCTGTTCCCTCCATTCTCTATTTCTGGAACTCCTATTGTTGGCTGTTGGAGTTCCTCAATTGATCCTTCAATTTTCTCATCTTTTCTCTTCTGTTGTCCCTTTGTCTTGTTATTCTGCTTCCTAGGATATCTCCTCACCTTTTATTTTCTAATCCTTCTGCTGAAATTTTTATTTTAGCTCTCACTATTTTTAATGTCCCAGGTTTCTTCTCCTCCCTTCATTACCTTCCAAGTTCCTTTTTTATGTTTGTTTGTTTGCTTTTTCAATCTGTCTTCCAAGTTGATGGTTTTCCTCAAATAGCCTTGGACTATCTGATCATCTCTGGCTACCAAGAGCTTGGGGTTTTTAAAAACATATGCTGAGGTTTTTTCTTTTTTTTTTTTTCTTTTTGGTTTAGAGACAAGAAGGCCTTGCTATGTTGCCCAGGCTGGTCTCAGACTCCTGGGCTTAAGTGATCCTCCCACCTCAGCCCTCTCAAAGTGCTGGGATTACAGACACAAGCCACCATGCCTGGCCCAGTGTACTGAGGTTTAGTTTACATTAAAATAAAATATACCTATCTTAAGGGTCCTTGGCTGGTGATCCTTGATTAGTTCCCATGACACTACGAAGCTGCTTGGAAGCTCTGTGTGCAGGTGGGGCTTGCCAGGTGGTGGGCTTCACTATCAAATTACTGGGCCGAAAGCCTGTTCTTTTGTTAGAAGACTTCCAAGTGTCAGCTTTTGGAGGCCTTTTTTTCTGGGGCCTTTCAGTTTTCCCAGAGAACAATCCTTTGATCTCATCTGTGTACCTGACTTTGGTGTCCTAGAAGTGGGGGAGTGGAAGGAGGTTGGAGTCCCACTGTTTTAAGTGGAAGGAAGTTGGGGTTCCACTGTTTTAGGTTGCAGATTCCTTTGCCTGCAGGCCTGTTTCACCCCATCCTCCACTGTACTTGGTGACTTCAAGTCAAAGCCTCTTAACTTCAGTTTCTCCAAAGAAGCAACCTCCATCGGCAGGGATGCAGCTGGGAGTGGGGGACTCACTGTCTGGATGGGGTTGGGGAAGGACCAAAAAAACAAGACTTTTTTTTTTTTAAGACAAGGTCGGGCCGGGCGCGGTGGCTCAAGCCTGTAATCCCAGCACTTTGGGAGGCCGAGGCGGGTGGATCACGAGGTCAGGAGATCGAGACCATCCTGGCTAACATGGTGAAACCCCGTCTCTACTAAAAATACAAAAAACTAGCCGGGCGTGGTGGCGGGCGCCTGTAGTCCCAGCTACTCGGCGGCTGAGGCGGGAGAATGGCGTGAACCCGGGAGGTGGAGCTTGCAGTGAGCCAAGATCGGGCCACTGCACTCCAGCCTAGGCCACACAGCGAGACTCCGTCTCAAAAAAAAAAAAAAGACAAGGTCTCTCTCTGTTGCCCAGACTAGGTGCAGTGGTGTGAGCATAGCTCACAACCTTGACCTCCTGGGCTCGGGCGATCCTCCCACCTCAGCCTCCTGAGTAGCTAGAACCACAGGTACATGCCACCACACCCAGCCAATCTTTGGTTTGTTTGTTTGTTTGTTTGTTTGTTTGTTTGTTTGTTTGAGACAGGGTTTTACTATGTTGCCCAGGCTGGTCTCAAACTCCTGAGCTCAAGCAATCCTCCCACCTCGGCCTCCCAAAGTGGTGGGGGAATTACAGGCATGAACCACTGTGCCCAGACAGAAAAGATTTTCAACATTCCCATTCTCAGGTCCATATTTCATCCTGCCTTCCGAGGATGTACCTTCAGTACCTCTCAATCCTGAGCACTGCTGGGATTAGAATAGTTTACTTCTGGTCAGCATCCCGGACCTTATGTGTTTCTACCTTTTTTATTCCTTTTTTCATATTTTAATGAGATTTGGGAAAGCAACAGAGAGAAATAAGTTTATCCAACTCATTGTGTCTAACAGGAAGCTCCCTTTCTTATTCCAGCCAACTCCTATTCATCCTCCATGACTCATTTAGGCACCACCTCCTCCAGGAAGCGTATATTAACATCCCTAGATTGGGTTAAGAGCCCCACCTCTGTTCTCCCACAGTATCCTTTTCTTGCCTCCATCACAGCCCTGATCAAACTATTCTGAAATTGTCTATTTCCATGGCTAACTCTCCCAGTGACTGGGAGCTCCTGGTAGTCAGGAGCTCCGCCTCATTCCTGCTTGGACCCGCATATCTCAGAGTCTGGTTTCCAGGTGTATGGAGTAAATATGTGGTGATGAAATTAATGAATAAATGAATGACTAAAAAAATGAATTGGACCTAGCTAGAGGGACCATCTAGAAAGGGAAATAAGCTGAATACAATTGTCCCTATATAAGATCAGTTCCCTAAAAGATATAAGTTCCTTTGATGCTGTGTGTGCAAGGAAGCCTATCGCAGCATGATTTAAATCAGTGAAAAAAATGGGCACAGCTTCTACACCCTACATTTTTATTTTTTTATTTCTTTATTTTTATTTTTTGAGAGGGAGTCTCGCTTTGTCCCTCAGGCTAGAGTGCAGTGGCACGATCTCGGCTCATTGCAAGCTCCGCCTCCCGGGTTCACGCCATTCTCCTGCCTCAGCCTCCTGAGTAGCTGGGACTACAGGCGCCCGCCACCGCGCCCGGCTAATTTTTGGTATTTTTAGTAGAGACGGGGTTTCACTGTGGTCTCGATCTCCTGACCTTGTGATCCGCCCACCTCGGCCTCCCAAAGTGCTGGGATTACAGGCGTGAGCCACCGCGCCCGGCAACACCCTACATTAAGAGGATGATGAAGTCCATTGTGGTATATCAGTTGCCACTAAAAATGATGGTTATGAAGAATATGCAATGACATGGGGAAATGCTCAAATGGAAAAATCAAGAAAAAAAACTGTATGTGTAAAATCATTTCAACTACATGAAAAAAATGCAGAGAACAAGGGCAATACACCAGATGCTCAGAGTGGTTGCCTCTGGGTGCTGTAATTATGTGTAATGTTTTTCTCCTCTACTTTTCCTAGTTTTTCTAAATTTCCTAATTTAAAAATGCATTGAAAGTATAATGTTCAAAAAGCTACTAAGAAATTAAATTGGTTAAGTAGCCTGGGAGTACTGGGAACAAAATACTGTGAAGTGGGGGGCGTAAGAATCAGTGCACATGTCCACCAGGGCTTGCTGGGAGAGCTCCATTCTTCACCAGCCAGAGCCTCTGAAGGCCCAGGCCCGCAGAACACCCCTTGTTCCCTTCCCTGCAAAGCAGGACCTAGCTTGGGAAGTCAAAGGAGGAGGATCTTGGAGGCCAGCCTATTACGAATCACAATCTCATGGGTTGTACTGATAAACAGAAGGCCCTACACTGGGGCCCACACTTTAGGGGCCACTCTCCATCAGGCAAAATGTCTGTAATGCCATCAGGACCCATCAGGATCTTTGGCCCTGTCCCTTCTAGGCTGCACTTCAAGCACCAAGGACCTCAGAATTTCTTGCCTAAATTTCTTGGGCTTACTTTCGGGAATTTCATGGTCTTATTACCCAGGTCCATCTGTTAGGCCCAAGGAGTGGCCTAAGGGGAAGGGGAGACAGACAGGGCTTGGACATGTTGGCTGGGGTATCTACATATCTCAAGGCTCCATATGAACTATGGGAGGGAAGAGAAGCGTGGAGGGTCAAGGGCTTCTACTGATAACTTGCTTGGGCCCTAGAAATGTAGAAGCAGGTAAGTCTATAGAGCCTTAGGCCTCAGGGTTTGTAGAAGGCCCTAGCCTTCACAGATCTGGGTTCAAATCCATTCATTTGCTGTGCAACCCATGGATGAATCCATTCTCCTCTCTGAACTCAGTTTCCCCAATTATAAAATAGGCATAATAATTCTGACTTCAGAGAATTGTGTTGAGGTTTGTAGAATGACAGTAGTTATGAGTCCAGGCTTTAGGTCAGACAGGCCTGGATTTGGGTCTCAGCTCTGCCTCTCCTAGCTATGCAATTTACGACCCTAAGTTTCAGTTTCTTCATCAATGTAATGGAGATAATAATAGCACTAATATGATAGGGCTGTTGGGAGGATTATGGTTATAAAGAATATGTGATAACATTGGAAAATGCTTAAATGAGAAAATGCTGCTTAATAATGGTTGTGCAAACACTGGCTGTGGTGGAGTTGACTGGGCCTTCTGCACTCCCCAGGCTCGTGCAGCTTTATTTTTCCCCATAGCACTTACCACTACTTGACATATTATGTGTCTTCTGGTTTATTTGTTTCTTTTCCACGCCCATCCCAGACATCCATACACTAGAATCTCAGCTCCACAGAGCAGAAGTTTTGTCTATTTTGCTCACTGTTTCCAAGTGCCTGGAACAGTGTGAGGTACTTAGATGTCCTTCAAATTTGAATAGTTAGCCAGGTGTGGTAGCAACAGAGAGAAATAAGTTTCTAGGCCTTCCTCAGGCTGAGGCAGGAGGATCACTTGAGCCCAGGAACTTGAGGCTTCAGCGAGCTATGATCACGCCACTGCACTCCAGCCTGGGCAACAGAGCACAACCCTGTGTCAAAAAAAAAAAAAAAGAAGAAGAAGAAGAAGAAGAAGAACCAGTTAACTAGTTATCTGCCATGAAGACAAGGGTAAAAAGGCATTTGGGGCCAGGCATGGTGGCTCATGTCTGTAATCCCAGCACTTTAGGAGGCCAAGGCAGGAGGACTGCTTGAGCCCAGGAGTTTAAGACCAGCTTGGGGATCACAGGGAGACTCCGTCTCTACAATGAAATAAGAATTAGCCAGGCATATTAGTGTGTGCCTATAGTCCCAGCTACTCGAGAGGTTAAAGTGAGAGGATTGCTTGAGCCCAGGTTGAGACCAGCCTGGGCAACATAGCAAAACTCTGTCTCTACAAAAATACAAACATTAGGCGGGCATGATGGTGTATACCTATAGTCTCAGCTACTCAGGAGGCTGAGGCGGGAAGACTGCCTCAGCCCAAGAGTTTGAGACAAGCCTGGACAACATAGGGAGACCCTGTCCCTACAAACAACCAAAAAATTAGCCAGGTGTGGTGGCCCATGCCTGTGGTCCCAGCTACTCGGGAGGCTGGAGTGGGAGGATCACTTGAGCCCTGGAGGTAGAGGCTGCAGTGAGCCATGATCACACCATTGCACTCCAGCCTGGGCAACACAGTGAGACTCTGTCAAAAAAAAAAAAAAAAAAAAGGCATTCAGCCATAGGAACAGTCAGAATAAAGGCATGGAAGCATAAAGAAGCCTGACATGCTTAGGAAACTCTACATAGTTCAGTACAACTTGAGTGTAGGGTTAGGAAGGAAACAGAGTGGCTTGAGGAATGAGTGGAGCTGTAGCCTTACCCAAAGGAGCATGCAAGCACTTCCCTAAACCACAAGTGGCACAAAGACCTACTTGTGACAGCGAGGAAGGAGAAAAGCACTAGGGGGAGGTAAAGATGATTCCCAAGTTCAGGTGACACCTAAATCATGACAATGTAAAAAGTGAAAGTAGGCCGGGCACAGTGGTTCACACCTGTAATCCTAGCTCTTTGGGAGGCCGAGGCGGGTGAATTGCCTGAGGTCAGGGGTTGGAGACCAGCCTGGCCAACATGGTGAAACCCCATCTCTACTACAAATACAAAAATTAGCCAGGCATGATGGTGGGCGCCTATAATCCCAGCTACTCAGGAGGCTGAGGCAGGAGAATCACTTGAACCTAGGGGGCAGAGGTTGCAGTGAGCCCAGATCGTGCCACTTGACTCCGGCCTGGTGAAAGAGCGAAACTCCGTCTAAACAAAAAAAAAGTGAAAGTGAAAACCTTTTGAAAGATGATTCAGGTAGCCAATTCAGGTAGCCAGGCGCAGTGGTTCACGCCTGTAATCCCAGCACTTTGGGAGGCCGAGGCGGGTGGATCACAAGGTCAGGAGTTGAAGACCAGCCTGACCAAGATGGTGAAACCCCATCTCTACTAAAAATACAAAAAAAAAAAATAGCTGGGCATGATGGCAGATGCTTGTAGTCCCAGCTACTTGGGAGGCTAAGGCAGAGAACTGCTTGAATCTGGGAGGCGGAGGTTGCAGTGAGCCGAGATTGCACCACTGCACTCCACCAGGCAACAGAGTGAGACTCCGTCTCCAAAAAAAAAAAAAGAAAGATGATTCAGGTAGAGAGGAAAACTCCTTTCTAAGGAAGTCAAGAATCAGACCCAGAAATGACAAAAAATATAGAGAACAGGTGGATGAGGTAATGACAAAAAGTATAGAGAACAGGTGGATGAGGTAATGGTGTTACGCAAGAAAGTCTCATGAAGATTATTTAAAAAGAAGAAATAGAACCATAGGACAAATCAGAAAGCTTGTCAGATACTGGAATCACTTTTAGTAATGGAGACAAACAATCTTGAAAGCAAAGATGGAGGTAAACGGCAAAATGAAGGCCATGGTGGTTTCAGTGGCTGGCTATCCTTTTGCGGGTGATTTTTGTTCCTATAGTCCTTGTTTAACACAACTCACTGTACAGGTTCTGGGATGATAAAAATGATGTTGATGATGATGACAATGATGAGGAAGATTGCTATATACTTCAAATGAAATATTTGTCTATCACTTTTAAAATGTCTTTTTCAGGAAATAAAGAGACAAGTATCACTTCACACTTACATTTTGAAGAGAAGAAAGGCAGAGATTACAACCAAGAGAGCCTCGAATACCAGGCAGCACAGCGTGAGCCTCATTCTGTAGTTGCCAGGGAGCCCCTGGGAGGCTTGATCCAAGGAGTGGTGAGGTCAAAAGCTGCCTTCTTAGAGAATACCTTCTCTAACCTCATGCTCCTTTCAATCATAAGCAAATACTATATGTTATATAATCATAATAAAGTAACAAGCAGACTTTATTTGGGCCTTAGCATATTCTGCCTTATAATAATCCAAATAATCATAAAGTTACTATTTATTTATTTTTCTTATTTTTTATTTTTTGAGACAGAGTCTCACTCTGTCACCCAGGCTGGAGTACAGTGGCGCAATCTCGGCTCACTGCAACCTCTGTCTCCCAGGTTCAAGTGATTCTCGTGCCCCAACCTCCCGAGTAGCTGGGATTACAGGTGTGCACCACCACGTCTAGCTAATTTTTGTATTTTTAGTAGAGATGAAGAATCACCATATTGGCCAGGCTGGTCTCGAACTCCTGGCCTCAAGTGATCCACCTGCCTCAGCCTCCCAAAGTGCTAGGATTACAAGGATGACCCACCCTATTTATTTTTTTAGACAGGGTCTCATTCTGTCACCCAGGCTGGAGTGCCATGGCATGATCATAGTTCACTACATCCTTGAACTTCTGGGCTCAAACAATCTTCTGCTCTCAGTCTCCTGAGTAGCTAAGACTACAGGCATATACCACCATGCCCAGTTAATTTTTTCATTTTTTTGTAGAGATGGGGTCTTGCTATGCTGCCCAGGCTGGTCTTAAACTCCTGGCCTCAAGCAATCCTGCCTCGGCCTCCCAAAGTGCCGGGAGTACAGACATAAGCCACCATGCCCAGCCATAAAGTTACTATTTAGTTGCACCTACAATGGTCCACAGTTGTACCTACTACTTTGCACAATCTTCATAACTGTTGTGCAAAGTAGTTCTTCCCATTGTATGGATGCAGTCACTGAGGTACGGAGGAGCAATGTGACTTACCCAGACTCACACAGCTAATAAGTAGTGGAGCCGAGATTCAAGTCTAGGTTTGTCTGATTCCAAAACCAATGCTTTTAACTGCTACAGCTGCTGCTTCCTTCTGTCATCCCAGAGCCAAGTGGCACTTCATCTCCCATCCCAGCCTACAAGCTTGGCCCCTCTCCCTCATCTGTCTCCTGTCTCCCCACCACACAGTGCAGCCCAAGCCCCCACCCTACGAACACTCAAGTAGCGCTTCTAGAAGAGACAATCATTCAAGGACGGAAAGGGGGAACACCAAAAAAGGAAGGTGGGGTTAGGCACAGGCATTGTAGCACAGATTAGCTCGGTACTACAATGAGAGAGACAGAGAAGCAGCAAAGGAAAACAGAACTAGCTCTCTAGCCTTACCTTCTTTCCTCCCTCTGCTGGAGGCAGAGGGATAGAGGGTCAGCCATGATGGGAAAGAGTGGGCAGAAGGGGGAGCAGCTAGCACAGCCCGCTGTTGCAGAAGCCTCAGTTCAGCCTCCAAGCCCCCTCCTGAGCGCTTGGGGCCCATCTCTGGCCCACTTGCTCCCATCGCCTGGACAAAGAGGCTGGGCTGCCCTCCAAGCACCCAGCCAATCCCGGCAAAGCCCAGCTCATAGCAGACGGAGAGCCTCTCAAGCCACAGAGAGGGCACCCAGAGAGGTGGAGGGGCTGGCCCAGGGGTCCAGAGGGAGGCAGGGGCAGGATTGGGATCAGAACCCAGGTGTCCGGTTCCTCGACTGAGGGCTCGCTTGACTCCATGGTCTAGGCAGGAGAGGTTGAGGGAAGGGGTGCTCTGGAGGCCACTGGAGGAATGCTTATGATAAGGGCTGGGGCCAGAAGCAACACAGGCCCAAATGAGGTCATCCAGACTTGGCTATGTGGGGGGCCTACTAACAGTTTCCCGTTTCAGTCTGGGTTGAAAAAGCAAAACAATCATTTTTTAAAGTAGCTTTCGCCTTAGTTTCCACCTCAAGGGCATAAATGTTTATCTCCTTTCTCTCCCAGGATCCCACCATAATGAAAATGAAGGAATAAAATAAAGTATGAACTCGTAACAGGGAGGAGGATGGGAGAGGGTGAGATCAGTGGGTGAGAGATTCCAACAAATTTCTGGAAGCAAAAAACAAACAGCAGGGTGTTCACAGTTGAGGGAGATCCAGGAACACCACTTAGGGGCTTGCAGCTGAGGAGGGAGACAGTCAGGCCAGCAGAGGCCCAGAGAGACTCCAGACTTGGAGATGCTAGCTGCAAGAGAGGGTAGGAGGAACCAGGGCACTGGACACAGGGATAAATGGAAGGTAAGTATACGACATCCTTCCTTCCCTGCCACCCCAACCCTGAGACCTAGAACACAGGCCGCCTGGCATTCACCCCTAGGCAAAGTATCAGAGGGCTGCTTGCTAAAGAAATTAAACTATCTGGGATGAGTCAAGACACCTAGTGGCATGTTGGTGCCCCCAAAATAAAGTGCTATTCATTCTGGTCTTTGGGCATTATAACAACCAACTCCCTGCCAGCTCACCAAAATGAAGCCAGTGAGTAGACAAGCAAGCCTGGATACGCAGGCAGCTCACCGCTCAGTCAGATTTTCTTTCTTTCTTTTTTTTTTTTTTTTTTTTTTTTTTTTGTAGAGACAGGGTTTCATCATGTCATCATATTGCCCAGGCTGGTCTCGAACTTCTGGGCTCAAGTGATCCTCCTGCCTCAGCCTCCCAAAGTGCTGGGATTACAGGCATGAGCCACCATGCCTGGCTCAGTCAGACTTTCTATTAACTTATTCACATACCATAAAATAGAAAGTATGAGAGAAAAGGTAAGCAGCTTACCGGATCAACAGCCTACAGAAAGTTCAACACCCAACTAACGGACATTCCCAAACAAGAAAACAGAGCAAATTAAGGGAAGGGAATGATCAAAGAAATAACATAAGGAGAGGGCCAGGTATGGTGGCTCACGCCTGTAATCCCAGCACTTTGGGAGGCCAAGGTGGGCAGGTCACTTGAGGTCTGGGGTTCCAGACTAACCTGGCCAACATGGTGAAACCCCATCTCTACTAAAAATACAAATTAGCTGGGCGTGGTAGCACACACCTGTAATTCCAGCTACTCAGGAGGCTGAGGCAGGAGAATCACTTGAATCCAGCAGGTGGAGGTTGAGCCACTGCACTCGAACCTGTGCAACGGAGTGAGGCCCTGTCTTTAAAAAAAAAAAAAAAAAAAAAAAAAAAAAAAAAAAAAAAAAAAAAAAGGCCAGGCACGGTGGCTCGCACTTATAATCCCAGCACTTTGGGAGGCCGAGGTGGGTGGATCACCTGAAGTCAGGAGTTCGAAACTTCACCTCTACTAAAAATACAAAAATTAGCCAGGCATAGTGGTGGGCACCTGTAGTCCCAGCTACTAGAGAGGCTGAAATGGGAGAATCACTTGAACCCGGGAGGCAGAGGTTGCAGTGAGCCAAGATCATGCCACCGCCCTCCAGCCTGGGCGACAGAGCGAGACTCCATCTCAAAAAAAAAAAAGATACTTAGTCCTTCAAACTGAAAGAGCTGCCTGAGTACCACTCAGGGTGAATAAAAAACAGACCTTGCTCGGAATGCTGGTTACCTAGGGGTTTGGTTTATAAAAAGTAACTATATCACTTGTGATATGGTCATATCACTTCTGATATGAGCACTTTTCTGTATTCACATTATATTTTGGCATGAAGTTTTGAAACAGTCCTGGGAGTACAAAGGTTGTGTAACTGTGAGTGATGAGGTATAATTACAGTACACTATTTGGCCCTGTGATGACTGATAGTGACATAGTCATAATCACATAAACAGTGTACTTCCAGGTAATTTTTATAATCAATCTCTCTGGATAAAGCATTGAAGATATAATTATTTTTACAGAATAGAATGCAAATGTAATCTACCTTGCTAGATACACAAGTACAGAACATAGAAACTGGAAGGTGGAAGAGGGGAAGGAGAGATGGAGGGAAGGATGGCACTAATAACTATGTCTTACAAAATATATGGTCAAGAGATGCTGTGGAAAACCGATGAAATAAGAAGTCACAGTTTAAAATAGTTTTAATAATAACTAATAGAGGAGCCCAAACAGTAATAAAACCCTCAAAATCTGGGAGGGGGCAGGCGCAGTGGCTCACCCCTGCAATCCCAGCACTTTGGAAGGCCGAGGGATGAGGATCACTTGAGCCTAGGAGTTCGAGACCTAACTGGGCAACATAGCGAGAACCCGTCTCTAAAAAAAAAAAAAAAAAAAAAAAAAATTAAAACTTCGTCAGGTGTAGTGGCATGCACCTGTGGTCCTAACTACTCAGGAGGCTGAGGCAGGAAGATTGCCTGAGTTCAGGAGTTTGAGGTCATAGTGAGCTATGATCACACCACTGTACTCCAGCCTGGCCCACTGAGTGAGACCCTGTCTCAAAAAAAAACACAAAAAAACAAAAAAAAAAAAACAAAAAAAACCAACTGGGAGGGAGTGCTGAGAAAGAGTCAGCTGTTGTAAATAAGCTAAATTATTTTGTCATAGTAGGAAAAAGTCAAGATAATGTTTAAAGTTGATAAATAGGAAATACCCATTCAAGCATGTTATTTAGAGATATGAAGTTACCATCAGAAGAACTAAATGGGAAAAGTGGTTGCATCTGGGGCTGAGAAGCAGGGGATAGGAAGACATCAGCTTTTTACTACATGAGTCCTTATGTACTATTTTGCCTTTCAAAAACTGTGTATGTGCATTGCTTTGATTTAATTTGTCTAAACAAGCCCTTCTCTTTCTTTAGAACTCTGGCTTCCACACTGTAAATATGAAATGGGGAGGCTGATGATTCTGGGTGACATGAGGTCCTGTTCTCCAATCTATGCTTCTTTTGAGAACAGGAGGTAAGAGAGGCGGGTGAAGGGCTGGCCCCTCCTAACTGACCCCTTGGCTCCTCACAACCATCCATGCAGATACTGTCTCGGCTGCCCCAGCCTGCTCCACCCTCTGGTCCTCTTCAAATCCCACCATCGCCAGTCCAGCCTCTTCAGCCTTACATTCATTCAACTATTTACACCCATTAGTTACTTATACCTGCTCGAGTCACAAAGATTTGAGGGTGCTTACTCCAATAACACAGAATAGAAATTGAACTCGAAAATAAGAACTCCGAAAAAGAAATCAACAAAGATGCCAGAGCTATGCTTCAAATTAACTGGTGGCTGAGGCAAAAAGGAAGAGACAGTGAGCTACGACAGCTTCACATTGGGAAGGAAGAAATATACCAGTTTTCAGGGGAAGCAAAGCTTTGATTCGTTAAGTCATTGTCCATGGGAGATTTCATGAAAGAGAAGAAAAATGACTATTTATGGAGCACCTACAGTATCAGCGAATGCCATCCAAATTATCTTGGCTAACCTTGAGAAATATGCCAGGCACGGTGGCTCATGCTTATAATCCCTACACTTTAGGAGGCCGAAGTGGGAGGATTGCTTGAGCCTAAGAGTTCAAGACCAGCCCAGGCAACATGGGGAGACTCTGTCTCTACAAAAAAAATAGCTGGTCATGGTAGTGCATGTCTGTGGTCCAAGCTACTTGGGAGGCTGAGGTAGGAGGATCACTTGAACCCAGGATGTCGAGGTTGCAGTGAGCTGTGATCGCACCACTGTTCTCCAGCCTGGCTGATAGAAAGAGACCCTGTTTCAAAACAAACAAACAAACAAACAAAAAACTTGAGAAATAGGCATTGTTATCCCATTTTACAGAAAAACTAAAATTCAGAAAAGGTAAAATGACCTAGCTGAGGCCATCCCACGTGTTGGGGTGGAACATAGATTCAAACCCAGGTCTGTCTGTCTCCAAAGCTCATTCTTTGTGAATCAGTATCATCGGGCCTCAAAACAAAGACACCTGGGGTAGAGCTGCCCCGCCCAAGGTAATGGGGATATACTAAAGACAGACACAGGTCCACTCTCTTCCATAAAAACAGAAAAACAGGGATGACAGACCTGGCTGTCAGGCCAGAAACTGCCTCTGAGCTGCCTCAGTTATAGCAAATGAAACCATGTAAGACAAAAAACAGCAGAAAGAAGGCTGGGCCTGAGCCAGGGGGAGAAAGAGAACCTTAGGTTCATTCCCCAGCCATGATTCTAGATTTGATTTCAGAGAGGCTGGAACAGAGCAGCGGGTCTGTCTGCCATCAAAGCAAGAGTCCTTTAGGTGATGCCCCTTCATCACTTTCTCCCCAACAAGTTGCCTAGCTTCCTTTTGACCGCAGTTTTCTCATCTGTGGGATATAAATATGATAATCCCTGCAACTTTCATGGGATTTCAAGGCAGAAAACAGCGCATTTTATTTTATTTTGTTTTATTTTGTTTTATTTTATTTTATTTTATTTTATTTTATTTTGAGACAGGGTCTCACACTGTCACCCGGGCTGGAATGTAGTGGTGAGATTTCGGCTCACTGCAACCTCCGCCTCCCAGGTTCAAGCGATTCTCCTGCCTCAGCCTCCCAAGTAGCTGGGATACAGGTGCCCCCTACTACACCCAGCTAATTTTTTATATTTTTAGTACAGACAGGGTTTCACTGCGTTGGCCAGGCTGGTCTCGAAATCCTGACCTTATGATTCACCTGCCTCAGCCTCCCAAAGTGCTGGGATTACAGGTGTGAGCCACCGCACCTGGCCGAAACAGCACATTTAAGAAAAGATGCACCGGGCGCAGTGACTCATGCCTGTAATCCCAACATTTTGGGAGGCCGAGGTGGGCAGATCACCTGAGGTCGGGAGTTCAAGACCAGCCTGACCAACATGGAGAAACCCTGTCTCTACTAAAAATACAAAATTAGCTGGGTGTGGTGGTGCACCCCTGTAATCCCAGCTACTCGGGAGGCTGAGGCAGGAGAATCCGTTGAACCCAGGAGGGGGAGGTTGCAGTGAGCCGAGATCACACCATTGCACTCCAGCCTGGGCGACAAAACGAGAGACTCTATCTCAAAAAAAAAAAAAAAGAAAGAAAGAAAAGATGCTCTGAATGCTGGCATTCATACTAGGGTGACTCTTCTAATCAGCGTTCTCTTTTCTGCTCACACCCTGACTGGCCTTATACAAGTCCTTTCTCTCTCTGGGCCTCAGTCTTCTCATCTGTAAAATGAACAGCTTCGGTTGGATGATTTGTCAGAGTCCTTCCAACTTGTAGTTTCTTGATTTCTATGCTGGTATTACTAAAACCCTACTGGTCATGAACGCTGCCACTCCTCTGAGCTTCCATAGCAGGCTGCGCTCCCCCACTATCATCATCTTTCTCCCCACATAGATTATCTCTACTCCCACTGCCCAAGCGCAGGCCTGATCATCTCTCATCTAGACTGCTGCACCAGCCTCCTCCCCGGATACCCTCCAATCTACCTTCCAAACTGTCCTCTAGAGGGATCTCTCCAAAATGTGGCTCTTGACATGTTCTCCCACACCACACAATAGGCACCTCTCCCCCAGTTTAAAATGTTACTTGGCCAGGCATGGTGGCTCATGCCTGTAACCCTAGTACTTTGGGAGGCCGAGGCGGGTGGCTCACCTGAGGTTATGAGTTTGAGACCAGCCTGGCCAACATGGCAAAACCCTGTCTCTACTAAAAATACAAAAATTAGCCAGGCGTGGTGGCGCACGCCTGTAGTCCCAGCTACTCGGGAGGCTGAGGCAGGAGAATCGCTTGAACCTGGGGTGGGGAAGAGGTTGCAGTGAGCTGAGATCGCGCCACTTCACTCCAGTCTGGGCGAAAGAGCAAAACTCTATCTCAAAAAAAACAAAAATAAAAACAAAACAAAAACAAAAACAAAACAGCAGAAAGCTCTTGACGCTGCTAGTGAAGTGTCCTCATGATGTGAGCTGACCAACCCTCCAGACTCCCCTCTGAGCCTCCCTGTTTGTGCTCTAGTTTGTATTGAACTCATACAAAAAAAAAAAGAAAAAGAAAAAACCTCCCCATACATATATCCTGCTGGGCCCATACCTCTGTGTGTTTGCTCATGCTGGCCCCTCTGCCTTCACCTCCCTTTTGCCCCCAATTCCCACCAACCCACATGCTGTCCTTCTTCACCTACCTAACTCCAATTCATCCTCCAAGCCTCAGCTCAGGTATCACCTCCTCCAGTAAGCCTTCCCTGACAGTCCGGGGTGATGTCCCTCCTTTGAGCACCTGTGGCCCCCTGTGCTCCCCTCTGGCATAACACACTGGATAGCACACTGCAATCATCTATTTCCACCACCACCTTCTCCACCCAATTATGAGCACCTCGAAACCAGGAACTATATGATACTAATCATGGAATTCTCTGCCTGTGATGGCACAAGGCATGGCACATCCTGGCATGCAATATTCACTGGACTGACCTCTCTCTCTGAAATGTGGTGAGCTGCCACATGGCTTCTCCTCCTGTCCTCCCACAGCACAGAGCTTTACAGAGTTACTATTAATAATAATGACTATCGCTGAGTAAACACATACTGTGTGCTCAGTGCTTCACCTACGTCATCTTATTTAATTTTCACAACAATCACAATGAGATGGGTTGTTTATGAATTGGCTGGCATATCAGATATACAGTTGTGTGAGATGCCTCCCAGATTTATAAGAAAATGTGGGGGAAGGGCCAAGTCAGGTACTTTTCATTACAGATCTAATGACAATAATTCTAAAGTGGTTATATGAAGGAAAATGTCAGTTTTATTCAGGTGAATGCAGTATGCTGTATCCTGGAATCCAGTAGGAAATCACAGGGCCTGGATATGCAGTCATATCACTCCTTTAAAAAGGTATAAAAATCACATCGCTCCAAAGAAATGCACTAGTGAAACACTAGTGAAACGGTACCTATCAGGTGATGACAGTGATACATTTACATCTAAAATGTTAGAGGAATAATCCTGATCAGCCGTGTAGCTCTGGCTTGTCATCTCTGTTTTGAAAGGGATGCGATGCATCGGTCTTTGCACTGTTGTGTGTTTGCCACATTCCGCCTCTAGGGGGCAGGGCAGTCTCATGTATTATTTTCCATTCTCAGCTTCCCAGCCTGATCAGGACCTTGATGTACGGTATGCCAGACAGCCAGGAAATTTTCTGATACAATTTTTTGAGGGGGGTAGGGGGCTGGCAACATGAATCTCATGCATCAGAAAATACAGTTTTATTCCTATTTACTACTTGAGAAAACTGAAGCTCTGAAAGTGATTTGCCTAGAGTCACACAAAGTCCTTCCATGGCACCATGCTTTCTCT
This sequence comes from Macaca fascicularis, assembly GCF_037993035.2. Classification (NCBI taxonomy): domain Eukaryota; kingdom Metazoa; phylum Chordata; class Mammalia; order Primates; family Cercopithecidae; genus Macaca; species Macaca fascicularis. The sequence continues at coordinate 53,302,648 of NC_088395.1, forward strand.
GAATGCTAAGGTCCCAGAGAGCTTCAACTACTAAGCACTGGGGAATGGGCTTCCCCGTGTAAATGCTTCCAACAGGCAGGCTTGGAGAGAAACCAAATACCATGAGGAAGCTGTAGTAACTGGCAAATTATGTTGCCCTAAACGAGCTTCCCCAAAAGAGGAAGTAAGTCACTTACTAAGCATTCTTCCCCATGACCAATGTTTATGATCCTGCCAGGGAACACCGCAGTGAGTGAGGCAGAGGGGCCAAGTCTTACGTCAACCCTGAGATACCATGTCCAGCTCAGGGTCTGAGCTCAAGAAAGGTCTGATGGATAAATAAGCAACTTCCCACTGGGCTGAGTGAACTGCACACAGGTCCTGTGCAGGCCTCTTTGCTCCTTTCAGAACAGAAGACTTGGCATCGAGGGTCAGGACAACAGCCTGACATGATAGGGAGAGATAATGAACAGCAGATTGGTCTAAATGTCTCCAAAGTCTCATCCAAGTCTGCTATCTTAACATTCTATGAATCGGAAGGCTGGTGAGCATGAGAAGAGACAGCAAAGGCCAAAATGGCTCCAGGGAGCATGAGAAAAAAGCCAAAGAAAAGCCAAAAGAATTTCTTTTTCCTTAGAGACGGGATCTCGATTTGTTGCCCAGGCTGGTGTGCAGTGGCACAATCATAGTTCACTGTAACCTCAACCTCCCCGGCACAAGTGATCCTCCCGCCTTGACCTCCCAAAGTGCTGGGAGCTACTGTGCCTACCCCAAGAGAATTCTGAAGTTGTCATTTCCTACTACAGGAGTCCTGGAAGGAAGAAAATATTAGGTACCTTTGACCATTAGTTCAGCAGGACTCAATCAGACATTCATTTGTCTACTCAGTATTTATTAAGCAGCTACTATGTGCTGTGCTACGTGTTTCCAAGCTTATAGCTCCTTCACGCATGCCCGCAGCATGTAACACAGAACCTGACACACAAAATGCACTCAATGTATGTCAGTTAAATGTAAATCTGAAGGGGCTCTCGGTCTAACAGAGGGGACATGAGACGTAAACAACCATGAAGGAATAAAAAGGGGCAGAGTGTTCACTGAGAGGGTCAAGGATAGACCAACCATCAGAGACACCAGCAAACAGACAGAAGAGGTGACAGCTGAGTCCAGCCTGGGAACTGGGTACAGCAGCCCAAGAGAAGGGAACAACATGAGCAAAGACTTAGAGGCTAGCAGAAGGCCTGAGTGGGCTAACCAGGGGGACACACGGGTCAGCCTGGCTGAAGCGCAGTCTGTAAAAAGATGAGAGGAAAAAGGCAGACTGGGGACAGATCCTAAGAAGACATTGCAGGGCAGGCAGAGGAGTTTTAGGGCCAAAGAGAGAGTGAAACTACTAGAGCTGGACCGCAGAACATGGTCTGGCTGCACCTCATCAGAGGCTTGATGGAGTGAGAGCAGCAGGGGCAATCTACTAGGAGACCATGGCCAAAATTCAGGGGGTGATGGTGAGAGGGAGCCTGCCTAGAGCAGCGGTCCTGGGAGCTCTGCTGGAGGAAGCTAGAGCCACACACCTGGAGCAGCTCTGGTGCCTTTAAAGCCTGCCTGCGGGAGGCAGTGGTGTACCATAGACTTGGAAGCCAGACAGTTCTGGGCTCCATCTGCCTGAATAACCTTGGGCAGGTCACTGTACCTCTCTGATCCTTGTTTCCTTGTCTGAAAAAATGAAGATAATAGGCCGGGCGCGGTGGTTCATGCCTGTAATCCCAGCACTTTGGGAGGCAGAGGCGGATCACCTGAGGTCAGGAATTCAAGACCAGCCTGACCAACATGGTGAAACCCCATCTCTACTAAAAATATAAAAATTAGTCGGGGGTGGTGGCACGTGCTTGTAGTCCCAGCTACTCGGGAAGCTGAGGCACTAGAATTGCTTGAGCCCGGGAGGCGGAGGTTGCAGTGAGCCGAGAGCATGCCACTGCACTTCAGCCTGGGCGACAGGAGCGAAACTCCATAAAACAAACAATCGAACAAACACACCCATCTGGCAGGGGCTCTGTGCAAATGAGACAAGAAGTAGTGCTCCAGGGTGGGTTAGAACACTGCAGACCCTGCAGCCCGACTCCCTGGGCTCCTCCAGCTCCTTCACAGTTCTGCCATTTATTCATTGAGTGATCCTGGGTATGCTATCCAACCTTTCTGGACCTCAGTTTCCTCATCTGTAAAATGGAGTTAATAACAATATCTACATGAGAGGATTCATGTGGAGACTGAATGAATTAATACATGGAAAGCGCTTAGAACAAATAGTGCTTAGCACACAGTAAGAGCAGTGAAAAAATGTTAGCTATTATTACATAAAGCCACATAGCGTGGGGCCTGGCAGAAGGCTGAGACTCACTCGGTACACGTGTGGCCTCTTCCCCATGCTCCAGGCCTTTATTCTGCTCCCAGCAAATTCAGAGACCACAGTAGGCAGGGGTGGGACAGATGAGGAAAGGGCAGGCAGCAAGTCTGGTCTGACGTCTTCCTCCTGGCAGCCACCTCCATGAAGGGACCACTCACATTCCTTCCATACCCCTCATCCCTCACCTGCCACCCAGGTACTCAACCAGCAGCCTGGCCTGCCCTGATCCCTCCTTCCTCTGAGAACTTCCACTCCTCACCACCGTTGCCACTCATTTTGTCCTGAGCACTGTCTCTATGGCATGGTTAGGCCTGCAACCCTGTCTCCCTGGACGGAGGGGAGCAGGGGTTCTGCAAGCACTAAGAGCGCGGTGTTTGCTCAGCCTGGTGGCCCCTCCTGCACTGTGCACACAGCCAAGAAATGTTTGTAGATGATAACAACCCCATTCTTGCCCCAGATCTAGATAGAGAAGCAAGACTCTCATTCTCATTAAATTCAACATTACCATTTCCTCCCACATGAAGATAATGCTCACAACACAGTGGGAGGGAAGATAAATGGTTTTCCCTCCTGGGAAGGAGAGACACCCCCCGGGAAAAGTACCCAAGACCCCAAAGGAGAGACTCCCCCTGAGCCTCTCCCTGGGCTCGCTGTCTCATGTGCTGTCTCTCAGTGGCCTTAGCCCCGCGGGGAGCATGTTGACATCCCACTGCAAGCAGAGGACAGCATGTGGTAGACCATACATTGCCCTAGCTGTCAAGAATACCACGTTGGGCCGGGCTTGGTGGCTCAGCGCTTTGGGATGCCAAGGAGGGAGGATCACTTGAGCCCAGGAGTTTGAGAACAGTCTGGGCAACACAGAGAGACCCCGTCTCTGCTTGAAAAATTTGGGGGGATAGCAACCAGAAGGGCCAGCCTGGTGTTCTTTTTTGCAATAATTGCTCACTGCAGCCTCGAACTCCTGAGCTCACTTAAGTGAGCTATGTTTGCAACACTGCACTCCAGCCTGAGTGACAGAGCAAGACCCTGTCCCAAAAACAAACCAAAACCAAAAACCAAAAAAAAAACAAAACAAAAAACACCACCAGGCCAGCCCCTCTAGTTGCTATCTCCAAATGTAAGCCAACTTGCGGGGTGGGTGGGGGTGGGGGTAAAGGAAGGAGAGTTGCCACCATACCAGCTTCAGCCCACCACCACCTACAGCAGAGCCTGAGCTGGGCCCATGCGAAAAGCGTGGGAAATGCAGCTCTTCAGTGTGGAGCAACTCAGCAGGGGCCCCTAGCACTCCTATAAATCATTCTAGGTGGCAGAACTGCAAGGGGGCCAAACCAAGATCAAGAACAAAAGCAGAGCTATTCTCCAATCAACCAGGCTTGGGGCAGGTGGTGGGGGGTGGTATGTGGACAATTCCAGGTAAAAAGACCTGAGCATTAGTCAGGACCAACGCCTACTAAAAAGCAAGCAAACAAAACCTTCGCATACAGAGGACCCAGGACCAAAAGGAGGTAGGGACGCATCTCACTCTATCTGCACTGGAAAGGCCACACCCTGAGCATAGCAAAAGGGATACTGGCATCCTGAAACCTGTCCAGAGGGGACGGTGCAGGAGGATATGGGAATCCTGGGTGGATGACATGGATGGGGGTGTACATGACAGCTGATGTCCAATGCAGTAGAGGGAAAGTTCACAGGATTGGGAGTCTGTCTTATTAGTAATGTAACCTCCGGTGGGCTTCACTTCTCTGATCCCCCAGTTTCTTCTGCTGTAAAATGTGGATCGTGGTGACAGAAGCACGGGATCATTGGGAGGACTAAAGAAAGTCCCTAGGCACAGCGGAGCCCCCCAACAAGCCGCAGCTCGGCCCAGGCACCACTCTCCCCTCTTCCTCCACCAGGGGGAGCCTGGGGACCAAGAGAGCCCAGCCTATACCCGCTCCACCTAGCCTCCCCCAATGCTGCAGCCTCTGCTGCTAAACTCCCACCCTGCCTGCCCTCGCTTCCAGCGGCTTCTCACCCACTCCTTACAAACCCAGAACAGACCTAGCAGGGGAGTCGCTTGCAGCAGCAGCAGTGACAGCAATGGCTACTGCATCAACAGGCCCTCCTGATGCCAGGCCAGGAGGGAGAGTGGAAAGGAGGGAGACAGAGCCTTCTTCCCTGCTGCCGTCAACTCCCCACGCATCCCAGACTCATCTCCTCCTGCTCAAATCCTCTAGAGACCTAAGGCTCTCCTGGCCTCTCCCAGCTCAGTGCCAGTCCAGCTCCTGAGGCTAAGAGACTCCTGTGGGTTGGAGAGCTCTAGAGAAAAAATACCAGGCCTTGGAGACAGGAAGACTTGGGTTCTACTCTCAGCTCCATTAGCAACTAGTAGGGTAACCTTGAGTGAGGTCCCTTCATCTAGGGGCCTCAGTTTCCCCATCTCTAAAATGCAGTTGCCAACACTCACTGCAGAAGGCTTGTTGTGAAGTCCAAAAGAGGTAATAATGGGTGTGCAAACAGTTAATATATGGTCAGGAGAGAAACTTAAAGTACTATCTAAACCCCTTTATTAATCCAGTAGGAAATGCAAAGCAAGGAAAACGCAACAAGCGACCTGGGGGTTCACAAAAAGAGGGAAGGACCAAGAGGTAGGCCTGCACGGATAGCAGAAACATGGAGCTCAGGAGCAAACAGGCAACCAGTCAGCCAAGAGATTCAGACCAATGTCTGCAGGGTGGAGAGCCAGAGTCATGGAATCCCATAACTGGGGACCACCACATCATTTCATTGGGCTTTCTACCTGATTCAGGAATCATGCTTCCTCCAGTTCTCCCAGACTCCCACCCGAGCTCGGCTGAGAGCTCCAGGTCCAGCCAGCTCCCACCTCCATCTCTCGAGGCAGTCCACTGCACCACCAGAAGGCCAGGTTGGAAAGTTCTTCCTAATCTATCTCAAATGTTCTCACTGTTACGGGTTCTGCCCACTGAAGCCACACATAATGAATCCGCTCCCTCTGTCACAGGCCTGACCCCTCTAGAAAAGTCTTCTGCAGCCAGGCTCAAAGACCACCATACCCCATGCAGTCTTCCTCTGCCCCCGGCCCACCACGGCCCTCTCCTGAATGGACCTTGGTCTACCTCTGTCCCTCTTCCAGTGTGGCACCCCAAGGCACACAGTCAGTCCTCCCGGACTGAGCTCGCAGCAGCCCTGCCTGGGCAGGAAAGCCCATTTCCTTTGCCCCCAGACTCCTCAGGGGCAGTCCACACTAAAACTCAGCTTAGGGTGTGCTGCAGTGGAGCCCAGCCGAGCCCTCAAGCTCCAGCTGCTGCTCCTGGGGCCCAGCCATCTCAACCCAGCACCCCAGCCTGCTGCCTCACCACGGGGGAGTTGCAGAGCGCTGTCTCTCGGCAGATTTCCTGAGGCAGAAGGTTTCCCCACCCCCAGCCCAGCCTCCAAGAGACACTCCACTGGTTGTGGCACATGGTAGGACCAGCTGAGCAGTGAGAGGAGGGGGAAGCCTGTCCATTTGCTACAGGACGTCAGACTTGCTCTGTAGTGTGGCTGGATTAAACACAGAACCATCAAATCTGAGCTGGAGGGGTACTTCAAGAGTATCCAAGGCAGACCTTGCCATTTAAAAAGACACGGGGGAACTGATGGCCTAAGAGAGAAAGAGACTCAGTCAAGGTCACAAAGCCAATCTGCAACAGAGCTGAAAGGGGAACTCAGGTCTCCCAACTCCCAGCTCAGTGTTCCTTCGAATACAGCAGAAAAGAAATAAGGGAGCCTTTAGGGCAGCCTTGGGAGCCTGCACGCCCTTGACTCTCTCAGCCTGATACATGTATCCCAATCAGCTCACCGTGGTATCTACACAGAAAAAGTGGACCCAGCCCATGTCCCACCAACCCAAGAGACAGTGCCAAGGTGTCCCAAATAGACACACAGACCCCAGTGCAGGAACTGGAACCGATTCAGCAGAGGGGCAATCTAGACTTCCCTTCCCGGTAGGGCTCTTTAAATGGGTGTTGTTTTCCTTGAAGGGTGGAGAGGGGGTGGACTTTGAGGAACTAGCCAAGGGCTTGGCCTCCATCTTTGCTCCCCCATCTTTGCTCCCCTCGGCCAGAATGTGCTGCAGTTCCCCTCAGAGGGATGTCTCAGCCTCCAGCAGCCATTCTGGTCCCCACCTGCCTCTCTGGTAAGGGATGGAGCTGAGGCAGCCAGAGGAGAAAAGATCAGGCAAAAAGAAAACGAAAAAAAAAAAAAAAAAAAGGCGGGGGTGGGGGGTCTTTCTCTCCCCTGGGGCTCTGAGTAGACACCCTCGCCCACCATAAAAATTCCAATCAGCATATCCAAAATAAATAAATAAATGAAAACCCATCTTCTGGCAAGGATGCAGCTAGGGGTTGAAGAAGTGGAGGCGGGGGAGGCGACGATGACTGCTCTAGTCCCTCGCTGGCCGTGGTACCGGGAAAGAAGAGACGCCTGCACTCATCTGGCCAACCCCGTCTGGGGTGGCCAGGGAAGGGGTGTCGGCTGGATAAGGGGGACCGGGCTTCTCCTCTCCTGGCGGGTTGGGACAGGAGAGGAAGACACGGAACCAGACACTGGCTTCTTACTCTATCAGCTGGACAAGTTGGAGAGGGATCTAGAGGGAAGAGCCAGGGGTACAAACACACATTCCTTACTTTCTCTGGAGGGTCGTGGCCGGGCTGGTGCTGGTACTAGTGCTGTGGCCTCCGCCGGCGCCGGGACTGGAGCTCCTGGATGCGCCACGGCTCAGCTGGCCCCGCTCCCGCGGTGGCCGCGGCCCCACGCCCACCGCCGCCGAATAGCCCGCTTCCTTCTCGCGGCCCGGGTGCGCCGACCCGGCCTCCCGCCCGCCACGCTCGCGACCCAGGGCTGGGTTCTCGTGGTGCAGGTGGCACTGGGCCACGTCACGCTCGCGGGCTGTGTAACCGGTAGTGTCCTGGAGCGGGTAGGAGGCGTCCCGCTCCTTGTCCCGATACACAGCCTCCCGATTCTGGTAGGCGCCTTCGCGGTTCGGGTAGCCCACGTCCCGGGCCGCCTGGTGGAACTGGCTCTCCCGCAGCTCGCGGTGGTGGAACTGGGTCTCGCGCAGGTTCTGGTACTGGCTCTCGCGGCCCGGGCTATCCCGCGCGCCGTGGGGGTCCCGGTGCAGCTCCCCGCGGTGCAGCTGGCTCTCCTCTCGCAGGTCGCGGTTCTCCTGGGTGAGCTGGTCCAGCTGGCCCTCCAGCTCCTCGATGCGCCGCCGCTGGGTCTCCAGCAGCTGCTGCTGGCTCTCGATAATGTTGTTCAGCTCCAGCAGGTACTCCACGGCCCGATTTGGGCTCTCGGATCCCGGGCCGCCCGGGGGCCCCGACCCCGCCTCCATCCTGGCGGCCCACGGGCAGGGGAACGGGCAGGAGAGCCCGGTCCCCGCTCTCTCACGGCGCCACCCTCCCCCGGGCCCAGCCGGGGGAGGGGGCCGGCGGGACGCGAGGGCGCGCACCGGGCTTGAGGGCCCGGGGGCCCTAGGGGGCCCGGGAGACAGCGCTGGGGCCGGCGGCTCGGGGAGCAGGAGCTGAGGCTGCCGCCGCTGCCGCCGCCACCACCACCACCACAGCCACTGCTCGGGAGGACGCGGCCCACGGCGCTCCGCCCGCTGCGGAGTCACTGCGCAGCGCGGCCGCGCGGGACCGCCCCGGCCGCCGGCCCGCCCCCCGCCCCTGCCCCCATCCGGCTCGCCCGGCCCGCCCCCGCGCGCCCCACCTGCGGCTGCCACCCGCACCCGCAGCTGGACTGGCCCCAAGGCACCGGCGCCCGGCCAGGGACAGCCCCATCACAGCCCGCAAGAGATCTCTCCATTCCACCCGTCCCAGGGTCCTCACTTAACGAAGCCTAAAGAAGAGCTCCTTACCAGAGTCCGCCAGTCCCTCGGGCTAGGGATCTTCATCCAAAGCCATCCCGGGAGGAACCCCCATCCCAGGCAGTCCCCGGGTCCAGACGACCCGTGGACTCCCCATCCCCTAGGTCTGCCAGTCCCGACCAGTGTCAGATTCCCCTTCCTAGCCAACCCCTGTGTCTCCTACCTCAGGCGACCTCCCTCCAGCCCCCATCATGGGCAGTCGTCCCTGAGTCTCCCATCCTAGCCAGTCCCTTGACTGTCTGCAGCTGCCCTCATCCCAGGCATCCCTTGGGACTCCCAGAGGATGCACACACACACTCATGCACAACATCGCAGGCATCTCCCACTCCAGCCAGCCCTTACACTCTCCATTCAAACCAGTGCCCAGATCTCCTACCCCACCCAACCCCAGAATTCCCCATCTCAGCCAGTCCTCGGGTCCTCTAACCAAGGCAGTCCAGGATCTCTCAACTCAACAAGCCCTGGGAGTCCACATCACAGCCAGTCTTGGGATCAAGGCTCCATTCATTCAACCAACCCTCATTTCCTGCTCTCCTTTAGAAATGCTCTCCCCATTCACTCCATCATCCCCATACACTGAAACTGTACCCGTCCTTCAAGACTTAACTCAAATGCCACCTTACTGAAGCCAACCCTGATTTCCTCAGCCAACAGTGCGAGGTGCTTCTCTCTCTCTCTCTCTCTCTCTCTCTCTCTCTCTCCTCTTGACCTCCTGCTGCACTCCCTATCTTGTGGCATTTGTGGAACAAGTGGAACTTGCTTTACAGCACATTCGTTTGTGTTCTTGTTTTTATGTCCTCTGCCAGACGGAGCTCCTTAAAGACAGAAACGTGTCTTAATTTATCTTTGTGAGCAGGTTGGGTTAGAGGAGAAAACATGAGTTTTACAGTCAGACAAAACTGAGTTTAAATTCCATCTTCTCCTCTCTTAATTTCAATTTCCCTATCAATAACAGCTACCTGACAGGGTGGTCTTCGATAAAAGCATGCAAAAACACCTTGCACAGAAAAGACAACCCACAGAATGAGAGAAAGTATTTGCAAATCATGTATCTGATAAGGGACTTGTACGTAGAATATATAAAGAACTCTTACAGCAAAAAAAAAAAAAAAGATAACTAATTTTTTTTTAAATGGGCAAGGAATTTGAATAAACATTTCTCCAAAGAAGATATACAAATGGTCAATAAGCACATGAAAAGATGCTCAACATCATTAGCCATCAGGGAGATGCAAATCAAAACCACAATGAGCTCTCAGTGCTACCCATCAGGCATTTCCTGCCTTCTCCCATAACCTAAAGGGAAACTTTCACAGTGTCTGGAGACCTTAATGTCCTGCAGATGAAGGAAGACGATATCCTCAAATTCCTTGCAGCAGCACCCCACTTGAATGGCACCAACCTTGACTTCCAAATGGAACAGTACATCTACAAAAGGAAAAGTGATGGCATCTACATCATAAATCTGAAGAGGACCTGGAAGAAGCTTCTGCCATTGTTGCCATTGAAAACCAGACTGATGTTAGTGTTATATCTTCCAGGAATACTGGCCAGTGGGTTGTGCTAAAGTTTGCTGTTTCCACTGGGGCCACTCTTATTGCTGGGCGCTTCACTCCCGGAACTTTCACTAACCAGATCCAGGCAGCCTTCCAGGAGCCACGTCTGCTGGTGGTTACTGATCCCAGGGCTGACCACTAACCTCTCACAGAGACATCTTATATTAACTTGCCTACCATTGCTCTGGGTCACACAGAGTCTCCCCTGCACTGTGTGGACACTGCCATCCCATGCAACAACACGGGAGTTCCCTCAGGGGGTCTAGTGTAATGGATGCTCGCCCGGGAGGTTCTGCACGTGCATTGTACCACCTCCCATGAACACCCATGGGAGTTATGCCTGATCTCTATTTCTGCAGAGATCCTGAAAAGATTGAAAAGGAAGAGCAGGCTGCTGCAGAAAAGGCTGTGACCAAGGAGGAACTTCAGGGTGTATGGATTGCGCCAGCTCCTGAGTCTACTGCTATTCAACCTGAGGGTGCAGATTGGTCTGAAGGTGTGCAGGTGCTCTTTGTACCTATTCAATAATTCTCTGCTCAACTTTGGAGCACTCAGCCTGCCACTGGAGGCTGGTCTGTAGCAGTTACTCTCAGATAGCTGAATGGATAGGAATAACCACTGAGTGGTCTTAAGCTGTTCTTCCACAGGCTCTTGAACAGAAAACGGAAATCAAGTTGATGGAAAATAAACATCAGTTTCTTAAACACACACACACACACAGAGGGGGAGGGGGAGATAGAGAGAGAGAGAGATACTACTTCACATCCACTATGATCGCTAAAATCCACAGAACAGACAATGAGAAGTGTTAGCGAGCATGTGGAGAAATTGGAACCCTCATTCATTGCGGATGGGAATGTAACATGGTGCAGTCACTTTGGAAAACAGTCTGGCAGTTCCTCAAAATGTTAAACATAGAGTTACCATATGATCCAGGGATTCCACTCCTAGGTATATATCCAAGAGAGATGAAAACATACATCTACACAAAAACTTGTACATGAATGTTCACAGCAGCATTATTTGTAATAGCCTGAAAGTGGAAGCAACCAAATGCTCATCAGTTGATGAATGGATACACAAAATGTGGTATGACCACACAATGGAATAGCATTCAGTCATTAAAAAGGAATCAAGAACTAATACATACTAAAACGTGGATGAACCTTGAAAACATTATGCTAATGAGAGAAACCAGTCACAAAAGACCACATATTGTATGATTCCTTTTATATGAAATCTTAGAATAGGCACATCTATAGAGACAGAAATTAGAGTAATGGTTGCCGGGGGCTGGAGTGTGAGTGGCAAAATGGGGAAAGATTGCTAACGGGTATGGGGCTTTTTTGGAGGGCGATAAAAATGTTCTAAAATGAGGCTGGTCCAAAGGCAGTGAGTTATCTCAAATGGTTGTTCACAGTCAATTACAGATCGAACTCCTTGTTCTACTCTTTTCCAATCTCTCACTACGGCACTTGACTAGTCTTAAAAAAAAAAAAAAAAAAGAAGGCCGGGCGCGGTGGCTCAAGCCTGTAATCCCAGCACTTTGGGAGGCCGAGACGGGTGGATCACGAGGTCAGGAGTTCAAGACCATCCTGGCTAACATGGTGAAACCTTGTCTCTACTAAAAAATACAAAAAACTAGCCAGGCGAGGTGGTGGGCGCCTGTAGTCCCAGCTACTCGGGAGGCTGAGGCAGGAGAATGGCGTAAACCCGGGAGGCGGAGCTTGCAGTGAGCTGAGATCCGGCCACTGCACTCCAGCCTGGGTGACAGAGCCAGACTCCATCTCAAAAAAAAGAAAAAGAAAAAGAAAATGTTCTAAAATTAAACTGTGATGATGGCTGCACAATCCTGTCCATATGCTAAAAACCACTGAATTGTACCCTTTACAAGGGTGAATGTTATGTTATATTAATTATATCTCAATAAAGCTTTATTAAAAAACAACACCTTGCACAGAGCTATCACATAACAACAAATACAATGGTTAATAGTTAACATGTCTCTGGCGCTTACTGTGTGCCAGGCACTGTGCTACACGCTTTACAAATAAGCACTCACTTAACCCTCATGACAATCCTATGAGGTAGGTACTGTTATTACCTCCCAGCTTACAGATGAGGGAAGTGAAACAGAGAGGTTGAGTGACTTGCCCAGGGTCACACAGAGGCATAGTGAGGATACTCAGATGATTCATTCTCACTTCTCACTTTGTATTTTCCCTCAGTACCTTGTACAAAATAAGTGCTCCATAAATGTTAAAGCAATACAGTATATCCACCAAATATGTCCATTCATCCAACAAACACTTGCAGAACATTATGTTCTAGGTAATATGTATGTTCCCATCCTTATCTTGCTTCTTCTATTGTTCAGATGTCCTGTGGAGTTGAAAGCAGATGGGTATTTAGATTCATTTACAAACCATTTTGAGTGTCTACAATGAGTAAAGCACTGCTGTCGACCACTGAAGATATAGCAATGAACAAAAAAGAACAACGATCCTTAACCTCATAGTGCTAACATTCTAGTGGGAGAGAGAGACAAGAAGCAAATGGAATATGTAGGGCACATTGGATGGCAAATGAGGTTGAATAATGTCCCCCCAAAAGTCATGTCCACACAGAAACTGAATGTGACCTTATTTGAAATAAGGGTCTTTGCAGACATAATCAACTTAAGATGAGATCACACTGGATGAGTACAGGCCTTAATGCAGTGACTAGTGTCCTTAAAAGAAGAAGGAAAATTAGATGCAGAAACACACATACGTGAGGAGAACGCTGCATGAATCTAGCCATAGAGATTGGAAAGATGAATCTATAAGCTGAGGAATGCCAAGGACTGCCACAGTCACTAGATGCTGTAAACCACAAGGAAGGATTCTCTCCTAGAGCCTTCAGGGGGAGTATGGCTGCGTTGACACCTGGATTTTGGACTCTCACCCTCCAGGGCTGTGAGGGAAACCACTTCTGTTGTTGTAAGCACCCTGTCTGTGGTATTTTGTTATGGCAGCCCTGGGACACTAATACAGACGGTGATGGGTGCTCTGGAGAAAGACAAGGCAGCAAAAGATGATAGAGAGGCTTTGGTGAATCAGATACAGCCTCTGCCCTCAGGGAGCTCCCAATCTACTCAGAGAGTCACAACCATAAGTCACAAACATGACTAATGAGACAGAATGTACAAAACGCTAGAGCTGAGGCACAAGGATGGCGGGGAAGGGTTGGGAGGTCTTTATGGATGTGAAGGTCTTTGAGCTAAGCTAGGATTTCAACAGGTAGAAGGTACTAGAACTGGGCAAGACCTGCTAATAGGAACCCTGTGCCTGTGAGGAAAGGAACAGGGTCAGGAAAACAGTGTCTGTTTAGGAAACCACGTGTAGTTTGGTTGAAGACAGCACAAGAGACATATGTGGTGTGTGTATGTATGTGTGTAGCAAGGGATGGGAGATGGGAAGACAGAGCTTGATTCAGCTTAGAGAAGACTCTATTGCCAAACTGAAGGATCTGGATCTTCCCTTAGAGGCAATGAAAAGCCATGAAAGGTTTTTGAGCAGGAGAGTCACATGGTAGGAAGAGTGACATGGTGGGAGGGGAGGGACCCACGTGGATATTGCACGCACCGAGTATCACACACTACAAGGTGAGTTTAGCATTGGTTCATTGTTGTTGTTCATCAAAAACTGTGGTACTACCTTCTTTACCCACCTGCTGCCTCCCAGAGTCATTTCCCAGAAGCCTCAGTCCCTGGGACCAGCTTTGCCAAGGAACGTGGAGCTAGAGCAGGAAAGAGCCTTAAAAACCACATCTCACCACTGCCAGGATCCAGTCAACAGGAACCCGTCAGAATACTGAGAACCATGAAGCATTTGCCTCAGATCCAAAGGTGGCATCTGTTCAAATTGGTTTTTCCTACTGGATCCTCACAGCTCTCTCCCTTCCGTGAGCAGACCTTTTCTCCCAAACCTGTTAGCTGCCAAGCACGAGGTGGGAAAATCAAAATGAAAAAAACACTGGTCTGGCTGGGCACGGTGGCTCACACCTGTAGTCCCAGTACTTTGGGAGCCGGAGGTGGGAGGATCGCTTGAAGCCAGGAGTTTGAGACCAGCCTGGCCATCATGGTTAAACTCTGTCTCTACAAAAATTAGCCAAGCGTGGTGGCGCACGCCTGTAATCCCAGCTACTGGGGAGGTTGAGGCAGGAGAATCGCTTGAACCCAAGAGGCGGAGGTTGCAGTGAGCTGAGATCGTGCCGCTGCACTCCAGCCTGGGTGATAAAGCGAGACTCTGTCTCAAAAAAAAAAAAAAAAAAAAAAATTGGTCTTTCTCTCAGACTTTACAGTCCAGAATATCAGAGCTGAAAGGAAGGAACTTACAGGTGAATTCCTTCTCCAGATAAGAACACTGAGGACCAGAGACAAGTGATTTGCACACAATTGCTATGATCAGTCACCACTAGGCTATGACCCTTTTCTTAGGCTATTTCCACACAATTGCTATGATCAGTCACCACTAGGCTATGACCCTTTTCTTAGGCTATTTCCCGCAGTCTGGTGTTCCAAAGAGTCTTAAGATTGCAGACTTTAGAGGGCAGAAAGGTAGGAAAGTAGCCATCTGTGAGGAACATAGAAGAAAAAAGAAAGGGAAAAGGAAGATTCTCTTCTCTGTGGGGATCCCTATAGAGATAGCAGTGCTTAAAACTGAGACTGCATTTGGCTAATTAATTAATTATCCTTCCAGCCCCCTTTCCCCTAGTGGGGGAAGGGGTGAGACGAAACCAAAATACCTATCGGTCTCAAACAGCTGCACAGAAAGCAAGTCTAATAGGCAAGTCTGGGGTTTCGTTTTAGGAAAATTTTCTCTCTGAAGATGATTTGTAAGCTTGATCCTGTCAGAACATAAAACCACATAACCCAATGTGTTTCCAATTTTGTCCTAGCTGCCATAAAACTTTGAGCCAAATTCAGAGTCCAATTATAATCCAGTTCATTTTAGGTACCTGGCAACATCTATTCGTGCTTCCTTTACATGGTCTCTGGTCTGTTTTCTTCCACATTTTTATCCCTAATTGTCTTTCTTTCATGTTATAAACTGATGAGTCGCCTAATATCCTCTTTAAAGTAGGCGGGATATAAATCTTACATAAACTAAACTATATTTACAGATGCTAAGGGGATTTGAAACAATGAAGAACATTTGAAGGAACAGATGATATTTGGCCTAGAGGAGAGCAGGCTTATGAGGACATGATTACTGTCTTCAAATATCCAATAGGCTGTCAGGGGGGCAATGTAGTGGAATTATTCTGCTTGGCTCCAAAGGGCACAGCCAGAAGCAATGGGTGAAAATTACTAGGAGATGATCCCAGAGGGAAGAAAGCTCTCACAGGCGATGCTTGGCGAAGATGGCGAGTTCACTGTCATTGGAGGTCTTCAAGTAGTGGCTGGACAGCCTCATCAGGAGGGTCTGTTGCCTAGGGAATGGAAACACTAAATGGAAGAGTTGAATAAGATAATTTTGGCCAGGCACAGTGGCTCACGCCTGTAATCCCAGTACTTTCAGAAGCTAAGGTGGGAGGATCACTTAAGCTCAGGAGTTCGAGACCAACATGGGCAATGTAGTGAGACCCTGTCTCTACCGAAAAAAAAAAAAAAAAATTAGCTGAATGTGGTGGCATGCATCTGTGGTCCCAGCTACTTAGGAGACTGAGGCAGGAGGATTGCTTGAGGCCAGGAGGTTGAGGCTGCAGTGAACTATAATTGTGCCACTGCACTTCATCCTGGGAGACAGGGCAAGACCTTGTCTCTAAAAAAGAAAAAAAAAAAAAAAAAAGATAATTTTAAAGGCTCCTTCCAGCCCTGATTTGCACTACACAGTCCTAGATGTAGAAAAGAAGTCTGGCCGGGAGGTAAGGAGGGGGGACAGGAAAAAAAGAAACAAAGGTCCTTTGAATACTGGAACATTCCAGCCAGAAGCAATGAACCCTGACAGCCCCTGAGACACTCCTAAAAGGAAGAATGGTCCATACACAGAACTCAAACCTGCATTTCCCCAGTCCTACTGCATGTAACTCCTACAGGGCAGGAGAAATCGAAAAATCTGTTCCATTGCTCTCCACTGACATCTAACTGGCTATTATTCAAGGAAGAACAGGTCAACACTGCTGGAGCGGAAAGAACCTTAGAGATCATGTAATCCAAACCCCTCATTTTATAACCGGATGAAAAGAGGCTCAGACAGTGAAAAGGACTTGTCTCCTTGTTCACTACTCCACCAGGGCTGTGGTGGAGTTCACTGTCATTGGAGGTCTTCAAATAGTGGCTGGACAACCTCAGCAGGAGGGTCTGTTGCCTAAGGAATGGAAACACTAAATGGAGGAGTTGAATAAGATAATTTTGGCCAGGCACAGTGGCTCACGCCTGTAATCCCAGCACTTTGAGAAGCTAAGGTGGGAGGATCACTTAGGCACAGGAGTTCAAGACCAGTGTGGGCAATATAGTGAGGCCCTATCTCACTGAAAAAAAAATTGGCTGGATGTGGTGGCATGCATCTGTGGTCCCAGCTACTTAGGAGACTGAGGCAGGAGGACTGCTTGAGGAGGGCAGAGACAGTTTTGTTGACCTTTCAATCCCCCAACCAGGCTTGGCCGTGGGTTCTTGCCCACTGTAGGTGAACAGTAAGCAGTTGGAAAATGGAACTGAATTGCCCAGAGGCGCTGCAAGCAGAAGCTAGGCCTTTCAACCCCCAACCTATGATGCTTTCCATAACAAAATCTCATTCAATTCAGTTCAACAAACATTTATTGGTTTCTCTATGTGCCAGACCTGGAGCTACAGTAAAAGATAAACCAGAGGCAAGCTGTGCCCTCAAGAAGCAAACGTTCCTCCAGGGAGCTAGGCTCTTCCCACTTCAGGCCCTGCACACCTGCTGTTCCTTTGGTGAGGAAAGTTCTCTTTGCTGCCTTTGCCCACTTAACTGCCTATTCATCCTTCAAATCTCAGATCAAATGATGGCTCATCAGTCGCCCTTTCTCTCACTCCCAAACTGGGCAGATCCCTCTGATACATTCTCTCAGTGAGTCCTTTTCGTTCCTGAACTTAGCAAGTTTGTAATTCTATATTGATTTGTGCAGTTCTTGGTTTGCTAATCTCCTACCTCCTCATTAGACTGTTAGCTCTACAAGGGCAGATACTGTGTTTTGCTCCCCACTGTGTACCATAAGCCTGGCCAAAACCCAGGATAAGCAGTCCGTGTTTGTTGAATGCATGAATTGACAACGTAATCGGGTATGTAGACAGATAAATCATAACTATAATCCAATGTGATAAGAAGTATAAGGTAATAGAGAAATCATTTCTTTCTTTCTTTTTCTTTTCTTTCTTTTTTTTTTTTTTTTGAGACAGAGTTTCACTCTTGTTGCCCAGGCTGGAGTGCAATGGCGCGATCTCGGCTCACTGCAACCTCCACCTCCCAGGTTCAAGCGATTCTCCTGCCTCAGCCTCCCCAGTAGCTGGGATTACAGGTGTGTGCTACCACACCCGGCTAATTTTGTATTTTTGTAGAGACGGGGTTTCTCCATGTTGGTAAGTCTGGTTTCGTACTACCGACCTCAGGTGATCTGCGTGCCTTGGCCTCCCAAATTGTTGGGATTACAGGTGTGAGCCACCGCAGCTGGCCGAAATCATTTCTTTAGAAAGGAGGAGGCCAGCTCCTGCATCTATGGAGCTGGCCTTGGCTAGCCTTGCAGAATGCATATACGGCCAGACAATCAAAGCATGGCGCAAACGGTATAGCCTCATGAAAGCGCCCGTTGTGTTCAGACAAACCAAAGCTATTTGTCAACATCTCTCCATTTCCCCAGTCCCCTAGGAAGCAGGCATTTCTGCCACAGTGGGACAGCCTGGCCACCACCTGCTGATGTGGATTTGGGCACAATCGGTAGTGAGACCACAGGGCAGAACTGAAAGGAAACTCCTGGAATTCGGAGTTCACAAATCTCTCTCTTTCTCAGGATTCTGCTCTCCAGGAGAAAGAATGAGAGATCTGATTGGGGCCGGGTGCGGTGGCTCACGCCTGTAATCCCAGCACTTTGGGAGGCCAAGCCAAGCGGATCACCTAAGGTCAGGAGTTCGAGACCATCCTGGCCAACATGGTAAAACCCCGTCTCCACTAAAATACAAAAAATTAGCTGGGCGTGTTGGTGCGCGCCTATAGTCCCAGCTACTCGGGAGACTGAGGCAGGGGAATCGCTTGAACCCGGGAGGCAGAGGTTGCAGCAAGCTGAGATCGCGCCACTGCACTCCAGCCTGGCAACAGAGCGAGATTCTGTCTCAAAAAAAAAAAAAAAAAAGAGAGAGAGATCTGATTGGTCCTGGAATGAGGGATCAGTTCTGCACCTTTCCGGTGGGGTAAGACCTACTCCCAGGCATAAGAGAGTATTGCCCTCTAGTGGTAATAATAATGATAATGATGATAATGATAATGATAACAACAACTAGTGGATGTGGTCCTTGCTTGAGAGATCAACCATACCCGTTTGCCCAAGATTGTTTTATCACTTGAAGGACTCACATCTCAAGAAACCTCTGAGTCTCAGGCAAGCCTACTCCTTGATGGTGTTCAATGCACTCGTATACACATGATCTCATTACACGGCTCCAAACCCTCGATGCCAGGAATCAGGATTCAGTCTCCACAGATCTGTAGAGCTTTAGAGATCCAGCCCATTTTCCAGATGAGGAAACAAAGCCCAAAAGAAGGGAAAGAATTTCCTTCTTCAGCATTACGTTACAAATTAATGGCAGAACGAGAATCAGCATCTAGGTGTCCAGGCCCACAGCCCCGGGCACTGTTGCCCCTGGCTGGCATGCCCTCAGCTACTTTGTCAGTTTGTCTGGGTCCCATGTCCTCCAGACTCGCTAAAGTACTCACCCCTTAATCCTTTCAGAAAACTTCCTCCTCTGAAAGCCTGAAACATTCATTTGACACCTAGCATGTGCTATAGGTACCGTTTTTTATCCCTTAAATGTATAGCTCAAAAAAGGAAAGCTCCTCGGCTCCCCGTAAGCCCAACCCCCAGAGATACTAACAAGGAGAGTGGCCTCTGGTCAGAAGAGTCTCAGGAGTGGCCCTAGTTGGTCCAGGGCCCTAAGGAAAGTGTATTTGGCACTGTAGAGCAAGAAAGGAAGCAGAGGGAGGCTTTTGCAATCACCAGGTGGGATGGATTTGAGAGCCAACAGCTGAGGAGAGGTGAGAAGGCATCCCTGCAGCCTCAAGACAAAAGGAGAAAGTGAGAGCCTTTTTCGCCCCAGGGATGCCGCCAGGGAATGGGTCCTGCTTTTTCTGCTGCCAAAATTGCAGTGCCCTTCTCCGTTCCCCTGGTCCCTGACAAGGACCCCCAAAATCAGCTCTTGCCTTTCCCCTCCACTGAGACAAATTTGCAAACTCCCACATCTCTGTGGAAACGGCAGAGAGCAGGAGAGAAGAAAAAAGGAGAAAAAATCCACCCACATGCCAACAAACTGGAAAAAAAATAACCCAGGCCTTGTCGCACTCAGCTGTTGGCTTGCTGCTCCCTCCCACTGTGGCGGCTGCTCCTGCCTCCTGGACAGGGACCCGATGCTGTGCAGTTCCCCTTCCCATCTGGAGCTGGCTTTTGTCAATGCCCCTTGTCCCTACCCCCACCCCAGCTCTGGGAGAGAGACAGTCCTGGAGTCCAGGAGGAGGAAAGCTGGAAGGGAGGACTGGCAGAGCCACCCAGGGCTGTGGCTGACCACAGACTCTGCCCATCACCGTCTCCCAAACTATGGAGGGGACCTTCCTCCCCTCCCAGGGAAATAAGGAGATCGGGCACCGCCCACAAGCTGGCTCTACCAGGCCACTTCTGTCTCAGAGGCTGTCCCCTGCCTCTTCTGTCCTCCCTCCCCCAAGCCCTTCCCCTTGGCTGCCTCTCTCTACCATTTTCAAGCTCTGTTTTCAGTCTAACTCCTTCTATTTTCATCTTTTTGTGCCCTCGCCTTTCTTCACCTTCTGCTCCAGTTCTGGGCACCATATTTAAACAAAGCAAAACAAAACAAAATGGAGTATGTTGCTAGGAAAGGAGGGATGTAGAAATCATCGCTATTAGGGAAACGGAGATGCCTTGCCTGTAGGAAGGAGGATATGGACTCAGAGGAGCATGGAAGCATAGAAACACAAGGAGCTTTTTGGATAACCTTATTTTACAGATGAGGTGATCGAGGCCCAGAGAGGGAAGAAGACCTGGGGCTACCATGCAGAAGAGGGGACAGCTTTGTTCTGTGGGCCTCCAGAAAAAAGAAGGACCAGTGAGTACGATTTATGAAAAGGCAGATTTATGTATTTATTTATGTATTTTGAGACAGAGTCTCACTCTCATTGCCCAGGCCGGAGTGCAGTGCCGTGATCTCAGCTCACTGCAGCCTCTGCCTCCAAGTTCAAGCAATTCTCCTGCCCTGGCCACCCGAGTAGCTGGGATTACAGGCACACACCACCACGCCTGGCTAATTTTTGTATTTTTAGTAGAGACAGGGTTTCACCATGTTGGCCAGGCTGGTCTTGAACTCCTGACCTCAAGTGATCTGTCCGCCTCAGCCTCCCAAAGTGCTGGTGTAACAAGCGTGAGCCGCCCAAGAAGGCAGATTTAAATGACAGTTTTGTTTCTTCCTTCTAAATTCGTATTCCTTTTGTTTTGTTTCTTTGCCTTGTTGTGCAGGATCTCCAGTTCAATTCTGACCAAAAGGGATGATAATGGTCATCCTTGTGCTGTTACTTATGTTAAAGGGGAAAGGTGGGCCGGGCGCGGTGGCTCAAGCCTGTAATCCCAGCACTTTGGGAGGCCGAGACGGGTGGATCACGAGGTCAGGAGATCGAGACCATCCTGGCTAACACGGTGAAACCCCATCTCTACTAAAAAATACAAAAAACTAGCCGGGCGAGGTGGCGGGCGCCTGTAGTCCCAGCTACTCGGGAGGCTGAGGCAGGAGAATGGCGTAAACCCGGGAGGTGGAGCTTGCAGTGAGCTGAGATCCGGCCACTGCACTCCAGCCTGGGCGACAGAGCGAGACTCCGTCTCAAAAAAAAAAAAAAAAAAAAAAAAAAAAAAAAAAAAAAAAGGGGAAAGGTGTCAATGTTTCATCATTAGACATGGTCTTCACTGGAGTATTCGGAGGATTTTGGAGGATACTCTTTACTGTTTATCAGGTTGGGGAAGTTTCCTCTCATTCCTTTTTTTTTGTTTTTTTTTTTTTTAAGATAGGATCTTGCTCTGTTGCCCAGGCTGGAGTGCAGTGGCGCCATCACAGTTCACTGCAGCTTTGACCTCCCAGGCTCAAGTGATTCTCCCACCTCAGCCCCCCTAAGTAGCTGGGACCAGAGGTGTGTGCCACCACACCTGGCTATTTTTTGTAGAGATGAGGTTTCACCATGTTGCCCAGGCTGGTCTGGAACTCGGCTCAAGCGATCTTCCCATCTAAGCTTCCCAAAGTGCTGGGATTACAGGTGTCAGCCACCGTGCCTGGCTTGCTAAGAACCTCTTTTGTTATGAACAGGAGTTAAGTTTTATCAAATGCTTCCTCAGCATCTTTTCTAATGATCATACATTTTTCTCTTCTAATCTGTTTATATGGTCAAGAATGCAGCATTTAGTTCAAGAAGAGAGGTGAAATTTCTAACATACAAAACTATCCAAAGAAGCACTAGCCACCCCACGGACCAAAGTAGTCAATTCCAAGTCACTGGAAATGTTCAAGTAGAAGTGCAGCCACTCAGTAAATATCTGGGTGTCAGGCACTGTTCTAGGTTCTGGCTACTTAGTGGTGAAGAAGATCCCTGCTCTCCTAGAGCTCACATTTTAGAGAAAGGATAACAGACACAAACAACCAAACAAATATATGAACAAGAACATTTCAAAAAGTCAAAAGTGTTATGAAAACAAATGAATAAAACAAAAAACAGTACAAAGGTAGTATGATAGGGTAAGGATGGAGAACAAGATGAAATAGGTTAGTCGGGGAAGGATTCTCCATGGAGGTGAGAATTGAGGTGAGCCTGAATGACAAGAAGTCATCAGTCATTTCATGAGGACCCAAAGGCGTGGGATCCCAGGGTGAGAGATGAGCTTGGTGTATTCAAGGGAATTCAGAAAGAAGTCCAACTGGAAGCAGCAAGAGGAAAGACTGGTACTAGATAAGGTAGGAAAGAAGTTCTGGAGTAAGATGGTGTAGGGCCATGCCAGCCATGGAAGACATTTAGTTTTTATTTCAGATACAATGAAAAGCCACTGGAGGATTTTGAGCTGGAAGTGACATGATCTGAATTTTGTCTTTTAAAGTTTACTCTGTCTGATATGTGGAGAATGGGTTACAGTGGAGGCAAAACCAGAAACAAGAAGGTCAGCTAAGAGGCTAGCTATGAAGCCAGTTAGACAGTCCAGGCAAGAGACCATGATAGCTTGGGCTAGGATAGTGATTGTGGAGAAAGATATGTGGACAGATTTGAAATAGATTTTTACCTGGGCAGCACTATCAATCAATATGATCTAATTGAAAAATATAGATACTTCATCCAATAACAGCAGAATACACATTCTTCTCAAGCTGACATGGAACATGCACCAAGATAGACTGTATTCTGGGCCATATAACACACCTTAACAAATTCAAAAGGCTGAGTGTGGCAATCACACTGGTAATCCCAGAACTTTCGGGAGGTCAAGGCAGGAGGATTGTTTGAGGCCGGGTGTTCAAGACTAGCCTGGGCAATATAGCGAGACTCTTTCTCAACCAAAAAATTAAAAATAAAAAAATAGCTGGGCATTGTGGTGTGTACCTGTAGTTCCAGCTACTCAGGAGGCTGAGGCAGGAAGACCTCACAAGCCCAAGATTTCGAGGTTGCAGTGTGCTATGATTGCATCACTGCATTCCAGCATGAGTGACAGATTGACACCCTGTCTCTCTAAAAAAAAAAGAAAAGAAAAAAAACCCCCACAAATTTAAAATAATAGAAATCATACAAAGCATGCTCTCAAATCACAAAAGAAATAAAATGGAGCCGGGCGCGGTGGCTCATGCCTGTAATCCCAGCCCTTTGGGAGGCCGAGGTGGGCCGATCACGAGGTCAGGACATCGAGACCATCCTGGCTAACACGGTGAAACTCTGTCTCTATAAAAATACAAAAAAATTAGCCGGGCGTGGTGGTGGGCACCTATAGTCCCAGCTACTCGGGAGGCTGAGGCAGGAGAATGGCATGAGCCCGGAAGCCGGAACTTGCAGTGAGCCGAGATTGTGCCACTGCACTCCAACCTGGGGGACAGAGCGAGACTCTGTCTCAAAAAAAAAAAAAAGAAAGAAAATAGAAATCGTCCAGGTGCGGTGGCTCATGCCTGTAATCCTAGCACTTTAGGAGGCTGAGGTGGGCAGATTACCTGAGGTCAGGAGTTCAAGACCAGCTTGGCTAACATGGTGAAACCTCATCTCTATTAAAATACAACAATTAGCCGGGCATGATGGCGAGTGCCTGTAATCCCAGATACTCGGGAGGCTGAAGCAGGAGAATCGCTTGAACTGGGAGATGGTGGTTGCAGTGAGCCGAGATCGTGCCACTGCACTCCAGCCTGGGTGGGTAAGCCAGACTCCTTCTCGAAAAAAAAAAAAAAGAAATAAAATAGAAACCAGTAACTGAAAGATGGCTAGGAAATCGCCAAATATTTGGAAATTAAACAACAAATTTCTTTTTTTTTTTTTTTTTTTTTTTTTTTTTGGAGACGGAGTCTGGCTCTGTCACCCAGGCTGGAGTGCAGTGGCCGGATCTCAGCTCACTGCAAGCTCCGCCTCCCGGGTTTACGCCATTCTCTTGCCTCAGCCTCCCGAGTAGCTGGGACTGCAGGCGCCCGCCACCTCGCCCGGCTAGTTTTTGTATTTTTTAGTAGAGACGGGGTTTCACCGTGTTAGCCAGGATGGTCTTGATCTCCTGACCTCGTGATCCGCCCATCTCGGCTTCCCAAAGTGCTGGGATTACAGGTTTGAGCCACCGCGCCCGGCCTAAACAACAAATTTCTTTTTTTTTTTTTTTTTTTTTGAGACGGAGTCTTGCTCTGTCGCCCAGGCTGGAGTGCAGTGGCGCGATCTCGGCTCACTGCAAGCTCCGCCTCCCGGGTTCACGCCATTCTCCTGCCTCAGCCTCCCGAGTAGCTGGGACTACAGGCGCCCACAACCGCGCCCGGCTAATTTTTTTTTTGTATTTTTAGTAGAGACGGGGTTTCACCGTGGTCTCGATCTCCTGACCTTGTGATCCGCCCGCCTCGGCCTCCCAAAGTGCTGGGATTACAGGCGTGAGCCACCGCGCCCGGCTAAACAACAAATTTCTAAATAACATAGAGGTCAAAGAAGAAGTCTCAAGATAAATTTTAAAATATTTCAAATTAAGTGAAAATAAAAATGCAACTTATTAAAATGTGTGAGATAGTAGAAAATCCCAAACAATCTATAGGGGGCACCACTCCTGGAACTAATGAAAATATATATAGCAAGGTCACAGGGTACAAGGTCAATACACAAAAAAATCAATTGCTTTCCTATATACCAGCAATGAACAATTAGAATTTGAAATTTTAGGAAAGCAATACTGTTTTCTTTCTCTCTTTTTCTTTCTTTCTTTCTTTCTTTCTTTCTTTCTTTCAGACAGAGTCTTGCTCTGTTGCCCAGGCTGGAGTGCAGTGGCATAATCTCGGCTCACTGCAACATCTGCCTCCCAGGTTCAAGCAATTCTCCTGCCTCAGCCTCCCAAGTAGCTGGGATTACAGGTGCACGCCACAACACCCGGCTATTATTTTTTTGTATTTTTAGTAGAGACAGGGTTTCACCATGTTGGCCAGGCTGGTTTCGAACTCCTGACCTCAAGTGATCCGCCCACCTCGGCCTCCCAAAATGCTAGGATTACAGGCATGAGCCACCACGCCCGGCCACAATACTGTTTTCAATAGCAGTAAAACAATGAAATACTTAGGAATAAATATAACAAAATATGTACTGGACCCAAATCTACAAAACTACAAAACATGAATGAAAGAAATCTAAATAAAGGGAGAGCTATTCCATGTTCATGAAAAAGAGGACTCAATATTTTTAGGATGTCATTTCTTTCCGACTTAATGTATATATTCAGTATCGTTTCAGTCAAAATCTCAGCAATCTATATTATAGCAATACTGAAAAACAAAGTTGGAGGATTCGCACTATCTAATGTCAAGATACCACAGTACTATAAAGCTATGGTACACAAGACAGTGTGGTTGAGTGTGGAAAAAAACAAACTGTTTTTGCTCTGCTCTCACAGAACAATCAATACAGATTTCTGTGACCAGATGTGTGGGAGTACACACACTAAATGAGCAATCAGTTTTGTTGTGGACACCGGATGAATGTCCTCTAATTTCGTGTAATTTTGATACTAACTACCCGGAGATGGCGTCAGATCTCACAGGTTGAGAGCTGTCTCCAAGAATGCCATGTTCCCCTCGCTCATTCTCACCTCCGCCTTCAGATGTGACTCCTGGTTGTTTTACCAGTGTTTTTGACGGACTGGCTATAAACTAAGTTTCCACAACCCCCTCACTGAGTTCCATGAATTTGTTAGAGTAGCTCACAGAAAAGTTTCTATTCCAGATACAATGAAAAGGGGAAGTTGTCAAAGTTTCATTATTTCACCATTAGACATGGTCTTCACAGAACTCAAGGAAACACTTACATACATACATTTATTTATTTATTTATTTATTTATGTTTGTTTGTTTGTTTGTTTCAGTCTCGCTCTGTCCCCAGGCTGGAGTGCAGTGGCTCAATCTCGGCTCACTGCAACCTCCACCTCCCAGGTTCAAGTGATTCTCCTGCCTCAGCCTCCCAAGTAGTTGGGACTGCAGGCATACACCACCAGGCCCAGCTATTTTTTTTTTTTTTATTTTTAGTAGAGATGGGGTTTCACCATGTTGGCCAGAATTGTCTCGATCTCCTGACTTCATGATCCACCCGCCTCAGCTCCCCAAAGAGCTGGGATTACAGGCGTAAGCCACCATGCCCGGCACTTACTTATATTTATTAGAATTTTGGGTTTTTTTAGTTAAATAATCATTTTATTGCTTGAGCACATAGACAATTTATGTGACCAGGGCAGAGGCTGTGGATGACTCATATTTCCAATCAAGAGGGAGGACCCGCTTAGTGTTATAATATCGGGCCAAATGATGAATCCGGCTATCAGAATCAGATAGCATTTAACATCCTTATCTGATTCGTGAGGGAGTCAGGCCCTTGGCCAGTTTGTCAATCTGCTCCTTCACGTCATCGGAAGTCAATGTCAGCCACCGGGAGCACGCATGCGACCCATGATGGCAGCAATCAGGCAGCAAAAGGATAATGGATTATTATAAGGAATATTACAAGGAACATAGATGAAAAGATGCATGGGGCAAGGCCTGTGGGAAGGGGCACAGTGCTTCACGCCTTCTTCGAGTATGCCACCCTCCAGGAGCCTCCACGTGTTTTGCTGTCCGGAATCTCCCCAAGCTCTGGCCTTTTGGGTTGTTATGGAGGCTTTATTATGCAGGCATGATTGATTAAATCATTGACATTGTGATCAGCTGAACCTTCTGGGCCCCTTCCCCCTCCCCCGAGGTGGGGAAATGGGGCAGAAAGTCCCAACTCTCTAATCCTGCCTTGGTCTTTTTGGGGACCAATCCCCAGTCCTGAAGCTACCTAGGGGCTGTTGGCTATCAGCCAACTCATTAACATATAAAAAGCCATCACTTTGGAGATTTTAAAGGATTTTAGGAGTTGTATATCAGGAAAGGGGGGGGGACCAAATATACACTTTATAATAATCACCGCGGTGTTAAAGAAAGAATGCACACAGAGATCAATAGAACAGAGTGGAATATATTTTGAGGTAAAGCCAACAGATCTTCTTGTAAATATGAATTGAGGAAGAAGAAGGAATCGAGGACCATCTGTAAGAGATGGGGAAAGATCAGGTTAGAGAATGTAAAATGTCTTCCCAACTTTAAGTTTTAATCAAGGATTTTCGGGTCTATGATTCTTTGAGCTGCCCTCCATATTCCTCCTAACACTACACTATTCTTGGGGCTGAGGTCTCCCTAATTACTGGCCCCACACCTCCAAGCTCAGCCCCCCTCCCACTTCCCTTTCCTCTTCTATGGAGGGGTGTTGAGGGCTCTGCCAGTGGGAGCCAATGAGCAGGGTGAATGCTGCCTCTAGTCTTGGTTTGAAGAGGCTTCAAGCTATGTGTGTCAAAGATCCCAGTGCCCTACAATCAGTGTGTTAATGAAGCAAGAGACAAGCTGGGGAAGGGAAAGAGAATGAGTGAACGAGAAAAGAAGATGAAGAAAGAGATGGGGGAGGGGGGAAAGGAAAAAAGAGTAAGTGATCTGTGGGCATGTGGGGAGGGGAGCAGGCCACATTGGCACACCTGGGGCCCAGAGCATCCAGCACTGCTGGCCTCTGTCCATGGCCACAGCAAGATCCCCCCATTTGCAGCTGTAAGAGAGCAAAGAGGCTGTTATTGGGAGACACAGTCCTCTGTAGTGACTACATCTGGTCGGGTGGGAGGATGGATGACAAGGAATGGGTGCATTTAGAGAAGTGGTTCTAAACCTTTTGTTCAGTCACAGACCTGTCTGAGAATGTGATGAAAGTGATGGCCTGCACACTCTCCCCAGAAAAATGCCACTAGACATCATCATACCAAATTTTGTCTACAATTCAGCACGTTCATGGATGCTCTGGAATCCTCCAGGATCCATGAGCCTATGTGTCAAATCTCCGACTTATAGAATATTAGGAGATAAAAATCAACATGATTAGTGATGGATTGTATGTGATGGCTGATAGAGTGGGTCGGAAAGGAAGCCTGGGTTTAATGGCTGAGGTAGCTGAGTGGATGATGGAACCATTCACTGAGACAGAGAACACCCAAAGGGGAACAGGTTTCTGGGGAAAATATTGACTTCAGTTTTGGACCTGCCAAATTTTAAGTGTCTGGAATGTCCAAGGGGAGATTTCCAGGAGGCAGTTGGACATATGAATATGAAGTGCAGGAAAGAAATATAGGCTGGAGCGAAAAAGTTGGGAACCATCAACACGTAGATGGTTATTAAAGCTATAGGAATGGGTGAGGTCATCTACCAAGACTGCACAGAATGAGAGCCTGAACGTACAAATAGACAATGGCCAGACCGTATATAAAAACAGAACTCTGACCTACAACCTGCAGTAACCTGCCCAGGAAGCCCACTTCTTATGTATAATAAACAGCCCAGGAAGCCAGCCTGCCTTAAGTCAGACTTGCAGGAAACCAGCTTGCCACCTCTAGTGACAATCCAGGAAGCTAAGCAAATATTTCTCTAACAATTGGCCCTGGCCGGGCGTGGTGGCTCACGCCTGTAATCTCAGAACTTTGGGAGGCCAAGGTGGGCGGATCACCTGAGGTCAGGAGTTCGAGACCAGCCTGGTCAACATGGTGAAACCTCATCTCTACTAATAATACAACAATTAGCTGGGTGTGGTGGAATGTGCCTGTAATCCCAGATCCTCCAGAGGCTGAGGCAGGAGAATCACTTGAACCTGGGAGGCGAAGACTGCAGGGAGCCAAGATCATACCACTGCACTCCAGCCTGGGTGACAGAGTGAAACTGTGTCTGAAAAAAAAAAAAAAAAAATTGGCCCAAATGGCCAGGACTTGATGAATAACTAACAGCTTCCCTAATTTTTGTCCCTGCTTCCAACTTAGTACTAACCAGAGAAAGACAAATATGTATCCCCAACCAACCACAAAGGCCACCCCGCTTCTAGCTAGCCGCCTCCAGCTTCCCCCACCAATAGCCTCCAGTCAGGGCACACCTGAAGCCTTCCCTTTTCTCCATGCTAAAGCTTTCCCACTGCTCTGCCTGCCTTTGAGTCTTTGCCAATAGGAAAGTGATGGTGGCCGACTCCCTTGCTATAGCAAGCGCTGAAAAAATAGGCTTTGCTTTTCTTATTTGGTGAGTCTTCATTTATTTCCACAAAAATGAGAAAAAGGCTGGGACATAGCCTTATGGAACACCAGATTCTAAGGAAAGGGCAGAGGAAGAGGGGCCCACAAAAGGGACTGAGAAGTAGTGGCCAAACAGTAAAGAGTAAAGCCAGGAGAGTGCGGTGTCACAGAAACCAAGGGCCAATCTTCCAAATGGAGGGGAGAGCTCAACAGTGCCAAATGTTACTCAGACAACAACTGAGTAACAACAGTGCCAAATATTACTGGCACTGGCTGCATGGCCTGTGGACTATGGGACAGTCCCTGTTCCATGGCTGTGTGCTGCTGGTCATCAATACACTGGGCTGTGGTATGCTTATGGTGGCCCGGGACATTGCGTGACAGTCCTGGGAGGTCTACACCCAGCTGACCAGATGTTCCACAGGTGGCACTCAGTGAGCATGTTTGCAGTGGATGGCAACGTGGATCCTTTCCCGCACTACTGGTACCTCTGTCTGGACTGCCTACTCCCTGTGTCTGGCCTCTGTGGCCTCCCAAGTGCCCTCAGGAAGGTCCTCATGGATCAGCTGGTAGCCTCTCCCATGCCGAGCATATGATACTTCTTGGGCCTTGGCTGCCTGGAAGGCCAGACGCTGGGAGAGAGCTGCCAGGAGCTGCAGGACAAGTTCTGGGAATTCTACAAGGCTGACTGGTGCATGTGGCCGGCTGCACGCTGGTGAACTTTCCCTTTGTGTACACCCCACTCCCAGTTCCGAGTCACCTACATCAATGGCCTGACATTGGGCTGAGACACATATCTGTCCTACCTGAAGTACCCGTTCCTCTGACACCCCAGGCTATATGGCCTGGGCACCTGAGCAGACTTAGCTGCCCCCGCCTCCCCAGGGGCAAGATGCAAGACTGACTCCCAGAAGGGGAACAGGGTTGAGCGTGGTGGGTCATGCATGTAATCCCAGCACTTTGGGAGGCCAGAAGTTTGAGACTAGCCTGGGCAACATGGCAAAACCCTGTCTCGACAGAAAATACAAAAATTAGGCTGGGCGCCCGGCCTTATTTATTTATTTATTTCATACACCTGGAATTTATTTTGGCGTAAGGAATTAGATAGAGATCCAATTTCATTTTCACCAAAATCACAAGCCAGTTATCCCGACACCATTTATTATACAATCTATATTTTCACCAATGAATTAAAATATCTGTCAATTACTAAACTGTCCATAGGCAAAGTTTTTTTTCTGAACTTTCTATTGTGTTCCAGTGATCTAGTCAGTTTTGTACTGGTTTCACTGTTTAATTCCTATAGCCTCACAATGTCTTTCAATAAGTGCTAAGAATAGTTGGTACGCATTAATCATTTTCAGAATTTTCTTGATTATTTCTAGATGTTTACTCTTCTAAAGGGATACAGTTTAGAAATGTAATATCAACTAAAAATTATTTGGGTTGCATTAAATTTATAAATTAATTTGGAGAGTATTAACATTTTAATAAATGAGTTTGCCCATCCAGGAACCAGGTATGTCTCCCTGTTTATTCAAATATGTTATATCCAGCCAGGTGCGGTAGATCACACCTGCAGTCCCAGCTACTCCAGAGGCTGAGGCGGAAGGATTGCTTGAGCCCCAAAGTTGGAGACTGCAGTGAGAAATGATCGCACTGCTGCACTCCAGCCTGGGTGACAGACTGAGACCCCATTCTAAAAAACACAAAACCTGGCCGGGGGCAGTGGCTCATGCCTGTAATCCCAGCACTTTGGGAGGCCGAGGCGGGTGGATCACCTGAGGTCAGGAGTTTGAGACCAGCCTGGCCAACATGGCGAAACCCTGTCTCTACTGAAAATACAAAAATTCCCCAGGCATGGTGGAGGCCACCTGTAATCCCAGCTACTTGGGAAGCGGAGGCAAGATAATCGCTTAAACTGGGAGGCAGAGGTTGCAGTGAGCCGAGATCGTACCACTGCACTCCAGCCTGGGCGACAGAGGGAGATTCCATCTCAAAAAACAAAACAAAACAAAACAAAAACCCCCCACAAAACAAAAACCCCAAATATATCCTATAGGGGAGCTTTTTTTTTTTTTTTTTTTGAGACGGAGTCTAGCTCTGTCACCCAGGCGGGAGTGCAGTGGCTCAATCTCGGCTCACTGCAACCTCCGCCTCCCAGGTTCAAGCGATTCTCCTGCCTCAGCCTTCTGAGTAGCGCCCACCACCACACCTGGCTAATCTTTGTATTTTTAGTAAAGACGGGGTTTCACCATGTTGGTCAGGCTGGTCTCGAACTCCTGACCTTGTGATCCACCCACCTCGGCCTCCCAAAGTGCTGGGATTACAGGCGTGAACCACCACGCCCGGCCAAGGGGAGCTTCTTAACTATGGAGTGAGATTTCCAGAAGCTACAGTAGAAAGGTTTTGAAGGAAGCAAAGCAGTTCAAGATTGGCTCAAGGGAGGGAAAATGCAGAGTGTAAGAAATACAGGTGAGGCCAGGCGCAGGGGCTCACACCTGCAATCCCAGCACTCTGGGAGGCTGGGATGGGAGGACTGCTTGAGTCCAGGAGTTCCAGACCAGCCTGAGCAACATAACAAGACCTTGTCACTACAAAAATAAATAAATAAAATAAAAATAAAAATAAAAATTAGCCAGTTGTGTCAGTGCATGCTTGTAGTCCCAGCTACCCAGGAGTCTGAAGTGGGAAGATCTCTTGAGCCCTGGAGTTTGAGGCTGCAGTGAGCTATGATAGTGCCACTGCATTCCAAACTGGGTGACATGGCAAGACCCTGCCTCAAAAAATAAAAAGAAATACGGGAGCGAGCAGATGATAAAAGGAGTTTATATAAAAGATGGTTACTGTATTAGTTATCTATTGCTGAGTAACAAATGGCCACAAATTTTGTGGCTTAAAACAACATTTCGGCCGGGCGCAGTGGCACATGCCTGTAATCCCAGCACTTTGGGAGGCTGAGGCAGGTGAATCATCTGAGGTCAGGAGCTCGAGACCAGCCTGACTAACATGATGAAACCCCATCTCTACTAAATACAAAAAAGAATTAGCCAGCGTGATGGTGCATGCCTGTAATCCCAGCTATTTGGGAGGTTGAGGCAGAAGAGTCACTTGAACTGTGAAGGCGGAGGTTGCAGTGAGCCAAGATCACACCACTGCACACCAGTTTGGGCAACAAGAGTGAAAGCCCATCTCAAAAAAAGAAAAGAAAATAGAAAAAAGAAAAAAAGAAAGCCACAACATTTATTCATCTAATAGTTTCTGCAGATTAGGAATCTACACATAGCTTAACTAGGTCCTCTGCTTCAGGGTCCCTCACAAGACTGTAATCAGGGTGTCATCCAGGGCTGGAGTCTCATCTGAAGGCTTGACAGAGGAAGGAGCCACCTCCAAGATCACCTGGTTATTGGCAGATTTTCAATTCGTCAAAGACTGTTAGACTGACAGCCTCAGTTTCTGGCTGGATGCTGCTCTTCAGTTCCTTGCCACATGGACCTCCCCAACATGGCAGCTTGCTTCATCAAAGCCAACAAAAGAGATAATCATAGTCTAGCAAGCTACAAAGCATAGTTTTATAGTTTTTTGTTGTTATTGGTTTTTTTTTGTTTTTTTTGTTTTTTTTGTTTTTTTTTTTGTTGAGACAGAGTCTCCCTGTGTCGCCCAGACTGGAGTGCAGTGGCCGGATCTCAGCTCACTGCAAGTTCCGCCTCCCGGGTTCACGCCATTCTCCTGCCTCAGCCTCCCGAGTAGCTGGGACTACAGGCGTCCGCCACCTCGCCCGGCTAGTTTTTTTGTATTTTTTAGTAGAGACGGGGTTTCACCGTGTTAGCCAGGATGGTCTCGATCTCCTGACCTTGTGATCCGCCCGTCTCGGCCTCCCAAAGTGCTGGGATTACAGGTTTGAGCCACCGCGCCCGGCCTGTTGTTATTGTTTTTGTTTTTTGAGACAGGACCTTGTTCTGTCGCCCAGGCTATAGTGCAGTGATGTGATCACAGCTCACTGCAGCCTCAACCTTCTGGGCTCAAGTGATTCTCCCACCTCAACCTCTTGGGTAGCTGGGACTACAGGTGTATGCCACCACGCCTTGCTAATTTTCTTTTCTTTTCTTCTCTTATTCTTTTTTTTTTGTTGTTGTTGTTGTTGTAGAGATAGGATCTCACTAAGTTGCCCAGCCTGGTTTCAAACTCCTGTGCTCAAGCGATCATCCTGCCTCAGCCTCCCAAAGTGCTGGGATTACAGGTGTGAGCCACCACACCCGGTCAGAAGTCACAGTCTTTTTTTTTTTTTTTTTTTTTTTTTTTTTTTTGAGACAGAGTCTTGCTCTGTCACCCAGGCTGGAGAGAAATGACACGATATTGGCTCACTTGGTTCACACTATTCACCCAGGAGGCAGAGGTTGCTGTGAGCCGAGATCGCGCCATTGTGCTCCAGCCTGAGCAACAACAGCGAAACTTTGTCTCAAAAAACAAAACAAAACAAAACAAACAAACAAACAAACAAAAAATAACAAAGGGGTGAATACCAAGAGTCTGGATCATTGGGGATCATCTTAGAGGTTACCTGCCACAGTTACTAAGAAGTATAAGTGATGGTAGGTTTGGTAGCATTAACTAACTCAAAATTTGCTGAAGGAGTGTCCCTGAAATTCACTGGCACATGAGGTAAAGAAGGGACACAGATCACTGGGGTTTTCCTGTAACCTAGATCAATTATATTTTCTTTTCTTTCTGTTTCTTCTTTTTTTTTTTTTTTTAGACGGAGTCTCGCTCTGTCACCCAGGCTGGAGTGCAGTGGCTGGATCTCAGCTCACTGCAAGCTCCGCCATCCGGGTTTACGCCACTCTCCTGCCTCAGCCTCCTGAGTAGCTGGGACTACAGGTGCCCGCCACCTAGTTTTTTGCATTTTTTTAGTAGAGACGGGGTTTCACCGTGTTCGCCAGGATGGTCTCAATCTCCTGACCTCGTGATCCGCCCGTCTCGGCCTCCCCAAGTGCTGGGATTACAGGCTTGAGCCACCGCGCCCAGCCTTTTTTTCTTTTTTCTTTTTTTTTGAGACGGAGTCTCACTCTGTCACCCAAGGTGGAGTGTAGTGGTATGATCTCGGCTCACTGCAGCCTCCACCTCCCAGGTTCAAGCGATTCTCCTGCCTCAGCCTCCCAAGTAGCTGGGACTACAAGCACCTGCCACTATGCCCAGCTAATTTTTGTATTTTTAGTAGAGACAGGGTTTCACCATGTTGGCCAGGCTGGTCTCGAACTTCTGACCTCAAATGATCTGCCCACCTCAGCCTCCCAAAGTGCTGGGATTACAGGCGTGAGCCACCAT
Organism: Macaca fascicularis; assembly: GCF_037993035.2. Taxonomy (NCBI): domain Eukaryota; kingdom Metazoa; phylum Chordata; class Mammalia; order Primates; family Cercopithecidae; genus Macaca; species Macaca fascicularis. The sequence goes on from NC_088395.1 coordinate 53,336,876, forward strand.
GCCCGGTGATCAATTATATTTTCAAGAGAATTATGGTCTCTGATGGAAGAGGAAACCCCTAGGCTCATAAGGCTAAGTAGATTATAACCATTTCCAGCTGGGTGAGGTGGCTCATGCTTATAATCCTAGTACTTTGGGAGGCTGAGGCAGGAGGATGGCTTGAGCCCAGGAGTTTGAGACCAGCCTGGGCAACAAAGCAAGATCCTGTCCCTACCAAAAAAAAAAAAAAAAAAATTATCTTGGCATGGTGGCATGCACCTGTAGCCCCAGCTACTTGGGAGGTGAAAGTGGAGGATTGCTTGAGCCCAGGAATTCAAGGCTGCAGTGAGCTGTGATCACACTACTGCACTCCAGCCTGGGGGACAGAGTGAGACCCTGTCTCTAAAAAACAAAATAAATAAATAAATAAATAAATAGTAACCACCTCCATTTGTGTAGCACTTTATGGTTTATAAATCTGCTTTTGGAGTCATTATTTAATTTGATTCTCTTAACAACTCTGTGAGGTAGCCAGGCAAGAGAACAAAAGTTCAAAGAGGCTACGTGGCTACCCCTGATCTCACAATCAGTGGGTAGCAGAGCTGGGACTAGAGCCTCAGTCTTCAAATTCCTAACCTATTACACTGGAGTGATTTATCCAAAATCCAGAGATATGCCATTTTCCCCCTTCAATGGCTTCTCCCACCATTTTCTTCCCCCTCTGGGTTCTTTTTGTTTGTTTGTTTTTGAGATGGAGTGTTGCTCTGTCACCCAGGCTGGAGTACAGTAGCACAATCTTGGCTCACTGCAACCTCCAACTCCCGGGTTCAAGTGATTCTCCTGCCTCAGCCTCCTGAGGAGCTGGGATTACAGGCGCGAGCCACCACACCTGGCTAATTTTTGTATTTTTAGTAGAGATGGGGTTTCACCATGTTGGTCAGGCTGGTCTCGAACTCCTGACCTCGTGATCCGCACGCCTCGGCCTCCCAAAGTGCTGGGATTACAGGCGTGAGCCACCGTGCCCGGCCCCTCTCTGGGTTCTTATCCTGGCTCAGTTATTACTAGCCAGTAAGTCAACCTTACTTCACCTCCTAGAATTATTGTAGGGATCAGAGAAAATATTTGTGAAACTCCCAGCACACTGCCTGGCACACAGTAAGTGCTCACTAAATGCAAATTATAAGCTATTATTATCCTTTCAACTGTTCCAGCCCACCCTCATTGCTAGTCACCTCTACTTCTGCTCCTTCCCCCGAATCTCTGTGGTACCACATCCCAAGGTACAACTTGCTTTCAGAAGACACCAACACCCAACAACTTTTACAGGCCTATTTCCCAACACTTCCAACAAAGAGCATTTGATTGTCAGTAACGTGGCTTCAGCTTTTTTTTTTTTTTTCAAACAAGAAAGAAAACTCTTAAAATATAGTTATAACACCTAGTGCCCAAATCTAGGTTACTAAATGCCATTCTCTAGTAAAAAGAGACAGGGCTCCTTGGGAAAATGGCTGGTTCCAGGGCTGCGGCAGGGAAAGTATAAGATGGGCCTGCAGCATCTTGTGGTGCCAGAAAACAAGGAATTGTTCAAAGAGAGATGAAGATGTGTCCAAGGACACAGGAGATTAGAGATGTCCTACTGGTCAAATATGGGACATTTAAACATCAAAATAAAGAATAGTTTAATGTGTTATAACCCACTGAGTAAAGGAGACGACCATAGTCCATGAGGATATAAATAAATAAACGTAGGAGAAAGAAAAGTGCTCCCTTATACTGGAAAGCCAACCAAGACACGTCAAAAGAAAGATGGCATTTGAAAATCAACATTTGTCGACCTCGGCCATAATAATTGTTCCAGGTGAGAATCGTCAGTGAACGGTAAAACTAGTGGGTGAAAGTTTGAGTAACAGTATATTTACGTAAGCCCAGTGCATCTCCCCACAAGATACTACAGTAACTTTACAGCAGAGAAACCCAATGGACACTACCTTAACCAAGTGATGCAAGTTTGCATTGCCATTAATGGGACAATCAGACACCATGTGCATCCTGATATGATGCACTGAAAGAGATACAGCATCACTTCTGTGAGATTCCTACCAAAATGCATAACCTGAGTCTTATTATGAGGAAGCATCAGACAAACTCGAATTGAGGGACTGTCCAAAAATAACTAGCCTGCACTCTCCAAAAATGTCAGTGTCATGAAACACAGAGAAAGACTGAGGGACTCTTCCATATGGAAGGAGACTACAGAGCTATAACAACCAAATGCACATTATTCAGAGGATTTTTTTTTTTTTTTTTTTGCTACAAAGACTATTGTTGAGGAAATTTGTGAGTTCTAAATAAGGTCTGTAGATTCTATATATAATAGTATTGTTATCGATGTGAATTTCCTGATTTTTAATAATTATTCAGTGTTTATATAACACAATTCCTTATTTTAGGAAATACTCATTGCAGTATTTAGGAATAAAAAGGCATCATGTCTGCAACTGACTATCAATTGGTTCAGGGGAAAATATAAATATATATAAAGAATATACATAAAGAATACACATATAAATATATAGATAGATAGATACATAAACAGATCAATAGATCAATGGAACAGAATACATCTGTGAGACAGAGGAAGAAACAGAGTAGGCTAAACAAATGTGGTAAAATGTGAACATTTAACAAATCTAGGTGAAGAGTATACAGCAATTCTTTGTACTATTCTTGAAACTTTTCTGTAAGTCTGAAATTGTCAAAATAAAAATTCAAAAAAATCCTAATGGAAAAAAACATAGCTAAAAAACATCTACAGCTGGGCACGGTGGCTCATGCCTGTAATCCCAACACTTTGGGAGACCAAGGCGGGTGGATCTCTTGAGGTCAGGAGTTTGAGACCAGCCTGGCCAACATGGTGAAACCCTGTCTCTACTAAAAATACAAAAATTAGCCAGGCGTGGTGGTGGGCACCTGTAATTCCAGCTACTCAGGAGGTTGAGACAGGAGAATCACTTGAACCAGGGAGGCGGAGATTGCAGCGAGCCACAATACACCACTGCACTCCAGCCTTGGCGACAGAGCAAGAATCTGTCTCAAAAAAACAAAACTCCCAGCACTTTAGAAGGCCAAGGTGGACTAATTGCTTGAGCCCAGGAGTTTGAGACCAGCCTGGGCAATGTGGCAAAACCTAGTCTCTACAAAAATTAGCCAGGGTGTTGGCATGCACCTGTGGTCCCAGCTACTCAGGAGGCTGAAGTGGGAGCAGTGCTTGAGCCTGGCAGGTTGAGGCTGCAGTAAGCTATAATTGCACCACTGCACTCTAGCTTGGGCAACAGAGCGAGACTCTACCTCAAAATAAACAAACAAACAAAAAGGCCAGGTGTGATGGCTCATGCCTGTAATCCCAGCACTTTGGGAGGCCAAGTTGGGTGGATCACCTGAGGTCAGGAGTTCAAGACTAGCCTGACCAATATGGTGAAACCCTGTCTCTACTAAAAACACAAAATTAGCTGGGTGTGGTGGCGCATGCCTGTAATCCCAGTTGCTTGGGAGGCTGAGGCAGGAGAATCTCTTGAACCCAGGAAGCAGAGGCTGCAGTGAGCTGAGATTGTGCCATTGCACTCCAGCCTACGCAACAAGAGTGCAACTCTGTCTCAAAAAAAAAAAAAAAAAAAAAAAATCTACAAAAAACCTATAGCTAGTGCCATATTTACTGGTGAGAAACTAGAAGCTTTCGCCCCAAGGTCAGGAACAAGCCATGGATGTCTGCTCTCACTCCTCCTATTTAATATCATACTAGAAGTCCTAGCTAATGCAATATGACAAGAAAAGGTACACAGATTAGGATGGAATAAATAAAATAATCTCTCTTTGCAGATGACATGACTGTTATGTTTAAAATCCCAAGGAATCAACAACCAAAAAAAAACCTCCTGGAACTAATAAGCAATTATAGCAAGGTTGCAGGATACAAGGTTAATATATAAAAGTTAAGTGCCTTCTTCTTTTTTTTTTTTTTTTTTAAATAGAGACAGGGTCTCACTATGTTACCCAGGCTGGTCTTGAACTCCTGGGCTCAAGTGATCCTCCTGCCTTGGCCTCTCAAAGTGCTAAGATTACAGGTGTGTCCATCCTCAAGTGCTTTCTTTTTTTTTTTTTTTGAGACAGAGTCCCGCTCTATCGCCCAAGCTGGAGTGCAGTGGCCGGATCTCAGCTCACTGCAAGCTCCGCCGCCCGAGTTTACGCCATTCTCCTGCCTCAGCCTCCCGAGTAGCTAGGACTACAGGCGCCTGCCACCTCGCCCGGCTAGTTTTTTGTATTTTTTAGTAGAGACGGGGTTTCACCGTGTTAGCCAGGATGGTCTTGATCTCCTGACCTCGTGATCCGCCCGTCTCGGCCTCCCAAAGTGCTGGGATTACAGGCTTGAGCCACCGCGCCCGGCCAAGTGCTTTCTTATATACCAGCAATGAATAGTTGGAATTTAAAATAAAAAACACAGTATCACATTAGCACCAAGAAAACGAAATATTTAGGAATAAATCTAACAAAATATATACAAGATCTACATGAGGAAAACTATAAAACTCTGAAATAAATCAAAGAAAATATAAATAAATGGAGAGCTATTTATTGTATATAGATAGGAGGACTCAATATTATCAAGACATTAGCTCTTGCCAACTTGATCTATAGATTCAGCACAATTCCAAACAAAATCCCACTAAGTTATTTGTTGGGTATCAACAAATTAATTCTATTTTTTTTTTTTTCCGAGATGGAGTCTTGCTCTGTCACCCAGGCTGGGAGTGCAGTAATGCGATCTCGGCTCACTGCAACCTCCACTTCCCGGGTTCAAGCAATTTTCCTGCCTCAGCCTCCCCAGTAGCTGGGATTACAGGCTCCCGCCACTGAGCCCAGCTAATTTTTGTATTTTTAGTAGAGATGGGGTTTCACCATGTTGGCCAGGCTGCTCTCGAACTCCTGACCTAGCAATCCACACGCCTCATCCCCCCAAAGTGCTGGGATTACAGGCATAAGCCACCGCGCCCGGCCACTAATTCTAAATTTTATCTGGAAAGGCAAAGGAGCCAGAATAACCAACACAATATTGAAGGAGAAAAACAAAGTCAGAAGACTGACACTACCTGACTTCAAGACTTACTATATAAAGCTACAGTTATCAAGATAGTGTGGTATTGATAAAAGAATAGACAAATAGATCAATGGAACAGAATAGACAGCCCAGAAACAGACACACACAAATATAACCGACTTTTGACAAAGGAGCGAAGGCAATTCAATGGAAGAAGGATAACCTTTTCGACAAAATGGTGCTGGAACAACTGGACATCTACATGCAAAAACATTCATCTAGACACAGACCATACACCTTTCGCAAATATTAACTCAAAATGGATCATAGGCCTAAGTATAATATGCAAAAATACAAAATTCCTAGAAGGTGACATAAGAGAAAATCCAGGTGACTTTGGCTTTAGCAATGACTTTTAATTTTTTTTTTTTTTTTTTTTTTGACACAGGGTCTCACTCCGTCACCCAGGCTGGAGTGCATGGCACAATCCAGGCTCACTGCAACCTCTGCCCCCCAGGCTCAAGTGAGCCTCCCACCTCAGCCTCCCAAGTATCTGGGATCACAGGTGCACACCACCATGCCCAAATAATTTTCTGTATTTTTAGTAGAGACGCGGTCTCGCCATGTTGCCCAGGCTGGCAATAACTTTTTAGATACAACACCAAATGCCTAATGCATAAAAGAAAAAAACACCAAATGCACAATGCATAAAAGAAAAAACTGATAAATTTGGTTTCATTAAAATTAAAAACCTGTGCTCTACTGAAGATACATTTAAGAGAATGAAAAGACGAGCCACAGAATGGGGAAAATATCTGCAAAACACATATCTAATAAAGAACTGGTATCTAAAAGATACAATTACCTCTTAAAACTCAACAATAAGGCTAGACACGGTGGCTAATGCCTGTAATCCCAGCACGTTGGGAGGCCAAGGTGAGTAGATTGCTTGAGTCCAGGAGTGCAAGACCAGCCTGGGCAACATGGCAAAATGCCATCCCTATAAGAAAAAACAATAATAATTTTTTTTTTTTTTTGAGATGAAGTCTTGCACTCTCTCCTGGGCTGGAGTGTAGTGGCGTGATCTTGGCTCACTGCAACCTCCGCCTCCTAGGTTCAAGTGATTCTACTGCCTCAGCCTCCCAAGTAGCTGGGATTACAGGCGCCCACCACTATGCCCAGCTAATTTTTTGTATTTTTAGTAGAGACAAGGTTTCACCATGTTGGCCAGGCTGGTCTTGAACTCCTGACCTCGTGATTCACCCACCTCAGCCCCCCAAAGTGCTGGGATTACACACGTGAACCACCACACCCGGCCAGTAGTTCTTTTTTAAAAAGAAAAAACCCTCAACGATAAGTGGGCAAGAGATCTGAAGAGACACCTCAGCAAAGAAGATATACAGATGATGGCAAAGAAGCATATGAAAAGATGCTCAACATCATGTATCACTAGGGAATTGAGAATTAAAATAACAATAAGATATCACCACACCCCTATTAGAATGGTTAAAATCCAAAACACTGGCAGCATCAAATGCTGACAAGGAATGTAGAGCAACAGGAATCCTCATTGCAAAGTGGGAATGTAAAATAGTACAGCCACGTTGGATTAGCTCCTTACAAAGATAAACATACTCTTACCATATAATCCAGCAATCGTGCTTCTTGATATTTACCCAAAATGACCTGAAAATTTATGTCCACATAAAAATCTGCACATGAATGTTTATAGTAGTTGTTTTCAAAGTTACTAAAACTTGGAAGCAACCAAGGTGACTGAGAAAACACACTGTGGTACATCCATTCAATGGAATACTATTTGGCAATAAAAAATGAGCTATCAAGCCATGAAAAGACATGGAGGAAACTTAAATGCATATTGCTAAGTGGAGGACACCAATCCTTCCTTCATACTGTAGGCTACATACTATATGATTCCAACTATATGACATTCGGGAAAAGCCAACTATGGAAAAGTAAAAGGTCAGTCAATAGTTGCCAGGGGTTTGAGGGAAGGAGAAAGGTGAATAGGTAGAGAGCACAGAGGAATTTTTTTTTTTTTTTGAGACAGAGTCTTGCTCTGTCGCCATGTTGAAGTGCAGTGGCGCGATCTTGGCTTACTGCAACCTCCACCTCCCAGTTCAAGCAATTCTCCTGCCTCAGCCTCCCACACCCAGCTATTTTTTGTATTTTTAGTAGAGACAGGGTTTCACCATATTGGCCAGGATGGTCTCAATCTCTTGACCTCGTGATCCACCAGCCTTGGCCTCCCAAAGTACTGGGATTATAGGCAGGAGCCACCATGCTCAGTCAAGCACAGAGGATTTTTTAGGGCAATGGAACTACTCTGTATGATATTGTAATGGTGGATACATGACATTAGACATTTGTCAAAACCCACAGAATGTACAACCCCAAGAGTGAACCCTAAAGCAAACTATGAACTTTTGTTAATAATAATGTATAAGGCTGGGCACGGTGGCTCACGCCTGTAATCCCAGCACTTTGGGAGGCCAAGGCAGGTGGATCACAAGGTCAGGAGTTCAAAACCAGCCTGGCCAACATGGTGAAACCCCATCTCTGCTAAATATACAAAAATTAGCCTGGTGTGGTGGTGCGCACCTGTAATCCCAGCTATTCAGGCGGCTGAGGCAGGAGAATCACTTGAACCCAGGAGGCGGAGGTTGCAGTGAGCCAAGATCGCACCACTGCACTCCAGCCTGGGCGACAGAGTGAGACTCTGTCTCAAATAATAATAATAATAATAACGTACCAATATTGGCTCATCAGTTTTAGCAAATGTATCACATGTTAATAATAGAGGAAACTGTAGTAGGGTGAGGGTGTTTATGGAAACTCTGTGCACTTTCCACCCAATTTTTGTGTAAACCTAAAACAGTTCAAAAAAATAAAGTCTAGGGTTGGATATGGTGGCTCATGCCTGTAATCCCATCACTTTGGGAGGCCAAGATGGGAGGATCACTTGAGCCTAGGAGTTTGAGACCAGTCTAGGCAACATAGGGAGATCCCGTCTCTACAGAGAATTTAAAAATTAGCTGGGTGTGGTGGTGCATGGCTGTGGTCCCAGCTACTCGGGGAGCTGAGGCGGGAGGTCAAGGCTGTAGTGAGCCATGATCACACCACTGCACTCCAACATGGGCAACAGGGAGAGATCCTGTCTCATAAAATAAACAGACAAAAAATAAAAATAAAGTCTCTATGTTTTTATTAAAGAAATGGAAATACCGATATATGCTACATCATGTATGAACCTTGAAAACATCATGCTAGTGAGAAGTCAATCACAGAAGGCCACATTTTGTATGATTCCTTTTATATGAAATGTTCAGAACAGGAAAATCTACAGAGACAGAAAGTAGATTAGTGGTTGTTTGGTGATGGGGAATGGGGACACTGGGGGGTTATGGCTAAGGGGTATAGGGTTTCTTTTTGGAGTTGATATGATTTGGCTCTGTGTCCCCACCCAAATCTCATCTTGAATTGTAATCCCCACATGTCGAGGGAGGGACCTAGTGGAAGGTGATTGGATCATGGGGGCAGTTTATCCCATGCTGTTTTCATGATAGTGAGAGAATCCTCACGAGGTCTGATGGTTTTATAAGTGTTTGACAGTTCCTTCTTCACACGTACTCTCTCTCTCCTGCCATCATGTAAGACGTGCCGGCTTCCCCTGCCACCATGTAAGTTTCCTGAGGCCCCTACAGCTATGCAAAACTGTGAGTCAATTAAACTTATTTTCTTTATAAATTACCCAGATTCTGGCAGTTCTTTATAGCAGTGTGAAAACGGACAGGAGCAATGAAAAATATTCTAAAATTGATTGTGGTGATGATTGAACACTATGGGTATACTAAAAGCCATTGAATTCTATACTCTAAAGGGGTGAATTGTATGGTAAATGAATTATATCTCAATAAAGCTGTTTAAAATGACAAAAAAATAGACCCCCCCCCCCATACACACACTTGTGTAGCCTTAGAATGTTCACACAAAGGTCCTACAAAAAACTGGTAACAGTGGAGAGCCCCAGTGGAGATCTGGGGAACTGAGGATAAGCAGTGAGAAAGAGACAGTTTTCACTGTATAACCTCTTGTGTCACTTGAAGGTTTTATCCTATGCATGCATTACATACTTCAAAATTCTCCTCAAATACTATCACTTCCCAAAAGCCTACCTTGCTGTCCCTTACTTCTCTCAAACAACAATCTCTCTATGCTATCTCCCAAAATAAGACACAGAGAAAATCAAACCTAAAACCTGGCCAAACAAAATCTAAAGAAAGCAAGAAAAAAATAAAATAAATGCCAAAACCCACACAGAAAGGAATTCCGTAAGTATATCCACTCAATGGAATATTTTGTGGCCATTTAAATGATGTTTATAAAAATTTTAATGGGAAATGTTTATGTGAAAATGGCAGTATGTAATTGAACATACAGCATGATCCCAAATATGGTTTTTCTAGGCCTGGATAAAAGCCTAAATACACCAAGATGCTAACACTGGTTGTATTTAGACGGTAGGAAGTTTTTCTTTCCCTAAATTTTCATCAATGAACACATTACTTCCGGTGGGACAGAAGTCATCATTAGTTTGTTCAAGGCTCCTCTCTTGATTCCTTTTGCTTGTTAATTCTATTTTTTCTCCTGTATTTCTACTCCCTTTACACCCAAAGACAAACATTTCAATGTATTTAATGAATTTTACTTCTAACATCAGAAACATTTGCACATGTGTATATATTTTAAGGAGTTCCTAAGAATTTTTTGAGACAGGGTCTTGCTCTGTCACCCAGGCTGGAGTGCAGTAGTGTGATCTCGGCTCACTGCAGCCTCCACCTCCCAGGCTCAAGTGGTCCTCCCACCTTGGCCTCCCAAGTAGTTGGGACTACAGGCGTGTGCCACCACACCTGGATAATTTTTGTTGTTACTATACAGACGGGGTCACAATATATTGTCCAGGCTGGTCTCAAGCTCTTGTCTTCAAGTAATCCACCCGCCTAGGCCTCCCAAAGCACTGGGATTACAGGTGTGAGCCACCGGGCCCAGGCTCTTTTTTTTTTTTTTTTTTAATATGTAAAAAGTGCCCCGTCTGGCCTGGCATTCTAGCTCTGGGCCATCCACTGCACAATGTCACAGTAGGTGTTCAAAATATAATTTCTTCTCTCTCTTCTACCTTGACAGTTATTTCTGTAAGACCCAGGTTCCAGGCACGACTTCGCCATTAACTACCCTGTTGTCCAAAGGGAATGCTGAGAGGACGGGACAATGTGAAAAGTGACGGAGTTGATCAGAGTTGGGCGCCCACCACATCGGTACTTAGCTGTGTAGCTTTGGCGAGTCACCTAAGTCTCCCTGTGCCTGAGTTTTCTTACCTATCAGGGGGAGGGGAAATAATATCACATACTTCATAAGGCTCTCACTTTCTACCCCCACTTCTACCATGCCTCCCTGCTGAAGACCTATCTGGTTTGGGCTGCTCGGCCACCTTACCCTGCGTCAGCTGACACAAGCCACGCCCCCATAAGCCAAGACCCGGGGCGCAGGGAAAACTGTTGCTAGGCAAGAAGTGACGTCACGCAGGCCCTCGGGCTAGAGTGCGCAATCACAGAGCAGAAAAGAAATTTCATTCGTCATCCAGCCATTCATGCTCCTGGATTCCTTCAATGAATATTCGCCGACCCTTCCTTTTGGGACCATCCAGGTGCTGGGCTTTGCTGGAGACAGAATTCCTGCCCTCAGGGAGCTTCCTGTCTGAAAGGAGAGAGCCCCAGACAACAATTCTGCACGGTGCAGGAGCAGAGGGGCGCTCTGGGAGCCCAGATGACGGGATGCCATCCAACTTGGGAACAAACATAGGCTGCATGAATAAAGTGACACTTGAACAGCTGAGTTAATGGGGTTTGGGTATCAGTGTGAAAGGCCTTCCGTGCAGAAGACATTGCAAAGACACCTAGGGAAAAACAAAACAAAACAAAACAAAACTCGTGCAGTCTAGGAAACACTTGTAGTTAGTTGCACTTATAGTTATGTGCTCAGTGGTCAGAGCACAGGGTATGAGGCCAAGAGTGGCAGGTGATGAGACTCAAGAGGTCTGGCAAGGGCCAGAACTTATGTGACCTTAATTACCAATCAAGCAGCTAGACTTTACCCTGTGGGGTATGGAGTGTCATAGAAGGAAAGGTTGTGTTGACTCGCATCAATGCCCTCTCACTGGTGGTGTGCCGAATATTAGGTTGAAAATGGCCAGTCTGGAAGCTAGGGAGTAGATTTGGGGTCATTCATGTGAGGGATGTTGAGACTGGAACAGGATAGTGGCAGAAGATGAGGAAAGAAGGTAGATTTGACATACAAAAAGGAGAGACTCAACTGGACTTGGTGAGGAATCAGCTATGAGGAGACAGGAGAATTTTAGGCTGCACATAAGGCAGAGAACACAGAGGAAATTGCACAAGTTTAAGGGGGTGATTAAGACAAAGATGAGTGCCAGAGGAACTCTGAGCGCTGAGAAATCAGTGTGGGATAGAATGGGCAGAAACATGTAAAATGAGGAGGATCATTATGAGGAGGAGGGATTCGGGCTAAGACTCACTGTGTGACTTTGGGCCAGTCACTGTTTTTCTCTGGTCCTTTAGGTTTCCACCTGCTAAACTGGGAGATGGAGAATGATAATTGGGAGGAATGAATTACATGAGAATGTTCAAGAAATGCCTAGCCCTGTAGGCAATATGGATGGGAAGCATGTGACAGGTGTGTTTGGTCCAGGGTGGGGTGGCGCTGGGTTGCCATTTGGGCAACAGCAATGCCACAGGCAGGAGGACACACATACATGCAGAAAAAAGAGGGCGCAGGGGAGGGGAAATGTGACCTGGACACATGCGTGTTGGATTTGAGGAGCTCAAAGGCCAAAGCAGTCAAATCAATGTTACCCTGGGAGGCCCTGTCTTGGCAGTCAGCAGAGAGGGGCTTCTCTGGACCATGACTCCTAGACTGCCACTTCCTCAGGAAATACCCAGGTCTGTGAGGCCCGAGTCCTCTGGGTTTTGATCCCAAGTCACCGCCAGAATTGCTGTGTGAAGCTGAGTCTGTTCTGAACCACTCTGGGTCCAGGTTCTTCATATGAACAACACAAAAAGGCATGTGTGTGTTGGTGGGGAGGTGGACGAAACATTTCCAAAGGTCCCCTCCTGGTTTGTTATGCTTCAGTTCCATGGCCCTAAGTCCTTTTTAGAAAAGTCTAGTCCTGTCTCTGACTTGCTGTGTGGTGTTGAGCCAGCTGCTGGACCTCTCTGGCCCTCTTTTCATATCTGAAATATCAGGAGATTGGGGAGGAGAGTCTCCAACGTCCAATGATTCTCCCTAGAGGACGGTCACTCTCATCTCCAGCTGAAAGCTTCAGACAAATCAGAGGAAAGTGAGGCGCTGGTCACAGACCACCCCCCTTCCAAATCTTCTGTCTTCTCCCACCGCCCTCCCCTCCGCACTGTCAGGAGCTTGCAGCACTGGCTTGCTTGCCAAACTTGTTGCCATGACAACGGGTTACAAATAACTCAGATGCAGACGAAGATTTTAACCCAAGAGCTGCTGGGCCAAGGGCTTCTTGCTCCCTCCTCAGACCAGACTGAGGGAACAATCTCATAGATTCTCACAAGATGGTCAAGGTTTCTCAATGTCACAAGAAGAAGTCCTGGCATTCCAGGCCCTCCAAAACCCTGATTCAAATCTTTCCAATCACATTTGCCGCTTGCTTCCATTAAAAAGCGATCACTCCAAAAAAATTAGCCGGGCATGGTGGCACGCGCCTGTAGTCCCAGCTACTCAGGAGGCTGAGGCAGGAGAATCGCTTGAACCCGGGAGGCAGAGGTACAGGGAGCTGAGATCGTGCCACTGCACTACAGCCTGGGTAACAGAGTGAGACTCCATCTCAAAAAAAAAAAGTGATCACTCCTATTTTTTTTGACACCTACTGTATACCAAGCCCTGTGTTGGATGCTTTACATACAGTATCTAAGGAAATCTCCCCAGAACCCTATCAGGTAGACATGACTATTCTACCTGGGACTATATTTTACCTGGAACATTATTTTATAGAGAAGAAAATTGAGGCCCATGGATATGAATTGAGCAAGGAGGTCCAAAGAGTCAGAATTCGAACGGGTGCAGTGGTTCACACCTGTAATCCCAGCACTTTGGGAGGCCGAGGCAGGTGGATCACCTGAGGTCAGGAGTTCGAGGCCAGCCTGGCCAACATGGTGAAACCCCATCTCTACTAAAGATACAAAAAATATTAGTTGGGCGCAGTGGTGGTTGCCTGTAATCCCAGTTACTTGGGAGGCTGAGGCAGGAGAATCGCTTGAACCTGGGAGGCGGAGGTTGCAGTGAGCCGAGATCACGCCATTGCACTCTAGCCTGGGCAACAAGAGCAAAACTCCATCTCAAAAAAAAAAAAAAAAAAAAAAAAAAAAGGAGTCAGAATTCAAACCCAAACCCGTCAGATTCCCAAACCCAGGCTTTTTCTATTGCCAGTGGTTCGCAAATGTTGGTCTACAGACTTGGTGTTTCCAGAAAATCTGGAGCAGTTGAAATTCAGATAGTACTGCCATTCAAGAAGGTGGAATGCATTTGTCTCCTCTAATTCCTAAGACTCCACAAAATAAAAGGATCAAGGGTATAAACTCACAACTCCAAAGAAAACGGGAGGAGCTCCTATCAATGGGAGAGAGATTTCAACAACTTTCTGGCAAGCAGAAAGGGGGTGGGAGGGATGGTAACTGAGAAAGCAGGGCAGGGAAAGGCATGAGCAGAGTCCACATGTGGGAAGAGATCCACTGGGAGAGAGCTCATCTACCCTGCCAAATCCTGGAGAGGTGCAGTAAAGGTATCCTGATGGTGGGAGCAAGACATAAAGCCTCAAACATAATTGAAAGTGTGTGAAAGTGTCTGTTGGAACAGTTAATCTCCCCCAACTCATGTTGGAACAGTTAATTTCCCCCTTATCTCCCCCATGCTCATGGGTAGAAATCACACCAGCCAACAAGTATCTACACTCCAGCAAAATATCAGCGGGTTCTCCAAAGAAACCAAACAGTCCCAAAGCAAAGGCCTCTATTTTCCATACTTAGGGGTCCTCCAGCAGATTGTACAGGTCCTTACTCAGTCACTTTAAAGGGACTTGACAAACACCTGCCCTTACACAGGGCTCCAAATTAATCAACTTTTTATTTTTAAAATAGAGACCAGGTTTCTCCGTATTGCCCAGGCTGGTCTCAAACTCCTGGGCTCAAGCGATTCTCCCACCTTGGCCTCCAAAAGTGCAATGATTACAGGTGTGAGCCACCATGTCCGGCTCAACTTTTTATTGTGTTCTTCTTAAATCAATGGGCCAGGCTGGGCGCGGTGGCTCACGCCTATAATACCAGCACTTTGGGAGGGCGAGACAGGTGAATCACCTGAGGTCAGGAGTTTGAGAGCAGCCTGGCCAACATTGTGAACCATGTCTCTACCAAAAATACAAAAATTAGCTGGGCATGGTGGCAGGCAACTGTAATCCCAGCTACTTGGGGGAGGCTAGGGCATGAGAATCGCTTGAACCCAGGAGGTGGAGGTTGCAGTGAGCCAAGAGTGCGCCACTACACTCCAGTCTGGGGGATAGAGCAAGACTCTGTCTTAAAAAAAAAAAAAAAAAAATCAATGGATTGATAGGTTTGAACATTTGTGAAGAAAAAAGATTTATGAACAAACTGATGAAACAAATGGGAAAAACTAAGACTAGGCACATTTCAAGTGTGGGAAAAGACCAAGCAATTATTAAAATCAGGAATATAAAAAAATGAAAAAGTAATTATAGTATACTTCTTGGCTCTGTAGTGACTACTGATTTACTAGAAGTTGGGATATAAACATATTGGAAGAATGAAGGGAGGGAAAGTAGGTGTGTGTGTGGAAGAGATAGAAAAGAGGTAAATCCTGTTCTACCATAAGATGTCAAGAGATAATGTCTCAAATTGCTAAATTAGGAAATAATGGTGGCCAGGCTCGGTGGCTCATGCCTGTAATCCCAGAACTTTGGGAGGCTGAGGTGGGCGGATCACTTGAGGTCAGGAGTTTGAGACTAGCTTGGCCAACATGGTGAAACCCTGTGTCTACTAAAAATACAAAAATTAGTTGGGTGTGGTGGCAGGCACCTGTAATCCCAGCTGCTCGGGAGGCTGAGGCGGGAGAAATGCTTGAACCTGGGAGGCGGAGGTTGCAGTGAGCCGAGATCGCGCCATTGCACTCCAGCCTGGGTGTCGCAGTGAGACAAGGAAGGAAGGAAGGAAGGAAGAGAGGGAGGGAGGGAGGGAGTGAGGGAGGGTATGATGAGGAACCATGGTGGTCCATCAGTTAAAAATCCTTTCAGCTACAAGTAACAAAAAACTCAACTGATAGTGGCTTAAACACATATGGCTTTATTTATTTTTTCAGTTAACAGGAACTGTGGCACGGGTTCAGCTGCTCAATGATGCCATCAAGAAATTGGGCTCTTTCTGACTTGCTCCCTTCACATGTTGTCTTCTTCCTCGTGCTCATCCCCACGTGGTCACAAGATGGCTATCACAGCTCCAGACGGCATGACTATATTCAAAGCAGAAAGAAAGAAGCAGACAACATCAGCTATGTGTGCCTCTGCTCAGGAAAGCAAATACTTTTTCAGAAGGCCCTCAGCCAAATATCTCACTGGCCAAAGCCAGGTCACGTAGTCATCCTTAGCTGCAAGGGAGGCTAAGAAAGTATCTGGCTCTTCAGCCTCTGAGTGGGAGGTGGCAAGGAACAAGGGATTTGGAAGTAGTTGCCTCTAGGGAGCAGGACCAGCAGTGGGAAGGAGTAGGACAGGATATTGCTGGGTTTTATTAGGTATATCTTAGCACTGTTTTATTTTTTTAAGTATGTATATGTATTCCTCTGATAAAAATTAAAAATTAGGCCGGGTATGGTGGCTCACACCTGTAATCCCAGCACTTTGGGAGGCCGAGGCGAGCGGATCACCTGAGGTCAGGAGTTTGAGACCAGCCTGGCTAACATGGTGAAACCCTGTCTGTATTAAAAATACAAAAATTAGCCAGGCATGGTGACAC
Source organism: Macaca fascicularis (assembly GCF_037993035.2). NCBI lineage: Eukaryota > Metazoa > Chordata > Mammalia > Primates > Cercopithecidae > Macaca > Macaca fascicularis. The sequence continues at coordinate 53,353,082 of NC_088395.1, forward strand.
ACGCCTGTAATCCCAGCTACTCCAAAGACTGAGGCAGGAGAATCGCTTGAACCCAGGAGGCCAAGGTTGCAGTGAGCCAAGATTGCGCCACTGCACTCTAGCTGGGCGACAGAACAAGACTTGTCTCAAAAATAATAAATAAAATTAAATTAAAATTAAAAAATAAAATGTTATGGTTTCTATGAAAAAAGAAATCTTAAAAATAAATGCTGGTAATAGTTTTCTATTTCCAGAGCAAAGGATAGCAATTCACCTTGGAAGCAAACTTACCAGAATACGCTCTTTACTTAGACTGAGGTATCTCAGGTATACATCTACTGATCTTAGAGACAATTGTGCTATCACTATTAACCTGAATGTGGCCGATGGAAACCAGGACAGCTCTGTGTAGCAGTTAACACTGGTTGACTGTGGTTAGACAGTCCTGGTGCAATTTCCTGTCTGCCATTTATTAGCTCTGTGACCCTGGGCAAATGACACCCGGGAGCTTCATTTTCCTTGTTTATGAAATGAAAGTAACTCAAGTGCCTGCCACAGAGTAAGCACTCAGCAGATATCCACCATGATTAGAATGTTAAATGTTCTGTGTACTGATATTATCTGGGTGTGCTTTATAGTACTATGCTTCCACTGAGTTAATTTTTTATCCTAAACATGAATTGGGACTAGATTCATGTTTAGTCCCAATTCATGTTGGGACTAAAATGCCCAACTGAAAATTGTTTGTTTTTGAGAGATATGTGTGCATATTTTTTCTCAGGCCTTTGCTCACAGAAGATACCCCATTGGGACCACATCAGGAGACATGCAGATTTGAATTGCTATTGACTCCTGTTGGAGGAAGCACTGTAAAAAGGAATGAGGCTGGATTGTTGGCCCTACTACATACATGGTTATTTAACTTTAAAACAACCTACTCTGTGACATGTGCTGCTGAGTACTGTGATGGCCTCTTATGGGCTACGGAGCCGAGATCACCACTGTGAGGCAGGTGTGTTAGAATCCCAGAAAGAAAATTGATATGGCGAGTGTTACATGGGAGCAGGAAATGCAGTTGGCCTGGGAGTAGAGAATGCGAAAATGGCCTCCTCTCTTTGATGCCACGGTGAGAGCTGGAGACCTGGATTGCCGGCAGGGAGCACATGGCGAGAGCCATATGGTGGTGGAAGACAATCTTGCCCACACATGGTATGAAACTGGGAGGTTATGGAGAGGGACAGCCAGTAGGCAGTGTTCCTCAGAAAGGCATAAGTGACCTTCTCCTGGAGAGGTTATATCTGGTATCCTTTGAAATGTTTCCTGTCTGGCCTGATAATTATCTTCTGTTATCTGTAAGATGCCAGCAAAGTTCTATTAAGTACACATACATAGACGATACTTCATCCATTAAAAAAAAGAAGAAAAGGATGCTATGAAAGGGCATCTTTGGAGAATAAGAATGCTGAGAAATGAAAAATGACTGCCAAAATAAAGGTGTCCAGCAGAAGATAAAGTCAAAACAAGGTCCCATAATATAGAATTTAAAAAAACAAAAGACATGGAAAATACATATGTGAGAAGATAATCATCCAGGAGATCCAATATCCAACTGACAGGAGTTCTAAAAAGAACGGAGAAAGTAAGCAAAGAAATAAAACAGCAACTTCTCAGAGCAGGGGGACACGAGTCTTCAGATTGAAAGGGCCCACCCACCAGGTGCCCAGCAAAGTAGATGAGGGAAAACCCCACTGCTGGGCACATCATTGTGACATTTCAAAACACTAAGTATGAAGAAAAAAAATTAAGCTTCCAGATGTAGAGAAAACAGGTTGCCAGCAAAGGAATGACAATAATATTAGCATGTGACTTTTAATCAGCGACACTACAGTCTAAAGCAGTATCTTCAAAATTCAGAGGAAAAACTGTTTCTAACATAGAATTCTAAAGCCAAACTATCATTGAAATATGAAGGTAAAATAATGACTACATATTCAGATATGTAAAGACCCCAAAATTTACCTTTCTTAAGAAGTTACTCGAGGATGTTCTCCAACAAAATGTACGATGTGGCCAGGTGCAGTGGCTCACGCCTGTAATCCCAGCACTTTGGGAGGCTGAGGCAGGCGGATCAGGAGGTCAAGAGATGGAGACCATCCTGGACAACATGGTGAAACCCCATCTCTACTAAAAATACAAAAATTAGCCAGGCGTGGTGGTGTGCACCTGTAGTCCCAGCTACTCAGGAGGCTGAAGCAGGAGAATCGCTTGAACCCTGGAGGCGGAGGTTGCAGTGAGCCAAGATCACATCACTGTACTCCAGCCTGGGTGACAGAGTGAGACTCCGTCTCAAAATGGTGTGATCTCAGCTCACTGCAACCTCTGCCTCCTGGGTTCAAACGATTCTCCTGCCTGAGCCTCCCGAGTACCTGGGATTATAGGCATGTGCCACCACGCCTGGCTAATTTTTTGTATTTTTAGTACAGACAGGGTTTCTCAATGTTGGTCAGGCTGGTCTCGAACTCCCGACCTCAGGTGATCTGCCCGCCTGGGCCTCCCAAAGTGCTGGGATTACAGGTGTGAGCCACTGCGCCCAGCCTAGAAAAGAGATTTATTGTGAAGTTATCAGGTAGCTCATAGAAGTCTGGAGAATCAGGCTGAGAACATGGAGTGGGAGCGAGGAAGGCAGGCAGCAGGAACCACAGCTAAGGGTCCACTGTAGAAACAGCCTGGTTAGAAAGCTGCTGTTGGCACTGCTCCCCACACCGCTCCTACCAGTGGACCTTATCCTACTGGCACATGCCCCTGCAAAGGAGCTCCAACCATCCTCACATGTGTTGTTTTGGTTTATTTGTTGTGGACTTCAGAGTTTAATCATAATCTGCAATTCATGGCACATTATCACCAGTTCACTGAAGGCTGCTCTTTTACTTTATTTGTTCTATTCTTCTTCTTCCCCATCAGTCCCTATCCTCACTCTCATTCTCCTGCCCAACTTAGTGAGCCTCTCCAGTGTAATTAATGTATGTATACTTTCAATCCATCTTCCATATGTTTATTTATATGCATATCCATGAAAATACACAGTGTTGTTTTACATTTCTGTAAATGGAATTGTGCTATAAATACTATTCTGTTTCTTACTTTTTTCTCTCAATGCTGGGGATTTTAGAGATCTATCCATGTGGCTATATGTAAATCTAGTTTATTACTTTTGTTTTATAGTTTTCCATCCTATGAATATTCAGTTTGTTTATCCTGTCCTATGGTGGTGAACACCTGATTGCTTCTGATTCCTCACTACCACAAACAGTGCTGCCATGAACAACCTCAACTATATTTTCTTAAGACCTGTGTGAGAATTTCTCTGGAATATATGCCCAGAAGCAGGACTGCTGGGTTGTAGGGTATTCACATACTTAATTTCATGGGTGCTGCCAAACTCTCTCTGGAATACCCGTGCCAGTTTACATTCCAACTCACGGTTGCCCTTTTCCTCACATCCTCATCAGCCCTTGATAACATCTGGCTTTCTACATGTTACCATTGCTGTAGTGACTTCTCACCATTATTTTAATTTCATTTCTCTAATTATTGGCAGAGTTGAAAAAGCTCTTAATATATTCAAGTTTCCCCTTGCATAAACTCAAGTTTCCCCTTCTATAAATTACTCTTCATATCCTATGCCCATTTTCTTATTGGGTTTACTATCTTCCTTATATATTCTCCTAATCTATCATCCTTTTGTTAATTTTGTATATTCCTGCCTTCTTTTTGTTGCTGGTTCCAGATTCAAGGCCATGAACAGAGTATTCAGCCCTTGTTGCCTGGCGGGCTGGGAAAGAAAATACCTGACCACCATCAGTTTCCATAGTGGGAAATAGGGCCATGCCTCCCAATTTGGGAGGGATTCCCCCAAAAAACAGAATGGGAAATTAGATGCTAGAGAACAGTAGAGTTCACTCCTTTGGTCATCCAACATCCACACATAGCCTTCCTCCCGTACTTATGCTTTTAAAAAAAGCTTCCACCTAATACAGTGCAAATATACCTCATATAAACCAAACATGCACCCATCCCCTTTCCAGAGTGAAAAAACTGAAAACATAAATTAGAATGCTTTCAGGGGCAAGCAATAGAAAACCCAACTCAAGCCGTCTTGAATAGTAAATGCAATTCATTGGCTCACTTAACTGAAGAGTCCACGGGCAGGGAGACTTCAGGCATGGCATGATCCGGAATATGGTTCCATTTCTGTGATTCTCTTGGCTCCACCTCCTCCATTTTTCAGCTCCATCCTCAGGTAGGCCTTCCGCATGTTCACAAGATGGCTAACAGCAGCAACCAGGCTACATGCTTCTTTGTTCTTATCCAAGGGAAGATAGGTCATCTCCTCCCTCAAAAGCTGAATAAAAGTCCTAAGCCTCATTGTGATTGGGTCATCCCTGAACCAGTCATCACTGTGGCTAGGAGGGTGAAATTACTCAGATCAGTTTATACCAATAAAGGCCTACACCTAGAGCTGGTGGTGGGGTGAATCCCACTCACATCCCATAGTTGTTACACAGCGGGAGAGGAGTGGAATGGATGCTGCAGAACAACTACAATGTCCACTACAAGGGAGTAAACTAAGAAAGAGGAAGATATGGGGTCCAAGAAAGATTGGGTCCAACCCAGAATAATGAAGGGACGTCCCAGGATGACAGCTGCACCGCAGGCCTACAGAGCAATCAGTCCAAATTGGAACAGGAAGACGGAGGACTCCAGGAAGAAGGTATCTGGGAAAAAAGGGGATTCAAATGATTTTATACTTTCCTTGAGAATTTGGAATAACTTAAGAAGGTGATAAAGTCAGACAATGCAAGGAAAAAAAGAAAGACAATTAGAAACTCTAAGGAAAAAAAGCTGTATAAGAAAAGCAATGTAATCCTAATATACTAATTGGATCTTTCTGGAACAATATTTACATCATCATCATAATGTAAACACTTTATTGCCCTTAAACTTTTAGAATGACCTACTGGCAAAGTATGGATGACTTAATTATGGTTATAGAACAGAGTGTAAATATTATTAACCTTGTTAATATAAAAGTAAAAGTGCAGATGACAAGTTACAAGAGAGAAAAGGGAGAGTAAGTCTATTAGTTAAAGGTAGAAAGATAAGGAATAGAGGATATATAATTAGTGACATGGCTATATTGGAGGCATGGGAAAGGCATTTGTGTGGTATAAATAGCAGGAAGTTAATAGAGAATGACTAAAATTGAACAATAAAAGTTGATAAATAGAAAAATCTGTACATTGGCTGAGCACGGTAGCTCACGCCTGTAATCCCAGCACTTTGGGAGGCCAAGACGGGCGGATCACCAGAGGTCAAGAGTTCAAGACCAGCCTGGCCAACATGGCGAAACCCCATCTCTACTAAAAATACAAAAATTAGCTGAGTGTGGTGGTGCATGCCTGTAATCCCAGCTACTCGGGAAGCTGAGGCAGGAGAATCACTTGAATCTAGGAGGCAGAGGTTGTAGTGAGCCAAGATCATGCCACTGAACTCCAGCCTGGGTGACAGAGCAACACTCCGTTTCAAAAATAAAAAAGAAGAAAAATCTGTATATTATTCAGAGATAAAAAGATAATTACTGGAAAAAACAAACAAACAAACAAAAAAAACAAACAAAAAAAACAAACAAAAAAAACCCCAAACAGTTAAAAGTAGACTAGTAGATTTCCAGGTCAAGATGATAGACTTACCATGTGTTTTTCTCCACTTCCTCCTGAGACCCTGCTAAAATCATTGTAAAGGATTAAAAAGGGTATAAATACACAATGATGAAGAGAGTGGGAACAGGTCCATCAGCAAAAGAGAGATTTCAACAAATTTCTGGAAGATAGGAAGTAAATGGAGGAATGGTGACTGATGGAGCATGGTGGAGGAAGCCACAGCCTGGAGTATGCATGGAGGTGATGCTTCAGAGGAAGAAGTTGCTCTTTCTCTGCAGAAGCCTGGAGTGTCTTGGTCTTGACAATGCCAGGTATGATGAAGGATGGGAGTCAAATGTGGGGCTGAAAATAGGGAGTTTAATGGGAAGGCTGCATATCAAACCATGAATCCTCCTTCCCCTCCCTTGTGCACAATTCACAGCAGCCAGGTATCTACCCATTAGGCAAAAACCAAAGGGTTCTTCGCTAAGGCAATTGAACAACCTCAGAGAAAAGACGTTAGCATTCTGGCATTCAGGGACTCTGCAGCATAGCAAGTTAGCTCTCTAGTCATCCTAAAGGAAGGCCACCAGTTGCCTAACCCTGCCCCCATACACAGAGCTTCTGATCAGATTTTTATTGCTACATTCTTAAATATCAGCAAACAACTATGGATCACTAGGCATTTGAGAAAAGACTGCAACTTGAAAGAGACCAAAATAAGTAAACAAGGGAAAAAATAATCCAAATGAAATAGATATCTCAAAGGACAGAAAGAAATATAAAAATACCCTCTCTATCATTTTCAGATTCAAGATGATAGTACATCCATAAAACAAGAACAGCATGCAATAAGAAAGGAAAAGAGAACAAGAGTGAATACTAAGAAATTTAAAATGTGATTGCCACATGAAAAGACATGCAATAGAAGGGTTGAAAGATACAGTTAAGTCTTCTCTCAAAAAGTAAACAAAAACGAAAGGAAGAGAGGGACAAAGCTAGGGAGGGAGGGAGGGAAAGAGGAAGGGAGCGAGAGATGGAAAATAGGAGAGTGGATAAAAAATTACAAAAGATAAATTCAGGAGATCTAACATCGAACATTAAGGATTTCCAGAAAGAGAGAATAAAGGAAATGGAGAAAAGGAATATGTCTTTAATTACAAAGACATACTATGTGAGAATTTCTCAGAGTTAAAAGACTTCTAGGCCGGGCGCGGTGGCTCAAGCCTGTAATCCCAGCACTTTGGGAGGCCGAGACGGGTGGATCACGAGGTCAGGAGATCGAGACCATCCTGGCTAACACGGTGAAACCCCGTCTCTACTAAAAAATACAAAAAAACTAGCCGGGCGAGGTGGCGGGCATCTGTAGTCCCAGCTACTCGGGAGGCTGAGGCAGGAGAATGGCGTGAACCCGGGAGGCGGAGCTTGAGGTGAGCTGAGATCTCGCCACTGCACTCCAGCCTGGGTGACAGAGCAAGACTCTGTCTCAAAAAAAAAAAAAAAAAAAAAAAAGACTTCTAAATGAAGGGATGTAACAAATGACCAGCACAATGAATGACAAAAGATCTGAAACCTAAACACATAATTATTAAGTTTCAGAATACCAAGAATACAATTCTGAAAAAATAACAGGAGGCCAGTCGCGGTGGCTCACGCCTGTAATCCCAGCACTTTGGGAGGCCGAGGCGGGTGGATTACCTCAGGTCAGGAGTGCAAGACCAGCCTGGCCTACATGGTGAAACCTCATCTCTACTAAAAATACAAAAATTAGCTGGGTGTGGTGGCAGGCGCCTGTAATCCCAGCTACTCGGGAGGCTGAGGCAGGAGAATCGCTTGAACCCGGGAGGTGGAGGTTGCAGTGAGCCGAGATCACACCATTACACTCCAGCCTGGGGAACAAGAGCGAGACTTCGTCTCAAAACAAACAAACAAACAAACAAACAAAAACAAAAACAATAAAACAGGAGAAGGGATGGATGGAGTAGAAGTACTTTTCCCTATGCTTCCCACCAAATACAGCTAAAATTGAACTTGGACATTATGTATAAACACAAAAATCTGAAAGGTGGACAGAAGGCAACAAACCGGGTAGGGAACTTGGTAGCAGAGAAGTGACATACTGGTGAGTTCCCTGAGTTTGTTTTTTGTCTCATATATCCCAGACTTAGGGCTAGAGAAGCCAACAATTAGATAATAACTGCTCTAACACCACAGAAGAAAGCTGTAGTCCCACTCCTATCCACCAGCAAAGGCCAAGAGGGAAGCTTAGACTTCTACCCTTGCTAGCTGTAACTGGTTGTCCCCTCCCTTTCTGCTGGGGTGGTGTCAGAGAAGGTTGCACAGGCAGCTGGAACTCCCACTCCCACCTAGCAGTAACTAGGAAACCCTCCCCGTGAGGTATCAATAGAGAGTGAGTGGGGAATCTGGACTTCTACTCCCACCTGGCAGTAATGAGGCAATGTGCCCTCTCCATTGCCAGAGTGGTATCTGAGGAAGCAAGCTAAAATCGAGTATTTAAATAGCTCCAACATCTCACAACGCAATACCAAAAATGCCCAGTTTCAATCAAAAATCACTCATCAAACCAAGAACCAGGAAAATCTCAACTTGAATGAGAAAAGATGCTCAATAAACACCAACATTGAGATGACAGAAATGTTAAAATTATCTGACAAGAGCTTTTAAGGAACTATCATAAAAATGCCTCAACAATTTGCTTAAACATGCTTAAAACAAGTAGGAACTGTCAGCAAAAAAATAGACGACATGAAGAAGAACCAAAGGGGAATTTTAGAACTGACAAATACAAAAAAATCAAAAACCTCAACAGATAGGCTAACAGCAAAATGGAGAGGACAGAGGAAAAAAATCAACGATCTTGAAGATAGAACAATACGAATTACTCAATCTAGAAAACAAACCGGGGGTTGGGGGGTGGGAATGAACAGAGCCTCAGGGACCTGTGAGGCTACTATAAAAGATCTAACATTTGTGTCACTGAGGTCCCAAAAAGAAGAGAAAAAGTGATGGGGAAAGTTAATTATAAAGCAATGAGACTCAGACTGCTATCACGCATCTTATCATCAAAACTGAATGCTAGAAGAAAGTGAAACAATACCTTCAAAGTTCTGAGGGAAAATGACATTGCTCTTCAAACTTTATAGCCAAGTGTGAGGATGGAATAAAAATATTTTCACCATCCTGGCTAACACAGTGAAACCCTGTCTCTACTAAAAATACAAAAAATTAGCCAGGCGTGGTGGTACACGCCTGTAGTCCCAGCTACTCAGGAGGCTGAGGCAGGAGAATCGCTTGAACCCGGGAGTCGGAGATTGCAGTGAGCCGAGATCGCACCACTGCACTCCGGCCTGGGTGACAGAGCGAGTCTTTGTCTCAAACAAACAAACAAAAAATATTTTCAGACATGCAAAGACTCAGGAAGTCTACTTCCTATACAACCTTTCTGAGAAACTTACTTGATGATGTGCTCCATCGAAACAATGGAACAAGCAAACAAACAAAACGAAAACCTTGGGAATGAGCAAACAGTGGATATAACCACAGAAAGCAGTGAAGAGAAGCCACAAGATGACAGCTATGCATCAGATCTTAGAAAGCAACTAGTTAAGATTTGAAAAGGAGATTGAGGGCTCTGGGAAGGTCTCCTGAGGGGCAAAAAGTAGACTTGATTGAATTCCTAATGGAGATTTTGAGGGGAAAAAAAAAAAGGAATATATGATAAAGAGGAAAAACAGAATTAGAAACTTCAGAAAAAACAGAAAGCTGCTACAAGGAAAAAGCATAAAAAAGTACATTGCTTTGCTCTGCAATGAAGAATACATAGTCATATTAACAGCTGTTTATTGCTTTTCAACTTTTAGAACCCAACTATAGACAAACATAAAAAAACTCGATTATGATTATGGAACAGAATTTAACGTTATGTTTTGACAATATAAAAGACCAGATGACAGAAGCTGGGAGGTTAATGGTGAGAAAGGGGGCTATAGGAAAGGATATTCTCTCATCTAACAAAGTTCTAGTTTAGAAGTATTGTCTGTAGTTCATGGAACAGGAAATAAAGGCATTATTCAATAACCCACAGAAAAAACTAAACTATACTAGAAGCAGGAAGGAGTTGAACTTGATATAAATTATCTAAATCCTCATCTCTCAGCCCGAGCGCAGTGGCTCACGCTTGTAATCCCAGCACTTTGGGAGGCCGAGGCAGGTGGATCACGAGGTCAGGAGTTTGAGACCAGCCTGGCCAACATCATCAAACCCCGTCTCTACTAAAGATTCAAAAATTAGCTAGGCTTGGTATCGCACACCATTAGTCCCAGCTACTGGGGAGGCTGAGGCAGGAGAATCGCTTGAACCCAGGAGGCAGAGATTGCAGTGAGCCGAGATCGAGCCATTGCACTCCAGCCTGGGCAACAAGAGTGGAACTCTTGTCTCAAAAACACACACACACACACACACACAAATTAAAAAAAAAAAAAAAAGAAAGAAAGAAATCCTCATCTCTCATAGCAGGACATCAACGGGTAATGTCTGAAAGTAATGATTTTTTAAATGCCCACATATTATGGAGGTATGGAGATAAAAATCAGAATAAATAACTAAAAGTGGTTGCGAAAAGTGAGAGTGGGGGTGGGGATGTGTGGGGCAGTAGACTTTTGCTTTTCACGAGTCCGTCTGTAGTGATTTGACTTTACTGATTTGAGTTTTCTAAATAAGGTACATGGATTACTTCTATTTTAAAACGAGAAAAAAATTTTAAAAAGGATACTCCTGCCCACAACCCTCCTCCCCCCAAATTCCCTTATCCCTCCAGACCTACTGTAGCAGAATATAATAAAGTTTGGGAAACCTTGCAGTCTCTCTTCCTGCTTCTCCCTTAGGTGAAGCCTCTTTGCTTTAGTCAAAATGGAGTATTTGTTAGCCCAAACAGGGAATATTTATTCCCACCTTCTTATTTTTATGTCTCCCAGGCCTGGAAAGCCTTTCTTCCTTATCTCCACCAGTTGGAATCCTCCCTTTTAAGGCTCAGCTCAAATTCCACCTCCTCCAAAAGTCTTCCTTGTCCCCTGGTAGAACTCTCTCTCTCCCCTTGGGGGTTCCTACGAGTCTTCATTTATGCCTCTGATTATGACACTTAAATGTACTTTTTTCTTTTTTTTTTTTTTTTTCTGAGATGGAGCCTTGCTCTGTCGCCTAGGCTGGAGTGCAGTGGCGCGATCTTGGCTCACGGCAACCTCTGCACCCTGAGCTCAAGCAAGTCTCCTGCCTCAGCCTCCCTAGTAGCTGGAATTACAGGCATGTGGTACCACGCCTGGCTAATTTTTGTATTTTTAGTAGAGACAGAGTTTCACCATGTTGGCCAGGCTGGTCTCGAACTCCTGACCTCAGGTGATCCACCCGCCCTGGCCTCCCAAAGTGCTGGGATTATAGGGGTGACCCACCGCACCTGGTAAATGTACTTTTTGCAAGTACCTTTTTTTTTTTTTTTAGACTTACTCTGTTGCCCAGGCTGGAGTGCTGGGTTCAAGCAATTCTCCCACCTCAGCCTCCTGAGTAGCTAGGATTACAGGCACATGCCACCACACCCGGCATTTTTTTTTTTTTTTTTTTTTTTTTGAGACGAAGTCTCGCTCTTGTCCCTCAGGCTGGAGTGCAATGGCGCAATCTCGGCTCACTGCAAGCTCTGCCTCTCGGGTTCAAGCGACTCTCCTGCCTCAGCCTCCCAAGTAGCTGGGATTACAGGCACCTGCCACCATGCCTCGCTAATTTTTGTATTTTTAGTAGAGATGGGGTTTCACCATGTTGGCCAGGCTGGTCTCGAACTCCAGACGTTAGATGATCCGCCCGCCTCAGCCTCCGAAAGTGCTGGGATTACAGGCATGAGCCACCGCGCCTGGCCTAATTTTTGTATTTTTAGTAGAGATGGGGTTTCGGTATGTTGGCCAGACTGGTCTCAAACTCCTGACCTCAGGTGATCCTCCCACCGTGGCCTTCCAAAGTGTTGGGATTACAGGCGTGAGCCACCGCGCCCAGCCTGAAGTACATTCTTTAGGTCAGTGTTTCATGCTCCCAACCTTCTTTCACTCCAGCTACTAGAGTGGTCCTCCTAAATACCAATCTGGCCCGGTTACTCCCTTGCTTCAAACCCTTCTACAGCTTCCCATTGCTCAAAGCTAAGCTTGACTGCTTGGATTCCACCACTTCTCCCACTGCATGGGGTGATGCCCCGTTCCCCCCTGAAATCCATGCACTTTCACACTCTTAACTGTGCTTAGGCAGCTCCTCTGCTTGGAATGTTTTTTACTCCCTTTCCACTAATTCCTCTTTCAAGACTCAGTTCAAGTGTCCCATCCTCTATAAAGGCTTTCCCACTCCGGGGAGAACCATCTAATACTTCCTATATGCTCACTTTGCCTCACCTAGACTTCCATTATATCATCTTCCACACTTAGTGCACTTAACTGCTTACTTATCTGAGTTCCCAGTTAATCCAAGAATTCCTGGAGGGCATATATATCTTATTCCCAGAACCTAGCACAGGGCCTGACACATGACAGGAATTCGACATATCCTGCTGAACAAATGGATGGAAAAATGATGCATGAGTGAATACAAGAAAAAGCAAATGAACTGGTAAATGCTTACATTAATGCATGAATGAATAAGTGAGTCAAGTTGTGAGCTAGTGCATATATAAGTGAATGAATAAATGAGTGGATGAATGAATGATAAAAATAAGCCAAGTAAGTGAATGAAAGGTGCCTGTGCCCGTGCCAGTGAGGCAGGAAAGGATGAGTGAATTCCCACCTCTGTGTCTTGCTTCAAACCCACCAGGAAGACTTCCTGCCCTGCTTTCCACCCATCTAAACTGCACACCACAGTGTTAACCTCTTTTAGATTCCAAGGAACAAAGACACATTCAGGTTAGTGATGGGGATTTATTAAAGCATTCACAGGGAAATAAGGAAGACGACAGCTACACAGGCAGCCTCATGGAAGAACAGAAACTTGAAAATGGTTCATGATCCAAAGCAGCTCTAGAGCCTGGCTTATCTTGTCACCCCCTCAGCTGCAGGCATCTGTTGCTCCCTTCTCTAGTGCTTCCCAAATTGGTGACTCAACTCCTTTCTGGCTGTATTTATACTCCTCCTACTGCTACTGACTAACTTCTTTCTGCCCCCCTCGATGCTAGCCCATGGCTTTTCCTGCCTCATGGGTCCTGAAGCTTCACGGCTCCCGGGGCTTCGGTTCCTATTAATCCATGGCTTTTCTGCATTGTAGCTCCTGCTGCCTCTTCCATTCCTATTGTCATGTTGCCACATGGTTCTGGCTACCTTATGGTTCTTGCAGTCTCATTGCTTCTACTGTCTCATGATCTTATCTCTTCAAGCCTTCTGCTGCTTTGTGGATCTCATAGTCAGTTTTGTCTCATGGTTTCTGTTCCTCGTGGCTCCTATTGCTTCATGGCTTCTGCGTCCTTTTAGCCCATTGTTGCCTTGCTGTTTCATGGCTTCTGCCACCCTGTGGCCCCGTGATCTCATTATACAGATGTCTCATGACCTCTGCTTACTTATGGTTTCTGCAGCTTTCTCTTTGCTTTTGCTGTTTAGTTTCTGGCCACCCCTCATCCACCACTAATGCCTCATTAAATTCTAATTAACTGTTCACTACTTCTGACTATCTCACATTCTGCCTCCCTGAAAGATCTGGTTGTTTCATGCGTTTGCCATTTGATACATGCCATCCCTGTAAGGTGGAGTCCTTATGCCAGTCCAGCTAATAGGCCGCTGGCCAACATAGAGATTGGTTGCCCTTGAATCAGACACTATCCACATCTAGCTATCTGTGGCCAGGATTGTGAGGTCACATGGTACAGAGCATGGCAACTTATGCTAAAGAAACCCCTTAGAAGGGACTGCAAGCATGGCAGGTTTGCTAAGCGTTTCCACAAGGGGGCAGTGTAATTGGCAAGCATCTTGTTTGACCTGTCCAATATATCGACCTTCAAGGTTCAACCTAAGTCCCACCTTCTCCCTGACCACCTCTGCCTGTCCTGATCTACAACGGGGTATATCGAGATCAAGACTCTAGAGATGACATAGAAAGGAAACCTAGGTTCCATTTCTGACTCTGACACTTCCTAGCAGTGGGACCTTAGGAGGTTAATTCCCCTCTGAGGACCTCAGAAGGGGTTTGGGCAGTCTTCCCTTACAGGTCTGACATTCTGGGTATTTTACTGTAAGTTATTGTATAAGGGATGTGACTCTTACCTGGGAAAGCCCTCAAAAACATCTCTTGAGATAGGAAAGAGGGAGTCAGAGTCCTGGCTTGGAAGAGCCTTACTGCACACTGGAGGTGCTTAGCCAAGATTTATTGAACTGGATGAATGAATCAATGGCTTGTGGAGGGGTGCGGGGGGGCGGGGAGGGCAGTGAGAGACCACACAGCACACAGAATGTCTGTCTAACTTGAGGAATTCCAATTGCTGAGGAGGATGTAAGGAGATTCTGTTTCAGAGATGGATAAGGAAAGAGATGACTGGGATAGGGTAGGAATCCTGGCTATTCATGGGTACTCATTCTATCCTCTCAGTCACCCTCCACATCCAATAATCAGTCATTAAGTTCAGTTTATCATCTTCCCTTAATAGTTCACACCTTAACACCTCCAATCTATTCCCACTGGCCTTTGCCCTAGTGCAGGCCTCCTGGTCTTTTTCCAGGTTCCTAACTAATCGCCCTGTCTCCATTCGCTCTCTCACAAATGGATTCACTCATGCATTCATTCATTCAAAAACTTCACTGGGTGCCTGTTTTGTGTCAGGCACTGTGCTTTTTGCAGGGGCTATACCGGTAAGCAAAATATCTCCAGGCCCACCCTTGTGGTGCCTAAAGCTTATTCAGAGACAAAATGAGCAAATATAGTAGTGTAAGAAGCTTATTAACAGGGAAACTACAGCACGGGCACATATAGCATGAACATCTAACCTAATCTGTTTTCCATGCTGCTTGGCTAGCCAGCCAGAAACAGGTTAAGTTCACATCTGATCTGGAGTCCCCCTATTAAAAACCATTTCATGGCTCCCTCACTGCCTTCAAGCTATGCTTTCCAAATCTGGCTGTACCCTAGTCATGTGGTAACCTTTATAAGCATTCAGGATTCCAAATCCTCACCCCAGACTTACTGAACTTTTAGAGGTTGGGGCTCAGAATGCCCCACCTGTTTGTGGTATATAGCCAGTTTGGGAACCACACAGTCCTACAAGACAAATCTGAATTCTGTAGCCATGCATTTACGACCCTCTTCCAATCTGGTTCCTCTCTACCTTTTCCCCCACCCCAGGAATCTTCATGCTTCAGTATTTGTTTTGCTGTTTCTTGCCTTCATGTCTTCATGCGTACTGTTTCCGATATCTGGAAATTCTTTATACTTCCTCAACTGGCTAATTCCTACCAGCCCCTAAGACTCAGTTCAGGTGTCACCACCTAGACTAGAGGATGCCTTCTCTGAATCGTCACATAAGCTAGATGTTTCTCCTGTGCTCCTGTCACAGTGTTGATCACACTGTATGGTTAATGGCTGTTTTACAAATTGTTTCCCCAACTAGACAGTGAGCTCCTCAAAGGCAGGATCAAGATTTGACTCATCTTTGTGTTCCTGGTGCACAACACTGTGATTTCCAGAGGGAAGTGCCCAATTAAACTTAGACACTGTTGTGGAGTACTCAACTCCCTATAGCAAGGCTACTGCGTCCACAGTATAAGGGAGTCAAACTAGTTCCTCCAACAAGCCCTAGAGAATCTACTCGGATCCAGCCTGCTCTTGGAAACACTGTGGTGCCTGGCCTCCCGCGAGCACAGCCTTCACTGACAAGGGTTGCACTGTGATGCCAGGAGGTGGTGGGGCACGACAGGAGAGAGCAGGGGGCAAGCACTAAATAGATCCAAGTGGAAGTCTAGGCCCTGCCACTAAACCAGTGGAATCTCAGACAAGTCACCTCACCTCCTGGATCCTCAGGACTTAAGTCCCCAAAGCTCCTTTGTAGCACGTGTGTGCCAGGGCCTTAGCCTAAGGCAGCTCATGTAATACTTTTTATCCTGTGAGGTAGGGGTTATCTGGGTTATTATCCACGCCTACTGAATCAGATGTCCAGAGGCGGGACCAGAGCATTTATTTTTATTTATTTATTTATTTTTTGAGGTGGAGTCTCGCTCTGTCGCCCAGGCTGGAGTGCAGTGGCCAGATCTCAGCTCACTGCAAGCTCCGCCTCCCGGGTTTACGCCATTCTCCTGGCTCAGCCTCCCAAGTAGCTGGGACTACAGGCGCCCGCCACCTCGCCCGGCTAGTTTTTTGTATTTTTTAGTAGAGACGGGGTTTCACCGTGTTAGCCAGGATGGTCTCGATCTGCTGACCTCGTGATCCACCCGTCTCGGCCTCCCAAAGTGCTGGGATTACAGGCTTGAGCCACCACGCCCGGCCCAGAGCATTTATTTTTAAAGAGTTCCACATCCTTTGGATGTGGGGGTGCAAGCAGGGAACTGCTGCTTCTCATTATAAGCCCTTCTGTACTATTTTATTTTTTACCTGTGTATATATTGCTTTACTTTTTAAAAAGGAAAAAGAAAAAGCTTTACAAACGATTCTGATGTGCAGCCAAGGTTGATAACCACCTGTACAGTGGAGAAAGCACTTGAATGACTCGGAAGACCTGGGTTCAAATCTTTTTGGGCCTCAGTTTCCTTATCTGTAAAGTGGGGAGAATAGCAAAAGTGACGTTTAAAGGGCTGTGAATGATCTAGATACCAGTCAAATTGCTTCATATATATTTAATTTTCTCTTTGCTTCACTACTGCAAGGTAGGTGTTTATTATCTCCTTTTACAGATGTGGAAACTTAGGCTCAGAGGTGAAGTAACTTGCCCAAGTTTCTACAGCTAGAATTTGAACCAGGTCTGACCCCCGAATTGTGGCTCTTCCATAAAGGCCATCATTTGCCAAATTATGGCACACAGTACCACCAGTGGTACGTGACTTCTTTGGTTGAAAACAGACAAATTTATTTTGTTTTAATAGTTATGTCTTTTAATATGTATTAGAAAAATACATAATTAGCACACATCAAACCTGTGATTTCACAGATATCACTACTTGGGATGAAAATGATATAGGATAACAATGTTAGACCTCAGATCAACCTCAAGAAAAATACTAAGTAAATAGTACAGGAGGGCAATTTGGAAGTATTATTAAAAACCAATATATAAATATCCTATGACTTTGCAATTCCACTTCTAGGAATCAACCCTAGGTAAACTTTCACACATACACTTTCACACAGGCATAGGGATGCTCCTGTGTAGTATTTTGTAATAGCAAAACCTGAAAACAGTCTTAATGTCCATAATAAGAGAAATGCGTAAGTAAAATGTGGTAATCATATGATGGCAATCTATACAGCAATTACAGAAGATGTATTGAGCTACATTAAGTAACATGCACAGATCTCAAAAACATCGTTAAGCAAAGAAAACAAATTGCTAAACAATTCAATATACCACTTGTATTAAACACACAATATTTCCAATGGGTTCATATTATGTACGTACAAGCATTAAAACAAAGTCTCAATGGAAGTACAACAAACAACAGCCACTAAGAGGGAAAAGATCAAGAGGGGGAGTGGTTGATAGCTGAATGAGACTATCTTTAACAATCTAATTTCTCAAAAGGAGAATGAATTCATGCATTATTTGGGTAATTAAAATGGACTTAACTTTTAAAAAGCAAAAAAACAATACACAGATTAGAAGTGAAGTGTGATGGTGTACGTGAATGAGTAAAGGCTGAGCTCATCGCACCCGGCTTTGCTGCCTCTGCATGATCCTTATAGCTAATGAGGTTAGTTCCTAAAATGAACCTCACACATGTTAGGCTGGGATGTGGCCCAGGCTACCTCTCCCCTATTTCCTCACAACCCAGATTGGGGCTCAGGCACCCGGTTACCATACATGATTGAAGCTACAGGTTTCCTCAGGCCCTCCACTTACCAGGTAGACCCCATCAGTGCCCTGAAACTTTCCCAGTCAGCAGGGCATTCAGCACCTTCCAGATTTGAAGGCTTCTTCTGTCCCTAATAGCTGGGATCAGAAGCTCTCAGGGGTCCAGGCATGAGGGTTATATTCTGAGGGGTCGGCACCTAGTGGGCTCCACGAAGGGATAAGGCCTCCAGTGAGGAGCTTGACATCATTAAATCCTATGAGGTAGGTAATATTGTTAGCCCCATTTTACAGTTGAGGAAACTGAGGCACAGAAGGTCAAATGACTTGCCCAAGGTCAAACAACTAGTAAGCAATAAAAAGTGGGACCAGAACCCATAACTGTCTGTCCCCAGAACTCATGCTCTGCTCCTAGTGCCTGACCAAATCCTACCAATTTGTCAAGGTCTAGCTTAAATGTGACCTCCAGGAAGCCTAGAGGGGATCACCCTCTTCTCAAATTCAAAGTACATATGACATTCAGCTAACCATAGTCATTCATGAACCCATTGTATCTCCTTACTAGGAGGGTAGAGATCATGTCTGATTCAACTCTGTATTATAAGCACAGAGCCTGGCAAATAGAGGGTGTTCGGTATGTGTCTGATGAATACATAAATGAATGAATACACAAATGAGTGAATGAAGGCAGTTTCAGGTAACTGCCTAAGACTCCTATGAGGTCCTGAGTACCTTTGCCCAGCTCAGGGGTGCTGTCATCCTAAGCTCTCTTGGAATCAAATTCAGCCTAGGCTCCTTCTAAAACAAGTCTCCAATATCCTTTATTATTTTGCAAACATACTCACATGCACACATGCGGATACATACATACACACATACATACCCACACACACAGTGGGCAAGAGGCCCAAGGGGCCCACGATTATGGGTGATGAGGGGGAGGAAGGGGGTGTGTGTGATGAACAGATGGCCCTGTTCAGCTCAGCACCTCCTTCCAGAGGCCAGAATACTCCCTGTCGTTCAGGAATTTTTGCTCCAGACCTAACATCACCTCTGTTCCTCTTCATGCTTGACTAGCAGTGCCTAAATCCCATGACTACACCAAAAAGGGCCAGGATGTAGGGGGAAGGTTGGGAGTCAAATATCCAGAGATTGGGAGAGGGACAGCTTAGGGATCCAGACAGGGTGGGAGGGCAGAACTACTGCTACTGCTCATTGGGGTTGGGGTTGGCATCTGGGTACTTGGTGAGGTCGAAGGTCAGGACTTTGCTGATCACACAGTCCCCTTGCTGAAGGAGGAGGGAGAAAAAGAAAAATAAAATTGTAAGGAGAGAATTAAGAGGGGTCTAGTGCCCCAGGATCAGGGGCCTCAAACCCTCCTCCCTACATACCTGCCCAAAACCCAGTCAATGGTTCTCTCTGGGTGTGAGAGGATATGCTCAGTCCCATGTGCCTTCTCTCCCTGCCTACTTCTGTACTCTCCTCCTTTCTCCAGTCTGGCTGCCTCTGCCTACCTTTCCACCTGTCCCCAAATGCAATGGCCCTGCCTGGCTGGGCTGGGTAAGCCTCCAGAGGCAGGGCTCCAACAAGCCCAACTGGCCATTCAGGACCTGATTCCCTATGCTCCCCCACCTCCTTTCCCCTCCTCTGCAGCCTTCCTTTCCTGCCCTGGGAAATCAGGCAGGGAGTAGGGCTGGCTCCTGAGCCAGGCCCACCCTACCTCAGGATAGACTCCAATAAGGCTCTCGGCCTTGGTGTAGAACTCCTCCTTGAGAGAGATGACGATGGCCTGGAAGTTGCAAGTCGACTGCTCCTTGATGTAATTTGCCACCTGTGGGAAAGGCCGCCAGGCACTTAGCAAGGCTCAAACCTTAACAGTCCCCTGTATTTTCCAGCCACAACCAGAAGGCAGAAGAGGCAGGGTAGGGAGAGGAAGGTGGGGAAAAGAGAGGTTGAGAGAAGGAGACTACTGACTACGACAGCATGGATGACTCTGGGCCCAGCCTCCCAGGCACAGAGAGCAGGCAGCAGGAACGGCTAGGGCACACTCAGGAGTTGTTCCCTGAAACCCAGCCCCGACCTGGGGGCATCCCTCCCAGGCCCCACTTTCTTTGCACCCACCTTGCCAATGTTGGTGTTATCCAAGGCAGCATCGATCTCATCCAGGACGAAGAAGGGGGCTGGCTTGTAGCTGGGAGGGAACCAGTAGGTGAGCTGACACTGAGGTGGGGAGGGGGTGGCAAGGCGGGGTGGGACAGCCCCAGGACCCATCAAACAGGCCAGCTTCCCACTCCACTTCTTCAGAGACTAAAAAACCCAGGTCTCAAAGCTGCCTGAGCCCCTACAAGCCAACACATCAACAAAGCCCTCCCCTCTGCACTCAGCCCTGTGTTTCAGGTTCCTACAGAATCACAAGAAGACATGGTTCCCTCAGGAGCTTCCAGGCTGGCTGGGGAGCTAAAGCTGTCCAAGGTTTTAGTCGTAATGATCGAGCTACCTAGAGGTCCACCCCATTCCAAACACACGCCATCACAGCATGCTCTGTCATGCCTCCTTGCCTCTGCACATGCTGCATTCTCAGCCTAGAATGCCTGCTGGTCTCCCTGGCAAACTTCTACTCATCCTTTACATCTCCTGCTCAAGTGGCACCTGTCCTTAAAAGTCTTCCCTGGCTTACCCACACCCTCCCCACAGACTGGGTTAAGTGTACCTCCTCTGTGTATCCATCGCACCCATGCTCACCCGGTTACAACACTTAGCACATGTCTGTTTATGCGTCTGGCTTCTGCTAGACTGTGAGCTCCTCGAGGCCGGAGACCCTGTCTGATACATCTGTGTACCTAATCCCTCCGCAGGGTCTGGTACAGAGCAGCACTCAAGAAATTGATGCTGTACAATCAAGCAATATAAGCTGCAGGAGTCAGACTCAAGTACTGGCATTCAGGAGGGGAAGGTCAGGGTATGACACAGTGATCAAGGAGGGCTTCCTAAAGGAAGGGGAGGAGAATGAGAAAGGGTGAAGGGGTGAAAGGTGATGATCAACCTAGATTTACATGGAAAGGGATTATTAGCCAGCAACCTTGTGAGCAAAAGCCTGGAGGTGGGACTGAATACATGCAGAGGCCGGTGAGGGCATGCTGAGCGGATGAGGGTGGATGGGGAAGACAGGTCCAGAAAAACCAAAGCCAGATACGCTGCAGTAGATAGTGAAACAGGGATGCAATCCAGATTCCACCAAACTATCTTCACCTTTGCAGATCTCTGTGTATCCTTGGGCCCCAGAGCCTCTGGTGGCCTCAGTTCAGTCTTCGTCAACTGACCTAGGGGATCAGCCTTACCTGTGGATGGCAAAGAGCAGGGCCAGAGCTGCCAC
This sequence comes from Macaca fascicularis, assembly GCF_037993035.2. Lineage (NCBI taxonomy): Eukaryota > Metazoa > Chordata > Mammalia > Primates > Cercopithecidae > Macaca > Macaca fascicularis. The sequence continues at coordinate 53,374,152 of NC_088395.1, forward strand.
TGTCTTCTCCCCGCCTGATAAGTTGTCCATAGGCCGGAAGCGTTTCCCAGGAGCCACACAGTTGTAGTTGATGCCATCCAAGTAGGGCTCTTCAGGGTTCTCAGGGCCCAGGAATGCCTAGGGAAAGGCAGATGGGTCAGGATCTGTATCTGAGTCTGGATGGAGATAGGGACAGGAAGCCTAGAGGGAAAGATAACTGAGGATGGTAGCAGCTGGTTGGGTAAGGGGCTCCAGCCTACCTGGGCACTGCTATTGCGGGACAGGGCTTTATAGATCTCATCAATGTTGGTAGCCACAGATTCAAAACAAGCATTGAAGCGGTCAAAGCGCTCCTTCTTGATCTGTTCGAATGCCTGCTTGGCCTTCTTTGCTCGCTTTCGGGCTGCTTCAAACTCTGCCAGAAAGAAAGACACGTGACCCCTCAGTGCCCTGGAAAGAAGGACCTGCAAATGACAATCCAGAGCAGGGACATCCCACCAAGAGAGAGAGGAATGCCTGAGGAGGGTCCCAGAAGGATCTGTATCCAGTGGACTGGCCACTGGATACAATGCAGAGGAAGAAACAGGGGCCTGCAGCCACACAAATATGGATTCCTCCCTGTGTTCTACCAGCAACCAGCTACGTGACCTTGAACAGGTCATTTACCCTCTGGGAACCTCAGCAATTTTCTGTTCTATAAAGCAGGTGTAATAACCCCTACTGTTTAGGGCTCCTGGGAGTTTTAAGTAAGAAAGCATGTCAGAACAGGAACTGCTGTGATGTACAGCAGGCCCGTGGCATACCTTTAGCCTCTTGTCCTTATCATAGGCCCAAGTAGAAGGGTAAATCTTACCATCTGAGGTCTCCTGGAACTTGTCTCGGACACTTTCCAGCTTTTCCATGGCCTTCATGTTGGGGGCGGCAATACGCTGAAGCACACTCTGCTGCTCATTCAGCTTCTGCTGCAGTGTGTTCATCTCTTGCTTGATCTCTTCCTCAGCCTGGGCATCCTGTAAGCCCCAGGCCCAGCAACATCAAGAAGGGCCTGGCCCCTGTGCCCAGGCCCCCACCGAGAGATGACTGAGTGTGCCCTGGGTGCCTGCTCCTATATGGAGGGCAGGTTCTTCTTCTCCAGCTTGGTTCCTTCCATCAGATCCTACCCATAGTAACCATTTCCACCATCTCTGGAAATTATAGGCTGAGGCTGCTTTCTAATCTCTAGCCCTTCCCCCAGGCCCTGCCGACCTCTTTGTCTCTCAGGAGGAGCAGTTGGTGGTGCCCCTCTCTGGCTCTCAGCCCAAGCCATGAGCCAGTACCACCCCAGGGTGACCTGGAGGCTCCCACGCTGGCTGCCCTGGACTCCACTTACAGCTCCACAATAAGTAAGGCAATTCACGTTTTCTGCTTAGATCACTACATTTGAGCAAATTCCATTTGAGTTTAGTTTTAGTTCTTATGGATATTGCAATGCATGTCTGGGCTTGTGCCTTTCTGCCACTTTCAGTCAATAAATATTTACTGATTGCCTACCAAGTGCCAGCCACTGGGGCCATCCTGTCCTGTGAGCCCTGGTTTCTGTGCTCACAGAGCTCAGGGGTCTAACAGAGGAATGCAGATAAGTAAACAACCAGAATACTGTAGGATGAATGTGAAAACAATGATAAGCAGGCAATGTTGAATCAGCTCACAAGAAAGACACCTAACTCAGAGATCAGGAGATTGATAGTTCTTGAGTGGTGAATGTTAGTACTATTATGTTTAGTGAGCCTAGGGTATTTTAGGTATAAATAAGTATAATAAGTAGAGGGAAGGATCCCACTAGTATATAGAATAAGAAATATGTGACCTGCATTGAGGCGTTCTGGTTGGTTACCTCATCGGGTGATAAAAATTAAGGTAGGCTTCCAGGAATATGTTTAAGCTAAGGACTACAGGATGAACAAGTGAAGACAGAGAAAAGGAATACACTTTTTTTTTTTTTTTTGGAGACAGAGTCTCGCTCTATTACCCAGGCTGGAGTGCAATGGCATGATCTCTGGTCATTGCAAGCTCTACCTCCCAGGCTCAAGTGATCCTCCCAAGTAGCTGGGACTACGGACACACACCACCATGCCTGGCTAACTTTTGTATTTTTTGTAGAGACAGAGTTTCGCCATGTTGCCCAGGTTGGTCTCAAATTCCTGGGCTCAACTGATCCACCCATCTCAGCCTCCCTAAGTGCTGGGATTACAGGTGTGAACCACCATGCCCGGCCAGGAACAGACTTCTATGCAGTTGGGAGCATCACAAAAAGTAGCCAGGGGAGGTTGCTCATGGTCCACTCATCGAATTGAAAAGAATTCAAAAGAGAAATCAAGCCAGGAATGGTGGCTCACGTCTTTAATCCCAGCATTTTGGGAGGCTGTCAGGAAAATCGCTTGAGAATAGGAATTTGAGACCAGCCTGGGCAAAACAGGGAGACTCTGTCTCTACAAAAATAAAAAAAATTAGCCAGACATGGTGGCACATGCCTGTGGTCCCAGCTCCTTGGGAGGCTAAGGTGAGAGGACTGCTTGGGCCCAGGAGATCGAGACTACAGTGAACCATGATGGTGCCACTGCACTCCAACCTGGATAACAGTGTGAGACCTTGTCTTAAAAAACAAAAAAAACAAAAAACAATATGGCAGTAGTAGCAATTGTGTGTGTATGTGCATGCGTGTGCATTGATGCATGTGTACAAGTGTGTTGGGGGAGGGCACAGAAAGAAAAGATGCTACATAGACAAGTAAAAGCCAGATTACGAAGGGCCTTATAAGGTTTAGACTTTATCCTGAGAAAGGTGAGGTACCAGTGAATGATTTCAAGAATAAAAAGGACATAAACATAGGTATATTTTAAAAAGTCCTTATGAAGAACTCTATACACTACTTCGGAGTGGTCTCCAGGATAGGTTTTTTTTTTTTTTTTTGAGACAGAGTCTCACTCTGTCGCCCAGGCTGGAGTGCAGTGGCGCGATCTCAGCTCATTGCAAGCTCCGCCTCCCAGGTTCACGCCACTCTCCTGCCTCAGCCTCCCAAGTAGCTGGGACCACAGGTGCCCGCCACCACGCCTGGCTAATTTTTTTTTGTATTTTTAGTAGAGACAGGGTTTCACCATGTTAGCCAGGATGGTCTCAACCTCCTGACCTCGTGATCTGCCCGCCTCGGCCTCCCAAAGTGCTTGGGATTACCGGCACGGGCCACCGTGCCCGGCCCCAGGATAGGTTTTTAAGTCAAATATGAAAGCTACACAATAGTGTACGCTATCTCTTATTTAAGTGAAGGTAGAGGGAATACAAATATATTTGTATTTTAAACATATAACAACAACAAAAAGAATAATCCAAAAACTAATTAAAGGGTTATCTATCGAGAAAGAGAGGTGAAAGGGACAGGAATGGAAGCAAGAATTCTCTTCATGTACCTTGTTTTATACTTTTGGTTTTAGAAACACATAAAGATGTTATATATAATTATTAAAACAAATTTAATCAACATGTGAAAACCACTGGGTAAAAAATTTTTGGGGAACAAGATATTCACAAAATGCCAAAGCATCACTCTAAAGATTACTAATTAATGACAAAGGCAAAAGTGTACATTTAGCGTTGAAAAACCTAGCAACTGACACTTTAACTGAGGGATCAAACTCAGTATCACTAATAGTGGGCACATCCTGACATGATGTACCTCCTGGAGGGATGCCACATAAAGTTCACTAATGAAATGTTCTTGCCAAAAAGTACTTAACATGAATCCATTGAGCCTCCAGACTGGATGAAATTTCCAATGTACAGGGGATACAAGGGTTGGAAGAACAGGTTAAATAATATTGTAAAAAAAAAAAAAAAAGAACATATTCATAACGTGGGACATTTTCCACAAAAACTCTCATAGACTCTTTAAAAGATCAATGCCGGCTGGGCGTGGTGGCTCACGCCTGTAATCCCAGCACTTTGGGAGGCTGAGGCGGGCAGATCACAAGGTCTGGAGATCGAGACCATCCTGGCTAACACTGTGAAACCCCGTCGCTACTAAAAATACAAAAAAATTAGCCAGGCGTGGTGGCGGGCACCTGGTCCCAGCTACTTGGGAGGCTGAGGCAGGAGAATGGCGTGAACCCGGGAGGCGGAGCATGCAGCGAGCCGCGATCATGCCACTGCACTCCAGCCTGGGCGACAGAGCGAGACTCCATCTCAAAAAAAAAATAAAAATAAAAATAAAAATAAAAATAAATTAAAAAAAAAAGATCAATGCCATGAATAAAAGGTCATATTAAAAGAAACTGAAAAGACATAATAAATAAAAGAAATTCACAAATTTTGATTGGATACTAGTTCCAAAAAGAAAAAAAAAAACTACAAAAGACACTTTTAGAACATCTAGGGAAATTCAAATATGGGTTGAAGATTAAATATTAAGAAACCTAATTATTCATTTTCTTAGGTATAATATGAAATTATGGTTAGGTAGGACAATTCCTTGCTCTTAGCATGCTGAAGTATTTAGGGCTGAAGTATCACGGCCACACTTCCTTCAAAAGGTTCAGCAAAAACAAAACAACTGCATGTAATGGGAGGCAAAAGGGAAGGAGGGGAAAGATGAGAGAAAAAGCAAATGTGGTAAAATATTCACTGGTGAATCTAAGGTGAAAGGCATATGAGTGTTCACTGTTCTAGTCTTTCAAGTTTTTCATAGGTTTGAAACATTTCGAAATTAAAGCTGGAAAAAAAAATCAAAATGCTAAAAAGAGTAACCCCTAAAAATGAAAAACAAACTAAAGCAAAGAAACTTCACTATATATTAAGCTGGTTAAACACTCAGATAATCCTTTCAAATTACTTTAAAACATAGGAACATGACTATACATGCCCAATGAGGCTTTCCTTAGCTTAATAATAAAAAGAATCTCGGAAAATCTTAAACTATTTAAAATTACATTCAATAATCAAATTGTTACTAATAAAATCTTTTTTGTTTGTTTTTTTGAGACGGAGTCTTGTTCTGTGGCCCAGGTTGGAGTGCAGCGGCATGATCTCAGCTCACTGCAACCTCCACCTCCCAGGTTCACACCATTCTCCTGCCTCAGCCTCCTGAGTAGCTAGGACTACAGGCGCCCGCCACCACGCCCAGCTAATTTTTTGTATTTTTAGTAGAGATGGCGTTTCACCATATTAGCCAGGATGGTGTCAATCTCCTGACCTTGTGATCCACCCGCCTTGGCCTCCCAAAGTGCTGGGATTACAGGCGTGAGCCACTGCACCCGGCCCTTTTACTAATAATATCTTATTGTGATTTTTCAAACTATTATATACATAGTAGGATAAAGTAAATGTGTTATTATGTTAGTGTTGCTAGGAACTGAGATTTTCAGCAACAACAACTGGGAGACTCAAAAATAAAATCAATGATGTTAAACTAAAAATTACAATTTCAATTCAAAGTATCAATATGAATTCATGATGCATTTTTCCTTCAAAATAATAATAAAAAAACAACACATTTAATAGCCCAATCTATTGAGAAGTTCTGGAAGCACTAACAAACCCAGCAATCATGAATACTCCAATATCCAGATGGTAGTTGCTAAATAATAGTATTTCCCACTAAAGGAAGTCAGAGCTTCCTGGAGAAATAGCTGATTCCAGGTCTGGGTGGAAAATAGGGAGGATGAGCCTGGACATATTGGAAAGCAAGGGAGATATCAAAGACTACCAGGGTTGTGTTGAAATAATTCAGAAGCCAAACTGAATGAGTTACCATTGCCAAAGATGGGACAACCTGAGCACCAAGAAGGATAATAACCAAAACAGACTGAAAGACACGAAATATATTTAAATTCATAATGATATGAGAACTCAGCGGACAAATCTTGAGAAAGCCAAGGAAGCAATTCCTTATTTTATAAACTGATGGAGGGGGGGAATCAAGCATATATATCCTGCCTTTCCTATACAAACTGTATCTCAGAATAACCAAATAAATGATGAGAGGAAATATCTATAATACTACAGCTAGTAAACACAGAAATGATTGAGCAAGGTCACCATTTTGCAACCCCTGAGTAATTAATGGATCTATGCAGTAAGAAGCATGGCTGCAAACCATACTAAAAGAGCCACTAATGGACATTATGTACCTTCTGATGGAAGTACCACCACCACCTGTGGAGTTGTAGCTACAACAAACAAGCGAACCCCAAAGTTTGAATCTAACCAAGCCTCTGTGCTGTCCAATCTGGTTGCCAGTAATCACATGTGGCTACTTAGCATGTGATATTTGGCTAGTGCAACTGAGGAGATAAAATCTTAATGTTATGAAACTTTAGTTCATTTAAACTGAAAACCTGATATTCAATTCAGTTACTGGAAAACTTTGATGTATATTTGGAACAACTTGGGTATGTGGGTCTCCTTTTTCAATTGTAAATTTTAGGAAATCTAAATACAGATCAAGTATTTCTGAGGAAATTTTAGCATCTGAATTGAGACGTGCTGTAAGTGTAAAATACATAGTAGATTTTGCAGACAGTACAAAAAAGGATCATCAAATATCTCATCAATAATTTTTATATAGTTCACACATTGAAATGATACTCCTGAGGATACCAGGCTAAACATAATATAGTATTAAAATTAATTTCACCTTTGTCTTTTTATTTTTAAAATGTGGCTACTAGAAAATCGATAATTGGCTGGGCGCAGTGACTCATGCCTGTAATCCCAGCACTTTGGGAGACCAAGGTGGGTGGATCACAAGGTCAAGAGGTCGAGACCATCCTGGCTAACAAGACAAAACCCCTGTCTCTACTAAAAATACAAAAAAGAAAATTGGACGGGTGTGGTGGTGGGAGCCTGTAGTCCCAGCTACTCGGGAGGCTGAGGCAAGAGAATGGCGTGAACCCGGGAGGCGGAGGTTGCAGTGAGCCGAGATCGTGCCACTGCACTCCAGCCTGGGCAACAAAGCAAGATTCCGTCACTAGTCCCAGCTACTCGGGAGGCTGAGGCAGGAGAATGGCGTAAACCCGGGAGGCGGAGCTTGCAGTGAGCTGAGATCCGGCCACTGCACTCCAGCCGGGGCGACAGAGCCAGACTCCGTCCCAAAGAAAAAAAAAAAAGAAAATTGAAAATTACACATGTAGATCACATTTTATCTCTATTGAACAGCACTGATCTACATCTAACTACTCACTTACAAGAACTACAGAGGATAGCAGAACCATTTTTGGGTTTTTTTTTGGAGGGGGGGGTGGGGTGAAGGGAACATTTTAAACACCACAGGACATAATAGCAAAGTATAGAATGTGAACAATCCTTCAGAAGAAATAAGTCAATTTCTACAACAACAAAAAAATTGTGCAAAGAAAAATAAAAACAGGTGGAGGGGGATCCTATAAATTAAATGAGATTCAAGTGACATATCAACTAATGGCTTTATCAATCATCCAATAACGATCAATCATCTTATTTGACTTCCAATTCAAGCAGGTAGTGTGTGTGTTTGCGTGTGACCATCATGGATGTGTAACACTAATTATTGTATTAAGAAATTACTGCCAGGTGCAGTGGCTCACGCCTGTAATCCCAACACTTTGGGAGGCCAAGGCGGGCGGATCACGAAGTCAGGAGTTCAAGACCAGCCTGGCCAACATAGTAAAACCCCATCTCTACTAAAAGTACAAAAAATTAGCTGGGTGGCCGGGCGCGGTGGCTCAAGCCTGTAATCCCAGCACTTTGGGAGGCCGAGGCGGGCGGATCACGAGGTCAGGAGATCGAGACCATCCTGGCTAACACGGTGAAACCCCGTCTCTACTAAAAATACAAAAAGAAATTAGCCGGGCATGGTGGCGGGCGCCTGTAGTCCCAGCTACTCCAGAGGCTGAGGCAGGAGAATGGCGTGAACCCCGGAGGCGGAGCTTGCAGTGAGCCGAGATCGCGCCACTGCACTCCAGCCTGGGGCACAGAGCAAGACTCCGTCTCAAAAAAAAAAAAAAAAAAAAAAAATTAGCTGGGCGTGGTGGCAGGCGCCTGTAATCCTAGCCACTCAGGAGGCTGAGGCAGGAGAATCTCTTGAACCCGGGAGGCGGAGGTTGCAGAAAGCCGAGATTGTGCCACTGTACACCAGCCCCTGTGATAGTTCAAGACTCTGGCTCAAAAAAAGAAAAATTATTTTTAGGTATGTAATGGTTCTAATTATTTTTAAGAATTCCTATCTCTTTCAGAGATGTATCCTGCAATATTTGCAAATGAAATGATGTCCACAATTTCTTTTTTTTTTTTTTTTTGAGACGGAGTCTTGCTCTGTCGCCCAGGCTGGAGTACAATGGCATGATCTTTGCTCGCTGCAACCTCTGACACCTGAGTTCAAGTGATTCTCCTGCCTCAGTCTCTCGAGGAGCTGGGACTACAGGCAGGTGCCACCACGCTCGGCTAATTTTTTGTATTTTTAGTAGAGATGGGGTTTCACTGTGTTAGCCAGGATCAATCTCCTGACCTCATGATCCGCCTGCCTCGGCCTCCCAAAGTGCTGGGATTACAGGCATGAGCCACCGTGCCCGGCCCAGAATTTAATTTTAAAATAACCTAGGGGTAGGGAGGGATAATAAAGTGTGTGGGGGGCCAAGCCCAGGGGCTTACACCTGTAATCCCAGCACTTTGGGAGGCCAAGGCGGGCAGATCACGAGGTCAGGAGTTCGAGACCAGCTTGGCCAACACAGTGAACTACTGTCTCTACTAAAAACACAAAAAAATTAGCCAGGAGAGATGGTGGGCGCCTGTACTCCCAGCTACTCAGGAGGCTGAGGCGGGAGAATGGCGGAAACCCGGGAGGCGGAGCTTGCAGTGAGCCAAGATCACGTCACTGCACTCCAGCCTGGGCAACAGAGCCAGACTCTGTCTCAAAAAAAAAAAAAAAAAGAAGAAAAATGGGGCTGGGTGTGGCGTCTCATGCCTGTAAGCCTAGCATTTTAGGAGGCCAAGGCAGGGGGATCACCTGTGGTCAGGAGTTCAAGACCAGCCTGCCCAATGTGGCAGAACCCCATCTCTACACTCCAGCCTGGGTGACAGAGTGAGACTCTGTCTCAAACAAAAACAAAGAAAAACGGGCCAGGTGCAGAGGCTCACACCTGTAATCCCAACACTTCAAGAGGCTGAAACAGGAGGATCACTTGAGGCCAGAAGTTTGAGACCAGCCTAGGCAACATAGTGAGACCCTGTCTCTACATTAAAAAAAAAGAGAGAGAGAGAGAGAAGAAGAAGAAGAAAAATGACTCCAACAAATTGAAACATAAAAGACATCTGAACATTGAAGTTTCTTTTTTGAGACAGCATCTCCCTGTCACCCAGGCTATAGCACTCTGGTGTGATCTAGGTTCAGTGCAGCCTCAACCTCCCAGGATCAAGTGATCTTCCTGCCTCAGCCTCCTGAGTAGCTGAGACTACAGGTACATGCCATCATGCCCAGCTAATTTTTAAAAATTAGCTCTTGGGCTCAAGCAATCCTCCTGCCTCGGACTCCCAAAGTGCTGGGATTACAGGCATGAGTCACCACACCTGGCCGACATTTATTTATTTTTTATTTTTTGAGAGAGGGTCTTGAACTATTGACATTTTGGGTCAGGTAGTTTGTTGCTGTAGGGATTGTCCTGTGCACAGTAGGATGTTTAGCAGCATCCCTGGTGTCTACCCACTAGATGCCAGTAGTAACCCCTCTACTCCAGTTATGACAAGTAGGCATGACAAGAGTATCTCCAGACATTGTCATATGTTCCCTGGGGGAACAAAATATCTACCCTCTCAATGAGAATCACTCCTATAAAAGATAAGGACTTAAAAAAAATAGTAATACCACTATTACACTTAAAAATTTTAACAATTCCCGCGGCCGGGCACAGTGGCTCACGCCTGTAATCCCAGCACTTTGGGAGGCCAAGGTGGGAGGATCACGAAGTTAGGAGATCGAGACCATCTTGGCTAATGCATTGAAACCCCGTCTCTACTAAAAATACAAAAAACTAGCCAGGCATGGTGGCACGTGCCTGTGGTCCCAGCTACTCAGGAGGCTGAGGCAGAAGAATCGCTTGAACCCAGGAGTTAGAGGGAGGTTGCAGTGAGTTGAGATCATGCCACTGCACTCCAGCCTGGGTGACAGAGCAAGACTCCGTCTCAAAAAATAAAAAAATAAATAAAAATAAAAATTCAAATACCTATTTAGTGTTCAAATTCCTCTGTTTTATACCTTTTTTTTCTTACGGGTTTTTCAAAGTAGGTTCCAAATAAGGTACACACATTGCAATGAGCTGATATGTCTCTTAAGTCTCATTTACTTTTATAAGGTCCCTCTCCCTTTCTTTTCTATGTAATGTATTCAAGTGAGGTCCCACACATTTCATTTGGTTGATTTGTCTCTTTTAGTCTGCAACAGCTCCCCCCTCTCTATTTTACTCTCCCCATTTATTTACAAAAGACATCAGGTCTTCTGTCCTTTAGAATTTCCCAGTCTCAGGCCAGACGCGGTGGCTCCCGTCTGTAATCCCAGCACTTTGGGAGGCCAAGGCGGGCGGATCATGAGGTCAGAAGATCGAGACCATCCTGACTAACACAGTGAAACCCCACCTCTACTAAAAATACAAAAAAAATTAGCCGGGTGTGGTGGTGGGCGCCTGTAGTCCCAGCTACTTGGGGAGGCTGAGGCAGGAGAAACACGTGAACCCGGGAGGTGGAGCTTGCAGTGAGCCGAGACCACGCCACTGCACTCCAGCGTGAGTGACAGGGCAAGACTGTCTCAAAAAAAAAAAAAAAAAAAGATTTTCCCAATCTGGATTTGGCTAACCACATCCCTGTGCATTTCTTTGAGACGGAGTTTCGTTCTGGTCACCCAGGTTGGAGTGCAATGGCACAATCTCAGCTCACTGCAACCTCCGCCTCCAGGGTTCAGGCAATTCTGCCTCAGCCTCCCAAGTAGCTGGGATTACAGGTGTGCACCACCATGCCTGGCTAATTTTTGTATTTTTAGTAGAGATGGGATTTCACCATGTTGGCCAGGCTAGTCTCGAACTCCTGACCTCAGGTGATCCACGTGCCTTGGCCTCCCAAAGTGCTGGGATTACAGGCATGAGCCACCACGCCCATCCCTCATGTGCTTTTTTAACATTCCCCTGGCACCAGTGTTTCTGATAGTTGATGGATACGGAAGCTTGATCAGATCCACGTTTGTTTTTTGGCAAGAATACCATAGCTAATGTTGAACACTGGTCAATTTTAACATTACAAAGAAAGTGAGAACCAACATCAGGTGTCTACTGATGTGATGCAGAAGAAAGTTCACAAGTACATAGTACCACCTATGATATACTCTTGCCAAAAAAAGAACTTGAATCCAATCAAACCCTAGATTTACCTACCAGTTTATAGGAAATACAAGGAATGGAAAAACATGTTCAGTAACATCACGAGGACATCATCAGCCAAATCCAGAATGCAGACAATTCTATACTACCAATGACCCAGTTCCTTCCACAGATAAACAGGAAGGAAAAAATAAAATAAAAACAAAGAAGAAAATGTTATAGACTAGCAGAGACCAATTTTAACATAGGGGCCTTACTGGAATATTGATCTAAACACATAAACTGCAAAAAAAAAAAAAAAAAAAAAAAAGTTACGGGACTTTCATGGAAATCTAAACATTTACTGATTAGACGATATCGTGGAGTTATTGTTAAATATTTTCCGGTATAACATTGTGGTTGTTTTTCTTAAAAGTTCTCATATTCTAGAGATACATGCTGGGATAATTATGAATGGAGTAATGTTTAGAGTTTTCTTTAAAATAGTCCAATGGGGGGTATAAAAAACAAGATTGCTTAACTGTTGAAGCTGAGTGCCTGAGGTTCATTATCATCATTCTCTTTACTTCCATATGCTTGAAATTTTCCGTAAGTTAAAAAAATCAAATTCTCCTGAATATAATGATTGAAACACATCATAAACTATTTAGGAGGCTCCTGTAGGTGGCTATGTGAGATGAAAGTGGCCTGCATTAGAGACATTGGAAACAAAAACCAGAATTCAATAGATATTTAGGGCCGGGCACACTGGCTCACGCCTGTAATCTCAGCACTTTGGGAGGCCAAGGCGGGCGGATCACCTGAGGTCAGGAGTCCAAGACCAGCCTGACCAACATGGTGAAACCCCGTCTCTACTAACAATTAGCAGGGCATGGTGGTGGGTGCCTGTAATCTCGGCTACTCGGGAGGCTGAGGCAGGAGAATCGCTTGAACCTGGGAGGCAGAGGTTGTAGCAGTAAGCCGAGATCACGCCACTGCACTCCAGCCTGGGCGACAAGAGCGAAACTCCGTCTCAAAAAAAAAAAAGAAAAAGAAAGAAAGCTATTTAAGAAGCAGAATCCACAGGGCTTGGTAATTAATTGATTATGTAAAGTGAAAGAGGGAGAAGTCAAGGATGAGGCTCAGATTTCTGGCTGAGCATGTGAATGGGACTGAGATGGGTAAATATGGGGAGGAAGGCTAGGGTTTGAGGTACCTGTGGGACCTAGCATAGAGATTGCAGTGGAAGCCATGGAAGTGAAGTGATACCCAGGATGAAAGAATGCCAAGTGAGGAGGAAAGAGCCCTAAGGAACACCTGAGGTCAATCTGTTCACTGTACTGAAGTCTCTTCTCTGTGTGTACCTAGGCTTAGCTTAGTTATATACACACAGGTAAGGGGAAGACTGATAGCAGGAAAGGGCAGGAGTAACTCGGGGTGTGGGGTAGGGAATGTGCATATGTCTGTGTGTATATGAGGGGGAGATCCTGCCTCACAACTCAATACTCCCTCCCTTGCCAGCTTTCCCCGATGGGCTAACCCCCTCTCTGGACAGCTAGGAAGATGGTCCCACTCCCACCCAGCTCCCACCTCCACATACCCCTGTGGCTGATCCTCACCTTCAGATCCTCACACAGATCACCGTAGTCAATCTCAATGAGGGCCTCTCGTGCATAGATACTGGAAATTCTCTGTGAACCACTCACTGAGTCCTCCCCCTGGGAGCTACCCTGCAATGGCAACAGAGAGTCAAGTGGAGCAGACTGGCCATGAGAGTGCACCTCTATAGGGAGCTCCTTTGCAGCCTTCAATCTTTGAGAAAGCACCTTGCTAGAAAGCACCATGGCAGAAGGAACAGAGGCTTTGCAGACAGAATGACTCAAGTTCAAAATTGAGCTCTATGGCCAGGCGCAGTGGGTTGCACCTACAATCCCCAGCACTTTGGGAGGCCAAGGCAGGTGAATCACTTGAGGTCAGGAGTTTGAGACCAGCCTGGCCAACATGGTGAAACCCTGTCTGTACTAAAAATACAAAAATTAGCCAGGAGTGGTGGTGCATGCCTGTAATCCCAGCTACGTGGGAGACTGAGGCACAAGAATCACCTGAACCTGGGAGGCGGAGGCTGCAGTGAGCCAAGATCACGGCACTGCACTTCAGGCTGGGTGACAAAGCAAGACTCTATCTCAAAAAGAAAAAAAAATTGAGGTCTACCACTTACTAACATTGTGATTTTGGGCAAGTCACATTCTCAGATCCTCAGTTCCTTCACCTGTAATGTGGGGATAATGCCTGTCTGGCAGGCCTGTGGTTAGGATTGGGGTAATTATGTCACATGCTACCATGATGCCCAGAACATTTCTGGTATTCAAAATATTTTACTGAATTAAACTGAAATGCCATTTGGAAAGTGAGGAGGGAGAAAGACACATGGGACTGAGATATATGACTAGGTCTAAGACAAGATATTAATATATGCAAATCCCCTCTCAGTTAACATTTCCCATCCCCTTGCTACAAATCTTTGCTTCCACTGCTCCTCTTTGACTAGTATCTCTGGTTTTCCTGTAACTAAACTTCCTCACCTCTGCATTGCTGATGTCCCTTACCCAACCCTCTCCTGGCCAATCTCCCTCGCTGCAGCTAAGCTATCATCCTCAGGTCCCCCAGCTTTCTGTCTTCCTTTGCTCTTGGCTAATGTCCCTCAATTCCCACTCCTACCAATTTATGTCACCTGCTGGAACTAATATAGCTCAGGTCCCTAGGGTTAATGAATTACTTCATTCTTTCCTGGCTCAACTCTTTCACCACCCACTCACTGGCTTGCAGCTCTACTCCCAATTCAACTTCTCTCTCACACCAAAGCTATTATTACCTTCCGCCTCACCTGCGTTCACCACTGCACCTTGCCTCATCTCTCCTGCATCCCTTTTCATGTCCCTTCACCATCTGCCCACGTTTCTCTCTCTCATTGCCCTTCCTGATCACTTTCACTCCCCATCCCTGGTTAATGATGTTCATAGCCCACTCCCACCACCAGCCACAATACTCACCTCTTCCTGACTAATATCATCCATGGTGCCTTTTGACAGTGGCAACTTAATGTCCTGCATCTTACAGGCCTGTAGCAAGTTGTGACGGTCACTGCGCTTCTGTTCAAGCTTAGTCTCAATGGCTGTCACCTCCTTCTGTAAATGGGTCATTTCCCTAAAAAAGGTCCAGGGGCTAGGTGAGACCCAAATCTGGCAGGCTGCCTGCTCTATCTATGTCCTCCCACCCCAGGCCTGAACCCACTCACTTGTTGGCGCCCCCCAGTTTCTTACGAATCTCCTCCATCTCGTGATTCTTGTCATTCACTTCCGACTTCTTGGCCAGATGCTGATTCTTCAGGTCTTGTAGCTGAGCCATGGTCTCATCTATGATCTTCATGTGTCTTTGTTCCTCCTGGTCCCAGCAGTGGGAACAGGACAATAGGTGAAGACTTTCCCCATCTTACCCTGGGATATTCTCCTGCTCCCACCCTTCCTACTAGGCAGTTTATTGGAGTCACTCATCAATGAGCTTTGCTTTCACACCCCCATCACCCCTCAGCCTCCTATCTTTTTAAAATTTGGTTGTCCTCTCCCACACACCCCAATTTTACAAGTGATCTAGTGTATGTACGAAAGTTAAAAGTATAGGCCGGGCGCGGTGGCTCAAGCCTGTAATCCCAGCACTTTGGGAGGCCGAGGCGGGTGGATCACGAGGTCAGGAGATCGAGACTATCCTGGCTAACATGGTGAAACCCCGTCTCTACTAAAAATACAAAAAACTAGCCAGGCGTGGTGGCGGGCGCCTGTAGTCTCAGCTACTTGGGAGGCTGAGGCGGGAGAATGGCGTGAACCCGGGAGGCGGAGCTTGCAGTGAGCCGAGATCACGCCACTGCACTCCAGCCTGGGAGACACAGCGAGACTCCGTCTCAAAAAAAAAAAAAAAAAAAAAAAAAAAAGAAAGTTTAAAGTATAGAGAAAGTAAGCCGGGCACGGTGGCTCAAGCCTGTAATCCCAGCACTTTGGGAGGCTGAGACGGGCGGATCACAAGGTCAGGAGATCGAGACCATCCTGGCTAACACGGTGAAACCCCGTCTCTACTAAAAAATACAAAAAACTAGCCGGGCGAGGTGGCGGGCGCCTGTGGTCCCAGCTACTCCGGAGGCTGAGGCAGGAGAATGGCGTAAACCCGGGAGGCGGAGCTTGCAGTGAGCTGAGATCCGGCCACTGCACTCCAGCCTGGGCGACAGAGCCAGACTCAGTCTCAAAAAAAAAAAAAAAAAAAAAAAAGTATAGAGAAAGTATTAAGAGGGGAATCACTCACAATCTCATCAGTTAGATAATCAATTAACATTCTAGCACATTTTCTCTCAGCATTATTTACAGACAGCTTTACATAGTTGGGACTAGATTGTAATTAAAACTCTGTATTCTGACTAAATGTTATATTTGAGCATTTTTTTCTACATCAAAACTTTCTGTCATGTGCAGTATAGTAACATTAGTTTTTTTTAAAAAAAAAAAAAAAACCCCACACAAACAATACTGTGCATTTTCTATGAATACACATATGTAAATGTACAAGTATTTAAGTAAATCCTTAAAGGGTCTGGAAGAATCACCTCTGGTAAGAGGAAGGGGACTAGGATCAGCCAAAGGGGATCGTAGCCTTATGTATAATGTTCTGATTTTTAAAAAGGAAAATTTTTGTTTTCATTTTGATCTTAAGTCACATAAAGGGGGCCTGGTGGAGTGGCTTACACTTGTGATTCCAGCACTTTGGGAAGCCAAGGTAGGCAGACTGCTTGAGCCCAGGAGTTCGAGACCAGCCTGGACAACAAGGCAAAACCCCGCCTCTACAAAAAATACAAAAATTAGCTGGGTGTGGTGGTGCACGCCTGTGGTCCCAGCTACTTGAGAGGCTGAGGTGGGAGGATCACTTGAGCTCGGGAGGCGGGGGTTGCAGTGAGCTGAGATTGTCCCACTGCACTCCAAACTGGACGACAGGGTGAGACCCTGTCTCAAAAAAATAATAATAATAATAATCACATAAAGGAGATATATCTGCAATTTACTCCCAAATGGCTCATAAAAAATAATAAGCATATATATAGAGCGAGAGAATGCAAAAGATAATGTGGCAACATGTTGATGATCGATGAATCTTGGTGATGGGTAGATAGGAGTTCTTTGTACTATTCCTTGCAATTTTTTGCAAAGTTGAAAATTATTTCAAAATAAAAAGTAAAAAAATTGCGTATATGTAATATCCCAAATCATCTAGGTATCTAACTTGTCTTGCCTCAGGATTTTACTGCCCAAGCTACAACTGCATTTAAGATTTCAGACACCAGGTTGGGTGCGGTGGCTCACACCTGTGATCCCAGCACTTTGGGAGGCCGAGGCGAGTGGATCACTTGAGGCCAGGAGTTCGGGACCAGCCTGGCGAACATCGTGAAACCCCATCTCTATTAAAATTACAAAAAATTAGCCGGGCGTGGTGGCGGGCGCCTGTAATCCCAGCTACTCGGGAGGCAGGGGCAGGAGTCTTGCTTGAACCCGGAAAGCAGAGGTTGCAGTGAGCCGAATGCTATTGCACTCCAGCCTAGGCAACAAGATCGAAACTGCGTCTCAAAAAAAAAAAAATTTTCAGACACCAAAGAGTACTACTTTAATCATCAGGGGTTAATGAAGAAAACACACAAACAAGCAACAAACATAGGCAGACGAAAGTCAAACAGTAAGTTCAAACCAAGTGAAGGCCAAATCACCTCAGGAGGGAATGATGTAAGGAACAAAGGCTTCATAGTAGTTTAAAGAGAAAGAGTGTGAGAAAATTGAGTCATCACACAATACATGGTGGCACAGGCATGCTAAGCTCAAAAGAACTGAGCTGTACCAGTCAGTAGCACAGTCACACTGTGAAGTGACTAGGTTTCAGCAAAACACCATCATTTGTTGCACTGAATTTACATGGTCAATCTAAATTTTGCTCATTTTGCTAGTATTTAATTTTTAACTTAGTCTTAGCATTTGGTTAAGTGTTCCAAGTATATATATTTGTATATACGTAAGTAACATCACGGATTTAAGGCAACAATGGCAATCTTAGGGACTACTTTTCCTTTAAAAAGGGTCTGTGTATTACTAAAGTTTGAAGACACTACATAAATAATTTTACAAATGTTGCATGATTTGCTAAATTCCCACTTTCCAAGGGGCACTGAGTAGTTTCCAATTTGGAACTATAAATAATGCTTGTTAAAAACATCAAAGTGTTCACATAAAGCCTTGCCAGCATTTTGGATGATCTCCTCAGGTATTACTGAGTTATAGGGTATAAATGCATTGTGAAGCTTCTTGAAGGATGGTGCCACATTACATTAAGAATACTGGTCTCCTGGCCAGGCACGGTGGCTCATGCTTGTAATCCCAGCACTTTGAGAGGCCGAGGCGGGTGGATCACGAGGTCAGGAGTTCGAGACCAGCCTGGCCAATATGGTGAAACCCCGTCTCTACTAAAAATACAAAAATTAACTGGGCTTGGTGGCACGCACCTGTAGTCCCAAATGCTCGGGAGGCTGAGGCAGGAGAATCGGCTGAACCCGGGAGGCGGAGGTTGCAGTAGCTGAGATGGTACCACTGCACTCCAGCCTGGGCAACATAGCAAGACCCCATCTCAAAAAAAAAAAAAAAAAGAATACTGGTCTCCTATACTATGGCTGGTATTCAAGCATTGTGTCCTTTGTTTTTACATTTTCCATGATGTACTAGAAAATACACTGCATCTGACTGTTGCTTTAATTTGCATTTCTTTAGTAAGACTAAATTATTTGTATGGGTTTAGGGACTATTTGAAAGTCTTCTTGAACTGTCTGTGACACTTATCCATTTTTCCTGTTTAGGTCTTGATATTTTTCTTACTGGTTTAGATGAGAAATTTCTAAGTTGTGGACATTATCTTTCTGTCATATTTCTTCCCATTTTTTCCTCCCAGTTGTTAGTCTGTCTTTTAATTCTTTCCTTCCTTACCTTTTTGAGCTTTTCTATCTCATTTTCATCTTTTTTCACTGTCTGCTCCCACATGTGTACTTTATCCTGGTCCTCCTTCAGTTGGTTCTTTTCAAAATCCAACTGAATGCCCAAGCGAGTCTTCTGATTCTCAAACTCCAAACTGTGTATAAAAGTGGGGGGAGAATCACTCATAATCTCATCAGAGATAACCAATGCACAAAATCCGGCTATGGGAAGAAAGGGAAACTAGACCCAGGGCTCAGGGACCAAGAGTTACTGATTTTCAGTCACAACCTGCTTCATCCATCCATATGCACATAAAACGGTCCCCTGAAGCTGAAGAAATAAGTTCCTCAGCCTAGCCCTGTAGACATGGTATAAGGCAGGGAAGATTCGGCCAAACCTTATTTATTCCCCTTTAAACACTGGAGACCCTAGCGCCCTCCAAGTTCCTACAAGGAGGCATAAGAGTCCATCTGAATCCACCAGCTATGGTAATTCCTATTTATTAAGCTTCTATGTACTTTACATATATTATCTCTAATCCTCTAATCAACAGCTCTGCAAGTAGGCATTATTATCCTAATTTTACAAATGAGGAAAACTTAGGCCAAGAGGTAAAAGACCTTGCCTAAGGCCACACAGCTAGTAAATGGCACATGTGAGACTGAAATCCAGATTTAACACCAAAACTCGGGCTCTTTCTAGTATACCACCACTGCAATATAATGTAGTGGATTAATAAGATTGGCATCTCAACTCTGCCACTTACTAGTAGTGTGATTCAGGCAAGTTGGTTATACTCTCCAGGCCTGTTTCCCCATCTGCAAAATGGACATCATAATAGTACTTACCTTAGGGTTATTGGGAGATTTTTAAATGAGTTAATATGTATAAAGTCCTTAGAACCACACCGGGTCCACGATAACGACTCAATTAATTTTAGTTGCTATTATCACCAGGTATATTGACTGTACTCAGCTTACTTTTGTCCAAGGGCTTCAATTACAGCATCCCAACTTCTGCCCCCAAAAGCTCTTAAAGGGCAGAACTTGGGTAGTACAAAAACATGGAGAAAATACTGGATTCCTGCTATTGTCCTCCTCTCCATCTCTTCAGAAACTCAGAGTATGCAACCAGCATACACAGGCACTGGCAGGCCAGGCAGGACTAACTTCCAATTGCCCTCTCCAGCTCCCAATATGGTGTGACAGATGCTGCCAGATGTCATGCTAGCAGCTTAAACCTATTAGCCACTATAATCCAAATGAAATGTAACTAACTATAATTTTGAGCTATGCAATTTTATGTCCAATCTCCTAAGTATGACTCATAAAGGCCTCTGTGTTCCGGCCCCTGCTGACCTCTCCACCACTCCCCGCCTTCTTCCTGACCCTGCTTTTATGCTCCAGACATTAAAAACTACTTAGTATCCAGAACAAGGCATGCTCTCTCATACCTCCAAGCATGCTGTTCTCTCTGCCTGGAATTCCCTTTTTCTGTTGCTGCCTGGCTGGCTAAATCCTACTCACTCTTCAGTCTCCAGTCATCACTCCCTGTTTTGTAAAACCTTTCCTGACGGTTCTGAGCAGGTTCCTAGTTTCTATTACACTTTGTTGGGTTCCTCCGTTTTTAGACTTCAGGTGCAGAAGCGAGTTAATCATATCCCACAGTTCATAACACACTTATCATCACTGCCTGGGCAAGACTCTTCCCTTGTCCTTTGTTTCAATCCCCAATTTCCATTCCCATTACCTTCCCTACTGTGAACATACACCACAAGTGACATACACACATGCATTCCTTAAAAATGCATATCCTTGTAAAATATCTTAGACCTAAAATTTACACAAATCTACTGTGTTACAAACTTTATTTTTTCTGGTCAATATCTGGTTTATAAGTTATCTACTACTGCCCACAAATCTAGTTCTTGCTGTGAACTCCTACATGGTACTCCAGTCTATATATTCATTTGACTTATGCTTCCCCCAGTAATGGCCGTCTACATTGCCACCAATGTCCCACTACTACAAGTTATGCCAAGATGAATAACACTGAATGTGTGTCTCTTTGGGACCCTATGGCAAGACTCTCTCTGGGATATATACCCATAGGTATAGATAGATAGATAGATAGATAGATAGATAGATAGATAGATAGATAGATAGATATTTTTTTTCCACATAGTACACAGGACATCTATAGATTTCCACCAAATACTGTTAGACTTTTTAATTTGCATTTCTGATTAAGAGGTTAGACCTCAATTCCTATGGTCATTAGCCACTTGAACTTCTCTTTCCATGAAAGCCTATCTATATTCTTTGCCACTTTTGTTTTTTTAACTTTTTTCATTGCATTAGATATCATAAGTACTTTGCCACATTTCTACTGGGTTTCTTGTCATTGATTTTATTTTTCCTGTTGTTGATTTGCAGTTTCTTGAAAATTTCTTCAGTATTTTGTATCTACCATAATTACACCATTGATCACACTGTCCTCAAATTGATGTTTCCCCCAGTACTCTATAGTTTCCTGAGGAAAGAAACAAGAGTCTGATTCAATTCTGTATCCCTTGAGACTGGCTTAAGGTAGGACAGCAATGAATATTTACTGTATGGGCAAAGCGCTAAACTGCTAACTGAAGCCCAGGTTACAAGGGATGACGTCCTTCAGCAAAGACTGTGTTGTGTTCATCTGTCTTACCTCCATCTCCCTCGTCTCCCTTCCAATACCTAGCACAAGACAACCTGGCACAAGGCAGGTACTCAACAAAGGTTTGTTGAATGAATGAATCAACTAAAGTGAGGAAAAACGAGAAGATTATTTTCTTCTGGCTATTGTTTCAACCAAGAATTTAATCTCCCGCCTCCCTCCACCTCACATTGCCCATTATGATAATAACAACAAAAGCTAGTATTTCTTGTTCTTAGTAGATGCTATGTGAGCTGCTAAATACCTTTTAAAAAGGTTAAAAAAAAAAAAAAAAAAAAGGCCAGGCGGGGGTTGGGGCCAGGTGTGGTGGCTCATGCCTGTAATCCCAGCACTTTGGGAAGCCAAGGTGGGCGGATCACAACGTCAGGAGTTCGAGACCAGTCTGGCCAGCATGGTGAAACCCCATCTCTACTAAAAATACAAAAAATTAGCCGGGCATGGTGGAGTACACCTGTAGTCCCAGCTACTCGGGAGGCTGAGGCAGGAGAATTGCATGAACCTGGGAGGCGGAGATTGCAGTGAGCTGAGATCATGCCACTGTACTCCAACCTGGGCGACAGAGCAAGACTCCATCTTGAGGAAAAAAAAAAAAGGCTGGCACTATGGCTCACACCTGTAATCCAAGCACTTTGGGAGGCTGAGGCAGGAGGATCACTTGAGCCCGAGTTCCAGACCAGTCTGGGCAACATGGCAAAACCCCATTTCTACAACAACAACAACAAAAAAAACCCAGAAAAACAAAAATTAGCCGGGTGTGGTGGCAAACATCTGTAGTCCCAACTACTCAGGAGGCTGAGGTGGGAGGACCACCTGAGCCTGGGAAGGTCAAGGTTGCCACTGCACTCCAGTCTCAGCGAAAAAAAAAAAAAAAGGAAAACAGGTAATCTTAAAAAAAGAAATTATTTCACCTGATCCTCCCAACAATGCCATGAGATAGGTATCATTATACCATTCTGCAGATACTGCAGCTTACAGAAGTCAAGTCACTGCCAAAGATAACGAGTTGTGGAGCTGGGGCTGTAATCCAGGAATCCAGGAAATCAAGTTTAGAGTTAGCACTCTTAACCACTATAACTATGCCATACTGCCCTCCTGATTTCTGTTCTTTAAGGCCTACCTACATAAACTCACACAGTTCTAAGAGCTGACCCTTGCCTATGACAGCATCTGGTTTTCCAAGGATGTCAGGTTAGAGCCTCAAGGGCATCCCAATATCTTCTACCAATCCTCCCACCTACCGCTTCTTGGCGATTTCATTCTGCCGTTTCACCTTCTCTTCCTCAAACTCCCGGATGTTGCGCACACCGATCTCCCGACAAAACTCTTCAAACACCTCATCCTCTACCTGAGAAGAGAAGCCAGGGAGGGCATCGGCCCTTTTAGTCTGTCCTGCTTCCAGTCCCAGTCCTGCCCTGACGCACACGCTGGCATGGCCCACACCCTACCAACCTGGTTCATCTTCTCCTTCAAGTCTTTCATCTCCCTCTCTCGGCTCTGAATGATCCTCTTGATATCATTAATGCGAGGCCCAAAGTTGGCTAGCTCACTCTCCAGCTTGGATTTTTCCTACAGGCAATGGGTTGAGAGGACAAAACAGACCAGGGTCCTTGGAGGAAAAGCTACCTTGACTGCATTGGTCCCACAGTCAGGAAGGGCTAGCTCTCCACATCTGAGAGAACCTGGCTTAGCACTACTGCCCTAGTCAAGTCTCCATGATGTTGCACAGAAGCCATCACATGGCTTCTTCCCTGGCATCCAGTTCAGCCAGCTTCAATCCACAGGGCTGGGCACACAGTAAACATCATTAGGTATAGGTCCCAATCTTTGATCTATAACCCCTGGGGGCAGAGTTGTTTCAGAATTCAGTTTAGGGTTTTTGAGTTTAGAAAAAGATAGATAAATACACACACTACACATAAGACCTCCAGGGTGGTCTGGGGAAGTACCCGATAATAATAATAAAAAAAAAAACAATATACCTAGAACAGTACTGCGCCCCACCCCACCACTACCACAAGCAGGGACTGAAATGCCCACAGCTCACTTTCAAAAATTCAAATTGCTGAATGAACAAATTATGCTAACAATAGCACCTAACATAAACTGAACACATAGCAGTCTTAGGCACTTTACATGTTAACTCATTCAATAATGACCCTATAAAGTAGGTATCATTTATTTATTTATTTTGAGACAGAGTCTCTGTCACCCAGGCTGGAGTAAAATGGCGCGATCTTGGCTCACTGCAACCTCCACCTCCCAGGTTAAAGCAATTCTCCTGCCCTCAGCATCCCAAGTAGCTGGGATTACAGGCGCCTGCCACCATGCTCGGCTAATTTTTTATATTTGTAGTAGAGACAGGGTTTCATCATGTTGGCCAGGCTGGTCTCCAACTCCTGATCTCAGGTGATCCACCGTGTCCGGCCGAGTAGGTATTATCTTAACTTGCATTTCACAGATTAAGATGTGAAGGTTGACACTGAGAGGTGAAATTACTTGCCTAATGTCATACTCAACGCAGAGCCAAGCTCTGAATCCCTGGCTGTCTGACTCTATGCTATACTTGGCTTCCTGCGGCAGGCTGGGAGGAGACAGGGAAGTGAAACAAGTTCCCCACCCTCAGAGAAACCTAGGCCAGGAATGTGTGGATGGCCTTTGGAGAACAGGGCTGAAGGCCAGGCCCCACCTGCAGATTCAGGGCTAGATGTCGTGTCTTGGTCTGTTCTAGGTCACTCTGGGAGTACTTGAGCCGCATCTGCAGTCCATGGGCCTGAGACTGCACCTGACGCAGCTCTGCCTCTTTCCGTTTTGCCTTCATCTGCTCCTGAAGGGAACAAGAAAGAAGGGCTAGGTGGTAAGGTGGTGGTTGACCTAGGCTTAGGACTCCCACTGCTAAAAACAGCACTGCCTGTGGCTTACTTTCAGCTCCTCTGTCAAGCGCTCCTTCTTCTCTTTCAACTTGTCTACTGCTTTCTCATCCCAGCGCCGCGCCTTGGCCTTCAGGTCACTGGCCCCACCAGAGATCACTCCTGACTTCTGGAATAGGGTTCCATCCAGTGCCACTGTCTACACACAGCAGGGGGAAAAGAGAAGAGGGGGAGAAGCTGAACAAATGAATCTCCAGTACTGAGCCTGTCCAGCTTCAACCTGGGCAAGAGAATCCACACCTTGTGGCGCTGGTGGCCTCCAAAGGCAATGCGGCGGGCATCCTCCACGTTGTCACAGACAAGGGCATTGCCACAAGCATACTGCAGGGCCTTTTTGATGTGAGGTGGCTCATAGCGAATCACATCAATCACTAGCTTGGCCCCCTTCAGCTCCCGGAGTTTTTCATCTGTAGGCTTCACCTGTGGGGAGAAGCTCAGTCAGTGGCAGAACACAAACAGGGAGTACTAGAAGAGGGGCCCTTGAACACTGGCCTGACCCAATCCCCAAGAAGCCTCACCTCCAGGTAGTCAAGAGGCAAGAAGGTCTCAGGCTCCCCACGCTGTTCCTTGATATACTGAATACAGTCCCGGCCTGTCTTCTCCGAGTCCACAATAATGGCATCCATGTTCTTGCCCAAAACCTTGGTTACAGCAATCTGATACTTCTTTTGTGTGGGCTGGCACAGGTCAATGAGGCGGCCATACTGAGTAAAGTAGGAAGGGAAAACTGAAGTATGAAGCTTTTGGGAGCTGGCTCAGGAATCCTAATTCCCAGTGTGGAAAGGGGGACAGACTAGAATCTATATCAGGAAGTGAACGCAACTGTATTGCCTAGTGGTTAAGATAACCCAATACCAAGCATGGTGGTGTGTGCTTGTAATCCTAGCTACTTGGGAGGTTGCAGTGGGAGGATCGCTTAAGTCCAGGAGTTCAAGACCAGCCTGGGTAACATAATAAGACCCTGTCTCAAAACAAACAAAAAAGACAGCCCACTAGTTCTGTACCCAAGTAACCCTACCTTAACTGAATGGAACTGTATGGACTGAGGAGGAGGCAATTGTAGACTGGCTTGCTGTGTGCACTCTAGATCAGCACAGTGGCCAATCCTAATGTCCCTTCCAAAGGTGGAAAAGTTTGGGCAACAGAAGGGAGGTAAAGAATAAATGAGTTATGTAATGAGGGAAACTCAGTATTATATTAACACCTCAAAACAGGTTCAGAGCATGAGATATTGTCTCTTAGCACAATTATCCCAGATGCCTGAAAGTGTGAAGCTATGTTTGCTGAGAACACTCCTCATTTTGGAACCTAACAAGATTGAATAAAAGCCTGCAAACCTGAATGGTCTCACCCTAGGAAACATTTTCATGACATGATCATGGACTAAACTAATTATTAATTAATGACTAAATGGGATTCTAGTAATGTACCAGTTATTTTTCTACTTTTTTTGGGAGACGAAGTCTCACTCTGCAGCCCACGCTGGAGTGCAGGGGCGTAATACCGGCTCACTGCAACCTCCACCTCCCAGGTTCAAGTGATTCTCCTGCCTTAGCCTCCTGAGTAGCTGGGATTACAGGTGCCCACCATCATGCCCAGCTAATTTTTGTACTTTCAGTAGATGGGGTTTCACCATGTTGGCCAGGCTGGTCCCGAACTCCTGACCTCCAGTGATCCGCTGGCCCCCAGCCTCTTTCTATTACATGATTGTTCTGATGTAACGGATCTGCGTTTGAAGATCAAAGTGGACTGTGGTGTTTTATGAAATATATATTTAGTCTTCTACGCGGGAGTTCCCGACACACAACCCCTAAAACCCTTAGAATCTCAGGAATGAGCATTTTGTATGTTAATGAGATGATTATGGCTAGAGGCCCATAGATAGCTTCTGGATAGGGGCTGGTTACCAGAAAGACCAAGGCAGGATGAGATTTGCGACTCTTAGCTCCACCCCCACAACCTTCAGAAGGGGAGAGGGGCTGAAGTTTGAACTGATCACCGATGGCTGATGATTTGATCAATCAGGCCTACATAATGAAGCCCCTGTGTGGGGGTACCTGGAGGGTGGCTTGCCCAGATTGGGCATGGAAGCTTCACACCTCTTCCCCCATACCCTGCCTTATGCATCCATCTGGCTGTTCTCTGCATCCTTTGTAATATCCTTCATAATAAATGGGTAAACATAAGTAAAACATTTTCCTGAGTTCTGTGAGCTGCACTAGTAAATTAATCGAACCCAGGGAGGGATTCTCAGGAACTGTAATTTACAGCAGGTCAGTCAGAACCACAAGTCACAACCTGAGACTTGCAATTGGCATCTGAAGTCTTAGACTGAGCCCCTAACCCATGGGATCTGATGCTATCTCCAGATAAATAGTGTCAGAGTTGAAGTGAATTATAGGTCACCCAGCTGGTGTCTGCTGGAGAATTGCTTGGTGTGTGAGGAAAAACCCCAAAACTTCTGGTGTCAGAAGTGAAGTGTTGTGCTGGTTGTGTGAGAGTAGAAAAAACACTTCGGTTTTTCCCTATCTCACAGAAGAACACAGCCCCCATCCTATAAAGAAAAAGACTATTATGGCTCCCAAGCAATGACTTCAAGCAGTCGTGTCTGAATCCAGGATCATCTTTCTAAACCTCATTTACCATTTTACAGACCACCGCCACCCAGGCACTATGCCAAATATCTTACATATATTATTTCAAATTTTCACAAGTACTTAGTGAAATAAATCTGGCTGGGCGTGGTGGCTCACGCCTGTAATCCTACCACTTTGGGAGGCTGAGGCGGGCAGATCACTTGAGATCAGGAGTTTAAAACCAGCCTGGCCAACATGGTGAAACCCTGTCTCTACTAAAAATACAAAAAAATTAGCTGGGCATGGTGGTGGGCACCTGTAATCCCAGCTACTTGGGAGGCTAAGGCAGGAGAATCGCTTGAGCCTAGGAGGCAGAGATTGCAGTGAGCCGAGGTTGTGCCACTGCACTCTAGCCTGGGCGAAAGAGCAAGACTCTATCTCAAAATCAATCAATCAATCAATCAATCAATCAATCCATCTCTTTTACCAGTTCCCTTCCCGCAGTCTCCAAAACCAAGCCTGGTTCCCTAAGAACTATCAGATTAAGAGAGCAGGGACTGACTCTAATCATACCTACCTCCCCAGCAGAGCCTCTAGAGAAGTGACAGGGAAATATTAGTGGAACCAAACTAAGTTGAACCCAGGTATGGGATAATATTCAAGGAACCTGGGAACTCAGGATTGGGTGAAAGAGGTCAAAAGATCAAGAGGTCTGATAAAGCTCAGGGTGTCCCTAAAAGCTACTGGGCCAGTTAATACATGCCAAGAGAGCCCATATAGAAGACTGCACAGAGCTATTTCCTGGGAGAGTAATTCCAGCCCCATGGTCCCACCTGCCTCCAAAATCTTTCCTGGTTTTCCAATTCCCCTCCCAGAGGCATGGACACAGCAAGACAAACCCTTCAGAAAAACGTAATTGTTATGATGAAAAGAACATGATTGCCTAGTATGACAGGTTGAAAAATTTAAAAAAAAAAAAAAAAAAAAAAAGGAACATGAGCTTAGGAGAACAAGTTGGGTTTGAACTGCAGTTCTTCCACTTAGAAGCGGTGCTTTTTTAAACCTCTCCGAGCCTCATTTCCCCTGACAATAAAAATAGGATTGGCAACCTGGTCCTCAAAGGGCTGCTGGGAAAATCGTGTGACAGTGAGTGTAAGTACTCAGGAAATGAGTTCCCCCTCTGCTCTTACCACAGAGCCAGGGTAAAGGCGCTTGATGCTTTCCATTATCTCTGCCTTTCGCTGCTGGCGGCTGCTCTCCTGACGGTCAATGCGGGCATCCCCTAGCTGCTCCATCACCTGATTCAGCTCCTTATTGATTTCATCAATACGCCGCTTGGCCATCTCCACCTCCTCTGTCAGCTCCCCCTCTAGCTTCTTCTGCTCTTCTAGGGACTGCCTACAAAGTGACGGCACACAGGAGTTACTCCTGCTGGTGAGAAAAATACTCCTGGCTCAGAGAGGCTCTGGGGGTCCTGCATGAAGATGGGCAGGTAGGTAGGGTCACAAGAACAGGCCTGGAAGTAAGGGGGACAGTTGCAGAGCTACATACTTGCTAGTGGTGATGTATTCCTCCAGTTTCTCAATCCGCTTCTGATTCTCTTCAATTTCCCGCAGCTTTTGCTTGATCTTGGCCTGGGAAACAAACGTATTCTATCACCAAGGGCTGCACAAGTTTACGCCAAGACCACGGGAGCCCTAGATAACACCCCTTATGTGCCCACTCATCCAAGAGCCCAACAGTCCAGGATAATCTGTCACTAATATAGGAGGCCTACTAAAAAGCAGACATAGATGGTGTTCGGTTGGATCTACTAACTGATGATGGGGGCCTCCCAGATCTCCAGAACCTCTCACAGGTGTTCTACTCAGCCAAGGCATCTTCTTCACCAACCATGGAGGCTCAAATCAAGATAAAAGCTTCACAGGCCTTTCTGTACCTGTTTCCTCATCTGCAAAATGTGGGTAATCTCCACTGCATAGAATACACATTAAGTGCTTAATAATAGGGTTGCTACTAATATTAATGACTATCACATTCCTCTTTTAAAAAATTTTATTATTTTTTAAAGTTTGAGACAGGGTCTCACTGTGTTACTCAGGCTGATCTCAAACTCCTGGCCTCAAGTGATCCACCAGGCCTGGCCAACATTCTTTTAAATATTTAAAAGTGCTTAGCAGAATGCCTGGAACACTGTACACTCCTAGGACACTATGACAACTGTCTATCATTGTTGTTATTACAATATTGATATCAGGTAGGCAGTAAGTGAAGTATATTTGGTAAGAGTGTGGGCTTTAGAGCTACACTGCCCAGGGTCTGGTTCTGACACTTAATAGTTATGTGAGTGGCCGGGCACAGTGGCTCACGCCTGTAATCCCAACACTTTGGGAGGCCGAGGCAGGCTGATCACAGAGGCAGGCAGGAGTTTAAGACCAGCCTGGGCAACCAGCAGAAACCCTGACTCTACAAAAATAAAAAAATTAGGAAGCCGAGGCGGGCGGATCACTTGAGTTCAGGAGTTCAAGATAAGCCTGGTCAACATGGCGAAATCCCATCTATACTAAACATACAAAAAATTTAGCTAGGTGTGGTGGCACCCACCTGTCATCCCATCTACTCGGGTGGCTGAGACACAAGAATCACTTGAACCGGGCCAGGTGCGTTGGCTCACACCTGTAATCCCAGCACTTTGGGAGGCCAAGGCGGGTGGATCACCTGAGGTCAGGAGTTCGAGACCAGCCTGACCAACAAGGTGAAACCCTGTCTCTACTAAAAATATAAAAATTGGCCGGGCGCGGTGGCTCAAGCCTGTAATCCCAGCACTTTGGGAGGCCGAGACGGGCGGATTACTAGGTCAGGAGATCGAGACCATCCTGGCTAACACGGTGAAACCCCGTCTCTACTAAAAAATACAAAAAATTAGCCGGGCAAGGTGGCGGGTGCCTGTAGTCCCAGCTACTCGGGAGGCTGAGGCAGGAGAATGGCGTAAACCCGGGAGGCGGAGCTTGCAGTGAGCTGAGATCACGCCACTGCACTCCAGCCTGGGCAACAGAGCCAGACTCCATCTCAAAAAAAAACAATTAGCTGGGCATGGTGGCTGGTGCCTGTAATTTCAGCTACTCGGGAGGCTGAGGCAGGAGAATTGCTTGAACCTAGGAGGCAGAGGTTGCAGTGAGCCGAGATGGCGCCACCGCACTCCAGCCTGGGCAACAAGAGAGAAACTGCATCTCAAAAAACAACAAAAATAAAAAAAAAGAATCAGTTGAATCCGACAGGCAGAGGCTGCAGTGAGCTGAGATCATGCCACTGTACTCCAGCCTGGGCAACAGAATGAGACTTTGTCTCTCAAAAAAAAAAAAAAAAAAAAAAGCAGCCAGGCATGGTGGCAAGCACCAGTAGTGCTGGATACTCGGGAGGCTCTGGTTGGAAGATTGCTTAAGCCTGGGAAGTCAAGGCTGCAGTGAGCCATGGTTGCACTATTGCACCTCAGCCTGCGTGACAGAGAGAGACCCTGTCTCAAAAATAACAATAATCTTGTGACCTTAGGCAAATTACTCTGTGTTGTAATTTCCTCATTTGTAAAATAGGGTAACAGTAGCCATTCCATAAAGGTAATCATAAATGAAGAATTAAATGACTGAATACATGTAAAGAACACTGCCTATCATACAGTTAAGTGCTCAACAGATGTGAGCTATTGTCATTATCATTAAGATTATCATGGCTAGGTGCAGTGGCTCACGCCTGTAATCTCAACACTTTGGGAGGCCAAGGTGGGCGGATCACAAGGTCAGGATTTCAAGACCAGCCTGGCCAACATAGTGAAACCCCATCTCTACTAAAAATACAAAAACTAGCTGGATACGGTGGCACGCGCCTATAGTCCCAGCTACTCGGGAGGCTGAGGCAGGAGAATTGCTTAAACCCGAGAGGCGAAAGTTGTGGTGAGCCAAGATCGCACCACTGCATTCCAGCCTGGGCAGGAGCGAGACTCTGTCTCAAAAAAAAAAAAAAAAAAAAAAAAAAAGACTATCATTACAGCTTGGGTAACTCTAATCCAACATGCTTGAGACCAGAAACGTTTCAGATTTTGGATTATTTTGGATTAGGAATGCTCAACCTGTATCCTTTTCTGTGTATCATCCCTAATCTTATAACTATAGCCCACCTCTGTCTCTACTTTCTTCCGTTCTTCCAGATCCAGACGGTCCTGGTCAGCTTTCTGGTCTCGATTGAATTTCTCTAGCTCCTGGGCCAGGGTAGCTGCTCTCTTGCTGGCTTCTTCTTTCAACCGGTGGTATTTCTTCACCTGTATTAGGGACAGAGAAGGAGAACAGGGATGACCAAGTCAGCAGATGTCAGCCCAGGGATCTCCTCCCTGCCAACCCGTTCCAGAGCTTACCTGATTCTCCTCCAAGGTCAAATCTCTGCCCTGACTCTGACTCTCTTCTTCCATCCGTTCTTCAAACTCCTGCCGGGCCTTCTCCACTGACAGCATCTCCTTCTCCAGCTCATCCATGTCACCTTTACGCTTCTTATAGTGCTTCTGAGCATTCTGCAGAGACTTCTTGGCTGCTTCCAGCTTCTTGATTTTGTGGGAGGTGTTCTCCTTGGCTTTGATGTACTGAGGCCGCTTCTGGTTCAATTCTGAGTCCTTCTCCCTTTTGCCAGAGGGGTGGGGGAAACCAGTGAGCACTATGGAAGAAGGGAGGGTTCCCAAGCTTTTCACCCAAAGGGGAGCTTGAGCCCCTGAGCCAACCTCAGGGAATTACCTAAAAGAACAAGGGCGTGATGCCCCACAGATCCTGAAAAAAAGGGGCAGTCTGACTACTCCCTGAAAGGTATGACTTTCAGGATCTATGAGCCAGCCACTCCATAAGGCAAAGCTACCAACTCTGCCTCAACCCTGGCCAGGACGCTCATTTACAACTCCCAAGAACATCCTGTATTTACTTAGTTGGCCCCTCAAATTCCTATCCTTTAAACTTCTAGCTTCAGTTTTCCTCTTCTAGGAAGGCCTTCTCAGCCACTCCACTGGCTAGGCCTCACACTGGTTCCTCCTTCTTGGCAAGGCCACCACCCCTTTTGAGTTCTCCCTCATCTGAGCACCTGTCTACCCAGGGCCTGAGTGCTTAAATATTCTATTTGTCTAAACTGCAAGTCAAGAAATGTGTCTGGTTCTTACAAAAGCAAGTCAGGAGAATAACAGAGAAATGAGTATGGGTACTGAACTCCGGGCTCGGAGGAACCCTAATAAACAGCACGGCCTCTTGGTTTCCCGTAAGTCGCAGGCCCAGGTCTGCCTCTTACTTGATCTCCTTCTCAATCTGCTGCTGCTCCCGCATCATTTTGCCCAGCTCCTTCTTCTTCTCCTTCAGCTCATCCTCCACCTTGTCCATACGCTTCTTGTCCTTCTCGATCTCCTTGTTCTTAGAGGCCAGTTCCTTGTTAAGCTTCTCAATTTCCACTTCATTATGGTAAAGCTTAAAGAGCTGCAGCTGTACCTGAGCTCGTACTACCTCATCCTTCAGGCGCTGGTAGCGGTCAGCCTGTGCAAACAGGGGAATGGTGGCAGGGGTGCATCAATAAGGCACTGGCTCCATCCTGGTCCCTCAGAGCCAAGAGGTAGCTTGGCCACCTACCTCTTCTTTCTCCTGCTTTGCTTCCTTGCGTTCAGCCGCAATATTTTTCTTGCGATGGTAATTAAACTGTGTGTCCTCTTCAGCCTTCACCATTTCCTTCTTTCGCTTGTCATACTCCTGTGCCAGCTCCCCAGAACGACTAATCTCTTCAAACAGAGCTGTCCTCTCTTTGGGGTTCTTCATGGCAATAGATTCCACAGCACCCTAGTAAAGGTTGAAACACTCTTCCACTTCAGACCCCAGCCAGCCCAGTTCACCTTACCCATTTCCACTCCTTCATCCAGAAAAAGTTACCAACTTTCTCTCCCACGCCCCTGGTGCCACATTTCACACTGGG
Organism: Macaca fascicularis; assembly: GCF_037993035.2. Classification (NCBI taxonomy): domain Eukaryota; kingdom Metazoa; phylum Chordata; class Mammalia; order Primates; family Cercopithecidae; genus Macaca; species Macaca fascicularis. The sequence continues at coordinate 53,406,719 of NC_088395.1, forward strand.
CTTTAAGGACAAATTCCTTGCCCTCTGAGGAGCACAGGGAGCCAAAGGGACAAAGACAAGAAAGTGTTACGTGCAGTAACAGAAGCAGCACAGGAAAAGGATAAAATGAAGCTTGGGGGTAGGAGACTGATAGGGATATCTATCTCAGAAGGCTTCCCAAAGATGACATCTGTGCTGAGTTTGGAAGATGGAGGGAAACTAACCAAGAAAATAAAAGAGAAAAGGTGGCCGGGTGCAGTGGCTCACACCTGTAATCCCAGCACTTTGGGAGGTTGAAGCAGGCAGATCACCTGAGATCAGGAGTTCAAGACCAGCCTAGCCAAAAGGGTAAAACCCCCATCTCTACCAAAAATATAAAAATCAGCCAGGCGTGGTGGCGGGCGCCTGTAGTCCCAGCTATTTGGGAGGCTGAGGCAGGAGAATCGCTTGAACCCTGGAGGTGGAGGTTGCAGTGAGCCGAGATCGTGCCACTGCACTCCAGCCTGGGCGACAAGCCAAACTCCGTCTCAAAAAAAAAAAAATAAAATAAAGAGAAAAAGTTATTCTATGTAGAGGAAAATTAATATGCAAAGACCTGTAGGCCAAAGCAAGCAGGTGAATTTGCAGAACCATAAATGGTTTAAGTAGGCTGGAGAGCCAGGCTGGAGGAGAAGAACATGCAGATGGTATTTGGATTTTGATGATGGTGTTTCCCGAATGACAGGCTTAGGCGTTTGGATCTCATCCTAAGGCAATAGTTCTCAAATTTCAGCCATCATCATAATAACCTGGATAGCTTGATAAAACACAAATTGCTGTGCCCCACCCCACAGTTTCTTCCAACTCGGGAAGTCTAGGATAGGGCCTGAGAACGTGCATTTTCTAACATGTTACCAGGTAATGTTGATACTGCTGGTCTGGAGACTACAGTTTAAGAACCACCATTTTAAGGCAATAAGGAATCACTGAAATGCTTTAAGGAAAAAAGGGAGGGGAAACAAAATAAATGTGTGTCCTCATAAGATGAACCTGGCTTAGGGGCCAGACTTAAGTTGGGAAGCTCAGTGAACAAGGTGCTACATTAGTTCAAGGGAGAGATGATAAAGCCTGAGATGGAGCAGGCACAGTGGGGATGGGACATGGTCTGGCAAAAACGGGATAGCCAATAACTGTTAAAAACGCCCACCTGGAAAACGAGGAAGTTACGAGCTTTGATGAGAATGCCCAACTTCTCTAATTCCTCACTGTACTCATGTAGTTGGACCACTTTGTTGTTGATCTTGTACTCAGAGGAACCCCCTACAAGACAATGCATGAGTTGGCAAGGGTCAGGCCCCCTTCCTGTTCCAGTCCACTAGTCTAGCCACCTCCCAGGACCCAAGGAGAGCCTTCTGGCTGGCCTCACCCACCTACAATGACACGGGCAAAGGTACGGTCCTCAGCACCCTCCTCAGAGTAAACCATGCTGACAAAGGCCCGGTTGGCAGCTGGCTTGCCCACAGGAGCTCCATGGATCAGGTCCCGCAGGGTCTTTACCCGCAGGTTGCTGGTTTTTTCACCTAGCACAAAGCTGATGGCATCCATGAGATTTGACTTACCTAAGGGAAGAGGGACAAGGCAGTAGAGGGAAAGTCAGGATGAAGAGGAGAGGAAAAGGAATAAAGATATTGAGACAAACAAGAATGTCCCCTAATCACTCAGTACTCAGACTAATGGGAAGAGAGACTACTCCTCTGTCCCCACAAACACTGAGCACAACCAAAGCTCTGGGTCAAAGGCTTAGGAAAAACAGTCCTCTTGCAGTTACTATATAGCAGCCAGAAGCTAGAACCCAGGACAAGCGTAGTGACTCACACCTGTAATCCCAGCACTTTGGGAGGCTGAGGCAGGAAGATCGCTTGAGGCCAGGAGTTTGAAACCAGCTTGGACAACAAGGCAAAACCCAGTCTCTACAAAAACTTTAAAAATTAGCTGGGCATGGTGGCATGCGCCTGTAGTCCCAGCTACTCGGCTGAGGAGGGAAGATCGCTTGAGCTCAGGAGTTCAGGGCTGCAGTGAGCTATGATGATACCACTGCCCTCCAGCCTGGGTGACATAGCAAGACTCTCTTTAAAAAAAAAAAAGTGAAAAAAAAAAAAAAAGGAAAGAATAATTTAAAAAAAGAAGCTAGAACCCAATCTAAAGAAATGGTATATTCACAGAATGGATAGTTCTACAACCTTTAATGACATGGACAAAAGCCTACAATAGGTGAAACAAACAAGACACAAAACTCAATGATGTTAAAATAATATAAAGTGGGCCGGGCACAGTGGCTCATGCCTGTAATCCCGGCACTTTGGGAGGCCGAGGTGGGTGGATCACCTGAGGTCAGGAGTTCGAGACCAGCCTGACCAATATGGTGAAACCCTGTCTCTACTAAAAAAATACAAAACTTAGCTGGGCGTGGTGGCGGGCGCCTGTAATCCCAGCTACTTTGGAAGGCTGAGGCAGGAGAATCGCTTGAACCTGGGAGGTGGAGGTTGCAGTGAGCCAAGATTGTGCCATTGCATTCCAGCCAGGGCAACAGAGTGAGACTCAATTCAAAATAATAATAATAGTAATATAAAGTAAAATTTAAAAATAGGCTGGGAGGAGGGGAAAATGGGAGTCTTTTTTTTTCTTTTGAGATAGAGTCTTGCTCTGTTGCCAGGCTGGAGTGCAGGGGCATGATCTCAGCTCACTGCAACCTCCAACTCCCCGGTTCAAGGGATTCTCCCGCCTCAGCCTCCCAAATAGCTGGGATTACAGGCACACGCCACCATGCCCAGCTAATTTTTTGTATTTTTAGTAGAGACGGGGTTTCACCATGTTGGCCAGGATGGTCTCAATCTTCTGACCTTGCGATTCGCCCACCTCGGCCTCCCAAAGTGCTGGGATTACAGGCATGAGCCATCACGCCTGGCCTGGGGGTTTTTAATGGGTATAGATTTTCAGTTTTGCAAGATGAAAAAGTTCTAGAGATTGTATTGCACAAAAACGTGAATATATTTAACACTACTGAACTGTACACTTAAAAATGGTTAATTTAGGAAATTTTATGTGTATTTTACCACCATCTAAAAAAAGAGCATAGTCCTGTTTTGATACAATATGAAGCACACAGCATCATTTAAGATGTATCTTGCCAAAAATATTTAACCTGAATCTATTTTTTCTTTTTTAATTTTTTGTTATAATAAGGACATGGTCTTGCTATGTTACCCAGGTTAGTCTCTAACTCCTGGCCTCAAGTGATCCTCCTGCTGTGGCCTCCCAAAGAGCTGGGATTACAGGCATGAGCCACCATAACCAGCCTAATTTGAATCTAAACAAGCCTTTAGACTTATCTTCCAGTTTCTACGAAATACAGCAATACAATATAGAGGAACATACTAAGGTTTCCATGAGGAAATCTTAACACAAACACACAATGTGGGATGTTCTCAAAGACAAATGGCCTGGTCTTTTCAAAAAATCAGTGTCTAAAAAGAAAGGTTGAGCTGGGCACAGTGGCTTGGCTGAGGCAGGCGGATCACCTGAGGTTGGGAGTTCCAGACCAGTCTAACATGGAGAAACCCCGTCTCTACTAAAAATACAAAATTAGCTGGGCATGGTGGCACATGCCTGTAATCCCAGCTACTCAGGAGGCTGAGGCAGGAGGCTCACTTGAACCCGGGAGGCTGCAGTGAGCCAAGATCGTGCCATTGCACTCCAGCCTGGGCAACAAGAGCAAAACTCTGTCCCCCCGCCCCCCGCCAAAAAAAAGGTTGAGAAAACCATTCCAAAACATGAGAGATTTCTGAGACATAGGCAAACAGTGCACAAACTTTGACTGGACTCTGGTTCCAAAATAACAAAAAGACATTTGGGGAGCAAGTCAAGGAAGCTTAAATATAAACTGGATAATTGATGACGTGAGGAAATTTTCTTAGTTGTGATCACTGAATAGTGGTAGTACAGGAGAATGATGATTTTAAGAGGTGAATGCTGAAGCACTTAGGGGTGAAATGTAATTGAGTCTGTAATTTACTTCCAAATGACTACGTAATGCACATATATGCTTGCAAATTTTCTTAATAAAACTTGGGAGAAGAGAAGGCATAGGAAACAAATATATGAAAATGTAAACAGTACAGTAGTGATTGCCTCTGAAAAGGAAACTAAGCAGCTAGGGTCAAGGGAGTCTTCTTTTTACTACTGTATATCCTTAAGGATTTTAAAAATTGTATACCATGTGCATGTATCAGCTATTCAAATAAATAAGGTTTTCAACATTAACAGTGGCTATCTTTTCAGTAGTGGAGTTACAGCTTTTATTTTCTTCATTTTAGAATCTGAAAACAAAAAAGATTTTATTTATTTTGAATCTGAAAACAAAAAAAGTTTTATTTATTTTATTTATTTTTTGAGATGGAGTCTTGCTCTATTGCCCATGCTAGAGTGCAGTGGTGCAATCTGGGCTCACTTGCAGTGAGCCGAGATCGCATCTACCAAGTTCAAGTGATTCTCCTGCCTCAACCTCCTGAATAGCTGGGACTACAAGCGTGTGCCACCACAGCTAGTTAATTTTTGTATTTTTAGTAGAGATGGGGTTTCATCATGTTAGCCAGGCTGGTCTCGAATTCCTGACCTCAAGTGATCCACCCACCTCGGTCTCTTAAAGTGCTGGGATTACAGACGTAAGCTACCACGCCCAGACCTTATTTATTTATTGAGACAGGGTCTGATTGTCGCCCAGGCTGGAGTGCAGTAGCACTATCACAGCTCACTGCAGTCTGGACCTCCTTGGTTCAAGTGATCCTCCTGTCTCAGCCTCCCAAGTAGCTGGAACCATGGGCATGAGCCACCATGCCCAGCTAGTTTTTGGATTTTTGTAGAAGCAGGGTCTCCCTATGTTGCCTAGGCTGGTCTCAAACTCCTGAGCTCCAGAGATCCTCCACCTTGGACTCCCAAAGTGCTGGGGTTACAAGCATGAGCCACCATTCCAGGCCAGAAAAATAGATATTGTTTTAAAAGTTGAGGCCGGGTACAGTGGCTCATGCCTGTAATCCCAGCACTTTGAAAGGCCGAGGTAGGTGGATCACCTGAGGTCAGGAGTTTGAGACCAGCCTGGCCAACATGGTGAAACCCCGTCTCTACTAAAAATACAAAAATTAGCCAGGCATGGTTGTGTGCCTGTAATCCCAGCTACTCAGGAGGCTGAGGCACGAGAATTGCTTAAACCCAGGAGATGGAGGTTACAGTGAGCCGAGATGGCACCACTGCACTCTAACCTGGGCGACAGAGAGAGACTCTGTCTCAAAAAAAAAAAAAAGAAAAGAAAAGTTTAGTCGGGCTGGTGCATAAGGAGGAACAGTTTAGTCTCTATAATTTCTATCTCAAGACTGTCCCTAAACAACTTATATATGACTTTGAACTGAAGATCTGATTTCCAACACCTTTCTACTCAGCCATAAAAATAGCAGCCCAAGTCCTTCCATGGAGACGGTATAAGACTATGATTAGGTTGGGCATGGCGTCTCACGCCTGTAATCCCAGCACTTTGGGAAGCAGACGTGGGTGGATCACTTGACCTCAGGAGTTTGAGACCAGCCTGGACAACATGGCAAAATCCCGTCTCTACAAAAAATACAAAAATTAGCTGGGCATGGTGGCACACTCCAGGTGTCCTGGCTACTGGGGAGGCTGAGATGGGAGGGTTGCTTGAGCCCAGAAAGTTGAGGCTGCAGTGAGCCATGACTGTGCCACTGTATGCCAGCCTTAGTGACAGAGCAAGACCTTGACTCCGCGGGAAAAAAAAAAAAAAGAAGGCCAGGCGTGGTGGCTCACACCTGTAATTGCAGCACTTTGGGAGGCCCAGGTGGGCAGATCACAGGGTCAGGAGTTTGAGACCAGCCTGACCAACGTGGTGAAACCCCATCTCTACTAACAATACAAAAATTGGCCAGGCATGGTGGTGCAAGCCTGTAATCCCAGCTCCTCAGGAGGCTGAGGCAGGAGAATCGCTTGAACCCAGGAGACAGAGGTTGCAGTGAGCTGAGATGGTACCACTGCACTCCAGCCTGGGTGACAGAGTGAGACTCCATCTCAAAAAAAAAAAAAAAGGAAACACTTGAACCCAGCAGGCAGAGGTTACAGTGAGCCGAGGTCACGCCACCGCACTCTAGCGTGGGTGACAGAGTGAGACTCAGTCTCAAAAAAAAAAGCTTGAAAGCTTTGGCTTAGAACCAACAGACCAGGATCTAATCTTACTTTTACTACACTTTCACTACTTCTTAGGTGACCTTCCATTCCCTCACCTGGAAAAAGATGAAAAAATCACAACTCACAGGTCTAAAAATATGTGTGGCACATACTTCTCTATTGGAGTGGCAGGAGCACAGGCATGGGTTCTGAGAACCACGGACAAGTCATCACACCTCTGTGCCTTAGTCTCCTCATGTATAAAAAGAAGCTATTGGCCAGGCGTGGTGGCTCAAGCCTGTAATCTCAGCACTTTGGGAGGCCAAGACAGGCGGATCATGAGGTCAGGAGGTCGAGACCATCCTGGCTAACACGATGAAGTCCTGTTTCTACTGAAAAACACAAAAAAACTAGCCGGGCGAGGTGGTGGGCGCCTGTAGTCCCAGCTACTCGGGAGGCTGAGGCAGGAGAATGGTGTAAACCCGGGAGGCGGAGCTTGCAGTGAGCTGAGATCCGGCCACTGCACTCCAGCCTGGGCGACAGAGCCAGACTCCGTCTCAAAAAAAAAAAAAACAAAAGAAGCGATTGGCATTTCCTTCCTAGGGTCATTTTGAGAATTTAAATGTAAAGGGTCCCTTGGCTGGGTGCAGTGGCTCATGCCTGTAATCCCAGCACTTTGGGAGGCTGAGGCAGGCAGATCACTTGAGTCCAGGAGTTTGAGACCAGCCTGGCCAACAGGGCAAAACACCATCTCTACTAAAAATACAAAAACTAGCCAGATGGGGTGGCGCATGCCTGTAGTCCCAGCTACTTGGGAGGCTGAGGCACAAGAATCACTTGAACCCAAGAGGCAGAGGTTGCAGTGAGCCAAGATCACGCCACTGCACTCCAGCCTGGACAACAGAGCAAGACTGTCTCAAAAAAAAAAAAGAAAAAAGAAAAAGAAAAAGAAAAAATAGGGTCCCAATAAATAAAGTACTTGACACACAGAGTAGGTACTCAATTAATTAGTCCTATCTTAAGTCTGGACTCAACTCTTGTCTCCCTCATCACAGCAGGACTAGCACATCACGCAGACCAGGAGTCAGCCTTTTAGGAAGAACCAATATCCAACCTTTGGGCTTCTCCCATCATTTCCAGGGATGACAACAACATCTCACAACCACAGGCCTCTCTAATCACGATCAATATGGTAAACATTTTTGTAATATATATTATGGACTGAACACCAGTATGTTTCAAGGAATGTCTGCTTTAGGGTACTCACAGGCCAATGAAGATACAAAAACATGCACCATCAATATAAGACTTAATAAACATTAATGTGTACCAAGTGTCTACAGTATGCCACAGAGGAAGAGTAATTCACCAAAGGGACTAAAAGAATGGCTTGTAGAGGTGGGCCTTGAAGAACGAGGGCAAGTGGGGGAGTGCCATGGCCCTTTTCAGAACAGCTGGGAATACAAATCTACTAATGCTGAGGGGACTGAATGCCAAGAGGTACATCCTAGCTCTTTCAACAGGGGCCACTACACTAAAACCCTAGGAAACCGGGTGGACACCACGCATTAGCCCTCCAGGCCAGTGGTTCTCACAACAAGTTGGGTGTTTGGAGGAGTCACACCCACCCCCTGTGACATCTGGCAATGTCTGGAGACAGTTTTGATTGTCATGCCTGGGGAGTAGGGGTGCTACTGTCATCTAGCAGGTAGACGCCAAGGATGATGTTAAACATCCTACAATGAATGCACAGGGCACATCCCACAGCAAAGGATTATCTCGCTGGAAACGTCAATAGTGCCATTGTTGAGACACTCGGTCTCCAGGAAAGGCACTCCGTATGTGCTACTTCAGCAAGGGCAGCCTCTTAGGCTAGGATATGATTCAGTTAGAACATCTCTGGGGTGGAAGAATACAGCAGGATTCCAAATGAACCACATCTGAGGTGAGAGGAATCCACGGTATATCGTTTAGAGTTGGGAAGTTAAGATATAAAATAGAGGCTTTACCTGACCACCCTTTCTAAAGACACCACCCAAGTCACTTTATCACATCCACCGGTCTCATTTCCTGTATAGCACTTATGACAGCCTAAAACCATCTTATTTTCTCCTTATCTTCTTTCCCCTCTGGAATATAAGTTCCCTATGAGCATGGAGTTGGTTTATTCTATCCTCCGCTGTTTCCACAACTTGCAATGGAATAACTCCTGATAAACAATAAGCATTCAACAAATTTGGTAAATCAATTTCGGCTTTTGACGGTTTCGGTGGTAGGAAAGGGGCGAGTTCGAGGCAACTACCTCTGACATAGCGGTTGGGGGTGGGGATCGAGACCTCAAGCACTCTAAAGTCTGGAAGGCTGGGTCTGAAATACAAAACTGCCGCCTTCGGAGAAGAGTAGAAAGGAAAGAGTTGGAGTGTACCAATGCGAGGCGAGAGGAGACGCTGGGCTGAAACAGAAGTGCACCGTTTGGGACCGAAGGCTACGGGAGAGCTACCAGCGTCCCCACATTTTCCGGAGAGGGTCAAATAAGTCTGGGAAGCCGGCTCCGGGCGGCGCGGCGGGGAGCCGCGAGGCGGGGGACTGGCAGCTGGCGGGAAGCTGGCTCCAGACGCACCTACTTTGGCGGGAGGGGGAAGTAGGCGGGGTAACTGGCAGCTCGGCCCGTACCACTCGGCCGGGGCGGGGGCCGCGCAGGAAGAGGCAAGTGACACCTGGAAGGGGTTCGAGTTAGAGCAGCCGCGTGGGGAGAGTGGGTTCGAGCAGAACCCCCTCTGGAGGGGCAAGGAACCCGTAAGGGTCCGCGACGTTTCAGGTTACATGGGCTGGGTTGTACTACTCCGGAACCGGATAAGGGGTCCAGGCCGGGACGTGCGCAGGGCCGCAGCCAGGTTTATCTCACCAGAGCCATTGGGTCCAATGATGGCGGTGAACCTCTGAAATGGTCCGATAATCTGTCGACCCTTGTACGACTTAAAGTTCTCGATCTCAATCAGTTTCAGGAACCCCATGACGGCCGCGGCGCCGGCGGCGGTAGGACAGGCCGCGCCGTACGCCCGGGAACCGAGGTAGCCCGCGCGGGAAACGCCGCAGTGCAAGCCGGGCGGCCGGCAAATGTCGCGAGAATACCTCCAGGCCTAACGGGATTTTCGGCTTCCGGCAGGAGTGGGACCAGGGGCGGGGATTGATGTTGCGTATACGAGGAGCGAGCTGACGACTGGCGTGGTGCCTCCGCCCCCCTTTCTTGTTGCATGGCAACAACAAACACTTGCTCCTGTGGACCAGGTCCTCGGAGGAGTTGGTGCTGGGCGGAGTCAGAGCAGCTCTTGAGGTTCAAGGAGGCGAGGGAGACCTGAGCTCACGCTTGCTGAGACAGAAGTCACAGCAGGATTATGCCCCTCAGGGCAAGAGGAAGGTGGGAGCTCGGCTGTGGCTTTAGCCTGGCCAGCCTTCACGGCTAGGACAAGGACAGGGGCGGGAATTGGAAGGACCCGGGGGGAGCGGAGGGCTGGACGAGAAGGAGGGGCCAACGGGAGGATTCAGTGTTAGGTGAGCTCAGACTTTGCTAATGGTGGGGTGGGATTGGAGGCGGGACGGGATGCCAAGGCGGATGGGGTGTGAATGGGGCTGGGGCTATTCCCAGGCAACAGGGATACAGGCTGGGGAAGGCTACGGCCTGAGATACTACCCCTATCCGCTACCTCCCTCCTGTTCTACCAAGCAGAGTTCAGAAACTGCCGCCGTAACCCAAGAACAAAGTTGCATGCAGAGCCAACCTAAGAGCTTCAAAATCGGGATTCCTTACTGAGAAAGGTATTTTGTGTGAACCCCCAGGAGTCAGGGTCCCTAAGCCGGTGCTCTCCACCTCCACCTACCTCTCCCTCCATGCCTCTCCCCCATCCCATTCCCACAGCTCTATACCACGATGCCACCTTACCTCTCTTCCCTCTCTGCTCTCTATCATTAATAAGGCAGGGGCCTTAGCAATCCAAGAAGCTTAAAATGTCTGCTGAATCTTCCCCTTCAGTGACCTTATACTGTGGTGGCAGGTGGAAACAGTAGGTAAGTTGGTGCCATTCTCAGACTTAAACACGGAAAGGATCTGGTGGTTGCCATAATTATTCCTTTAACTATTTATTAAATTATGTCCGAAGGCTAGAAAGAGTCCTAAAGACTTAGGACAAGTCCAAGAAAGTGAGGAAGTGGCTGGGTATGGTGGCTGACACCTGTAATCCCATCGTGAGGGAGGCAGGCCAAGGCAGGAGGATCACTTGAGACCAGCAGTTCAAGACCAGCCTGGGCAACATAGTGAGACCCTATCTCTACTAAAAATTTAAAAATTAGCTGGGTGTGGCAGCTCTCACCTGTGGTCTACCCAGAAGGCCGAAGCAGGAGGATCACTTGAGCCTGGAAGGCTGAGGCTGTAGTGAGTGGTGTCTGCACCACTTCACTCCAGCCTAGGTGACAGAGCAATACCCTGTCTCAAAAATAAATAAAGGGAGGAAGCTTGGTAGATGGAATCTAGTAGGGGAGCCATAAATGAAGTTCAGTTGGGAGAAACAATCAGGCTGAGGGGATAAAATGGCTAAAGGAAAGCAATCTCATGTAATCCATGGGGAAATACTGTTCCCTTTTAAAAGATGAGATGGTGAGCCCTGGGTAACATAGCAAAACCCCATCTCTACAAAAAAATTTTAAAAATTAGCCAGGCATGGTGGCACACACCTGTAGTCCAGCTACTCAGGAGGCTGGGGCAGGAAGATCCTTTGAGCCCAGGAGTTCGAGGCTGCAGTGAGCCATGATTGCACCACTACACTCCATCCTGGGCAACAGAGAGAGACCCCATCTAAAACCAAAATAAAATACATTTTATTCTCTGCCTCAGCCTCCCAGGTAGCTAAGATTGCAGGCGCCTGCCACCACGCCAGCTAATTTTTTTGTATTTTTAGTATAGACAGGGTTTCACCATGTTGGCCAGGCTGGTCTTGAACTCCTGACCTCATGATCCACCTGCCTTGGCCTCCCAAAGTGCTGAGGCGTGAGCCACCGTGCCCGGCCAAAAATAAAATACATTTTTAAATTAAAAAAAGATGAGATGGCACTTGGGAAAATTAAATTGGATTCTTATCTCACACCATACACAAAATGCTATTCCAAGTGGATTAAAAACCTAAATGAGGCCGGGCACAGTGGCTCATGCCTGTAATACCAGCACTTTGGGAGGTTGAGGCAGGAGAATTTCTTGAGTTCAAGAATAGCTTGGGCAATATAGTGAGACCCCATCTATATTAAAAAAAATTAAATGGGACCTGGCACGGTGGCTCACGCCTGTAATCCCAGCACTTTGGGAGGCCGAGGCGGGCAGATCACGATGTCAGGAGACCGAGATTATCCTGGCTAACATGGTGAAACCCCGTCTCTACTAAAAATACAAAAAATTAGCCGGGCGTAGTGGCGGGCGCCTGTAGTCCCAGCTACTCGGGAGGCTGAGGCAGGAGAATGGTGTGAACCTGGGAGGTGGAGCTTGCAGTGAGCGGAGATCACACCATTGCACTCCAGCCTGGGCGACAGAGCGAGACTCTGCCTAAAAAATAAAAAATTAAATAAGGCTGGGCGTGGTGGCTCATGCCTATAATCCCAGCACTTTGGGAGGCCAAGGCGGGCGGGTCAGGAGTTTGAGACCAGCCTGGCCAACATGGTGAAACCCCGTCTCTACTAAAAGTATAAAAATTAGCCGGGCGTGGTGGTGGGTGCCTGTAGTCCCAGCTACTTGGGAGGCTGAGGTAGGAGAATCGCTTGAACCCGGGAGGCGGAGGTTGCAGTGAGCTGAAATTGCGCCACTGCACTCCAGCCTGGGTGACAGAGTGAGACTCCATCTCAAAAAAAAAAAAAAAAAAATTAAATGAGAAAGGCAAAACTTTAGAAATATAGGAGAATATCTTTATGACCTCCGGATAGGGAGGGATTTCTTAATACTACTAAGCTCAAAGGAAAGATGGGTAAGTATGACTACATTCGAATTCACCATAAAGAAAGTGAAAAGATGTGGTAAGTGCATACAGAAAGCTTCTAAAATATTGATAATGTTCTATTTTCCAAGATTTGTGTAGAGTCCACAGGTGTTCATTTTGTTAATGTGCTTCAGAACCTACATGTATATTAACCACATTGCTTTGTATGTATCAATTATTACCTTAAAAATCAAGTGAAAGCCAGGGCGGTGGCTCACACCTATAATCCCACACTTTGGGAGGCTGAGGCAGGCAGATCACTTGAGGTCAGGAGTTCGAAACCAGCCTGACCAACATGGTGAAACTCCATCTCTACTAAAAATACAAAAATTAGCTGGGTGTGGTGGTGTGCGCCTGTAGTCCCAGCTACTCAGGAGGCTGAGGCAGGAGAATCACTTGAACCCAAGAGGCAGAGGCTGCAGTGAGCCGAAATTGCACCACTGCGACCTGGACAACAGAGCAAGACTCTGTCTCAAAAAAAAAAAAAATCAAGTGAAAAAACAAATCACAAATTTGGAGAAGATATTTCCCACTTTTAAACAAAGAAATTATTAATGTGTAGAATATTAAAGGAACTCCCACAATTAATTTTAAAAGGAAAACCTGGCTGGGCATGGTGGTCACACCTGTAATCTCAACAACTGGGGAGGCTGAGATGGGAGGATTGTTTGAGCCCAGGAGTTCAAGACCAGCCTGGGTAATATAGAGAAACCCTGTCTCTACAAAAAATACAAAAATTAGTCACACCTGTAGTCCCAGCTACTCGGGAGGGTGAGGTGGGAGGATCACTTGAGCCCAGGAGGCGGAGATTGCAGCGAGCTAAGATCATGCCACTGCATTCCAGCCTGAGCAACAGAGTGAGACACTCTCAAAAAAAAAAAAGGACAACCTGATTTTTTTTTTAAATGAACAGATATGAATGGGCACTCCAAAGAGAAGTAAATAAAAATGGTCAAAAAAAAAACACATGAAAAGAACTTTATTAAGGAAAATTCCAATTAAAACAAGTAATTATAATTTTGTACCCACAAATTGGCAAAAATGTAAAAGTCTGGTATACCAAGTGTTGGTGACAATGTGTAATGACTAGAATTTTTATACACTATTGTGAAAGTGTAAATTACAATCTCCTTGAAAAACAACTTTAGCAGTATCTTGTAAAGTTAAATATGCATATACCCTATGATCCAGCACTTCCACTCCTAGGTATATACTAGAAAAACTTCCACCCTGTATATATAAATCTTAAAATTTATAGGTCCTTCTGTCTTTTTCTCTTGGGAAAAAAAAATTAGCTGAGTTGTTTGTCCTGCAGTCCTAGTCTCTCTTGAGCCCACCTCAATCAGAGTTTCATCCCCAGAACTCCATCAAAAATGTTCTTGTCAGGCCGGGCATTACAGGTGGCTCACACCTGTAATCTCAGCACTTTAGGATGCTGAAGCAGGAGGAACACTTGAGCCCAGGAGTTCAAGACCAGCCTGGGCAACACAGTGAGAGAGAGAGGGAATGGTAACACATTTTGGATAGTATATGGAATGCTCTTGGAGTAAGGATGAGGGGGAAGAGACTCAGGACACTTCAGTGGTATCAATAATGTTCTGTTTCTTATCTGGGGAGTTAGTTCATGGATTTTTATGTTATCATGCATCCTAACTTACATATATGGGTTATATATGTTCTCCTGTATGTATCAACTACTTCACAGTTACAAAATGGAACACACACACACACACACACCCCAAAAAGATCCAAATAGCTATAGAAGGAATTAAAGAATCATGCTCCAAACAAAGGAACAGCACATACAAAGGCCCTGGGGTGGGAACAGTTACTGTGTTGGAGGACTTGATCAGTGTGCCTGGAGCACTGTAAGCAAGGGAGATGGTGGTTTGAGACAAATTGGAGAGGTGTGCAGGAACTAGATCTTGAAAGCCCACCGTAAGGAGTTTGGATCTGATTCTAAGTACAGTGGGAAGCTAGTGGAGGATTTAAGCAGGTGAGAGACATGATCAGATTTATGTTTGCTAAAGTTTTTTTGACTGCAGCTTTGGCTGGGTTACATGCCAAAAGTGAGCTTCCCAAAATATGAAAGAACACAGGCAAATTTAAGCTTTCTAGCCGTTCATTTGACCAGAAAATAAGTAATAAAAGTAATAAAAAAAAAAAAAAAAAAAAGAGGGGGACATATATTTCAGAAAAGAAAGCTGCTTCTGGTTTCTGTGATTGGGCTATAGGAGTCAATAGAGGAAGCTGGAATACCAACATGGAGACAGTTGTGGTTATTCAAGAAGGTGGCGATGGTGGCTTGGACCAGGGTTATTTTGAAAGAAGAGGAAGTGAGGGAAAGGAAGGATTAAAGGATCTCTCCTAGATTTGGCCTGAGCAACTTGGTGAATGGTGGTGCCACTTAACTGAAATAAGGAAAACTGAGTACAGTATAATGAAAAAGGAGTGTTGTAGATGTGTTTGAGGCTTAGAAAGGTGAGCAGGGGTCAGATTATGAAGAACCTTATAAATCTGGCAAAGGGGTTGGGCCTTATAAGCACTGGGGAGCCATTTGCTTTAAAGGTGCTTTCAAAAGCTTTATGCAGGGCCGGGCGCGGTGGCTCAAGCCTGTAATCCCAGCACTTTGGGAGGCCGAGACGGGCGGATCACGAGGTCAGGAGATCGAGACCATCCTGGCTAACACCGTGAAACCCCGTCTCTACTAAAAATACAAAAAACTAGCCGGGCGAGGTGGCGGGCGCCTGTAGTCCCAGCTACTCCGGAGGCTGAGGCAGGAGAATGGCCTAAACCCGGGAGGCGGAGCTTGCAGTGAGCTGAGATCCGGCCACTGCACTCCAGCCCGGGCTACAGACCAAGACTCCGTCTCAAAAAAAAAAAAAAAAAAAAAAAAAAAGCTTTATGCTGAGGAGTGCCATGGTCAGATTTGCTTCCCAAAGATCACTCTGGTAGCCAGTGTAGAGAAATCCAGTGCAGAGAGGGTGACGTTGGAGCAAGAGAGCCCAGTGAGGCTCCTGAGATATTTCCTGACACCAGATTGTGAGGCCTGAATTAAGCTGGTGACAGCAGAGATAGGGGGCACAGATATGAAATATATCAGGAAGTAAAATCAGTAGGAATCAATAACTGCTGAAATATTATAGGGAGAAAGGAATGGGGGTGGCGTGTAGTCAAAGATGGTGGTTGGCACTGATGGGCCATTCCACCTCCCTTTTGCTCCAGATGTATAACATAAACCAGTCAACAGATACCAAGGAAGCAGCAGCCATCGAGGCCAGAAGAAATCGAGAAAAAGAGCGACAAAACCGATTCTTCAATGTGCGGAACCGAGTCATGGGGGTGAGTGGGTAGTAGGGACTGTTGCTCGGGATCAGGGCCACCTCACTCTTACACCTGGAGAGGAATGTGTAGCAGTGCCCATGATAGCCCTTCCCCTGATTCAAGCAGGCCCCTAGGGTGGGAAAGGAAGGAAAGGGAGAGAAGGCACCCACCCCTACAGGCCTGGAAAGAGCTTGGGAAGAAGGATGGGTCAGTGCAGGGGAAGAGACTAGGGGAGATGGCTGACCCTTCTCCAGTCAGCTCTGGGCCATGTGACCTGGTTCTTGAGACAGGCAACATGGAGCTAAAAGAGGCCTAAAGAATATTTGGAGTCCGGGTGCAGTGGCTCACACCTGTAATCCCAGCACTTTGGGAGGCTGAGGCGAGCAGATCACATGAGGTCAGGAGTTTGAGACCAGCCTGGCCAACATGGTGAAACCCTGTATCTACTGAAAATACAAAAATTAGCTGGGCGTGGTGGTGCATGCCTGTAATCCCAGCTACTTGGGAGGCTGAGGCACAAGAATCACTTGAATCCAGGAGGAGGAGGTTGCAGTGAGCCGAGATCACAACGTTGCACTCCAGCCTGAGCAACAGAGTGAGACCCTGTCTCAAAATTACTGCATATACCTAAACTATCTCTGCAAGGCTATGTTAAGAAACTGTTAACCAGGCTGAGAGACAGAGATGGAAGGGACACTTACTCCTCACTAAACTGTATTCCTTTTTGTATGATTTTGAAATGTGATAAATGAATTATAATCAAAATAAAGAGAAAATATTGATAGTTTAAGAAACAAAAGATAGTTAGGTGAGTGGATAGAGGGGGGGGATGCAGCATGGTATTCTGGAAAAGACCCCGTAACTATTTAAGGCCAGGTCTGCTGACTGTTGTGTGTGCAGCTTTGGATAAATCACCTATCTTCTCTGAGCCCCAGGCTCCTTTTCTGTAAAATGAGGCTGAAGGAAGTCAGGTGGGTATTAACACACAGTGGCAGCTTTGAAAACCAGTTCATAGTGCCTGCCTTAAGTTGGCTACAGTATTAGCGGTCTAATTGAGATCCAGCTGACAAGCTGACAAGCATTTCCTCGGGGCCTGTTCTGTGCCTAGCACTGTGTTGGGCAGTGGGGATACAGAAATGGCTAAGGCCCTGAAAGGGCTCACAGTCTGGTGGAGGAGAGAATACAGAGAGGCGAACTTCAATATAATGTAGACAGTGGGTTCTAGATTCTATGGGAGTAGAACCTGCCTGAGGGGTCAGGAAGGTGAAGGCTGAGCTGGTCTCGAAGGATGAATTGGGATTTGTGTAAAGAGGGGAGGAAAATGTTTCAAGTGGAGGGAGCAGCTTGAGCAAAGGCTATTGGTTCAAAACAGCCTAAGATATTCAGGGAACTGTAAGCACAGCTCAGAAGGGTAAGGTGGGACAGGGGAAGAGGGTACTAAGAGATGAGGCCAGAGAAGGAAGCAGAGGCTAGACCATGGAGAGGCTTACAAACCATGCTCAGGAGCTAGAACTTTATCCAGTAGGTACTGGGGAGCTACAGGAGGATTCTGAAACAGGTAAGTTCTAAGAAGTTTGTGGTAGGACATTGAAGGCCCCCTGCTGGGCCCCTACTCTGATTGTGCTCCTTTCTTTGGGATCAGGTGGATGTCCAGGCCCTGAACAACCAGGTGGGAGACCGAAAGCGTCGGGAAGCAGCAGAAAGAAGCAAGGAGGCAGCTTATGGTAAAAGCCCAAAGCCAGGGGCCAGACAAGGGTGTAAAGAAAGAGCTCGACTGGGCTGAGGTAGGGCAGTTCTGCCTCTGAGTGTGGCCTGAGGCCCTGGGGTGGTGGGACAAACCGGATGGACCTTGAGAGTAGAGGCCATGCTAAGTGGACTCTGTCCCTCCTGGGGTATCTTCTCCATATCCTTGCTCACCACCCCCAGGTACCAGCCAGGTGCAGTATGATGTGGTAGTCCAGATGTTAGAGAAGGAAGAGGCAGATCGAACACGTCGGCTGGCCAAGAAAGTCCAGGAGTTTCGGGAGCAGAAGCAGCAGCTCAAGAACGGGCGTGAATTTAGTCTTTGGGATCCAGACCAAGTCTGGAAGGGGCTTCCAACCTATCTTAGTTACAGTAATACCTATCCTGGTCCAGCCAGCCTGCAGTACTTCTCTGGGGAAGACCTAGACAGGGCCACACGGCTGAGAATGCAGCAAGGGCAGTTCAGGTACAACTTGGAAAGGCAGCAGCAGGAGCAACAGCAAGCCAAGGTTGATGAGAATTGTGCAGGTAAGCAGCCCGACCCTCCAGACTCCGAGACCTGAGGCCTAGTGGGGATCTGTCCTAAGCTGAGTACAGCACCCAGGGGACCAGAACTGTGTGGGGAGGTCCAATTATCCATAGGGTTGGTGCTGAAATGTTAGGTTGTGCAGACCCCAACCTCCCTGACTTCCTTCAGTAACTGACAGTGTAGCATTGTTCTTGATTAGTTTGGCACTCTATTACCTGGAGGCAGCACAGTGCAGACAGATCTAATGGCTCTGCCGCTTACTAGCTGGTTTGGGCAAATGAATTTTCCCTTCTGTGCTTCAGTTTCTTCATCTTTAAAATGAGAATAATAATCTATAACACATAGAGTAGCTACTATTATGATATTATCTGTGGCCACATCCTTTTCTTCCATTAGAAGAAGCCCTTCAAGGGCAAGGACCATGTCTTAATCTGCTTGCACTGTTCACCCTTCACATCAACCCTGTTACAGCACTCTGTTCTGTTGGACTACTTATTTTAGTTGTAGCTAATTGTTAAAGTATTTGTTTAATATCTGTCTTCTCCCTAAAATGTCAGACTACTGAAGATGAACCATCTCTTTCATGTCTACCCATCTCCCATACAGTGTCTGACAGGTCTTAGGAACAGCAAGGAGCTCAGTGTGGCTGAAGCAGAAACAAATTGTCAGTACCTTTGCTCATGCCATGCCCTCAGCCTGGAATGCCCTTTGCTCTTTTAGCCTGTATACAAAATGTATTTCAAGGATCACCTCTTCCTGGAAACCTTCCTCTTTTCCACCACCCAAAATCCTCTTAATACCCTGTGTACATCCCTGCCATTGCTCTTGCCAGATTGTGGTCTATCTAGTTTGATCAGGGAGTTATCTGAGGATAGGATTTAATTCAATGGTATCATTAGAACCCAACACATGGCCCTTAGACTGAGATTCAGAGATATGAAATGATTTACCCAAAATCACACAGCTCAGAAGCAACAGAGCTGACATTGGGACCCAGGTCCATTGGAGGCATCTTTTAGTTATGCACTTGAGAAATCCTTGTTGCTGCACCTTGGCTGTTCCTAGCCAAGGGATGTGGAAGTAGTTCCTTCCACATCCCTACAACTCAGACACTACCCCCCTCCTAAACATTCGTACACACACAAACACAAAACTTGCTGAACAAATGGCTGGATGAGTGAAACAGGAATGGAGCAAGCCAGTACAGTACCCCGGCCATATTTCTCTGTGTAGATGCGCTCAGTAACCAGCTGCGCCTCGCCATGGACGCGCAGGCCACCCATCTGGCCAGGCTGGAGGAGTCCTGTCGTGCGGCCATGATGTGTGCCATGGCCAACGCCAACAAAGCGCAGGTATGGCCTAAGCCATCCAGTACCCTGGGCTCTCCCCAACTGCTGAACAAAGTCCTGGGGAACCTTAGCCACATTCTTCCTCTTACATCCCCTCTTCAGTCAGCATCAGCCCTCTCATCTGAGTACTCCCCTTTCACCAAAGGCCCCTCTTAGGGTACAAGTCACCTCTCCCCACCTCCAGAAGCAGGATGACTTGAGAACAGAACATTGCCCTCTCATCCTCCGCTTCTCATCTAAAGGTTTCCTGAAGGCAGAGAAGTTCCCTGCCCATTATCCCCAACACATACGTTAGGGGCATTGAAAGGCCATGTAGTATGTGTTCTTTCTTTCCTTGAGATGGAGGAGTAGGGCCATGTTCCCCCCTCCCCTGTGACAGAGTTCCCTGAGGTTGGGCACCCAAATGTTTGCATTTGGGGGCTCCACCAGGCAGCTGTGCAGGCTGGGCGTCAGCGCTGTGAGCGTCAGCGTGAACAGAAGGCCAACCTTGCGGAGATCCGGCACCAGAGCACAAGTGACCTACTGACTGAAAACCCCCAGGTCGCCCAACACCGTACGGCTCCCCACCGGGTCCTGCCCTATTGCTGGAAGGGCATGACTCCAGAGCAGCGAGCTGCCATCAGGAAAGAGCAGGAAGTACAACGCTCTAAGAAGGAAGCTCACCGTCAGGCTGAGAAAACACTGGATACTGAATGGAAAAGCCAGACCATGAGTTCAGCCCAGGCATTGCTGGAGCTAGAAGAGCAGGAGAGGGAATTGTGTGCTGTATTTCAAAGGGGTCTAGGCTCCTTCAACCAGCAGCTGGCTAATGAGCAAAAAGCCCAGTGAGTTCTAGGTGGTAGTGGTGGAGATAAATGCCAAGGGAGGGAGAAGAGGGATGGTGAGGAACCAGGGAGAGAGGGAAAGCATGTCAGCTGAGATCTCTGGACTTCTTTCACAGGCAGGATTACCTGAATTCAGTAATCTATACCAATCAACCTACAGCCCAGTATCACCGGCAGTTTAACACCAGCAGCCGCTAAGTTCAGGATGTTTATCTCTTCCTTCTCCTCCATCAAGCTCACAGGCGGTTAGGAGTCAAAGAGAAAAATGCTGCATACTCCCACCTTCTAACCTAGGTAATAAAGTTCTTCACTCAAAATCAAGTCCACGTGTTGTAACGGGACACAAAAAGTATTATGAAGGTATTGCCTTTCCCACCCCACCCTGGAGCTCTGAGCATCCAACCCTGTCACAGCCTTCACATTTCTTCCCCATGCCAGGCCCCCTAGCACACAACACTGCCTACACTCTATGAGAAAAAGAGACTTTATTAGGCACAGAGGACAACTGGTAGGCAGTTACAAAATGGCTACTAGGCTTCCTCCCAAGCTGGAGAGTAGTACCCCAGGGGAAGGAAGGGCAGAGGAGCGTGTGTTTTCTCTGCCTTCTCCCTTCAAGGCTGCATACGAATGGCCCCATCCAGCCGGATGACCTCTCCATTGAGGAATGGGTTCTCGATGATGGCCTGTACCAGGTGAGCATACTCAGCAGGGTCACCCAGTCGGCTAGGGAAGGGCACTTGGCTGGCCAAGAAGTTGCGCACTTTCTCTGGGAGGCTGGTCAGCAGTGGGGTCCCAAACAGACCTAAACAATATAGCCAAATTCAGAGACTCACCCTTGCTTTCATATTTACCTCGTTCTTCCTCACTTTAGCCCTACTTCTTGGTGCTTCCCTGGGGCCCAAAGATAAAAGGCTGCTGTTGCTTAGGTGGTGAATACCTTCTCCTCTCAACTGTCCATGGATCCCACCCAATCCCAGGTGTGACGGAGAGAGGGGATATGTCTACCTGGAGCAATGGTCATCACCCGGATGCCTATGGGAGCCAGATCCCGAGCAATGGGCAGTGTCATGCCCACTATTCCCCCCTTGGAAGCAGAGTACGCAGCTTGTCCAACCTGGAGAAAGAGTAGAGGTCATAGGTGGGAGGGCCCCAACAAGTCACTTAGGAGGCATAAGTCTTGCCCCTGCCCACACACCTGACCCTCGAAGGCAGCCACACTGGCGGTGTTGATGATGACCCCACGTTGGCCTCCCTGGTCTGGTTCATTCTGGCCCATCTCACCAGCCACCAGGCGGATCACATTGAAGGTGCCCATGAGATTCACCTGTAGGACAGGTAGAGACATAGTATAGGACCTGAGGCAGAAGAAGCCTTTGTCCCCTAAAAACTTTGGGGTCCTCCACAGCCAGACACCTCTTACTCCCACTATCCCTGGAGAACTTCCAAGGCCTTACATTAAGAACTCGCTGGAAGTCTTCCAAGGTATGGGCCTGGCTCTTCTTTAAGTTGTATGTCTTGATAGCCACCGCGATGCCTGCACAGTTGACAGCTACATCCACACGGCCAAACTTTTCTTTTGCTAGAGCCAGAGCTGTTTGCACATCCTTCTCAGAGGTCACCTTCAAAGGGAGAAGTGGAGAAGGTATTCATCTCCCAGCACACACTCTCACCACTAAACTTGAGGGAGGGCAGGGCAGGGCAGGGCATGCCCAGTACTTGGGTGAGAAGAGATTTGTGAGAAGGGATAGGCCAAGAGAAAAGGTTGTAAAACTTGAGAGATAGGCTGGGTGCAGTGGCTCATGCCTGTAATCTCAGCACTGGGAGGCCAAGGCGGGTGGATCACTTGAGATCAGGAGTTTGAGACCAGCCTGGCCAATGTGGTGAAACCCCGTCTCTACTAAAAATACAAAATTAGCCGGCATAGTGACACATGCCTGTAATCCCAGCTACTTGGAAGGCTGAGGCAGAAGAATTGCTTGAACCCAGGAGGCAGAGGTTGCAGTGAGCCGAGATCGTGCCATTGCACTCCAGCCTGGGCAACAGTGAGACTCTGTCTCAAAAAAAAAAAAAAAAAAAAAAAAAAAAAATTGAGAGAGTAGGTCAAAGGTGAAAATGTTAGGTAATGTAGAGCAATGTTGCAAAACATTTTTCAAATCAATACCCTCTTGATAAATTCACATGCTCCTGAAGATTCTTAATTGCTGTGGATCAGAGCACTAATACAACTCTGTTGTGAGGCCGTGTGCAGTGGCTCACACCTGTAATCCCAGTACTTTGGGATGCCAAGGCAGGCAGATCACCTGAGATCAGCAGTTCAAGACCAGCCTGGCCAACATGGTGAAACCCCATCTCTTATAAAAATACAAAAAAACTTAGCTGGGCGTGGTGGCGGGTGCCTGTAATCCCAGCTACTTGGGAGGTTGAGGCAGGAAAATCGCTTGAACTCAGAAGGTGGAGGTTGCAAGGAGCTGAGATTGTGCCACTGCATTCTAGCCTGGGCGACAGAGCAAGACTCCATCTCAAAAGTAAAAATAAAAAATAACCCTGTTGTGAGAATTATTGATAGGAAGATAAACTAGCTTTTTTGTATCCTTACCTGCTAAGATGATTCATCAAGTTTTACTTTCTGTAGTATGTTTCATGAAAACAAGTTTTTTGACTTTGTAAATATAAAATTACAAGGCACAATATGCATTTTCAAATCATACATAACTCCTCCAGGAGATTGTTATGTCCAATCCCCATCCCATTGTTGTGAATCCCAGCTTTAGAGAATCCTTATCACAGGTGGTCTCACAGTGCTTGAAGGCTCAGGCCAAAAGAGACAAGGAGATGGGTCCACCGGCCCCATAGAGGAGACCCTTATGGGAGGGACCCCCACAGGTTCCCAGGCCGGTATTGGTGACCTCATGCACACCCTGGGAGAGGAGAGGTGACCCCACTTACGTCGGCTGGGGCGAAAACGCAGTTGTCTCCTAACTTCTTGGCCTGGGCCTCCCCACCCGAGTTGGGCAGGTCCAGAAGCACAGCGGAGGCTCCCTGCCCCACCAGTCGCTCCGCCGTGACCAGGCCCAGGCCCGAGGCTCCTCCGGTTATTACCGCCACCAGGCCCTGTCAAAAGCGACACGGTCAGGGTCAGCTGTTACATTGACCAGACCATCCCCACGCTGTCACCTGCCTGTTCTCCAGCCTTCTGAGGAGAAGGGGGGAGGGGAGCGGTAGTGGTCACCCCTGCGGGTAAACCAGGTGTGCCGCTTCTCCTCACCGTTGGGACCTCGGGGGCAGGGGGAATCTCATCCCCAGACAGCCCGTCCCGTGACCCTAAATAGATAGATAGATAGATGATAGATAGATAGATAGATAGATAGATAGATAGATAGATAGACAGACAGACAGACAGACAGACAGATGCGCCGCGGAGTGTTTACTTTCACCTCCTGAGCCCAACGGCCACAATACCAGGCCTACATAAGCATGACCCTTTCCCCCGAAACCGATCTCTTTCTCCTAGTTTCACGGCCGCGCTGACCCGGCCCGTAAAGGAGAGGAAGCAACAGAGGCAAAGAACCTACCTTCACGCTCCGACACGCTGCTGCCATCTTGTCGCCGGCCACTCCACCGGATGGGGGCGCAGGCGCTCGCTGATTGGCCGAGGCGAAGCGGCGGAAGGGGCGGTTGCGATGGAGCGGGGCGTCTGCCGCTGCCGCGTGAGACGTGGGGGCGTGGCCTGGTACCTTAGTACCTTGGTCAGAGGGCGAATTCCTCCTGCTAAGGTATCCCCAGAGAGTTATTTCAGCTGGGGAAAGAGACCAATAGCAGCAGTACAATACCACAACACCCCTCGCCCTACTCTCTAGGTGACCTTTTGGCAAGTGGCCCGCTCCGCGTGGGAGAAGAGGGGTGGATATTGAGAACGGGTGCCTTTCTCCTCTGAAAAAGCCTTCCTTCGAGTATGAATGTATTTGAGACTCCTATATGCTAGACTGTGTGCGGGGCACCTGAGATACCCAGCGGAATAATAAAAGATTCATGCCTTCCAGGAGGGCACAGTCCAGTTGGAGAAAGAGAATTACAGTACAGACACAGACGAATGGACGGAACCAGATTCTGGGACATTCAGACAAGGAGATCCAAAGATGAGGAATCTGAGTTACAGAGAGAGAGCCATGTAAAGAGAAATATGTTGAGGCCGAGATAGATAGGAAGAGAGATGCCAGATAGGATCACAGAGAGATGAATGTGGAGAGCCGCTAAGAGAGACGCTTGGAGACAGACATTCTAGGACAGCTGCTGAGAAGCACAAACCTAAAGAGGCAAAAACATCTTTCATCAGTTCAGGCGTTGCTACTGTCCTCTATCTTTGTCTAATTAATTTTAAGTCCAAAAGCCCAGATCACACACTGCAGATTGGACTTCAACCGGAGACTATTATTTAAGACCCAGGTCTTGGTCATCCTAGAACATCTTTCAGCCAGCTACCAGAAGCTATGTCATTAGAGTCTTGAGCCCCAGATATCTAATCTGTCTTCCTTCTATACTTTTCCTCAAACCAAGGTCGTGAGGCCATAAATCTTAGCCTACCATTTCAGCCTCATAACTGCTTTATGTTTTCTCTATCTGAAATATCTCCCCCCACCTGCTTTCTCACCCAGGAAGATTCCCCTCCAGGCCTTCTAGTTGTTGACAGCCACCACACTCATAATCACTGCACAGTATTTACCAAAGGGTTTAGCACACCGGACTCACAATTTTCCTATCTACATGAAGTACTTCCATCAATTTATAGCACTCTTCATCCACCCTAATATGCTGTAGCCACAGTGGCCTCCTTTGTGTTCATCTTTGCATTAGCTGCTCCCTCTGCTTGGAATGTTCTCCCCTGATCTTTGTATGACTGCCTTTATTTTTTTTTTTTTCATTCAGAACTAAGCTTAAATATCACCTTCCCAGAGGGGTCCTCCCTAAATATTCAAACTGTAGCCACCTAGACACTATCCCATTGCATATTTGAATTCTCTTCATAGCACTTGCATATCCATAATCCATTTTCCAGCCTTAGGGCCAGATGTGCTGTGGAATTCAGAGTTTTTTTCAGTTTGAGAAAGGAAGACATGTAACTGATATTACATAACTCTTTAAAAAAACTAGTCAAACATAACTCTTTATATGGTCTATATTATATATTTATTGAGAAAGGCCTGGAGCATGGTAATGAAACATTAATATTTCTGAAGTGAAAGATATGAAAATTCACACCAAGTGTGAATAAAGACTATAAATAGCCTCACACTACTGCAGGTCAGGTTTTGTCACCTATTGAGTTTGGGCTCCAAAGTATGAAAAAACAACCTTATGCTTTCAGAACTTTTGGCATTGCAGGATTGTGCCTACAGGCTTGTGAGCCTGCACGCTCCTCTAACCTGGCCTTGTTTGTGTAGTTCTCCCCCTGCTGGAAGGTAAGCCCCATGGCACCAGGGGCTTGTTCAGCTGGTTCACCCAATGCCAAGAACACTGCTTGGCGTGTAGAAGACACTTAAAACAAATGTGTTAGATAAATGAATTAATGAATTAACCTTGGAAGAATTTCCAGGCCCAGTTTCATGATTCTTTCACCTGCCCAACTCCGGAAGCCTTCACCTCCTCTCTAACCACACGTCCAGGCCACATTATTGCACTTGTCATTCCCTGGAATAACCTCCTGCCCTCCCCAGCATCTACACACCATCTTTTCTCTCTCTGACCATGTTCTCAAGTTGTCTTGGATCTCTTCCCCTCTACCACTTTTATTTATTTATTTATTTACTTACTTATTTATTTGAGATGTAGTCTCACTCTGCTGCCCAGGCTGGAGTGCAGTGGCGCATCTTGGCTCACTGCAACCTCCACCTCCCGGGTTCAAGCGATTCTCCTGCCTCAGCCTCCAGAGTAGCTGAGATTACAGGCATGGACCACCACCCCCGGCTAATTTTTGTATTTTTAATAGAGACGGTATTTTACCATGTTGGCCAGTCTGGTCTCGAACTCCTGACCTCAGGTGATCCGCCCTGCCTCGGCCTCCCAAAGTGCTGGGATTACAGGCATGAGCCATCGCACCCAGCCTCAGCTCTATTATTTACTAGCCAAACGACCCTGGATAAGTTACTTAACAGATGTGCCTCAGTTTCCTCTTCTGTAAAATGAGTATAATCAAATGACTATTCGTAGAGTTGTTAGGAATAAATGAGTTAACAACTATATATTTAAAAAGGTATTGGAACAGTGCTTGGTCTTTAGCAAGAGCTATATAAATGTTAGCTATGGTTACTCTTCAGAGCAGTGTTTCTCATCCTTTTCTGTGCTATGGACACCTGTGGCAGTTTGGCGAAGTCTGAGGAATCCCTTCCCAGAATAATGCATGAGTCTTATAAGTAGGATTACAAAAGAAACCAATCATATTGGGGTACAATTTTCAAAATAATAAGAAACACATCTGTAATGTAGTTAATATATGTGCTTCTTTATTAACACATTAAATAGCAAGCTCTATCAACAGGTCTAGTGACGACCATGATTTTTGAAATAGTGATGTTATTTTGAGAGATATGCAACAACCATAATAATGAAAATCTGATCTCTCTTAGTGTCAAAGTCACAGATGCTAGTATTACTGCAGTTTGTTACCCATATCCCCTAGAAAGATATGCTATATTTCTGTTAGCAATAGTGAAAATAATGATGCAATTTCCCCTCTATCCAAGTCCATGGGCTCTTTGAATTCTATTCACTGACTCCTCAGGGGTCTTTGGGTTGTGGGTTAAGAACTGTGTTTAGAGAGAGCTGTCTGAACTTCTTTTGGTTCTGAGGGCTGCACAATTAAAATAACTGTTTTTAGAGCAAATGGAAGCCATTAGTGAATACTTCTCTCTTGCCACCTCCAAAATTGTCTCCCACCCACACCATCCTTTCCTCGGGTCTCAGAGAAGTCCTGTTTAGGGCTCACCCTTCCACTGGGTTTTGTGTCCCAGCCCCTCCCACTTTCTTGGGGATTTCTGCCATTGAGCATCCTCTCTCTTGATTGCATGCACCTCTGTCTCAAAACCATTAGAAAATAGGGAATAGGGGCTGAGTGCAGTGGTTTACACCTGTAATCCTAACATTTTGGGAGGCTGAAGCAGGAGGATGTCTTGAGCCCAGGAGTTTGAGACCAGCCTGGGCAACATAGCAAGACCCTGTCTCCACACACACACACACACACACACACACACACACAAATAGGGAATAAAGTGATGTCAACCTTTACATGCACATACTCAACAGTTTGGATGCATATCTCATGCGAACCTGAGGGCCAGAGGTGCGCAAAGGGGCCCAACAAGGACACCAGAACAAGCAACACGCAGCATTGTGTCAAATTAGCCCTTCCAGGGAACAGAGAAAAACAAAGGTGGTCTTTACTCCTGGGTGATCTTCACTCCTGGGAGATAAAAACCACACGATAACCCATTTAACTCTTGTGGACACCTGCTGTTACCTCTGCAAAGACAGAGCTGCACTGGTTCCAGCTGGCTCTGAGGTGACATTGACAAATATAAAGAATCTCAATTACATCGTCATTTATGTGAGGGGAAAAAAAGAACCCCAAGTGATGATTATACAGAGCCTGTCATTTCTGAGTGAACAGGGGCACAATCTGAATGATTGGTTTAAACGCTGAAGGACTGCAGGGAACATGAAAATTACTGTGGCGAGCGTTTGAGAGGATGCTGAGGACGCATGTTGGCTGAGTGTTTGCTACTTGAATAAATGGGGCTGATGTCTGAATGAGCCTGAAGGATGACAGCCCCAGGTTATGATGACTTTACTGTTGCCTAAATCAACTGCCACTTTTCAGGCCTTGTGTAATCAGACCTTTCTAGCTGCATTTGACATATTCATCACTCGCTCTTCCTGGAAACTCCCACTTGGCTTCCAGGAAGCCTGACTCTCCTGGTTTCTCATACTCCCCTGATGCATGAGTCTTATAAGTAGGATTACAAAAGAAACCAATTATATTGGGGTACAATTTTCAAAATAATAAGAAACGCATTTGTAATGTAGTTAATATATGTGCTTCTTTATTGACACATTAAATAGCAAGCTCTATCAACAGGTCTAGTGATGACCATGATTTTTGAAATAGTGATGTTATTTTGAGAGATATGCAACAACCATAATAATGAAAATCTGATCTCTCTTAGTGTCAAAGTCTTTTGTCTCCTCCCTGGGTTCTTTTTCTTCTGCCCCCTCTCTGGGGAGCTTATCCATCTCCTGGTTTCAATACTCCCTCTCTGCTGAGGACTTCCCAGTCTCTACTTTGAGCTCATCTTCTCCACTGAACTTCAGAATCATATAGCAAATAATTTGCTGGCCCTCTACACCAGATGTCCTAAATTAAACTCAATCATTGCCCCCTAAAACTGCTGTATCTCAATTGGTTGCCGTACTAACTTCCTAGATACCCAAGCCAGATCCTGGGACTCACGCCCTCTTCACCCCATCTAAGCAACTGCCAAGTTCTGCTGATTTAACTCCTATATACTTTTTGAATCTGGCACCACCTCCCTCCTACTTTCCTATTATCACCATCCAAAATCTCTTGCCTGTACAATTGCAACTGGTCAGACTCCACTGTTGTTGCTCTTAAAAGGATCATCCAAGAAACCAGCAGAAGCCTCTTCCTAAAACCCAATTTTTATTGTTATCGCTTGCTTTCAAACTCCTTTAGTGCCCCCTCTTCACTTTTTTTTTTTTTTTTTTTTTTGCGGGAGGGGAGTCTTCCTCTGTCGTCCAGGCTGGAGTGCAGTGGCAAAATCTCCACTCACTGCAGCCTCCACCTCCAGGGTTCAAGCGATTCTCATACCTCAGCCTCTGGAGTAGCTGGGACTACAGGCGCCCACGACCACAACCGGCTAATTTTTGTAAATTTAGTAGAGACAGGGTTTCACCATGTTGGCCAGGCTGGTTTCGAACTCCTGACCTCAAGTGATCTGCCCACCTCGGCCTCCCAAAGTGCTGAAATTACAGGCGTGAGCCACCACGCCCGGCCCCCACCTCCTCACTTTTAAGGCTTTCCATAATCCAATGGCTGCTGGCTAACTTTGGCCTCTATAACATGATACTTTCCAGTAACAACACACTACTTGATACCCCCACAGTAGTGTTGCCAGATGAGGTATAGGATGCTCAGTAATTAAATTTGAATTTCAGATAAACGATGAATTTTTTTTTTTTTTTTTTTTTTTTTGAGACAGAATCCCGCTCTGTCACTCAGGCTGGAGTGCAGTGGCATGATCTCAGCTCACTGCAACCTTCTCCTCCTGGATTCAAGCAATTCTCCTGCCTCAGCCTTCCTAGTAGCTGGGACTACAGGTGCCCACCACCACACTTGGCTAATTTTTGTATTTTTAGTAGAAACAGAGTTTCATCATGTTGGTCAGGCTGGTCTCGAACTGTTGACCTCAGATGATCCACCCACCTCGGCCTCCCAAAGTACTGGGATTACAGGTATGAGCCACTGCGCCCGGCCGAATAATTTTTTCGTGTAAGTAATCCCATGCAATCTTTGGGACATGCTTATATTGTAAAACTATTTGTTATTTATCTGAAATTCAGACTTGTGGGCACCCTGTATTTTTATTTGCTAAATGTGGCAATCCTACCCCACAGATAACCCCCAGGATGGTGAGATGCCCCTTCTGAGGGTCCCACAGCTCTGAACCAACACTTACCCACCTGAGAGACTGGGGATCTATTCTGATCTCTGTATCCTTGCTATGCAACACAGAGAGGCTGGCATAGAACAGATGGCAGTGTTTGCTGAGTGAATGAATGCATATGTGTGACACAGCAATAAACCTGTATCTTCCGGTGGAATCAGTAAGTGTTGTGATCAGTATACAGTGTCAGTTCCGCTTGTATCCACCTTCCCTTCACAGTCTTGGAAAAATCACCTCATGGTTTACACATCCCCCCAGGCAGGTGAGCTAGAAAGCCAGGAGTCATCTGTAGACTTAGGGAAGCCAGTATAGGACCAGTTGGGTTTTCTGTTTTTTATTCGGAGTGGGGAGAAACGGGAGGGAGACGACCATCTTCTGGCGATGTGAAAGTCGAGAAAGGCAAACAGGAGGGGAGCAAGAGAGGAAAAGAAGAGGATGTGAAAAGCCCGAAGGAAGGCAGGAGAGCAAGCAGGTAGGAATGAAGGCGAGGAAGCGGGAGCCAGCTGGCACCACAGCGAGGAGTGACAGCCGCCGCCAGCAGGGGCTGGGTACTGGGAGGAGGGAGGCTCAGGCAAGCCGCGCTGAGCCATTCTTCTCCTTCCCAGACTCCTCACCATCCATCCTGCTAACCGAGGGCCTCCACCCTGCTCGTCGTCAGAGGCAGACACCCAGGGCTTGGCCCTCTTGGGCTTCCTAGCTCTCCAGCCCAGGAGTTAGACTAGTTTTCCAACTCCCCCAGCCCCAAATCGGGAGGACAATAATCCCTTCCGCTCGCGCCTGCCAAGGTCGAGTTAGGAAAGACTTGGAACAGAATTAAATGGCATTGGGGAAGATGAGTCAGCCGGGCGGGGCTGCAGCTGCCAGTGAAACCCCTGCCAGTGTGATTGGGCAACAACCAGAAGTAGGGGACCCGCGGGGTGGTGGTGCCATCCCTTAAAGGCAGTTTATGTGATAAGTCTTGATCGCGCACCCACTAAAGGGGCAGCTTTGGGGTCAGCCTCAATTTCCTCCACTGTGAAGTGGGAATATGAATACTTGACTTATCCGAAACGAATCATGTCTCCAAGGTGCCTGGGCTATAAAAAGCGGTCAGTCAGTAGTCACGGTCGTGCTTAGTGCCGTGCCCTCCACCCTAGGCCACTTTCGCCATGTGAGACTGTCCCAAAGGCGTGGGTGTGGGGTGCAGTGGGGAGCCCCTGATCGGGCACGGGCAGAAGACAAGTTCTTTTTTTTCCGCCACTTCCAGGTGAGGAAGAGAAGACGCCTGCTCCGGAACCAAGGGTAGGGTGGCGATGTACTGGCCTCACCCGCTTTAAGCAAAGTCACCTTAGATTTACCATGTTTGCTATTCACTCATTCATTTTCTATATTAGAGGGACTGCTGATTAAACGGAAGGACTTAACACTAAGACTCCAGTACCAGGCTATACTATAGACCTGACCGAGTGAGCGTAAGAAGATGAGACCCGGGAGAAGAAGGAGGGCGACAGCGGGCACCGAGATCCACAGGTCCAGAGTCTAGCTGCCACCCATACCCAGTGTTTTGGGAGCGGTGCGCGGCATCTGCGCATGCGCTCCCCACCCCTGCCAGGTCCCCAGCGGGGTCAGACGGCTCGCCAGTGGAGGTACTGCCCGCGCATGCGTGTCTTGCTCACACGGCGCTCCCAGTGCGACTGGAGTGTCTCCAGTGGAGCTGGCAGTTGGGAGGCCGGAGGCCCGGCCCATAGCGGGTGGCTGTTAGGAGCTGTGGATGAAGGACTTGTGTATGTTGGTGCCCGCTGTCGCCCTCCTTCTCCCGAGGTCTCGTCTTCTCACACTCACTCGGTGTGTGACAGCGACAGGTCACAGAGGGCGGTAACGTGCGGCGCCCCGGGGGCGGTTTCGTTTGGCGCGGAGTAGAGGTGGCCCGGCAGTTGTGGTTGCTCCTTTCGCCTGGACTCACCTGTGTGGTCCCCTGGCGGGGACTAAAAACCAGAAGACGGAGGGGAGTGAATGTGTTTGGCTCGGAGGAAACCCCTCTTGAGCCTGCCCTCACATCCTTACAAGGGACCCAGTCTGAGGTCCAGTCGTCCCCAAACCATCCACTCCCCCACCACCCCGTTCCCTGACTAAAGGCTAAATTTGGACGGTAACCACGCCCTACCCCATCCCCTTGGAGTCCTTCAGTCAGCTCCAAAGGCCCACCCCACATTCTGGGGGCCTCTGAGTCGAAAAGGAGGGCCCATTGGGCAGGGTGGAGTTGAGGGACCTGCTGTGGAGATTTCTCTGGCCTGGGGAAACCACTGCTTCCTCATCTACCACTGAGACTGAGGAAGACCCGCAGATGGGCCATGGCAAGCACCCAGAAGAATAACTCCAGACCACCATTCAGGAAGTTAAGACAGTGGGAGATTGAGTTAATGACCTTGACCCCAGACCCATGTAAGGAAAGGAAAGGGAGCCTCTGGCTGCTCCTTCTGCAGATGTGAAGTTGAAGAGGCTTCAAGGACCTTAAAACCTAATGGTTCTTATGAATGAGAAACATTCATACCCAGTGGTACTGTTCAACTCACATACCATGTCTCAGGATCTGTTGTGAGCATATTAACTCTTATTTACTTATTTATTTATTTATTTATTATTTTATTTTATTTTATTTTTTTGAGACAGAGTCTCACTCTGTCACCCAGGCTGGAGTGCAGTGGCACGATCTCAGTTCACTGCAACCTCTGCTTCCTGGGTTCAAGCAATTCTCCTGCCTCAGCCTCCCAAGTAGCTGGAGTTGCAGGTGCGTGCCACCAAACCTGGCTAATTTTTTTTTTTTTTTTTTTTTTGTATTTTTTTTAGTAGAGATGGGGTTTTGCCATGTTGACCAAGCTGGTCTCGGACTCCTGACCTCAGGTGATCCACCCCTCTCGGCCTCCCAAAGTGCTGGGATTATAGGTGTGAGCCACTGTGCCTAGTCAATTTTTGTATTTTTAGTAGAGGCAGGGTTTCACCATGTTGGCCAGGCTGGTCTCAAACTCCTGACCTCAGGTGATTCACCCTCCTCGGCCTCCCAAAGTGCTGGGATTACAGGCATGAGGCACTGCACCCGGCCCATATTAACTCTTTTTTGTTTTCTTTTGTTTTTTGAGACGGAGTCCCGCTCTGAGGCCAGGCTGGAGTGTAGTGGCACGATCTCAGCTCACTGCAACCTCCGCCTCCCGGATTCAAGCGATTCTCCTGCCTCAGCCTCCCGAGTAGCTGGGATTACAGGCATGTGCCACTACACCTGGCTAGTTTTTGTATTTTTAGTAGAGACGGGGTTTCACCATGTTGGCCAGTATGGTCTCGATCTCCTGACCTTCTGAGTCTCCCACCTTGGCCTCCGAAAGTGCTGGGATCAGAGGGCTGAGCCGCCGTGCCCGGCCATATTTACTCTTAATCCTCACAACAACCCTATGAGGTAGGCTTTACCATCTTCCTCGTTTTACAGATGAAGAAAGTGAGTACTAAAAAGTTAAGCCACTTCCCGAGGTCTCACAACTAGTCAGAAGCAAAGCAGGACTTCAAACTCAGGCAGTCTGGCTCCAGAGTCTGCACTGTTTTGAACACAAGTGAAACTGCTCTGAGGAAGAGAACAGATAAGAGAGACCCAGTAGAGGTCAAGATTGAAACTCATTTCCTAAGCACCTGCTCTCACACTATTTCAGTCTTCCAAATGACCCTGTGAGGGAGGAATCTGAGGCAAAGAAAGGTTACATATTTTTAAAGAAATATGTTATTCATGACACTTGTTAAAGATGGTAGAGCCAGGCTTTATTCAAGGCCATGGTGACAGGTATGCAGACCACTGCAATGGGGTCTTGCAGTGGGAGAAAGATTGGACTCAACTGTAAGTCCAACAATGACAAGTGGAGATTTCTAACCAAGGAGCAGGATGGGGTCAGTGGATGGGAAATTACTAAGAGGAAACATCTAGGACAAGGGGTTTCTGGCTAAACTGACTTGATAGGATTATTGTTGAAGGCAGGCCAGGATGATAAGAATCCAGGGTAGTCAGACACCAAGGGTGGGAAATTTCCCCTAAATTGACCTAGCAATCTTGCTCAAACTAGATTCAATAAGGATAGAGAGAGTCCTTGTAAGGACTCTTACAGGGACAGGTCAGGCCTAGTCAAGCAGAGTACATGAAGGAGCCTGACTAAGGTTTTGGTCAAAGGAGACAGTCTTTGTCAAATATCTTGCCCAGCCGGGCAAGGTGGCACATGCCTGTAATCCCAACACTTAGGGAGGCCAAGGTGGGAGGATCGCTTGAAACCAGGAGTTCAAGACCAGCCTGGGTGACATAGCGAGACCCTATCTCTACCCCAAAAAATGTTTTGGGTTTTTCTGAGACAGGGTCTTGATCTGTTGCCCAGGCTGGAGTACTGTAGCACAATTTTGCCTCACTTGCAGCCTTGACCTCCTAGGTTCAAGTGATCCTCCTGCCTCAGCTTCCAGAGGAGCTGTGCCACCACGCCTGGCTAATTTTTTTTTTTTTTTTTTTTTTTTTGGTAAAGAAGGGGTCTCACCATGTATTCCAGACTAGTCTTGAACTCCTAGGCTCAAGCAATCCACCCACCTAGGCCTCCCAAAGTGCTGGGATTACAGGAGTGAGCCACTGCATCCGGCTACAATTTTTTTTTTTTTTAAATCTTGCCCTAGGTCACACAAGTAGTAGTTGGACCAAGTTGATGAAGCAGCCTGACTCAGGCAACACATTAGTTAACCAAGACAAAAGGTGAGACTAAGATCCAAGGTCTCTTCCAGCCTTGGGGCCTTTCACTACATGCATTTTTTTTTTTTTTCTGAGACGGAGTTGCGCTTTGTTGCCCAGATTGGAGTGCAGTGGCGCCATCTCAGCTCACTGCAACCTCTGTCTCCCGGGTTCCAGCAATTCTACTGCCTCAGCCTCCCGAGTAGCTGGGATTACAGGCGTGGGTCACCACACCCAGCTAACTTTTTTTTTTTATTTTTAGTAGAGACGAGGTTTCACCATGTTGGCCAAGCTGGTCTTGAACTCCTGACCTCAGGTAATCCACCTGCCTCGGCCTCCCAAAGTACTGGGGTTACAGGCGTGAGCCGCTGCGCCTGGCCCACTACATGCATTTTAACAAACATTTATTTGATAATTCAGATGTTTATTATGCTGAGTGTTCTTGGAGGCACTGAGGACTCAGCAGTGAACAAAACAGACGTGGTCCCTTTCCGCAACTCTTGGAAGGAGAGTGAAGGTAAAGAAACACAGCCAACATTAGTTAGTGGTAAAAACCGATTTTATTCAGTAACTACTGACAGTAGAGGAAAGAGCTGAGCTTCATTCTTATTTGCACAGAGGTGACTAGGAGTTTTGTTTTGTTTTGTTTTGTTTTTTGAGATGGAGTCTCACTGTTGCCCAGGCTGCAGTGCAGTGACACGATATCGGCTCACTGCATCCTCCCAGGTTCAAGCGATTCTCCTGCATCAGCCTCCCAGGTAGCTGGGATTACAGGCATGCGCAACCACACACGGCTCATTTTTGTATTTTTAGTAGAGATGGGGTTTCACCATGTTGGCCAGGCTGGTCTTGAACTCCTGACCTCAGGTGATCTGCCCACTTCGGCCTCCCAAAATACTGGGATTACAGGTGTGAGCCATTGCACCCAGTCCATGACTAGGAGTTTTATTTCTTATTTTTGTTTTTTGAGATCTCGCTCTGTCGCCCAGGCTGGAGTGCCGTGGCGCGATCTTGGCTCACTGCAAACTCCGCCTCCGGGCTCACTCCATTCTCCTGCCTCAGCCTCCCGAGTAGCTGGGATTACAGGTGCCCGCCACACGCCCAGCTAATTTTTTTTGTATTTTTAGTAGAGACAGGATTTCACTGTATTAGCCAGGATGGTCTTCATCTCCTGACCTTGTGATCCGCCCCCCTCGGCCTCCCAAAGTGCTGGGATTACAGGCGTGAGCCGCCCCGGCCTCATAATGGTAAACTTTTCTTAGAGCTAAGGAAGAAGGTGGTCAGGACCCATCCTTGTCAGGTGTTGGCTAGGACAAATGATAACACTCTTTTGACAGCCCTGAGCTTTTTCAGACTGGAACTCAAAAGGGAGTTGGGCTGCCCCCAATGGTAGCCTTAGGCTACTAGAAGCTATGACAAAGTTTAGTCGAGTGTCTTAGTGCAGGGGTTTGAATGCAGTGTTCCTGCATAGAGTTTGCGCAGTTTGAGGGGGAGTGTGGAACCAACAATAAACATGTAAATGACTTTCAGGTAGTGATATTTGAAGACAAGGGAGGTTGGGAGAAGGAATTGATTATTTTGGTGAACTGAGAATCCAGAAATACAAAGGCCTGGATTCTTTGAAAAGCCCTGAGGCAGGAGTAGGCCTGTCTTTTGCCAGGGCAGGAGGGAAGGCCCGTTTTCCTGGAGCACGGGTAGCACTCAATGAAAGCAGTGAACAGGGTGAGACGAAGGCAGGGGATGGTGAGACAATTGAAGTCTGAGATCTTAGAGATACTCAGAGGCCAGATCACAAGGACTATGTGCCAGCAGGCCCACCCCATAAACTCGTGTAAATTTGCACTGTATAAGGGCAGCTTGTGCTGAAGGGATGAGGACAGGGACCTAAAATTGCACCTGTACTATGTTCACCAAGTTGTACAGTGCATCCCGGTACAGGGCTATGTCAGTCAGCAGAAAAGGGTGCCTTTTCCCAATAACCACAAGGTAGGCAAACTGTGAGCCAGAGGGGCTGCATCTGCCCAGAGGGGCACTGCTGTGGTCTGAATGTTTGTGCCCCCTCCCCACTAAATTCATAAGTTGAAATCCTAACCCCCAAGGTGATGTTATTGGGAGATGGGACCCCTTGGGAGCTGGGCTCCACCTTCATGAGTGGGATTAGTGCTCTTATAAAACAGGCCCAAAGGAGCTCAATTGCCCCTTCCACCAGGAGAGGACACAGAAAGAAGGTCTCATCTATGAACTAGGAAGTGGGTCCTCACCAGATACTGAATCTGCCAGTGCCTCGATCTTGGACTTTACAGCCTCCAGAGCTGTGAGAAATGAATTTCGGTTGTTTATAAACTACCCAGCTTATGTTTTTTTTCTGTTGTTGTTGTTGTTGTTATAGAAGCCCAAATAGACTAAGACAGGCATTTTTGTCTAAATAGCATGAAAGGGGCTGGACACGGTGGCTCACGCCTGTAATCCCAGCACTTTGGGAGGCCGAGGAGGGAGGATCATCTGAGGTCAAGGGTTCAAGACCAGCCTGGCCAACACGGTGAAACCCTGCCTCTACTAAAAATACAAAAATTAGACGGGTGTGGTATGTGCGCCTATAATCCCAGCTACTCTGGGGGCTGAGGCAGGAGAATTACTCGAACTCGGGAGGCAGAAGTTGCAGTGAGCCAAGATCTTGCCACTGCACTTCAGCCTGGGTGACAGAGTGAGACTCTGTCTCAAAAAAAACCCCGATAATAATAATAAATAGCATGAAGGTGTTCTATGGGTTAGCTGTGGCTTGTGGGCCAGGCGCTGAGCTAGCAGTTGCCAGGGTAGCAGACCAGTTATGAGGTTATTGAAAAAGCTGAGGCAGCTGTCTTAAGAAAAGAAAGCCATGAAAAATGAGTTTATTTTACCTTATTACAATGGCTCATAGTGGCTGTTCAGTGGGCATGTTCAGCACCTCCATGGAGAAACTGCAGTGACAGCTGTACAAGGGAAAGAATGATATGTTCAGGTACTCATTGATATTTGAGAGTGACTTCATCCAGATAATTGAACCCCTATTTCCCCTCTTCCTCCTGCATTCCCTTCTCTCTCCCCACTCAAGTCCTTCCTCAGTCTCTCTCACATTCCTTTTTCTTTTCTTTTTCTTTTTCTTTTTTTTTTTGAGACAGTCTTGCTCTGTCACCCAGGCTGGAGTGCAATGGTGTGATCTTGGCTCACTGCAAACCTCTGCCTCCTGGGTCCAAGCAATTCTCATGCCTCAGCCTCCCAAATAGCTGGGATTACAGGCATGCACACCATGCCCAGCTAGATTTTGTATTTTTAGTAGAGATGGGGTTTCACCATGTTGGCCAGGCTGGTCTCGAACTCCTGAGCTCAAGTGATCCGCCCACCTCAGACTCTCAAAGTGCTAGGATTACAAGCGTGAGCCGCCATGACTGGCCTCCTTTTATTTCTTCAACAGAGCATTTATTAAGCACTAATATGTGCAGCACATGCAAAAATGTCCTCAGTGATGTCTCCAAAATCAGGTAGAGGAAACAGACAAGTTTTTGAAAAAATTCATTGAGTTATCAATTTATGCATCTCTATCTTACAAAAAGGATTTGGAGCAGCTGTCAATTCCAAGATTTATCTTTTCCTGCCACTATACCAGGATGGACAGCAGAACTAAGCTAGGGCAAGATGATAAGAATCCTTTTATTTATTTTGCTTTAAAAATGTTTATATTATAGGCCAGGCATGGTGGCTCACACCTGTAATCTCAGCACTTTGGGAGGCTGAGGTAGGTGGATTGCTTGAGCTCAGAAGTTTGAGACCAGCCTGGACAACATGGCAAAACATCGTCTCTACGAAAAATACAAAAATTAGCCAGGCATGATGGTGCGTGCCTGTAATCTCACCTACTTGGGAGACTGAGGCAGGAGAATCAATTGAACCCGGGAGGCAGAAGTTGCAGTGAGCTGAGATCGTGCTACCACACTCCAGCCTGGGTGACAGAGCAAGACCCCATCTCAAAAAAAAAAAGTTTATATTATTATATTTATATTGTATCTATTTTATCTTCTTTTCAAGTGTGCAGAAGGGAATGATAGAAAATAAAACACTCCCAGTTATCTCAGATCTTCACGTTTTGCCATGTTTACTTTGGATTTAATTTTTTTGTTGTTTTTGACACGGAGTTTTACTCTTGTTGCCCAGGCGGGAGTGCAATGGCATGATCTCGGCTCCCTGCAACCTCCACCTCCCGGGTTCAAGCAATTCTCCTGCCTCAGCCTCCCAAGTAGCTGGGATTACAGGTTCCTGCCACCACGCCTGGCTAGTTTTTGTAATTTTAGTAGAGACGGGGTTTCACCATGTTGGACAGGTTAGTCTCAAACTCCTGACCTCAGGTGATGTACCCACCTCGGCCTCCCAAAGTGCTGGGATTATAGGTGTGAACCACCACGCCTGGCCTAGATTTAATTTTTTTAAAATAAAGCATGAAAGATCCAGTTGACTCTCCCTCAGTTCCCTTCCCCAGGTCCCCAAGGTGCATCCCCTGTGAGCCCTCAGTTTCCCTTGTCCTGAATTTGGAGTTTTTCATTCCCATGCATGTTTTGTCCTCAATTTTATATGAATGTATTCATAAATGTTTTCCAGTAATTTGAAGAACATGATATGGTTTGTTTTGTGTGTCTTGAAACCTTAGACCCGTATTGACACTGTGGGGCCCCTCCTGCAGGTTGCTTTTTATCATTCAACGTTGTCTATATTTGTACACACAGCTCTATATATCTCTTAATTGACATGGTGCTCTCCAGCATTCAAGGACTTCAGGGTCCATTGTTTTCTATGATCCTCACAACAAATGTCATGACCCCCTCGGGACTTAAGAAGAATCTGAGACCCAGAGAGTGAAGTGAAGACCACAAAGGGGCAGAGCCCCAGGCTTCTGACTCCTCACTCACTGTGGCTTCCTCTGCTTGGGTGCCATCTGGATAATACCATGAGTCGCATCATTAAGACAAGAAGTGTGAGTAACCAGAGGGCAGGCAAGTGGGAGGGAGAGAAAAGGAGCACGGAGAAGAGGGTAGAAAGCAAGGGTAGACAAGGGAAGGAAGAAAAGGGGGCAGAACCAGCTGAAGGAGCTGTATAGCTTTAAATCTATCAGTGATTCTCATGCTCAACCTTGGCCACTCATTGGGATCACCTGGGGAGCTTCGCCAACTCGTGATGCCTGGCATCCACCCCCAGAAATTCTAATATAATTGGCCTAGAGGGAGGACTGAATAGGAGGATGTTTAAAAGCTCCCCAGCTGGTTTGAATATATAGGTGGGGTTGCAAGTCATTGACTAAGCAAAGCAATTTGTCAGGCAGTAAATTGGCTGAGGGGGCGGAACTCAAAAGCTGGCTTGTTAACATTAATAAGATCTTACACCTTGAAGGCTGGCTTGATAATACGATGTAAATAAGGTATTGAGATCTTAGGCCTAGATTCTATCAACAGAAATGGGCTAAAATGAAGGAGGTGATAATCCGTTTTCCTTAGTGTTGTTCATACTAGTCTTACACTATTGTGTTCAGTCATTGGGGCTTTGACTTGAAGGAGAGACCAACAATTTTCACAACGAATACCAGTAAACCCCTACAGAGTAACGGAATTCAACAAACACTCTAAGTACTTCCTTATGCTGTGCCTGTGCTATAGGGAAGGAAGACAGAGATGAGAAAATCATAATCCTTGCCCTCAAGAAGCTCAGACAAACAGGCAACCTGGACATATGTACAGACAATTAACTCAATGGGCTAAATGCTAGAGATAAGTCCAAGGAACAGAAAGCAGAGAACACCTAACTCTACCTTGGAAAGACTGGCAGAGGGGCTCAGGGTAGGCTTCACAGGAGGGCTGCATGAATGAACCAAGTCTCGAAGGTTGGGTAGGAGTTGGTTAAGGGCATGGTTGAGGCTGGGAGTTAGGAAGAACATGTGCAAAGGTTTAGGGTGGTAGAAGCACATGGAACACATATGTGGCAGGGGAGAAGCTGGTGATGAGGCTGGAAAGATGGGGGCCTTGTGTGCCATACCCAGAAGTCCTGGCTCGACTCTGTAGGCAGCCAGGCATCATCAAAGCGAGGAATATAGGGAGAGCAGGGAGAGCCTTATGGAGAGGAGGCATCTAAGCTGAGTCTTGGAGCATGAGTAGAATTTCAACAGGCAGGGATGTGGGATGGAGAAGAAGGCTTCCCAAGAAGGGGCAGGAGCGGAAAGAAAAGTGTGAGCAAAGATGTGGAGGCAGGATAAGTTTGACATGTGTCAGACACAGTGAAGGAATCGATCCTCTAGTAGGAGTGATCACAGTCATCTGGGGCACTTTTTTTTTTTGAGACTGAGTCTTGCTCTGTCGCCCAGGCTGGAGTGCAGTGGCACCATCTCGGCTCACTGCAAGCTCAGACTCCCGGGTTCACGCCATTCTCCTGCTTTAGCCTCCTGAGTAGCTGGGACCACAGGCGCCCGCCACCACGCCCGGCTAATTTTTTTGTATTTTTAGTGGAGACGAGGTTTCACCGTGTTAGCCAAGACGGTCTCGATCTCCTGACCTCCTGATCCACCCGCCTCGGCCTCCCAAAGTGCTGGGATTACAGGCGTGAGCCACCACACCCAGCCTATCTGGGGCACTTTTTAAAAAAATCTTTTTTTTTTTTTTTTGAGACAGAGTCTGGCTCTGTCACCCGGGCTGGAGTGCAGTGGTGTGATCTCAGCTCACTGCAACCTCCACCTACCAGGTTGAATTGATTCTCCTGCCTCAGCCTCCCGAGTAACTGGGACTACAGGCATGTGCCACCACACCTGGCTAATTTTTGTATTTTTAGTAGAAATGAGGTTTTGCCATATTGGCCAGGCTGGTCTTGAACTCCTGGTCTCAAATGATCCACCTGCCTCGACCTCCCAGAGTGCTGGGATTACAAGCATGAGCCACTGTGCCTGGGCAAAATATCTTTTTTTTATTTCTTTACTTTCTTAATACACTTACTTTATTTATTTATTTATTTATTTTTTTTTTTGAGACGGAGTCTCGCTCTGCCGCCCAGGCTGGAGTACAGTGGCCTGATCTCAGCTCACTGCAAGCTTCCGCCTCCTGGGTTTACGCCATTCTCCTGCCTCAGCCTCCCGAGTAGCTGGGACTACAGGCGCCCGCCACCTCGCCCGGCTAGTTTTTTGTGTTTTTAGTAGAGACGGGGTTTCACCGTGTTAGCCAGGATAGATACACTTACTTTAAATTAAGAAGAAAAAAAAAAAAAAAAAAAGCCTGGCACGGTGGCTTATGCCTGTAATCCCAGCACTTTGTGGAGGCCGAGGCAGGAGGATTGCCTGAGCTCAGGAGTTCAAGACCAGCCTGGGCAATACGGTGAGACCCTGTCTCAATAAATAAATAAATACATTTTAAAAAGAAAAAAGGATTAAATATCAATCCCTGGCCTCTACTCCCCTCCCATCCTCCAAGATGATTCTAATTTATATGGTCTGGTAGTGGAATCCTGGTATCAGTATATTTTAAAAGTCCCCCAGGTAATCATAATCTGCAGCTGGGCTTGAGAGCCACAGCTGTAGGGGAGCTGTTGAGGACATGGATGGAAAGGTTGACTAGAGCCAGATACCAGTGACTATAAATTAGCTAATGTTTATTGATTTTTTTTTTCTTCAGACGTGGTCTCTGTTGCCCAGGCTAGAGTGCACTGGTGCAATCACAGCTCACTGCAACCTTGACCTGCTGGGCTTAAGTGAGCCTCCCACCTCAGCCTCCTGAGTAGCTGGGACCATAGGCATGTGCCACCATGCCCAGCTAATTTTTAAAAATTTTTTTGTAGAGATAGAGTCTTACTATGTTGCCTAGGCTGGTCTGGAACTCCTGAGCTCAAATGATCCTCCTGCCTCAGCCTCCCAAAGTGCTAGGATTATAGGCATGAGCCACCTCGCCTGGCGTATTGAATGTTAACTGTGTACTATTCACTTAGTATAGATTAATCCATTTAATCCTCACAACTCTATGAGGATGGGTACTATCATCATCCTTGTGTTGGAGCTGTGGAAATATAATTTGTGCAATGTCATATGCCGAAGTGGCAGTCTGACTTTCAAGGCATATCCTAGAGGGGCTTGTATTCCAGGCCAAGATGTTGGCTTTTCTTCTGTAATCACCTTTGTTAGTTCAATGTGTATTCATCCAGAATTTTTCTTTATGCATCTGAAAGCAAGTACCCATACACATTTCCCCCTTTCTTACACAAAAGGTAGCATACTCTTCTTCTTCCTTTTTTTTTTTTTTTTTTTTTTTTTGAGATGGAGTCTCACTCTGTCACCCAGGCTGGAGTGGAGTGGCATGATTTGGCTCACTGCAACCTCTGCCCACTGAGTTCAAGCAATTCTTCTGCCTCAGATTACAGGCATGTGCTAAAAAGGTAGCATACTCTTTACACCTTCTGTCCCTTGCTTTTATGAACAATGTATCCTGAAAATCATTACAAATCAGTACATAGAGAGCTTCCCCATTTTTTTAACAGCTTATTAGCATTTCTTTGTGTGCATGTACCCTACTTGATTTCATCTTGGATTGGTTTCAGTTTCTGGCTATCAAAATGCTATAATGAATAATCTTGTTTATGTGCCATTTTGCATATTCCCAGAAATGAAATTGCTGGGTTAAGGGGTAGGTAGATGTGCATTTGTAATTTAAATAGGTGTTGCCAAATTGTCCTCTGTAGATGTACTGTTTTGCATTCCTACCTGCAGCATATGACAGTATGTTGGCACTTAAAAAATTTTTAGATTCAGGGGGTATATGTACAGGTTTGTTACATATGTATATTGCATGATGCTGAGGTTTGGGCTTCTATTGTACCTGTTACCTGAATAATGAATATAGCACCCAATAGGTAGTTTTTCTTT
This sequence comes from Macaca fascicularis, assembly GCF_037993035.2. Taxonomy (NCBI): domain Eukaryota; kingdom Metazoa; phylum Chordata; class Mammalia; order Primates; family Cercopithecidae; genus Macaca; species Macaca fascicularis. The sequence goes on from NC_088395.1 coordinate 53,450,053, forward strand.
TTTCCTTTTTCTTTTCTTTCTTTTTTTTTTTTTATTTTGACAGGGCCTTGCTCTGTTGCCCAGGCTGGAGTGCAGTGGCGTGATCTCAGCTCACTGTTACCTCCACCTCCTGGGTTCAAGGGATTCTCCTGCCTTAACCTCCCAAGTAGCTGGGACTACAGGCATGTGCCACCACCCCTGGTTAATTTTTGTATTTTCAGTAGAGACGGGGTTTCGCCTGTTGCCCAGGCTGGTCTCGAACTCCTGACCTCAGGTGATCCACCCGCTTTGGCATCCCAAAGTTCTGGGATTTCAGGCATGAGCCACCGCACCTAGCCACAATAGGTAATTTTTCAACCTTTGCCCCCTTCCCTCACTCTCTCCTTTTGGAGACCCCAGTGTCTATTGTTCCCATCTTTATGTCTGTGTGTATCCAATGTTTAGCTCCCACTTATAAGTGAGAACATGTAGTATTTGTTTCTTTTTTCCCAATTAGATACTGATATTTTAGGGTCAGGTGTGGTGGCTCATGCTTGTAATCCCAGCACTTTGGGAGACCAAGGCAGGTGGATTGCTTGAGCTCAGGAGTTTGAGACCAGCCTTGGCAACAAGTCGAAACCCCATTCTACAAAAAGTATTAGCCAGGCGTGGTGGCATGCGCCTGTAGTCCCAGCTACTCAGGAGGATGAGGTGGGAGGATTGCTTGAGCCCAAGAGGTGAAGGTTGCAGTGAGCTGAGATCACACCACTGCACTCCAGCCTAGGTGTGCAGTGAGACACAGTGAGACTCTGTCTCAAAAAAAAAAAAAAAAAAAAAAATCCTGATATTTAAATGTGGATTTTTTTCCAACTTTTATTATAGATCAAAGGGTATATGCGCAGATTTGTTACATGGGTAAATTGCATGACACTGAGGCTTGGGGTCCCAATCATCATATCGCCCAGGCAGTAAGCATAGTACCCAACAGGTGGTTTTTCAGCCCACACCCTTCTCTCTCCCTCTCCCATCTAATGGTTCCCAGTGTCTATTTTTCCCAACTTTTTTTGTTTGTTTTAGTTTTCAAGATAATTTTTATTTTTACTTCTTTTAAAAAATGGACATTAATATTCAGTATATATGTGTACCTTAAAACTTCACCCAGGTTTACAAAAATTAGTCGGACGTGGTGGCACATGCCTATAATCCCAGCTACTTGGGAGGCTGAGGCAGGAGAATCACTTGAACCCGGGAGGCAGAGGTTGCAGTGAGCTGAGATCGCGCCACTGCACTCCAGCCTGGGCGACAGAGCAAGACTCCATCTCATACAAAAAACAAAAACAAAAACAAAACTACAAAAAAAATTCACCCAGCCTACTCTGGGCACACTGTCCATGGGTTAGTCCTGCTCTGTAAGGAGCAGTAAAAAAATCTCCCAATTTAGTGAAAACAAGGCATTCAATGGCAGACCAGCAGCAGAAACTGCTTATTACCTAATAATCATTTATGAAGTCATATCTATATAAAAACAAACACTAAAGAGAATAGACAACCAAAGTGACAGGCATAATTATAAATAAATACCAGATTACCAGATTTTAAATATTAATCTGTAAAAGTTTTACTACCTAAGGATTTTCACTCAAAGGAGAAAAAATACATAGTAACACCAAGCTTGCAGAATGGGGAGTTAACAGATACATTTTCTCTTAATGGAAACCCATCTAGCTTCAGTAACATTTCTGGATGAAGCATCAAGTTACTGTTGCACTTTTTTTTTTTTTTTTTTTTTTTTTTGAGACGGAGTCTCTGTAGCCAGGCTGGAGTGCAGTGGTGTGATCTCAGCTCACTGCAACCTCCGCCTCCTGGGTTCAAGCCATTCTGCTGCCTCAGCCTCCCGAGTAGCTGGGACTACAGGCGCGTGCCATCACGCCCAGCTAATTTTTGTATTTTTAGTAGAGACGGGATTTCACCATATTGGCCAGGATGGTCTCAATCTCTTGACCTCGTGATCCGCCTGCCTCGGCCTCCCAAAGTGCTGGGATTACAGGCGTGAGTCACTGCGCCCAGCCTTTTTTTTTTTTTTTTTTTTTTTTTGTTTTGTTTTGTTTTTGTTTTTGAGATGGAGTTTCACTCTTGTTGCCTAGGCTGGAGTGCAATGGTGCGATCTTGGCTCACAGCAACCTCTGCCTCCCAGGTTCAAGCTATTCTCCTGCTTCAGCCTCCCGAGTGGCTAGGATTATAGGCATGTGCCACCACGCCCAGCTAATTTTGTATTTTTAGTAGAGACGAGGTTTCTCCATGTTGGTCAGGCTGGTCTGGAGCTCCCGACCTCAGGTGATCTGTCCACCTCAGCCTCCCACAGCGCTGGGATTAAAGGCTTGAGCCACCATGCCTGGCCACTGTTGCACATTTTTAAAAGACTGGTCCAGCTGTGTTTCCTCTCATTTTAAATCCTTCTCTTCATTTAAAGTATTGGCAGGAGCATCATTACATAGATTGTCTAGAATGTCTTTGTTTAATCCATTTGACTCCTCCTTTTGATCTTCATCAGTATTAACCTGTTCAATTGTCTGTACCCTGGGTGTATTCATTAACATTATCATTTCCTAGGGACTATTACTCAGCAGCTTTGCCTGCCTTCTTTCCGAGGTCGGTTGTTTATTTCTCTCAATCCTTTGTTGTTGCTCTTTTGTTAGGCTTCTACTTGACTCAGAAGCAAACGTCTCACTTTCAGATGAGTTTGTCAGAAAGGGATCTAATACAGCAGCAGTTACACAATGTCCATTATTTTCCCCAACTTCATCATTATTGCTAACAACATATTCATGTAAAATAGGGAGATCAAGTCAAATTCATTTTAAACAGGTCTGAATTTCCTTTTTATTTCTCAGGTATTCAATTCTGTCAATAAAATCCTCAAACTGCAGTTTAGGGAATTGCCTATGTGCCCAGTGTTCCATGTGTCTGATTGGCATCTTTAAGTCTTCAGCCTCATGACTTTTACCTTTGAATTTTGCCCTATCAAATACATGCCTTAAGGCTGGAAGCCCTCTCTCTGAAATTAATCTGTGAGCATCCAGCTTGGATATATTTATTTTAACTGCTCTCTTTGAAGGCACAGGAACAAGTGCTCCACTTGCTGATTCTTTATCAGGTTCAGCTCCTTCACCATCTTGTCTCTCTGGAGATGCTGGAGGTAGGAAAGGAGGAAAAGTTTCATCTTCTACATGCTCGTAATCTAGAAGGTCAATCATGCCATTCTCCTATGGTTCTAGCATCTTTTCCTCTGGCTTTCCTCCCTTTCTGGACGCTCCTTCTGGATTTTCTTTCCAGGTTCATCTAGCCTCACGCAGACAGCAGAGGCCACAGCGCAGAGCTCGGTGTGCAAAGTAAGCATGCTTCTCCTATTTTTCCCATCTTTACGTTCATGTGTATCCAGTGTTTACCTTCCACTTATAAGTGAGAACATGTAGTTTTTTTTTTTTTTTCTGTTCCTGTATTAATCTGCTTAGGATAATGGCCTCCAGCTGCATCCATGTTGCTGCAAACGACATGATTATGTTCTTTTTCATGACTGTGTAGTATTTCATGGTGTATATCTGACACATTTTCTTTTTTTTTTTTTTTTTTTTTTTGAGACGGACTCTCGCTCTGTCGCCCAGCCCAGGCTGGAGTGCAGTGGCACGATCTCGGCTCACTGCAAGCTCCGCCTCCCGGGTTCACGCCATTCTCCTGCCTCAGCCTCCCGAGTAGCTGGGACTACAGGCGCCCACAACCGCGCCCGGCTAATTTTTTGTATTTTTAGTAGAGACGGGGTTTCACCGTGGTCTCGATCTCCTGACCTTGTGATCCGCCCGCCTCGGCCTCCCAAAGTGCTGGGATTACAGGCGTGAGCCACCGCGCCCGGCCTGACACATTTTCTTTATCCAATCTGCTGTTGTTGGGCATCTAGGCTGATTCCATGTGTTTGCTATCGTGACTAGTGCTGCAATGTGTCTTTTTGGTAGAATGATTTCTTTTCCTTTGGGTATATACCCAGTATGTGGGCACATTTTTAAAGAATTACTTAATTTTTGAATATGTGATATGCATGTGCTTCAGAAGCAAAGGTGAAAAGGAGTGCAGTGGGCCAGGCACAGTGGCTCACACCTGTAATCCCAGCACTTTGGGAGGCTAAGGTGGGAGGATTGCTTGAGCCCAGGAGTTGCCAGGTGTGGTGGCCCATGCCTGTGGTCCCAGCTACCTGGGAGGCTAAGGCAGGACAATAGCTTGAGCCCAGGAGGTCGAGGCTGCAGTGAGCTGTGATCACGCCACTGCATTCCATCCTGGGTGATAGAGTGAAACACTGTCTCAAAAAAAAAAAAAAGAGAGAGAGAGAGAAATGAAAAAGAAAGATAATTCTCTCACACAGTCTATCACAGGCAGGTGAGCATCTTATTTCCAAGACCCTCCACTCAGGATGTTAAGACAGAAGTGAGGTTCATAGCTCATCTTCAAAGGCTATTTGCACATTTTGGTCCAAAACATACTTCCTCAATCCTAAATATGATTTCTGTTTTCCTTTCTTCTTCCTTTCTTCCTTCCTTCCTTCCTTCCTTCCTTCCTTCCTTCCTTTCTTCCTTTCTTCCTTTCCTCCTTCCCTTCCTTCCTTCCTTCCTTCCTTCCTTCCTTCCTTCTTTCCTTCCTTCCTTCCTTCCTTCCTTCCTTTCTCTTTTCTTTTTTTGAGACAGAGCCTTGCTGTGTCGCCCAGGCTGGAGTGGAGTGGCATGATCTCCACTCACTGCAACCTCCGCTTCCCAGGTTCAAGCAATTCTCCTGCCTCAGCCTCCTGAATAGCTTGGATTACAGGCGCCCGCCACCTTGCCCAGCTAATTTTTGTATTTTTGGTAGAGACAGGGTTTCACCACATTGGGCAGGCTGGTCTCGAACTCCTCACCTCAGGTGATCTGCCTGCCCCAGCCTCCTGGAGTGCTGGGATTACAGGCGTGAGCCACCGCGCCCGGCTGATTTCTGTTTTTCTTTTCCTGGAAGTAGCGTGGCATGGGAGGAGGGTGCGAAATAAAATCCTATCAACATTGTCTAGGAAAATTCCCAGTACTTGACTTGCTGTAAGTCAGTTGGAGAATTTCCTTTTTCACTACTATGCAACAGTTTATATCATGTTGATAAATTGACACAAAATGATAAAGCATATTATCTAGAGCTGCACTGTCCAGTATAGTAGCCACTAGCTACATGTGGCTATTTACACTTAAATTAATTAAAATTATGGTCAAGTACAGTGTCTCATGCCTGTAATCTCAGCACTTTGAGAGGCTTAGGCAAGAGGATTGCTTAAGACCAGGAGGTCAAGACCAGCCTGAGCAACAAAATGAGACTCTGTCTTCACAAAAAATAAAATTAGCGGGGCACGCCTGTAGTCTTAGCTACTCAGGAGGCTGAGGCAGGAGGATTGCTTGAGCCCAGGAGTTTGAGTCTGCAGTGAGCTATGATCATGCCACTGCACTCCAGCCTGGGTGATAGAGTGGGACCCCGTCTCTATTTTAAAATAATAATTAGATTAAGTTAAGTATTTAACACAAGCTACAACATGGATGAAGCTTGAGGACCTTATGCTAAGTGAAATAAGCCAATCACAAAGTGATTTCACTTACATGAGCTACTTAGTCAAATTCCTAAAGACAGAGAGTAGAGTTGTCGTTGCCAGGGACAGGGAGAAGGAGGGAATGGGGAGTTATGGCTGAACAAGTATGAGTTTCAGGTTGGGTAGAAGAAAAGGTTCTGGAGATATGTGGTGGTGATGGTTGCACAAAAATGCAAATGTTCGGCCACGCGCGGTGGCTCATGCCTGTACTCCCAACACTTTGAGAGGCCAAGGCAGGCGGATCACAATGTCAAGAGATCGAGACCATCCTGGCCAACATGGGAAAACCCTGTCTCTACTAAAAATACAAAAAATTAGCCGGGAGTGTTGGCACATGCCTGTAGTCCCAGCTACTCAGGAGGCTGAGGGAGGAGAATTGCTTGAACCTGGGAGGTGGAGGTTGCAGTGAGCCAAGACCACACCACTGCACTCTAGTCTGGGAGACAGAGTCTCACTCTGTCTCAAAAAACAAACAAAGGCCGGGCGTGGTGGCTCAAGCCTGTAATCCCAGCACTTTGGGAGGCCGAGACAGGTGGATCATGAGGTCAGGAGATCGAGACCATCCTGGCTAACACGGTGAAACCCCGTCTCTACTAAAAAATATAAAAAACTAGCCGGGCGAGGTGGCGGGCGCCTGTAGTCCCAGCTACTTGGGAGGCTGAGGCAGGAGAATGGTGTGAACCCGGGAGGTGGAGCTTGCAGTGAGCTGAGATCTGGCCACTGCACTCCAGCCTGGGCGACAGAGCGAGACTCCGTCTCAAAAAAACAAACAAACAAACAAACAAACAAACAAAAGCAAATGTTCTTTTTTGTTGTTGAAACGGAGTCTTGCTCTGTCGCCCAGGGGCTGCAGTATAGTGGCATGATCTCGGCTCACTGCAACCTCTGTCTCCTGGGTTCAAGCGATTCTCCTGCCTCAGCCTCCCACGTAGCTGGGACTACAGGCAGGAGCCACTACGCCTGGCTAATTTTTTCTTAATTTAATTTTTATTTATTTTTATTTTTTTGAGACAGAGTTTCATTCTTGTTGTCCAGGCTGGAGTGCAATGGCGTGGTCTCGGCTCACTGCAACTTCTGCCCCCTGGGTTCAAGTGATTCTCCTGCCTCAGCCTCCCAAGTAACTGGGATTACAGGCGCCTGCCACCATGCTTGGCTAATTTTTTTTTGTATTTTTAGTAGAGACAAGGTTTCATCATGTTTGCCAGGCTGGTGTCGAACTTCTGACCTCAGGTGATCCGCCCGCCTCGGCCTCCCAAAGTGCTGGGATTACAGGTGTCAGCCACTGCACCCGGCCCATTTGCCACATTTAAAATACTCAATAGCCATATGTGGCTAGTGGCTACCATACTGTACAGTGTAGACAGAGAACATTTCCATCATTGCTGAATGTTTTATTGAACAGTGCTGGTCTAGAGTTATGACAGAAAGCTCTGGAAGAACTAAAATCAGAAAGAGGTTGAATAGGTAGTAATGGTTGTCTCTGGGGCTGGAACTGGGGTTTGAGAAGGGCAGGCAGAAACTTTGCTTTTTATGAAAATCCCCTCAGGACATGGGGCTTATTCCCATGCTCATGAATTACTGTGATAATCTGATAGAAAACCCACTCACCCAGGCTCCACAAGGGAGTTAGATCCTTTTCTTCTTTTTTTAAAAAATCGGGGTGAAATCCCACATAAGATTGACCATTGCAAAGTGAACAATTTAGTGGCAATTTGTGCATTCACAATGTGCAACCACTACTTCTATCTCGTTATGAAACATTTTCATCGCCCCAAAGAAAAACCCTATACTCACTAAGCAGTTGCTCTCCATTTCTTGCACCACCTACCTGAGACCAGCCCCACTCAGCCCCCTGGCAATCATTCATCTGTGTTCAGTCTTTATGGATTTACCTATTCAGGGATCATACGATATGTGACTTTTTTTTTTTCTTTTTTTTCTTTTTTTTTGAGACAGAGTCTTGCCCTTGTCACCCAAGCTAGAGTGCAGTGGCATGATCTCAGCTCACTGCAACTTCTGCCTCCTGGGTTCAAGCGATTTTCCTGCCTCAGCCTCCTGAGTAGCTGGAATTACAAGTGTGCACTAACATGCCCGGCTAATTTTTGTATTTTTAGAGAGACAGGGTTTTGCCATGTTGACCAGGCTGGTCTCAAACTCCTGGCCTCAAGCAATCTGCCCATCTTGGCCTCCCAAAGTGCTGGGATTACAAGCGTGAGCCACCGTGCTGGGCCAGGTTTCACCACTGTTAACTAATATCTGGCTTTGTTGATCTTTGGCATCATGTAGCATACACCTCATTCCTTTTTCGTGGCTGAATAATATTCCATTGTATGTATATACAAGTTGAGCATCCCTTATCTGAAAATTCAAAATCCAAAATGTTTTCAGATCCAAAATGATGCCACACTGGAAAATTCCACAAATAAGTACTTAAGACAAACTTTGTTTCATGCACAGAATTATTTAAAATATTGTATAAAATTGGCCAGGCGTGGTGGCTCATGCCTGTAATTCCAGCACTTTTTTTTTTTTTTTTTTTTGAGACAGATTCTTGCTGTCACCCAGGCTGGAGTGCCCAATCTTGGCTCACGGCAACCTCTGCCTCCCAGGTTCAAGCAATTCTCCTGCCTCAGCCTCCCAAGTAGCTGGGATCACAGGCATGCGCCACCACATCTGGCAAATTTTTGTATTTTTGGTAGAGACAGGGTTTCACCCTATTGGCCAGACTGGTCTCAAACTCCTGACCTCAGGTGATCCACCTGCCTCAGCTTCCCAAAGTGCTAGAATTACAGGCATGAGCCACTGCACCTGGCCCAACACTTTGGGAGGCCAAGGTGAGTGGATCACTTGAGCTCAGGAGTTGAAGACCAGCCTGGGCAACATGGCAAACCCTGTCTCTATAAAAAATACAAAAATTAGCTGAGTGTGGTGGTGCATGCCTGCTGTCCCAGATACTTGGGAGGCTGAGGTGGGAGGATTGCTTGAGCCCAGGAAGTTGAGGCTGCAGTGAGCTGAGAACATGTTACTGCACACCAGCCTGGGTGACAGAGCAAGACCATGTCTCAAAAAAAAAAAAAAAAAATACATACACACACACACACGCACACATATATATAGTATAAAATTACCTTCAGGCTATGTGTATAAGGTGAATGTGAAACATAAATGAATTTCACATTTAGACTTGGGTTCCACCCCAAGATATCTCATTATGTATGTATAAATATTCCAAAATCCAAAAAAATCCAAAATGTAAAACACTTCTGGTCCCAAGCATTTTGGATAAGGGATACTCTAACTGTACCACAATTTGTTTAGCCATTCATCTGTTGATGGACATTTGGACTGGTTCCACCTTTTGGCTGTTGTGAATGCCGCTGCTATGAACATGTGTTAGATGTACTTGAGTATCAGTTTTCAGTTTTTGTTTGTTTGTTTGTTTTTGTTTTTTTTTTTGAGACGGAGTCTTGCTCTGTCGCCCAGGCTGGGGTGCAGTGGCCGGATCTCAGCTCACTGCAAGCTCCACCTCCCGGGTTTACGCCATTCTCCTGCCTCAGCCTCCTGAGTAGCTGGGACTACAGGCGCCCGCCACCTCGCCCGGCTAGTTTTTTGTATTTTTTAATAGAGATGGGGTTTCACCGTGTTAGCCAGGATGGTCTCGATCTCCTGACCTCGTGATCCACCCGTCTCGGCCTCCCAAAGTGCTGGGATTACAGGCTTGAGCCACCGCGCCCGGCCCAGTTTTCAGTTATTATGGGTATATACTTAGGAGTGGAATTGCTAGATCATATGATGATTCTCTTTATCTTTTTTTTTTTTTTTTTTGAGACGGAGTCTTGCTCTGTCGCCCAGACTGAAGTGCAGTGGTGCAATCTCAGCTCACTGCAACCTCCACCTCCCGGGTTCAAGCGATTCTCCTGCTTCAGCCTCCCAAGTAGCTGGGACTACAGGCACATGCCACCACACCCGGCTAATTTTTTGTATTTTTAGTAGAGATGGGGTTTCACCATGTTAGCCAGGATAGTCTCGATCTCCTGACCTCGTGATCCACCCGCCTCGGCCTCCCAAAGTGCTGGGATTATAGGCGTGAGCCACCACACCCGGCCTCTATCGTTACCTTTTAGGGGAATTTCCCAACTATTTCCACAGTGGCTGAACCATTTTGTATTCCGACCAGCAATGTGTGAGGGTCCCAGTTTCTTTTTTTTTTTTTTTTTTTTTTTGAGACGGAGTCTCGCTCTGTCACCCAGGCTGGAGTGCTGTGGCCAGATCTCAGCTCACTGCAAGCTCCGCCTCCCGGGTTCCCGCCATTCTCCTGCCTCAGCCTCCCGAGTAGCCGGGACTACAGGCGCCCGCCACCTCGCCCGGCTAGTTTTTTTTTGTATTTTTTAGTAGAGACGGGGTTTCACCGTGTTAGCCAGGATGGTCTCGATCTCCTGACCTCGTGATCCGCCCGCCTCGGCCTCCCAAAGTGCTGGGATTACAGGCTTGAGCCACCGCGCCCAGCGAGGGTCCCAGTTTCTAAACATCCTTGCCAACACTTATTTTCTGTTTTGCTGATTATAGCCATCCAAGTGGTGATGAAGTGGTATCTCATTGTGGTTTTGATTTGCATTGCCCTAATGACTAGTGATGTTGAGCATCTTTTCATGTGCTTCTTAGCCATTTGTATATCTTCTTTGGACAAATATCCATTCAATCCTTTGCTCATTTAAAAAATCAGGTTGTTTTTGTTTTTGTCATTGAGTTGTAAGAGTTCCTTATATATTCTGGATACATGACCCTTGTCAGATATATGATTTATAAATGCTTCCTCCTATTCTATAGGTTGTCTTTTCAGTTTCTTTTTTTTTTTTTTTTTTTTTTTGAGACGGAGTCTCGCTCTGTCGCCCAGGCTGGAGTGTAGTGGCCGGATCTCAGCTCACTGCAAGCTCCGCCTCCCGGGTTTACGCCATTCTCCTGTCTCAGCCTCCTGAGTAGCTGGGACTACAGGCGCCCGCCACCTCGCCCGGCTAGTTTTTTGTATTTTTTAGTAGAGACGGGGTTTCACCGTGTTAGCCAGGATGGTCTCGATCTCCTGACCTAGTGATCCACCCGTCTCGGCCTCCCAAAGTGCTGGGATTACAGGCTTGAGCCACCGCGCCCGGCCAATCTTTTCAGTTTCTTAATACTGTCCTCTGATACACAAAAGTTTTCAATTTTGATGAAGTCCAATTTATCTGTTTTTTTTTGTTGTTGTTGTCTGTACTTTTGGTGTCATAGCTAGGAATCCATTGTCCAATCCAAGAGCATGAAAATTTACTAGAGCCTTTTCTTGGGTGGGGTTCAGTTCATGGCTCTCAGTAGCTTGGAAAATTTTTGCTCCACTTTCAGATGGACATTGCCACCGGTCATCTTCACTTCCTGATCTCCAGCCCCACCCTGGCTCTAGGCCACCCTGCTGTCCAGGATCCACCCCTGGATGCTCAATCGCCAATAGACCAAGTCAACTATGCTGCCTCTGGCTGCCAAACAGCTGCAGTGAATTAACGTAGACTTGGTTGAATGTGTTTAGGACTACCTGGGAAAGAAACCCAAAATGTGAAAAGGAAACTCAACGTTTCCTCAAATCCTCAAGAATTCAGCACATTGATTTTGTAGCAAGTCAGCTTTTATCATTTGGATTCTGGGATATCTGATGATTTAGTGAATTGGTCATTTAGTCAATTGGGTTTTAAAAAGAAAGTACTGGGGCAGATCACGAGGTCAGGAGTTCGAGGCCAGTCTGGCCAACATGGTGAAGCCCCATCTCTACTAAAAAATACAAAATTTAGCCAGGTGTGGTAGTGGGTGCCTGTAATCCCAGTTACTCGGGAGGCTGAGGCAGGAGAATCGCTTGAACCCGGGAGGCGGAGGTTGCAGGCTGAAGCAGGAGGATTGTTTGAGACCAGGAGTTCGAGACGAGCCTGGGCAAATATAGAGAAACCTCGTCTCTACAAAAAAAAAAAAAGAAAATTAAAAATTAGCCTGGATGGTGGTGCACACCTCATAGTCCCAGCTACTTGCAAGGTTGAGGTGGGAGGATTGCTTGAGCCCAGGAGGTTGAGGCTGTAGTGAGCCATGATCACACCACTCCACTCAGCCAGTGCGACAGAGTGAGATCCTGTGAGAAGAGAAGAGAAGAGAAGAGATGAGGAAAGAGAAAGTCTGTGGTAGTGAAGAAGAAATAAGAATATAGACATATATCTGCTTATTTTTGCAAAAAGAAACACAGGAAGGATAAACCATAAGTGAATATGATTGTTTACCCCAGGGTCATGGTGGGCATCTGAAAACTCTGGTGGAAGTCCCTCCATTCCTGCCCCTTTCAGGGTCTGTGTTGGGTGGGGGAAGCAGGAGAACCCTCTCTGGAGGAACTCTGGTTCTGGTTCTGGTCCTCACCCCAGGCCAGCAAAGGCCTCCTCTCAGCTAAACAGCGTCTCCATATTGCTGACCTGAGCAGGCATAGTTAGGGCAACATCCCTAACCAGCCCCTCTCTGCCCCGTGTCAGGTTCCTAGGATCTGGGGGTGGTCGCAGGGAGGGTGCCTGGTGTGGGAACTGCCAGGTGCAGGCTGGCTCGGTGCCCTTGACCTCACCGGTCCTGTGACTTCACCTTCAGTCCAGTCCATCCTACTTTCCTTGGAGCTATGGATGGCGAGATCAACAGCCGGGGATGAGGGGAGATTGAGTCTGCATTTAATACTGGGAGATCTTTTAACTCATCCAACCAATTCCTTATTGAGTGTCCTGTCCTGGATTCTGGGGACACCACGGTGAATAGAACAGACATAAATCTCTGCTCTCAGAGAGTTGTCATTCTGGTGGGGGCAGCAGTGACGATGTCAGGTAGTGAATAATGCCCTGAAGAAAATGAAGCAGGGAGGTGAGGTGGAGCAGACTGAAGTGGGTGGGCACTCACCAGTGGTGAACAGGGAAGGCCTCACGGAGGTGACACATGGCCTGAGACTGGAACCTTAAGCTGAAGGAGCCAGCTGTGCATCAGTCTGGGGGATGGGTGTTCTAGGCAGGGACAGTGAAAAGGTCCTGAGATGGGAATGAACTTGGCAGTAACAAAGTTCCAATAAGGGCAAAAATACTTGGGGCTCAGATTTTGCCAGGCACACACTTCAGTTCGGCCCAATCTGGTTGTGCTGGGGGAGCAGGGTGAAGGGGAAAGGAGGGAGGTGAGAGGCTCTCCTGAAGTGGGGCAGGTGCAGGTGACAGCAGGAAAGGCCTTGAGCACAGGAGGTAGGTATGGGTTTATGGCACTTGGGTGATTCTGCTGGAGTGGGGCCACTATAGAGTTATGCCTTGAGGGCTGGGAAAGTCAGGGTTGGAACTGGAGAGGGGATCGTGGACAGGTAGAGTAAAGTCTTCCTGAACCCTTGGGAGAGCCCCAAGAGGCCACCCACTTCTCTCTCTCCCTCCTTCCTCCTTCCTTCCTTCCCTCCCTCTCTGGAAGCCCTGCTTTTGAGGAGAGCCATGGGTGCAGGTGGCAGGTGCCTCTCACCCAGTGGGTCACTCCTGTGGCACATGCCTGAGGCTGCAAGATGGCAGTCTTGGCTTGTGGGAGTAGGTGGGGAGAAGATTCTAGATCAAGGTGTTCTTGCCAGCTCTCTCTCTGTCTCTTCACTCAGAGGCACAGATGCATAGACAGAAGCCAGCACAGGCACAGCCTCTGAGTCACCCAGATACCTACGTAGAGTGACCATACAATACCCCCCCCAACACACATACACACACACAAACCCACAGCACACAAGCAGACACAAACACACACACACTTTGACATATGTCAGCAGCAAACGGAGACATATACAGGCACAGTCACTCAGAGATACCCAGTATAGTAACCATCAGTCACTCACAAAGAGACACAAGTCACACTGAGACCCACCTGCCATGTAGAGACACGCAGCCCATTAGCATAGACACAGGCAGAGCCACACACAGACTGACATACAGTGATATCAAACACAGACCTGTGCAGATGCAGCCACATAGATACACACACACAAGCAGAGGTACTGAAAAGCAAAGGGGCATGCAGGCAGGGCTTACACCCACCCAGACATGGCTAAATAAGTTATCCCAAAACACACTGTACTGTAGAAGGGAATACAGTCATGCACATCAGTGATACACAATGTTCCTTTTGGGGCTGTGGCAACCATTGGCGATCACTGCTACATCCAGGGTTTCTTTAGAAACTAAATTGGAAGCTGGGCACAGTGGCTCATGCCTGTAATCCCAGCATGTTGGGAGGCCAGGGCAGGAGGATCACTTGAGGCCAGGACTTCAAGACCATCTTGGGCATCATGGTGAGACCCTGTCTCTAATATATATATATATATACACATATATATGTTAGCAGGGCGTGGTGGTGCATGCCTGTAGTCTCAGCTACTTGGGAGGCTGAGGTGGAGGATCACTTGAGAACAGGAGTTCAAGGTTGTGGTGAGCCATGATTGCACCACTGCACTCCAGAAAAAGAAGCTAAGCTGTAGTTTTGCCTGTTGGGTTAAATGAAGTAAGAGAGGAACAATAAAAAAAGAGGAACTACAATTATGGACTCTAGAATTTAAGCTGGGTAAGGAGGGAAGTGAGGACATGAGAGAGGTGTGAAACACTGAAAAGGTAGTAGGATCAATAAATTGTAGGTCCTAATGGGGTCAAAGGGTGTGATGGTTAATTTTAGTTGTCAATTTGACTGGGCCACAAGGTGCTTCTTGTTCTTATGAATTCATCCTCTGCTGGCCTAGAGGTGGTAATCCCAGAGGAGGGAAGGCTTCCACCGGGAGACACAACAATGATTCCATTGAACTAGAAGTTCAGTCTGTGGCTACTTTGGGCTCCTTGGGTCTTTGTTTTTTCTTTTCTTTCTTTTTTTTTCTTTTCTTTTCTTTTCTTTTTTTTTTTTTTTTTTTTTTTTGAGACAGAGTCTCGCTCTGTTGCCCAGGCTGCAGTGCAGGGGCACAATCTCGGCTCACTGCAACCTCCGCCTCCCAGGTTCAAGTAATTCTCCTGCCTTAGCCTCCCAAGTAGCTGGCACTACAGGCATGCACCACCATGCCCGGCTAATTTTTATATTTTTAGTTGAGACGGAGTTTCACCATGTTGGCCAGGCTGATCTCGAACTCCTGACCTCAGGTGATCTGCCCACCTCAGCCTCCCAAAGTGTTGGGATTTTAGGTGTGAGCTACTACACCCGGTCTCTTTGTGTCTTTGAATCAACAGGCAAAGAAGGGAGTTATGCTGGCTGGGGTGATCCATCCTGCCTACCAAGGGGACATTGGACTACTACTCCATAATGGAAGGAAGGAAGAGTATTCTGGAATGCAGGCGATCCCTTAGGGCATCTCTAAATATTACCATTCCCTGTGATTAAGGTCAATGAAAAACTACAACCCAATTCAGGCAGGACTACAAATGGCCCAGACCCTTCAGGAATGAAGGTTTGGGTCACCCCACCAGGCAAGAACCATAACCAGCTGAGGTGCTTGCTGAAGGCAAAGGGAGTATGGACTGGCTAGTGGAAGAAGGTAGTTATGAACACCAGCTATGACCACATGACTGGTTACAGACATGAGGATGGTAATTGGCATGAGTATTTCTTCCTTACTAAAAAATTATTTTTGGCTGGGCGCAGTGGCTCATACCTGTAATCCCAGCACTTAGGGAGACTGAGACAGGTGGATCACTTGAGGTCAGGAGTTCAAGACCAGCCTGGCAAATATGGTGAAACACTGTCTCTACTAAAAATACAAAATTAGCCAGGCGTGGTGGTGGGTGCCTGTAATCCCAGGTACTCGGGAGGCTGAGGCAGGAGAATCGCTTGAACCCAGGAGGCGGGTTGACCTCAGGTGATCTACCTGCCTGGGCCTCTCAAAGTGCTGGGATTACAGGTGTGAGCCACTGCGCCCGGCCCGCTCTCTTATTCTTATATCATGTAATATAAGATGTATTAACTTTACATCATAGTATTTAAGTTATACAATATCAAGGAAAAGAATAAATGTTGCTCAAGGACTTCACATCTTTTGGAGAAGGGGTTAATACATTTTTCAATTGTGCACAGGACAGTTGTATCATGTCAGGTGGAATTATGACCTTGCTATTGTCTTTATTGGAGATTAAGTATGGTTTAAGGGGATGCGTGTAGGTGTCTCGTTGCAAGAGATGGATTTGTGATGGTTAATTCTGTGTGTCGACTTGTCTAGGCCACAGGATGCCTAGATACTTGGTCAGACGTGATTCAGAATGTGTCTGTGAGGATGTTTTTGGATGAGATTAACAGTTAAATCAGTAGACTGAGTAAAGCTCTAATGTGGGGTAGCAACATCCAATCAGCTGAAGGCCTGAATATAACAAAAAGGCTGACGACCCCTCACCTCCCCCAGCCCCCCACCCCCACCCAGAGAAAGACAGAATTCTGCCTGACTGTTTTCTAATTGGGACATTGGCTTTTTCCTGCCTTTGGACTCAAACTGAAACATTGACTCTTCCTGGGTCTCAAGCCTGCTGGCCTTTAAGCTGGAACTACACCATTGATTATCCTGGGTTTCAGACCTTCAGACTTGGACTGAATACACCATCAGCTCTCTTGGGTTTCCAGTTTGCCAACTCACCCTGTAGATCCTAGGACTTGTCAGCCTTGATGATTGTATGAACCACTTGCTTATAATAGATCTCCCCCCATACATGGACATGTATATATCTTTACAAGTTATTGTTTCTGTTTCTGGAGAATCCTAACTAATACAATGGGGAGGTGAACTGCAAGTTGAAGAGGTAGTGGTCAACAAGTGAAAACGTTGAAATTGAGGTTATGGAGAGGCTGCAGCTATCATTAACCACAAGGTCAATGGTACAACAGTGGTGTGCGTGGCTGAAGTGGAGTGGGCACAGTATCAGTGGAGAAGAGCTCACAGAACAAAGAGTCCAGGGTTAGACTCTTAATTTTTTTTTTTTTTTTTTTGAGACTGAGTCTGTCTCTGTTGCCCAGGCTGGAGTGCAGTGGTGCGATCTCAGCTCGCTGCAACTTTCACCTCCTGGATTCAAATGATTCTCATGCCTCAGCCTCCTGAGTAGCCAGGATTACAGGTGCATACCACGACGCCTGGCTACTTTTTGTATTTTTAGTACAGATGGGGTTTTGCCATGTTTCCCAGGCTGGTCTCAAACTCCTGGGCTCAAGTGATCCACCTGCCTCAGCCTCCCAAAGTACTGGGATTATAGGCGTGAACCACCACGCCTGCCAGACTGTGGATTTTTAATCCCCTAACTTTTTTTTTTTTAAACTGCTCCTTGTGAAGCAGGGCTACCCCACAGACAGTGTGCCCAGAGTAGTCTTTATTTTTTATTTTTTTTAAAAATAGAGACAAGGTCTTGCTATGTTGCCCAGGCTGGTCTTGAACTCCGGGACTCAAGCCATCCTCTTGCCTTAGCCTCCCAAAGTGCTGGGATTACAGGTGTGAGCCACCGTGCCTGGCCTTAATCCACTATCAATGTGTATTTTGAAATCACCAAGAGTTCTGGACAAGAGAGGTATTGGAGAGCATGACAGTGAGCCAGGGATAAACCAAAGGGGAGTGATGAAGGGCTTGGTAGATGACTGTGATGAAGATGAGTAGAAGGCTGTGGAGTCTAATGCTTGTGCCTCAGAGGAGCTGGAGGTGGTGGTGGGGTTCCTGAGGAGAGAGGGACCATGGTCTGGGAGGAGTGCATGAAGTGCATGGAGGACACCTATGCCTCTGGAATCACTGTGATGAGAGCTGTGGAAGAGAAAACTGGCCACTGCTTGAGAGTGCTGCAGTATTGTCAAGGAAGACCCACTCATGTTCCCATTGGAGCAAGAAGGCAAGCTCAACCTTCAGAGAAGAATTCTTCAGCTCTAGACTAATGGATTCTGCTGATGACTGAGTGTGAGTTCTGGAAGGCAAAGTCTAAGGATATGGGTCAGAAGAGGGCATTTGAAGACTTGTATTTCCAACCATGATGGAGTAACAGGAACTGGATTTACTCCCCTGCCTTAAACATCTAAGAAACCAGGTAAAATAGGACCTAATTTGTTGTCTAATGTCAACATGAAACAAATAATGAACAAATAATGAAACAAAGGTTTCCAGACATTAGAAAACAGGAAGCATGGGACCATGATCCCATGAGAGAAGAGAAACAACTGAGTGAACCATATGATGGCCTGGAGAGAGTTTCCAGGCATATGTTGGTTGGCGGGGCAGTGAGGAGGACTAAAAAAGAGACTTGTGGCCTCTCTGAATTTAGATGACATAGTTAAATGAGTTTCTGGCAGCGACAGCAGCCAGAATTCAGAGGCCAGCACAGAGTACCATAGAGGAGCGAGCTGCACACAGAGAGAAAGCTCTGGAGATCTATAGGGGGTTCCTTTCAAGTCTTCAGCTGAATTCTGATCAGCAAACATATATGAGGAAACTATCTGAAATCCAGGTGTTACCAGTGGAGGGTCTTGGCATTTTGAAGAAAGAATTGGGCATTTTGAACAAAGTGGAGTCAACCAGGTTCTTGGCATTTTGCACAAAGAATTGGACAAAACGCACAAAGCAACGAAAGAATGAAGCCACAAAAGAATGAAGCAGGCTGGGTGTGGTGGCTCACACCTGTAAACTCAACACTTTGGGAGGTCAAGGTGGGTGGACCACGAGGTCAGGAGTTCGAGACCAGTTTGGCCAACATGGTGAAATTCCATCTCTACTAAAAATAGAAAAATTAGCCAGGCGTGGTGGTGGGCACCTGTAATCCCAGCTACTTGGGAGGCTGAGGCAGAATAATTGCTTGAACCTGGGAAGCGGAGGTTGCCAGATCGCACCACTGCATTCCAGCCTGTGTGACAGAGCAAGACTCTGTCTCAGGAAAAAAAAGAAAAGAAAAGAAAAAAAAGAATGAAGACACAAAAGCAAAGATTTATTGAAACGAAAGTACACTCCACAGAGTGGGAGTATGCTTGAGCAGGCAGCTCAAGAGCCACTGGTTACAGAATTTTCGGGGGTTTAAATACCCTCTAGAGGTTTCCCATTGGTTACTTGGTTTACACTATGTAAATGGAGTAGTGGCCCACGATCAGTCTGATTGGTCATGGAAGGTGACCAATCAGAAGCTGAAGTGAAGTTACAAAGTTATACCCTCTGCAAACGTCTGGTTGATTATAGGAGGGGCCCAATCAGAGGCTGAAGTGAAGTTACAAAGTTACATCCCTATGCAAATGAAGACTAGGCCCACAACCAGTCTGACTGGTTATGGGAGGGGACCAATCAAAGGTACTTTCCATTTCTCATCTGTGATGCAGAAGAAGAGGGTGGGTTGCAAAGGGAGTAGCCTCTGATCTTTTTGTTATTTGGGCCTGGAAAGTTGGGGTTTTCCTTTTGATTTAGTTCTAGGAAGTCAGTGTGAATTGGCCTTAGGCTCCCTGCTTCCAGACCCTATTCTCCTGCCTCGCAGGGAAAGGCCATTGCAAAGGATCAGGAGGAATAATAATCCTCAGAGCCAGGAATACTTTATCTCCACACTAACCTGAGTGGAGAAACCTCCTAACACATAAGACATTGAGTAGAAAGCTCAGGATGGTATTGTCTCAGTACCAAACTAGCTTTAGACTAAAGGCTGTGCAGGTCCTGCCTAAAAAAAAACTTAAAAGCAGACCAAGTGTGATGGCTCATGCCTGTAATCCCAGTATTTTGGGAGGCCAAGTCAGGTGGATCACTTGAGCCCAGGAGTTTGAGCCCTGGGCAACATAGTGAAACCCTGTCTGTACAAAATTACGAAAATTAGCCAGGTGTGGTAGCACACGCCTGTAGTCCCAGCTACTAAGCTCACAGGGGGCTGAGGTGGAAGGATCGCTTGAGCCCAGGAGGTTAAGGCTGCAGTGAGCCATGATCACACCACTGCACTCCAGCGTGGGTGACAGAGTGAGACCCTGTCTCAAAGAAAAAAACAAACAAACAACAAAAAAGACCTTAAAAACAAGCCTCCAAAAGATCAAACTGATTAATTATGTCTTGGACCAAAACAAATTTTCTTTTTTTTTAGATAGGGTCTCACTCTGTTGCCCAGGCTGGAGTGGCATGATCTCGGCTCACTGCAACCTCTGCCTCCCAGGTTCAAGCTATTCTCCTGCCTCAGCCTCCTTAGTAGCCTCCCAAAGTGCAGGGATTACAGGCATGAGCCACTGTGCCCAGCCAAAAACAAAACAAAAAAATTTTTAAGTTCGAAAAAGTCAGCACCCAATAAGGTAATATTGATATGGGAGTGGGGCAGGGAAGTGCTGAGTAGAGGAGGGTGGGCCCCTGGCTAGGGGTCCACCCTGGGGTTGTGCCCACGGATCAAGGTAAGAACAGGCATTTCTGTTTTTATGCCCAAATGTTGCATTTCCCAAAACCACCCTGGACTGCCACGCCCCCATCCTGTGCCTATAAAAACCCCGAGACCCTAGGGGGCACAGACACAAAGAGCTGGACATCAAGAAGAGCACACTGGCAGAAGAGCACAGCAACAGGCACCGTCAGATGCTGGCGGGCCATTGACTGGTGGAATGACATGGAGTTTGGCAGGGGGTTGGAGGAGAGTCTGGCCGCTGGGCGGCCCAACTCCAGGAGAAAACCACCTTCCCACTCCATCCCCCTTCTGGCCTCCCCATCTACCTTGCTGAGAGCTACCACCACTCAATAAAAAACCTTGCATTCATTCTCCAAGCCCACATGTGATCCGATTCTTCCAGTACACCAAGGCAAGAACGCCGGGATATAGAAAGCCCTCTGTCCTTGGGATAAGGCAAAGGGTCTAATTGAACTGATTAACACAAACTGCCTACAGACAGCAAAACTGAAAGAGCACATCGTAACACATGCCCACTGGGGCTTCAGCTGTAAACATTCACTCCTAGACACTGCCGTGGGGCCGGATCCCCACAACCTGCCCATCTGCATGCTCCCCCTAGAGATTTGAGCAGTGGTGCACCAAAGAAGCGAGCCACACCCTCCTCTCACACCCTGCTAGGGGGATAGGGAACTTTTCCCGTTTCAACATTTACATCTGGCACACAATAAAAAATTATCAAGCGTGCAAAGAAACAGGAAAATACAACCCATAATGGGGGGAAAAATAATCCATAGAACATGAACCAGAAATGACCCAGATGATAGAGTAAGTGGACAAAGGACATGAAAACAGCTGTTATAAATATATTCCATACATTCAAGAAGGTATAGGAGCGGGGAATGGTGGCACGTGCCTGTAGTCCTAGCTACTCAGGAGGCTGAGGCAGGAGGATCATGTGATCCCAGGAGTTTGAGGCTGCAGTGAGCTGTTATCACAGCTCTGCTGTACTCCAGCCTGGGTGACAGAGTAAGACCCTGTCTCTCTCTCTCTGGGGAAAAAAAAAAAAAAAAGGCATAGGAAAGCATGAGTGTGACTGAAATCGAGCACCCAAGGAAGACCCTTCCCTGTTGTCCCTACACCCACCTTAGTTCAGGGTTGAGATCAGTCCTTGTTGGAGAGAATATGGCTGTGACTCATTGAATGGCAGAATTTGCTGGAAATCTGCTTGCTGGAACTTGCCAGAAATCCACCAGCTAGAGTGCCAGTGAAAGCTGTTCATGGGGAGGTGTCTCGTTGGAGGCACTCTGCCACAAAACTACCTGAGGGAGAGTGCCAGGGGATGTTGCTGGCTACTGGGTGCTGTTGGCTGCCCTGCACTACAAAAGCTGGAAAATGGAGAAGCTGTGAGTGCTTCAGGAGCCAGAGGCAAACTGCTACTAACCCATCTGATGGGGAATTCCAGCAGGAGGCTGCTGGCTACTGGGTGCTGCTGGTCACCACGCACTGCAGGAGTCAGGCACTGGAGAAGTTGTAGGACCCTGTTGCTATCGAAAGCTGCAGACACTGCAGTAACCTGCAAAGTGGGCACTCCAGCATTGGGAAGCAAAACCTTTTTCCTTCTTGAAATGTCTCTCCAGTGCCCTCTACTGGCAAAGCATCAGTGCCAGGTGGCAAAGGAAACATGTAAAGGGACCAGATCTGTTTTCACAGAGCAGGCATGAAGAGTGAATTTGAAGCTGAGAGGTAAAAATTGGTAAGTGGTACAGTCCACCCCTTTGACTTCTTGGATTTCATGTGCACATATTTGAATTCTTGTACAACAAAACAACTTGGGCAAGGTGGGAGGATCATTGAAGGCCAGGAGTTTGAGGTTATAGTGAGCTATGATCCCGCCATTGCACTCTGGCCTGGGTGACAGCACAAGACTCTGTCTCAGAAAAAAGAGAATAAAACAACTTTACTCCTACCCAACAAGATATAGCTATCCTTCTTACAAGAGAAGTTGTTACCCTTTCACCCAAATGAGAAGACACATCACTGTCTGTATTAATTACTCTTCAAATTTAGCCATGGCCCCACTGATACCCTAGTACCTAAAGAGTAAATTGTAAAATTAACTTCCAACTTCTTGTATATAAAATAAAAATGGGAAAAAGAGAAAAAGAACATGGCTAGATTATGCAAATAAACACATACATACAACAAGCAGAAAGCAAATGAAGAAAGGTAATATAGTACTCATTTCTGTAATCAATCTCAAGGTTATAATTGACATCTATGGCTTCCTTCTTCTGTTATTATCCATCTGTATTTCCTCTACCTTCATTCAGAACCTCAGATGCTCTTTTCTACCTGAAGGAGTCACCCAAACTTTCATTCTGGAAGGGTCTCAGTCCTTGATCATCCTGCCTGTTTTGAGTTACTGGAGTTTAACCTTTTAATGGAGTTTAACCATTAATCTTTACTATGGGGGCCAGCACTTTGGGAGGCCAAGGCAGGCAGATCACCTAAGGTCAAGAGTTTGAGACCAACACGGCAAAACCCCATTTCTACTAAAAATACAAAAATTAGCCAGTCGTGGTGGCATGCGCCTGTAGTCCCAGCTACTCAGGAACCTGAGGCAGGATAATTGCTTGAACCCAGGAGATGGAGGTTGCAGTGAGCCAAGATCGTGCCACTGTACTCCAGTCTGGGTGACAGAGTAAGACTCCTTCTCAAAACAAAAAACAGAACAAACAACAACAACAAAACTTTACTATTAGGCATGGAAGTACTAAGAGGCACCCCAGATAATTCTCTGGGTTGCAGACATGGTCCTCTTTGCCTCCCTTGTGTAGCAAAAACTCAACTTCCACTTAGTAATTAGGATCAATCACTCGAGCCAGTAAATTAAGTCTTACCTCACCCCCTTTTTTTGGTTTGTGGTTTCATTGGCATAAGGGGCCCAAAATGTCCCACATTTTTCACTTTCCAATTCACTGGAATTACTGTTGTGTCCCCTGGAAGAAACAGTCTCCCTTTGAGGACTAAGATCTCCAAACTAGCAAAGCTCCAAATTGCTGAGACAGGAAGCAAAAATTCTGAATAGGTTATTAGTTGTAATAATGAGAAGAGCTACTCCTACTTCTACCCCTTGGTTTCAGGACCCATTTATTCTGGCTATGGGAGAGAGAGTGCTGTATAATAGTCTCTAGCTCAAAGTATATATTACATTCCAAAAAATAGTATCCCATCATTTCAAGATGTTATTTCCCAACTGGCATCAAAACCAAGTTTCAGTAAGCCATTTCACCCTTCAATTAGGCCAGCTGCTTTAACATGATGTGGTATGTGGTAAGACCAGTTAATTCCATACGCATGAGCCCATTGCTGCGCTTGCTTTGCTGTGAACCAGAAGCAAAGCTGTGCAGAAGAGTCTACAGATGGTAGTGCTGGCACAAGGATTATGGGCAGAGTAGGGAAAACTATATCCAGAAAATACATCTGTTTCTGTGAGACTGAATCTCTGTGCCCCTCCATGATGGAAGACATCCAATGTAATCAACCTGTCACCAGGTGGTTGGCTGGTCCCCACAGGGAATAGTGCCATATCAGGGACTCAATTTTGGTCGATCATGTTGGCAGATTAGGCACTTAGCAACCATGCAACCCTTGGTAAGGGGAAGTCCATGTTGTTGAGCCCAGGCATAGCCTCCGTCCCTACCACCATGGCCTATTTCTTTGTGGGCCCATTCAGCAAATACTGGGGTGGCTGGTGAAAGAGGCTGATGCGTATCAACAGACCACATCATTTCGTCCTCTGGATTCATAAGAGTCTCCTATGCAATGTATGCCTTTTGGTGGGCATTCACATAGGACTCAAATATCTTCACAGTCTGTCCCCATTCAGAGAAGGCTGGTCACATTTCTCTTCCCCAGACTTCCTTGTCGCCAATCTTTCAATCTTGTTCTTTTCAAGTCCCTAACCACATGTCAGTGTAGATCTATACTTCTGACCATCTCTTACTTGACACGTAGTGGACAATTAAACATACTGTTCAATGTTCTGCCCACTGGAGAGGATTTTCCTTCACCATTGTCATGCAGTCACCCCTGAGTACAGCTGTAGTGCTGCATCTGTCTACTTTTGGATGGTAGCAGTATAACATGCAGACCCATATATAAGTTAGGCTTCAGTTTTCCCTCCTCAGTCCACTGGTCATAGGAACACTCCGTAATATCATAGGCATGGATTGAAGGAGAGGAAGCAAAGCAACAGGAGTTGGTGTCAAAAGAGTCTAAATTACCTGCTCATGCAGGTACCTTGTACCTTCTGGACCTGCTCAACTTCATCTTTTATGTACCATTTTCATCCAATAATAGATTGCTGCTATGCATGCCTAAGCTTATGGCTATGTGAGTCAAAGAAGATACCAGTTCATGATGAGAGTCTCAGGCTGTATGGTCACCTAATATCTCATGGTTAGGTGTTTCAATCTCTGCAAAGGCCCGGCAGTAAGCCAGAGCTGTTTCTTGAAAGGAGAATAGTCTTCTGTGAAAGAAAGCACATGCTTGCTCTAAAGTCCTAGAGGCTTACCCTGTGATTCTCTCATTGGTGCTTGCTACAAACTCCGTACAATATTCTTATTGGTCACAGACACTTCAAGTATCATGGGATCTGCTGGATCAAGTGGAAGAGCAGCTTGTAGTGCAGTCTGAATTGCAGAGCTTTCTCTTGTCTGGTTCTATTCAAAACTGGGAAGCTTGGGTGATTCTATAGATGGGTTTGAAGTAGCACACTCAGGCTGGGCATGGTTGCTCAAACCTGTAATTCCAGCACTTTGGGAGGCTGAGGTGGGTGGATCACTTGAGGTCAGGAGTTCAAGACTAGCCTAGCCAACATGGTGAAACCCCATCTCTACTAAAATACAAAAATTAGCCAGGTATGGTGGTGGGTCCCTGTAATCCCAGCTACTCGGGAGGCTGAGGCAGGAGAATCGCTTGAACCCAGGAGGCGGAGGTTGCAGTGAGCCAAGATCGCACCATCACACTCCAGCCTGGGCAACAGAGCAAGACTTCATCTCAAAAAAAAAAAAAAAAAAAAAAAGAAGTAGCACACTCAAATGTTGCCTCCAAGGCTGGGTGTGGTAGCTTATGCCTGCAATTACAGCAGTTTGGGAAGCTGAGGTCGGCAGATCTCTTGAACCCAGCAGTTCAAGACCAGCCTGGGAAACATGGCAAAACCCCATCTCTACAAAAAATAAAAAATAAAAAAGTTAGCCAGGCGTGGTGGCGTGCACCTGTAGTTCCAGCTGCTTGGGAGGCTGAGGCAGGAGGATTGCTTAAGCCCAGGTGACGGAGTTTGCAGTGAGCCGTGATCATGCCACTGCACTCCAGCCTGTGTGACAGAGTGGGATCCTGTCTCCAAACAAAAAAAAAAAGGTTGCCTCCAAAATACAAAGGCCTACCGAGGGTTGTAACTTTTTGTTTGTGGTAGGAGGTGTGAGGTATGCAACTTGTCTTTCACTTCGGAGGAAATCTTTTGACATGCTCCAGACTATTTAACTCCTAGAAACTTCATTGAGGTGGCAGGCCCCTGAATTTTTGTGAGGTTTATACCCAACTGTATCAGGCAGGGTTCTTCAGAGAAACAGAACCAATAGAATGTGTATATATTTAGAGAGGGATTTATTTTAAGGAATTGGCTCATGTGATTATGGAGGCTGGCATTTTTTCAAGTCCGAATTCTACAGGGTAGGCTGGCAGCCTCGAGTCCCAGGGAAGAGCTGATGATACAGTTTAAGTTCAAAGGCCTTCTGCTGGCAGAATTCCTTCTTGCTTGGTGGAGGTCAGTCTTTGTTCTATTATGGCCTTCAACTGATTGGATGTGGCTCACCCAAATTATAGAGGGCAATCTATTTCACTCAAAGTCCACCAATTTACATATATATATT
Organism: Macaca fascicularis; assembly: GCF_037993035.2. Lineage (NCBI taxonomy): Eukaryota > Metazoa > Chordata > Mammalia > Primates > Cercopithecidae > Macaca > Macaca fascicularis. Next base: position 53,475,960 of record NC_088395.1, read on the forward strand.
TTTTGAAACAAAGTCTTGCTCTGTCGCCCAGGATGGAGTGGAGTGGTATGATCACAGCTTACTGCAGCCTCCATCTCCTGGGCTCAAGCGGTCTTCCCACCTCAGCCTCCTGAGTAGCTGGGGCTACAAGCATGTGCACTATGCCTGACTAATTTTTTTGGTTTTTTGTTTTGTTTTGTTTTCGTTTTTTTGAGACGGAGTCTCACTCTGTTGCCCAGGCTAGAGTGCAGTGGCGCGATCTCAGCTCACTGCAAGCTCTGCCTCCCGGGTTTACGCCATTCTCCTGCCTCAGCCTCCTGAGTAGCTGGGACTACAGGTGCCCACCACCACACCTGGCTAATTTTTTGTATTTTTAGTAGAAACGGGGTTTCACTGTGTTAACCAGGATGGTCTCGATCTCCTGACCTTGTGATCCGCTCATCTTGGCCTCCCAAAGTGCTGGGATTACAGGCTTGAGCCACCACTCCCGGCCTTGTTTTTGGTTTTTGTAGAGACAAGGTCTCACTATGTTGCCCAGACTGGTCTCGAAGCCCTGGACTCAAGCAATCCTCCCACCTCGACCTCCCAAAGTGCTGGGATTACAGGTATGAGCTACTGTGCCCAGCCCTTTCATTCTATTTATTTATTTATTTATTTTTGCTTCTTCACCCAGGCTGGAGTGCAGTGGCTTGATCTCGGCTCACAGCAACCTCTGCCTCCAGGGTTCAAGCAATTCTCCTGCCTCAGTATCCCCAGTAGCTGAGATTACAGGCGCGAGCCACCACACCCGGCTAATTTTTGTATTTTTAGTAGAAATGGAGTTTCACCATACTGGCCAGGCTGGTCTAAAATTCCTGACCTCAAGTGATCCGCCTCGGCCTCCCAAAGTGCTGGGATTACAGGCATGAGCCACTGCACCTGGCCCCCTTTCATTCTTAATAAGACATCTAAACTATTTGCTCCTTTCTGCTCACCAGATCCAATCTACATGTCATCAGTGTAGTGGCCCAGTGTGATGTTTAATTGAGTATCAAGATGAGCAATATCTCTGCTGACTATATCATTGCAGAGAGCAGAATTGACACAGCCCTGAGGCAACACCATAAAATTATGCTCTTGTTCTTGCCAGGTAAAAGCAAATGGTTTCTGGTAGTCTTTGAAAATTGGTGCAGAGAAAAGGTCATCAGCCAGGCCAGTACCTGCATACCAAGTGCCAGGGGGTGTGTTGAGTTGTTCCAGTAAATATACTATATTGGGGACAAGAGCTACAAGTGGAGTCACCATCTAATTACGTTTATGCTAGTCTGCAGTCATTCTCCAAGATTCATCCAACTTTTGCACAGGTCACACTGGTGAGTTAAATGGAGATGTGATGGGTGTCATCACCCCTACTTCTTTCAAGTCTTTTCTGGTGCCATGAATCTCTGCATTCCCCTCGGTATGCATTATTGCTTCTGGTTTACTAGCTTTCAAAAGAGTGGATGTTCCAGGGGCTTTGGTTTAGCCGTTCTTACTGTAATGGCCCTCACCCCATGGATCAGCAAGCTGAGGCGGGGGGGGGGGGTGGGGGCGGGAGTTGTGCCAGTTTCTTTTTTGGGGGGCGGAGGGACAGAGTCTCTCTCTATTGCCCAGGCTAGAGTGCAGTGGCACAACTGCAGCTCACTGCAGCCTCAACCTCCTGGGCTCAGGTGACTCTCCCACCTCAGCCTCCTGAGTAGCTGGAATCACAGGCATGTGCCACCACACTCAGCTAATTTTTACAATTTTTGTAGAGATGGGGTCTTGCTATGTTACCCACGCTGGTCTTGAACTCCTGGGCTCAAGCTATCTTCCCACTTCAGCTTCCCAAAGTGCTGAGATTATAGGTGTGAACCACCACACTCAGCCAGTTATGCCAGTTTCTAAGTATGTTTATTCCAATGATAAATTCAGGAAGTGGGAAAATAACTATAAGGTGGGCCACTGGACCAACTGGGCCCAATGTGAATCAAACCTGAGCTAAGAATATTACCTGACCACCCTAAAGCCCCTGCTTTGATGGACCACAATGGCATTGTGGGTCCCCAGGAATTAGTGTCAATTCAGAAACAGTATCCAGTAATTCTCAAAAGGTCTAGGTATTTCCTTTTCCCCAATGTAGTCACTCTAGTAAATGGCCACAGGTCCCTTTGAGGAAGGCTTGGAGGAAGATTTACAGTATGTATGCGTGGCTATGGTTCAGGCTTCTCCCTCAAGAGGACCTGGCTTCCCCTTCAATAAAGGGGCTCTAGACCAGTCTCAGTGGCTCACACCTGTAATCCCAGCACTTTGGGAGGCTGAGGCAGGAGAATCGCTTAAGTCCTAGGAGTTTGGGACCAGCCTGGGCAACACAGTGAGACCCCATCTCTAAAAACTATAAAATAAAATAATTTTTTTAAAAGAGGGGTTCTGGATCTGTGAATTAACTTCAGTCTGGACACTGAGTGACAGGCTGACTCTCCACTGTGGTGACTTGAGTCAGATTTTTGGCTATTAGATCTAGAACTTTTTCTATCATATAGACCGAACAATATTCTAGTAGGGTATCCATCTGTTTCATGCCCAGGGAAACGGTGGTCAATGTGCCTGAACATCCATGGTGCTGTATTTGGCAGTTAAATGTTGCCACTTGACCTCTGCTACTTTGGTATTCCATGAACCCCATTGAAACCAGGGAGCCCATCCCTTACAGTCATAACTTGCCTACAAAGAAGAGCAACCACAGAGCTTTCCAAGGATGCAGGTGTTTTTCTCAGTAATGGATTTCTCAATGCCTTGGTGAAGGGAGTATCTTCCAAGTGTTTTCATGTAACAAAGTTAGGAGTTGTGGGCAAGTCGAACATAATAAATCTTCTCCAACATTCCTATCCCCTTAAGCCTTTGGATTCCCTTTCCCATATCATACCAGGGCAGCTCAGGCTTCTCAACTTAATTAACTGTAGGGCCATAATTGAGTCCAAGCTTCAGGCAATCAACCAAATAAGCTCTTAAAGCTACCTCCAGCGGCATAAGCTGACACTTTAAATACAGAGTCTCTAGTAAGTGTACTCATCTCAATGAATTCTGCCCAATCTAGTATTATATTTTGCTATCCTTTGTCTAATAACCTTGGAAATCACTTCTGCATATATTCCCTATATTTCTGTCAATACATATTAGCAATCTTGCAATGCTTTTGGTGTATAAGCTGCTTCCTCCTTGTTCATAGTGTGCACTTGTTCCCCGGGACCATGCTGAGATTTGACCTTAATTATCAGTCTTGTGGCAATAGGGGGTGGTTGTGGCAGGAAGAGGGGAGAATGGGCATTCCCTTTCAAGGCATCCTCCCCAGGTCAGTTTATCTCAGTGTTTTCAAGGAGAAAAAGGCTAGTCTCAGACATCGAAACATTTCCATTAGTACGGGAGGCTCAGAGTGACTTGGTAGTTCAAGATTGTCAGTTTCACCTGAAACCAAACAGATGCCCCTCCAGATCCAAGTTTCAGGATCCCATTCTTTATCTTTCACATGAGAGACTTGTCTAGACTGTGAAAACTTGCACTGCACAATTAAATGTTGTGTTTGATTGTCAGTAGTATCAACCCATTAGGCATCATGAAAGTTCTCTGGTTCTCAGACTGTGACTTCAGCTGAGAAGTCAATGGACCAGCTTGTTCTTTTTTTTTGAGACAGAGTCTGACTCTATCGCTCAGGCTGGAGTGCAGTGGTGCGATCTCGGCTCACTGCAACCTCTGCCGCCCGAATTCAAGTGATTCTCCTGCCTGAGCCTCCCAAGTAGCTGGGATTACAGGTGCCTGCCACCACGCCAGGCTAATTTTTGTATTTTTAGTAGAGACAGGGTTTCACCATCTTGTCCAGGCTAGTCTTGAACTCCTGACCTCGTGATCCATCCACCTCGGCCTCCCAAAGTGTTGGTATCACAGGCGTGAGCCACCGTGCCTGGCCATCATTTTCTCTTTGTTTTGTTTTGTTTTGTTTTGTTTTTGAGATGGAGTCTCGCTCTGTCACCCAGGCTGCAGTGCAGTGGGCGGGATCTCCACTCACTGCAAGCTCCACCTCCCGGGTTCAAGCGGTTCTCCTGCCTCAGCCTCCTGAGTAGCTGGGACTACAGGCGCCCATCACCACGCCCGGCTAATTTTTTGTATCTTTAGTAGAGACGGGGTTTCACCAAGTTAACCAGGATGGTCTTGATCTCCTGACCTCATGATCCACCCACCTCGGCCTCCCAAAGTGCTGGGATTACAGGCATGAGTCACCGCACCCGGCCCATCATTTTCTCTTTGTAAATGCTCGAGTGCATTCAAAACAATCCATCCCACAACACAGTCCTTATAGTCACGATTACTGTCATGATGGTCAAGTGCGGCAGCCATTTGGGCTCCCAAGGCATGTGCTTCAGTTGGCACTTCATCACAATCAACCCTAGGTTTATTAATTGTGATGCCTCTACATGCCAGGGATTATTAGCATCCATTTCTCATTGGCAAAGAGTTCAGCACTATGCTCAAGCCCAGAACATGAACAAACCAATCCCCAAGTGCAATCTCTGCAGGTACATTTCCTGGGACCATTCCTGGCAACAATTCTGTGTCAGTCTTAGTCCAGTTAGGAGACAGAATGACACAGGAATTTGAGCAGAGAAAGTTTAATATAAGAATTTACCCCTGGGCTAGGTATGGTGGCTCACACCGGTAATCCCAGCACTTTGAGAGACTGAGGCAGGTGGATCGCTTGAGCTCAGGAGTTTGAAACCAGCCTGGGCAACAGGGCGAAACCCCATCTCTACAAAAAATAAACAACAATGGCTGGGCGTGGTGATGCATGACTATAGTTCCAGCTACTCGGGAGGCTGAGGCAGGAGGATCACTTGAGTTCAGGAGGTTGAGGCTGTAGTGAGCTATGATCGTACCACTGCACTCCAGCCTGTGTGACAGACCGAGACCCTGTTAAAAAAAAAAAAAAAAAAAAAAAAAAACTTAAAGAAAAATTACCTCTGTTCTGGTGTAGTTGGGTGGGGAAAAAAACCCACAACCTATAACAGGGATTTAGAATAACAAGGGATTGGCTACTGAGATGTGAGAAGATCTCTAAAGAATACAGGAATAACAGATACAAGGCATAGTCACCATCCCTAGGCTGAGACAGAACACCAATGAGGTTGAGATCCAGAGCTTATTGGAAAAAGCATGGCTGTAGTTACTGAATGGCAGAGAAGTTCACTGTGGTGCTGCACTGATGGAAGCTGTTGGAAATCTACCCTCTGGAAATCTGTTAGCTATGGTGCTAGGGAAAGCTGTTCACTGCTGAGTGCTGCTGGCCTCTGTCTACTGCAGGAGCCCGACACTGGGGAAGCTGTGAGCACTGTGGGATCCAGAGGCACTCTGCTACAAAACTCCTGAGAGTGAGTGCTGGAGGAAGGGGAAAGCTGCTGGCCACTGGGTGCTATTGGCCACCACGCACTGCAGGAACCAGGCACTGGAAAGGCTGTGAGCACTGGAGGAGTCTGATGTTAGAAAAAGCCAGGCAGCAGGAGCCTGCCAAGTGAGCACAGGAATCAGGAAGGAAGCCCCTTTTCCTATTGCAATATCTTTCCAGCACCCTCTGAGAAAGCTTCAGTGGCAGCTGGCCAAGGAAAAAATAGTTAAAATATGCTCCATTTTCACAGAGCAGACAGAAAGTTGAATTTGAAGTTGAGAGGCAATAAATCAATAACCAGCATATCATAGGTCAAAGAAGAAATCAGAAAGTATTTTGAACTGTATTAAAATGAAAACACAACATATCAAAATTTATGGAATGAAGGAAAAACAAAGTTGGAGTGCTTAGAAAAGAATTTATAGCATTAAATTATGATTATTATTTTTTGAGACAGAGTCTCACTCTGTTGCCCAGGCTGGAGTGCAGTGGCGAGATCACAGCACACTGTAGCCTCGACTTCCTGGGCTCAAGCGATCCTCCCACCTCAGCCTCCCAAGTAACTGGAACCACAGGCATGCGCCATGACACCCGGCTAATTTTTTTTTATTTTTGTAGAGACGGGGTCTATGTTGCCCAGGCTAATCTTAAACTCCCGGGGTCAAGCCATCTTCCCACCTTGGCCTCCCAAAAATGCTGGGATTACAGGTGTGAGCCACTGTGCCCAGCCTAAATTCTTTTATTAGAAAAGAGTGGTCTCAAATCAATGACCTCAGCTTGTACACTAAGAAACTATGATACAAAGAGGAAATTAAACCCAAAGTAAACAGATCAAAGGGAATAATAAAGATAAAGGCAACTGGGCGCGGTGGCTTATGCCTGTAACCCCAGCACTTCAGGAGGCTGAGGCGGGCAGATCACTTGAGGTCAGGAGTTCAAGACCAGACTGGCCAACATGGCAAAACCCCATCTCTACTAAAAATATAAAAATTAGTCGGGCGTAGTGGCGGGCGCCTGTAATCCCAGCTACTTGGGAGGCTGAGGCAGGAGAATCCCAAAACAAGAGACTTATGTTCATAAATTTGACATTGAAGATGAAGTGGATACATTCCTTAAAAGATACAAGCTACCAAAGCTCACTCCAGACAAAAGACAACCTGAATAGCCCTGTCTTTAAATAAATTTATTTCGTAGTAAAAAACTTTCCCACAAAGAAAACCCCTTTCCCTGGCTAGGTGCAGTGGCTCACGCCTATAATCCCAGCACTTTGGGAAGCTGAGGTGGGAGGATCGCTTGAGGCTGGGAGTTCAAGACCAGCCTAGGCAACCAAGCGAGATCCCTGTCTCTACAAAAAGTTTAAAAATTAGCCAGGGCCGGGCACAGTGGCTCATGCCTATAATCCCAGCACTTTGGGAGGCCGAGGCGGGCAGATTATAAGGTCAGGAGTTCGAGACCAGCCTGGCCAGCATAGTGAAACCCCGTCTCTACTAAAAATGCAAATAAAAACAAAAAAAAAAATTAACCGGGTGTGATGGCAGGTGCCTGTAATCACAGCTACTCCAGAGGCTGAGGCAGGAGAATCGCTTGAACCTGGGAGGCGGAGGTTGCAGTGAGCTGAGATCACGCCATTGCACTCCAGCCCGGTTGACAGTGCAAGACTCCATCTAAAAAAAAAAAAAAAAAAAAAAAAGTTAGCCAGATATGGTGTGGTGGTGTGTGCCTGTGGTCCCAGTTACTTGGGAGGCTGAGGCGGGAGGATCAGTTGAGCCCAGGAGTTCAAGGTTATAATGAGCTATGAGCATGCCACTGCACTCCAGCCTGGGTGACAGAACAAGACCCTGTTTCAAACAAAAAAACAAACAAAAGAAAACCCCATGCCCAGATGGCCTCATTGGTGAATTTGATCAAGCAGGAAGAAATAATAGCAGTTGTACACAAACTCTTCCAGAAAATAAAAGAGGAGCATATTAATTTTCTGTTGCTGCATAACACATTAAATCAATACACATTTATTATCTCAGCTTCCATAGGTTAGTAAGTCCCAAACAACAGTTTTTGTTGTTGTTGTTGTTCAGAGTACCGCAAGGCTGAATCAAGGTGTTAGCCAGGCTGAGCTCTTGTTTGCAGGCTCTGAGGAAAAACACACTTCCAAGCTCATTCTTGTTGTTGGTAAAATTCAGTTATTTGCAGTTGTACAAATGAGGATCCTGTTTCTTTGCTGGCTGTCAGCCAAGGCTGCTCTCATCTCCCAGAGGACACTCACATTTTTTGCCACGTGGCCTCCTATGTCTTCAGGCCAGAAACAATGTGTGAAATACATTTCATTCTTCTCTCTTTTAGACACAAATTTAAAGGGCTCATGTGATTAGGTCAGGCCCACCCAAATAATCTCTCTATTTTAAGATCAACTGATTTGGGACTTTAGTTACATCTGCAAAATCCCTTAGCAGCAGTAGCTAGATTCGTGTTTAATTAAATAACTAGAGGTGTGCACGTGCACCAGTGGCTGGGAATCTTAGAATTCTGTCTACTACAAAGAGGAAATACTTCCCAATATGTTCTATGAATTCGGCATTACCTTGATCCTGATATCAAAACCAAAGACACCACAAGAAAAAAAAATGACAGACCAAATATCTCCCACAAACATAGATATGCAAATTTTTAACAAAATTCTAGTAAATCAAATCCAACACAATTCACAAAAAAGATAATATATGGCCAGGTGCAGTGGCTCATGCCTGTAATCCCAACACTTTGGGAGAACGAGGCAGGCAGATCGCCTGAGACCAGGAGTTCGAGACCAGCCTGGCCAGCATGGTGAAACCCCATTTCTACTAAAAATACAAAAAATTAGCCACCCGTGATGGTGTGCGCCTGTAATCCCAGCTACTTGGGAGGCTGAGGCATGAGAATCGCTTGATCCTGGGAGGCGGAGGTTGCAGTGAGCCGAGATCGCGCCATTGCACTCCAGCTTGGGCAACAAGAGGGAAACTCCGTTTCAAAAAAAAAGATAATATATTACAACCAACTGGGGCTTATCCCAGGAACGTGAGGTTGGTTTGATACATTGACAATCAATCATGCCAGGCATGGTGGCTCATCCCGGTACTTCCAGCACTTTGGGAGGCTGAGGTGGGTTGGTCACTTGAGTCCAGGAGTTCCAGACCAGCCTGGCCAACTTGCAAAACCCCATCTCTACAAAAAATACAAAAAGTTAGCTGGGCCTGGTAGCATGCACTTGTAGTCACAGCTACTTGGGAGGCCGAGGTAAAAGAATCACCTGAGCCCGTGAGGTCAAGGCTGCAGTGAGCCGAGATCACACCACTGCACTCCAGCCTGGGCAACAGAGTGAGACCCTGTCTCTAAATAAATAAATAAATAAATAATTGAAAAGAATTAAAGAAAATCAATCAATGTAATTCACCATATTAACAGACTAAGGAAAAAATATGATCATAATTGATGTTACTAAAGTATTTGACGAAAGTCAACATCCATTCCTGACTCAATGAAACATAATAAAACTGAGCAAAACCAAACTCTTAAAAAATTAGGAATAGAAGAGACCTACCTCAACCTCTGAAAGGGCACTTACATAGAAACTACAGTCAATCTCATTCTTTTTTTCTTTTTTTTTTTGAGACGGAGTCTCGCTCTGTCGCCCAGGCTGGAGTGCAGTGGCGCAATCTCGGCTCACTGCAAGCTCCGCCTCCCGGGTTCACGCCATTCTCCTGCCTCAGCCTCCTGAGTAGCTGGGACTACAGGCGCCCGCCACCGCACCCGGCTAATTTTTTGTATTTTTAGTAGAGACGGGGTTTCACCGTGGTCTCGATCTCCTGACCTTGTGATCCGCCTGCCTCGGCCTCCTAAAGTGCTGGGATTACAGGCGTGAGCCACCGCGCCTGGCTAGTCAATCTCATTCTTAAGGATAAAAGACATTGTGTTCATCCTAACATCAGAAAAAGATAATAAAAGGATCATTTTTGTTTAACATTGGTCTAGCCAAGGCACTAAGGCAAGAAAAAGAAATAAGGCAGATTTATTGGAAAGGAAGGAGTCAACTTTATTTGCATGTGACATGATTGTCTCTCTACTAAAGAATAAAAAAATAAAAAATTAACTGCTTTCATGAGACACAGGGCCAGAATTTAAAACTATTCAATCCCACTGGGACCATCTGTTTTCTGTCGTCAACACACTGCAGCTAAAGCTATACAATGTTAAACACCCTCCATCTAGGCCCAGGGACTATCACAGAAGAGATGGGCATGTGAGATTATAAGGGCTGGTTTTGAGGGATGCAATTAGTTCAGACCCTCCAAATCAAGAAAAGACACACAGATGCTTAAACAGCTGACAAACTGAGGAACTTTGCCTCTCTAAATTTCTTAACTCAAATGAGTTTAACAAAATATTAATGTTTTATATACCTAATTACTACAAGTCAGTAGCTAAGACCAGGATTCAATTCTATAAAATTACCTTTTTTTTTTTTTTTCTTTTTTTTTTTTTTTCTGGACAGGGGCTAGATCTTGGCTTATGGCTCACTGCAGCCTCAACTTCTTGGGCTCAAGCCATCCTCTCGCCTCAGCCTCCCAAGTAACTGGGACTACAGGTGTTTACCACCACACCCAGCTAATTTTTGTATTTTTTGTAGAGACAAGGTTTTACCATGTTGCCACGCTGGTCTGGAACTCCTGAGCTCAAGTGATCTGCCCGCTTTGGTCTCCCAAAGTGCTGGGGTTGTAGACGTGAGCCACTGCACCTGGCCACCTTAATTTTGGCTTTTGACTTTTGACAGATATTACTTAAAAGGTTTTAAGGGTTAATGAATGTCGGCCCACCTCCATTCCCATCTGCCCTAAAACATTTAATTGGCTATCATTCTTTTGGCTCTAAGTCCCTTGGCCACAGGGGTCTTACCAAGGGACAAGGTGGACTCAGGCTAGGTAGCTGCATCACCCTAACGATGATATGGGACAAAATTAAAAATTTGGCTATCAGTGCTGCCTCTGACAAATCTTGGCCACAAAAGGGGAAATGTAAATGAAAAATAAAAACCTAAGTCCCCTCAGCCAACGGAATGGACCCTCTTGTAACTGAGGACTCCCCCAAAAGCTTAAAACTGAGTTCCAGTCATAATGGGACAGGAGGTCAGACATACCTCATTATACCTCCTCTCTTTTATGGTTTAGACACAACAGCTGACCAGCATTAATGTTAAGATCTCTAGAGATCAGATCATAAGACTGACAAAACAGGCTCTGTTAAATAAAACCTCATGGCTACACCAAGGTTTTCAGTCTGTTTTACAAGGACTTTAAAAATTTGGGCTCCCACGCAATGGCTCACGCCTGTAATCCCAGCACTTTGGGAGGTCAAGGCAGGGAGATCACCTGAGGTCAGGAGTTCGAGACCAGCCTGGCCAACATGGCAAAATCCCGTCTCTACTAAAATTACAAAAAATTAGCTAGGCGTGGTGGCGGGCACCTGTAATCCCAGCTACTCGGGAGGCTGAAGCAGGGGAATTGCTTGAACCCGGGAGGCAGAGGTTGCAGTGAGCCAAGACTATGACACTGCACTAGAGCCTGGGTGACAAGAGCGAGACTCTATCTCAAAACAAAAAAAAAAAAAAAAAAGAAGAAAAAGAAAAAAAAAATTGGGTTCTGGTTTTGCTATGCTAAGACCGTGCACAGGAGCACTGATGTGTTCATGCCCCTGAAATCCTCGACGAGACACTCATAGATACTTACAGGTTACTGCCAGGCAGTCTCACTCCTCTAATCCTGAATCTCACTCCGACTACGCCCCTTGCCGGGAAAGAAAAAAGCTGGAGTGGTCTTTGCCCGATTCCCACCATATTAACTCTCACCTCAGGACTGAGGGATAATCAAGTCCAGGGGAGCTGAAACCAACCCATAAACTTAAAAAAGAAAATTAATCAGGGAAGAAGGGAGGGGGAGAAACAAAAATAAACCAAGCTTGCAGCACATTCAGCATTCATCATGAGGTCAGCTTGCTCCCTGATCTGCTTCCTCAGAGTTGTCTGCTGCCCATTTTCCCACAATCACATAAACCCTAGTTTATCCTACCCCTTAATTGCTCTATAGATAGCAACTTGAACATTATAAAACATTGTTTTCCCTTTGAAATATTGTTTTAGGCTCTGCATGCCAGTAAAACTACTGATGTCAGCTGGTCTGAAAGACTCGTAAGGTCACTCACTGGGCGTGGTGGCTCACGCCTGCAATCCTAGCACTTTGGGAGGCTGAGGCGAGTGGATCGCTTGAACCCAGGAGTTCAAGTCCAGCTTGGCCAACGTGGTGAAATCCCATCTCCACAAAAAATACAAAAATTAGCCGGGCATTGTGGCATGCGCCTGTAGTCCCAGCTAGTGGGGAGGCTGAGGTAGGAGGATTGCTTGAGTCCGGGAGGTCGAGGCTGCAGTGAACCAAGATCCTGCCACTGCACTCCAGCCTGGGCGATAGAGTGAGACCCTGTCTCAAAAAGAAAAAGATGGGCCAGGCTCAGTGGCATGATCTCAGCTCACTGCAGCCTCTGCCTCCTGGGTTCAAGTGATTCTCGTGCCTCAGCCTCTCGAGTAGCTGGGATTACAGGCGTGAGTGCCCTGTAATGTGTCAGTGTCAGTGCCCTGCAGCCAAAGACTGGGAACATGAACATGCCCTTAGTTGAACAAGTTGGGTTTATTACTTTTTGCAGCAGAGGAGAATGCACACCATAGAGAACTCTGGGGCATCTCAGAAAGAGGGTGTCAGAACAGATATGTTATGGGATTTGGGCTTGTGTTAGATGTTTTGCGGGAGGGCTTAAAGAAGTGAGGTTTTACGTTAGGTGGAATGCTATCCAGAAGTGAAAATAATCCTATGATTGGGTATATGAATAAATCTTATCTAGAAGGAGGGAGGACTAGAGAGACGCTAAAGTTGTACAGGTGCTCCTCAATTTACGAGGCGACTATATCCTGATAAACCCATCATAAATTGAAAATAAAATAAAACAGAGCCACACATCCCAGTTTATGCGGTTTGTTCACACCTATTGCCCAGTATAATTATTATTAATTTTTTTTTTGAGACCGAGTCTCGCTTTATGGTCCAGTGGTGTGATCTTGGCTCACTGCAACCTCCACCTCGCAGGTTCAAGCAATTCTCCTGCCTCAGCCTCCTGAGTAGCTGGGACTACAGGTGCGTGCCACCACGCCCGGCTAGCTTTTTGTATTTTTAGTAGAGACGGGGTTTCACCATATGAGCCAGGATGGTCTCTGTCTGCTGACCTGGTGATCCACCCGCCTTGGCCTCCCAAAGTGCTGGGATTACAGGCATGAGCCACCGCGTCCGGCCCAAAAAAAATTTTTTTAGAGACAGAGTCTTGCTCTGTCTCCCAGGCTGGAGTACAGTGGTGTGATCAGAGCTTACTACAGCCTTGAACTCCTGCCTCAGCCTCCCAAGTAGCTGGGACTACAGGTGTGTATCACCATGCCAAGCTAATTTTTAAAATCTTTGTTTAAAATAAAACACAGGGTCTCACTATGTTGGCCAGGTTGGTCTCGAACTCCTGGCCTCAAGTGATCCTCCCTACCTTGGCCTCCCAAAGTGCTGGGATTACAGGGGTGAGCCGCCTCACCTGGCCTCCAGTATAATTATTTTTTTTTTGAGACAGAGTCTCGCTCTGTCACCCAGGCTGGAGTGCAGTGGCGCAATCTCTGCTCACTGCAACCTCCTCCTCCCGGGTTCACACCATTCTCCTGCCTCAGCCTCCCAAGTAGCTGGGACCACAGGCGCCTGCCACCATGCCTGACTAATTTTTTGTATTTTTAGTAGAGACGGGGTTTCACCACCAGGATGGTCTCAATCTCCTGACCTCATGATCCGCCCGCCTCGGCCTCCCAAAGTGCTGGGATTACAGGCGTGAGCCACCGCGCCCGGCCCAGTATAATTATTAATAGTACCCCTTTTATTCTTAAATTTGTCGAACTTTAGATAGTAATTTACATGGTCACATTAATTATAAGATAAAGGGACTATTTTAATAAAGAGATAATCAATGGTAATCATAATACGCAAACAGATCAGTGGAGGGAAATATTAGAGGATAAAAAAAAGACATGTTTAATCCTATTGGGCAAGCAGCCATTAATTAGCCTTCATGCAGAATTAAGTCTGTTACTGGCCTAGTGGCAGAAATGAAATTGCTCTATACATTATGATCATAAAAGAAAGCCAGGCACACAGGAGGCGGAGTTTGCAGTGAGCTGAGATCGCACCACTGCACTCCAGCCTGGGCAACAGAGTGAGACTCACTCTCAAAAAAAAAAAAAAAAAAAAAGGCCAGGCACAGTAGCTCATGCCCACGCCTGTAATCCCAGCACTTTGGGAGGCCAAGGCGGAAGGCTCACAATCACTTTAGCCCAGGAGTTTGAGACCAGCCTGGGCAACATATTGAGACCTTGTCTCTACAGAAAATAAGAAAAAATTAGTTGGGGTCGGGCATGGTGGCTCATACCTGTAATCCTAGCATTTTGGGAGGCTGATGTGGGTGGATCACCTGAGGTCAGGAGTTCGAGACCAGCCTGGCCAACATGGTGAAACCCCCGTCTCTACTAAAAATACAAAAATTATCTGGGCGTGGTGGTGCGTGCCTGTAGTCCCAGCTACTTGAGAAACTGAGGCAGGAGAATCGCTTGAACCTGGGAGATGGAGGTTGCAGTGAGCCGAGATCATGCCACCGCACTCCAGCCTGGGTGACAGAGCGAGACTCCGTCTCGGAAAAAAAAAACTGTTGGGCATCGTGGCGCATGCCTGTAGTCCCAGCTACTTGAGAGGCTGAGGTGGGAGGATTGCTTAGTCAAGGCTGCAGTGAACTGAGATCGTGCCACTGCACTTCAGCCTGGGTGAAAGAGAGAGACCCTGTCTCAAAAAACAACAACAACAACAACAAAAAACACTAATAAAAGAGTAAAATTGGTTTTCTCTTCATGTGGTATTAATAATAGATAATAAAATATTATTATCAGTGACAGACTGGATTAAGAAAGTGTGGCACATATACAACATGGAATACTATGCAGCCATAAAAAAGGATGAGTTTGTGTCCTTTGTAGGGACATGGATGCAGCTGGAAACCATCATTCTCAGCAAACTATCGCAAGAACAGAAAACCAAACACCGCATGTTCTCACTCATAGGTGGTAATTGAACAATGAGATCACTTGGACACAGGAAGGGGAGCATCACACACCGGGGCCTATTGTGGGGAGTGGGGAGGGGGGAAGGATAGCATTAGGAGATATACCTAATGTAAATGATGAGTTAATGGATGCAGCACACCAACATGGCACATGTATACATATGTAACAAACATGCACGTTGTGCACATGTACCCTAGAACTTAAAGTATAATAATAATAAATAAATAAACAAACAAAAATAAAATTAATATTTTAAAATAATTTTTATTTAGTAATAAAGATTATTACTAAATTAATAAAAATGATTATTAATTAATTGTTCAAAAAAAAAGAGTGAAACTTCATCTCAAAGAAAAAAAAAATAAGAAATTCCTCTTAAGATCTGTTTGCCTGCCTCATATATAGAGGCCTAGCTTCGAGAGCCTATCTGCAACACTATCTCCTGAAATGAGACACAGCTAGTTAACTGAACAGGCTGGGCACAGTGGTTCACACGTGTAATCCCAGCACTTTGAGAGGCCGAAGCAGGAGGACTGCTTGAGGCCAGGAGTTTGAAATCAGCATAGGCAACACACTGAGATTCCATCTCTACAGAAAATAAAAAACAAATTAGCATGGCATGGTGGCACATGCCTGTAGTCCTAGCTACATGGGAGGCTGAGGCAGGAGGATCTCTTGAATTCAGAAGTTTGAGGCTGCAGTGAGCTATGATCATGCCACTGTACTCCAGCCTGCGTGACAGAGCAAGACTCTATCCCTAAAACAACCAAGCAACCAACCAACCCTGAACCAACCTATTCTCAGGACTAAAAGCATGATTCAAGAAGATATGGGGCTGGCCGTGGTGGCTCATGCCTGTAATCCCAGCGTTTTGGGAGGCTGAGGTGGTAGGATCACTTGAGACCAGGAGTTCGAGACCAGCCTGGGCAGCATAGCAAGACCTTGTCTCTACAAAAAAAAATTTTTTTTTTTTTTTTTTTGAGACGGAGTCTCGCTCTGTCGCCCAGGCTGGAGTGCAGTGGCCAGATCTCAGCTCACTGCAAGCTCCGCCTCCCGGGTTTACGCCATTCTCCTGCCTCAGCCTCCCGGGTAGCTGGGACTACAGGCGCCCGCCACCTCGCCCGGCTAGTTTTTTTTGTATTTTTTAGTAGAGACGGGGTTTCACCGTGTTAGCCAGGATGGTCTCGATCTCCTGACCTCGTGATCCGCCCGTCTCGGCCTCCCAAAGTGCTGGGATTACAGGCTTGAGCCACCGCGCCCGGCCAAAAAATTTTTTAAACATAAAAAATAATAATAATAAAGAAGATACAGAACAGCGTGCTCAATTTTTTTCCCTGCTTCTTCAAATCTTTGTTTTCTCCCCCTGTGCCTATTTCTTATCTCAGAACGTCTAACCCAAATCTCTCCATAGCTACCAATTCTACTTTAATATGTGAAACTTTCTGAAAATAAAGTTTCAAATGGGGGACTAAAGAAAACCAAAAATATTACACCCCAAAATACACTTCTTTGACATATTTTGAGATGGCTATTCAGAGGGCCTGCAGACAGGAATAGCCCTGCAAACTGCCTTTTGTGGAGGACATTTGCATCTGTAGACAAATCTGCATTGATGAAATAAAGAGCCGGGCTTTCTCCACCCCCGCCCTCTTGTCCGATCTAGCAAGGATTGGCTTGTGGCAGAGACAGACTGAGAGTCTGACACCTATGGGAGTCTGATAGACATGTATTCTGAAAGCTGCTACCAGTGATGTTTCTTTCTTTTTCTTTTCTTTTTTTTTTTTTTTTTTTGAGATGGAGTTTCACTCTTGTTGCCCAGGCTGGAGTGCAATGGCGTGATCTCGGCTCACTGAAGCCTCCGCCTCTTGGATTCAAGCAATTCTCCTACCTCAGCCTCCTCAGTAGCTGGGGTTACAGGTGCCGACCACTACGCCCGACTAATTTTTTTGTATTTTTAGTAGAGATGAGGTTTCACCATATTGGCCAGGCTGGTCTCAAAATCCTGACCTCAGATGATCCGCCCACTTCGGCCGCCCAAAATGCTGGGATTACAGGCGTGAACCACTGTGCCCAGCCCAGTGAGGTTTCTTCTGCATGACAAGACCGCCTTTGCTAGTCAGGTCTTTCCTCTTCTCTCCCTCCCATAACCAGTCTTGCTATGCTCTCCTGTTATTTCTGTAACCTCAGGATGGTAAAAACTTCAATCTTCTGGTTCTTTCTTTGAGTTTTCATATTTCATATGACTTCCATTGTATTAGTTTGTTCTTACACTGCTATAAAGAACTACTGGAGACTGGGTAATTTATAAAGAAAAGAGGGGTTTTGTTTGCTTTTTGTTTGTTTTGTTTATTTATTTATTTTGAGACAAAGTCTTGCTCTTGTTGCCAGGCTGGAGTGCAATGGTGCGATCTCGGCTCACTGCAACCTCAGCCTTCAAGGTTCAAGTGACTTTCCTGCCTCAGCCTCCCGAGTAGCTGGGATTACAGGCACCTGCCACCACACCTGGCCAATTTTTGTAGTTTTAGTAGAGATGGGGTTTCACCATGTTGGCCAAGCTGACCTCAAACTCCTGACCTCCAGTGATCCACCCACCTCGGCCTCCCAAAGTGCTGGGATTACAGGCGTGAGCCACCGCACCTGGCCGAAAAGAAGTTTAATGGACTCACAGTTCCGCATGGCTGGGAACATACAATGATAAGGGGAAGCAAGCACTTCTTACCATGGTGAAGCAGGAGAGAGAGAGAGCAAAGGGTGAAGTGCCATACTCAGATCTTGTGAGAACTCACTCACTAGCAAGGGAGAAAATCTGCCCCCATGATCCAATCACCTCCCACCAGGCCCCTCCCCTGACTCATGGGGATTACAATTCGACATGAGGTTTGGGTGGGGACACAGAACCAAACCATATCACCCATGCACATGTGTACACATTAATACATTTTATATGCCTTTTCTCCTATTAATCTGCCTCTTGCCAGTTGATCTTCAGTGAATCTTCAGAGAGTGAAGGGGAAGTTTTCCCTCGGTCCCTACAATGAGTTAATCATACTTTTTTTTTTTTTTTTTTGTCTGTGGTTAAAAATGCTTTTGTGAAAAAGAAAAATGCTTTCCTAATCTGTAATATAGGACTGTCAGAAGACAACTTACAACAAATGTAATTTAAAGATCTCAGTTGTCTTTATTCACAATTCTAGAACCAGGCCACATATCATTCCATAAAACTGAATAAGTGTTCCAATGAGCTAAGCAGAAGAGGTTGGCTTCATAGACAGAGAAAGACTGAAGAAAGTGGAAGCAAAGAATGAAAAGCATATTAGTCTTTCCAAAGCTTCTTTTTTGTAAAGGGGAGACAGAGAGACAAAACAATATAAAGCTGATCAAAGTTGACTCTTGAACAACATAGATTTGAACTGTGGGTCCACCCATATGCAGATCTTTTCCAAAAAATATATAATAAACATTTTTGGATAATTAAAAAAAAAAGGCAGGCTGGGTGTGGTGGCTCATCCCTTGTAATACCAGTACTTTGAGAGGCCGAGGAAGGTGTACCACTTGAGGTTGGGAGTTCAAGGCCAGCCTGGTCAACTGATGAAATCTTGTCTCTACTAAAAATATACAAAAATTAGCTGAGCATGGTGGCATGTGCCTGTAATCCCAGCTACTTGGGAGGCTGAGGCAGGAGAATCGCTTGAACCTGGGAGGTGGAGGTTGCAGTGAGCCAAGATCGTGCCATTGCACTCCAGCCAGGGTGACAGAGGGAGACTCTGTCTTAAAACAAAACAAAACACAGAACACAGGTGGGGCGCAGTGGCTCACACCTGTAATCCCAGCACTTTGGGAGGCTGAGGTAGGCAGATCACAAGGTCAGCAGATTGAGACCATCCTGGCTAATACAAAAAACAAAAATTAGCCAGGTGTGGTGGCAGGCACCTGCAGTCCCAGTAAGGGAGGAGACCACCTCTCATATTGTCTTATGCCCAGTTTCTGCTTCCAAAGAAAAAAGAAATAAAAACTAAAAGGCAGAAATGAAATCCACAGGCAGACAGTTCGGTGCCACACCCTGGGCCTGGTAGTTAAAGATTGACCCCTGACCTAATCAGTTATGTTATCTATAAATTACAGACACTGCATGGAAAAGCACTGTGAAAATCCCTGTTCTGTTCCGTTCTGTTCTAATTACCAGTGCAGGAATTGCTCACTTGGGGAGCTTGGTTGTTGGAGGTGTGAGTCTTGCCAAAGCTCCCGGCCAAATAAAGCCCTTCCTTCTTTAACTTGGTGTCTGAGGGGTTTTGTCTGCGGCTTGTCCTGCTACATTTATTGGTTCCCTGACCAGGAAGTGAGGTGATTAATGGACAGTCAAGGCAGTCCCTTAGGCGGCTTAGGCCTGCCCTGTGGAGCATCCCTGTGGGGGACTCCGGCCAGCTTGAGTGACACAGATCCTGAGAGCACTCCCGGGTAGGCAACTGCCCCGGTGGAACGCCTCACCAGAGCAGCATGTGGCAGGCCCCCATGGAGGATCAATGCAGTGGCTAAACACCAGGAAGGAACTGGCACTTGGAGTCCGGACATCTGAAACTTGGTAAGAGTAGTCTTTGGAACTTGCCAACTCCATTTGAGTGGAAATGTGGCCTGATCACCTATGGCGTGCCTGTACTGGCACTTTGGTTTTGGTTTTTGTCTTGACTTAGATTGCTTGATACTTTGGTTTTGAACTGGCTTGGATTTCTTGATACTCTGATTTTGGTTTTGATTTTGGTTTAGTGTAAACTGTAAAAGTGTGTATGTGCCCTTTTTACCCATTCTTTGTTTTGTGGTGTGCGTGTGGTGTGAGTGTGGTGTTTTGTCTCAAAGAAGCATGGGTCAGGCACAAAGTAAGCCCATCCCACTAGGAACTATGTTCAAAAATTTCAAGAAAGGATTTAAGGGAGACTATGGAGTACTATGATACCAGGAAAACTTAAAACGTTGTGTGAGATAGACTGGCCAGCATTAGAGGTGGATTAGCCATCGGAAGGAAGCCTGGACAGGTCCCTTGTTTCAAAGGTATGGCACAAGGTAACCTGTAAGCCAGGGCACCCAGACCAGTTCCTGTACATAGACACTTGGTTACAGCCGGTTTTAGATGCCACCCCCTCCCATCCCCCACCACAGTGGTTGAGAGAACAGCAGCATAAGTGGCTGGCAGAGGCAAGGAAAGACCAGCAGAGAGAGAGAAAGGAAAGAGACAGAGAGGAAAAGAGGCAAAGAGAGAGAGGAAGAGACAGATAGGAAGAGACAGACAAAGAGGGAGCCAAGGAAAGAGAAAGAGAGAGAAGCAGAGAGAAAGAGACCAAGGCAAAAGGAAAGTCAAAGAGAAAAAGACAGAAAATCAAAGAGAAAGAAAGAAAGAGATATACAAGTAGTTAAGAAAAAAAAAAAAAAAAAAAAAACAGTGTACCCTATTCCTTTAAAAGCCAAGGTAAATTTAAAACCTATAATTGATAATTGAAGGTCTTCGCTGTAACTCTGTAACACTCCAATACCACTTCATTGTCAGTATAAACAAGGGCATATCCCGAAAGCACTGAGGCCTTCCTATCAAAAATCCTTAACTCAGTAACCCGTGGATGGCCCAAATGCATTCAATCTGTAGTGGCAACTGCTTTGCTAACAGAAAAAAGTAAAAAAATAACTTTTAGAGGAAACCTCATTGTGAGCACACCTCACCAGTTCAGAAGTATCCTAAGAAAAAAAAAAAAAAAAGGATGATTTAACATTAACCACTGAAAATTCCCTTAACCCAGCAGGTTTCCTAACAGGGGATCTAAATCTTGATTACCATACAAAAGTCTGACCAGACCTAGGAGGAACTCCTTTCAGGACAGGGCAATAGATGGTTCCTCTCAGGTAATTAAAGAAAAAAAAAAGCCATCTATACCAATTATAAGTTAATTTGCACTAAACAAGGTCTTGTTAAGAGCAAAGGATAATTGAAATTCCAAACTTACAAGGTTTTCAACAAAAGTAAAGTTTGCTAAAAGCTAACAGTGTAACATGTATTATAGTAACTTCTAATCTCGTGGCCTTAGACAGTCTAGTCCACAGACGTAAAGGAAGTTCGCTTTGGAAAAGAATAGTTATCATTTTCGGAAAAAAAGGGGAAAAAGCGAGGGGGGGCGGCCAGAATTTATGTAGAAAGAGTGTTATATGGTAAATTCTTGTCCTGAAATAAATTAACTGGTTGTTTAAAGAAAGAAATGTTTGTAATAAGTCAGAAAGTTGAGGCATGTCAAAGAATTGTCTGTGAAAGTCGGGAAAGAGAAAAATTTTATAAAAAAAGAATTTATGCAAGAAATGTTGTATAATTTAAAAGTAACTAGGCCTCCTGAATGTAAAACTATTGAAAACAAAAACAGTTTATGTGCAAGGTGTATAAGGAAAGTAAAATATACCTTTGGTAAAAAGGATTATAAGGAGGCATAAGAATGTAAATTTTTACCTACATTAAAAGGTTAAAAAAATTATTGTTTTGAAGGTTTAAGCAAGTTTTAAAATGTTAATTGTAAAGAAAATTCTGTGTGTAAACATATTAAAGGTAAAGGGGTATCATCCAGTTTTTCTGTGAACTGGACGTTAAAGTAAAAACACAATGAGTTTTTCTTAAAGCACCAACCTACTCTTTAACAAAAATTATAAAAGGTTAAAAAGAGTCTATAAAAATCTTACCTTATGGTCCAACATTAAAAATTGAATAAATATGTATACAAAGTTTTATTAAAACTAAGTTTAACATTAATAACACACTAATATAAAGGTAAAATTTAGCTTATCTGGTATAAAAATCATACAGGAAGTATTGTCAAATATAAAATGGTGTTTGGCTTCTTTAGTCCAAAAACTAATAAAAATAGGTGCTAAAGGAAATTTCTCAGTAGAAAGGCACCAAGGACTATGAAGTTCACATTTAAAACAAAAGGTCAATTTCTTAGAAATTATATACTTGGTTTATCTTCCACTTTCCTTTCCCTCAAAACTAAAAGTCTTTTAGTACATGTACCACCCCTAGAATTTCCTGTAAACCAACACCAGCCTGAAGATCACGTTCTTATCAAAGGGTGAAAAGAAAGGAAACTTGAGCCAGCCTAGGAAGGACCCTACCTTGTGCTAACCGCTGAGACTGCTGTTCGTACAGCTTAAAAAGGATGGACTCATCACACCCAAGTAAAGAAAGCGCCACCCCCTCCAGAGTCGTGGGCTACAGTCCCGGGGAAAACCCTACCAAACTAAAGCTAAGAAAAGTTTAGCTCTTTCATCTATTCTAGTACTCTTTCTTCTTTCCTCGCTCTATTGCTGACCATCTAGTTATGAACATAACCAAGTCAATTTCGCCTCAAACTATTGCATTTAATGCTTGCCTTGTTATACCCTGTGGGGACTTGCGAAGTCAAAGACAGCTCTCTACTTCAGAAAAGTACCTCTGTCCCTCCTGACTCTCCTCAGACTGGGCATTAGTAAATTAGGACCATTTAATCCGAGGAAAGTTCGATAAAGACTCCAGTGTTGGCTGGACGCGGTGGCTCATGCCTGTAATCCCAGCACTTTGGGAGGCCAAGGTGGGAGGATCACCTCAGGTTGGGAGTTCGAGACCAGCCTGACCAACATGGAGAAACTCTGTCTCTACTAAAAATACAAAAAAAAAAAAAAAAAAAAAATAGCCGGGCATTATGGCACATGCCTGTAATCCCAGCTACTAAGGAGGCTGAGGCAGGAGAATCTCTTGAACCTGGGAGGCAGAGGTTGCGATAAGCCAAGATCGCACCATTGCACTCTAGCCTGGGCAACAAGAGCGAAACTCCGTCTCAAACGAAACAAAACAAAACAAAACAAAAGACTCCAGTGTCAACCAGGGGTCTTGCTCCCCAATGTAGAACTTGTTATGCCATAGTTGGTCCAACATTCTGTGGACCACTAAAGAGCAAGGATGGACTGCCCCAACTGGTTTTCGTAATTTCCTAAAATCATACATTCATTTTACTAGAGAATCATAGAAGTTACAGACTTAAAACAAACTTTGGCAATTAAAACAGGATACCAAGATGCAAATACCTGGTTGGAATGGATCAAATATTCCATCCGCACGTTAAACAAGAGCAATTGTTATGCTTGTGCATATAGTAGGCTAGAGGCCCAGATTGTCCCCTTTCCACTAAGGTGGCCCTCCAGTCAACCAGGTGTAGGCTGCATGGTAACTCTCTTCCAGGATTCTACAACCTGGAGTAATAAGTCGTGCAAAGCTCTCTCTGCTATATCCCAAAGTTCAGCACCCTGTGGGTCAGCCCCCAAGGGCCATCCAGCCTCCATCTCCCAACAGTAAGTTCCCTTCGTGTCTCTCACGATAGGGAGGATATTTAGCGCTCCTTGGAGACCTGAAGGGATGCAGAGAGCTTAAGAGTTTTCAAGAACTTATCAATTAGTCAGCCCTTGTTCATCCCCAAGTGGACGTGTGGTGGTATTGTGGTGGACCTTTACTGGGTACTCTGCGGAATAACTGGAGTGGCACTTGTACTTTAGTCCAATTGGCTATCCCTTTCACCCTGGCATTTCATCAACCAGAGGGAGGAAAAGTAAGACATCGTAAAGCGAGAGAAACCCCTTATAGGTCTTTCGACTCTCACATCTATTTAGACCGCAACTGGAGTCCCACGGGGAAATACCAGATCAATTTAAAACTTGAAGTCAAATAGCTGCAGGATTTGAATCAAGATTTTGGTGAGTGACAGTTAATAAAAATGTAGATTAGATAAACTACATCTATTACAACCAACAGCAACAAGCTTTTCATGAGTTAAAAGAAACACTTATGTCAGCCCCAGCCCTGGGGCTACCTGACCTGACAAAACCCTTTACACTCTATGTGTCAGAAAGAGAAAAAATGGCAGTTGGAGTATCAACCCAGACTGTGGGGCCTGGCCAAGGCCAGTGGCCTATCTCTCAAAACAACTAGACAGAGTTTCCAAAGGCTGGCCCCCATGTCTAAGGGCTCTGGCAGCAATGGCCCTGTTAGCACAAGAAGCAGATAAACTAACCCTTGAGCAAAACCTGAATATAAAGGCCCCCCATGCTGTGGTAACTTTAATGACTACCAAAGGACATCATTGGTTAACAAATGCTAGATGAACCAAGTACCAAAGCTTGCTAGGTGAAAATCTCTGCATAGGCCGGGCGCGGTGGCTCAAGCCTGTAATCCCAGCACTTTGGGAGGCCGAGACGGGCGGATCATGAGGTCAGGAGATCGAAACCATCCTGGCTAACACGGTGAAACCCCGTCTCTATTAAGAAATACAAAAACTAGCCGGGCGAGGTGGCGGGCGCCTGTAGTCCCAGCTACTCGGGAGGCTGAGGCAGGAGAATGGCGTGAACCCGGGAGGCGGAGCTTGCAGTGAGCTGAGATCTGGCCACTGCACTCCAGCCTGGGCGACAGAGCGAGACTCCGTCTCAAAAAAAAAAAAAAAGAAAATCTCTGCATAACCATTGAAGTTTTCTACACCCTAAACCCTGGCACCTTGCTCCCGGTATCAAAGAGCCCAGTTGAACATAACTGTGTAGAGGTGTTGGACTCAGTTTATTCTAGTGGGCCCAACCTCCGAGACCATCCTTGAACATCAGTAGACTGGGAGGTGTACGTGGACGGGAGCACCTTTGCCAACCCCTGCAGAGTGACTCTGAAGAAGACGACAAGCCCTGCTCCAGTCACGCCCGGAAGCCGACTGGTCCACCCACGGCCGAAGCATGAGGAAACTCATCGCGGGACTCATTTTCCTTAACATTGGGACTTGTACAGTAAGGACTTCAACTGACCTTCCTCAGACTGAGGACTGTTCCCAGTGTATACATCAAGTCACTGAGGTAGGACAAAAGGTTGCTCGGGTCCTAGTATTGTATGGTTATTGTAAGTGTACTGGAACTCTAAAAAGAGCTTGTTTGTATAGTGTTATTCTATACAAGGTATGTAGCCCAGAAAATGACCAACCTGATGTGGGTTATGACCCATCTGAGCCCCCATGACCACAGTTTTTGAAATAAGATTAAGGACTGAGGACTGGTGGGGGCTCATATAGGATATGAGTAAAGTGTTAGCCAAAACAGAAGAAAAAGGGGTGCCCAAACAAGTCACCTTGAAATTTGATGCCTGTGCTGTCATTAACAGTAATAAGTTAGGAATAGGGTGTGGTTCTCTTAATTAGAAAAGAGGCTATATGGCAGAAAATAAGTACATTTGTCATGAATTAGGACTGTATGGAAATAAATGTGGATACTGGTCCTGTGTCATTTAGGCTACTTAGATAAAAAATGGACAAAATCCTGTCACCTTCAGAAAGGGAAAAGTGGCCCTTCCTGTACCAGTGGTTAGTGTAACCCCTTAGAACTAGTAATAACCAACCCCCTTGATCCTCGCTGGAAAAAAGGGGAGCATTAACCCTAGGAATCGATGGGGCTAGACTGAATCCTCAAGTAAATATTGTAGTTTGAGGAGAAGTTTATAAACGCTCTCCTGAGCCAGTATTTCAAACCTTCCATGATGAACTGAATGTGCCAGTACCCGAAATTCCAGGAAAAACAAGAAATTTGTTTTTGCAGTTAGCCGAGCATGTAGCCCAGTCTCTCAATGTCACTTCAAGTTATGTATATGGAATAACTGTAATGGGAGATCAATGACCATGGGAAGCCCGAGAAGTGGTACCTACAGACCCAGTTCCTGATGACTTCCCGGCTCAAAAGAATCACCCTGATAACTTCTGGGTCCTAAAAGCCTCAATCGTTAGACAATGCTGTATAGCAAGAGTGGGGAAGGACTTCAACCTTCCTGAGGGAAGACTCAGCTGCCTTGGGCAAAAACTGTATAATAATACTACAAAAACAGCCACCTAGTGGAGTTCAAACCACACTAAGAAAAATCCATTTAGTAAATTCCCAAAGTTGCAAACCGTGTGGACCCACCCAGAGTCCCACCGGGACTGGACAGCCCCCACTGGATTATACTGGATATGTGGGCATAGACCTTACGCCAAATTACCCGACCAGTGAGCAGGTAGTTGTGTTATTGGCACTATTAACCATCTTTCTTCCTACTGCCCGTAAAGACAGGTGAACTCCTGGGTTTCCCTGTCTGTGCTTCCTGCGAAAAGAGAAGCATAGCTATAAAAAATAAGAAAGATAAGAAATCGCCCCCTGAGAAAATCATACAATATTATGGGCCTGCTACTTGGGCACAAGACGGCTTGTGGGGATACCGGACCCCCATTTACATGCTCAACCGAATCATATGGTTACAAGCTGTCTTAGAAATAATCACTAATAAGACTGGCAGAACCTTGACTATTCTGGCCTGACAAGAAACTCAGATGAGAAATGCTATCTATCAAAATAGATTGACTCTTGACTACTTGCTAGCAGCTGAAGGAGAGGTCTGTAGGAAATTTAACCTTACTAATTGTTGTCTACACATAGACGAACAAGGGCAAGTAGTTAAAGACATAGAGATATGACAAAACTGGCACATGTGCCTGTGCAAGTGTGGCATGGATTTGATCCTGGGGCCATGTTTGGAAAATGGTTCCCAGCGCTAGAAAGATTTAAAACTCTTATAATAGGAGTTATAATAGTAATAGGAACCTGCTTACTACTCCCTTGTTTGCTACCTGTACTTCTTCAAATGATAAAAAGCTTCGTCGCCACCTTAGTTCACCAAAATGCTTTAGCACAAGTGTACTATATGAATCACTATCAATCTGTCTTGCGAGAAGACATGGATAGTGAATATGAAAGTGACAACTCCCACTAATGAGTGAAGCTCTCAAAGTGGGGGAATAAGGGAGAACACCCCTCATATTGTCTTATGCCCAATTTCTGCCTCCAAAGAAAGAAGTAAAAACTAAAAGGCAGAAATGAAATCCACAGGCAGACAGCCCAGCACCATGCCCTGGGCCTGGTAGTTAAAGATCGACCCCTGACCTAACCGGTTATGTTATCTATAGATTCCAGACATTGTATGGAAAAGCACTGTGAAAATCCCTGTCCTGTTCTGTTCCATTCTAATTACCGGTGCATGCAGTCCTCAGTTATGCACCCCCTGCTTGCTCAACTGATCATGACCCTCTCATGCGGACCCCCTTAGAGTTATAAGCCTTTCAGAGGGACAGGAATTGCTCACTCGGGGAGCTCAGTTGTTGGAGACGTGAGTCTTGCCAAAGATCCCGGTCGAATAAAGCCCTTCCTTCTTTAACTCGGTGTCTGAGGGGTTTTGTCTGCCGCTCGTCCTGCTACACCAGCTACTCAGAGGCTGAGGCAGGAGAATAGCGTGAACCTGGGAGGCGGAGCTTGCAGTGAGCCGAGATCGCGCCACTGCACTCCAGCCTGGGTGACAGAGTGAGACTCTGTCTCAAAAAAAAACAACAAAAAACAAAAAACAAAAACCAAACTGTTAGTGGCAGCAAATCCATATGTGTCTGTGGCAATGTTAGATATGAGTTCTAAATTTCTCTTCAAAGAATCAATATGTCAGTATGTTCAATTCTTTGCCTTCTACTTTTAAACTTAACTTCCTTGTAAAGCAACCTTTTTTGATTACTTGCTCCACCCTGACTCATTCCGATTACCTGCTCATTCTCCACCCTGACTCATTCCAATTTCCTGCTCTGCCATAACCATTTTTCCTGCCAAACCACTCACCCCATCACTCTCTTTAAATTAGCCAATTGGAATTCGTTTAGCATATGCGGTCTAACCCTAGCCAATAGGGAAAAGACAGCAGCAGGGGCCACATGCGTCAGGGATAAGAACCCCTTCCCCTCCCTTGTCCAAGTGTGTGCTCACCATTGCTCCATCTGTAAGGGTGCACCCTTCTATAGAAGTACATTGCCTTGCTTAATATTAAAAAGAAATTTTAATTTCAAGTGCTATTTCTTTTGTGGCACTGAAACTTTATTTGTAACAGCAACCTTAGTTCTTGCCTCCTTGGAAGAAAGAATTAGACTGAGAGGTACAAGGCAGAGTGAGAGACTGAGGAAAGTTTTAGAGCAGGAGTGAAAGTTTATTAAAAAGCGTTAGAGTAGGCCGGGCGCGGTGGCTCAAGCCTGTAATCCCAGCACTTTGGGAGGCCGAGACGGGCGGATCACGAGGTCAGGAGATCGAGACCATCCTGGCTAACACGGTGAAACCCCGTCTCTACTAAAAAATACAAAAAACTAGCGGGGCGTGGTGGCGGCGCCTGTAGTCCCAGCTACTCGGGAGGCTGAGGCAGGAGAATGGCGGGAACCCGGGAGGCGGAGCTTGCAGTGAGCTGAGATCCGGCCACCGCACTCCAGCCTGGGCGGCAGAGCAAGACTCCGTCTCAAAAAAAAAAAAAGCGTTAGAGCATGAATCAAAAGAAGAGGATGTAGCGGGCAACTTGAGAGATCAAGTGTGCATAGTTTGACCTTTGATTTGGGGTTTCATACATTGGCATGCTTCCAGGATCTTGCATTCCTCTCCCCTGATTCTTCCCTGGGAGTGGAGGTGAGCATGCAGAGCAGCCTGCCAGTGCTTGGGAGAGGAGCATGTGCAGTATATTTACTGGAGTTGTACCTATGCTCGGTTGAGGGATTCTTCCCTTACCAGTCAAATGTCCCTAGAAAGTCATATACCTCTTAGTGTGCATGTGTGACTCCACTTGTCCAACTCCTGAGATATTGGGAAGCTGTTGATCATCAGTTTCAGGTTTTTCTATCTATCAGGAGACTGCCTTTCCCTGGCACTGGCTGCAACCAATTATTATTTTAGAGAGATAGTTAACAACCACTTGACTATCACCTGATGGTCACCTCACATTCCTGGTTAGCGGGGAGGGGGCAAGGCCCTCTCCTGCCCTGCTCATGTCTGACTAGCTACCCTACCCTACTGTAACAAAACCACATAGCCTAGAAATATTGAAGACATTAAGAAAAAGGTGTGTCATGAATGCATAAAATACATGTAGATGCTAGTCTGTTTTATCATATACTACCATCAAATATACACAAATCCACTATAAAATGTTAAAATTTATCACAACTTACGGGCCAGGTGCAGTGGTTCATGCCTGTAATCCCAGTACTTTGGGAGTCTGAGGTAGAGGATTGCTTGAGCCCAGGAGTTTTGAGACCAGCCTGGACAACATAGCGAGACTCTGTCTCTACAAAAAAATAAAAAATTAGCTGGGTGTAGTAAAGAAATATAAAAAATTAGCATGCCTGTAGTTCCAGCTACTCAGGAGGCTGAGGTGAGAGGATCACTTGAGGCTGCGAGGTCAAGGCTGCAGAGAGTGGTGATCAAACCACTGCACTCCAGCCTGGGTGACAGAGCGAGACCCTGACTCAAAACAAACAAACAAACAAACAAAACAAAACAACAAAGCATGCACACAAGCTGGGTGTGGCAGTGCACACCAGTATTCCCAACTACTTGGGAAGCTGGAAAAAAACAAAACAAAACAAAACAAAACTTAGGCACACACTTTAAAGACTGTACATGGTACCACTCCCAGTTGAAAGAAATATAAACAAATGTAAAGATGCAGTATTAGATTATGACTGCATAATCTAACTGTAGTACATGCTGTACTACTGTAATTATTTCGTAGCCTGTTGCTATTGTGATGAGCTCAAGTTTTACAAGTATCTGCTTAAAAGGCTGTGTGACGCCAGTCTTCTCCCTGAGCAGTTCATCTCTCCAGTAAATAGTGTATCTCAGAAAAAGTGATCTCTCACAGTTCTCAAGTATTTTTACTGTGTTTAGTGCAATACTGTAAGCCTTAAATAATACCACAGGACCCATAAAAAGTGCCACTAGTGATGCTGGAAGTGCTCCCAAGAAGCAAAGAAAAGTCAAGACATTCCAAAAAGTTGAACTGCTTCATATGTACCACCGATTGAGGTCTGCAGCTGGAGTTACCCACCGTTTCAAGATAAGGACCATGGTAAAAAGGAAAAGGAAAATTTTGAAGCCATTGCTGCAGCTTTGGCAGCAGGTGCGAAAACCTTGCGCCTTCTGTGAAATACCTTTTTATCTTGTATTTAAAGTGCAGCTTTTATGTGGGAGTAGGATTGCCATAAGAAAGGCATACCTATAGATTCTAATTCTAGAAAAAGTGAAGTCATTATATGACAACTTAAATAAAGGTGAAGGATCTAAAGCTGGATAATTTAATGCTAGCAAGGATGGTTTGATAATTTTAGAAAGAGGGTTGGCAGCTGGGCACGGTGGCTCACTCTTGTACTTTCCCAGCACTTTGGGAGGCTGAAGTGGGAGGATCGCTTGAGCCCAGAAGTTCGAGACCAGCCTGGGCAAGATAGTGAGACCTTGTCTCTACTAAAATTAAAAAAAAAAAAAAAATGTGCTTGAGCCCAGCAGGTCAAGGCTGCAGTGAACCCTGATAATGCCACTGTACTCCAGCCTGGGTGGCAGAGTGAGACCTGGTCTCGAAAAATAAAAATAAAAATAAGAAAGAGGTTTGGTTTAAAGAATGTCAAGATAAGCCAGGCATGGGCAAGCCTGTAGTCCCATCTACTTGAGAGGCTGAGGCATGAGGGTCGATTGAGCCCAGGAGACCAGGAGTTTGAGGCCAGTCTGGGCAACATAGTGAGACACTGTCTCTATAAATAAACAAATAATAAACAGACAAACAAATAAATAAAAAGTCAAGTTAACAAGAGAAGCAGCTTCTGCAATCTAAGAGACAGACAAGTTCCCAGATGCCATTAAAAAAATCACTGAGGCCAGCTGTGGTAACAAGCCTGTAATCCCAACACTTTGGGAGGCTGAGGTGGGAGGACTGCTTGAGCCCAGGAGTTTGAGACCACCCTGGGCAACATAGCAAGACCCCATCCCTACAAAAAATAAAAAATTAGCTGGGTATGGTGGTACATGCCTGTAGTCCCAGCTACTCAGAAGGCTGAGGTGGAAGGATGACTTGAGCCCAGGGGGTCAAGGCTGCAGTGAGCCATGATTGTGCCACTGCACTCCAGCCTGGGCCAACAGAGTAAGACCCTGTCTCAATAATAATAAATAATAATAATAATAATAAAAATCAGTGAGGAGAAAGGATATCTGCCTGAACAGGTTTCAGATGCAGATGAAAGTGCCCCATTTTGTAAAAAAAGATGGTACAAAGGACATTTATTAGTAAGAAATAGAAGTGAGCAGAGGGAGTTAAGGGAGGAAGGGACAGACTCACTCCTCTATTTTGTGCAAATGCTACTGGGTTTATAATCAGGACTGCCCTTACCTATATAGCTCCTAACTTCTGAGCCTTGAAGGAGAAAGATAAACTACCAGCTGCTGGTCTTTTGGTTGTACAAGAAGGCCTGGGCAACAAGATCCCTTTTCTGGATTGGTTCCATTGATGTTTTGTCTCTGAAGTCAGAAGTATCTTGCTAGTAAAGGGGTGCCTTTTAAAGTTCTTTTGACATTAGACAATGCCTCTGGTGACCCAGAGCCCCATGAATTCAACACAAAAGGCACTGAAGTGGTCTACTTGCTCCCTAAAACCACATCTCTAATTCAGCCTCTAGATCAGAGAGTCATAAGGGGCTTTAAGGCTATTACACACAGTACTCTAAGGAAAGGATTATTAATGCTGTGGAAGAGAAGCCTGACAGAGGGAACATCACGAAAGTCTGGAAGGATTACACCACTGAAGATGCCACCATTGTTAGAGAAAAAGCCATCAAGCCTGAAATAAATTCCTGTTGGAGAAAACTGTCCCGATGTTGTGCAGAACTTAACAGGATTTATGACAGCGCCAATCAAGGAAATCACGAGTTTGTGGATATGGCATAAAAGGTGACGGGTGAAGAATTTCAGGATATGGATCTTAGTGAAATTCAAGAGCTAACAGACACCACGCCAGAGCAAGTAACAGAAGACGTCTTGATAGAGATGAGTGCTTCTGAACGGATACCAAATGATGAGGAAGAAGACATAGAAGCAGTGCCAGGAATCAAAGTGACATAAGACAATCTGGCAGAGGGTTCTGATTACTAAAGAATACTTTTGACTTCTTTTATGATGTGGACCTTACTATGATATGGGCACTGAAACGAAAGCAAATGGTGGAAGAAAGATTGGTACCATATAGAAACATTTTTAGAGGCATGAAAAAGCAACCAAGTCAGACAGAAATTACAATGTATTTCCATAATTACACCAGTGTGCCTGCCTCTTCTGCTTCCTCTTTCACCTTCTCCACCTCTTCTGCCTCTGCCACCCCTGAGACAGCAAGACCAACCCCTCCTCTTCCTCTTCAGCCTACTCAACAACAAAGATTGAGGATGAAGACCCTTATGATGGTCCACTTCCACTTAATGAACAGTAAGTCTCTTTTCTCTTCCTTATGATCTTCATAATGTTTTATTTTATTTAGCTTACTTTACTGCATGAATACAGTATATGTTACATATAACATACTAAATGTGTGAATTGACTATGTCAAGGGAGGGACCTGATGGGAGGTGATTGGATCAGGGGGGTGGTTTCCCCCATGCTGTTCTCGTGATAATGAGGGAGTTCTCACGATATCTGATGGTTTAAAAGTGGCAGTTTCCGCTGAGCTATCCCTCTCTCTCACTTTCTCTCCTACCACCTTGTGAAGAAGGTGCTTGCTTCCCCTTCACCTTCTGCCATGATTGTAAGTTTCCTGAGGCCTCCCCAGCCATGCAGAACTGAGAGTCGATTAAACCTCTTTCCTGTATAAATTACCCAGTCTCAGGCAGCTCTTTATAACAGTGTGAAAATGGACTAATACGGAAAACTGGTACTGGAAGACTCAGGTACTGCTATAAAGGTAATCTGAAAATGTGGAAGTGATTTTGGAAATGGGTAACAGGCAGAGGTTGGAACAGTTTGGAGGGCTCAGAAGAAGACACAAAGATGTGAGAAAGTTTGGAACTTCCTAGAGACTTGTTGAATGGTTTTGACCAAAATGCTGATAGTGATATGGACAATGAAGTCCAGGCTGAGGTGGTCTCAGACGGAGATGACGAACTTATTAGGAACTGGAGCAAAGGTCACTCTTGCTATGCTTTAGCAAAGAGACTGGTGGCATTTTGCCTCTGCCCTAGAGATCTGTGGAACTTTGCACTTGAGAGAGATGATTTAGGGTATCTGGCAGAAGAAATTTCTAAGCAGCAAAGCATTCAAGAGGTGACCTGGCTGATTCTGAATGCCTTCAGTCATATATGTTCACAAAGAGATTATCTGAAACTGGAACTTTTATTCAAAAGGGAAACAGCATAAAAGTTTGGAAAATTTGCAGCCTGATCATGAAGCAGAAAAGAAAAACCCATTTTCTGGGAAGAAATTCAAACTGGCTGCAGACATTTACAAAAGTGAAGAGGAGCCTAATGTTAATCACCAAGTCAATGAGGAAAATATCTCCAGGGCATGTCTTCACAGCAACCCCTCCCATCACAGGCTCAGAGGCCTTTTAGGGAAAAATGGTTTTGTGGGTCAGACCCAGCCCCGCTCCCCCCCTTGCTCTGTGCAGCCTCGGGGGTTCGTGCCTTGCATCCCAGTCTCTCCAGCTCCTGCTGTGTCTAAAAGGGCCAAGGTATTGCTCCAGCCTTTGCTTCAGAGGGTGCAAGCCCCAAGACTTGGCAGCTTCCATGTGGGGTTGGACCTGCAGGTGTGCAGAAGACAAGAGTTGAGGTTTGGGGTCAGGCGTGGTGGCTCATGCCTGTAATCTCAGTATTTTGGGAGGCCGAGGTGGGTAGATCATTTGAGGTCAGGAATTCAAGATGAGTCTGACCAACATGGTGAAACCCCGTCTCTACTACAAATACAAAAAATTAGCCAGGCATGGTGGCATGTGCCTATAATCCCAGCTACTCTGGAGGCTGAGGCACGAGAATTGCTTGAACCCGGGGTCAAAGGTTGCAGTAAGCTGAGATCGCACCATTGCACTCCAACCTGGGTGACAGAGCGATGCTCAGTTTCAAAAAAAAAAAAAAAGAGTTGAGGTTTCAGAACCTCCACCTGGATTTCAGAGGATGTATGGCGACACCTGGATGTCCAGACATGTTTGATCCAGGGGTAGAGCCCTCATGGAGAACCTCTACTAGGGCAATGCAGAGGGGAAATGTGGGGTTGGAGCCCCCACACAGAGTCCCCCCACTGGGACACTGCCTGGTGGAGTTGTGAGAAGAGGGCCACTGTCCTCCAGGTCCCAGAATGGTAGATCCACTGACAGCCTGCACCATGCACCTGGAAAAGCCGCAGACACACAATGCCAGCTTGTGAAAGCAGTTGTGGGGGCTGTACCCTGCAAAGCCACAAGGGAGGAGCTGCTCAAGGCCTTGGGAGCCCACCCCTTGCATCAGTGTTGCCTGGATGTGAGACATGGAGTCAAAGGAGATCAATTCAGAGCTTTAAGATTTAATGACTGCCCCACTGGGTTCCAGACTTGCGTGGGACCTGGGGCCCTTTGTTTTGGCCAATTTCTCCCATTTGAAATGGGAACATTTACCCAATGCCTATACCCCCATTGTATCTTGGAAGTAACTAACTTGCTTTGGATTTCACAGGCTCATAAGTGGAAGGGACTTTCCCCGTCTCAGATAAGACTAAACTCGGACTTGGACATGAGATTTGGAGGGGCCAGGGGTGGAATGATATGGTTTGGCCCTGTGTCCCCACCCAAATCTCATCTTGAATTGTAATCCCATGTGTCGAGGGCGGGACCTGGTGGGAGGTGATTGGATGATGGGGGTGGTTCCTCCATGCTGTTATCATGACAGTGAGGAAGTTCTCATGACATCCGATGGCTTAAAAGTGGCAGTTTCCCCTGTGCTCTCTCCTGCTATCTTGCAAAGAAGGTGCCTTGCTTCTCCCTTGCTTTCTGCCATGATTGTAAGTATCCTGTGGCCTCCCCAGCCAGGCAGAACTGTGAGTCAATTAAACCTCTTTCCTTTACAAATTACCCAATCTCAGACAGTTCTTTATAGCGATGTGAAAACAGACTAATACAGACTGTTTATGTTATTAGTAAGGCTTCTGGTCAAGAGTAGGCTATTAGTTATTTAAGTTTTTTTTTGTTTGTTTGTTTGTTTTTTTTTTTTTTTTAATGGTGTTTCACTCTGTCACCCAGGCTGGAGTGCAGTGGCATGATCTTGGCTCACTGCAACCTCTCTGCCTCCCAGCACAAGCGATCCTCCCACCTCAGCCTCTTGAGTAGCTGGGACTACAGGTGTGCACCACCATACCCAGCTAATTTTTTTTTGTATTTTTTGTAGAAACGGGGTTTAATCATGTTGCCCAGGCTGGTCTCAAACTCCTGGACTCACATGATTTGCCCACTTCAGCCTCCCAAAGTACTGGAATTACAGGGGTGAGCCACCGAGCCCGGCCAGTTTTTTTTTTTTTTAATTATTATATTTTTTGTAGAGACATGGTCTCACTGTATTGTCCAAGCAGGTCTTGAACTCCTGGGCTTAAGTGATCCTCCTGCCTTGGCCTCCCAAAATGTTGGGATGACAGGTGTGAGTCAACTGCGCCTGGCTAGTTTTGGGGGAGTCCAAAATCATATGTGGACTTTCAGTGGCACGGATGGTTGGTCAGTCCCCTATCCCCCACGTAGTTCAAGGGTCAGTTGTAGTTAGCATCAGGTAACTTCAGGCTTTTTTGTGTAAGGATTAAAGCAGAGGGAGCTTTATTATCATGCTGATTGAAGATTTAAACTGACTTGCTGGGGAAATTGGATGTTATCTCTTTCTCCTGATTTGTTGGAAGGTCAGGTAATAACTTAGTTTAGGTTTGGTGAAGTGGAACTTTAGTATGGGTGATTCCATTTTTATTTTTTTATTTTTTATTTTTATTTTTTTTTTTGGTGGAGTCTCGCTCTGTCGCCCAGGCTGGAGTGCAGTGGCGCGATCTCGGCTCACTGCAAGCTCCGCCTCCCGGGTTCACGCCATTCTCCTGCCTCAGCCTCCCGAGTAGCTGGGACTACAGGCGCCCGCCACCTCGCCCGGCTAGTTTTTTGTATTTTTTAGTAGAGACGGGGTTTCACCGTGTTAGCCAGGATGGTCTAGATCTCCTGACCTCGTGATCCGCCCGTCTCGGCCTCCCAAAGTGCTGGGATTACAGGCTTGAGCCACCGCGCCCGGCCTCCATTTTTATTTTGTTTGGTCTGTTGGAGCCTAGTGCAGGAGCTTAGTTCAAACCAATGGCCTCCTATAATTTTTACTGAACAGGACTGATATCTTCCTGCTACCTACCTCAAATGCATTGTAAAATTTAATAAATTTTATATCTCAAAAAGGGTGTTATGAAACATTTCAGATGTATAAAAGTTATGACGTTTCATAGTACATAGTATTACAAGGAACATTCACTCACGTACCCAGCACAACCCAGCTTAAGAAACAAAACATCACGGGGCGCGGTGGCTCCCGCTTGTAATCCCAGAACTCTGGGAGACCAAGGTGGGTGGATCACTTGAGCCCAGGAGTTTGAGACCAGCCTGGCCAACATGGTGAAACCATGTCTCTACAAAAAACACAAAAATCAGCCAGGTGTGGTGGCATGTGCCTGTAGCCCCAGCTACTTGGGAGACTGAGGTGGGAGGATGGCTTGAGCCCTGATGGTAGAGGTTGCAGTGAGCCGGGATTGCACCACTGCACTCCAGCCTGGGCAACAGAGTTGAGACTCTGACTCTGTAACAAAGACAAAAAAAAAATTACTCAAAAAAAAAAAAAAAAAAAAAAAAGAAAGAAAAGAAAAGAAAGAAAAAGGCCAGGTGCAGTGGCTCACATCTGTAATCCCAGCACTTTTAGAGGCTGAGGTGGGCAGATCACATGAGGCCAGGAGTTGGAGACTAGCCTGGCCAACATGATGAACTCTGACTCCACTAAAACGTAAAAAAATTAGCCAGGTGTGGTGGTGCACGCCCAAAGTCCCAGCTACTCGGGAGGCTGAGGCAGGAGAATCTTTTGAACCTGGGAGGTGGAGGTTGCAGTGAGCCGATCATGTGCCACCACACTCCAGCCTGGGTGACAAAGCGAGACTGTCTCAAAAAAAAAAAAAAAAAAAAAAAGAGAAAACATCACCAATGTAGTTGAAGCCCTGTGTAATGTGCCTCTTCCCAGTCACATCCCCTTCTGTCTACCCCTGCATTGTCCCATAACTTATCCTGAACATTGTGCAAGATTTTATCATCCTCATGGTTTTTCATACTCTTTACACATATTGCATGATTTTGCAACTTTTAAGCAGGTCTCATATGTATGTACCCTCCTGAAACTTTCTTTTTTTTTTTTTTTTTTGAGATAGGGTCTCACTTTGCTGCCCAGGCTAGAGTGCAGCGGTACGATCTCAGCTCACTGCAGCCTTGACCTCCCTCCCAGGATCAAGTGATAATTCCGCCTCAGCTTCCCAAGTAGCTGGGACTACAGGCACACACCACCACGCCCAGCCTGAAACTTTATCATTGAGATTGTGCATGTGATGTATGCAATTGATATTTTTACTACTGTGTAGGACTCCATTGTAGGAATTTGTTACAATTCACATTTATGTTAGATAATAAGTTTATGTGAATAATTTGTTCATTATAGCCAAGTTTCTTGCTAGACTGTTTTAAGTTCCAATACTTTTTTTTTTTTTAGACGGGGTCTTGCTGTCTCCCAGGCCGGAGTGCAATGGCGTGATCATAGCTCATAGCAGCCTTAAGTTTTGGGGCTCAAGCGATCATCCCACCTCAGCTTCCTGAGTAGCTGGGACTACAGGTGTGTGCCACCATGCCTAGATTTATTAAAAAAATTTTAGTAGAGGGGAGGTCTTGCTGTTGCCCAGGCTGGCCTTGAATTCCTGAACTCAAGCAATCCTCCCACGTTGGCCTCTGAAAGCCTTGGGATTACAAAGCATGAACCACCATGCCCCGCTCCAATAACTTTTGACTCTGTTAGCAAATGGTTTCTCTTTAGCAGTTATACCATTTGTTTCCTGTTTTACTGAAATAGAAAACTGCAGAATAGCAGAGCAGCACTAATGGTAATAATTAGCCACCTTATCTTTCAAGTGTGATGTTGGCTGTTGGTCTGAAACTACCTATCGAGCTAGGAACTTTACCTTTAAAGGTTGCCAGGAATGGTTCTTGAATGTGAACAAATGCCTTGCCATCTATGGACAATGTTTCTCATCTGACAGGTGATTAATATCACATTACACATATCCCAGGGGCAAATCATACTTGATCATGTTCTGTTTCTGTAGTATCCCACTGAATGAGATTCGCTTCCATTTCCCACAGGATTATTTCATCTGTACTCCCAGCTTCCACATCCAACCCCCAACCTCCAACCCAGGAATCCCCTTTACTTTCAAATTTAAATTACCTGCCAGACCTTTATTTCAAAGAACCAGTTAATCTTATTACTTATTGACAAATTCTACTCTTTCTGCTTATTCCTTTTTTTTTTTTCTTTTTGAGACTGAGTCTCACTCGGTCACCCAGGCTGGAGTGCAATGGCGTGATCTCAGCTCACTGCAACCTTCGCCTCCTGGGTTCAAGCAATTCTCCTGCTTCAGCCTCCCAAAGTGCTGGGATTACAGGCGTGTGTCACAGCGCCTGGCTGGGACTGGCGCGGTGGCTAGGACCGCCAGCAGTTGGGACTGCAGGCGCCCGCCAGCACGCCCAGCTAATTTTTGTATTTTCAGTAGAGACAGGGTTTTGCCGTTTTGGCCACGCTGGTCTTGAACTCATCTCAGGTGACCCACCTGCCTCAGCCTCCCAAAGTGCTGGGAAATACAGGTGTGAGCCACCGCACCTGGTCTCTCTCTTCCATTTTAAAGTCCCTCTGGACTCTAAGCAACTAAACTCCTGCTGCCTTGAATTGTATGACCCCTCCGTGCTTAACCTCAACTCCTACACAGCTTTAGGCTGCAATCCAAGTGCACTGACGATGGAAAGCTTTCCCTGACTCTCGAGGCTAGGCCAGGCACTTCTATGTGTCACAAAACTAATCACTGTCTTCACCTCCCTACTAGAAGCTCAGTAACAGGGACGGGGCGATTCCCCTGCCTTCTCAGAAGGGCCAGGCACAAGAGTGGAAACACTAAAAAAGGGGGAAATGGCTAGCAGCCTTGGCTCCAGGACCAGGGGATCAGGTTAAAGACACACCCTTGCTTTCCTAGACCCACACTTTGGGACAAGGTCAAAGGGACAATCTGTTCAGAAGTAGCACCCTCAGGGAATGAGAAAAACCACACAAGGCAAGCACCACTTGGGGATATTTTTTCTAACTAAATTTTTATTATTTTTTTCTTTGAAGGCTGGAACCATCGAAGTCCTTAGATCAGCTTTAAGCACTGGAGTAAAAACCACGAGGGACTACAAGGTGATCTGTGAACAGACTGGCAGACAGATGATGAGAGAGGGAGTGACAACAAAAATAGACAAACAAAAAGAATGGTCTTCTGGTGACCTAAATTACTTGTTTATTAAAATTTATTAGAAATAAACAAACATTAATGAAATAAAAACCTAAAACTGAGCCCCAGACTCAGGACTACTGGAAAGGCTCACCAAGTAAAACCCTGGGCTGGGTCAAGTGAGCTCTGTTTTGTACAACCTGCTGCAGTTTGTTCCCCTTGAGCAAGGTGATGCTTTGTCCTAGGCTGCAATCTCTAACACCATCACCATCCCCAAGTGCAGCTCCCATTCTAAAAAAAACAGATGCCCCCACTCCCAATTTCTGGTGAACTGCCAATCTCTCCTGACTGCAGAAACTGACTCTGAAGGATGAAGTTGCACCAGTGGTGGAGGCAGGTGGACAAGCGGGTCGGGCAGGGATGGTTTCCTGGAGAATCCATTCGGATCTTTTCTCCAGATGCCTAGCATGTGCTTAAGAGTTTTTTTTTTTTAAAGTTTGAAAAAAACTCCATTGTGAAAAGTAAGTTATGAAGAGTGCTCTTTATTTGAAACCTCCACAACACAGACGCCAATCTTGTCTCGCATTGAATCATTAGCTGTGCACATCAACACATTCCAAGCACAAATTAAGAAATGCAAACAGAACAAAAAAATATATATATATATAATTTTTTCCCCTATCCAAAGGTTTCAAGTCTCAATGCAGCAAATCCTTCTGAACACAGAATCTGAGGAGCACACTGTTCAAACAGTCGGGACAGACAGGTCCCTGCAAAGGCTACTGCCTTTTAAACACATGGGGCGGGGATCATGGACGGCATGGAAAGGGGAGAGAAGGTGAGGAAACAGGTGGCGGGGAGAGAATGAGAAGAGGAATAGGTATGCGCTGGGGAAGATGGGGCAGCTGGGACACACACGGTGAGTTGGTGGATTTCATTTATTGGTTTTTGACAATTTCTTTCTGGTTCTTTTTTTAACTCCCCCCTCCCCAGGTCCAACAATGGTAAAAAAAACCCACAGAGGTGGGCAGGGCCTTATTAGGCCAGCCCAAAGCCTTCAGAGCACTCCTGGATAGCCAATAGTAGCATGTGGCGGAGCTTCTCAAAGCTCTCATAGGCAGGCAGATCCAGCTGATTAAAACTAAGGAAAGAAGAAAGATCAGTTCGTGGTGAGGGATGACAGATAACCAAACCTGTGTGTTCCCATGGTGCCCACCAGCCCCTCCCCTCCCTGAAGAAACCAACTCCCTGCTTCTTGATGACTCCCAATCTTGTCTCAGCCCAGTCTGCCCTCCTTTATCTGGCTCCCAAACTGGCAATCGGGCACCAAAACCAAAAATCTGACCCTGTCACTCCTCCTTAAACACCCTGGCCTCACTCGCCCACAGGCTAAAGTGCAAACTTGAAGGAGGTTTTCAGAGTCACTCTGCTGAGCTCTTTAGACTTCTGCTCCCTGCAACTCCTCCTTGCTCCAGTCACGCTGGTCCTGGAATACACCATGCTCTCTTGTGGTGCTGTTTACCTGCCAGTGTCTCCCCAGCCCCCACTGTGTCTAGCACATCTCATCTCAAACATCACCTCCATAGAAACACCAAATTGTGAGTTACCCAAGGTCCAGGACTCAGCCACATTTGCGTTCCCAATCTTGGGTAGGGTCCTGAAAACATCAAGTATGCAAGCTCAATCTAAGCGCTGAAAAGGAGAAACAAACCCTTCCTTTTACCATGTGTGAGCTGAAGGCAGGCGATCTGTGGACCTGTCATCTCGATGGATCTGAAACTTCTGAATGCCATTCATGCCTTCGAGGGCAGCAAAGCCTTGCAGGGGTACCTTGGAAGTACCCGTGACAAACTGGAGGAACTTGGCACGGTCAGCTTGGTCGAAAGAACGCAATGCTCTCCAGAACCACTGGATCTGTAAGAAAGGACCCATGAAGCCAGTGTTAGGTAGAAAGCTCCTAGAAGCAGGGTAGGGGGATGGAATCTGGGAAATAGGACTGGACTTGGTATCTGAGGCAAGTCCCTTCTGTAGGATGAGCTTTAGTCCCTTTCATTCATAAGATGGCCAAGAGAAGTCGACTATGCTCCAGGAGAACAGAGTTAGATATAGGTAGACTGTCTTCTACATGCACCGTCCTCTAAGAGTACTACCGGTTTATTTGTTATCACACAAACTAGCGTTGCCTAGAGGACCGTATGAGAGGACCATATGAAGAGGGATGCCAGCAGCAGCTCACCTGAATAGAGTTGGACTGGTACTTGTGGTATTCAGTGTTGGATTTCAGATCATCGATGTCAATGGTGGGCAGTCCTGATATAAGCAGCTCTAACTCCTGCTCAGTGAAGATGGAAATGAGGCGCTTTGGAATGATCTCATAGAAGCCTTCTAAGAAAGCCGCCAGCTGCTTGCGGATGGCTCCTGGTGAGATAACCAAAAAGCCACATGATTTCTAAACTCACACAACTGTAGAGGTCAGAGATCCCCAGTCTGGCTCCCATCTACCACTGTTAGCTGGGACTACAGGCATGCACCACCACGCCTGGTTGATTTTGCCCAGGCTAGTCTCAACTCCCTGGACTCAAGCTATCCTCCTGCCTCAGCCTCCCAAAGTGCTAGGATTACAAGTGTGAGCCACTGTGCCCAGTGGTGTTTTTTTGTTTGTTTGTTTTTGTTTTTTTTTTGAGACGGTGTCTCACTCTGTCACCCAGGCTGGAGTAGAGTGGTGCAATCTCAGCTCACTGCAACCTCCACCTCCCAGGTTCAAGCAATTCTTCTGCCTCAGCCTCCCAAGTAGCTGGGACTACAGGAACACGCTGCCACACCCGGCTAATTTTTTACTTTAGTAGAGACGGGGTTTCACCATGTTGGTCAGGCTGGTCTCAAACTCCTGACCTCAACTGATCCACCCGCCTTGGCCTCCCAAAGTGCTGGGATTACAGGCATGAGCCACCACGCCCAAAGTTAAGTATTTTTGATCAAGTGTTTTGTCTTTTGTGCAAGGTATTTGTGGCTTTGTCATAGTGGAGGAAAACAAAACATGCCTATCAAATGAATCAAGTCTGACCTCTTCTCATATTGAGCAACTAGAGGACTAGGAACATTTCCCCTACCTGTCATTCTCATCTGGCATACCAGGTGTACATACTCCTTCTTATTCTCCTCTGTTACCAAGATGTTGGCCCCATTGGGTTTGAGGTCACGAACTTCACACACTCCAAACTCTTGGACCTAGAACAACCAAAACACCAATCATACATATCAGACTTCGTCTAGGATGGGATTAGATACCTAGGAACACACCCTAAACCCCTTGCCATGTCCTGGGCAGAGAGATGAGGCAAGTCCATACAAAACAGTGACTTTTTTCACTACTCACAGCTAGCAACTCGCCTGATAGGGAAAGGCTTTGGGTAGGAAAGAGGAAAATACTCTTTGGCTCTAAGACCCACAAAGAAGCCAGAAGAGAGTAAGGCAACTGTCAGTGGTAAAAGGGAAAAGGAAATGGCTAACTTACATAACGGAATGTAATCTCTTACGAAAACAATTTGGGAGAAGAATAACCTTAATTACCTTCATTTACCCCCCACTTACATTTGTACAATTTTTCTACAATCAATAGCTGGTGTACAAAATTTCTACATTCACCCTTGGTAATGAAGAATTATGCACTAGAGCATTTTATTCATTTATTTATTTTTTAAATAGAGGTGAAACTAGGGAATGGCCTGCAAATCCTGGTTTTCCTGTTTGTGATGTCACTCACAAACACCTGCTGCAGCTTTAAGAAGTCAAGATGCTTCCCTAGAACTATGAGAAAGTCACGCAGTGCTAGTTCTAAGGTGAACCTGGAATGGATCTTCTATACTGGCTGGATGTGCTGTGATTAGGATTTCTTGACCTACCTCAGTGCTGAAGGTGAGGTCATAGCCTAGTGTGGAGACATCATTTTCCAGCAGATAAACCAGACCCTGGTAGAAGTGGTAATCTTCACTCTCCATATCTGTATATCTAGAAAAACACAATTATACAGGGTCATGGTTTGTGGGTGGGGGGAAGAGGGAGCACAAGGATGGGACACAAAAATACAAGACCCCCAGGACTGAGGATAGTCCCAGGACTATGCCTCATTCTCACCTGACTGACTTGCCCAAGATGTGTTTGTAAAAGGATCGAGTAAAGTAGCACTCCAGAAGACGGTTGTCATATACAGCTTTGGCCACAATGCGTCCGACAAACTTGAAGTAGCTGAGGTGGTTGGGGTTGCAGTGGGAAGATGGATTGATGGTGTAGGTGACTCGATCACCAGGTGAGGTACGGAACAAGGCATACATAGGGTTAAACATCTCCCGAGAGATGATCATGTACCACTCCCGCAGGAGCCCGCCAGCATCCTGCCCTTCTTCTCCTTCAAACACTATATACCTGCATAAGAAAGCAGAAGCAGAAAAGAGCTGTGCAGAAAACCCAGGATACATCCAGTCATTTGTATGAGTGAGAGACTGTGAAGCAGTGTCTGGGGGTGCAGTGTCAGATGAAGAGGTGAACAGAGAGTGCCAGGACAGCCCAGAAGTGGGGTGGAGATCTGGGACCAAACAAAAGCACCACTGACAGAGATGTCCCAAAATAGTCAAGGTTAACAGATATTCCGGAAAACACCAATAGGAAAGGTATCAGACGAATAAATGAAGGCTTGCTTAGGTTAAGTCGGGAGGGGAGAAAAGTGGTATTAGAGAGGGATAAGCCCAGAGTCCTAATTCTTTAAAGGTATTTGGTGGAAGAACATGGCATATAGTCTGTCTAGGGAGACTCCCTGACTTCTTGTGATTACACAGATGGTGAGCCCACACAAGAGATAGGGAGGAATCATTAAATGACTTGAATAGGTCTTTCATCTCATCAGCTCCTATGCTCAGTATCAAAAACTGCTGATCTCCTCTAGGTGGCTTCAGAATCACCAGTGAGCAGTTACCAGTTTGGTGGAGCCACTCATACATGGGCATTCCTAGTACAGCAATGGTAAAGCTCTCATTGCAAAGCCAGCAGGTATATCTTTATAAACACCAAATACTTTCCTGTCTCAAATTTAGGCAGCACCTCCCTAAATTTGAGGCTAGAGCAAGCCATCACTACTGTGCAGGAGGCCCCACCTCCCACCCGCCATCTTTTCTCCGTTCCTGGGCCCTTACAATCGATTCTTCATTTCTTCAGGGGATTTGCGATGCAGCTCACGATAGGAGTCTTCAAACACATGGTCACGACGGACATGCACAGCCATGTCTTCTTTCCGGAGCCCCTCATCTAAACGCTCCAGCTCTTGGCGAAAATATCTTGGGAGGTAGAAAAGGAAGGAAGACAGGATTAAGGGTGGCAGAACAAATTTGTTTGTGTGATTAGGAAGACCTTCCACAATGATGCTTCTTCTATCCTCCAAACACTTTGATCTCTGCTCCCCACTGTT
Organism: Macaca fascicularis; assembly: GCF_037993035.2. Lineage (NCBI taxonomy): Eukaryota > Metazoa > Chordata > Mammalia > Primates > Cercopithecidae > Macaca > Macaca fascicularis. Next base: position 53,520,456 of record NC_088395.1, read on the forward strand.
TGGGAAATGCCCAGTAGTTGGGAGAGGTAGATCACTCATTACCAACTCTAAATTTTTCTTACCTCCACTGAGTAAGGACCCACAAAGATTGTGACATGTGATTTCTCCCACAAGCAGGTAAGCATGTACACATGCACGAGGAGGAGGAGAGGCACAGGGAAGACTCCAAGAGTGTTGTGGAAGCCCTGGAACCCTGCTGTGCGTGTACTATGGCCACCTGTGCCTCCTGTACTACCCCCAAAGGATGAAACAGAACTTTAGAAATCATGTGGTTCAAAAATCATGTGACTCTGCTTTGCTGATGAAAAATGCAGAAGGAGGGGGAGAAGCCCAAGGAGTATTTAGGTATGATGGCCATCAATGGTACAGCTGTCTCTTCCCTCCCCACCACCACTATATTCCAAGTGCTGCCACCAAAGGAAACTTGTGGCCTCAAGAGTAACTTCAGAGGCGAGTTACCATTTGAGGAGTTCTCACCACCCCTCCACCCCCCAATATCCAGGACACATACTTGCGCTTGACATCAAAGTCGAGGACACGAATGTAGTCTACCAGGACAGCAAAAGGCCCATCAGCAAGGTGGGTCGTGGACTGCCGTAGGATCTGGTTTAACACAGTGCGGTGAGTCTCTGAGGGGAGAAGTGACAGCGAGAATTAAGCACATCATGGGCCCCAGAAGCTGTAAGACAGCCAACCAGCTAGTAACTCTCTCTTCCTTCCTCTTCCCTATTTCAGGGCTCTAAAAGGACTAATGAAAACCAAGGGCCAACCCTTGAGGTGTGAACGTGAATCTGAGCATTTCTATTCTAAATCTGAGTATCCTGAGGCCATGGGAAACCATGCAGGGTTTACATACACAGGTGTGTACACACACACACACACACACACACACACACACACACACACACACACACACTCTCTCTCTCTCCCCCCCCCCCCCCCCGGAATCGCTAAGGATTAATTGTATGGAACAATACTGTTTAAAATGAAGCCTTCTACACCTGGCAGCCTAAAAGTTCCCTGTACCTGCAAAGCGAAGGAACTTCTGTGTGTCAGGGGGCAGGCTTGAGGAGATGTGCATAGATGAGGGCTCCCGGGAGAAGAATGGGTCAAGGGAGGAAGGCGTGGCTGGGGTTAAGGGCGCAGGGGAGAGTGGAGGAGGCTCGTCCTTGATGTGTGCCAGCTGACTCTCACGGGTGTCTCGGACAGGAGGCTTGCTCTCCCGCTCTGTGGCATGGACCAGAAAGAAGGCCTCGACGGCAGGCTGTAGCACTAGGGGTAGGAATGATGGGAAAGTAACATTTTACTTTGCAAACTTCAACATGCAAACCTGTTTGCCCTCAAAAACAAATTATAAAAATAAATATGGAAGAAGAAATAATGAAAACTAGGCTAGGTGTGGTGGCTCACACCTATGATCCCAGCAATCTGGGAGGCCGAGGTGGGAAAATTGCTTGAGCCCAGGAGTTTGAGATCACCCTGGGCAACATAGTGAAACCTCATTTCTGATTTAAAAAAAAAAAAAAAAAAAAGTAGAAACAATGAGAACTTGCAGGGAAATATGATAGTAGAACCAAGTCACAGAGGAACTTCCTTGAAGCCAAAGAAAAATGGGATAGGTAACCAGTTATAAAGATTCACCTTCTCTACAAGGTGCAAGACACCAGCTATTAAAAGGTCAATCTTTTTTATACTGAGGTCAGAGAAAAAACGCTTCTCTTTTGAATTCTCATTACAGAGACACTGAGAGGAATAACCTGGAAGGAAGAAAAACAAGCTGGCAGGAAGGTCCCCAGAGCAGACCAGTGGGTTGGGACCTGGGCCTTTAGCCCACAACTTACCTAGCACAGCATGCTGGTCATGGGATTCCTCTAGTTCCTTTAGACACTCCCCCAGCATGTCCCACAGCTCATCCAAGCTCAGCTGCTCACTGAGCAGGGGTAACTCAGGTGGTCTTTCTTCCTTTTCCTTCTCCCCCTGTGGGGTTCCATCGGAGGCTGAAGGGCACACAGAAGAGAGTCAAAGTTTTCAAAATTTCCCTTCTACTTAGCTTTTTCTAGACCAAACACACCAACTAATATACAGAGCAAGTAGAGGGGATCAGTGGCCACTCAGTGGTACTCACTGAGCAACATCTGAAACAAGGTCTAGGACTATACTGTAGGGCATTTACATTGAATAGAATAAATAAAATAATGAATCTGGCTCCTCAGGTGCACTAGCCACATTTAAGGTGCTCAAAAGCCACAGGTGCTACTGCAGTTCCAGACAGTGCAAGTCTAGTCACCGCCTCACTAGTTTCAAGAGAATCTGTGGATTACCTCAGGGTAATGTGACAACAGTGGAGTTTTGGATGGTTGCTGTCCAGTTTACACAGGACGTTTTAGGACACTATCGTCATTGAATTCTGACAGCTGGCCTTGGAAAGTAGGCTGTCTTTCCCTCATTTTGGTTTCCGAGGAGGACAGCACCAGGACATCAAACTAGATCTTTCTAACTAACCCTAAGTCTAATGCCTTTTTTTTTTTTTTTCTGAGACAGAGTCTCGTTCTGCTGCCTAGGCTGCAGTGCAGTGGTGTGATCTCGGCTCACTGCAACCTCTGCCTCCCGGGTTCAAGTGATTCTCCAGCCTCAGCCTCCTGAGTAGCTGGAATTACAGGCGCAAGCCACCATGCCCAGCTAATTTTTGTATTTTTAGTAGAGACTTGGTTTCATCATGTTGGTCAGGCTGGTCTTGAACTCCTGCCCTTGTGATCCACTTGCCTTGGCCTCCCAAAGTGCTGGGATTACAGGCCTGAGCCACCACGCCCGGCTGTCTAATGCCTTCTAAATTAGTCATCTTGTCCTGGGGCAGTTTAAAACCCTGAGAAGCTATGGTGTGACTGATGGAACCCCATGGCTGGTACTTTTCCTGATACTCACTGGGGGCTTATTCTAACCTCTGCTCAGCAGCAAGACCCAGCCCCATCTTCTGGGTGGGGAGTGACTGTTTCCTCATCAATCCCCGACCCCCATACACCTGCGCTGCTTAGGTTTCTTCTTGACCTTTGCTGTTCATTCTTTACCCAAATCCTGACTATTCTTCAAGGTTCTGACAGCCTTAGGTTTGAATCCTGGCTCTGGTACTTGCAAATCATATTACCTTAGGTAAAAGAAGGTGAATACAGAACACAGGAATAACATCTATCTCCCCAAATCCTGATGGAAAGTAAATGACTTAATACAGCATTTCAACAATGGTTGTCCTACAAGGCTTCTCTAACCACTATACATGTGTTAACTCATTTAATCCTAAGAACTGAACATTCCTATTTTAAACAAGGAAACCTAACGAAGAGGTTTGCCTCAGGTCCCAGAGCCAGTAAATGGGGGAGCCAAGATTTAAAACATGGGAGACTAGGGCTGGTCGGCCGTGGCTCATACCTGTAATCCCAGCACTTTGGGAGGCCGAGGCGGGTGGATTACCTGAGGTCAGGAGTCCGAAACCAGCCTGGCCAATATGGCGAAACCCTGTCTCTACTAAAAATACAAAAAAAAAAAAAAAAAAAAAAAATTAGCCGGGCATGGTGGCGGACGCCTGTAATCCCATTTACTTGGGAGGCTGAGGCAGGACAATCACTTTAACCCAGGAGGCGGAGGTTGCAGTAAGCCGAGATGGCACCACTGCACCCCACTCTGGGCGACACAGCGAGACTACGACTCAAAAATCAATAAATCAATAAATCAATAAAACACGGGAGACTGAAGTGAGAGGATGGCTTGAGGCCAGGAGTTCAAGACCAGCCCGGGCAACATAGTGAGACTCCATTTCTACAAAAATAAAAAAAATTAGTTGGGCATGGTGGCCTGTCCCTTATAGTCCCAGCTACTCATAGCCGAGGCAGGAGGATTGACTGAGCCCAGAAGTTTGAGATTGCAGTGAGCTATGACTGCGTTACTGCATCCTAGCTTAGGTGACGGAGAAAGACCCTGCCTCAATAATAAAACAAAAGTTTTAAAACACATGCTGGGCTGGGTGCGGTGGCTCACGCCTGTAATTCTAACACTTTGGGAGGCCAAGGCAGGTGGATCACCTGAGGTCAGGAGTTTGAGACCAGCCTGGACAACATAGCAAAACTCCGTCTCTACTAAAAAAAAAATACAAAAACTAGCCAGGTGTGGTGGTACATGCCTGTAATCCCAGCTACTCGGGAGACTGAGACATGAGAATTGCTTGAACCCAGGAGGCAGAGGTTGCAGTGAGCAGAGATCGTGCCACTGCATTCTAGCCTGGCAACAGAGGGAGGCTGTCTCAAAAACCACCACCACAATAACAAAAAACCCCACAAAAACATGCTGTCTGAATGCATAATATCCCACCATATAGTTTCTTTACTACAGGAAAGAAAAGTGTGCCTTGGTTGTCAAACACCTGTTACCATTTACAGAAACCAGGGTTTACTGGAAGAAATGGGAAAACACTGGGCTTATATATGCTGGGAGCAGAGGATTCAGCAGACATTCCAGAAGACTTTTGCTTGGCTGGAAACAGGAAGTAGTACTGACCAATGGATTGAGTATCTTGAGCACTGGGAGATGGCTGGTCCACATCCATGGGTGATTCCTCCCTCCGGACAGATGCCTCTGACTGGCTAGACTCCGACTGGATAAAAGGGAGACAAAAATCACATAAGGGTGCAACTCTGCTTTCCTTAGAGGCAGGCTAGAGGTTGGCCCTTCCACTTCTCACACATTGAGCTTGCAAAGAAACTTCCCATATTTGGGTGGGGAAACTGTAGCTATCCAGGACAAAAGGATGCCTTTCTCAACTCTTCTGCTTTTCTCCAGTGTAAGTTTTCCAAGCTTTTCCCAACAGCTCCTCAGATGCCTACATTTCCTACAGTCTACAATCCAGATCTGTGACCAGTCAGAACTAGCCTCCTGTATACAAACTTTGTCGTCTTCTGGGGTGTGTGTGTGGGGGGGTGTGTGTGTGTGTGTATGTATGTATGTATAAAAGATTCAGATGGGTGGAAGGTAGGTTTGCTCTTTGTTTCTGTTTGCTCACAAAAGGGGAAATAACAGGAGAATTAGAGCAACCTCTCATGAGTGGGATAATTTAAAAAGCCAACATCTTTTCGGGTAATGGGAAAGAGACTAGGCAGAAAAAATACTCCAGAATAACAGCTTTATTTTCCCTTTCTACCTTCCTAGAGTCACTTCCCTTAAGTTCAAGGCTGTTCCCTGCCTATTCAATAAAACCATACTGTATAACAGTAATTATATGCAAAGAAATATCAGGTCTTAGGATACCTTTCTTGGACCTTGGAAAGGTAACTTACATGTTGCAAGGACAGGAAAACAATGAGGGAGTGCCACAGCATACATATGTGATGCCAGGCTTTTACTGCAGCCACTCAATGCCGGGACCCCAACACTGAGTTGGCTATTTAAGTACCTGAAGGTTTCCTCCTAAAAGTGCCTGAGTGCCTAGGTACCAAGGGGTTACGGAGAATAAAGGCAGAGGGCAGGGTGGTGGGAGCAGCCACAGACAGAAGTGGCTGTGTGGGATATGTACCAAGCTTGGGGGACTTTCAATGGTAGGATTCCTGAGATGTTTCTGATGTACCTGCATTGTTCCATGAGACTGAAAAAAAACTTCACCCCATATCCCCTCAGAACCCAGACAACACTTAGCATCAGGCAGTTTGCAAAAGCGCCACTGTTGACTGGATAGCTGGGAGTGGGGTATGATGGCCAAGCTTTAAATCAAATCAAACCAACAAACCAATCAACAAATAGGAAAACACCAACAGAAAGTAACCCTTTTGTCCAGAAGCATTCATATAGCAAACTTAATGCAAAAGCATACAAGGTAAAGGCAATGAAACCCCACTGATGACATGGTGGGGGGATGAGTGGAGAGACAAATGAATGAGGGGCCACAGGCATCATGCTAACCGTTGCTGCTTGTTGCTGTCTCCGCGCCCTTTGACCCTCACGTACCATTTGTATAATGGCATCAGCCTCAGCCTCCAGCTGCCGAACAGCTGCCTGGATGCTGCTAGCTGAGCCTAAACCGGAGGAACCTGGGAGAAAGAGAAAGAGGAAGGCAAGATATAAAATATAGGAAGAGGGAAAGCCCAATATTCTCTCTCCTATCTCCTGGGCTGCCACAGGGCATCTTGCTGAGGTCTTTTGAGCTTTAGCTCAGGAAGCTTCAGAGCACTCATCATCAGGCGCTAAGATTTACCATTACAGATAAGGGCAGGGGGCATGATGCTAGACAGACGGATGGTTTTGTGCGAGAGGGTTCTGTGGGACAGGAGGAAAGAGGCAGGGAAAATGATTTGTCAAGCCACGGCTTAGTTAGAAATGACCAAGGAAGCAGAAAGGAGATGCACCTAGTGAGTTAAGTCTTGTTCAGCAAAAGGTTGGCCCCCAACTTCCCTGCCAGATTTCCACTCCCCCTTAATTCCCGCTCCCCCTAATGAATTTCCTACGCAGATAGTTTGAATGAGATGTAGAATGCAGCCATCAACATTCTGAAAAAAGGATAATCATTTTCCTTTTGGAAAGGTCAAACAGGAAGGAGACAGGCCGTTAAGTCCTGCACCTCCAAGGACTCTGGCTTTACCGCCACCAACCCTTCCCCTCAACTGGACACTCTAGTTCCATACCTAGCCTGCCTGTCTGCTTGGCTTTCTTGTTAGCCCGGCGCGTGTCGTCCCGGAGCTGGATGATGACCTGTAGTACCCTCAAGAAGAACTTCTGGGTAGATGTCTTGGATGTCAACATGGACATAGAAGGCAGCTGGAGCTCCCGGCCACCCAAAGGTCGCTTCTGAGATGCCACAATTACCACATTCTCAGCCATGTCAAACCTGGATAGTGTAGAGGTGGCTTGCGTATATTGACAGCATCAAAGTATAAACACCCAAAGCAAGCAAGGCTTCCTGGTGTCAACCAGAGGGGTAAGGAAACTCAGAAGGAAATCTTCCAAGTAGAAAGTAGAAAAAAATGGGTCAAGTGTGTATAGGAAAGATACGAAAATCACCCAGAGAAATAAAAAAGACCAGGAAACCAGCAAGAGCCATCTTCCAGAATATCCCAGATTCAAGCCCCCAGTCAAAGGGTGGCTACCACCCACCTGCTCTGCATTTTGCCCTTCAGCTTGGTGGTCTGTGGCTGCTCCTCGGGCAGGCCATCAGGAGAGAGGGTTTCACATTGGGCTCGCCGCTGCTGCTCAAGGTTGTATTCCCGCAGCTCGGCCAGCAGGGTACCTGAGCAGGCAGAGGAGTCAGCAAGTGTTCAGAGACTCCCCTGGTAGAGTGGCTAAAAGCCAAATCTCTCTAAGACACCTGCTTAGGCCACTCTTCGTTGCTCAGCTGCAAAGAACCTAGAGTGAGTTGGAATCGTACTCTGTTCAGTTTTTTATGTGTGTCCATGGATCGTCACCTGGGACTATCAATTTACCTATGGCCACAGGGATCTGCTGAATCTGTATGAAATGAGTTTCATGTAGAAGAGAAACAGTATCTCCTCTGAAGCTAGACAGATCCTGATTGAAATCCCATATATCTCTCAAAATTACTGAGGTTCTGTGGTGGTTTCAGGCAAATTTCTTGACCCCTTGCCCAATTTGCTTACCAATATTAATATTGGGAATATTACTGCCTAACCTCACAAGGTTGCTATAAGAATTAAGAGATAAATATATGGTAGACTGCCTAGACAGTGCCTGGCCCATAGGTGTGGAATAGATGGTGGCAGCCAAGAGAGAAAGGTCAGAGGCTAAATTCTTTCTGGAAGAATGTTGTAATTTTCATGCAGCAAAGAACACCCTGAGTTATACAGGCCAACCAACTCTCCTATCACCCCAGACTTAGGGACATGGGAGTGAAGGAGAGACAGAACTAAGTATGTAGCCAAGATCTAGGGAGACTCATGATTGGGATGAGGGTGGGACAGGGTAGAGAGACTCTATGTTGAAAGAAAACCTGGCTGTACTCCTTGGTCCAATCACTTTATCACCCTGGGTTTTGGCTTTCTTCTCAGTAAAACAGGGAGGAAGGTGATAGAAACTAGGTAATTTGTAACTGTTCTTAGAATTTTTGTATCTTCAAAATTACACAAGAGCAGAGAGTACTATTCTGACTCTGTAATTCCTGAGGCTGAATGCAGTGTAGGCACATACTTTGAAGGGGTGAAGCTGCCTCAGCAGTCTTATCACAGGGTTATTACGAGTGCCCAGCATGGAGAAGACAGGCACTGCTGTTCCCACGTGTTCTTTTTTCCCTTTATTAAGCACCAATGTGTGCCGGGCAGCGGGGATGAGGAGACAAACCCAGCCTTGCTTTCAAATAACTGAGCAGAAGAAAACAGATGATAACCCAGGGTAATCTGTGTTACGACAGACAGAGGGAGCATGGAGGCTGTGTTATAGGGACATGGAGGTATCTGATTCAGCTTGGGGATTCAGGAAAGGATTCCAGAAAGAGGAAGCAGCTAAATGGAAACTTTCAGAAAGAGAGAAGAATGCTTTACTCCTGCTATTACCTATTTGTTTACAAAGGGTATAACCCAGATGGCGGGCTCCATTCAGTAGCAGCTTGAGAACAGTGTCCCGGGTCCCAGAGTCCCCCCGGGAGAGCTGCAGTAGTACGTTGGCTGCATCCTCTAAGCCTTCCTCAGAACAAGAGTGGGATGTCAACACCTGAGAAAAAGAAGACAGGAGGAGTAAGCTCCAGCCTGAGAACAAAATCATTATCTACCCTGTTTATCCTTTCTCCCCAAGTCTTAGCAGGTCAGAAGAGCTTGGACTCACCTCTACAGAGAGCTGTAGCTGGTTTTCAGTGAGGCCAGAGGACACCATCTTAAAGTCTGTACTGCTGCTGCCCCCATCACCCACCTTCGCTGGAGATTTGCTGCCCTTAGTAGTGGCAGAAACTTTGAGAAAACAGACAGAACACTTTAAGCCTCTGTGAAACTCACAAGCCAGGGACTAAGTGACAAAACCAAGGAATCACTGAATTGCCCAGGGCTTCAAAATGGGAAAGTACTGAAAAGGAAAACCCACCCACCAAAGGCAAATCTAAATGACTTGGGATGCTAAAGGCTTTTTATTTTTTATTAGAGACAGGGTCTCGCTCTGTTGCCCAAGCTAGAATGCAGTGGTGCAATCAGGTCTCACCATAAACTCAAAGAGGACTCCTATGACTGTAACTTCTAAGCTGATCAAGAACCCCAGGCATTTCTTCCAACTATTCCCCCACCATTATGGCCCCCTCTATTCTTTAAAACCTACTTCTTCAGATAATTCTTACTAATTTGTAGCAGGGACAGATTTCCATTTATTTCCAGGGATGATCTGGTTACTCTGAATCACACTGTATCCTGCCTGCCCTTTAACTATTTCCCACGAGAACTGGCTCCCTCAACAAGACTGGAAAGGCTGGGAATTCCCTGAGGATGGAACTTTCTTTCCTCCTTTTGGTGCCTAGCCTAGGGAAGCCACATTCAGTGAATGCCTGCTGACCTTCAAAGGTGTGTGTGTATGAGAGGCAGGGGAGAGAGCAAGAGAGAGAGAAAGAGAGACAGGGATGGAGGGAGAGTGAGAGAACTGGGACAGATGAGGTTGAGAATGGACACATTCTGCTCTCACAAACACAAACCAAGCTCATTGCTATCACTGAGGGAGAACTATCTGGATGGAAAAGGGGGTGAAGTGGGTGCAACAGTATATACCCTATAGCTCCCAGTCTACATCCACACTTACTTGAAACAGTAGTGGTAGCAGTCGTGGGTGTAGTCACTGTGGTCGAAGCAGCTACGGCAATGGTGGAAATAGCCGTGGCAGCAACCAGGGCTGGAGCAGAAGTGACAGGGGTGGGTGCAGTAGGGGGTGTGGGCGTGGTGGAGGCGGCAGTGGTGGTCGTGGTAGATGTGGTTGAGGTGGCAGTAGTGGTGGAGGAAGCACCGCTGCCAGAATTAGCCTGTGCTTCTGACACCTTGTTTTCTGGGAGAGCAATTGAGATGAGAGAAAGGAGTCTGAGGAGTTTCTCAGTTAAGAGAGAGCTCCGGCGGATGACTGGGTGTGACAACATGTTCATGAGCTGCCCCAGTGGAGAGGCCTCAAGGCTGTATGGAGAGGTTTCCCCCTCACCGCCAGCGCTCACTGGCACTGACTTCACGGAGTTCTTGCCTTTCCGGCTGACATTCATGTTGTCCAGTTTTACCAATAAGTCCCAGAAGTCTGTGCAAATGCCACTGCTGGAGGACTGTGAGGAGCATGGGCTACAGGCCTTACTGCCCCTTTCCCGATCACTCTCACAGTTTGTTTCTTTGGTCCGCTGCTGTGTGAAGTGGCTGGGAAATACCTGCCGGGAAAAGGAGGACAGGCTTGGTCTAGGACGTCTTCACAGAGGATGAGCCTTCCTGATAGGGAAAAGACAACTGGTTCCCAGACTCTCCTTCAGACAATTTTGGTAAATATTGGGGGATATGTCATATAAGAGTTTTATCCAACAGATAGTAAAGCAGCCTAGAGAAATGAATGAGGGCTTTGTAGCAATACAGACTCACGAGCAAACTTTTCCTGAGTTTTAGTCTCTGCACTTATAAAATGGAGAGGATAACTACACTTCCTTGCAAAGTTGCTGGAGATTAAACGACATGATGTATTGCACAGTGCCTGGCTTAAGGCAGGCCTTTGATAGATGGCAGCAATGCTTATTATCGAAAGAACACTAAATTCTAGGTCCAGCTCCATCACTTTCTAATCATATGACAAAATGAATAAAATGTTCTGAATCCCAGGTTCTTCATCTGTAAAACAGGAATCATATAGCCCAGTTGTTTTGATGATTAAGACAATACATAAAAATGGAAAAGAATGAAAAAACCCCAGGAATATATAGGACAATCCCCCAGAAACAATACAGGGCTCAACACTTAAAATAAGAGCAAAAAGACACGCTAGCCTGCTTAGTGTTCAACTTTCACCCAGGCTCTTGCTGCCACCCTTCTTCCATCCCCAGGAGTTGGGTTCGAAACCCTCACCTTGGCCAGTTGAATGAGTGTGTCCAAAACGTGTCTGCAGACAACAGGAGCAGCTTGGGGGTGGATGTGGACGGTGGAGCCACCACTTGCATGCTTCTCTGTATGTTTACGCCCCCCTGAACGCTGGATCTGAAATATATTAGTCCTGCAGCCTAGGGCTGCATCCATGGATACTGAGAGCCAGGAAAGCTGGTTGGAGCTCTTCGACTCCATCTTGTGTAGCAGGTCCAGGGGACGGTTCTCATGGCTACTTGACCCACAGCTCTTGCTCGACTTTTTGCCCTTTTCCTCACTTGTAGTGAGTTTGGGTGTTTCAATGCATAGCTCACTCTCACTGCTGCGCTGCAAGATGGAGAGCAGACTGCGGATGACCCAGTGGCGGGTCTGGGCATGGTAGCAGAGATTTCTCAGTACTCGGTGTAGACGGCTAGTATTGAGCTTTGGCTCATCCACAAAAAGTAGGACCAGGAGACAAGAAAGGGCTTCGTGGTCCAGAAGGAGCCGTCCTCGGAGGCGGAGGAGAGTATCTACATTACTGCCAGAAGGCCTGGAAACAGAACATGGTTTTTGGGTAACACTTCAGTGGCTAGAGCTCTGGGATTAGGCATAAGAATGGGAGAGGGGAATGAGCTGGGTATCTCCAAGGAAGCTTGAGAAAGAAGGGTGTCCAGTCCAAGGGCTCTTCATAGTAACAGCTGCCCTCTTGGGTGTCTACTATGTACCATGCACTTTACAATGACTGTACATCATCCTTTCAGGGCTGCTGTACAGCTTAGAGAATCAACCCCCACCCCCACCAGCTTTATGATGAGATGGAGTCTCACTCTGTCACCCAGGCTGGAGTGCAGTGGCGCGGTATCGGCTCACTGCAACCTCCACCCGCCGGGGTTCAAGTGATTCTCGTGCCTCAGCCTCCCGAGTAGCTGGGATTACTAGTGTGCGCCACCACACCCGACTACTTATTGTATTTTTAGTAGAGATCAGGTTTGCCATGTTGCCTAGGCTGGTCTTGAACACCTGGACTCAAGTGATCCACCTGCCTCAGCCTCCCAAAGTGCTGGGATTATAGGTGTGAGCCACGACACCTGGCCGAGAACCACCCATTTTTGAGATGATAAACAAGACGCTCAAACAGGTTAAGTGACTTGCCCTACATCACACGGCGACTGAGAAGACAGCAGAGGTGTCATCCATAGACTGGTAAAATCTGACTGTACCTAAGTCTAGGAGACAATGCTAGTTTCTGCCTTCTCTAGACTACCAGGAGTTTGTGGCCTTATAGGAACCAATCACTCTTTTCACATTTTGCCATGTCAGGCCCACTCTGTTTTAGCCTGGCTAACTCACTCCTCTATACTTCCCTAGCCTATGTGTTATAAACTCAAGGCAGGTGTTAGTTGTTTTACTACTTGCATGGGAGACAAGTGGTGTTCCTTCTCGTTAAAACCATAGTTAGCACCTGCTGCCAGCCTGCTTTTGCGATTGTGGTCTTCAGTAGCAAGACTAACCAAAAGGTGTAGTTTTCTGAATGGGGAGTCCAAGGATCTGGCTCTCTCACTTATTCAAGGAAATGGCTTAGAGAGACCATCCTGCCTGCCTGTCAGGATTTTAGCTTCTCCACCTATAAAGCTAAGGGAGTTGGGCTAGTAGACTTGAGTGGTGATATAGTAAGGTAAAAATAGACAAAGGTACCTGTTATGGCTGCTGCCACCCCCCATCTGGAAGGTGCCACCTCTCTGCACAGCAAGGCGAGTATATTGGACCCCACGGTTGCCACTTAGGCGACTGGTGAAAGCTGGAAGGAAAAGAAAAAGAAAACTGAGATTGTGGAGAGGGTGTAAATTGGATACAGGTAATACAAAGGTAAGAAAATACAGCCTCATCTAGCTAAAGCTTTTGAGAGCCCTCCCACTTGCCTCCCTCTGTACCCGGGCTTCGGAGAATAGCAGAGAGTGCAGAGGTGCTACTGTGCCCAAACAGACGCTCATGCATGAGCTGTCGCTGCCGGGCTTCCTGCTCTCGTCTCAGGGCTTGAGCCTCAGCTGCAATGTCAGGTGGCATCACAGCTAACACGCTGTCCTCCATATCCTCTAGGACACTACGGCGCAGGTCTGAGGGCAGAGTCTGGATGAAGGTCACAGGGTCCATAGGGGTGTCTGAGCTGGCATTCTGTGCCAGTTCTCGTCGCTGCTGCTCAGCTCTCTGCTGTGCCAGTACCTATGGAGCAGAAGAAGTCAATGAGGGCATTTCTCCTGCCAGGCAGCCTGGCCCCACCACCTTCCCGCTCACATACTTCCTCCTGAATAGCTGGAGGCAGGGCAGCCAGAAACTCAGGGCTCACTTCAGTCACACCAGGATTCCCCACCACTGCAGGCGCTGAGCTATTTGTGGAGGGGGCAGTCCGGGTTGGTGGACGAATGCCTAGCTGGTTCTGTAGAACTTCCCGACGGATGTCATCAGGCAGGGCAGCCAGAAAAGAGGGGTCCACGCCTTCAGGGAGACTGATACCTAAGGGGAGATATAACATGTAAAGGGATTCATGCCTTATTAAATTTTTGAGATGGGGTCTTGGTCTGTTGCCCAGGCCGGAGTGTAGTGGTGCAACCCTTGACTCACTGCAGTGTTGAGCTCCTGGGCTCAAGTCTTCCTGCCTCAGCCTCTTGAGTAGCTGGGACTACAGGCATGCACCAAAATGCCTGGCTAATTTACATATATATTTTCGTAGAGACGGGGTCTCCCTGTGTTGCCCAGGCTGGTCTTAAACTCTTGGCTTCAAGTGATCCTCTGACCTCTGCTTCCCAAATTTTCAGGATTATAGGCATGAGCCACCGTGCCCAGCCTCTCACACCTCTATTGGTGCCTAATATGTACTTGGAGAAAATAAACCTATGTCACTGCTTGAGGGAAACCAGTGTGTATGTCTTCACTGCTTGCAAGACATGGGACACAGAGAAGGCCCACCCCACTTTCCCTGGGCTCAGAATAGCTTTTGTTATTTGCTAGACTGCATGCACTGTTACTTACCCTTTATAAATAACCTACCACGCAGATATCATCACCCCCTCGGTATCATTCATGATCACAGAAATTAAATAATGACCCTAGGTTGTAAAAGGTAGAAGTGGCAGAGTGGGGGAATTTGAGTGAGCCAAGACCAGTTTGACTCCTAAGGCTGGACCCATTTCATTATGCCACACCAGCACCCCCCTTATTGTCAGTCCTCCCACATACATGCCCTCCACCTGAATGGAACTGTTTGGCTGGTGGGCACTTCCATGCCAAGGGCCACTAGAAGCCAAAACAATCCCAGGATGACCTGGGCATACATGGAGCTCACCTGCAAGGGGATCTTCTTCTTCACTGCTTGTTGAAGGCAACGGCTCTTCTAGGATTCCTCGAGAATCTGCTCCAGAAATGGCCACGGCAGAATCTCTGGTGGAAGAGCTCTCAGAGGATGCAGGGGGGGAGCTGAGGGAAATCACGCTCAGGTTGTTGTATTATGTCTTCTCGTTTATAAAACAGTCCTACAATACCCCTTTCTCACAGAAACCAGGTTTATCTCCCAACATAACAAGCATGTCCATTAGTTGACAAGTATGAAATGTGCTTTGAAAGACCCTCCAATATATCCTACCCTTCTTTTGCCCACACATGCTTACCTGTCCTCAGGTGGCTGGGCAGATTCCCCTGACCCATCACTCCTGCCTTGCACTTCCGCCACAGCTGGTGGGGCATCCCCAGGAGTGGAGCTGCCTGCTCTGGGCTGCTCAGAACTGCCAGTTGCTGAAGCATCACCCACAGCCTCCTCTAGGGTACAGGAAGCCAGGCTGCTTGTATCCATAGGAGAGCCTTCCAGCTGACTGCTGACAGCCGTCAGTGCATCAGAATCCTCAGCTCTCTCTGGGGAAAGAGAGGCTAGAAAAAAGTCATAGGGAGAAGTTAGGCTTCTATCTGGAAAGGGGGCAAAATGACAGACAAGGTCTTTGATAGGGCTGCTTCCTTAGGGGCATTTCAGCTCAGACTTCTCACTTCTCCCTTGCTGTCTCCCTCTCAATCTCACTTTGAGTTTTTTAAGATTCAGCTCAAGCCCTTTCTATCAATTCTTGAACATTTACTGTGTTCCAGGCATGCCTGTGAAACATCTTCCCTAGGCAACCCAGGTAAGGGATTTTTTTTTTTTTTGGAGATGGGGTCTCGTTCTGTGGCCCAGCTGGAGTGCAGTGGCACAATCTTGCCTCACTGCAACCTCCGTCTCCCGGGTTGAAGCAATTCTCGGCGTCTCCCCAGTAGCTGGGATTACAGGCACCTGCTACCACGCCCGGCTAATTTTTTAAGTTTTTAGTAGAGATGGGGTTTCACCATCTTGGCCAGGCTGATCTTGAACTCCTGACCTCATGATCCACCTGCCTCGGCCTCCCAAAGTGCTTGGATTACAGGTGTTAGCCACCGTGCCCAGCCTGGGTAAGGGATTTTTTTCACTTTGATTGACTGCAGGCACCACTTGCACGTGTATATCCTGTGGTTCTCTAAAGAAACAAGGTTTCAGTAGGGCATGGTGGCTCATGCCTGTAATCCCAGCACTCTGTGAGGCTGAGGCGTGTTGATCACCTGAGGTCAGGAGTTCCAGATCAGCCTGGCCAACATGGCAAAACTTTGTCTCTACTAAAAATACAAAAATCAACTGGGCATGGTGGCGTGCACCTGTAGTCCCAGTTACTTGGGAGGCTGAGGCAGGACAATCACTTGAACTCGGGTGGCGGAGGTTGCAGTGAGCCAAGACCACACCACTGCACTCCAGCCTGGGTGACACAGCGAGACTCTTTCTCAAAAAATAAATAAATAAATAAAAATAAAGTAAAATAAAATAAAATAAACAAGGTTCCTTGAAAGAAAAAACTGACACCTTAAGGTCTCTCCAGAGAACTTCACAAGCAAGATGGTATAGAACAGGGATGGCAAGCAGGTATCAAATTACCCTGTTGAAATACTGCTGAGAAGACTTTTGAGGCCCCATTTCAAACCAGTGAGAAATAGTGTAATGAGATAAACAGTGTCTGCCAGGAGAATGGGAGAGCTCTAACTGTGGGGTGACATGCTTGCCATCCTGGAAACTGTGAAAGGAGAGTAAGTTTTAAAGTCAGACAGATCTGGATTTTAATTCCAGTTCAACCACTTATAGAGTGACTTGGGTTAATTATTTCATTTCTGAGTTTCAGTTTACTCATGTAAATAACACCATCGATTTTGGAGTCCCCCCTCCCAACCCATAGAGATGAGGTCTCACTATGTTGCCCAGGCTGGTCTCAAACTCCTGAGAGCTCAAATGATCCCCCCTGCCTCAGCCTCCCAAAGTGCTGGGATTATGAGCCACCATGCAAAGCTGGAGGGTTGTTTTTAAATAATAAGCCTGGGGTGATAGCCCAGGAAGAGTAATTGCCTCAATGAACTGTTGGTATCATCACCAATATCGTTAGACATTGAACTATCACCAGTTCAGGACCTCAATTTCACTTAAGAAAGTGAATGTGCAAGATGAGATCTTATTATTTGAGAAGTTGAGCTCCGACTTTTTCTCTCAAGCAAGAGAGCAAAGAGAAGCTACAAAGACATCCTTTCTTCCCTCTTGTTCCATCCTTCCCAAATGTTGAAATTCTACTCACTTATAGTGGGAGCTGGGGATAACTCCATCTGCGTTGTTTCTGCTTCCCCACTTGGCCTTGTGGGACCCAATTCCTCTGGCTCTACAGGCATCAATAGCTGTGTAGAGCTGCCCCCTTCTCCAGCTGGGGACTGCAGCTCCTGAGGAACCTCTCCCAAAGCTGGTGGGGTTGGGAGTGTTGGTTGCTGTTGTGAGGACTGCAGAGTGCCAAGGGTCTCCTTGGACTCAGATGTAGCTGCATCAGTTGAAGATGGGGTTGTTGGGTAGCTGTCAGGCATAGGCGTCCCATCTTTCTCGGAAAGAACAACAATAGTGGTT
Source organism: Macaca fascicularis (assembly GCF_037993035.2). Taxonomy (NCBI): domain Eukaryota; kingdom Metazoa; phylum Chordata; class Mammalia; order Primates; family Cercopithecidae; genus Macaca; species Macaca fascicularis. The sequence continues at coordinate 53,537,472 of NC_088395.1, forward strand.
AAGAGGCAATCAGCCAATGATAATGGAGGCCACCCCAATCAGCAAATGTGGCCTGACAAGTATCCCACCCAGCCAGTGATTACCCCCACAGTGAAAATGCTCCCCCCCAAAGATGTTCCCCCACAAAGGAACATCTCTGGTCTGGTATACTAAGGATGAAGGCTAAGGCACAGTGCTATCTCTGTCCCAAGAATGCAAGAACTGGAGCTCTGACTCTGTGGATCCTAAGAATAAAATCCTTTCTGTGCCCTCCAGGTGGAAGGGAGAAGATTTCAGGCCATATAGGGTGAGGCTAAATGTCTCTGTAGGTACACAGAAAATCTAACTACCAAAATCCGATTGATCCTCCCACTTCATCTGTTTGGAGCAAGAAATGGTGAGAATTTATTTCAAAACTCTTTTTGTTTTTTATTGGAGACAGGGTCTCACTGTTGCCCAGGCTGGAGTGTAGTGGCACAATCATGGCTCACTGCAGCCTTCACCTCCCGGGCTCAGGTGATCCTCCCACCTTAGTCTCCCAAGTAGCTGAGACTATAGGCATGTGCCACCACACCTGAATAATTTTTTGTATATTTAGTAGAGACAGGGTCTTGCCATGTTGCCCAGGCTGGTCTCAAACTCCTAAGCTCAAGCAATCCACCTGCCTCGGCCTCCCAAAGTGCTGGGATTACAGGCGTGAGCCACCGCGTCCAGCCTTCCAAAACCTTTTTTTTTTTTCTTCTGAGACAGAGTCTTGCTCTGTTGCCCAGGCTGGAGTGCAGTGGCGTGTTATCAGCTCACTGAAGCCTCCGCTTCCTGGATTCAAGCAATTCTCCTGCTTCAGCCTCCTGAGTAGCTGGGACTACAGGCGAGTGTCACCACGTCCGGCTAATTTTTGTATTTTGAGTAGAGGCGAGGTTTCACAGTGTTGGCCAGGCTGGTCTCAAACTCCTGACCTCAGGTGATCCATCCGCCTTGGCCTCCCAAAAGTGCTGGGATTACAGGCATGAACCACTGCGCCCAGCCCAAAATTCTTAAAGTATGCTTTCCATTCCCTTGTGCACGTTCCTGTTCTACTACTAAGAAAATGCACTCATTACACAGTTGAAGAAAAGCAAAATGTTTGAGTTCATGCCCAAAGATAAAATAATTAATTATATGCTCCAATTAATGAAAGACAAGTCACTTTATAATGACATCTGCCTCACCCTAAACACTATCTGTCCCCTTCCATGTCTCTTTTCTTCCAGTCCTAATTATCCAAGGATCATCTACAACTTTGTCTGATGGAGGCAACACTGCTAAGGCTAAGTGTGAATATGCCACACACCAGGGAAAGTAGTAAGTTGTATAGTTATCTTCTAATTGGGGCCTAATATCCCTACCCCACAACAATACAACTTACTACCTCACCCTGGCATGAGCACAATCCTCTAATAAGGGCAGCAGGCAAAAGGCCCTTTTATGTGGTGACAGACTCTTTTAAAGATCTTTTGCTAGATTAAGGGTACCAAGGTATCTACCCTACTTCACCGCTTTAAAAAATATTGTGCAGGCTTTAGTACAATGATTTTCCAAATCAAGTGCCAAAGGAGACAGGTGTAGGGAGGCAGAACAATGTTCTGAGGAAATATGGGTGGAGAAGACATATGATATCACATGACCCAATTGATAGAATCACAAAATGGCTACTGACCACTGTTATGAAGATCAGAGGGAATAGGGAGCATATGGCAGTCATACCACTAAGCCCACAGAGCTACCTTCCTGAATAGCACACTATCCAAGACAATGTTCCTAGACTTTTAGATTCCATGGACCAATAAAATTTAATTAAAAAAAGAACAAAAAGTAGAGACTAATGTAGGGGTTGCCAACTTTTAGTTCAGTCATGTAAGAAAAAAACATCCAATCAACATCGTTTAATAAAAATATTTTGATACCACAGAATTAGGAATATAATCTTTAAATACAAAAAGAGTCTTTTAAAGGGAATAAATTCAGCTTTATGAAAAAGGCATTACAGCTCCTTGATTTTGTTCGTTTCCACAGAGGACTGGCATTTGAGAACCACTGTCATCATTCTCATGAAGTGCCACACCATGGCGGTCATCAAAGGACCAGCCACTTCAAAGATGTACATGAACATGCTGTTTCAGAGGACAGAGTTGCAGTCAGGAAATAAACAAGACACACGATCTCATTACCCATGTCAGAATGAAGTAGATAATAACCAGAACAAGAACCTGAACAGAGCCAGTCGGAGAAGAAGTGTAGCACCGTGGGAAAGACAGTAGACTGTATAGTTATCTCCAAGATGGGGTATGACCCTAAAACTATACAATCTACTACCTCATCCCACAGAGCACCAGTGTCCATCTTCAGCCTATGTGGGCCAGCTACTCGGAACTATCAGGAGAAAGCAACCAATCAATTAGTAAGAAGGGAGAAAGGGAAGGAGAGTTACCTGAGAGATTCTGTTCAGTAGAGTCATTTGTCTTAGATGCAGTACACTGCAAAAGAAGGGATAGACCAATGTGGAACTTTGCAAGCACCTAAGATAGAGGTCAACTGTAATAGTCACCATCCTCCACCCAGACCATCTAGGAGTTCAGTGATCTAATGGAGAATGCTTTGGCCATGTGACCAAAGGAAGGTGAACATTTCACTGTGCAAATATATGTCCAATTTCTCTATACATACTCAGGTTCAAGAATGGTTTCAGGGTGAGGGGGAAATAAACATGGAAGGAAAGGATAATAAAAACCCCCTTAGGAATGGGCACGATCATGATCACTCTAGCAAGAATTTCTTGGTTTCATCTATGTATCTTTCCCTTCATGGGGCTTATTTTTTATTTTGTCCACTCTAGCCTTTTCAGTCATATGCTAGGTTCACTTATTTTCCATCCTATATCATGTTTGAAACAATGTAACTGTGTATTAGGTAAAAAGTTCTATATAGATACTTGTTACATCAAGCTTGTTATTTTAACTGAACACTTCACTACCCTTATTTTTAATCTACCTGATTCCCTAACTGCTGAGTAGGGTATACTGAAGTCTTTCACTCTCAAGTCTTATTTCTTTGTATTTCTATCAGATTCCCCCCTTTTATATCAAGTGATACACTGTAATGTATCATTCTATCCTCATTTACTCAGACATTTAAAAGACCTCTGTCTGAAGTCCCAGAAGTTTCAGAAAAAAATAGGTAACTTCCTTCTAAATCAAAATTAGTGATTTTATACATGTGAGCCCTAGAAAAAATGACATATGGTGACGGGGTTCAGAGTACAACATTTTCTCTGATCTGACACCCAGGCTGATCTTACTTAAATGATGGAATGGGGTCATCTTGGTAAGATTCCCCACACTGGCAGTCCACCAACAGAAACGGAAATGGGCAACCAAGAGCATGGACTTAGAGCATTCTCCTTGTCTCGATGCTGTCCTTGGCGGCAGAGACTACGCAGTGTGACTGTTAAGTGAGAAGCCATTCTGCCTCTGGCTCGTTTTTCTCAGTGAGACACTGGAGAAATCTCCCCTCTAGGTTTAAACTCTTTCCCCTACAAACCAGGTGAATGTATGGTGAATTTGAAATAAAAAATTTTCCAGGTTCAACGCGAACGTTCTAGGATTCTTCAGTGATTCTTGGTGCTATGTGTATGCCAAAACCACATTACGGCAGACACAGTCAAAGATGAATCCTCCCAGCCCTTGGGAATCACCTGTGCACTCTGATCCCTGTTCTCCTTATCTTCTTTGCCTTTATCAGTTATCTTTGTTTCTTCCTCAGCCAGTTGTTTCCTGCGCTTCTCGCGCCTTTCTTCCAGCTCCTCATCCCTCAGGAATTCCAGGTGATTGACAATGGACACTTTAACCACTGTTCCAAAGAGGCAAAAATCAAAGGCTGCTCTGGTGGGGTCAGGGAGGAAGCCAAGAGCCAGAGCTTGTAGCCACAGAGAGCCAGGGAAACAACTCTCCACATGCTTGTCTTAGCCCTAGAAGGCTCACTGCTGCCCTGATAACCAAGCTGCCACGCACCTGAAACACAGTCGTGCATGCTCTCAGCATCGAGAACTTTGCATTCTTCTGTCCAGCGGGTCAGGGCTGTGGGGATGCTGGACAGGGTTCCTGTAGGGAGAACAAAGGGGAATGAGATTCTTGGCCTTGTCAAGCATTAACTGATCCACCGATTCAAAAATTGTAGTATTTCCCTAAAAGGATCCAAGGTCTATCACAATGTTTAGCACATAACAAGTACCTAGAGACAATAAAGTTTTTGTTGCCCATGGCTAAGTCACTGAGTGGTTCTGGCTCCTATAAAATGGGGGTTTTCGATAAGGCAGACACTGTCTTGCTTTTCCTCAACAGGGAAAAAGTAGAATCTGACAAATTCTACCCTCCCTTTCACCACACAAACTTGCCTGCTTGGCTGGTAGCTGTGCTCTGATCATGGAAAAAGTCATCCAGCAGCTCATCATCAGAACGGGCGATGATGTGGACGTCATCGTTGCCTACCAGGAGGCGGGCCCGACCCCGGCTTTGTAGGGGAAGGCTGCTGCTCAGCTGAAGGATGTCAGCAGCAGCTGAGGGACCAAGCAACCTGTAGGGTAATGGTGGGTACCATGATCACTGTTAAGTCCAGAGGTGCCCTGCAATCTGTTACTGTGAGATCCTCTTCACGCATCCTCTATTAAATGCAGAACATTATAAACCTTACGATGTGCACACAAGTCTAAGTTGTTTTTCTGAATACCACCCTGGTTTTGTACTTAAGTTGTATATTATTCCATAGTTTCTGGCACCAAGTGGGTGTCAATAAGCTCCCACGTGCCAGGCACTGCATCAGGTCACATTGCCTCCACTACACCCTCTCTGTTGTCTGTACACCAACCATTACAACACTTACATGCCTTTCTTTTACTTCTTAAGATTGTTTGTTTCACTACACTCTAAGCCGGAGGGCAGGGCTCTTGTCCCGTCTCTATCTAAAGTGTTAAGTGCTTGGCAGGAGACACTTAATAATTGCTAAATATATGCACAGAACTATTGACATAATTTGGTATTCCCCAAAAGGCTGCACTCCCCAAAAGGTTGCACATGTAATCCACAAAGAAATGGAACAAATATTTTATTTGTGTGTGTGACAAGAACATTAAGTGATGGATTATTTCCCCCAAGGTTAAGACAACGCTGAAGCACAGCGAAAATTCTTACAAGAGCTCCGATGAATCCAACAGATCTCTGTAACTCACCTCTGGAGTATAAGAGGAGGGTTGGGCTGGCGATTCCCAGGGTAGTGAACATGAATGGTGTGGCCAGTATTGGCTGTCAGCTGCCTTAGGGTCCTCTGACTGCGCCCGATGCCCTGGGTGAGACGAGTTGTTGAAGAGCCACTGCCCAGTGTCAGAGAACTGTGGTCTGCATGGCGCACCATCAGTGGATGGGTGGTAGGGATATTTCCTGGGGATGGGGGGATGTCTGCTGCAAGGACAATATGTAAAAGGGTCAGTGTCAAAAAGAAATTTCTTCCATGTTTGTTCAAGCAGAATCATGTCTCCTGGGCCTTACTTCCTCACACGGAAACCTGAGCTTTGTCCTTTCTCCCTCATTCCCACAACTCATCTACAATCACTGACACTACCATAGCTTATGCCATCATCTCTCACTTAGATACTGCAACAGCCTCCTAAATAGTACCTTCTCCCAATCCATTTTCCACACTACAGTCACAGTGATGCTTCTAGGCCCCTCAGATACATGCTGCTCCCTCCACCTTGAAGACTCCTCTCCCGCTTCTTTACCTGCTCTTCTGTTCTTGGCCTAAGATGTCACTTTCTCTGTAAAGCCTGACTTCTACAGATTGGGTTAGATAACTCTTTACCTCTGTGCTCTCTTACCATACTGCAATGTAATGCCTGCTTAGCTATAATTCCTAACAGACCACTCCTATGAGGAACGAGGACTGTTTTCTTCTTTACTGCTGTATCCCTAGTACCTAGGATACAGTAGGCACTCCTCAAATATTGTTCAATTTGCTGAATGGACAGAGGCTCAACTCTAAGGGAAACTGATGAAAATCACAAAAATGCAAAGAGAATCACAGACGTTATCTTGAAAGTTATCTAATCCAACCCATTTTTTTTCTCAAACTTTTCATTTACAGGTGACAAACTGAGGCTCAAAGAGGTAAGAGATTAATTGGCCAAGATAACAGACCAGAATAGTTCAGTGTTTTCTGCTACATCATGCTTGTGATTTAAGTTGTCAAGACCTGCCCTATCAAGACAGCTTGATTCTAAGAACTTGATTCTAACTTGACGCTAAAAGGGAACTTTGACGCTGATGGGGGAGGAAGAGATTCACTCGTTCTCCCGAAAAGATGCATCCTGGATGAATAGAGTGAGTATGTTCAAATCTGCTCCCTAATGCCAAGCTCAAAGGTGACCATTCAAATCCTCAAGATCTTGTGTTATGGACATAAGGATTATTGATTGCCCTGCCACTGTGGTGTGCACATGGGTGCCTGATGCAGTCAGCCTTGGTCTCATTTTTTTTTTAAATCAAGCAAATCATCAAGTTGTCCAGGCTCTAAAATGGCTGCCTATTTACTGAGGTGAAGGGAACAAAAGCAGCCTCTCACTATTCCTTCTCCTAAGTATACACTAATGAGACAGATGGATTCAGATATCCCTTGCCCCAGGAAGTCAGCATAGGAAAAGAAGTGCTGTCTGTATCAGATCGGTTTGGTCCACTGCTTGGCTTACCCTAGAGAAGGGTATAAGAATCAAGAGAGAAAACCCAGCTGAGCCCCTGTATCTTACTAGCACTGGAGAACATGTTGTCAAACTCAATGATGAGATCATCCTCCCGGTCAAAGCGCTCAAATCGGACCAAGGGAGAAGCGTTCATATCAGGATAATCCTCATCCAATTCCATCTCAGAGCCATCGTCGTCATCGTCTTCATCTCCCTCTTCACCTTCATCATCCTCCTTAAGGGAAAATAGGAGATGGAGAATTGCTGGAGGTAAGGGTTTTCTGAAGCCTGGTGCCATGGCCACATGTGCACATGAGGGAGGGAGACGTTGAGGCTAGCAACCCAGACTGTTGGTTTTCTGCAGCTCTATGTTCCCATGGAAGAGGTCATCTGAACCAACCCAAACGCAGTCCCCCCTCACCTGATCATCTTCCTCATCTTCCTCCTCCTCCTCCTCTTCATCCTGACTATCATCCTCATCCTCGTTACTGCCACTGCTGTCCTCTTCCTGAGTGTGCTCCTCCTCATCCTCAGGGTCCAGGATATTCATGGAATCTAAAACAAAGGGAGCACATTGGAGGACTAAACTGAGTAGCTAGAAAACAGGCTACTGTGCAGGCCAGCAGGCTGAGTGGGAAGGTGATGGGATATCTGACTCTATGAGAGGAAGAACCAGATCTGGGGTGATGTACAGACTTACTGAGCCAGACCCGATTTCCTGAGAGTGCCAATCAATGCATCAACACACTGAGCAGGGTGGCTGAATGTGGAGGCTGGCTAGAGGGTGGTGCTTGAGGAGCCATGGTCTAGGACTTGGCCAAGTCTGCTGGTGCCCCCTTGCCTTTTCAGCCCTACTTTGCTACTGACTATATCCTGTTGGCAAGAGGGAACCTGCAGCGATGATAGCAGGCGGGTGAGAAGAAAGCGAACCAAGTAAGAAGTGACAAACTTTGGGCAAGCAGTAGTAACATGTTATTTGAAAAACTGGCTGAGGATAAAGTGGATGGTGTATGTCAGCGCATGCAGACAGATGCTTCCTTATTCTGCACATGTGGGCAGCTGCCTCCAGGAAAACCCTAGTGTAGTGTCTGTCAGACGTGCAGGGCAAGAAGGGAGGCCTTTCTGGCCTCGGCACTCTCACCTTCTCGGTTGGCCTGCAAGGTGGAAGCTTGGCTGAGGTTGGAAGGAGCTTCATCCATCAGCACGTCCTCTTGTGATTCATCCTCTCCACTTCTGCTCACTGAAGGTTACAGAGCAGAGCCTTCACTGAACAACAGAGGACTTCCCTTTCCAGACTGGGTGCGTCTAAAGTAGCTATGTACACCTAGCAGATATCCATTTTTTTTGGATGAGGGAGAAGACCTGGATTGTCTGCTGTCAGATAGCTAGGTGAGCTTGGCCAGTCACTTTACCTGTCAGAGTCTCAGTTTCCTCATCTGTAAAACGGGATGATTACATCTGCCCTGCCAATCCCACTAATTGTGAAACCACAGAGGATACTGGGTGTGAAAAAGCTTTGTAACACTTAAGAATACATGTCTACTTCCATTTATCCTTTGATTTCCTCGATCAACAAAGTAAAAACAAGTAACACATACACCCTCAGAGCCAGGTGACAGTAGGGTACCTTTGCCATTTTCCCTCTGAGATTTATAAAGGGCCACCCTCAGGGAATGATCATTCTTTTTACACTACTGAGACTCAGGGGCAGAAAGCCCCTGGACTTCATTGAAGAACTGAAAGGAAGCGCTTTCTCACCCTACAGCCTCCTCTAGGCCTCCATGAATAAACACTCTTTTGATGTGCTTGATGTAACATCTGTATCAATGGCCACTCCCACCACCTCCCCCACATAGGCAACACTTCAGACTGCCACAGGCCTGTAGATGTCTTGTGAATTTCTCATCTGTAAGACCGTCAACATCAAGACAAGCAGCGATCTAGGTTGGCTATGAGCCCTTAGGCAGAGCTGAGCAAGCAGATGATGAGAAAAAGGGTCCTCCCAAGAGAGACTGAGGCAAAGGAAGAGGCTATACTCAGTTCTGGGGCTCTCACCTATAATTGTACTGTTCCCAGATCCGCCATCCCTCTCAAGCAACTCATCTATCAGGTCCTCCAGCTCATTCTCAACCTGGAGAGAAATAGAACATATATATGGATGCACACAAGTCTATCATTGTGCTAGCACTGAAACCCTAAAAAAGGCCAGCAAAGGAGCATACATTTCTAGGATAACATGTGACAGAGGATGTTACATGAAACCACACATTCGGTGCTAATTAGCACAGAAACTACCACGTGCTGCCAATCCACAATCAGACTGTCCTTCAAATGGGTCCATCCCAGTTATCTGATACTGGGTTGTCTTTATACTGTCCAGGAAGACATAATAGATCTCTTTAAAGCCAGCAGCTTAGGACCACAGGCCCAATTTCTTACCCAATGCTACCAGCTCCAGAAAGTACAATGCTTTCCTTTAGGGTCTTTAGAAGACTGCTGTTTTAATGCTCCAGCAAGAGCTGGTGCTATAGGTAGAAGGTGGTGTTAAGGAGCTTCCATTAATAACCAGAGCCAAAGTAAATCAAAGACCCTGGGCCCAACGGTCTCAGGCCAGCTTTCTACTTCAACATTTCACCTGTGCCTGTTTTCTGGTTGGGATCTTCATCATTTCATAGTACATGGCATCCTGACCCTGCCCCCACCCCTCTTTTAATACAATACAAACACATTTACTGAGCATCTACTAAGCATATCACCACCCATGCTCCTCTGCAAAGCAGCCAGCATTGAGGCAAGGATCTAAAGTACTCACCCACCCACACCACCTGGCAAGGGTTTGATTCAGCGCCGCAACAGGGAAATGCTGGGTGATCTGCCTCCCTACCTGCATCTCTTGTGAACTGAGCACCTCAGGCTGCCCAGCAATCACCACTGAGTCGGTTTCAGCCTCCCCATCCATGATATCCCCATCTGCCACCTCTGTCTGAGTGACATCATGATCCTCCTCCTGCACTTCTGCTTCCCCAGGCTCGCCTGAAACAATCAACCAACCAGCAAAATAATCAAAGAGTGCCTATGTGCTGGGCACCACGAGGCAAGCGCAAAGACAATAAGGTCCCTTCCTTGGGCAAGTTTACAAGTTCTCAAAGAATAAACGAATGGGTGACAAAGGAAAAGACAAGGCTACGTGTGAGGATAGCCAAACAAGGCTGCATTTTGAAGGAATTCTTTGTGGGGCAGATTCCCACGCCACTATGACAGATCTCTGGAAGGCCAGCAAGTTCCCAGGGAAACACCACCAAGCCAGAACAGTTTTGTGATCCCAGGCCCATAAAACAACTACTCCCACCCCTCCAGCTCTCCAGTCCATTGGCTCTGATTCCCTACCTGGGTCCTGCTGGTTGCTATTGGAATCTTGAGAGGCTCCTTGGGCATCCTGCTCAGACTTGTTCTTGCTAGAAGCACTCTTACTGCCAAAAAGGCTACTGGGCTGGTTCACAATCCGGGAAAGTGTTTCCAAAGGCTTCAGAGCAGCATTGACTGTGTTGGCCATGTTGGGACTGAGATAAGGGAAGGTAAAGAGATGGACTGAGCACAGAAATACTAGGTATCTATCTTCTAAGTGACACTAAGCTTCTTACAATGGAATCGACTAAGAGAAAAGGGGCATAAGGTCATACAGCTAACATTCTACTTTTGTTTAGAAAAAAAAAAAAATCTGACTTAAATGTCTTTAAGGGACCCAACCTAAAAGCAAGAGTTAAATCAATGCCATATTTCATGGGGCCATGGAAAGGACATAAGTAAAAAATTCTTGACTGGAAGTCAGAATGTATTCTGGATGACCACATGCAAGCAAGGCACTTCTCAGACGTACTCAGGATTTTTTCTTTTTTTTTTTTTTTTTTTTTAAACTATCAGCATTTAGTCCCCAAACCCTAGGAGCTCAAAGGAAGGAACATGATAAAAGTTCTTTCCTTCCTTTATTTTGGAGACAGGGTCTCGCTGTGTCACCCAGGCTGGAGTGCAGTGGCATGATCTCGGCTCACTGCAACCTCCACCTCCCAGGCTCAAGTGATCCTCCCACCTCAGGTTCCCAAGTTGCTGGACTACGGGCGTGAGCCACCATGACCATCTAATTTTTCTACTTTTTTGTAGAGATGGGGTTTCGCCATGTTGCTCATGCTGGTCTCGAACTCATGAGCTCAGGCAACCTGCCCTCCTCGCCCAGCTGGTAACAGTTTGAAGTTCTGTGAATTTGAAATTACACTCTGTAGGGCTTCCTAGAGTTAAATAAAAGTACAACGGGCTGCAGTTGAAGGTGTGGTGTGATTTCTAAGTGTAATAAGGTGTGTGAGACCAACTAGGTGCCCACTAAAACAAGAGCAGCTCTGCTTTTATCTGCTTTATGTGTGCATCTATGTGTGAGCCTATGTATGTATATATGTGTGTGTGTGTGTGTGTGTGTGTGTATACCCACTAGTACCAAGATAGCAGTCTCTGATACCATATCACACTAAAAGTAACCAAGACTCATCAGAACAAGTGATCCCAGGAATAGGGCAAGGAAGGTATATTGTGACAAAAAGCTTTCAAAAATTAATGGGACAGCTGGGTGTGATGGCTCACACCTGTAATCCCAGCACTGTGGGAGGCTGAGATGGGAGGATTGCTTGAGCCTAGCCTGAGCAACATAGTGACACCGTTTCTATTAAGAGGAAAAACAACAACAAAAATGGGGAGAAAAAATTAATGGGATCATTACCACAGGCCCAGTGAGTATCAAAAAGAATAATGATAGTAATGGAATTATTCATTGCAAAGTGGAAATCTAACAGAAACCACCCTCCCACCTTAGCCTCCCAAGTAGCTGGGACTACAGGCATACACGCCCATTATTGTATTTTTTGCAGAGACAGGGTCCCACTATGTTGCCCAGGTTAGCCTCGAACTCCTAGGTTCAAGTGTCCAACAGCCTCAGCTGTGATCAAATTAGGCATCACAAGTAATGGGACCAAGTAGTATTTACCTGTCTCCTGAAGTGATGTGAGAAGGGCAAATATAACCCATGTAGTATTTTTGCCAAAAGTGTTTAACCTGACCCTAACCATTAAGGGAGCAATTACACCAATGTAGACTGTGAGATGTTCTATAAGACATCAAGCCTGGATTCATCAAAACAGGAAAATGTCATAAAAAAGAAAAATGTGGGCCGGGCGCGGTGGCTCAAGCCTGTAATCCTAGCACTTTGGGAGGCCGAGACGGGCGGATCACGAGGTCAGGAGATCGAGACCATCCTGGCTAACACGGTGAAACCCCGTCTCTACTAAAAATACAAAAAATTAGCCGGGCGAGGTGGCGGGCGCCTGTAGTCCCAGCTACTCGGGAGGCTGAGGCAGGAGAATGGCGTAAACCCGGGAGGCGGAGCTTGCAGTGAGCTGAGATCCGGCCACTGCACTCCAGCCCGGGCGACAGAGCGAGACTCCGTCTCAACATAAAAAAAAAAAAAAAAAAAAAAAAAAAAGAAAAATGTGACAACCAAATGCAACATGTGATAACTCACTGAAGCCTGGATCAAAACACTCTCCCCCAGAGTACAAAGACATAATTGAAATAACTGGAAGTATGTCAATATAAAATTATATAAATTTAGTATTATTATATTATTGGTAAATTTCTTGGATATGACAATGGAACTGTAGCCATACAAGGAAATGTCTGTTCTTAGGAGACAGATGATCAAGTACTCAGAGGTAAAGATTTATACTGTTTGCAACTAATTTCAAATGATTCAGCTCCTGAAAGGACAGAAAGGGAAGAAATAAAGCAAAATGTTCAGCAGTGGTTAATCTAGGTAGACATACGGTGTTCATTACAGTACTGTGAGTTTGAGATTTATAAATGTTTCAAAAAATTGATATGTTTGTAGCAAAACGACAATTTAGTCATCTTGAAGGGGTCATATGGGTCAAAGGTATAATAATTTGAGCATGAAAAAGTGACTGCAATGATCCAAGTAAATTCAATCACCAGTTTAAAAAGAAAACAAAACAAAAAACAATGAAAAGTTGAGTCCATAATAGACTTAAAAAACAGAAAGCCAGAAAAAAACCTACATTTGAATCTCAAATGTAAATAGAAAAAAATTAAGAAATTAAGTTTTTATACTGCCTAATAGAACTTGTATTTTAGCACAACCAGACATTCCCTTTGGGGCTAACACAGAAAAATGCCAGTTAATAATGTATTCGAAATGAGAAATTAGAAAGCTGTTATTCATAAGCCTCAAATAATTGACCCAGGCAAGAATTATCAACTGATGTTAAGGCTATTATTTAGGTATATGATTGACAGTGCAGACATCTGTAAAGTGCCAAAATAACAACAGAGATGACTTTCTATTAAGAATAAAAAGTGCAATTACCATGGGAGATGTGTCTCCCACAATACAATATGAGCTATACATTACCTAGGCTACACATTTCAGCCCAAAATGTTTAAACTGCTTCAATAAGCCTCTAAAGCCTCTAGATCTAACTAGAAGTTTACAGAAAATAACAGGAAGTAAAGGATCAAGTTAAACTACACTGCAAGGAAGCAACTGCACCAAATTTAGAAGGCAAAAACATGGTCGCTTCAACAAGCTAGAATCATGAAAAACAAAAACAAAATAAAGATCGAAATAATTAAAAAAAAAAATTTGTATTAGAATAAGAGAGATTCAGAAGACATAGCCAGATGTAAAACAAGTCCTTAATTGGATTCTGGTTTGGAGAAAAATGCTTAATTATGGATTTGGGCATCAGGTAGGATGAAATTTATTTTCATAGCAAGGAAGTGATCGGTAACTGAAAATAAAAACGAAAATGCCCCAAATTTCCCCCAACACAATAGCATGTATCATATAATATCATTTTAGTAAAAAATACATTATTTATGCATGCAAAGAAAAACACTGAATAATAAACCAATAAGGTCATTATGGTATCTGGGTGGTAGGAATACTTCTTATTTTTACTCATCTGTTATTTCTTATAATATACATATAATCTAATAAGTGGTTATTTTTAATTAAAATGGGGGAAACTTGAAAAAAAAAGTCACTAATAGTTCAACTCTTGAGTTTATAGCAAGTAAGAATCAAGGCTTTAAGAAAGACAAGTGCTAAAAGCCACAATAAGAAAGACTCGGGTCTCCCACTTGTACCCAAAGTTTTCGCACCACACCAGCTACCTCCACATCCTTCACATAGTGAGGCTGAAGAGAAGGAAAGCCTGGGGCTGGGGCATGATTTTACCTGGACAAATCTAAGCTGTGAGGTACTCTAGCCAGGTCATTAACCAGTCCCTTCTTCAGGAAGAGCCGAATGATGTTGTTCATGCCATTGTGCTGGGTCTTCGCTGTGGCACTGCTGTAGAAGCTGGAGGTGGAGGGGCAGGACTCCATGATAGTACTGATGATACACATTACTGCCTGAAGCCTGGGAGAGAAGTTTGACATCTCTATCATATGAATATAGCCATTTCTCAGGCCAAGTCTTTACAAAATAGCCTCAGATAACCCTCCTGTAACTTCTGTGCTTCCTTCTGGAAATAACATCTAAACAAACAGGTGAAAACACACTCCCTAGGTGATAGCATTCATTTTCTCTTTTTTAGACAGGGTCTCACTCTGTAGCCCAGGGTGGAGTACAGTGGTGAAATCTTGGCTCACTGCAACCTCCGACTCCTGGGCTGAAGTGACACTTCCACCTCAGCCTCCCAAGTAGCTGGGACTACGGGCAGGTGCCACTATGCCCAGGTAATTTTTTGTAGAGATGGGGTTTCGCCATGTTGCCCAGGCTGGTCTTCAACTCCTACTCCTGGGCTCAAGCAATCCACCAGCCTTGGCCTCCCAAAGTGCTGGGATTACAGACGTGAGCCACTGCGCTCAGCCCCCATTTTAAATAAAATTTAAAATATAAGATCAAATAACCTGCTCAACTTCCTTGAAGACCCTAAAAATACACTTAACATTTCCCTTTGTTTTCTCAATGTTTACCCACTTACTCTAATGGTAATCAGTGCTCTGGGTATTTTCAAGCACCAGAACTATTTGAGCGGACCAGAGTGTATGATGCCAGTATGACAAGAAGTTTTGTTCAAATGCAAAACCACCCATGGACTAAGAAAAGAGTAAGGGGATGTTCTTGGCTATTAGCCCTGGATCAGGTACGAATCTTACCTGGCATGCTTCTCTGTACTCTCAGCCATAGCCAGTGCCCGTCCCAGGGCTGCTTTTACTTCATTCACTAGGGCCACCTGGGCATCTGTGCCACTCCCTGCTGCAGCCAGGCTTGCGAGGAACAGGCGGGCCAGGGCAGGGGTGTCCTTGTCTTCTGCATTCTGGGTATGTGGGAGCAGGTGGTCCAGGACAAAAGCTAGCACACTGCAGTCCTGAAAAGTCATGAATCATGACATTTACTTAAAAGCACAATTATGCCATATCATTTGCACAGGACCAAAGATACACACACACATAGTATTTCCTTAAGTCACCCAATGAGTGATTATGATGTCCACTTTATAGATGAAGAAGCCAAGGCTCAAAGATACAAGCAAGTAAGGAGCAAATCCGGATTTCAGAAAACTTCCAAACGCCACCCATTTCCCACTACACAGCTTATACACTGTTATGTAGATGTCATGTATTTTTAAAACCATTTTTAAAAAACTTTATTTTTATTAAAATGTTTTTAAGGAGATGAGGTCTCACTAGATTGCCCAGGCCAGAGTACAGTGGCTATTCATAGGCATGATCATCTCACACCACAGCCTCAAACTCCTGGGCGTTTGTTCTCACACCTCAGCCTCCCAAGTAGCTGAGACTACAGGTATGTGCTATTGCACCTATCTTAAAATATTTTTACATGTGTTATTTAATAGAACTACTTACAGCAAATCTATAAATAGGTAAGTATTTTCTCATCTGATAAGCAGTAATCTGAAGCCTCCTAAAAAAGTGGCTTGCACAAACGAATTTAGTCAAAGGCTAAGGATTCAAACCTTGATTCCTAATTAAGTGGTATAAACCCTTCAGTGTTCAATTAAATTGAAATTATTTACTGACACAATGTGCCCAGGACCCTGTGCTACAACAGAAGCTGGTAAGAGCTGAGCAAGAGACAGCAAAGTCACAGAAACTAATATGCAAAAATATTTAATGCAAGGTTATTTAAAATAACGAAAAAGGCTCAATAGAGGACGGAAATTAAGTCAGACTCTTCTTTTTTCTCTAACTATAATTCCTGCCTAGACAATTCCATATCTTAGAAACAAATTCTGTTGTCATTCAAGCAAATTTTGGATGAAAATACACTGAATATTTTGGAACTAGATAGGTGACAGTTGCACAACACTGTGAATGTACTAAATGCCACTCAACAGTACACTTTAAAATGTTTGATTTGTAACTTTTACCTCAATAAAGAAAATGCATTGAATAATTCAAGTCTGGGAAACTGAATAAAGTGACCTTGTTAAAACAAAACAATTAGAAATAACCATTAATTTCCCAGTGGTGAATACATACAAAGTTAAAACTGTTTTCTGAATAACCACATAGAAAGGACTTAACTTTAGAATCACAGCCCTAGCTTCCAATTTTAGCTCTGCTACTCTGTAGTATGGTCCCAGGCAAGTTACTCTCCTCTATTAAAGAGATCAGTATCAACAACCTTGCAGTGTGGAGGTGAGGATTAACAAAGTATTTATAAAGCACTTACCAGTACCCAGTACTGGTAGGTCACTGGACACATATTAGGCAGATACTTAATAAATTTGTAATTAAATGTCTTAATCCACAAGTAATACTATTATACATTATGAATACAACTGGCATAAATGAGTTAAAGCTTTGGAATAAAGCCTGGCTAGGTGTGATGGCTCATGCCTGTAATCCTAGCACTTTGGGAGGCTGAGGCAGGAGGATGACTTGAGGCCAGAAGTTTGAGACCAGCCCGTGCAATATAGCAAGATCTCAAAAAATAAAATTAGCTGGGCATGGTAGCATGTACCTATAGGTCCCAGCTACTTGAGAGGCTAAGGTGGGAGGATCACTTGAGCCTAGGAGTTCAACGTTGCAGTGAGCTATGATTGTGCATTCTAGCCTGGGAGACAAAGTGAGACTCTCTTTAAAAAAGGAAGCCTGGCCGGGCGCGGTGTCTCACGCCCGTAATCCCAGCACTTTGGGAGGCAGAGGCGGGCGGATCATGAGGTCAGGAGATCGAGACCACCCTGGCTAACACAGTGAAACCCCGTCTCAACTAAAAATACAAAAAATTAGCCGGGTGCAGTGGTGCGCACCTGTAGTCCCAGCTACTTGGGAGGCTGAGGCAGGAGAATGGCGTGAACCCGGGAGGCGGAGCTTGCAGTGAGCCAAGATCACCCCACTGCAGTCCAGCCTGAGCAACAGAGCGAGACTCTGTCTCAAAAAAAAAAAAAAAAAAAAAAAAAGAAGCCTATTTATGTATTTATAGGACTTATGTCCAGAATACATTAAAAAACTCAATAAGAAAATAGAATAAAAGAGTTGAACAGACATTTCCCAAAAGAGAATAAACAAATGGCCAATAAAGACATGAAAAAAATGGTCAACAGGGAAATGCAAATTTTAACTATAATACAATACCACTACAAACCCACTAAAATTGGTAAAATGAAAAAACACCAACTGTTGATCTCCCATATGCTGCTGGTAATAATATAAACTGACCTGGCAACTCCGGAAAACTTTTGGCATTAGCAGAACAACTATCATACTCTAGAGCTCAGCAATTCTTACTCTTAAGCATATACTACACAACAGAAATTGGGTAGTTCACCAACAGACATATTCATAAGAATGCTCATAGCAGCACTATTTGTGATAGCTCCAAAGGGAAAATTACCTAAATATTTATTAGCAGTAGAATGGGTAAAAGATGTATTTGTTTTGGTACATGGTGCATTTCACAGTGGAATTTTATACAGATGAAAATAAACTTCACCTGCACGCAAAATGAATCTTGCGAGTATGTTAAGCAAAAGAATCCAGGCAAAAAAAAAAAAAAAAAAAAAAGAGTACATTCTATGCGATTCCATTTATATGAACTACAAAACCAAGTTATGGCACTAGAACTCAAGATAATGGTTGAGTGAAGGTGAAATGGTTGGGAGGAAATGCACTAAAGAACAAGGAGGGCAGCTTCTGGGGAGCTTATAATGCTTTATTTAACTTGGCCAGTGGTTACCTAGGAAAAATAGACTATTTTAAAGATTTGTGTATTTTTCTATGTATATTAAACTTGGATTAAAGTAAGAATAGCTTTAAAAATGGCAGTTGCTTTCAAAGACTGC
Source organism: Macaca fascicularis (assembly GCF_037993035.2). Taxonomy (NCBI): domain Eukaryota; kingdom Metazoa; phylum Chordata; class Mammalia; order Primates; family Cercopithecidae; genus Macaca; species Macaca fascicularis. The sequence goes on from NC_088395.1 coordinate 53,555,589, forward strand.
AACACTAGTGCCCCTACTCACTCTCAGACCCTTTTGCCACTTACTAACTATAAAATTACAATGTGATCCACAAAACAAGACACCCTTATGGGAAAAAATATCTGGGCACCCATTTTACATATGTGGGAACATGATATAGTTTCTCAAAGTGGCCCACTCAACTTAAAAAAATCTAACCTGAGGATAATCCCGCATCAGGACACTTCATTCTTTTCCACAGCTCTACTAATGAACATTTAGGCTTTTCCTATATTTTTATTACCAATACTGCTACCACATCTGGTGTCTTTGCACATGTGTGAGTACATCTGGAAGATAAACACCTACATTCTTATTTATAAGGTTTATTCAACTGTCCTTTAGACACTTTTACTTAGATGCCCCACAGATAACTCTCAAAACTCCACATTTTCTCTTCAAACCTTCCCCTCCCCTTCTATTTTCTTGTTAGATGCCAACCCATAAAAGCAATAAAAAAAACCCCACAAATCAAGAAACATCCTTGAGTTTTTCCTTCTTCATCTTCCAAACCCATTTCTTGTCAATTTGTACCTTAAAAATGTTTCTTCAACTCACTCATTTTCCTCCAACTTCACCAAGATCATATACATTACTAGATTACTCAATCAGATTCCTAACTGGTCTCTCTGACTGCAGTCTTCCCTCTTCAATCTCCACAATGCAGAACAAGGGACTTTCAATAGAACAAATCTCATTAACTCTCTCAGTGAACCTGATGAAAAAAGGCCTAGCTCTTTGAAGTTTCTTTTGCCACAGAGTTTCACTCTTGTCACCCAGGCAGGAGTGCGACGGTGCAACCTTGGCTCACTGCAATCTCTGCGCCTCCTGGGTTCAAGTGATTCCCCTACCTCAGCCTCTCGAATGGCTGGAATTACAGGTGCCCGCCACCATGCCTGGCTAATTTTTTTTTTGTATTTTGAGTAGAGACGGGGTTTTGCCATGTTGGCCAGGCTGGTCTCGAACTCCTGACCTCAGGTGATCCGCCTGCTTCAGCCTCCCAAAGTGCTGGGATTACAGGCGTGAGCCACCGCACCCGGCCTTGCATGTCTTAAGATGCCTCTTCTCACTCATTACTTGGGTTAGCACTTAGCATGCACAGCTTCCCAGCAGTGTCTGACACAGGCGGTACCCAAATGATGGAAGTACAGTATAACATCTTAAGTAGAAGTTGGAAATATTACCTCTTTGATCAGTTCAGACTGGCCCACAGTGTAGCTGTAGTTGGCAATCAGGGTAGCAATACCAACATAGGACCTCACCAACTCTGCCAGAAGACGAAGGATAGTGGAGGTAGGCATTAAAGGTTTGCTGCCCTTGCCTTTCTGTTTGCCTTCCTCAGAGGCCCGGTCCCCTTCTTTATCTTTCTTCCCATCTCGAGACTCCTCTGGAGTTGAAGCTGTTGAGAAAAGTCAAACACCGGTTCAATTCCACACTGGAACACTGGCAAAATCAAGTCTTAGATGGAAAGAATGCTATTTCTCCTCCTCTTTAAGCTACTTGTACAAACTGAATGGTCTTGTGACACTGCAGTGGAAGAGCAGAGAACCAGGATAACTCAGGTCTCAGACGTATGTGGTTACAGTACAACAGGGATGCTTTGCCCAACTATTTGTGCATCTCCCTCCATTTCTCTCCTTTTACATACTCCAGAAATACTCTACTAACAGTTCTTCAAACACGTCTTACTCCCTTATTTCTTTCTTCCCTTACGTCTGCCTGGCACACTTTTATCTAGTTCAGCTCAAATGCTGACCTCCTCCATAAATGCTTTCCTTTCTCATCTAGACACATTGTGAGATACTTTACGTGTCCATCATACCTTATCCAAGTATGCCTTCATTCTGGCAGTTATCTTGCATTATAACTCTTGCAGGTCTCAGTCACTAGACAAAGTTCTTTAAGTACAGGGAACAAATCTGATCCATTTTGGTGTCCAATATAGTCTGCCACATAGTGGGCAATGCTTCTCTTGAATCAGCACCATCATCCATACTATACACTACATATGGCCAGTACACCCAGTAAAATGAGTTAACCAATATTTCACTAATATTAGCCTTTTAAATTTATCTCCAGGAACTAGTATGATTTTAAACAAAATGTCTCCTAATTTGGATCACAAAGACCTTTCCTATATAAGGAGAAGCAGCTCTTTAAGGGTCTCATTAGACTTACTTCCACGTGACATTTTTCTAGTTCATGGTGAGTAGTCAACGGGCTCTGTTAACACTGCTGGAAGGCGGGAATCCACCACGTAAAGCATGTAGCTAGAATAGTATCACTGGCACAAAATCTCTATAAGTCAGCTTTTAGAAGCCCCCAAAATAACTATAGGGTGATTTAAAAAGTTAAAACTAAAATATGTTACCATAGCAACCATTACTAGGTTGGTTAACTTATAGTTCCTTTAACTTTATCATATAGAGACTCTTTATTTACAGAACACTGAGCTCACCTGAGAAAGTTCACTTAGACAAGTAAACGTTAATAATTAAGTATGTATTCTCCTCCCCCCTGCACAGGACACCCATAGTTTTTTCAAGTTGTTTTCCTAAGGAATAAGAACACAGGAGGGAGAAAAGCAAATCATTACCCTCTCCTTGGGAGGTCCCAGATGCGGAAGTCTCAGTGGAGGCACCATCTGCAGCAAAGACCTGACTCTGTAGAAGAAGAAAACTCCTGAGCTATTATGAATTTCAAAAACACCCGCCTGCAAATGGCAGAACTCCTTCCCAGGGTACTGGCTTGGAATGCCACAGATTCTCTTTGGCCAACCTTTTAACCACCTTACACCTTTATACTATAATCTGTGGGAAGCTATTATAAATACAGTGACTGGGAGACTGCAGGGGGAGGTGGGGAAGGAAAAGGAAAAGAAAAAAAATTAAGGAAACAGTTCTAATCCTAGGAGAGGAAAAAAAAAAATCTCCAGGGACACCCCAATTTTGTCTTTGTAGTCAACAGATAATTTACAAATACATCAAAATTAATACTTTTGAAATTCCCCTGGGATAGCCCTAAATACTGAGACATTTCAATACACAGGCATTAAAAAATGAGAAGAAAGATAAAATGCTGTTGGAATTGACTTACATTAATGGAAAAACCTGACTGCGTATCAAAGTCACTGCTCTGACGCGTAAGTGACCGGTACTGCTGGTATACATCATCACCCATGTCTTGCAGGAGCTGGCCAACCTCTTGGGTCATACCCCCAGGTTTAGGATCAGATTTATCTGCTAGAAAAACAGTAACAACCATCAAAAACAAAATAAACCTCTTCTACAATTGGACAATGTTAATACCTATCTAGTAGTCTTGGTCAATTTCACATCAAGTGCCTATGACTGTTTACATGGTGATATTATAGATAATGTTAGAGTGCCTCACCCTAATATTACAAAAACTAGTCTTGTGATCACAGGCAATTAACTTAGTCTCACTTTCCTAAGCTTTAACTACAAACCTTAAGTGAACACAGCTGGCAGTATTGCTCATGCAGTGGTAGGTCAATAAATGGTTGCCACAGCTATATAGCTAAACTATTTCGGGGAGGAGGTGATAAGATAGGGTAAAGATTCTGGGGTGGTAGGAGAACCAAGGAATTCTATATGGATCAGGGTGCTGTACAGATGAAAAGCACCAAAGTCAAGACTCAGATTTCTTTTACTTATTAAAGGCAGTATTCATCAATTTTTGGCAGTTGTTACCTATCAAATAAGTATGTCCTGAATAAAATCTAGAAGGACCTTACTATAATGAAATCCTATGTTCCAAGCAATTCAATCATGACTTTCCTAGTGCTTGTAAGATGCACCTTAACTAGGAATAAAGGCGGATGGGTGTGGTGGTCTCAACAGTTAGGAAGCCCAGACACACCTCCTAATATTGTCTCCAGCTCAATAAACAATAAAACAACAATGAAAAGGTTTTGCTTGAGTATGAAAACATTAGAGACTTCCTGGTGTCTTATTTTCAACCTCTCACAGAACGCTATTATGTCCTTTTAAATCTTTGTTCACTCTTCCCCCTGTATGGTGTGTATTCTCATATAACAGAACTCTGGCAATCTCCTCATCCATTAAAGGTTCATTTTAGAAATCACGTACACAAACAAATTTTCTTACCTATGCACCCTCACTAGGTAAGGTGCCTCACCCTAAGGATTTACCATCACCCTGGTATGTCATACTATATGACTATTAGCTTCTTCAAAGACATGCAATGGGTATCTTATTTATCTGAGCCCCAGAGTATGGGCACATAGTGAGTGCTCACTAAGCCATGAGTTGGCTGAAATGACCCAGGCAAAGTAACATATCCTCTAGTGCCCAGTCTCCTGAGGTAGGCTAGCCACATACCTTCCTCTGGAGCATGGTATGCAGCCAGAGCATTCAGCATATCATAGATCACTTCCTTGATAGTATCAGGGATGACAGGCAGAGGTGAGGGCTTCAAAGGGGTGGTCTTCACCAGCTGTACAGCATTAGGGCCTTTAATTCTAAGATTCTCAAATTCATCATCTGAAGCTAAGCCAAAATGAGAGAGAAAAACCAGTCAATCATGAACCAGTACCTAAACTAGGTTATTAATAAAGACTCAGAAGGGGGCATGTGTAATATACAAGCTTGAGATAGGAGACCATTTTCAATTAATGTTCAAGTACTCTACTATAAAACCTGGTTTCTACTTTCCTTAAATTCCACAGGATTTAATACAGCACTACCAAATAGTAAAGGCTTGTGTTAGAGAAAACTGGTTTTGAAATCCAGTTGTTACTTCAACAAACCTCAATTTTCTCACTCTTCAAATTTATTTTGAGGATTAAATGAGGATATAATCGAGAAATGCCCAGCACAGGGGCAGGCACATAGCTAGAACTTCCAAAATAATTTCGTCCTCTTCCCAACTTTTTATTAAAAAACAAAACAAACCCAACAAACCTATAGAAAAGTTCAAATAGTGTAATATGATAAACATCTATATACTTTTCATCCAGAATTACCAAGTGACTACTCCTGAATACATCTACATGTAGCTCCTAAGATCAAGGACATATGTATTTTTTCTTTTTTATTACCAAAAAAGTCAGCAGAGAGGAGATCAAGGGTATTTTTCTACAAAACTGCAATACCATTATAATACTCCCCAAATTTAACAGATACAATTATATTACCTAATACATAGCACTCAGTTTTCTCCAAATCTCCTTTATCTGCATCCACAGCCCAACCAAGGCTGGTGGCGATTATCTCTCTAGACTACTTTTCTCTAGAAGAAATGATCCTGTATTTTTTTCTTTCATAACATTAATATTTTTGAAGAGTCTAGGACAGTTGTCTTATATAGAACATCCCACAATTTGTATTTTTCTAATTGTTTCCTCATAATGAAATACAGGTCAAACATTTCTTGACAGGAATACACAGATGATGTCTATTTCCCACTGTGTTACATGAGATGTACATCCATTTAATCCTCAATTATCACTTGATTTGTAAACCATTAACTATATGTAAAGCCTACTGCCCCACTAAAATGAGCTCTTTGAAGGGAAGGACTAGAATGAATGAGTCCTCAGTGTCTCTGGCAGGGATTACAACAGGGCAAGGCCCAGAGAAGCTACTGAAGTACCTAATGAATTGACCCAAATGATCAACTAGCTAGCAAATGTCCTAATAGTTGCCTAAGGAGGCTCTTCAAGTCACAGACCCCCTCATAGATAAATTTCTGGATTTATAACAGGCCACAAACTTAATCTCAAAGGCCAGGAGCAAGTGAAACTTACCAGTTCCTGAGCCTCGAGGGGCAGGAAGGGCGATGCGGATACAGCAGTTGGCCACTTCTGTGAATATGTCTGGATTGCGGCATGCGGCTGGCCCGAGGACACGAAGGATGTAGTTGATCTCCCGAGAGCCGAGGCTGCCAGACACAACACCAGAGGTAGTGCTACCAGCTCCACTTGTAGCTGCTGAGCGAACAACCTAGTAAAGAGAGAAAGAAACACCGCCGATTAAACACTACTTTCTAAAAATACAACTGCAGTCAAGGAAGAGTTACCAAGACTAAAAGCTTTTGATTTTTGGGAGAATGATATTTCATTTTTAAGTACTGTCCCATCTTTTCTTGATTCAAAAAACCTGGCTTATAAAAAAGTTGCAGCATGTCTCAAAACTGTCAAGTATTAGACCAGACTGCATGTGATCTTTACAGAAACTGGGAGATGTGTCAAGACTATAGATCCCACATAACTTCCACATTAAAGTGTCAGCTCCTAAGCCTCTCCAAACTGTCACAATTTTAAATCAGAATGGTTCAAAAATATGTAACACTGTAATCCACTTAGTGTACTGGAACACAATTAAATATTTTCTTTACGTCTCAAAGTCAACCATCAGTCTGAGATAATGATAGCCACTGGAGATACTGAACTATCTATATATTGTTTGCCTTGATAACATAGGGCTTACATATAGCTATGCTTTTGCTCTTCTCATAAAATTGCTTGTTAATAATGGAAAATCCATGAAAGCATGAAGAAAATAACTCAATTGTATTATTTTCCATTATCTATAATTTCGCAAACTACATGCTCACAATGAAAAACATCTTTTGGTATCTTAATGCCTTTTTTTTTTTTTAACCAAATCAATCATGCCCTTTAGTGTATTATAACCTCTGTATCTTGCCTGTCTGGCTGTAATTATAAAATAATTTCCATTTAATAAACACAGAAAAGTTTAATTTCAATATAAAGGATGAGCCATAATTTATCCAATCCCCTACTGCTGGACATTAGACCTCCAGTTTCTTGATATTACAAGCAATTCCACAGTGAACACTCTTACATATGCATCTTGGCATACTTGATGTTAGTTACCAGATAAATTCTTAGCCATAGAATTTCTAGGTCAAAGGATATCTTAAACCGAGAGTATCAAATTGCCCTCCAATGTGGCTACACCAATTTCCACTCCTACCAAAAGTTAAAAGTATGCCTGGTTTTCCACACCCATACTAGTAATGAATAGTATCAAGAGTTTACATTTTGCCATCTTGATACATTAAGACTGTCACTGATGTTCCTTTGTTCCCCACACCCCAACTATAATTTACCTAAAGTTTAAAACTTTAAAAGTTTTCCCTCATCCAATGAGGACTTACACTTTCTCCTAGCCCTTTGAACTTGTAACTTTTAAACATTTATTTATAGAAAGCATTTCAAGTTTCTAACATCAGAATTGAGTTGTATACAGTTGTTCCTTCCCTGCTGGGTTATCTCCTGGACTGTGGATCACTGTACAAGCTACCTTAAACAGCTCTCTTTCTCTTGATTTGGCACATGTGAGGTGAAATCAAGCAGGCTGTGTAAAGAACTGTCTGAAGAATCTAAAATGTATACTCAGATATACAAAAACTGATACCACTTTTCTGGCAAGCAAGTTAAAAAAATACTTGTAATACCTTTTGATCCAATTACTAAAAATCCCTAAGTAACCATCTTAAACATGAAAGTTAGGCACAAAAACGCATATTGCAACACTACTTATAAATGCAGGAAACAATGTCCTAAGAGAGGAAAATGGAAGCAAAGTCTAGTAACAGTCATTATTGATGACAAAGAATCAGTAGAAGAAAGGATTTTGTAGAAGTACTGAGAAGGAAAAGCCTCACTAGTAGGACATTTGCCCCTTACCCCTCCACTGTTGTCTTTCTTTTTTTTTTGAGACAGTCTCACTCTGTCACCCAGGTTGGAGAGCAGTGGTGCCATCTCGACTCACTGCAACCTCCGCCTCCCAAGTAGCTGGGATTACAGGCCGTGCCACCACACCCAGCTAGTCTTGAACTTCTGACCTCAGGTGATCTACCTGCCTCGGCCTCCCAAAGGGCTGGGATTAGAGGTGTGAGCTACCACGCCCAGCCTGTTGTCTAAACTTTACAAATGTTTTTATTTTTTATAATTATGTTGCTATTTCTTCTACTGCTTTATAAGTTTCCCAAAATATAATAACCTGTTTTCTGATCTGCACAATGGGTATTTGTTAAGTGTCTATCACAGTGCTTGGCAGATTACAAACATTCAAAAAGCTTTAACTATACTTTTATATTCCAAAATACACTGTTTTGAGAATATGCTCTTGGCTGAACACCTGAGAGGTACTCCTACAAAGGAATGATTTTGAAGGTATGAACTTAGGAGAAGGTATCCCAGTTCTTTACTAACAGTTTTTGGCTTGGTTAATGAAACCTAGATTAAAAAAAAAAAAAAAAAAGAAATCCAGATTGCTGGAGAGGACTTTCTAGCAATAGGATCATCCCTCCCAAGCACAGAATTGGAAAATTCTGTTGGGCGGAGTATACAGTATACATATCCAGCTATAGACATGTAAGAAGAACCAGAAGTCTATTTGTTCTCAGACCAAGGAGAACAAAGGTATGATGTAAAGCTAAACCAGAATCTGATACAAAACACACTCACCTTTTCCATGGTATGACGAAGGGTACAGGGGTCCTCAATGATGTGTCTTAAGAGAAGGGTGACCAGGGGAGTAAACCCATTGAAGCCTGAGCTCTGGGTCAAATTCAAGATCATGCGGGTACTCTTCAGTTCTGCAAACATCATGGCATATTTGTGGTCCCGGGTGAGCCTCAGGCAGAGACGAAGGGTGGCATGCAAAGTATCTGGGTCCACAGGGACTCCCAGCATGCTCACACAGGCCCGGATTAAAACAGTCACCATATCTTCTGTCAAGCCCTGGATCAGGATCTCCCCGATTTTTGTTTCCTCCAGGCTTGTCTCCTTTTCAGTGTTTGTACCCTCTAGGGCCAAAGGGGTATCTATGAAATGGGAAAATAACAGTTTAAGACAGTTTAACTTGATGTTTATTTCCTTCCATGCCTCCCTCCTAAGTAACTGGCCAAGCACTTGGGTCCTATTAAGAGAAGCATGCCAAATACCAATTTTAAGACCAGATGAAAAAGCATAAGGGAGGCCTATATATCTTTAATCTGTTAATCAAGCTGATGAAAATAACTCGCAATGAAATTGGCCAGACCTTAAGCCACAAAGGCACATTAGCTTTAGGTAAAACACTCTTGGTACATACCGTTGCCTTTATTTTCTTTACGTTTGATATCCATTTCTTTGCTTTCTTCCAGCGTCTTCTCTAGTTCCTGTCCATTGCTGTTTTTTGAATTTTTATTCAGCCGAGGTACCCTGAGGAGAGTCAGCATCACAGGGCGTCGGTTCCCTGTTTCCTCATTAACCTAGGAATTCAAACAGACATTAAAAAAACCTCTACCAAAAAGGAATTATAAAGGTGGGGAAGGGGAGGGACATCTCCCAGATAAAATGCTACAACAGAAGGAACTCTGGCAATTTATCTCACCTTTATCATTTATAGAGAAAAAACCTGAAAGTCCCCAGAAGGCAAGTGGCATACACAAGGCCTTATAATTAACTGTAAACCTTCCAACAGAGCAAATACCATCCTTAACCACTCCCTAGCCCTTGACTAAACACTTAAAATCATTTCTAAGAGGGATAGTATCAAATTGCCACAGACTCAAGGTCTAATCAATGACCTTAGGAAGACTCAATTTTCTGAAATCTATACTTTAGTAGGTAATGGTAACTCTCCTCCTCCTAACACATGTTAGGAATGCTGGTTCATAAAGAAGAAAACCAAAACACCCCTCTTTTTGACAAAGTTTACAGTAGGGGTGTCCAATCTTTTAGCTTCCCTGGACCACACTGGAAAAAGAATTGTCTTGGGCCACACATAAAAACTACACTAACGATATTTGATAAGCTAAAAAGAACAACAAAAAAAACCTCAATGTGTGGTGTTGGGCTGCATTCAAAGCCATCCTGAGCCACATGTGGCCTGTGGTCCACGGGTTAGACAAACTTGGTGAGTGAGCATGTACCTGCACCATTGTAGTGAACTGGACTGTGTATCTTCTTCGGCCTGCAGTGAATCGCACACTTGTCTCTCCAGATTTCCAGGCAGAATCAATAGTGCTATTGTTGCTTGCACTGTAACTACACCAACGCCCAGAGCGATCATCAAACCAGCGCCAGTTGTTGCTGTTGGATTGCAGGTACTGAATATAAAAGTACAAAGTTTCTTTGTATTCCTTTCAAGGTTGATTATTAGAAAAAATAGTAACTTCATCAGTGTTCACTGCTAAAACTCAACCAGGAAAAAGAAATATACTGGACAATTAATAAATTTTAAAAACCAAGAGAAAAATTTTCATATGCATTTACTCTCACATTCCTTAGTCTCTCAGCTACACGTTTAAAATCGTGTCTTCTAAAGTTCAGGTGATGAAAACTTAATCCCTAATTTAACAGTGTTGGGAGGTGGGGCCTAATAAAAGATAATTATGTCATGGGGACTCTGTCCCTCACGAATGGATTAATGTCATTATCCAGGGACTGGGTTAGTTATTGTGACTGGGTTGGTTATAAAAGCGAGTTTGGGCCAGGCGCGGTGGCTCACGCCTGTAATCTCAGCACTTTGGGAGGCCGAGGCAGGTGGATCGCCTGAGGTCGGGAGTTCAAGACCAGCCTGACCAACATGGAGAAACCTCGTCTCTACTAAAAATACAAAATTAGCTGGGGTGGTGGCGCATGCCTGTAATCCCAGCTACTCGGGAGGCTGAGGCAGGAGAATCGCTTGAACCCGGGAGGCAGAGGTTGTGGTGAGCCAAGATCGCGCCATTGCACTCTAGCCTGGGCAAAAAGAGTGAAACTCTGTCTCAAAAAATAAAATAAAATAAAAGAGAGTTTGGACACCTCTTCCTCTTCCACCTTCCGCAACAGAAGGATGCAGCACTAAGGCTGTCACCAGATGTGGTCCCTTAGATCAGCCTCTAGAACTATGAGCCAAATAAACTTGTACAGTTTATACTAAATATCTTTTTTTTTTGGAGACAGGGTCTGGCTCTGTCACCTAGGCTGGAGTGCAGTGAAGCAATCTCGGCTCGGTTCACTACAACCTCTGCCTCCCGGGCTCTAGGCCCACCTCAGCCTCCTGAGTAGCTGGGACCGTAGGCGCACGCCACTATGCCTGGCTATTTTTTTGGAGAGATGGGGTTTCACCATGTGTTGCCCAAGCTGGTCTTCAACTCCTGAACTCAAGTAATCCACCTGTCTCAGCCTCTCAAAGTGCTGGGATTACAGGCGTGAGCCTACAGTGCCCAGCCTATAGTTTATAAATTAGTCCGTGGTATTGTTACAGCAACAGCAAAACGGACTAAGGTACTTTTCCTAGACAAAAAAACTATCTACAGTCCCTTATCTTGCCATTTTCTACTTTCCTTTTGTTTCCACTGATTTTCCCTAAAAGGGGAATGTCCACCTGAGATGTACTGAAACAAAAATCCTGTTTCCAAGAACGTAGTGAGATGATGTGGCACAATAATCTTGATCTAAGAAGTGTTTGCTTTTTGGAAGGATTGCTGTATACTCAGTCCTTTACATAACAGAAAAGCCACTCCTCCTCTGGAGATAGCACGCTCCTTCAAAATTTACTTCCACAGTAAATTATTCAGAAGAGAAACCTAGCTATGAAAATCCCTAAAGAGATTTATACATTGGTCAGAGACTTCTACATTCTTCACTACTCTCTCATATTCTCTTCTGGTCTACTCTTGCCTCAGGAAGCTAAACCGTCCTGCAATCATACATACTACATTACACACCTTAGTCATCTGGGCTCTCCTTTTTGAGGAGATGGCTGTCTTTTCATAGAAATCAATCAGGAGCAACACTGGTGTGATCCACCTAAAAAAGAAAAATGATTTGTTTTGGGCAAGCAAGAAACCTGCACGAATTGGGAAAATATATCTTAATTTCATTAGGTGCTTCCTTTATAATTTTAAAACTACAGAAGTACCACAAATTTGCCCCATACATGCCCCAGAAGAGTGCCTGATTCAGGCCCATGTCCCAGGGAAATAGAAATGAAACTAGGAAAGATATAGGGTCACTCACTTTGGGGTCTGGACTTCCTTCTGCTCCTTGGCTGCCTGGAGGCAGGGCTGAACCACTTCCAAGAGTTTGATTAGGACATTAAGGATGCCACTCGATTCAACCACCCAAGCACAAGGTAGCTTCAACTCCTGATAGATCAAAGGGAAAAACAAAACAACCAGATACTAATTTCTACTCAGTATCAAAGATTAGCATGGGATAGGGGAACATAAGGGTAAATAATAATAGAATTGGTTGAATTCAAATTTTACCCCTTAGCATCTACCAGTTGTGTAATCTAAGATGTGTTAAATTTTCTAGGCTTTGGTTTCCTCATGGGTCAGAGGAAATAACTTTTACCTTCAGAATAATTGTGATGATTGAGGTTTCATCTATATATTAATATAAAGTACCCAGTGCCTGGCATATTAGTATATGCTTAATATGGAAACGGTTTGTCACCTAGGTTGTGCAGTCTAACGGTGTTGAAGTTGTAAAGCTTTAGATTTACAGAGAAATTTTATAATCTTTCAAGGAAAATGCAATAATTAAACGCAGTTAGTGGTTCGTCTTACTGGGGCTACACTAAAGTGTTACTTTTAACAGGAACTTACTGGAAGTAAATGTCCAAGGATAGGTAATCATTTAAATAAATTAGAGAACATTCAAAAGATGGAGTAATGTGCATAGCAAATGGGAAAATAGTCGTAATACTTAACAAAAAGAATATAAAACTTTCTATACAGTCTTATCCCAATTGTTTAAATGAACAGGAAAAAATACTAAAAGAAAATACAAGACTGTTACTTGTGATTTGTTTTAGATGGGGGTCCATGAATGATTCTCTCTTTAGTACTCTGAAACCTTTCCCACAAGTATCTCTTTACAAAGTGCTACAGTAGGAGTTATCACTTCCATGATAAAGGAAACCCCCAAGACAGCTGTTACACAGTTTGACTCTTATATTGGACTTATCTCCTGAGTATGTAAAGGGTTCACTTCATTAAGTTCAGGTTTTAAAAATAGTGAGCCACAATTGAAGTCATTTGACCAAGGTCAGTTGCCTTCTAGTTCCTATGTTGGTTGGATCAGGTCTTGCCCAAACCACTCTCTTGCCTCAAATAATCTGCTGACTAAATAGGCAAGGAAAAGAGAGAGGAATCTGATTCCATCTAATGCCTATCACCTCAACACTGACCACATTCAATTTGCATACCCTACTCTACTATGTGGCTGCCAGTTAAGTTTCCTCAGAGCAAAAATATTCTATGACCAAGCTCTTTGAGTAATTTAAATACTTCTGTTTTAAACTACCACCTCACAATTCCGACTCAATTCAATTAATGCTTGTTCTCAGAAGCTCTTCTCACATAAATCCAAAGTGATGCATACGACTCTCCTAAACCCAGATAAAACTGTTAACATCACTCTAACACAGAATGCTGTATTTTCATACGTAATTATGTGCATTTTAGCCTATCAGAAACGGGGCTCACGAAATGCAGGACTCATGCCTTATTCTTCTCTTTATCGTCTTCAATTCCTCATATATCGTAAGTGTTTGGTAATTCTTTCATAAATGAATTACAGGGCCCCAAAGATCTAAAACTTACCTCAAAAAGTAGCGTTAAAAGCAAGATTCTAGTAGCCAAATTGGAGGCCTGGGGCAGTGTGGCCATCTGACTTATCCACTCTGACACGGTTTTTGTGTCACTTGTTGTCAGGGGAAGAGCAGCTTTGATCAATACATCAGCAGCTTCCCACACCTTGAAGAACAAAGAAAGGTTTAAGTCATGGAACCTCAGAGCAAGATGAGGTTTCTGAAAATATTCTCAATCTTTTAAAATACTCCCTCCGCCTCCAACACATCCACTGAAGAAAGGTAGGTAAATCTAACATATTTACCATAGGGATTTAGAATCTATACCAAAAGATGTATGTTACTAAAGGATCACCACTAAACAATTACTTTATTAGGCTAGACTATAAGAAGCCTAAAATCTAAGTTAAAGGAAATGATATTTTAAAACTTCCTGGTGCATACAGTCAACCCCAAAAAGGTTCTATCAACTTATACTTCCATCAGTAATCTTTCATTATCTCTCAGAATTATTGTTAAAAAATAGATACTAAAACTTTCTGTGAAAAAAAGTTTTATCCAGTTTTCCTTTACTTGTGTTCTCGTGCATTAAAGTTCTATTTTACAAAGCTCAGAAAAAAGTTTTCCTTTTTTTAATTTCTTTCCCTGCTTGTAGAATGAACCATTATATAAAACAAGATTCCAATAACTTAAATACAATAGAAATGTTAACTGGCTATCTGGGTGTGGGGATTTAAGGTAATTTCTTTCTTATCCCACTTCTGTAATTAGCATACAGTAATTTCATAATGAGAGAAAAGAAAAAGAGGACAAATATCAGGTCACAAGTATTCATCAGGATGGGGACTCGGTTGTTCAAGTCGCTGTTACATAGGAAAAAACATTTATTCAGTATTAGTCCAGGGGACGAACTTGACTCAAGGGTGAGGCACATTTTGGACATTTTAAGAGAAAAGTAGAAAAGGAGAGCTTTGTTTTTCCCTTCTAAAGACATTTTTGTGTGTGTGATGTAGTTAATACACTGTTTCAGGATTACCAGATTGAAATAATCCAAAGAGAGAATATACCCCTATCAGGTAGAATGAAAATATGCTGATTTTTCAGAAATCAGGTTTTGACACAGGCAGGCAAACCACTTCATATACTCCCCTCTTCTGACCACTTGAGAGCTCACCTGATTGACTACTTGCTTCAGAATCATGTCACGATAATCTGCTCCATTACGTTTGATTGCTGTCATGATCAGGTCACACACACGGTATACCGTGTCTGGCAGCTCATCAAGAAGGTGGAAGCAGCCTGGCAACATAGTATCTGTGAAAGTGTGGAGCTCATCTTGTTCCAACGGGTCAGCATCCTGGAACTTCTCTAGACATTTAGCCTCCTCCTCTTCCTGCTTTTCCCGAGCTTTCCGTTCCTCTTCCTCCTTCCGGCAAGCAACTTCCTGGAAGCAGGGAAGGAAGTGTGAATAGTACACAGGAGAGGTGAAGGAGGAAAGATAAGAGAGACTCTGAGAATGTATTTGCTCTACCATATAAATACCCTCAACCTTCTCCTCAAGCAGCTGATACTTTCATCCAGGGTGTGGCAGCCACAAAGTTTAAGGCAAGACAGGGAAGGTAGAAGGGAGGGACGCTTCAAACAACTTCTACTGTCAAGTCATTTCTAGCATTCTATACTACCTCCTGCAAAATCATTTCTAGACACTGTTCTATATTCTCTGCCAGCAGGGAAAATTAAAGTAACTGTCACCTAGGAATATACAGCCAAGTTCAGCCTAATGGCATTACTGAGTACACTTTGGGTCTCTTATTTGACAATAAAGATTAATGCTTCATCTGTCTCCCTTAAAGCTTCAGGTCAATACAAGGTAGCTCAATGACAGATGGCAAAGCTGGGATTAGCACTCTTCTCAGGTATTCCCTTAGATTTGAATTCTATCATTACTTTGCAATTACAGCACAATGTTCACAGAATACTAAGATTCATATGCCATGCCCTTTAGGATGCAGTGTCCTATAGTTACCTCAGGTGACTCTGCCCTTTGATCCATTGGAATATCCTGTCCCAGAGACATAGCAATTGCTCTCATCATCTGGTCCTCTTCAGACATGCTGAGATCCTACAGAGTATTAAGAGAATAGCCAGAGAGGAGACACATTCAAAACAAAGAAACCCAACGAGACCACCGCAACTCACAGGGAATCAATCAGACATCTTGTGCTCAAGCTAAAGAGAGAGGAAGGGGCTCAAAATGCTGCTCTTGTATAAGTCAAAACCAATCAGGCTTATGTGGTTACTACAAACAAGAACGGATGAGGAAAATCACATGTAAAATTAAGTACAGAAAGGGGGCTTCAATGTGACCATCTATTCTACATCTTAGAAAAGTGTGCCTCTTCTATTGTTTTGTGACTGAGGGTTCTCTTGAAAACAAAGTATAGTAATTTATACTGCTAGGGGATAGAAAACTTCTGTTATCATGAAAAGAAAATACTGGCAGCCGGGCGCGGTGGCTCACGCCTGTAATCCCAGCACTTTGGGAGGCCGAGGCGGGCGGATCACAAGGTCGGGAGATCGAGACCACGGTGAAACCCCGTCTCTACTAAAAATACAAAAAATTAGCCGGGCGCGGTTGTGGGCGCCTGTAGTCCCAGCTACTCGGGAGGCTGAGGCAGGAGAATGGCGTGAACCCGGGAGGCGGAGCTTGCAGTGAGCCGAGATCGCGCCACTGCACTCCAGCCTGGGCGACAGAGCGAGACTCCGTCTCAAAAAAAAAAAAAAAGAAAAGAAAAGAAAATACTGGCATGCACATGTCTGAAAATGAGAAGCAGTTTATAGAAAAGAAGACCAATGACAGAATAATAAGGGGAAAAAGGACTTCAGCAGTCAAACCAATATCCTGGAAAATCACTGCTCCTGAGCCAACTTACCCGAACAACTCCTCCCATGATTGGAGGGGGGTGGGTTAGAAGGTACTCTGTGGCCTGCTCCATGGTGCTGGTGTTCAACAGTGCCTCCATGGCATGTTCCCTTGTGAAGCCCATGTCCATGAGCTACATAAAGAATGCAAGGGCTCAGAATCACATAATAAGAGAAATCCAAATACATTTTTAAAAGGAAGGAACCTTTCCAAGATGGAAATAACTTTTTCTAACTTCACCTGAGCTGAGAGCATTTATGAGCTAGGGCAATTAGGTAAAATGAACAATCCTTTCTGTTTGGTGCTTCTATAACATTCTAAGCTACACAATGGGTAAGGAGCCAAGAAGATTCTCAATTTCATCTTCCAAAAAAGTTGGGGGGGGGGGATGCATGGTTATTATGATTAACAGAATTATTATAATTAAAAGATTGAGACTCATACAAAGAAGTATAAATTGGTCCCAATTTTCTGGAAAACAAACTGGTAACAGACCAAGTGCCTGAAAAACTGACCTAGTTATTCTACTACCAGGCAATAATCATGAGATGTATGTAAGGATTGGTACATAAGGAAACTATACAACACAGTGTTAAAACATCAAACTGTAAGAAAATTAGCATCCAACAATAAAATAATGACCAATTAGTAAAAAAAAGTTCTTGATAAAAGCAATACAAGTATACATATTGCTTGATGTTAATGATGTAAAAATTAGGCACAAAACTGACTGAAAAAGGAGACAATGACTATCTTGCGTGATAAAATTATGAATGCCTTTTAAAAGTCTTGTATTTTCCAAATTTGGTAATGAGAGTACTAAAAAACGGGACAAGTGTATATAGTAGACAGATTTGAACAGGACTCTATACACAAAGCTAACACACATACATACAAACTCCAGGAAGAAGACGTTAAAATGCTCTTTGAGATGGAAGTGGCAGGACTTTACGTGCCTTTCCCCTCCCCTCTTTCTAGCCTCCCAAGTTTTAAAATGCCCCTTATACATTTTATTTGCAAGTGAAAACAAAAGTTTTGTAGGTGAACAAGGTTTCTTTTTTTATTTTATTTTATTTATTTATTTATTTATTTATTTTGTTGAGACGGAGTCTTGTTCTGTTGCCCAGGCTGGAGTGCTATGGCTGGATCTCAGCTCACTGCAAGCTCCGCCTCCCGGGTTTACGCCATTCTCCTGCCTCAGCCTCCCAAGTAGCTGGGACTACAGGCGCCCGCCACCTCGCCCGGCTAGTTTTTTGTATTTTTTTAGTAGAGACAGGGTTTCACTGTGTTCGCCAGGATGGTCTCGATCTCCTGACCTCATGATCCGCCCGTCTCAGCCTCCCAAAGTGCTGGGATTATAGGCTTGAGCCACCGCGCCCGGCCGTGACCAAAGTTTCAGAAAGCTCTTGTTGGAGAATAAACCTGGTTCACAATATCCATTCTCTTTACAGGTTAACCAGAAAGTTAACTGAGGACAGTTTGCCTCCACCGAGGCAGCAGGAGGCTACTGAGAATACTCATCAACATGCTTGAGAGGAGTATTACCTGTGCAGAGCATCAGGACTATATTCCAAGTCTTCCTCAGGAGAAAAAAAATAAATACTAAAGGAAGGAGCAAATTTAAACTGTCTCCTGGTTAATGTGATCAGGAACTTAGTGGTGTGTGAGCTTAGAAGATCCATAAGCATCACACTCCACTGGGTGCAAAGTCTGGACCCTGGAGTGTGAGGCCAGCACCCTACCTGTTGCAGTTGTTGCTGGTTGACTTGAGGTTCCCGGCGGGAGCCACCTTCCTCTTGCCCTGTATCCTCTTCTCCTCGAGACCCCTCTTTCTCCTTGCTTAGTCTCTCTCGAATCACAGGTTCTCCTCGGAGGATGTGGCACAGAATGGCCAGCATGGATTCAGCCATTCGTCCACCATATACCTTCAGAGGTTTCCGGTTCCATAGGTTTTTGATGCAAGTAAAGGCTGCCTATAAGTAATTTGAAAAGTGTGTGATAATCATTTTGCCTCAATTCAAAGCTCAGAAAGATTAAGTTAAAGACCTATGGAACAGTCCTTCCACAACTAGTACCAACAACAAAATCCTTGGCCAACATAAGAGGGTCTAAGGAGGCACAGAGAAGAGGCATTTTACTCAACCTGAAGTAGTGACATAGTTTGCAATATTTGCTCTGCCTAAATCCCATGTTGAATTGTAATCCCCAATGCTGGAGGTGTTTGGGTCATGGGGTGGATCCCTCATTGTTTAGTGTTGTCTTCATGATAATGAGTTAAAGCGTGTAGCACCCTCTCCACCTCCTGGCTCCTGCCACGTGACACGCAAGCTCCCACTGAACTTTCCGCCATGACTGTGAACTTCTTGAGAACTCCCTAGAAGCCCAGCAGATGCTAGCACCATGCTTCTAAAGCTTGCAGAAACTGTAGGCCACTTAAATATCTTTTCTTTATAAATTACCCAGTCTCAGGTATTTCTTTATAGCAATGTAAGAACGGCCTAATGCAAGTACCAATCTGAAATTTACAGTTCAAATGTTTATCACGGAGAATTCTCAAATGGTCTATATTCCGTTACGTAAGGCAGCCCTAACTGGGAGCTGGATCCAATGGTTCTTAAATAAGCATGTTATTTCATTAAGCAGGACAAAACAGAATGGGAACTACTTAGCATGAGAAATTTCTTTTGATTTTAGAATACCGAATACTCACTTTCTGAGTTACCACAAGGAAGCGGAGGGCACTGAATTGGGGAAAGTTCTGGACACCTCCAGGCAATTTGGCAGGCAGTGAATGTGGAGACTCAAGCACCGTGGTGGGATTCACCATCTTCTCCACCAGCATAAGCCAGGCATCTAGGAATTCTCCTGTGCCATCAGGCAAGTCCGAGTGTTCCAATCCCTCAGAAACAGGAACTTTACCTCCCATGGACAGAGCCCAGTTGAAAGTTCTAAATTCAAATAAGGAAAAGTAGACAGATAGAATATTAGTATTTTACCCTGGCAAGGGGGGTTTACATCTAAAAGGCCCCCAATCTCTATATTGGCACTACATGTCCCATCTTCTTAGAGCTATTATGTCTAATCTGTCCGACAGCCTTCAGCTACACTATTTTTTTTTTCTTTTGTTCCACCTCCCCTCCTTTACTTTTCAGTGTCTTAAAAACCTAAACCAGCTGGGTGCGGTGGCTCATGCCTATAATCCCAGCACTTTGGGATGCTGAGGCGGGTGGATCATGAGGTCAGGAGATCAAGACCATCCTGGCTAACACGGTGAAACCCCATCTCTACTAAATACAGAAAAAATAGCTGAGTGTGGTGGAGGGCGCCTGTAGTCCCAGCTACTCAGGAGGCTGAGAAAGGAGAACAGCATGAACCCGGGAGGCGGAGCTTGCAGTGAACTGAGTTCGTGCCACTGCACTCCAGCCTGGGCGACAGAGAAGACTCCGTCCCCCCCCAAAAAAAACCTAAACCTATGAAACTCAGCTTGGAATCATCTGACCAAGAAAACCAGAAAAATTATATTCAGAGAAACAACAGAAAAAGACAAACCTATTTTAAAAACCCATACTGGGAACCGGAAGCCACACGAGAAAAAGCAGAGACCCTTATAAACACAACTCCAGGGCAGGCTAAATCCTACCCTCCAAGGTAAATGGAGACAAACATGGCTACTTCCCAGAACACTGAAGGATACAACCAATGGCTATTTCTATATATCCCACTGTTACAAGATAGGGTACTTAAAAACAGTGGGCTGGGAAGGTACACAGCAAAGACCAAACTCCAAGAAATGCTCCTCTGTGAAGCAACTTGATCCTTACTCAAAAAGAGCATTGTGGCCTCCAGAGCAGAGAAATTTTTGCAGCATGAGGTGGTAGGGATACTTCCTCTCATCAAACAGCATTGGGGATGTGAAACCAACTGAACAGATGAAGAATGTCAGCCTGAAGGTGGAAAACAAAAAGGCAAAAATTTAACCTTCTGTAAAGCAGACACAGAAGCAATAGGAAATTCATGTAAAAGGCAAGAGTAAAATTTACACACTGAAGTGACACCTCCCACCTACTAAAGAATACAGGATGAGTATCCCTATCAGAAAACTCAAAATGTTCCAAAATCTGAAACTTCTTGATTGCTGACGTGACGCTCAATGGACATGTTCACGGGAGCATTTCAGATTAGGGATGCTCAACTGATAAGTATTCCGCAAATATTCCAAAACCCAAACAATTCCAAAATTCAAAACACTTTCTGGCCCCAAGCATTTTGGATAAGGGATACTACCTATGTAAGACTACTGAAATACAGTTTGATGGTAAATACCTAAAATATTACCCATGTTCTATACTGGTACAACCAAGACAAGTAACTTACATTGCATTTTCTACAGTAAACAAAGGACCTCCAAGTTCTCAAATTCAGTGGCTCACTCTCCATTTTAAGTAGTATAGGAACAAATTGCTGAACTTCACCTGAATCGGGGAGTAGGTGTATATGGCGGGGGCTGCCAAGATAACCCCTTAGTCAAGAGCTTAGTGAGAGCTGAGGCTGTTGATCGAGCGGCAGGTGTCGGTGCTGTAGTGGTGCTGGCAGCATGATGGCTCCTTCTCTGACGGACAGGAGATCCCACACAAAGTTTAACAAGAAGTCCGAATAGCTCAGCAAGTGCTCGGCCTAATCTGGAGGAAGCTGGAACCAGAAGTCAGAATAAGACTGTACAGTATTCTCAGAATAGTTTAATTACAACGGACACATTACCATTAACATATTTTTATGACTCACCACTTCCTCCTACAACCCCTAGTTAATGCTTGGATTTGTTCTACATTCAATGATCCAAAAAGGAAGTCCCACAAGGAACAAATGCCACTTTTGACGGTAGGAGACAGATATGTGCCACTCAATAGATATCAAATGTAAAAGACAAATAAGCACTCATACTGTTAGAGGAACATAAATTGAAACCACATTTGTAGAAGCAACACAGCAACATGCACTATTTAAGTTAAATGATATCTAGTGGATGATGAAGTCACTGAAAATGCCTACAAAGAACTTTAAAAATGCCAAAACCGATTAACCACTTAGATAAGAAAAGATCACTGACAATATACACAGTCTGATCACAACAAAAAATATGTAGTCCCAGAGGAAAAAAAAAAAACTAGGAAAAGCATGAAAACTGTTACAAGTAGCTTCTTAAGGTATTAGGCAGATTATGGACATCTCAATTTTTCAATTTCATAGGATGCTTTTCAATATATAATTGAACAAAGAAAAGGCAGCACACAAATACAAGCATATGTAAAAGAAAACACATAAAAAACTGAATGCTTTCCAGCTTCTCTTTAAATATTTTATGTTTTTATATTTCTACAATGAAATATACTTTTAAAATCATAAATGAAAATGTTGCCAGAGCATTTTAAAAATAAACGTTATTTCACCATGATCCAGGGACAAGAAGGGCTAGGTCTGAATCAAAGTACAGCTGACACTTGATCAACACAGGTTTTGAACTGTAGATGTCTACTTATGTGTGAATTTTTTTCAACAAATATATTGAAAATTTTGGAGATTTGTGACAATTTGAAAAAACTCCCAGATGAAACATGTAGCCTCAAAACATTGAAAAATTAACAAAAAGTTATGTCACAAATGTATAAAATATATGTAGATACTAGTCTATTTTATCATTTACTACCACAAAATATACACAAATTATAAAAATTTAATATTTATCACACACACATACACTTATATACGGTGCCATCTGCAGTAAATAAGCAGAATTGAATAACTGGATAAAATTTAGTACATATTATACTCTGTAATAATTTTGTAGCCACGACACTGTAACCATGATACTGTGGTGAGCTCAAGTGTTACCACGATATGCTTAAAACACTGTGTGAGGCTAAGCACTTCTACATGAACAGTTTATCTCTCCAATAAATTGTGTAGTGATCTCTCATGGTTCTCACATTGTTTTTCATGTTTACCGCAATACCGTAAACCTGGAATAAACCTGGGTCACTCTATGACCCCATATGAAGTGTCACTAGTGATGTTGGAAGTGCTCCCAAGAAGCAGGGAAAAATCATGACACTTCAAGAAAAAGTTGAATTGCTTGATGTGGATTACAGATTGCCCACCACTTCAGGAAAAATGAATTTAGTGTAAAGACCATTGTTAAACAAAGAACAGGAAATTAGTGAAGCTGCTGCTGCAGCTACACCAGCAGGCTTGAAAAGCTTGCACTTTTGTGAAATCTTATTTCATATTGAAAATGCACATTTATGTGGGTACAGGATTGCCATAATAAAGACAAACCTATAGATTCTACTGCAATTCAAGAAAATACTGAACTCACTATATGAAAACTTAAAGCAAAAGGAAAGTGAAGGATCTAAAGCTGGAGAAGCCAGCAAAGGATAATTTGAAAATTTTTAGAAAGAGGTATGGCTTAAAGAATGTCAAGATAACAGAAGAAGCAGCTTCTGACAACCAACAGGCAACAGATTAGTTCCCACACACCACTAAGAACATCACTGAGAAAGGGTATCCGCCTGAAAGGGTTTTTCATACAGACAAAGGGCCCTATTTTGAAGAAAAAGAAAAGGCCACAAAGGACATTTATTAGTAAGAAATAGAAGTGAGCAGAGGGAGTTAAGGGAGGAAGGGACAGACTCACTCCTCTATTTTGTGCAAATGCTACTGGGTTTATAATCAGGACTGCCCTTACCTATATAGCTCCTAACTTCTGAGCCTTGAAGGAGAAAGATAAACTACCAGCTGCTGGTCTTTTGGTTGTACAAGAAGGCCTGGGCAACAAGATCCCTTTTCTGGATTGGTTCCATTGATGTTTTGTCTCTGAAGTCAGAAGTATCTTGCTAGTAAAGGGGTGCCTTTTAAAGTTCTTTTGACATTAGACAATGCCTCTGGTGACCCAGAGCCCCATGAATTCAACACAAAAGGCACTGAAGTGGTCTACTTGCTCCCTAAAACCACATCTCTAATTCAGCCTCTAGATCAGAGAGTCATAAGGGGCTTTAAGGCTATTACACACAGTACTCTAAGGAAAGGATTATTAATGCTGTGGAAGAGAAGCCTGACAGAGGGAACATCACGAAAGTCTGGAAGGATTACACCACTGAAGATGCCACCATTGTTAGAGAAAAAGCCATCAAGCCTGAAATAAATTCCTGTTGGAGAAAACTGTCCCGATGTTGTGCAGAACTTAACAGGATTTATGACAGCGCCAATCAAGGAAATCACGAGTTTGTGGATATGGCATAAAAGGTGACGGGTGAAGAATTTCAGGATATGGATCTTAGTGAAATTCAAGAGCTAACAGACACCACGCCAGAGCAAGTAACAGAAGACGTCTTGATAGAGATGAGTGCTTCTGAACGGATACCAAATGATGAGGAAGAAGACATAGAAGCAGTGCCAGGAATCAAAGTGACATAAGACAATCTAGCAGAGGGTTCTGATTACTAAAGAATACTTTTGACTTCTTTTATGATGTGGACCTTACTATGATATGGGCACTGAAACTACAACAAATGGTGGAAGAAAGATTGGTATTGTACAGACACATTTTTAGAGAAATGAAAAAGCAACCAAGTCAGAAAGAAAGCACCGTGTATTTCCACAGTTACACCAAGCATGCCTGCCTTTCCTTCTACCTCCTTTACCTGTTCTGCCTCTACTGCCTCAGAGACAGCAAGACCAACATCCCCCACCACTTCCTTCTTCCTCCTCAGCCTACTCAATGTGAAGACCACCCAGATGAAGACCTTTATGATGATCCACTTAATGAATAGTAAATATACTTTTCTCTTAAGATTTTCTTAACATTTTCCTTTATCTAGTTTACTTTAAGAATACAGGATATAATACATATAACATACAAAATGTGTCCATTGACTGTTTATGTTATTGGTAAGGCTTCTGGTCAACAGATAGCTATTAGTAGTTAAGTTTTTTGGGGAGTCAAATGTTATACATGGATTTCTGACTGCGTGGAGGAATTTCCTCAACCCCATGTTGTTCAAGGGTTAAATCTATCTCTTCTCAGGATGTACATGCACATATAAACTCATTGTGTAAAAACAGGCTCTACTTGAGCCTAGGTTACATATACTGCTCAAATTTAGTAATAGGCTTAAATGTACGCAGTATAGTAACAAGGAAACGCTCCTTTCTTCTTCCTATTACATCCAAATTAAGCTTTCTTTATCCTAATTAGGGAATAGGCTACGGATATGGGTATACCCAGACTTGAAAACCTAATGAATCCAATCATTGGGTTTACACTTTCTCACCACTGCTTTCAGGTGAACAGATAGCAAAGTGGCGGTAGTCCAAAGACAAGAGGATGGCAAAAAGCCAGTAACCAGAGAGAAACAGTACATGGACTGGGTTCACACAGAAACCCCTGAATGCTCCAAGGTCAAAGAAGTATGACAAAGCAAGGAGAGAGAAATATGTACATGTTCTTGCACGGTCAATTTTCCTTTGAAGATAACGTTGGTAGATTTTCAAATTAAAATAAATGGAGAATTAAACTAATTAAGAGTAAAATGTAAAACGCAATGGGAATTTGAGATAACAAACGGAAACACCAAAGGCCATTTTCTGTTTGCTTTTACGAAGGGCCCCAGATTCCTGTAAGTTAGGTCTCCATTTTCCACTAAATTAAGGTGCCAGAAAGTGACGACAATTTAAGAACACACAAATAGGTTCCCAAACATTGGTATTACATTAAAGGGGGAAAAAATGGGCAAAGACAGACCAGTGCAAATCATTAATGCAGTTTTATATGCTGCTAATATAGTCTCAATAAAGCTGCCAAAGTGACTTTAATATAAAACACCTATCAGACTATGTCTCTTGCCAGGTATGTTCAAGGAACACAAAAAGAGAAGACTAGGTGGAATAGCCAGATAGTTAACAGGGAATCAAGATAGCTTAATAACAGAAACACCAAAGGAAGAATATTTCTAGATGGAGATGGTGGGTCAACTACCATGCGGCAGACAAGTGAGGAGGGACTTAGGACAAGGATGTTATAGATGCCTTGCTGAGACATTTCAGTGAAATGGTAGGAGCAGAAGCAATATGCAATAGTCGAAAAGTAGGAGGAAGAAATTAAACAAGGGAGGGTAGCAGATAGGGCTCTCAAGAAGGGATTCGGTCATCTCTGTATCTGTAGCAGCTACTACAAAGCCTGTCACATAGCAGCCACTCAACAAAGGACACTTGAAAATGAGTCACAGAAGTTTTAAACTTCCTTAAATGAAACAACATAGCCTTTCTAACTCAATCTGTTTCAGGACTAAGGGACTGAAAGCCAGAAAAGGTAGGAGAAAGGAGAATGACTCACCTGATAGCAAAGGCTTGATTTGCTTAATTCTGGCAGCCATTGCTGGTGTGATTTTAGATTTGCCCTTAGAGTCTGAAGCAGTAGGTTCATCTGTCTCCATGGGAGCCAACGTGTCACCATCTAGCCCAATGCCTTCTAATAAGCCCTGGGTAGAAGCATCCATACTTCCAGCTGTTCCATCCTGTTCCCCATCTACAGATGTATAAGAGGGGAGCAATAGGACATTGTAGAGCCAACATTTACCTGGTTCCTTGAGAAGTACCAACAAAGATTACCTACAGTTTTTGTTACTCTTTCAATTCCCATGGCTTCCTAAATTTGAAAAACAAAAATACAACCCAAGTATTGTACTGATATGCTCCTCTGTTTGGAGTTCTAAGTACCTAATGCTGACATCTTCAAATGACAGCATATGAATAGTATTAACCCAGGGCTACCTTGGAAGACTGTTATAGGCACAGCTCAACCCAGGGGGTACCATTCACATGGACTACAGTGTGCACAGTGCCCAGTGCTGTCAATGTGGGTGCCCTACTAGAATGTTACAGCTCGTTAAGTTCAAACTGGACATCACAGATTGCCACTGGAGAATTTTATTCCCTAGCATTTAAGAATTATGTATATGAATGTGAGATGCGTCTTTTTCTTTGGTATATGTGTGCTCTTAGATCTAAGAATGAGCTTTATGCAAACTTATAAAACAACTCACCAAGTTTTAATCTTAGCATTCCAGAAAAACTTTGGAGAAGTTGAGTCATTTTTGTTAAATGTGTTAAATAAATTGCTAGAAAAAATATACGTTAGAGAGGCAATTCTTTGACAGTGAATCTAACTTCATTCTCAGTTCTTAGTAAATTTATTCTTTCCCTGAGTTAAATTTGGTATATTTTCACTAAATTTGAGATTCTCATTTTGTCAGGTTTCTTTATACTTTATTAATGTTATCCCATCCCTCACAATAACCAGCTGTCATATGTAAGTCCTTGTTTGTTGGTTCTAAGCCTATGTCAGCTTTATTAGTTCCTTAGAAATTTCCCTTTCTAGTAATTTCTGTACAAGTTTTAAGCATATCTGAGACTTTTTTTTTTTTTAGACAGGGTCTCACTCTGTCATCTAGGCTTGAGTTGAGTCATGGCTCACCATAGCTTCAACTTCCTGGGCTCAAGCAATCCTCCCACCTCAGCCTCCCTAGAAGCTGGGACTACAGGCATGTACCACCACGGCCAGCTAATTTTTGTATTTTTTTTTTGCAGAGATGGGGTTTTGTCATGTTGCCCAGGCTGATCTCAAACTCCTGGGCTCAAGTGATTCACCTGCCTCAGCCTCCCAAAGTGCTGGGATTAGAGGTGTGAGCCACTGTGCCTGGTCTGATGCATTTTGATACACAGAATTACCTTCATTGCTTTCTTAATAGTTTATCCTTTTTTAATTTCCTCGTTGATACTGAACACAGGAGAAAAAACATTCTGGAAAAGTTGCTCGTATTCATTTTATGTTTGTAGCATTAGAGTCAGAAAATTGTGTATGATTTCTACTTACTGAAATTTGGAAATTTTATTTTTTATTTTTTTCTGAGATGGTGTTTCGCTCTTGTTGGCCAGGCTGGAGTGCAATGGCGCGATTTTGGCTCACCGCAACCTCCGCCTCCCAGGTTCAAGCGATCATCCTGCCTCAGCCTCCCAAGTAGCTGGGATTACAGGTATGTGCCACCATACCCGGCTAATTTTTTGTATTTTCAGTAGAGACGGAGTTTCTACATGTTGGTCAGGCTGGTCTGAACTCCCGACCTCAGGTGATCTGCCCACCTCGGCCTCCCACAGTGCTGGGATTACAGGCGTGAGCCAATGAGCCTCGCCAAAATTTGGAATTTTTATTGTGAGATAACATAAAAGCAATCTTCTTTACAAAGCAGCACTGTCGACAGAAATATAACGTGAAACACATATATAACTTAAATTTTCTAGTAGCCACATTAAAAATTATTTGTTAATACCCTCTGATACAATAATTTGTAGGAATCAATCTTATATTTGCAGAAAAGTAAACACAAAAATGTTCATTTAAAAAAAACCAGCATATTAGAAACTTAACAGGGAATAGTTAATTCGTGTACCTTTATATGGTACTTAACAGTAAGTGAAGAAAGAGATCTACGAAATGTTTTTATCTAAGACACTGACAAATACACTCAGAGAAAAAAGATGGGCAGACACTTTCAAAATGTTTTTTTTTGGGTGGCAGAAATATGGGTAATTCTTTCAACTACATTTTCTAACTTTTACCATTATGTATACGTCTTTATGCAGGAAACGACTAAAAATTAGTGAGAGGATGAAAACTAGACTATGGATGATAGAACTAACTAAAAATTTTCATAATAAACCTATAAAGACATAGGAACAAAACTCAGAATTAATGACTAACATTTTAGTTTCTTAGAGTTACCTGATCTTTTTCCGCCCTGGGTCGTACCTGCCTTCTCATCCTTTGGAACCAGTTTCTGCATATCTGCCTGGCCAAATTCACACCCAGATGGTAGGCTGCAACAAGAGAAATACTGAGCAAAAAAATTATATATATATATATACTGATAGTTCACCTCTTATATTATAAATGGTCTCTAATTTGCTTGGCTGACACTATCCCTCCAATAGCAGGTAGGTTAAACTGAATGTAACAAAGCATCTATAATTCCTGAGGTAGCACCCCACAAGCTTTCCAACACTTTTTTTTTTTTTTTTTTTTTTTTTTGGAGACCCAGTCTCACTCTTTCGCCTGGGCTGGAGTGCAGTGGCATGATCTTGGGCTCACTGCAACCTCCACCTCCCGGGTTCAAGTGATTCTCCTGCCTCAGCCTCCCAACTGGCTAGGATTACAGGCGCCCGCCATTACACCCAGCTAATTTTTTGTATTTTTAGTACAGACAGGGTTTTCACCATGTTGGCCAGGCTGGTCTTGAACACCTGACCTCGTGATTCACCTACCTTAGCCTCCCAAAGTGCTGGGATTACAGGCGTAAGCCACCACCTCCGGCCTCAACTCAGTTTTTTATATCTGGCTAATAACGGGAACACATTTTAAACCTCTACCACGCCGACAAAGCATACTTGGTATATCAAAATCAAGATGCACAAAATGCTACAATTTGTCAACAAGTTCCTAGGCTGGGAAGAGGGAAGGACAAGGAAGCCTCTGAACTCTCTTCCATACCCTCCTATCCCCAACCAAAGCAATCCTCCAGGCTCACCGAACTTAAATAACAATGTGATGAGAGAGAGAGCCATTCTCTTACCTGTTTGGGGTACACAGAGAGAGGAGGACAGTGCTTTCCCACACCAGGGAACAGTATAACTGGCTCAGCTTGCTCAAAACACTCAGACCCAATTGAGAGCCCCACTGGTTTACGGAGATGGAACGAATTTCACTCTGCAATCATAACAAGAATTTCACCTTTGGGATGTTTTCTAACAATTATACTTTAAAAAAAAAAAAAAAAAAGACCTTCAATAGTTTTATAAGAATAAGGGATTTTTCTTCATTGCTATTCTCAGAGTTATCCACCTCATCAAAATGTCCACATTCAAGACGACAGTTCCACAAGGTACTCTGTTACAACATTTACAAATTATTTCCACAACATCCCTTATCATTGTTTTTTATGAAGTGAAAGAAAGGTATCAGAGGCTACTCTTTTTTTCTGAATCAAAGAAACGGTTTTACAGGTTCATTAACTACTTTCTAAATTATTTGTTGGGGGTATTGTTATTTCCATCCAATTTCTTTACTTCAGTAAATACCTAGATTTATTTAATTCCTTACTTTAAATTTTCCTTTTCATTTTATTTCATTTAATAAAGTCATAAAAATCAATCCCTAAAATTTAAGTAATTTAATTTTCTAAATTGTTTATAATTGTGCTGTTTTTTTTTACTTCAGATTTGATCGATTCACAAGTAACAGAGAACACACTCCTGCTCAATAGCATAAAACAGGGCTGTTGAACCCTGTTTTGTTTAATGTTGATACCATTAATCTTTAGAATCAATTATCTGAGGAATAAATGTAGTAAAACTGTGAGGACATACACAAAATGCCTTCTTTCTGGACCTATGGATTATGGATTGCAGGCAAAACGTTTGATATGTAGAAAATTTTTAGTAATTTGTTAATTACTATTGATTTAAATGTTCTTTGGTAAAATGTCCTACCTATGCCATCCAATTATCAGACCTATAAGGACTCGTGGAAAGATTAGAAAGTACTAAGGCCAGATGAATACCCAACTGATGTTTGTCTGTAATAACCTGTTTTGCTCTCAAGAAAGTCCACTTCACATAATAAATTATACAGTCACTCAACTTTTTGACAGTGAAAAAAAATCTCATCCTAAATTAAACTGTTCTTTTAGCTGCTACCTCAGGCAGACCTCCTTTCAAGCACAGTAACCCTGCTAAAGTGTATGCCCTAAATATTTCACTGCCTTTAAACTAATATGTTCACCCCTAAGATTATTTTTACCTGTCCAACTCTGCAAGTATGAACAAACATCATGATGTAGGCATGGGCAGCAGTGAGTGCATGCAGCAGAGGTGTGGCCTGGGCTGAGAGGGTAGCATCAGCAACATTGCCTGCGCAAGCCAGTTCTCGCAACAACACTGAGCCCCCAGGGGATTCAATGGGGCGGTGTAAGGGCTCCAGGGAGGAGAGGATGGAGTCCAACTGAAGGAGACCTTCTTGAAGGACTTTGGGTTCATGTGACAGTGTCTGAAACAGGAAGAATAATTAAAGTGTTAATATACAATGAACTTCAAATTCTTCATGTCTTTTAATAGTCACAATGGAAGTGGACAATTAAACGGAAGTCTCCCAGATTTTAGATATGGCCATGGTCTCTCACCTGGTAAATGGTGGAACCCAAATATGAAGTCAGGTACAATATACTTAACATCTGTTTCTAGAGCAACATACTACTTTCAAACTTGGTGAGCCAATAACACTTAAAAGCTTATGACAGTCAAACTGAATACTGTTACAGCAAGGACTCTACATTATAGGATTAATTCCAAATTTTGCTCGATAGGAAACCATGTTAGGCAAAGTTCCAAAGCATGGAAGAGAATCACTACTATACTGTTCTTTTCTTCTTAAAACAAGAGAGATTATTCTGAGATAGGAATCAGGTAGGCGATTTGTTTTTATCAGACAACCCAAGGATTATATGTCCCTTGTGATTTCTGCTCAAGTCTGGAGAAAAATCTGACAGCAAAACACCATCACTTGCCATGCAAAGATAGGAGAAATCATGTGCCTTCCTATGGTTTTAAATAAATCTATCTATGCTTCCACAGTATCTTATAGGTAGGATAAAGATATTTTCCTCTCTCACTGATGAAGAGCATTTAATTCAGTATTTCAAAGAGTAAAACAAAATAAACTAAATGAAGTCATGTCACAATTATGGATCTTTCCAAGTCTGTAAGCAAATGGATTTCTCATTCAGCAGGAATTACTTACACTCTGCAGCCCAGCTAATAAAGGAGTTTCATAGATTTAATGCAATCACTATCAATATTCCAATGCTGTTTTTTGTTTTGGTTTTGCAGAAATAGAAAAATCCCTTCTAAAATTTATATGAAATCTTAAGGGACCCCAAATAGCCAAAACAAGTTGGGGGAAAATTTTTGGAGGTCTCACTCTTTTTGATTTCTATTACAAAGTTACAGTAATCAAAACTGTGATACTGGCATAAAGACAGACATAAAGACCAATGGAACAGAATAGAGAGCCCAGAATTAAATCTTCACATATATATGGTCAAATGATTTTTGACGAAGGTACCAAGACCATGCAATAGGAAAGGACAGACTTTTACTGTATAAAAAATCTAATCAAAATGGATCAAAGACCTGAATATAAGAGCTAAGTTATAAAACTCTTAGAAGAAGCTATAGTGGGAAAGCTGCAAAACACTGGATTTGGCAACGGTTTTAGTGGATGTGACACTAAAAACACAGGTGTTTACACAGGCAACAAAAACAAAAAAAGAGAAGCTGGACTTTATCAAGATTAAAAATGTTTGTGCATCAAAAGACAACCACGAAAACGCAACTCACAGAACAGGAAAAATATATGCAAATCATATACTTGAGAAGAGATTAATATCAGGTATTAATATATGTATAAGAATACACAACTCTTACAACTCAACAATAAAACAAATAACACGATTAAAAAAGAACAATGAATTTGAATAGACATTTCTCCAAAGAAGATATATATATGGACAACAAGCACATGAAAATATGTTCGTTATCACTAAGCATTAGGGAAATGCCAGTGAAAAACAAAATGAGATACACTTCCTACCCACCAGAATGGCTATTATCAAAAAACAGAAAATAAGTATTGGTTAGGATGTGGGAAAATTAGAATTAAAAGTAGAGTCTCAAAGAGTTATATGTACATCCATGTTCACAGCATCATTATTATTCACAACAGCCAAAAGGTGAAAGCAACCCAAGTGTCAATCAACAGATGAATGGATAAACAAAATGTGGTATAAACACACAATGGAATATTATGAGGCCTTACAAGGGAAGGAAATTATGACACATGCTACATAATGGTTGAACCTTGAGGGCATTATGCTAAGTGAAAAAAGCCAGTCGCACACACAAATATTTTCTGATTCCACTGATATAAGGTACCTAGAGTAGTCAAATTTAGAGACAAAAAGTAGAATGGTAGTTGCCAGGGGCTGGGGAGAAGGGAGGATGAGAAGTTCAAGGGCAGAATTTCATTTTTGCAAGATGAAAAGAGTTCTGGAGATTGGCTGCACATCAATATGAATACACATAACACTACTGAACTCTACACTGCAAAATGGTTAAGATGGTACATTTCATGTTATGTGTAGTTTACCACTATGAAAAAATAAAGAAGCTTCATTTTTGGCAAAACATGAGCAATGAACTACCATGTTAACTATGCTTACAATACATGACTATTGGGCTTGAAAAGGGGGGAATTAAATATCGGCAATGAACTACATGTCAATTATGCTTAATACACGACTATCAAGCTTGAAAGGGGAGGAAAACACATGGTTAAACATAACCATAAACATAAAATGTGTTAAAAAAGCACCTATAACAAAGAAGGGTGACATACTAATAAAACCCAACTAGAAAAGCTTTCTTGGAGATACACTTTTCCCTCCAATAAACTCTAATGATGTAGAACTACATACCAAACTGATGAACAAAGAAAAAATACTTTGACTTTTCAATGAGAAATAACATGGCACACTATATATTAGTCACAAAATTCACTTAAACAACATAACACAAATTTATTCATTATTTTTTAGTTGAAGGGAGACCACAGTAAAAACATATATACAGAAGTATCGCAAAATTGATTTCCAAAAAGAAATGAAAACATTTGGCCAGATGCTTCTTACCAATATGGATTTGCAGACACCTGCAACAGCCTGACAGGCAGCAGATGTGGGAAAGTCAATGGGCAGATTGGGAAGACCCAAAATGGTAACCAAAGGCAAGAGTCCTTTCTGATTCACAAATTCCTGGCAGTGGTCATCTGTTGTATTGTTGCTCAGAATAGATTCCACAAATTTCATCTAGGTAATAAAAATTTTTTAAAGAAGTTAGAGCCTGACAGGTAGAACTAAAAGGCCAGCCTGGAATAAGGATGGGGTAGCCTTCTAGTCATGATATCAGTGTTTTCTAGAGTATCAAAACCTCAGATAAACCAGATGTATGATACGGACTCTAAAACATCCAGGAAGTAAAGAATATCTACGATTTCTGCCCAATCTACATTTTCAAGCACACCAAGAGTCGGATAATTTGAGATAACAGAGAAGTTAAGTGACTTGCTCAGGGCCACATTATGAATTAGTGGTACAATCATGTCTAATCTCTTAATTTGCTATTTAGTGCTCCTTGCCTGCCTTTCTCCTGCAGGCAAACATCATGGAAAATTTCCCCCAAATGTGCTTATAATGCAAATGAAACGCTGATCTCTGGAAGAGTCTGTTTCAAACAGAATATTTTTAAGAGTAAAAAAGTAAAATGTGGGCAATAAACACACAGGCACAAGAGAAACTATCTCTGGAAGTCTTGGAAGTGATTAGTAGGCTAAAACAAATGCTAAGAGGTCTCTCCCTTATTGGTAAACAATTCTGGGAAAATTCAAACTTCACTTTTTTGGTGAGATACTCCGGAAGTAATGGAGAAAAAAAGGGGAAAATATATGTTGGACACGTTTGGAAAACATGTTACAGGTTGTATATCTCATATTCAAAATGCTTGGGCACCATGAATGTTTCAGATTTTTTATTTTTATTTTTTTAATTTTTTTTTTTTTTTTTTTTGAGACGGAGTCTCGCTCTGCCGCCCAGGCTGGAATGCAGTGGCTGGATCTCAGCTCACTGCAAGCTCCGCCTCCCAGGTTCACGCCATTCTCCTGCCTCAGCCTCCCGAGTAGCTGGGACTACAGGCGCCCGCCACCTTGCCCGGCTAGTTTTTTTGTATCTTTTTTTTTTTTTTTTAGTAGAGACGGGGTTTCACCGTGTTAGCCAGGATGGTCTCCATCTCCTGACCTCGTGATCCGCCTGTCTCGGCCTCCCAAAGTGCTGGGATTACAGGCCAGATTTTTTATTTTTGAATATTTGCATTATATGGTTCAGGCTGAAAATGCTCCAGTGAGCATTTCCTTTCAGTGTTATGCTGGTACTCAAAAAGGTTCAAATTTTGGAGCATTTTGGATTTGGGATGATCAGCCCGTACCAGACTGGCAAAACAAAACCTGTTACAGAATCCTGTCTGGATTCTAATGAAGAATGGTAACAGTGAACAAAAAAATCCGGAATAAAAAATAATGGGGGTCATGTTGGCTAATTTCTGGCAAACCAGTCTAGAACAAAAACAAAAGGGTGGCACATCTTTCTCCTCTTAATTGGATTCCAAATAAAATGAATACGGTAATTACTGGACTCTGATAACACTACACATTTTCCAGAAAAGCATACATACACCTTTACTCAGTTTGCCCTGTGTTGAATCTTACCACATTAAGGATGTAATCCATGAGGGGAATAGGAATACGTTCCTCTGTACCAACAACCCTGTTAGGGGAGAAAAGAGTGAGTTATACAGAAATTCACAATACCAATATTAAGAGAACAGAGGAAGAGGTACTGTATAAAATTCTAGGTCTTTTTCTATTTATTTATTTGCTCTTTTTTTTTGAGACAGGGTCTTGCTGCCACCCAGGCTGGAGTGCAGTGGCACAATCACGGCTCACTGCAGCCTTTACTTCCCAGGCTTATGGGGTAGAGATGAGCCTTTAGACTCATATACCACAGGAAAAGAACAGCTGAAATCAATCCTGAATCTACCTTTCCTAGCCTGACTAAGGTTGAAAGCATAAAGGGGAAAACCAAGCCTTTAAAAACTCAACATTTGTATACATCACAAGAGAAACTATCCTATCTTTGGCAAACTACTGTTGGAGAAATTTATCCATATGAAAACATTTAAAATAAGTTCAATTAAAAGACTCAACATCTGCTTGAAGAAAGAGGCTAGACAAAGAGACACTTAAACATCATATGATGTTTTTGCATCACGTTTAAAGTTATGGAGAATAGGAAATAGAATTTAATTCTGTTCAAAGATTCATACACCTGAGGCCTCCTTGGCCTAACAATTGGTATTTGCACATGACAGTTCCTGAACTATCGAAAAACTGATCAGGTCTTTTGTCTTTTCAGTTGCTTCAATACTGCACAGCAGATGAGAAGGCTACAACATACCATAGCTGCAGAAAATGCAGCTCAATGTAAAAAACTACACATATAGTATATTGTGATGAAACAAAATATTACCTCTAAGATAAACCCCAAGGAGGAACAAATACTTTAGAAAATGGAGCATTTTGGACACAGGCCCTTGAAACAGATTTAGGCAGGGTGCAGGAGAGTGGGATGGAGCAGAGACAGAGGGAGAGGTAGAGGAAGAAGACAAGAAAGTTGGCAAGAAGCTAGTAGTTCTCATCTCTAAGCAAGACAAAATGTAAACAAAGATTTGCCAGGCACAAGAACATTTGGCAGCAGAATTTAGAACAGGAGAGAGTGGAGAGGCATTATGAATGACTTCAGTGACAAAAATACCCAGAACAAGGGTTTGGGTAGGATGTTGTGAACCTCCTCAATGAAAAATGTGGGGAAGAACTTTGTAGAAAAGGAGTATACCTATAAGGCAAGATTGAAATGATTCCATGAGAAGACCACAAAACCTTAATTTCCTCCTCAGAACCACTGTAGCATTCCATGTTACTTATATCAATTACCTATAGATCCACCTCTATCAATAAGGAGTGCAAGTGTGGATCCAGCCCAGAGACACCAAACCCTTTGAAGAAGCCAGATATGATGGCAAAGAGCCTAAGTAGTAAAATCAAATGAGACCTATATACCCCCTTTATTTGCTACATGGAAACTGGGGAGAAGAACAGAGAGAAAGCAAACCAATAGTGGTTCTTAATATAATTCCAGGAATAAATTTGTTCAGTACCACTTTTCTCCTTACCCTCATCTTTTGGCTCTCAGGCCCAAGAAGCCGTACAGGAATAATCAAAATGATCAACTCTTTCCAACAGGACTCAACTTAAAAGTCCTAAACTTCCTGTTTTTCTCTCTTTCCCCAAACAAATACACATTGCCAAACTCTAGTCAATTTTCTGTATTTATGATGGTGGAGCCCCAGCCCATGCCCAGAAAGTAAAGGAGGATTTCAATTTAGTGTCACAGTATGATGTACATGGGGTTTTTCGGGGTAGGGGCGTGGTCAGGTGCTTCCTCCAGCTTTTGAGGAGACAGCTCACTCTGATGAAGGAGCCCTCCCAGTGGACCACATTTCAGGGAACAACTGCGTCTCTGGACTCATTACCTTTAAAGTCCAAACAATTGCTATTCGAGTTCTAACGATCACAAAGACTTTATATAGCCCATTTCTTTCAAGTTGCTCATGAGTGGTGGGTGGTAAGCTAGGCACACTAATGGAATCAACCACAAAGTGAACCGTGATGCATCAACTACAAACCCTGGTTACTTACTGGCAAGTATATTCATCCCTAGCAATATCAGATTTTCTGAGATCAAACAATTTAGAAGGCAGAAGAAAGGGAGAAAAGACAGGTATTTAGAACTACTTGTGGTGAATGAGTGAATGTAGAAAGGCACCCTGTGTATTGGGGGTAGACTATAGTGCCTAAGTTTTCATACTCCAGATCTCCAGCACAAAACCATGTGTTTCAAGAGTAAATACAAACGCCATTTGCAAATACTAGCTGCTGACTTTTTGTTTAAAACAAAAAAAAAAAAAAAAGGAAAGGGTACTGTCTAAGCCTCGAAAAAACCCAGAAACCTAAGTCCATCAACTGGAAAATGGATAATCACTACACAATTATCACACAACAGAATACTACTCAGCAATGAAAAGTAACAAGTTGCTGACAGATGCAATAACACGGATGAACCTCCAAAACACATCGAACAAAGAAGCTAGATACAAGATATATACATCAGATATAATATACACATACGACTTTATATGATCATTTTATTTAAACATATTCTGGAATAGACATAATAATATGATGACAGAAGTAAGATTTTGGGACAGAGAAATTGCCTCAATTTTGGGCAGGGAAACTGGAAATGCAGAATCTGTATGGAAATCATACCTGAATTTAAACTGCTGTTAAATTGGCCAGGTGCGGCGGCGCACACCTGCAATCCCAGCACTTTGGGAGGCTGAAGTGGGTGGATCACATGAGGCCAGGAGTTTGAGGCCAACATGGCAAAACCCCAGCTCTACTAAAAATACGAAAATTAGCCAGGCATGGTGGCACGTGTCTGTAATCCCAGCTACTCAGGAGGCTAAGGCACGAGAACTGCTTGAAGTCGGGAGGTGGAGGTTGCAGTGAGCTGAGCTCGTGCCACTGCACTCCAGCCTGGGTGATGTAGTGAGACTCTATCTCAAAATAAATAAATAAATAAGTAAATAAAATAAAATAAAGATAAGAGTTAATCATTTTACGTGTGGGTAAGGCATTGGAAAACATGAGAGCATGGGAAACAGAAATTCGGAAGTTCCACTGAAGAACTTTGAATTTAGAGGAAGGGACGGACAAGACTTATGGGGAGAAGCGTGACACATATTCCCAATTTTTCTAAGCCCTTTCACCATATTGTGAGAAAGTACAAAATTCCCCCATAACAACTGCCTGGGATAGAAGATAAAAAGAACTTTTGCTATTAATATATTGTGGTTTTCAAAATGAAGCTGAGTTTAGACAGTCTCTTGCTTTTTCTTCCTGCCCTAATAATTTACTTAGTGACCCAATCTAGGCTTCTGAAGATGGCAGAAGTGAAAAAATACATGTGTCAACATCTGTGAGACTCTTGGATCACGCAAATGAGGTAGTGATGAGCATTCAGAATGTAGAAAACTACTGATACTAGGGTACAGTAACTACTAGAGTCCTCTGCATCTTAGAAGTTACATATAAATATCACTATGGTAGAATATTAATGCTACTGGGTTTATATTTCTAATTTCTCTTCATTTTCATTCACGTCTCATTAGGCCTAGCTCTCCAAGCATTTAAGACTTCAGGAATCCTTAATTTAAGGCTCTTTATTCATTTCAATAAACAAACTTACTGACTACCTACTATTAGACAAAGTGATAGGGATATACTGGTGAATGAGGCAATGTCTTGCTCTTGAGGAGCTTATAGGTGAGTGAGGAAAACCATTAACATGTATGAATAATTTTAACAAAACTGTTGCAAGAACACAAGATTGACTTCTCATTTGGAAGTTTAAAAAAAAAAAAAAAACTCCTTCAAGAATAAGACATTTGAACTGGCCTTACAGAAATCTGGTGGATGGAAAAGGAGGTATTATGGGAATGGGAATGGCTGTGGATAGAACACAGTGATACACGATATCCTGAGAAAGGAAAGGAGGGTAAACAAATGAGGGTAGTGAAGAAAATGCTGATTAACTGCGACAGCTTGAAATCTGGGCACATCAGACGTAAGGCATCTGGAAAATGTCCAGGTAGGGAAGTCACATGCAGATGAATATATATAAGCTTGACTTAAAACCACTACCACCTATGTCTTAAAATTTTCCCTTATTTGTAGCCAGGAGAAGGAACCCCACTCCAGTAGGGTCACTGACATTCAAGGGTGTGACAAAGGAAGCACTAAGACTCGTCTACAAAAAAATGTCATGCTTTCTTCCAGGGTGTCCTCCTTTTCTAGAAAAAGAACACTTAAAAGAGAACAAAAGGTACTGCTAGAATGAAGGTAGGTTTGCCTTCTCAGAGAGGCTAAGGTATGTGTTCAACAAAGTAATATACTTAGTAGTTAATGCCTCTCCTTAAAACACCTGATACCCACAGGCTCATTACTATTTAGAGTTCCAAGAGGACATACCAGTTTTGGATTCTAGGCCTTTGCTCCTGTTGTCTACTCCACCTTAAATTTTAAGTTCCAAGGTACCATTCAGGACCAGCTCAAATGCATTCATATCTGTGCCTAAAATGCTCAAGCTTTTCTCAGAATGACTTACCTACACAATAAAAGAGTACTTATTGAATGAGTGAGTACATGACTGTCCAGAAGGATCAATCCCATTTTCAGCATGCAGGTGATTAAAAGTTACAGGTATAGAGTTACAGTTCATCCCCGGTATGTGAATACTGCTCAAAGAGCCTGGTGGACTACCTCCTAACAGTCAGCAGCCTTTAAGCAAACTCCCTGCTTTCATCTAAGAACTCAATTCTTGACTGTTTACAGTCATACAGTAAATTCCAAAGCCTTCCAATTAATCTGGAACGAACAAATAGTAACAAAATGAACAAAAATTAAAAAAACAACAAGCAACAACAAATCCTCACACACCCCTTAAGGACTTCTTAGGAGACAGGCTTCAAAAGTACAATGTGTTTCACACGTGCCTGAAAAAAATCAAGCAGTCAATGATGTGGAATATTAAATCAACAAAGGGAAAATAAGGTCTCTGTGCAAAGTCCATTAACTTGATAGACCAAATTCTGATTCAATTTCATCAACAGCTTTTAAGAATGAGCACTTCAGGCCGGGCGCGGTGGCTCAGGCCTGTAATCCCAGCACTTTGGGAGGCCGAGATGGGTGGATCACGAGGTCAGGAGATCGAGACCATCCTGGCTAACATGGTGAAACCCCGTCTCTACTAAGAAATACAAAAAAACCAGCTGGGAGTGGTGGCGGGCGCCTGTAGTCCCAGCTACTCAGGAGGCTGAGGCAGGAGAATGGTGTAAACCCAGGAGGTGGAGCTTGCAGTGAGCTGAGATCCGGCCACTGCACTCCAGCCTGGGTGACAGAGCAAGACACCGTCTCAAAAAAAAAAAAAAAAAAAAAAAAAAAAAGAATGAGCACTTCCTGGCTGGGTGCAGTGGCTCACACCTGTAATCCCAACACTTTGAGAAGCCAAGATGGGTAGATCACCTGAGATGGGGAGTTGAGATCAGCCTGGTCAACAGGCTGATGAAACCCCATCTCTACTAAAAATACAAAAATTGGCCGAGTGTGGTGGTGGGTGTCTATAATCCCAGCTACTTGGGAGGCTGAGGCAGGAGAATTGCTTGAGCCCGGGAGGTGGAGGTTGCAATGAGCCGAGACCACATCGTTGCACTCCAGCTTGGGCAACAAAAGCAAAACTCTGTCTCAAAAAAATAAATAAATAAAAATTAAAAATAAATAAATTTTTTTTTTTAAAAAGATCACTTCCTAAGGCAACTAATACAATTAAATACCAAAGCACAAATAACACACAAGGGTCAAAAAAGGAAAAACTAATACACTCTTAGAACCAGCAAGAACTTTAAAATGATCTAATACAACTCTCTTGTGTTTTATAGATGAAAGTGTTCACTAAGACTTAGAGAGGTGACAACATGCCCAAGATTACACGGCTAGAGGATCTGTTTTGTAAACACTTACTGCTGATTAGGTTCACTTTCATTTTGCTGGGTAGAATTAAAGCTCTGCATGGCCTGTACTTCCTCTTCCTCCTCATCCTCACTAGAGGCTTCTTCTGCAGCATGATTAGACCTTGGGGGAGGAGCAGTGGCAGTGCCATCTGCCTTCTGGATTGATGGCTTCTGACAGATGTATTTGGGGTCCCTTCCAAGATTACAGATTTCTTCAAGTAACTGAAAGGCACAGGAAATAAGATTACTTATTAGTAATCATGGAATGGGGAGGAGGAGACAGATAACATATTTAGAGCATTTTCTATGTGTTGTATATTTGCTCAAACACTTCATATACATGTTATATACACCATTCCCAGAATATGGTCATTAATTCCATTTTATAAACAAGGGAAGAGACGTGCCGCAAACTTAAGTAATTTGTTGAGGGTCACAGGGCTGTATAAGCGACTGACAAATCTGACTCCCTCTCCCAATTCACCAAGCACCAGGAACTTATATACTAGTTTCAATAACAATTCTAAAAGGAAACTGGCAGAGCTAATAAGGCGGGGTGGGGGGCAGCCACAGGGATCAACAAACAGAGACTAGAAAGGGCAATACATTTTACAAACTTAATCTAAGCCATGTCTGCTTGTCCATATAATACATAAAATAAATCATTATATAGAGGTTTACATTAAATGGAAAAAATTTTTTAAGGAAAACAATTCTCGACCTAAAAAACT
Organism: Macaca fascicularis; assembly: GCF_037993035.2. NCBI lineage: Eukaryota > Metazoa > Chordata > Mammalia > Primates > Cercopithecidae > Macaca > Macaca fascicularis. Next base: position 53,597,309 of record NC_088395.1, read on the forward strand.
TTTTTTTTTTTTTTTGAGACAGAGTCTTGCAGTGGCATGATCTCAGCTCGCTACAACCTCCTCCTCCCGAGTTTAAGTGATTCTCCTGTCTCAACCTCCAGAGTCGCTGGGACTACAGGCACACGCCACCACACCCGGCTAAATTTTATATTTTTCATAGAAACGGGGCTTCACCATGTTGTCCAGGCTGGTCTCAAACTCCTGGCCTCAAGCGATCCATCAGCCTCAGCCTCCCAAAGTGTCAGGATTACAGGCGTGAGCCACTGCACCCAGGCTAAAAAACTTTTAACAGAGACTTCTTTCTAAGATGAACTAAAATGACAACCTTTTTTTTTTTTTATAAAGGACCAACCTAAGGACATGGAAACAATGAGGCAGACATAATGCTCTTATAGCTATAGCCCAAGAATCCTAATGACATCCAGTAGGCCAAATCTTCTAAAACCTTCCCCTTCTCTGCTCTCTCATGCTCATGATCACATCCTTATCACTTTCTACCTTGATGATGGCAGTCGTTGCATCTGTTTTAAGGGTGGGCTGATGTCTCATGAGCTCATCGACAGCACTCCCCAGGTTGGATGCAGTATCCCCTTAAGGCAAAAAATGAACTGTTAGAATTAGAAAGACTGAAGAAAATAGAGCTTGGGCTCTTTTCTGTACCAACATAAGGTGGAAAGAAAAAACTGAGCCTGGTTATGATTTTCTTAAAAGACTTTATGTCACCCAGGCTGGAGTGCAGTGTCACGATCTCCTGGACTCAAGCGATCCTCCCACCTGTCCTCCAAGTAGCTGGGACTACAGGTGTGTGCCACCATGCCTGAAGAAATTTTTGTATTTTTTGTAGAGATGGGATTTGGCCATGTTGCCCAGGCTGGTCTCAAACTCCTGTGCTCAAGTAATTTGCCCACCTTGGCCTCCCAAAGTGCTAGGTGTGTGCCACCGTGCCAGGCCAGGCTGTTGTGATTTTTTTTTTTTCTATTTTTTTTTTTTTTGGTTGTGATTTTCTAATGCCACAGCTTCTTTAAAGAATTTACACCCAGCCCCTATCCCCCAAATTACGGGGGAAAAGGAAGGAATCAGTTTAGTAAACTATTTTAAAGTAACTATGTGTGCTGCACTCTACTCTGGCAATCTCTGCTGTCAAGATCTAAACTAGTATTACAGAGTGAGAGAGAAGAAAGATGTACAAACCATTAACCCTCTGGCTGCTCCGGTTAAGAATGATAGTGTCTAAATGCTACAGCAGTGGCTGAAAAGTACAAAGCACATTTTTGAAAACTGTAATCTTTCTGGAGCCCTACCTTCTTGCTAATAATCTCTCAATGATCTGGTCTCAAGTATACTGAGTAAAAAAAACTATCCATGTGTCGTTATCTTAGAGAGTTGGACATTAGAACACCAGATTACCAGATGAACACCTCAGGACTCCATATTTCTCATTGCTGCAGACTAGGTGGTGAACCTGGAAATCTACCACTGCTTCTTAATACCTGTTTTCTACTAGTACCATGACAATGCAATGGTGAACTGTTGAGAAGCATGGAAATATTATGAGCAGAGAAGCTAAAGATGAAGTATTCCTTCCGAATTATAATAGAATGTATGATGATAATCCCCATTAAACTTAGCAAACCTAATCAGTAAAATGATGAGAGAGATCAAGGAAGAGTTTCCTTGCAAACTAAATCAATTTTCTACTATAAAATAAATCTTAACAACTTACCAAGGGGATCAGAACTTCTCCTCCTCCGCATGGCTGGGAGGTAATCTGGAGACAGAAGAACTTTGAAGAGGCGTTCAAAAGGCTGACACTGAACAAAAGACTGAAGACCTCGGGCATTCAAGCAGAGTGCACTGAATACATTTGGGAGGGAGCCAAGGACTTCACGGGTAGCAGGAACCTAGAGAGAAAACAAAGTGAACTTGAATGCATCTAAAAGAGTGTAGACGCTAGGAAAATCCGGCCATGCGTATCAAGCTGAGACGGAAGGAATTTTGACAACCAGGTCCCAATTAGATTCAACACTACACACAGAAGAGAGAGGATTTTAACTCCCTAAGACATTCTTTACCGAGTAGCAGAAAAGACTTACATCTTTGATAAGCAGTGCATGCAGCATGACATCTGTCAATCCATTGTCCTGGAGTGAGGAGAGCAGTGATGGTTCTTGAAATACAAACACAGTCACCACTTCAGTAGCTAAAAAAAGATGAGAAAATATGGAAAACTGAGAGATTCCTCACAGGAATTGAAAACAAAACACCAAAAGCTTAAAAAAAAAAATACACTCTCAATGTATAGCAATTTAAACCCTTGTGCTTACTATGAAATTAAAGATCGTAATACTGTTCCATCAGAGATTCATCACTATAAAGAATCTAGTGACTACACTTCCAGGATTTTTATGGGCATATTTTTACATAAATGAGGTTACACTGTTTTATATATCTTGCTTTTCCCCACAATTGTTATACTGTATAATGTACTCTACCGATACAATGACCCATTCATTTTGAATGACTGCCTACTATTCCACTAAACGCATGTACCACATGTATAGAAATCACTCCTCAATTGTGAAAATGATAAACCTAAACACATACCCGTTTTTGTCTGCTTTTAACAGGAAAAAAAATCTATGATGTAGGTTTGCTGGGTTAAAGCAAATGCAAGCTTAACTGATGAAAATAGATAAACTGCCTCGTACAACAATTTTAAACTATCATCAGCAATGTGAGAGTCCTTGAGTATTAATCTGACCAGTTTTTGACATTATAATATTTAGAAATTGCAGTAATAACTACCAAAGCTTCTGGAACATGGGAAAAACTCTACTCAAGAGGAAATAGTATAGCATTAAGGCATTTATTAAAAAGTAACCAAACAAGCTATGAAGAATTAACAGAAAAAAGGATTCACCGAAACCAAAAGCAAAAAAGATAAACAAAGCCAATATCTAGCTTTGTGAAGACACTGGAAAAGCTTATAAACCTATGGAAAATAAAAGCAACAATATAAATTAGAAAAAAGAGCAGTAATATAGATTTGGAATGAGAAAGGAGATTTAACTAGATACAGAAAAAAAAAGTTTATTCTACAAAGTGTATGCCAACAAGTGAAATAATATAAATTAGAAAAAAGAGCAGTAATATACGTGAGGAATGAGAAAGGAGATTTAACTAGATACAGAAAAATATATTCTACAAAGTGTATGCCAACAAGTGAAATGTATAGTTTAATAAGAAAATGTCATAAAAATCAAATCTCAGGAAGTGACAGCAGAGCAGATTAGACCAATAACAAGAATTTTTTCTTTTTTATTGAGACGGAGTCTCACTCTGTCGCCCAGGCTTGAGTGCAGTGGCACAATCTCAACTCACTGCAGCCTCCACCTCCTGGGTTCAAGCGATTCTCCGGCCTCAGCCACCTGAATAGTTGGGATTACAGGTGCCCATCACGCCTGGCTAATTTTTTCATTTTTAGTAGAGATGGGGTTTTTACCAGATTGGCCAGCTGGTTTTGAACTCCTAACCTCAGGCGATCTGCCTGCCTCCGTCTCCCAAAGTACTGGGATTACAGGTGTGAGCCACCGCGCCCGTTCTAGAATTTTTAAAAGTTAAAAAAAAAAAAAAAAAAAAAATCCAGGTAATAGAGAGGCACCAAGCCAAAAGTTTTATTAAACCTTCCAGGAATAATTAAGACAAGGCTTCCCAACTCATAAGACTACAATAACTACAATAACTTTGATTTAAAAATCTGACAAAGAGGAATATACATACAACACCCATAAACCATGTATATAGAACAAACTTGTTTATGGTAATGCCTAAGATCTAAAAGAAAGCAGAGGATTTTCTATTCAAGTTGGTGAATATAGCATCTCTCCTTTATCCCAAATGCTAGGGGAATGGCAGATATATAGTAATTACCGGGGACCAACAGTTTCCAATGGCCTTTGGGATTCCCTCATGGGCTATAAAATTCTGAAAAATTTAAGTCCTTTTTGGGGTTCCTATTGGTATATGACACTCCCCTCGATTGACTTACATTTGTAGAAATGTATGAATTCTATAGAGTCACTAAAATTGAGTATTTAAAAATTAAAATTAGTGTTCTACAAGCAATTACTAAGACAACAAACCTGTTGTTTTATTAAGAGGTCGCCTGTAATCCCAGCACTTTGGGAGGCCGAGACGGGCGGATCACGAGGTCAGGAGATCGAGATCATCCTGGCTAACACAGTGAAACCCCGTCTCTACTAAAAAATACAAAAAAACTAGCCGGGCGAGGTGGCGGGCGCCTGTAGTCCCAGCTACTCGGGAGGCTGAGGCAGGAGAATGGCGTGAATCCAGGAGGCGGAGCTTGCAGTGATCCGAGATCCGGCCACTGCACTCCAGCCTGGGTGACAGAGCGAGACTCCGTCTCAAAAAAAAAAAAAAAAAGAGGTCGCAATGACACTGTGCACTGGGACCCCTACATAAAAACACTGATAACCAAGAATTAGAGTTAAAGGGTATATACACGCACAGAGCAATCAGCTCAGTGTGGAACCAATCAACTAAAAAAGGGAAAAAAGGTAATTAGGGTTTCCAGGAGAAAGTAAAAAGAAATCAGAGAAATAGAAAAAAAAAAAAAAAAAAAAAAGAAGAAGCAGGAAATATACACAGATAAGAACAAGAACCAGTCTGACACCACGGTTATCTACAATAACGTAGCATTAGAATACAATGAAGAAAGCAGCCACCAATTTCTGAAAGAGAAGTCTAACACCTTAAAAATTACCCACAGATGGACTTCAATAGAACTGAAAATGAATCCAAGAGAGTTTGAAAAGTCAACGTTACAAAGGAGAGGAGAGGAGGGGAGGGGAGGAGAGGAGGGGAGGGGAGGGGAGAGGAGTAAAGGCAGGCAGGTCATCACAATCCCTGGGCCCAAACGCCACTGCATCCCCATGCCACTAGCCATACTCAAACCCTAGCCTCCCAGTATGTTCTTTGTGCCCTGTCTTGCCATTGGCATCAACACCAACGGGGGCTCACCATACCAGACGTGAACACTCCTTTTCTCACTGGCAAATCAATTTTTTTGGGCCACTGCCCCCAATCTGCTGGCACAAATCGCTACGCCCTCACAACTGATTGTTATACAGACCTATTCTTGGCTTATCCTTCCTGCCAAACCACTGCCAACACCACCATTATAGGCCTCAGTTAGTTCCCTCTGGGCTTCTGGTAACACCGACTCTGACCAGGGTATGCATGTTACCGCTCATTCAGTCTGGGCATGGACCTTTTAAAACAAGGCATCATCTTGGAGCTTCCATTTGTCTTTTTTTTTTTTTTTTTTTTTTTTGAGACAAAGTCTTACTCTGTTCCCCAGGCTAGAGTGCAGTGGCGCAATTATAGCTCACTGCAGCCTCAACCTCCAGTACTTAAGTGATCCTCCCACCTCAGCTTCCTGAGTAGCGCACCAGCATTTATTTGTTTTAGAGACAGGATTTCACACGTTGCCCAGGCTGGTCTCAAACTCCTGGGCTCAAGCAATCTGCCTGTCTCAGCATCCCAAAGTGCTGGGATTACAGGTGTGAGCCAGTGCCTGGCCCATTTGTTTTACTGTTCACAGAAAGCAGGCCTAATAGAAGCATAATGGCTTGTTCAATGCTCTCTTAAACTTACAAAGTGGACAATGGTCTCTTAAATGGATCTCTCTTTTGCCGATTGCCTTAGTTATATGACATCCTGAAAAAACACGACTAGTGCTTCCTTTGTCCCCTTTCTAGCCTCAAAATGAGATACTTTCCATCTATGAGTCTATAATACCCAAACAGAATCCCTCTCACTTAACGACACCTCCTCATTTGATGTTGGTGCAATCCATGGTGGACAGGTGCCTAGACTGAAAGTAGATAACAGGATGGGACCCACAGAAAATTGAGGGCCCTCACCCTCTAAGACTATGCAGAAGGTCTCTGCCAAAGTCCTTTCCTAATATGATGGTTTTAAAGGATTGCTAACTAGAGATCTCTCTTCGTAGGAAATGAAGGTCTTGGTCTCTCTGCCTGGGTCCACATACACAACTGTATGGTTCCTCCAAAGAGGAAAGAAAAATCTTAAGTTAGTTCCTAATACCAACATTCTTAGACAGGAAGCTAGTTCTGGATCCACCTTATTATAGAGGTATTGAATGGGAGACTATTGCAGGATATGGGATGGCAATGCCTGTGATTTCCATAATAAACTGGCATTTCGACATGCCAAAAGTCTATGCACCACGGGCCTGAAAATATCTTTGTGGAATATTCTGGCTCTAGTTGGCCTGTCTATACCTCATTTGGCTCATGGTCTGGGTCTGGGATACTACTACTCCAGCTCAATGCCAAACTTCTTGGGCTCCTTTTTGTCCATACTGTGATCCCACTTGTTTGGGGGTAATTAGTCCGCAGCTTCCCTATCTGAAATTATTCTACAACTCTTTTATAATAATTTCTCAAGTGTGAGCCTAGGGCTTCTATCTATACAGCATACCAAAGCATCCTAGATGATGATTTCAGCACAACTGACAGTCCCAACCTTGATGCTGACACCCTCAAGATAGTAAATGCCCTTGTAACTGCCCCCATATGACTCTTCATAACTCCACTGCCCCATCAACTCTTTGACAGCCAGCCCACACTCCACTTTCACTATTTACACTCTAATTTCACTATTCCAGTCACTACCTATATTTCCTGCTTCCCCTCACTCAACCTGATAGATCGTATCTATGTATTAGGTACACAAAATGCCACCTACATACTAAACCTCCTGCAATATTAACAGACACCCTAGCCCAGGCAACCACTTATACAACTGTATCTTGCTCCCTTGGAGGATTTTAATACTCATATTGACTACCTGCTACACTCTCTGGTTAAGCAGTCAATCATAAGCACGATGACGTTAGCATAGGCTACAAACAGACCCGAACAGACAACATGAGGTTGGTAAGGCAGGAGGTGAGAAAGAAGAGAGGGGAGTTGAGGGAAGTTACATGGGATACTACAAATGAAATACAAGTGGCTAAAAGTGGCACAGAAGAAAGAGCCAGAGGTCGGACATGTGAGGGAGAAGGAGTCAGAATATTTAGTGAGTTTGAGTGTGAAATTATAAGCAGGACATCGTGACCTCACTGGGTGCTTCCTCATTAGCTTCCCCCTTAAGGATTTCATATTTTTCCCAGCCTCTGCCACCAACTGATAGTACATACAATGATGCCCCCCTGTTGAGAATGTCCACCCTAATATAAATTTACTCCCTAGAAACTTCACCTTCCAACCTCCTGGTCTGATTCTTCTGTGTTATAACTCCTGCTCAGCAGGGTTATACATTCTATTCAGTGATCCTGTTCCCTTCTACCCATACAAGCTGACCTATGTACTATGGACATTTAGTGCCCAGGGCACCTCAAATCCAACTAGAAAGTCTAGCTGTTTTATCAGGTCTTGCCACAAAAGGGAGCACTTTTTACCTCTTCTGGGCCTCATCAGAATCTTTGGTGTAATGGGCACAAGTTTAGGTATTTCCAGTTCTGTAACACAGATTCAACTCATAGAGGTTACCCAGACATGTTGTAACTCCTGGAAGACCACATTAACCAAACAGTTCAGGCCTTAGAAGCCCTCAATGAGGGACAAAGCAGTTTAGTTACTATGACAGTCGATAACAGATTGGCATGAAACTACCTACTGGGATTTCAAGGTAGTGCTTGTGTCTTAAAGGGACCTCCCGTTGCATGATCATTAATAAAGAAAAGGTATCCAGAATAGTTCAACAAAAATAAAAGAAACTCAAACAGCCAACTATATTATTAAAATACTCCAAGAGGTTCTCAGACCTCCCTTATGTCTTTCCTGAGCCATCTCCTTCCACCTGGAGTGAAAGGTTCTGTACTATCATTTAGAGAGCTAAAATAACAATGGCTAGTCTATTTAGGTTTGGCTTTGCAAATCTGGTCTCTCTCAAGTACAAGTGTATTTTATAGGAAAACTGGGAGGTTGCTATGCTGATTGAAATGTCAGAGATGAATTAAGAAAACCATAGGAAGGAAGCTGGACCTTCACTGACCTTTGATTTAGTGCTCTAAGTCTCATTTCCTGCCTGTGTCCTTCACTTCTGGCATCATCCTCATAGGGCTCACCTGCTCCTCACCACTACCCGAGCACCTAAGCACTATATCCTCTTGCTGCCTCCCTCTTTTAAACAATATCCCTGTCAATGGCAATTGTTGCCTCTTCTAAGCTTCCCATTTATTGAAAACTGCCTGTGTACTTCCTTTTCTCTTTCTCTCTGTTCTGGATTTTCTCCCAGAAGAGAGGCATTCTCCCTGCCCCTGGCCTTGAGACTTCCCCACCTGTAAAACAAATCTTAAAAACAAAACAAAACAAAAAACCAAAGAACTATTGTCTGAATTTTGCCATCTGAATCTAACCTTGGCAGAGAGCTTTTCCATAACATGGTGGAGTTGCTACACCACAAGAAAACTTCCTCAACCTGATAAAATTGACAAAACCTTCAACACAAAACCTCTGCTAACCTCATTCTTAATGGTAAAATATTAAATGCTTTCCCTCTAAATTCAGGAACAAAGCAAAGAGGCCCATTCTCATTTCTATCCAGCATTGTATCAGAAATCTTTCCTAACATAGTAAGACCAAAAAAAGGCACAAAGACCATAAAGAAAATAAAAATGTATTTGCAGATGGCAAGACTATGTAGAATATCCTAAGAAAACAAAACAAGGCCGGGGGCAGTGGCTCACGCCTGTAATCCCAGCACTTTGAGAGGCCAAGGCAGGTGGATCACGAGGTCAGGAGGTTGAGACCATCCGGGCTAACACGGTGAAACCCCATCTGTACTAAAAGTACAAAAAATTCTCCGGGTGTGGTGGTGGGCGCCTGTAGTCCCAGCTACTCTGGAGGCTGAGGCAGGAGAATGGCGTGGGCCCGGGAGGCGGAGCTTGCAGTGAGCCGAGATCGCGCCACTGCACTCCAGCCTAGGTGACAGAGTGAGGGCTCCGTCTCAAAAAAAAAACAAAAAACAAACAAAAAAACCACACAAAACGAATATGCACTAATAAATGAATTGTGCAAGATTAAAGGCTACAAGGTTAATAAACAAAAATCCCAAATTTCTTCAGCAAGGGGGGAACGAAGTATCTAAGTTGTAGTAGCCAAAAATAGTCTCCCCAACACCCCAAAATGTAAAACAGTGCTCACTACTACAAGGAGATTTTCCCTATTTCCACGTCTCCAACTTAACTCCTTTAGCGTTTTAAGAATTCTAGCACAGATAAGCCAAATGTATGATAATGCTACTTATTACAAATGAAGGTATATTTGGCACCCAGAAAATAGATATTTACTTAAAACTGAATTCTGACCTTTCTTTATTGCATCACCAATAAGACAGATATCTACCCGACCTCTCTGTGTTTTATATCCTTGCAGGATTTTACTATTGACATTTGTCTACTGTCCAGGTAGACAGTAAAGACGGGGTTTTGCCATTTTGGCCAGACTCGTCTCAAACTCCTTACCTCAGGTGATCCACCCACCTCGGCCTCCCAAAGTGCTGGGATTACAGGCATGAGCTTCCATGCCCGGCCTCTCTGTGTTTTATTTCCTTGCGGGATTTTACTATTCACATTTGTCTACTAAAAACACAAAAATTAGCCAGGCATGGTGGCAGGCACCTCTAATCCCAGCTACTCGGGAGGCTGAGGCAGGAGACTTGCTTGAACCCGGGAGGCAGAGGTTGCAGTGAGCAGAGATTATGCCACTACACTCTAGTCTGGGCAACAGAGTAAGACTCTGTCTCAAAAATAAATAAATAAATAAATAAATAAATAGTAAGTAAATAAATATACAGAGAGAAAGCTCTGCCAGGTTATCCCAAATTGTTATAACCAACTATCAACTCCACTTACCTAGGAGGAAGAGTGATGGGCCATAGTATTCTGCATTGCTGATGATGTGTTTCAGGGAGGTAGGCAGAGAACCATCCATCACTAAGAGAAAAGTGAACATTACGGAGAATATGATTAGTTTGGAAAGGTGTGAGGAGTGGGGATAACTGAGTGATATGTATTATCACACTGTGGTCCTCAAAGCCTGTGTTAATTCTAATCTAATGGCCCCTAGTTGTCTCCTACTATTTTATTATTTGTTCTTTGTCCATGCAATAGGCTTTCTAACATGGGTTAAAAAAAAAAAGAACACAAACACCTAAGAGTCAGAGAGGGGTAATAAGATGGAATTAAGCACAGAGTCAAAAGCTGGAAAAGGGGGAAAACATGGTAAATCATTATGAAAATAGCTAAGCAACCCTTACATCTAGGAAAAGTGACAAAAAACAACTAAAAGCTAGTGAAAATGGCACGGCCTTTACCAAAGACTGCCTTGTAGAACAACAGGTGCCAGAACAGTATGACAAGAACCGATCTTTTAGAGAGTAAAATATCCTCCAAAAAAAGTTATCTGGAATCAAATACCATGTCGTATGCCATCTGAGAAAGCAGGGTCTTGGATGGCCTTCTTGAGGAAATTCAACATGGATTTCAGAAGTGCTGCTCGTTGTGGAATACACTGGGCTCCTGGCAATGAAGAAAGACAAAAGAATTATGCAGAGTTGGCCATTAAACCACAATTAATAATAAACATAAAAAGCATGAAAATTACTCACTTTTCAAGAGAGTAATTAATAATAAACATAAAAAGCATGAAAAGATTAATACTCAATATTCCAAGCACATAAAACAAAATTTTAACAGACCCAAATACACTATAATAAAATTAGAAGACATTCGAAGTGAGGTCTCTGAATCTTGGGAAGAATACTTAATTAAGCTTTGAAATTGAAAAAATTACGAATACTTTTAATTTTACCAATACTAAAATTAAAAGTCTAAAGTAAAAAAGAAAAATTACAAAGTAAAAACGTTCAACTTTTTTTTACCTCACTCAGTTCCCATTTTGGATATTATCTGCCCTCCAACATGGCTGTTTTGATAATCAATGTACGAATTGTTGAAAAAGTATAAAATGCTATGAAAGACATGTTAATATAAGAAAATGGAACACCAGAATGGTGAAGGAGCATGAGTAGTCATGGGATGCTAACCTCCAAATGTACCATTTAAGTTCTGACTAAAGCCGCCTTCTTCAATAGTTTAATAACTCTACCACTGTGAAAGACTGCACATCTATGTGTGTACGCACCAGGACGGGGGCCAGGGCCCGGGCCGGGGCCAGGGCCGGGACCAGGACCGGGGCCAGGGCCGGGGCCAGGGCCGGGGCCGGGGCCGGGGCCAGGGCCGGGGCCGGGGCCGGGACTGGGACCGGGGCTGGGGCCAGAAGAGATGTTAGTGCTGCTGCTGGAACCTGATGCCCTTAATTCAACATCCAGCCTGTGCTCCATAGAGATGGATGAGCCTGGACTGCTTTCCATAGCCACATCTGCAACTAAAGTACAAATTATGATAAAGAAACTTACTAGAATAAAAGGTACCACAAAAAGAAAAATTTTGTTTGAGAAAATTTCTTCCATTAATGTGAAATGAATATAAAAATGAAGATCAGGAATGCTGAACCCCAAAATGAAAATATATCACTAGTTGCATGTATTAATACACACATATATATGTGTGTGTGTAAATTAACAATCCTACAGAAGTCCTTCAATATTTCTCACCTACCAAATTGGGGAAGAAGGGGAGAGTGGTAAGTAAAATGTGCAATTTCACATACTACTAGTTGGTAGTATACAAACAGGTACAGCTTTTCAAGAGAGTAATTAATAATAAACATAAAAAGCATGAAAAGATTAATACTCAGTATTCCAATCTGGAAGAATGTCTATGAAACACTGAATGAGCAATGCAAGATGAATAGTATGTTTATGATCTCATCTTCCCATTGTAAAACACTACATACTTAACATCAACATGTATTTGAATATGCACAAAAAAGCCTGGAAAGAACCACACCGAAACTAGTAGCTATGGTAGGTAAGTGACGATTCATTTTTACTTTATACACTTGAATAACTGAGTATAAGATACACAATCATTTACTACAGTTTATAAAATCTTTTAAGGCTCAATTAGTGATAAACTACTATTTACATTTTGAAATCACTGCAGCCTCAAACTCCCAGGCTCAGATGATCCTCCCACCTCAGCCTCCCAAGTAGCTGGGACCACAGGTGCATGCCACCCCACCGGGCTAACTTTTGCATTTTTCGTAATGACAGGGTTTTTGCCATGTTGCCCAGGCTGGCCTCGAACCCCTGGGCTCAAGTGATATGCCAGCCTCAGGGATGTTTCTGCCTACCCAAAAACCTTTTTACCTCTCCTTTCTCTTCTCAAAATAGGTAAAGTTTTAAAGGGTCCCATTTTAGAGTCTCTCTCTCTCTCTACCAAGCATATTTCTAATACCTAGGATGTTATCAGGCACTGCAGCAGTGAAAAAGACAATATCCTGATCCCATGGAGCTTGAATTTTAGTGGAAATAAGACAGTAAGAAATACGTAAGAAAATAATGTGATGAAACAAAACAGATTAACATCACAGCTATAGCATCTGCTTTACCTCCCATCTCTACTCCAAACAATTCGTACCTTTCTTTTCTGATTATCCTTGTGAAAAACAAATTTGCAAATCACTTACATAGAAAAAAATTTTTTGTTGCTTAAAGTATATACTCAAGTGAATTGCGTACTTTGGAATTTATGAGGAAGAATGAAAACTGGGGTGAGATGACAAAAAATCTCAAGCACAAAAATACTGACTTAATAACTGTTAATTACCATCCATATCAGTTTCCATTTCCTCTCCTTCCTGTGTAGTACTGGGTCTCTGGATCTTTGGCTTGATCACAAATGGACATTCTTTTCGGCACAAATCTACTTCATGCTACAATCAAGAGAAAAGTTGTAAGAAAATCAAGTGTATATATTTATATTTCAGGGATTAAAGACTATTATAATGGAAAAATACTGCAAGCAGATACACAGTTGATTTCTAGAAACAGAAGAGAGGTAAGACAGCTCTTTAGGGTTATCAGGACAATCCTTAGGTTCAGCTCTGAGTATTAAATTCTATGCAAAGTATTCCTTGTATAATAATACCTCAAGTCTATAAATGAAGATAGAAAGTCCACTATGGGATTGAAAAGCTGCCATATCCAGGTTGGTGATAAGGTCAACCACTCTGACGGCTCTGGTGACAAATGTTATCTGGTCCTGTTCATCTCCGAGAAACTTTATGACCTATCAGGGAGAAAAAGAGGCAAAAACAATGAACTATAAAGACACAAAGTTGTAAAAATTGCATTCTTTTGTATACATGTAGTCTGGGGCCTCAGTAAGGCAGCACAGTATAGGGGGAAAGTATGTGTTTTATTTTTGGTGCCTGCCAAATGACAGTTCTATGACTTCTGCAACTCAACCTCTGAGGTAATGGGGACATCAATTATTTTGCAGGATTAAGTAAGATATTTAGGGGAAAAAAAGCTGGTGCTCAGTGTTCTGCACATAGTAAAGGCTATTACTACTACAATACAATTTACAAAGTACCTTGACATATATTTTCCCTATGGTTGTGTAAAGGCATGATAACATGTGGCAATGTTTTAACCAGAACCCATGACCTCCTGACCATTCTACACTATGATAAAGTCTCAATAATGGAAGTAGCTGCTCTTAAACGTTGTTAATAACTAGAAAGTCAAATTGGCCTTTCAGTTAAGTATAACTTTTTCCGGATAAGCTTTCTTATATTATTTGCCCTCACTGTGCAACACCCCAAACTTGCATCTCTATACCCTTCGTTGATTTCTCCATGTAGTTTAAAAAAAAAAAAAAAAAAAAAACCATACGGTACCTTCAATAAGGCTTCCATCATTCCACAGGAAACCAAGGCTTCACCACCAGCATCATAGCTGGCCAGATGGTATAAAAAAGAGAAGAGAGCAGTGGCAAACTGGTGAGGGTATGGATCCATGGAAGGATCTACAAGGGAGGTGGAGAGAGGGAGAACAAAAACAAGCTCAAAATTGCTGTTAAGCGGGCAGGATGTTAAAAAAGACAAAGGCAGAGGGCAAAGGTTTCTTCTTGCCTAAGATAATCACCATCAAAACTTACCAATCATGGCCTGGATACAGTTCCTTACAAGCACTGGCAAAAATCCATGGTAGGAGGCAGTTCCAGTACAGTCAATAATACTGCTGAGTTTGGGAGTTCTCTCCAAGTGGACAATTGATGTTAATGTTCGTAAAGAAGCTGCTTTAATCTCCTATTAAATTAGAAGGTAAACATATAATGCGTTAAATATAATAAGACGACTGAACCAAGTTCCAGTCGCTAATATCCAAACTTTAAAATATAGGTCATTCCACTGGTAACTGCTTGAGGGGATGGAGGTCTGCTGAGAGCAACAATGAAAAACCTAGTATTTGTTAGTTTTGCAGTTTAATACCCAAAGAGGGAAGTACTGGGAGTTCTTTCTAACCCTCTGGGAAAAACCAAAAGACAAACAAGCATAAGCCTGATATACAGACAACATTAATGCAGGATCCCTGATTCAAAAATCTGAAATATTCCCAAATCCAAAACTTTGGGAATACCTGCATGCCAGAAGTGGAAAATCCCACACCTGACCTCATGGACAAAACTATTTGAAATATTGTATATAATTGCCTTCAGATTATGAATATAATATGTATATGAAACATCAGTGAATTTCGTGTTTAAACTTAGTCCCATGCCCAAGATATCTCATTATGTATATGCAAATCCCCCTCCCCCAAAAAAAACCTCAAGTCCAAAACACTTCTGGCCCCAAGTGTTACAGATAAGGGTTACTCAACCTGTAAATACTTACCATAAGCTGCTTATCCGTTATCTGAAGGACATCTACCAACTCCTCTATCAAGCCATTATACAAGATACTGTTTGCTGATTCCTGCAAGGCATTGGAATACACTGCAAAAGGAGAAACAAACACTTTAGGCAAGAAGGCAGTGGTCAAGCCACTGCCCAATGACAAACTTTTTGGTATCTATAGGTTCTGGGGAAGAATTCCATTCCCAACCAGCAATGGAGGGCAGAATCATCACCAAATTAAATTCTGAAGGACTGGATCAAATACAAGTGATAAGCTCTAAATAGACACTAAACTGACAGATTCCGCTACTAAAGGTATTATCAGTCTCGAGAAAGAATTTTGGGGGATGGAAATAGGAAAAGTTCTGAGTTAATTTTTCATAACATTACTACTCAATATAACTTCATTATGCCTTGGATATAAGATTTCCATTTTAGTCTCTTCCTATGCTTCTGCTTTTACTGTAAACACTTGTAAAGAAGAGAATTTATGGACCATTGCAGAGTAAGTCAGAAATTCGTGTGACACTGTAGTAAAACTTGAGAATGTGTGTAATTCACATTCAATGAATTCCACAATGAGGTAATACCGGACACAGTACCCTGAAGCATAAACTAATGGGATTTGGGCATATTCATTTAGTTTTCAACAAAGATTTCCTGAGCACCCACTCACATGCCAGAAATCATGCTAGGTATGAGTACACATAAAAGAGCAAGAATTTCATGCCAAGGAACTCATAGTTTAAAAGAGAAGGCAAGTAATAACATAATGAACATTAATAATAATAGCAATGGTTACCATTTTATACCTTCTATGTGCTTGTTCTGTGCTAGATTGCTTTCTAGGTTTTCATTTAATCTTTAGACCAACGAACCTCTACGGTCAGTATCTCAATATTAAACAAATAAGCTGAGGCTGAGAAGATAAATGTAGCTAATAATCTACAGAATCAGGGCCAGAGTACAGGACTGATTCCAAAACCACGTGTTTTCCATTCTACTGTGCCACAGTAAAAGAAGTTAAATACACAGTATTGACTACTGAATATTTTCTGACTTACTTCAAAATGATACCCCTGAAAGGATGAGAGAGGAGGAAGACACAATGGCAAGAGAAAGAGTAGGGGGACAGTGAGCGATAGCTACAAGCATAACCATTTAAAAAAAAAAAAAAAAAGAGACGAATACCAAGAATAAACCCTGGTGACATGATGTCAATGAACATCATCATACCCTCTTTCTGGTCCAACATTAAGAAGCTCAAGGATAATGAATAAATACAGTGAATACTGGGAGGGGTGGAAGTATTTAAGTTGCTACCTAGGTAACTATAACAGGACTCATAGCAACAAAGATGAATGTTCAAAGCAAATCAGGCCCAAACTGTCTAATAGGGCCTGGTAATTAAAGTATTCTTCTCTTACCTAATATAGATATTGCATGCAGCCTGGCCTGAACTGCCTGCAATCGCTTCCTGTGATTAGAAAAGCCATGGGCCAATCGTATGTGTGTAAATAACAGCATCTGTAGAGAGATAAGACCTACATTTTAAAAACATCAATGAAGAAGGTGAATACTCTTTATGAGAGCTAACTCAAAAAACAACACAACTAAACGTTTTCTCCTTTGGCATCCAAAGTGTTGAGAAAGCTACCACCACTTATTAGCTGCTCACAGTGAGGTAGTTCATGTTTTCCTCAAACCCTCATAAGGACCTAGGAAGTTATTAAGTGTTAACCTCATAAAAGACGAGGAAACTAAGGCTCAAAGAAGCTAACAATTTGCCCATGGTCTGACTCCAAAGCTGACATTCTTTCTGCTATGCAATCTCCCACCCCAGTACACATCAATCTATTTAGATAACAACCACATCCTGTGGATATTTTAAAGCCAAATCATACCTGCTTATCCTTAGGAATGCTGTACATTTTGGTAAGAGATTCCATGATTTCAGAAGGGCTTTCTGAAATCTACATTAGAAAAAAAGATAGTTAGGAACAAAAAGTGAACCAAACATTAAGAAACCAGCCAAGAGTCAAAGATTCCTCTTACCTTGTCAAGTTGCTCTATGTGAATATAATGTAGTGTGTTACTAGTTGTCTAAAATTAAAAAAGACAAGAGAGCTGTAAGGAGTCACTGAACACTCTAGCTTCCCCTGCCATAGAGCTCCAAGGGCTGTCTGAAAACCAAGATGTCACCCGATAGGTTGAAGCCTAAGTGAATGCTCTTAAAATCAAGGTAACTTGAGAGTCCTCCAAAACATCCATCTTATATATATTCTTAGGAAAGCTCCTTTAAAACCAGTAGTATCAAACTATAATGCGCATAGCCAGGCACCTTTCATATTCTTCTTTGTCCTTTTCTAACCCTCCACTGACTTAATCTCCATAGCTTCAGTATTCATAGCAAAGACCGAATTCATGAAAATGGTTTCTCTTTGAACATGTATTAGAGTTGCTTTCAAGGCAATTAATCTAGAAATACTACTTATTTATTTATTTAACAGTATAGGTAGAAGAGAAATTATATTTTCACTAAGCTACTTCTAAACCAAACTCTTTAGTACCTCCTCAAACAATACAGAATGACCAGATAATTTAAGCAGGACACTATCGACAATATATAAAGACTTTTACAGGCTTCCTAAGTAGAGAAACCTGAGCCATCACCATTCATACTACTATACTACATGCTGGAATTCTCAGAGACTGTGGGAAAAGCACATAGGTCATAGCAGTGCCTCATAACGGATGGGACTTCCATATTTTGGCAGCCCCCAACATGAGACCCAACCTTATCAGAGTTGGGGATGCAATTAACACTCCTGAGGAGCTGCTAGGTATATTTATAGTTTGCGAGGGCAGCAGTGTAGCTCAAAACCATTTCTTCATTTAACTGATGAGTTCTAGAAGAGGCAATCCCAGTTACCGTAAACTGTAGACTTTGTCGGAACAAATCTGAATCAGACTCACCCTTTTCTCAATTTTGACCTCGGCCCCAGGATCTGCATAGAATTCAAAGTGTAGTGTAGTTGCACTGGGTGGATATTTCTGTGTATAAAGCACATCAAAGAATCAGACATTGAGTTTCAACTGATTATAAATATTATCCCCCACATCTTCCCTCAAAGTCCTAGCCACTTGTTCAACCTATTGTGGCAGAAGAACAAGCAGTACATTCAGTACTTACAGTGCCTTTAACTGTTTTACTGTTTGTCTTAGAGCAGAGCTCAGATAGGATGAGACTTTTCAAACAGAATCAAAAGGATAGAGCCCAGAGCTCCCAAACCTTCTGCATTTCATACTTACAAATTTCTAGTTTCCCTTTCTTGCAAGAGATCAATTTTGACTGTGGCTATTCCCAAGGGGGAAAAGAGGGGCAAGACTGCCAAGCAGTAATGAATAAAAATCCAAGAAAGGATAGAGAACAAATACCAGGGTTCAGAAACCAGCTAAAGAATGGAAAAGAACATTCTTACGAAAACCTTGTATCTATCTTCTGAAATATTTTATTCAAAGTATGCCTCATAGGCATGTCTTCATAATTCTTCAAACACTTTCCTTCTATACCATTCTACACCACTTCTCATGGTATGTTTTTCTGCACAGGTAGACACCAAGACAATATAAATCAGACCCTGAAAAAACATTCTCTTTAACTCCAGAAAAGTTACATGATGAACAAAAATAAGATAACAGCAGAGTGCCCACTAAAACATCTCACTGAAAGATACCACTAGCAGTGATTGCCTCCGGAAAATTAAAAAGTTACCACTGCATACCTTTTTATACTCTGAATTTTTTAACGTGTGTGTGTGTATATATATATATATATAAAACTTCCTTTTAAAGTACACGTTAACCTTTATGTTGTCAGAATTCCAAACTCTGAATATACTTCAAGATTTATGTAATTTTGATTATTAAACAGACAACACTCGCCGACTATATTACCCGATTATCTCTTCATAAAATAATCACTAAAGAAAAGTATGCCAGCTAACGTGGGAAAGTAACTTGATCTAATCTGTGGTTTTCTGAGACCAGAAAAGAGCCATTCTTTTTAGGAAAAGGCTTGCTAAGATAAATACGCTAAATTTCACTGCAGCCATTTGTGCTAAACATGACAAACTGACAAGACAAATTCCACATGGAAAATACAGTTGCTTCCAGATGCAAAATAATTATTGAAAACCAAATTGTGTTTTGTAGCTCCACAGCAACATATCAAAGCAGAAAGGAGGATGGCCTGAGCTAATAACTTAAGCATGGGTAAAAGGCAGAGAGATAAACAAGGAAAGCACATAAAACATTGTAAGTTCTCAATAAACCTAATGGTAGAATTGCTCTCCAAGCAGCCATTCCTAAATCACACCATACTGTCCAGAGTTCTGATACAATGTGAGAATGCAAGCAAACATACTTTCTGGGATTTAAAAAAAATCACATTAAAATCAATTCAACAAATATAGCTACCTACTCAAGAACTGGGTATGAACACACACTCTATTTCTCAGATTTTTTATCTACCGCCAGCACATCAAGAGCCCAAGCACTGATAGACTGCTTCCTATAGATGTGGCTCAGCTATGTCTGAACTGATCTTAGGTTCCTCAAAAGTCTTGATGTGAAGGAGCCACTTCATGTACCACAATTCGTTGTAAAGTAAGGTTCATAGAGAGGAAAACAGCTCTGTCAAAAGATACCCATATCCCAAAGAGTTACTTACCATCATATGCAAGTCTCTGCAACATTCTGCAAGTCCAAAGCCATTCTCCTTTCCACCCCAGCTCTTGAAAAAGGAAAAAGATAGTGTTAAGACAGTGCTTATGGTGACTTTGCGCCACTGCACTCCAGCCTAGGCAACAGAGTGAGACCTTAGCTCTCTTTCTCTCTATGTATATATACATACACACACATATATATATATATATTTAAGAGTGTGTGGCTGCTTGGAACATAATGTTGAGAAGACATCCAACGTGAAAGTCAAACAAGAGGAAAAAAGAACAGAAATAAGAACTTAAGATTCAAGGCAAGATGGTCTGTCTAAAGGTGATTTCTTCAATGAGATTAATTTCACTGTTCAGTGAGGATGCTCCTAGGAAGAACTCAAGCAGCAACTGCCAGCCATTGTATTCCACACCCCTGTAGTCACGTATGCTGACAGGTCGGTCATGTCCCATCAGGCCTTGCCTGAGGCTCTGCCTACTCACCTTCTGCACTAGGGAGGAATCACACTTTCCAGTTCCTCTCTTTTTGACATTAGCTGAGTTACAAGGCAGAAAATTCTGCCTTATTTATTACTACTGTACTTTGCCACTCAAATCTAAAAACTCATCAACAAGCCCCTGAGATAATGGGGGAATGGCTCAACTGGCTTCTAACTACAAAACTACTGTCATATAGTCTCACTACCTAGCCTGTATCTTCAACAGCCTTTAAAATATCACTTTAATATTAAGAGCATTATTGTATTTTTATTTTTAAATTATATATATAACTATTTTACATATATTACATAAAATATGTATTTATATATGTAAAATATATATATCTCCCTGCCTCATGGGGCAAGGCATATAGTTCAGGCAAACAATTGACAAAGTGAAAGAAATTAGATATCATCTGAAACAAATTTATTAATTTATCACGTCAAACTGAAAAGAGATTTTTATATTACAAATATAAAACATTTCATATAAAGATATATTTTGTATAATTTTTAAAATTATAAATATATAAATTTTATATAAATATATAAAAATAAAAATTATATATATGTAGCTATATATGAAGAGACTGTGAGAGATAGACAAGTCTCCCTCTGTTGCCTAGGCTGGAGAGGAGTGCAATGGCACAATCACAACTCACCACAGCCTCAAATTCCTGGGCTCAAAGGATCCTCTGCCTTAGCCTGTCACATAGCTAGGACTATAGGCATATGCTACCACCACACCAGGCTACATTTGTAAAATGTTTGTAGGGGTCTTGCTATGTTGCCCAGGTTGGTCTCAAACTCCTGGCATCAAGTGATCCTCCTGCCTTGGCCTCCCAAACTGCTGGGATTACAGCTGTGAGCCACCTTTTCCAGCCAAGAATTACCATGTTTTTAAGTCTGGCATGATTGAAGCACAAAATGCTACTTATATTCTGTGTCTTCATTTTATTCCTGTCTAGTATGGGTCCCAGTCACCTCAGATCTGGGCTGCCACCATGAACTAACATGGTTCTCTCTCTACATCTAAGTTGTTTCCTCTTTGTTAAATGCTATTATATCACTACTTGCCAAAGAAGTCTCAAAAACAAACAGTGTAAATCACCAAAGGTGCCATTCACAAAGGTACATACTATAGAATGCAATTTCTAAACCTGTAAATAAATAAATAAATAAATAAATAAATTTAAAAAACATCACCTGACTATCCCATGAGAAATAAGCTTTCTCAAACTACACTTGAACTACTGGCAGCCTTTCTCAATCCAGGTATCATGTATGAAACACAGAATATGGTGAGTAATTTTTTATCATAACTAGCACCACCTTAGACACACAAGAGAGAAGTCATTTTGCTACATTAATAATGGATACCTTAGGGCATTAAGGCTTACTTCTCTAGTGAAAACCTAAGTGAGAAAGTCTGCCTGGACACAGATATGTATACCCCCCACTCCCAGCTGTTTAAAAACAGAATGTTCTACTAGGAATGATGTCAGTGAAAATGGCAGAATAGGCCGGGCGCGGTGGCTCAAGCCTGTAATCCCAGCACTTTGGGAGGCCGAGACGGGCGGATCACGAGGTCAGGAGATCGAGACCATCCTGGCTAACACAATGAAACCCCGTCTCCACTAAAAATACAAAAAAATTAGCCGGGCGTGGTGGCGGCGCCTGTAGTCCCAGCTACTCGGGAGGCTGAGGCAGGAGAATGGCGGGAACCCGGGAGGCGGAGCTTGCAGTGAGCTGGGATCCGGAGCTTGCAGTGAGCTGAGATCGCGCCACTGCACTCCAGCCTGGGCAACAGAGCGAGACTCCGCCTCAAAAAAAAAAAAAAAAAAAGAAAATGGCAGAATAGGGAACTCCATAAGCCCACGCCTTCACAAAAACAGTGAATAAACTGACTGTCGGAATTCAAGTCTATCAGAACTCTAAAAAATAATCAGAAGTTTAAAACAACGAGGCAAGTTTAAGGTAATGAGACAAGAATTTGTAAAGTACAAGGTTCGACATTCATTAAGATGTTAACAGGCTCACGCCTGAGGCGGGAGGATCAACTGAGGTCAGGAGTCTGACACCAGCCTGCCCAACATGGTGAAACCCCGTCTCTACTAAAAATACAAAATTAGCCAGGCGTGTGGTCTACGCCTGTAGTCCCAGCTGCTAGGGAGGATGAGGTGGGAGGATGGCTTGAACCCGGGAAGCAGAGGTCACAGTGAGCCAAGACTGCACCACTGCCAACTCCAGCCTGGGCAACAGAGTGAGACCCAAAAAAAGGTAACAAACACCTGGTGCTAAATATGGCCAAATATTCATATATTAAAGATATTCACTGTAGCATAATTTACCACAGAAAAAAACTGGAAATTACCTAAGTAAGAAGAAAAATGTGAAGTAAATAGAGATAACCATAGATGGCACAATTGACAGTACTTAAAATATTCACATACAGAAGGTATAAAATCATACTGTAATGGAATCAATTTCTTCTTTCATGGCATTAGTCTCATTCCTGAAAATACCTTGCCACGTCAAGCAGCATACAACCATGCAGTTATACTTTCTTTTAATGCTTGTATAACTTCATGTTTTTAACATTTTAGCTTTTTATTACATCTTAATTTTACTGTGATGAGGTAGAATCTAGCTTAATTGCCTCCCAAAAAGTGAGCCAGTTTTTACAACACCATCTTATTTGAATAATCCATTCTTTTTCTGCTAATCTGAAATGCCATCTTAACCATAAATTCGATTCCTACACATTGGATCTGCTTCTGGAACCTATTGATTGGTCAATTCCACCCTTAATTACCACACTATTTAAATTACTACAGCTTTATAAAATGGTTTAATACCTAATAAGAACTTCATTACATTTTCGATATTTTCTTGGCTCTTCCCAGGACAGCTGGTGAAGACGAAGACACATGCAATTTGCTGAAAACCATAAAGTAAGGATGAGGGTAGAAAGGCTTGATGCTACACAGAACAGACAGGTAAGTCAAACCGAAAGTCTGAATCTGCAAGGCAGAATAAGCTTGAAAGGCTGTGTATCTACACAATTATATTCCTTTTGTTTCTTTTGTTATTCCAACTAATTGTTTCAGACCACCTTTATTAGTGTCACCACAAAATCTTTCTTGCCAACTTTTGCAACCTGATAAAAAACAAGCACCTTTAATTAGAAAGTTTTGGTAAGCTGAGATCCTTAAAACACCCTGCCAACTCAAACGTGACTCATGAAAGTCTGTGGTGTTGTTACTGTATCAGTAACTAAGTGCATATATAAGATTGCTTAATATATATAAGATTGCTTATTGCATCTTTCATAACAAATATGAGCATGCATCAATAGGGAAGTTGAGTAAAATATGGTACATCCAAAGCATGGACTACTATGCAGCCATCAAAAGAACCCTATAGCTATACAGGTGACTTTAAAGTGATTTTTTAACAAGGTCCGAAATAAGAAAACAAGGATGCAAGGTATCCTGCATTTATAACTGAAGGACAAAAACACCCTCAACGGGTCAATATAATACGAAGATAATATATAGAGAATACGCTTGAGGTTACGGGGAGGTAAACCAAGAGGTAAAAGGCTGTTCTGAAAATAATCATGTGACAATATGCATGCACTTATAAAATAATGTGTGTGTAACATTTTAAAAGAAAGCAAATACAAAAGAATGGCATGTAGTTTCTCTGGTTGACATCCATCTATAAATGACAGCTCCTGTTTATTAAGTACTTCCAACATGATGGCATTAACCCTATAAGGTTTTATTTATGACTTCCTTTACTCTGATCCTAAAAGAACTATGAGGTAGATATTGTAACCCCCAATTTACAGACACAGAAACAGGTTAATGTCATTTGTTGGCTAAAGTCGGTTTCATGTCCAAATCCAGGTTCTTAAACACATGCAAGTGAATGTGTCTGCTGCAAAGGAAGTTGCCTGAAAAGACTGAAGAGACATGAACCAAGACTTCTCTGAGCATTGTTAAAGAAGCCCACAAGGCCAGGCACAGTGGCTCACGCCTGTAATCCCAGCACTTTGGGAGGCCAAGGCGAGAGGATCACCTGAGCTCAGGTGTTGGAGACCGGCGTGAGCAACACGGCGAAACCCCATCTCTACAAAAAATATAAAAAATTAGCCGGGCATGGTGGTGCGTGCCTGTAGTCTCAGCTACTCAGGAGGCTGATGTGGGAGGACCAACTAAGCCCAGGAGGCTGAGGATGCAGCGAGCTGATATTGTGCCACTGCACTCCAGTCTGGGTAATGGAGTGAGACTCTGTCTCAAAAAAATAAATACAGAAATAAGAGAAGTCCACATGAACAAGTCAAGTTTTTAGAGAAATTTTACATTTTAGAGAAACACGAAATTTTTAAATTTTAATGAGGGGTATTAGTATTGGAGGTACCATTACTAAATACCTAATTATCTCTAAACCTCAAACACCTGTAAAAATCTTTTATTGCAAAGCACCAAACACACAAATCTATTACCAAAGGCTGCAATGTACGGCACCTGTCAAGATTACAAATTGTCCAGGACTAGAAATTAACCTTTAATCTACAATCTCTTTAGATCAATTCAGAGCGAAAAGTAGCAAGCCTGTCAAAGGTAAAAAGTGTCAAAAATGCAAAGGGACAAAAAAGCAATCATTTAAGCAGTCCTTTCTGTGGCAAAATCATCCAAAGGAAGAAAACAACTGGATCTCAATTACCTAAAAAAAACAACACAAAGAAACAAACCCCTCATACTTTACATATGTGAGCCATTTATACCAAAAACAGTTTGCATTTTAACTTCTACTTAAATTGTCAGAACATTTAATTAAAGTATGAAATATTAGTGTGTTTCTATCAGCCTAAAAGTAGAGTGATAAGATGTGAATTCTGTCAGATGCTATTGTGGCCCTATACAAATAACCAAATTAACATGATCAAAGCTGTATTTTTAATGACTTCTAGGTCTGTTAACTCTCTTAGCAAACTTTTCTTTACCAAAGATCTTAAAAGTCACCTGTTATTTACCTCTAAATATGTTTCTAGGTTTATGTCAAGTGTGAAGAAAAGTTCTAAACCCATTTTTCCCTCAAACAGCCTACTGTCCCACTGTTCTGATATAAGCAACATAAGGCATACTCTTTCATTCTGCAGATGTATTGTCTACTCCTGTGCCAATTACAAAACTGGCTTAATGATAAAAAGCCTTATGATAAAAACTTGGCTTTATAATAAAAATCACTATAGCTTTATGATATTATCTGATACAGCAACTCACCCTGATTATCAGTGTTTTCTCAGACATTTATTTCTGTGTCTCAGTTGATGCTATTAACAGACTTCCACTCAATCATTTGACTGACTGATTTAAATGAGAAACGGAATTATTTCACAAAAACTAAGTTGAATATTTTGCAAAATATTCATCTAAAAGACAATATGCTAAAATAAAAAGTGTCATATTATGAAAAGATTCAAGAGTAAACTCTAAAAAATTTAGAATCCTGTATGCAGGTTCCTTTTCTTCACATCAGTGCAACTCCATAATCACAGATTACAGTTGTAGTTTATGTCAGAAAACAGACTGCTTCTTACTAAGTCTTTGGCCCCACATAAGATGGGAAAGGGAATTATTTTCGTTTTTAAAAAATCATATGTATAAATCACTTTTTAAACATTTCCTGCTTTAACAAGATTTTAAAAATAATTAAACTACCAATCATTGGTCCTAATTTCATTAAAGGGCTTCTACCATATTAAGTCTTCCTACTTAAAAAATGTTACTGGTCTCTATTTAGACCATCCTTTAAATCTGTAAGTAAAGGTTTAGTGTTGGTCTAACAGATCTTAAATACTGCTGTTAAGATTTATTTTCCCTTATCCATAGGGATACATTCCAAGACCCCTAGGCGATGCCCGAAACTACAGGTAGTGGCAAACCCTATATAATACACCCACACACACACATATTTTTTTCCTATATATACATACTGATGATAAAGTTTAATATATACTATAATACAGGTCATGTGAATGTGGCTTCTCTCTCAGTATCTTATTGTACTGTACTGCAAGTAACTGAAACCATGGAAATCGAAACCTCGGATAAGAGGAGACTACTGTATTTGTTCATATATCTGTCGCATCATTGCCCATTCAGATTCCCTTCTATCAAAGGTATAACTTTTGATGTCTGTTAATTTTTCTTTCTTGAAACTATATGTTGCATTGTGTACATCTTTTTAAGTTTCAGAAATGGTACTGAGCAATGAAAATTGTTGCTTTTACTTTTTTATGCATGAACCACTATGTTTAGAAGCCATCGATGTTGCTGTATTATTTGGGCCACAGTTTCTAACTGCTACATACTCCATAGTGTGCATGTGCCACATTTTACTTATTCGAATACCTACTAATGATGGATACCAAGGTTGCTTCCAACTCCTCACTACCACAAACGATGATGCAATATTCGGACAGAGATCACGTTTATGGAAATGATGTGATCTCATCTTTGAAATATACACCCAGGAGAACCAGTCTACACTCCTATCAACAATGCATGAGGGTTCCCATTGCTTCACATACCTGCCAGCACTTACCATTATATAGTTTTCTAAGAAATTTCTGCAAATCTAATGCTTACAAAGCTGTATCTTGTTTTATTTTTATTTCTCTAATTACTGAGTCTGGGCATCTACTCACATGAATTCCCTGTTCTATAAACTGCCTATCCATATCCTTTGCTCATCCTTGTTGATCTGGAAGAGTTTCTTGAATATTCTACATTAGCAGTCCCTTTCCAGTTTTAAAACATTGTTAAGCATTTTCAATCTACCATGAGTCTGTTAACTTCTGTTGTACGAAGTGCTGCCTAATTTTGCCTGCAGACCAGCTGCTTGCCATTACACCAATTGTTTCCAAGTGTTATTGGTCCAGGACAAAATGAGGTTGTACCAGAATGTTATTTAACTACATTGGTAACTATACTAGTTAGTACAACTGACATTTTTCTTGATGAAGGAAGCAGTGTGTTGATTTATATTCCAGTGTAAGGGCCTAAGGAGTAGCCTGGAGTTATGTGTTTTCTGTCGGGAAGTATATTTTTAAATATAATATTCAAAATTTTACTTTTAGGTTTATGCCATGGGGATTTTAAGAATTCTTTACCCACCACTGTTATTACTACACAACCTCCTACATTAACTTCTCTTAAATTTACAGTTTTAGCCAATATGACTTATTTTACAGACAGAATATTTGCTCATACTGTGAATGGGGTCTTTTCACCAATCATTTTCCTTTTTTTTGAGATAGAGTCTCGCTCTTGTCACACAGCCTGGAATGCAGTGGCATGATCTAGGCTCACTGCAACTTCCGCCTTCCGGGTTCAAGCGATTCTCCTGCCTCACCCTCCTGAGTAGCTGGGATTACAAGTGCCCAACACCACGCCCAGCTAATTTTTCTATTTTTTTTTAGTAGAGACGGGGTTTCACCATGTTGGCCGGGCTGGTCTCAAACTCCTGACCTCAGGTGATTCGCTCTCCTGCCTCGGCCTCACAAAGTGCTTGGATTACAGGCGTGAGCCACCACACCTGGCCTCACCAATCATTTTCTAATTGGTTACTATTAATACATGGAGGAGCTATCTGTTTCTGTATATTGATCTCTTACTTGGCTATCTCACTGTGTTTTTACTAGTTGTAATAATATTATCTCCCCAAGAAACAAAGAGACTCATCACCTACATGCAAATAGTAACAAATATTCTCTTTTCTTTTTTAGAGACAGAGTCTCGGTCTCACTCTGTCGCCCAGGCTAGAATGCAGTAGCACGATCTTGGCTCATTGCAGGTTTCACCTCCCAGGCTCAAGTGATCCTCTTACCTCAGCCTCCCAAGTAACTGGGACCACAGGTGTGTGCCACCACACCTGGCGGATTTTTGTACTTTTTGCAGAGATGGGATTTCGCCATGTTGCCCAGGCTGGTCTCAAACTCCTGGGCTCAAGCAATTTGCCTGCCTCAGCCTCCCCAAGTGCCAGTAATAACAGGCATGAAGCCATCATGCCCAGCCCAAATTTTCTCTTTTAATATGTATTCTTCGCTTCTTTCTTTTCTGTTGGTTAGCATCTGTACTACAAATGTAAATGACAGAAGTTAATGTCTGACATTTTTGTGTGACTTATGAATTCAATGGAAATGCCTTAGCTCCCCCATTATGACTTCCGGTAGGTAACTCTAGTTTCTTAAAGTTTATATGAAGCTTTTGTTAATGTGATAAATTTTATCAAGTGCTTTGGAAGCATCTATTGAGTAATAGTTCCTTTTTCCTTTAACTGTGACTTGGGAATCCAATGTTAAACCTCCTTGTGGTTTTTAATAGGAGGAAATGTTTACAGTATCTTAAGAAAACAAGTTACATGCTTATATACACGTATTTCCAAATGCAAGAAAAAAATGCTCTGACTTTAAGGGAGGTCTCATAGGGATGAATTATAGGTGATTGACATTTTGTCTATATTTTCCTAGAATTTTCAAAATACATGTTATAATTATACAAAACTAATTTATAAGTAATCATGGCACGTAAATTAGCCTGAAAACTTGAATTACTTTGAGGTAACCATTAAATAAATACGCTTTTAAAAAGCTAGCCATAACACTTTTCTTCTAAGAAAGCTTTCCAACAGTGGGTTACCTCTCAAACCTAAGTATATATTAAGAAATTGTCTCCGGGAACACAGGACAATAGTTTGGTAGAGCTGAACTTTTATATGAGAGCTTTTGGCTTCAATTACAATTACTACTACTTACTGATCACAGCACTGAGTACCCACAATTCATTTTATTCTAAATCAACCCTGAAGTAGATATGTTAAATTCCCAGAAGAGGAAACCAGTATGAGAGCTAGTACGCAGGGCCAGGACTCAAATCTAGATCATATTATTGCATTATACTTCCTTCTCACACAGAATTGAATATAATTTTGAACTTTCCTTTCAGAAGAGAAATTGCCACTTCTGAAGAGAGAGATTTTGTTTGGTGAGCAGAGATTAAAGAATTCCTTCAAAATTACTTAATAACTGAGAATACTTAGGTTTTAAAAGAGGGCACGAATAGTTCTAACTCAATTAGGCTAGTGAAGTTAACTTAGGGATTCTAATACATTTTAACACTCTGAGAAACACCTGTTGAAAGGAACCATATGCTCCAATATTTGCACCCCTCCACTCTTCACCCAAGACTCACCTCTGCCAAATGTTGTAGCCGAGTTAGCAGCGGGGTCCTCTTGTCAGATCCCAGACGAGTGATGTAGTTTGATCTTTTGCTAAATACATATAGGAGATTAAGGACTGCCAGCACCACTTGCATATCAGAGGAAGCCAATAAAGTTGTCAAATGCTAAAGGGACAAAAAAGGGCAAAGCTCAAGGTATCAGGAACAACTGGCCTTGAAAACAAAACAAAATGTACCTGTCAACATTTACAAAGCTATCAAAAAGTTTAGTAACGTAATACAAAAAATATATAAGTATTTGTACTCGGGAGGCTGGGGCAGGAGAATGGCGTGAACCGGGAGGCAGAGCTTGCAGTGAGCCAAGATCGCGCCACAGCACTCCAGCCTGGGTGACAGACTGAGACTTCGTCTCAAAAAAAAAAAGTGTGTGTGTGTGTGTGTATATATATACATGTATGTATTTGATAATCTACAACATGCAACCTTATCCCCCAAGGAGCTTAAAATCTGGCAGTTAGTTATAAAGTGCAATAAAAGTAAAAAAATGTAAACAGTAGTTCAAAACTGCACAGGTTTTCCCACAGGAAGGAAAAGAGACAAAAGAGGCAAATGTGATATAATACACATGAGGGACTCAAGAAGAACATTAAGTCTCTAACTGGACTAAAAGTATTGTGAAAGATATTTTATGTTCTCTTCTGTATCCTTTATGACAAACATAAAGCTGAAATTAATTAAAACAGGGTCCTTCATATAGAAGCTAAAGATATCCACAACAGTTCGTGGCAATTATGTAACATATAACTGTTACAGTACAGTATATGCTCATAAGGAATCTGAGTGACTACTTTGGTTTTTTTGTTGTTGTTGTTTGGAGACAGGGTCTCTCTGTGCCCAGGATGGAGTGCAAAGGCATGATCATAGCTCCTTGCAGCCTTGACCTCCTGGGTTCAAGCGATCCTCTCACCTAAGTCTCCCGAGTAGCTGGGACTACAGGCATGCACCACCACGTCCAGCTAGCTCTTATATTTTTTGTAGCGATGGAGTCTCACTATGTTGCCCAGGCTGGTCTTGAAACCCTGGGCTCAAGTGATCCTCCTGCCTCAGCCTCCCAAAGTGTTAGGATTACAGACATGAGCCACTGCACCTGGCCTTACTTTGGCTTTTAAATACAATTAAAATTCACCAATACATTGAAGCACTTGGTCAGAATTAAAATCAGTATGTAATATAGCTAGAAATGAACCAAGGCATTTCCAGTTGCCAATTATACCAAAGGCCATGGACTTCCATGGGCAGCATATCTATTTCATCTTCAACAGACTGCCTATTTACCTCCCACTTAAAGCTCTGTATATTAGGCCTTTAGTTCAGTTATCCCACTTCTTTTCCTAAACCATTTTAAGTTGTTTGTTCTGATTCTGTTTCTCTACTGAAGATGCAGGAAAACACACCTAAAATTAACAGGGCACCTAACTAATGATGACAGAAAGTCTAAAGTTGGGCTTCTATAAAAAGAAAATAATTTCTTATTACAGTGATTTTTAACTAACTGAAAAGCTCACTGACTGCTGCACCCACCTTACTCTTCAAGGACACAAAGGATGCTATGAATATATATCTTGGGATGGGTGTGGCAGAATACAGAGAGACTTGAAAGCAGCACACTAAAACTTAGAGAAGTACATTAATGTGATGAGAAAATCAAACTATTTCTAGCAATTTAAAAGTAATGTGGGGCTGCTCTAACAACCTAGGGCAAAAATAAATTCATGTAAATTTCCTTAAATACTTTAATATATATATAACATTTCTCACTCATTTCTTGAATCTTGAAAAGGCAAAACAAAGGTGATAGTACAGAATCTTCCCATCAACCCTATGAAGGATATCTATATCCAAGAAACATTCTACTATTATCTTTGACAATGAAAAACCCAGAGCTCCATCATGAAAAGGAAAGAAGCAATAGAGAGAAATGGCAATTTCCTTATTTCTGGATGTACACAATTTTAGTTTAAGAACAGAGTACACAGGCTTTAACCTCCCCTACCTCTATGGAACTGTACAGATGCCGGGAAAAGCTGTACTCAATGAGCAAGGCTGTGAAGTTCAACACAGCCAAGAGAAGCATTTTCAGTTGCTCTCTTTCTGGCCTATCACATACGAGCATCCATGACATATTCTCCACTGTCTGTCCAGCATCTGCCAGTATTCCATCGAAGCGGTCCAACAGGTCCACCCAGTGATATAACTCGCACTGGAGAGGGGAGGAAAAA
The DNA here is from genome assembly GCF_037993035.2 of Macaca fascicularis. Taxonomy (NCBI): domain Eukaryota; kingdom Metazoa; phylum Chordata; class Mammalia; order Primates; family Cercopithecidae; genus Macaca; species Macaca fascicularis. The sequence continues at coordinate 53,628,977 of NC_088395.1, forward strand.
GAAGATGTAAGAATAAGGTAGAAGTGCCGCATGGGTGCTTTCTAACTGAGCTTTGTTACAAGAGATTGCTGAGCATGACACCTAGACAAGTTCACGTCCCACTCTTGCCCATATGAGAAAGGTCATACTCTGAGCTAAAAGGGCTGGAGTTCATTTCATATCCATCTAGACATATGTGCTAACACCACTAGACACCATAAAACCGCTAGAGCTAGGTCTTTAGATGGAGAACTCTGGTTATATTCTAAGATCTACGAAGACAAGAGAACCATCCTTGCCAGAATCCATTTTATCAGAAAAATTCATTTTTTAGAGTTATCTAATAAAAGTTCTTCTGAACTAAAAATCCAGAAATTATCTCAAACTTATATTGTCAAACTACAGGAATTCTGTGATTGAGATTCTTAAGCATCACCTGTGAAATCAATTCCTCATCCTCAGCCAGCAAAATTTTCCTTGCCACTGGTTGAAAGCTATGTTAGGCATGTGGCACTCGCTAGATGCTTATTAAGTTAACTGCTGAATGAGGCTATCCCACTATGGTTTCTTATTCCATATCAGAGCATACAAAATGATGTCTTAGTAGTCCTGTCTTTTGGGAGCATGGCTTCACATACCTTTCCAATGTTCCATGTTTTGATCTGCTGCAGTTCCAAGAGAAGTTGCTCATCATTACAAACTTTGAGTTTGTCTATTAAGGCTCTGCAGTCTGCAGGCTGAGAAAAAAAAGTATTCACAAAGATGTTTTGGAATGAGGGAGTTGCAAACAAGGAGAATCGGAAAAGGAACCCTTAAGCTCACACAGTAATTTTCCTTTTGCTAGGATTTACTACTTAAGAAAACAAGATGTGCCAGATAATCTCTTGGGATTAAAATGGAAACCTCATGAGAAAACGTTTTTATTCCCCAACAATCCACCTGGCCTTCAAAAAAAAACAAAACACAAAAAAAACACCTTGGATAAAGGTAGATGCAGACAAACTATTTGGAAAAGTGCAGACAAACTATTTGGAAAGATACAGACAACAAAGACAGTAATAATAAAAAGTTAAACATCTAAAAAAAAAAAAAATTAAGGAATCTATACCATGGTCTGAAAGTTAACCAGAATGCCTGGTAGGTTATATTGAATCAGAGACTGCAAAGTCCTAGTGAATTCACAATTAAAGGTGAAGATTAGCATTAGCTATATTTTTCTGTAACATAAAACCCTTCACTTGTAAGGTGGTAAAGAGCTTCTGAACTTCGTAAAACTAGGACTCCATTCTTTCTTGGGGTTCCCATTTCCATACATTTCTGCTCTCTTCTACTGATGAATGGGCCTATTTGTCAGGTAACAAGGAGTGGATTGAGTATTTACAGTCAAGTTTCTGAAACTGGAAGGAGGGAAAGGGATAGGGGCTGGGAGAGAGAAGCCTTCCGTTAATGAACGGCAGCTGGGAGAAGTGATTATTACACCTGTTCTTTAACTCCATAAGGGCAGTACAGCATCCTGGGAATGGACCAGAGGTCTGGTAACAAACAAGTCTGGATTCATTTTTTAGCTTCATGTTTACTAAGCTGTTTGATCATGGGCAAGTCTAACCTCTAAGCCACAGCTCTCTTATCAGAAAAACAGACGTAATAGCTACCTCACAAATATGAAACTCAAATGTCTGCCACATACATAAAATGCTTATCTCCCATAACAGGAGCTTAAATATTCAGAGACGGCATACTATTAAAAAGAGTATGAGTCTTGGAATCAGGTAGTTGGTAAGCTACCTCTTTGAATCTCAGCATCCTCTTCTGCAAAATAAACTAACACGTACCTATATATCCAGCAATGCTGTCGTGAGATTCAAACTGGGAGAAATGTATTTTTGGCATCCGAAAAAACATGGAACCTAACGGGCGTTTATTTAAGCTAAGTCCAAACCTTTTCTCCCTCTAAGCATTATTAAGATCTACCTCAAATGTTCATGGTAATTAAATGTATGTAAAATCCTTGGCACAAAATCCTTTCACAAACCAGGCCTGCACTTTTTCCTCCTCTCCTCTAAGATGTATAAGTTGAGGGAGAGGCAGTGAAGCAGCAGAAATAGATAACATGGAAATTTGAACCACCTGCTTATGCAGTTCACTTGTGCCTGCTGGACCTACTTGGGTCCAGCATCAAACATGTTACTTCTATTTCTAATGGAATGCAGCTATACGAGTCCAACTTTATGATGTGTAGGTGAGATAACACCCAGGTCATGAGGAACATTTGGATCCTATAATAACTCGGTATGTCTCAGAACCAGGCATTCAGTCTTTATCAAGGCCCAGTAGCAAGCCTGAAGCTGCTTTTGTGAATGTAGAATAGCTGATGGCAGAGGACAGCACAGCCAAAAGTCTAGGGGTCTTACTTGTAATTCTACTGGGGCTTGCCAAAAAGCACCACATACCACATGGCATCTTTAGCTGATACCTAAGTCAGTCACCTGGGTCTACTAGGTCATAATGTCCAAGTGATAGGGCAACTTGTATCATAGCCTGGACCTTTTGCAGAGTCTTTTCTAGATCCAAACCTTACTAACACTTTAGTGGTACCCCACTAAATGTGTTAGAGGTTATGCAGTAAATAGGTCAAAATAGCATGCCCAAATGTGACCAACCAATATGTTGGCTCCAAAATCCAAACACATCACACATTGTTCCTCTTTCTTCACAATGTGTGGTACAAGGTGCAGCAACTTCCCTCTCACTTTAGAAGGGATATCCCAATATTTCCCAAACCATGTGGCCACTAGAAACTTTCCTAATGTGAAAGGTCCTCAAGCTTCCACAAGGTTTGTTTCTGACTCTCTGGCACAAATATGTCTGAGGCATCTAAGGTGTGCTTGTGTTTTCTGTTCACAAGATCCAGTTAGCATAATGGTATCAATTTAATGTACCAGTATGATGGTCTCTGTTTTATCAGACTATCAAGATTCCTTGCATTTTGCAGGAGAAAGCAGCAAGCACAACGTTAAGATACAAGAAAGCATTTGCCAGTTCGACAGCTGAATACCAACTGCCAGGGTTTACAGTGATTTATTTCAATAGATACCAAATCTGGGGAAAAAATTCTTTGCACAGCTGCTAATAAAGTGATCAATAAAAGCCTTTCGTAAAAACAGTACCTAGCATTGACCACAGTATGGGAAATGGGGGCAAATTTGTATGCTGCTCAAGGAAAATAGACAACTCAAGTCTTAAAAAGTCCATAACCAGTGACACAAAAATTCTACTTCTAGGAGTTTATGCTAAGTAACTTGCTAGTAACTAGGAAATAAGAGCCAGAAATCAGCATATGACTCCAAGAGCAACCCCTTACAATCCACTAGGTTAAAAACTTTCTTTTAATTTGCATTTCTCCAATTACCCACAGAGTTGAATCTTGCTGAACATTTACTGGGTTTGTTCTTTTCTTAAATGCCCTATGCCCATTTTGTCATTGGGATATTCATTTCTCCTGATTTAGATACTGAAAACATTAACTACACTGGGTTACAAATATCTTCCCCAGCTTGTCATGTGTCTTCCTCCTCCCCCGCCCCACCCGAGCTTATTAAGGTGTAAATGGTATACAAAAAACTGCACGTAATTCACGTATACAACTGGGTGAGTTTGGATGTATGTATACACTCATGTTGCCATCACAATCCAGGTAATAAACATATCCATCACCTCCAAGTTTCCTTGTGTCCCTATGTGTGCACATGATTGTGCGTGTGGTAAGAATACTTATATGAGATCTACCCTCATAACACATTTTTGATTAGTCCCTCTGTATTCGCTGGGGATTGGTTCTAGGACCCCCATGAATACCAAAATCTATGATGCTCACCCTTTGTATAAAATGGCACAGTATTTGTATATAACCTATACACATCCTCCTATATACTTTAAACCATCTCTAGTATTACAATACTGAATTCAATTCAATGTAAATAGTTGTTACACTGCATTGCTTTAAAATTTCTATTTTTACTTTTGTATTACTCTTTTTTATTGTTTTTTTCCCCCAAATATTTACTACCCAGTTGGTTCAGTCTGCAAATGTGGAACCCATACACATGGAGGGCAGACTATACTCAATACCTGACTGTTAACTATAGGCACTATGTTGTTCTACAGCAGATCTCTGGAACTTACTTACCTTGTATAATTTTATATCCACTGAGCAGCAACTCCCCCTTCTCTCTCCCCACCACTTCCTGGTAACTATCATTCTACTGCCTACTTTTATATCTTTGACTATTTTAGATGCCTCATATAAGAGGATTCACACACTATTTGTCCCTCTGCGGCTGACTTATTTCACTTTGCCTAATGTCTTCGAGGGATTAATTTCCAAAATATATAAGGAACTCCTGCAACTCAATAGCAAAAAACCCCAAATAACACAAATTTTAAAACGGGCAAGGGACTTGAATAGATACTTATCCAGATGTCTATTTACATACAAATAGTTTAAAAGTATATAAGAAGGTGCTCCATATCAAGGAAATCATCAAGGGAATGCAAATCAAAACCACAATGAGATACTACTTCACACCTGTTAGGATGGCTATTGTCATGTCTTTTAAATTTTGGATACAGTATTTAACATTTCCATTTTGGTTTTTTCCTTTGTTTTAATGCTTGGAAAGACCATCCCCACTTAAGACAAAGTAAACATTCACCTTCATGTTCTACTTCTCCTACAGCTTATTTCTTTTAAAAACATTTGACTTTTGGTTTATCTAAAGTTTATCACAATATAATAGTAACCCATGCTCCACAAGATAAATAATTAGTCTAGCACGGTTTCCTAATACTGTCTCTTCTTTCCAATTTATAATCCCTCTATCATCACATATCTAGTTCTTATATACACTAGGATCATTTTTCTAGGTCTTCTATTCTCGTAGCAGTACATTCTTACACTGGTTTCACTTTAAATTTTTAAATTACAGTTTCTTAAGCAAGTTTTCTTTTTGTCCTTCAGTAAAAGACATTCAAGTACAGTTGTCAAAACTTCTAGATGCCAGAACACATCAAAAACAAAATCAAAAGCAAATGAAGATATTTCCAACAGATACGAAAATGAGTACGTTCAATATATATGGCATTCGGTAAGAGAAACACTTGATATTCCAATGTCGGATACAAAATAAACAGCACAAGAAGATAACTGATATAGAACAGTGAAATACTTTCTTCCCTACCTATGAAATTAACAAAAATTTAAAAGACAATCTGTAATACTGACAAAGGTATGTGAAGAAAGTGCTGCTCATACTCATTAGTACAATGCTAAATGAAAAGGGCAGGATAATTGTGTGTGCACATGTAATAATTTTTTAAAAGACTGGAAGAAGCCTGGGCAACAAGGCAAGATCCTGTCTCTACAAAAAATAAAAAATTTGCCAGGCATGGTGGCATGCACCTATAGTTCCAGCTACTCAGGAAGCTGAGGTGGGAGCATTGCTTGAGGTGGGAGCATTGCTTGAGCTGGGAGGTCAAGGCTGCAGTGAGCTGTGATCTCGTCACTGCACTCCAGCCTGCGTGACAGAGCAAAACCCTGCCTCAAAAAAAAAAAAAAAAAAAAAAAAAAAAAAAACTGGAAAAAATACAGCAAAATGTTATTGTTCTCTTTTGGTGATACTTGCCAGGTACTTTTACATTTTTTGAAAACCTTGTATTTACAATATGAACTAACTTACGTGCCAGATACTATGCTAAGCAATTGCCTCACATCAAGAAGGAAAAAATTTTTTGTAGCTGTGGAAACCAGGCAAGTTAATAACCTCTCAGCCACAAAAGTCTAGTAAGATTCAAACCCAGGTCTAATTCCAAAGCTTGTGCTCTTTGAACTAAGCACACAGGGTCAACAGGACTATCACAATGCAAATACCACTTCCTTAACCTCAGAAAGCAGTTCAAGCTAGCTGGTGGAATATTACTAGATTGAAGCTGGGATTTCTACTGTCGACAAAGGGTTAATTGATATGACCACCCAATATACAAGTTAAGCTGAATTGTGTGATTAAGAATCAGTAATAAAGACAGCTAAAACACTGGCCTTAACAAAAAAAACTAGTAAGAAAAATGTTACCACTTTCATTTTCTAAAAAACAAAATTGCAAGATCCCAGAAGTACATTAAAAATCTGAATTCACATCTGCTCTTTCCATTATACCACACTTCCTTTCTGCATAGGAAGGAATTGCACAGCAGCCTGAGAGCTGACTTCAGGCACACACAGCTACTAAGAACTAATTGATCAGTGTTCACTTTCCACTGGTCTCTTGGCTATCCACTTTTTTAATCCAGGGAAGTTCAAAAGAAAATCTTACTGTTTCTAGACAAGTTGTTGTTTTATCGCCTTTTGTATATATGGGTGATGAGACTTGAAGAGCATGGATGAACTGTTCACAAATATTTTTTATTTTTTAATGAAGAAAAAATAAGCAAAGCAAACTTTTGGATACTTACAGCCTCGGTAGGTGTCTTCTTCAGTTTAGTCCTGTCTACTTTCATGATTTCAATTTTCAGCTTTACGATCTGAAAAGAAAATCCCCAAAGAAGTGAGAACTTAAAGCTACAATCTTGAGCTCTACAAGCTTGGACATAGACAATACAGAATGAAGAGCAATGCAAAATGCTTAAAGTAAAAACACTGGAGTTATGATGCTATGCCATCTCAGAGGCACAACTATTGAGTAGAGAGAGGTAAAGAATCTCTCCAGATCAAACTGGCCCACATCCCCATGTTGCACAAGACTGAAACCAAGTCAAGCCAAAATGAAAAATTTTTTTTTCTTTTACAAGCATCTCCAACTCTTAATTGAAAATAAGAGTGTACAATGTTTGCAACACATCTCAGGATGGAAAAACTCACCATAGCCCTGCAGTTTCCTGATAGCTTCCATTTCTAGGAATCCAAAGAAAGTCATAAAGATGTACACAAATATTTAACCACAAGAATCCATATTGCATGACCATGTGTAATAGTAAAAGACTGAAGACCTACTGTTCCATCACAAGGTTAAAAAAAGACCAAATGTCCAAAATATGATTTGTTTAAAATGGAATAGTGCACAACTGTTAAAAATATTACAGACAACTATATAATACACAAAGATGTTCATGATGAAATAAAAAGGTTACAAAACGGAACATATGGTATAAACTTATGTCTACTGCAAACAGCTCAGAAGGGCTAGGCATCAGAATATTAATTCATTGTTAACCGAAAGGATTATGACTGTTTTACCTATGCACCTTTTACCGTTTCTACCAATAAAAATGTATTAGTTGTATCCTAAGAGCAAAGGCAAAACAATACTTTTATTTTTCAATTAGAAAATGAAGAATCCCAACAGAAATATTCCGAGCACAGAAAACAATCATTTTATTAAGCCATGTAATTTGGAAGGCTCAAAAGCAGACAACAGCCTGATCAGATCCCTAGATCTTTGATGGCAGACAAGTCCTCCAAAGCACAAGAAATGTTTCTCCTGTTAGCAACTGAGACACATGCACAGAGGTAGAAGTGGGTTGCAGGCTCTTTACACACAAAAGATTCTATTAACAATGTATTTAACTCAGTAGCAGTCACTAGAAATCAATGTTCCTCCCCCAAGAAGGCTGCCATAATATAAAGCTGACCAATTACAGTATAAATTTTAGGCAGCTTTTTGCCTAGATTTAGTCCAATATACTCAGTACTACAGAAATAGCGTGTATTTGCCTGTATGACCTGCATCCATTCAATCAGCAGGCATTCAAGGAAGAGTTTGTAAAGAATTCAGAATATGTTCTAAAACATTTCTGTAGAGACCATTCCTTAAGAAGAAAAAATGTTTTCTATGGTTGATACTTAGGGTATGTAATTCCAGATTACTTTTTAAAAAGTTATCTCAGTATCAATACAAAATGAACAAAATGCCTGGTGCCAACCACCTCAAAATATCTCAAATGAAGCCAACAGGATTCTGGCAACAATCCTGTCCATGTGGTGGAAACTATAAGCTGAGCTATTTGTACGCTTACTCTCAAGGCTTTTTTTCTCCCCTTTTCTCACAAATGTCTTACGCAAGTGGCTGCCACACTACTGTGGCTTCAGTCATTTGCAGGGAGGTTATTAAATTGCCCCTGCTGCAAGACGTAGCAGCCAGCCTCAATACCATGCAACTCAAATAACTGATGCTTTCCCTCTAAGATTAGAAACAAGGCAAAGAAGTCCATTATCATGACTTTTATTCAACATACTGCTGAAAGTTCTAGCCAATACAATACAGTAAGAAAAATAAGTAACAGGCACACAGATCAGAAAGGAAAAAATAAAAATGGCCCCTATTTGCAGATGTCAAAGGATCATCCACATAGAAAACCCAAGAAATCTATTTTAAAAGCCTCTCAGAGGATGGGTGCAGTGGCTCACTGCACTCCAGCCTGGGCAACAGAGCGAGATTCCATCTTAAAAGAAAAAAAAGGCCAGGCGCGGTGGCTCATGCCTGTAATCCCAGCACTTTGGGAAGCTGAGGCGGGCAGATCATGAGGTCAGGAGATGGAGACCATCCTGGCTAACACGGTGAAACCCCGTCTCTACTAAAAATACAAAAAAAGTAGCCCGGCATGGTAGCACATGCCTGTAATCCCAGCTACTTAAGAGGTTGAGGCAGAAGAATTGCTTGAACCTGGGAGGCGGAGCTTGCAGTGAGACGAGATTGCACCGTTGCACTCCAGCCTGGCAACCTCCCAGAGCTAATAACCAATCTCAGCAGTCATAGAATACAAGACAAATGTTAAAAAAGCCAATCATGTTTCTATATACTAGCAATGGATACGTACACTCCAAAGTTAATGCAATACCATTCACAATCACTAAAAAACAATGAAGTATTTCTGTATAAATCTACAGAATATGTACAAGACTTATATGCTGAAAACTACAGAACACTGATTTAAAAAAATCAAAGATCTAGGCTGGGCGCGGTGGCTCATGCCTGTAATCCCAACACTGGGAGGCCGAGGTGGGCGGATCACGAGGTCAGGAGATAGAGACGATCCTGGCTAACAGGGTGAAACCCCGTCTCTACTAAAAATACAAAAACAAAATTAAGGCCGGGCGTGGTGGCTCACGCCTGTAATCCCAGCAATTTGGGAGGCCAAGGCGGGTGGATCACCTGAGGTCACTAGTTCTAGACCACCCTGGCAAACATATTAAAACCCCGTCTACTAAAAATACAAAAATTAACTGGGCATGGTGGCAGGCACCTGTAATCCCAGCTACTCAAGGGGCCGAGGCAGGACAATCAGTTGAACCCCGGAGGCCATCGCACTCCAGCCCAGGGGACAAGAGCGAGACTTCGTCTCAAAAAAAAAAAAAAAAAAAAAATTAGCCAGGCGTGGTGGCGGGTGCCTGTAGTCCCAGCTACTGTGGAGGCTGCGGCAGGAGAATGGTGTGAACCCGGAAGATGGAGCTTGCAGTGAGCCAAGATCGCGCCACTGTACTCCAGCCTGGGCGACAGAGCGAGATGTCTCAAAGAAAAGAACAACAAAAAAATCAGAGATCTAAATACATGGAGATATTTAAGACTCTAGTAAAGATGTCAAATCTCCTAAAATTGTTATACAGGTTTAATATAATTCCTATTCAGATCCCAGCAAGATTTTTTTTTGTAAATAAGCTGAGATTATTCTAAAGTGTATATGGAAAGGTGTAAGAAAGAACAGCAATGGCTGAAACAGTTTTGGAAAAAAAAAAAAGGAGGGAGGAATCGAATCACCCTACCCACTTTTAAGACTTATTATATAAATAGCTACAGACATCAAGTAGTACTAATATATATACAAATATCAATAGAGCAGAATAAAGAACCCAGAAATAGACCCATACAAATATGCCCAACTGATTTAAAAAAAAAAAAAAATTCAGTCAAGGAAAGATAGTTTTATCAATAAATGGTGCCAGAGAAAGCAGACATGCACAGGCAAAAAAGATCAACTTCGACCTAAGCCTCATACCTTATATTAAAAATTAACTCAAAATGGATCACTTAAATGTAGAACAATAAAATTTACTAGAAGAAAATATTTGCAAACCACACATAGTATCTAAAATACATAAAGAACTCTCAAAATTCAACAGTAAAAAGTCAAACATCTCAGTAAACTAGAAATAGAGAACTTCTTCAAATTGATTAAAATATCTACAAAAAAAGCTACAACTAACATCTTAATGGTCAGAAACTAGGAGCACTCCCCCTTAAATAATCACAAACAAAAAAGGCCGGGCTCAGTGGCTCATGCCTGTAATCCCAACGCTTTGGGAGGCCTAGGTGGCGGATCATTTGAGGTAAGGAGTTCAAGATCAGCCTGGCCAACATGGCAAAATCCCTTAATCCCAGCTACTTGGGAGGCTGAGGCAGGAGAATTCCTTGAATCTAGGAGGCCCAGGTTGCAGCAAGCTGAGATTGCGCCACCGCATTCTAGCCTGGGCGACAGAGTGACACTCCGTCTCAAAAAAAAAAAAAAGAAAGAAAAAGATGTCCTCTCTTACCACTGCTTTCTAACACTTTATTGAAAGTCCTAGCTAAAGCAGTAAAGGAAATAAAAATTATAAAGATTGGGAAGGAAGATATAAAATTGTCTTTTTGTCAGAGATGACATGATCATACATGTAGAAAATCTGAAAGAATAGGGGAAAAAAAAAAACCTGGAGCTAACAAGCAATTACACCAAGTTTGCAGGATATAAGGTTAATATACAAAAGTCAATTGCTGGTCGGGCGCGGTGGCTCACGCCTGTAATCCCAACACTTTGGGAGCCCGAGACGGGAGGATCATGAGGTTAGAAGATCGAGACCATCCCGGCTAACACGGTGAAACCCCGTCTCTACTAAAAATACAAAAAAATTAGCCAGGCATAGTGGCGGGCGCCTGTAGTCCCAGTTACTCGGGAGGCTGAGGCAGGAGAATGGCATGAGCCCGGGAGGCGGAGCTTGCAGTGAGCTGAGATCGCGCCACTGCACCACTCCTGCCTGAAAGACAGGGCGAGGCTCCGTCTCAAAAAAAAAAAACAAAAAAACCCCAAAAAAAACCAAAGTCAATTGCTTTCCTATATACTAGCAACGAACAAGTAGAATTTGAAATCAAAAACATATTATTTACATTACAAAAATGAAACACTTAGATATAAATCTAACAGAATATGTGTAAGATCTATACAAGGAAAACTATAAAATTCTGATGAAAGAAATCAAAGAACAATTAAATGGAGAGATATTCCAAATCCATGGATAGGAAGACTCAGTAATGCCAAAATGTTAAGTCATTTCCAACTCTACATATTCAATGCAACTCCAATTAAAATTTCAACAAGTTATTATGTGAATATTGACAAACTGATTCTAAAATTTATATGAAGAGGCAAAAGATCCAGGATAGCCAACACAACATTGAAGGACAAGAACAAAATCGGAAGATCTACATTACCTGAAATCAAGTCTTATCATAAGGCTACAGTAAGCAAGAGTATAGTACCAGTAAAAGAATGAACAGATCAATGGAACAGAATTAGGGAGCCCAGAAGTAGACCCACATAAATATAGTCAACTGATGATCTTTGACAAAGAAGCAAAGTCAATATAATGGACAAAAGATAGTCTTTTCAACAAATGGTGCTGGAACAACTAGATATATACATGCAAAAAAAAAAAAAAAAAAAAAATCTAGACCGAAATTACATGTTTCACAAAACTTAAGTCAAAATGGATCACAGACCTAAATGTAAAATATTCTGCTCTGTAAAAGAAACTGTCAAAAGAATAAGTGGACAAGCCAGACTGGGAGAAAATATTTGCAAAGGACATACAAAGGACTATTACCCAAAATACACAAAACTCTTAAAACTCAACAGTAAGAAAACAAGCTGATTTAAAAATGGGTCAAAGACCTTAACACACACCTCACCCAGACAGACAGATAGCAAATAAGCATATGAAAAGATACTCCACATCATACGGCATCAGGGAAATGCAAATTAAAACCATGATGAGGTATCACTACGGCCAAAACCCAGAACACTGACAACACCAAATGCTTGTGAGGATGGGGAGCAAGTAGAACACTGATTCATTCCTGGTGGGAATGCAAAATGGTAGTCACTTTGGAAGTCAGTTCAGTGGTTTCTTACAAAACTACTCTTACCACATGACCCAGCAATCAATACTCCCTGGTATTTACCCAAAGGAGTTGAAAACTTATGTCCACACAAAAACCTGCACGTGGATGTTTATAGTACCTTTATTCATTATTGTCAAAACTTGGAAGCAACCACAATGTCCTTTAGTAGGTGAATGGATAAACTGTGGTACATCCAGACAATGGAGTATTATTCAGTAGTAAAAAGAAATGAGCTATCAAGCCATGAACAAACATGGAGGAAACCTAAATGCATACTAGTAAGTGAAAGAAATCAGTACGAAAAGGCTACATACTGTATGATTCCAATCACATGACATTCTGGAAAAAACTAGAGAGACAGTGAAAAGATCAGTGGTTGAAGAGGGTTAGTGGGGAGGGAAGAATGAAGACGTGGAGCAGAGAGGATTTTTTGGCCAGTGAAACTACTCTGTGTGATACTATAATGGTGGACACATGTTATTATGTGTCTAAACCCCAGAAGTATACACCAAGGGAAAACCCTAATGTAAACTACGGCCTTTGAGTGATAATGATGTATCAATGTAGATTAATCAATTGTAACAAGTGTTACCACTCTAGTGGGAGATGCTGATAACAAGGGAGGCTATGCATGTGTGGAGGCAGGCAGTATATGGGAAATTTCTGTACCTTCTGCTCAATTTTGCTGCGAATGTAAAACTACTCTAAAAATAAAGTCTATTTAAAAAAAAAAACAATCCTCCAAAACAAGAGCACAGAGTAACTTATGCACTGAAATAAGTAAATCACAACCATTTTACTTTTTTAATGCAGATGAGTCACTGATGAATCTTCAAACAAATAAGCATCTTGCTCTAACTAATGCTGTTTTGACCTAGGGTACTATACTAGTCAAGTGTCTGTAACTACAGAAAGACTGGATAATTAATGCAGCCAAGTAATTTACTGGAAGAGTATCTGATAGCTCACAGAACTGACAGAAGGCTAGAGCTCCACATGCAGAACACTAAGAGGAACCAAGGAAGCTAGGGAGCCTGGAACTACAGCCAAGGACCCCCCACGGAAACAGCTTAGCTGGGGGTGCTTCTGCTGCCAACACAAGACTCTGGATGCCTAAAAACTATGCTGGTGGCATAATAATTCTAAATCATCTCAGGTTATTTGCATGAGTGGCACTAGACTCTAAGTCCCAAGTATAAGCATTTGATGCACCCAATAAAATAATACGGCCAATATGAATGAACACACACAAATGTCCCCATAACAAGTGTAATCCTACCTTGGTGTCTATAATTCTACTGCAAGAAACATTTGCAGTTTAAAAAACCAAGACATCACTGTTCATGAGACATCAACTTTAAAAATTTAGAAGTTGTTGTGTTCTCATATTTCTAAAACTGGTTTTAACGGTGGGAGGGGGGAACGTTTACTGAGTGTCCGTTACAAGCCAGACAATACTGAGACTGGAGTTCCCCAAAGTGTGTTAGAATGTCTTGCTCTATAAAGGGAGACAGGAATCCTGTAATTTGGGAAATGTTATACACAGAATTTCTCTTCCACTAGGGCAGTCACATAGCTAACTGACATTATTAATGGCTCTAACACATCTTAGGTAAAGGAGGCTTATTAGGGCACAGAACCATTTTCTCAAGTGGCATCTACTCAAAGTCCAACTGAGGTATTCCAAAGAATACAGTTTGAGACATACTACCTAGAGAATTCACATGATATTCTTTCATACAGTCCTCACCACTCAAGTTTTGCCTCTATTTACAGACAGAAAACTGAAGTTAAGAGGAGAGGAAAAAAAGTACCTTTCTTGGTCAGTAAATGTTAGCACCAAGATCTAAATCCAGGTCTGACTACCAAGTCTATGCTTTAATAATATGCTATTCACCGTTTTTCTTTTTGGCGGGGGGGGGGGGATGGGGGATGGAGTCTTGCTCTGTCGCCCAGGGTGGAGTGCAGTGGCGCCATCTCGGCTCACCGCAAGCTCCGCCTCCCGGGTTCACGCCATTCCCCTGCCTCAGCCTCCCGTAGCTGGGACTACAGGCACCTGCCACCATGCCCAGCTAATTTTTTGTATTTTTAGTAGAGATGGGGTTTCACTTGTTAGCCAGGATGGTCTCGATCTCCTGACCTTGTGATCCGCCCGCCTCGGCCTCCCAAAGTGCTGGGATTTCAGGCGTGAGCCACCGCGCCCGGCCTCGCCTTTTTTTTCAACCAGTTTTATTACTACAAAATACTGGCAGATAAGAATATAAATTTGTGACAGATTCTACTAGACTGCTGAATCCCATCTGTTTGAAAAAATTACTCCGAGAGAGGAAACTGGGGCCCAAGATAAGAAGCTGAGATGCTGTAATTTCACTAATGAAAGGAACAGTAACTGGGGGATGAGTTCTACCGCTTCGAAGTTAATCAGGTGAAAACCCTATTACATTTTTTTTTAAAAATCCTTCAACAAAAATAAGTTAATTTGAAACAAATTCCGGCCGGGCGCGGTGGCTCAAGCCTGTAATCCCAGCACTTTGGGAGGCCGAGACGGGCGGATCACAAGGTCAGGAGATCGAGACCATCCTGGCTAACCCGGTGAAACCCCGTCTCTACTAAAAAATACAAAAAACTAGCCGGGCGAGGTGGCGGGCGCCTGTAGTCCCAGCTACTCAGGAGGCTGAGGCAGGAGAATGGCGTGAACCCGGGAGGCGGAGCTTGCAGTGAGCTGAAATCCGGCCACTGCACTCCAGCCTGGGTGACAGAGCGAGACTCCGTCTCAAAAAAAAAAAAAAAAAAAATCTGTGACTGTCAGCACACATATATTACTTGAAGCCATGGGTCTGGAGATGATTG
Organism: Macaca fascicularis; assembly: GCF_037993035.2. Lineage (NCBI taxonomy): Eukaryota > Metazoa > Chordata > Mammalia > Primates > Cercopithecidae > Macaca > Macaca fascicularis. The sequence goes on from NC_088395.1 coordinate 53,644,009, forward strand.
CTTACAAAGAAGGAAAGGAGGAGGCCCACAACTGAGTTATTTGCTCTAGCATTTAAAGGTAAGGCAAAGAATTGGGGCCGGGTACAACGGCTCATGCCTATAATCTCAGCACTTTGGGAAGCTGAGGGCAGATCCCTTGAACTCTGGAGTTGGAGACCAGCCTGGGCAACATGATGAAACCCTGACTCTACCAAAAAAAAACACAAACAAACAAAAAAAACACACAAAAAAACACAATATAATAAAAATGTAAAGGCAAAGAAAGAAGGAAAACCCAGCAATGGAGAGGCTGGTGAGGAAAGAGCAAAACTAGCCAATTATGCTATCACGAGAAACGAAAGATGGCAAGAGTGATCAACTGCATCAAATGTCAAACTGAGGTATGTCCACTGAAATTGGTAACAGAGACAATTTGACAAGCAATTGTTTCAGTGGGATGGAGGGAATGGAAGCCAGACTAGAGTCAGGGAATCAATGGAAAGTGAGAAAGCATAGATGGCATGTGTAAAAACTTCTTTTGAAAATGTTGAGCCAGGTGCGGTGGCTCACGCCTGTAATCCCAGCACTTTGGGAGGCCAAGGCGGGTGGATCACCCAAGGTCATGAGTTCAAGACCAGCCTGACCAACACGGTGAAACCCCGTCTCTACTAAATACAAAAAAATTAGCCAGGTGTGATGGTGCATGTCTGTAATCCCAGCTACTTCAGAGGCTGAGGCAGGAGAATCGCTTAAACCCAGGAGGCAGAGGTTGCAGTGAGCCAAGATTGCACCATTGTACTCCAGTCTGGGCAACAAGAGCAAAACTACATCTCGGGGGGAAAAAAAAATATGTTGCCTGTAAATGGAAGCAGAGAATTATGGAGTCACTAAAATGTAGAGGAAAAGGTAAATAAAGACACTAGCTTATGTTCTCAAGTGGCTGCAAATTGTCTTGAAAAGAGGGGATAACTGTAAGAATCCCTTTGAAAACTGGGGGTAGGGGACCATTTAGCTTCTATTTCACTGTAATCTAATAAGCACTTATGTGGGTTTGAACAGAATACTATCCAGAATTAGGACAATCCTCTCCCGAACCCCTCAAATCTTGACTGGATATCCCTCCATATGTGATTACATTGCAGTCTGTACCTATCACTTCCCTATTAATGAGAAAATGTCTGCCACAGGGTGGGAAAGTAAAAAAACCTTGGAAAGGAAGAAATAAACATTATTAGTAGTTGGCCTCTAATGGTTGCCTCTAGGTGGCAGGGTAACACATAGTTGTATCTATGCTTCATGCTTTTCTGAACCTTCCAAATTTCCTGTAGATCATAGATCCATTTATAATCAGATTTCCTTTTGTAATTTGTTTTTTAAAGAAACAGGGTCAAAAACTAGCCGGGCGAGGTGGCGGGTGCCTGTAGTCCCAGCTACTCAGGAGGCTGAGGCAGGAGAATGGCGTAAACCTGGGAGGTGGAGCTTGCAGTGAGCTGAGATCCGGCCACTGCACTCCAACCTGGGCGACAGAGTGAGACTCCGTCTCAAAAAACAAAAAAAACAAAAAAAACAAAAAAAAAAAACAGGGTCTCGCTCTGTCACCTAGGCTGGAGTGCAGTGGCACAATCTTGGCTCACTGCAGCCTCAACCTCCCAGGCTCAAGCAATCCTCTCACCTCAGCCTCCAGAGTAGCTAGGACCACAGAAACACTCTACCACGCCTGGCTAATTTTTATGTTTCTTGTAGAGACAGGGTTTTCGCCATGTTGTCCAGGCCGGTCTCGAACTCCTGAGTTCAAACAATCCTCCTGGCCTCAGCCTCCCGAAGTGCTGAGATTACAGGCGTTAGCCACTGTGCCAGGCCTAAAATTTTCCTTAAAGAAGAAAACACTGGCCCCTGAGCCAAAGGACATGCACCAAATTAAGAACACCATCTAAACAAATGCCTTAGATTAGCTGCTGCCTACTCTAGGAGCTTCTTTCCTACATCTTCTGGTGTTTGGAGCTTGGCACACAGGAGGCACTTTGGTTTATTACTAGCAGGTAAGAGATGTTGCACGAAAGTATGGGAGTGGGGATGAATCAAAATGAGCCTAAAATCCCCATAGAAATCATGGAAGCATTATGGCAGTTCTTAAACAATAAATGCTTAGAGAAAACTAAACTCCAAAGTACCACAAAGCAAAATACTTTACTTTTTGCCTTGCAACGATTTCCTTTTGCCTCCTACAGTCTCTGAAAGTAAATTCAGGTGACAGCTGCCCTGACCATTCATCATGTCAAGCAGTAAGATGCATCTTGAAACCCAGCCTGGTCTTCACTATTTGATTATAGAGGCATAGGTGTCACTGATTATGAAAAGTGAACACCACATAACTGTCAGGGCTTTCCATTCCATCCAGTTTCTGATTATCTATTAATACATTAATATCCACTCAACACATATTGTGAAAAACATTTATGATCATAAAAACAACAGCTAACACTTACTCTATGCCTATTATGCATTATCTTTAATCCTTGGAGATGAAGACTGTGCCCAGTTTACTGAGAGGGACCACATACCTAGTAAGTGGCAAAACCTGGAATCAAACCCAAATCTGTTCCACCACTCTACATTGTACATAATGTCTATACGCACAGCCCATCTTGCTATGCCCCTCTCCTACAGACACCAGTCTCTCTATCCTTAGGCACATAAAATATGACTCTCAAGTGCCCTGAGAATTGCTGACCTAGGTTTCACTGCACATTGACAGTAAAGTGTCATAATAAAGCAACTGAAAAATAGCCTTTACTCACCCAAGACAAATCTGGAAATCATTTGCAGAAATACCTTGAAAGAGTCTCTCATTTAAAATCTGAAAACACTATACCTCAGATTAAGAGTTTACACTGGCTCTGGGTGTTTCTCTGCACTGCAGTTATGCTTAAGCAAAGAAAATATGGGCAGGGAGGGATACTAAGAAAGAGGAATCTGAAACCTCCAACACTGACTTTGGATGTGAGAATGGTATCTGAGAACACATCACCTGCAACATCCTCTATTCACAGTCCAGGGAAGCTGCAAATCTGAGAGTTATTCTTCCCAGATACTCCCAATTACTTAGAGAAACTGGCATCAGAAGAACTAGGCAACCAAACATGGCTCACCAAAGTTGTAGATTATCAATTTTACCAAGAGAGGAAATGGCAGCATGCTAAGGAGCCCTTCTTGGTATTCTAAACAAAAAATAAAAACAGCAATGCCTAAGTGTAAGTTATGCAAATTAAGCAGGAGAGGAACAGACTCCTGGTCTACACATTTTAAATTGGTGCTCTGGAACATTCCTAGTCTACACCTTAAGAATTGTCAGTTTCTTGCTGCATGCCTGTAATCCCAGCACTTTGGAAGCCTGAGGTGGGAGGATCACTTGAGGCCAGGAGTTTTCCTGAGACCAGCCTGGGCCACAGAGTGAGACCTCCGTCTCTACAAAAAATAAATAAAAATGTAAAAGAAAAGCCTGCCCTTATCGAATAGGTGAATTTCACCCAGAAGGGCCACAGGCAGCATTCAGTGAGTTCAGGAAAATATTTTCATTTGTCAGAAGTTATTTTAAAATTATCTTAAAAATAATTTACTTCACCCGAGACTTATTTTGAAAACTAAAAATGCCTGACCACACAGGCATTTCAGAGCTATCCAATTCAGTAGGTCTGAAGTGGGGATTTTTTTCTTCTTCAAGCTGTATAGGTGATTTGGCAGCACAGACCAGCCTTGAGAGCCATGGCATTAGATTATTAAATATATGCTTTGTCATTCTGTGACTTAGGAATTTGCTTTAATAAAAATATAGAAGGGAGGAGTAGGGTATAAATAAAACAGCAGCCCTGTGTTGATAACTGTTCAAGCTGGGTGACAGTTACATGGGTGTTCATTATGCTTTTTTCTATTTTTGTATATGTTTTGAAAAGTCTCATAAATTGAAGTTATTTTAAAGTGAGACTTTTTCTTGCTGGATCCCTCCATTCTATCCTCCACATTGTTGCCAGAGCAATCTCCCTAAAACTCAAAACCCACCTACATCAAAACTCCTTATTCAAACCAGCATCCAAGACCTCTAGGACCTGGTCCCTGCTTACCTCTCTTATCAGTGCTATGATATTACATAATATTTCCCTCAGCTCCCCACATGCTTTAGCCCCAACTATATCCTGCATATTGATCCTTAATCAGCACACCTCTTTACCTACCTGACAGTCTCCCCACTATAGTGAGTTCTGCAAGAGTGGGACTGTATCATATTTATCTTTGCATTCCTGTACCAGCATATTAACTGTCATTTATTAACAGCAGATTAATAAATGAATAACTATCCAGTAAATGCTTAACTAAAAAAAAAAATCCAAGTCACATTAAACTCTTGGTGAATTTTTCAACTGAAAAAAGAAATTTAGATTCATTTAACCTTCATCTTTCCATTCAACAATTATAAACATACTATATGCAGGGCATTGAGATGACTACTCAGATAGCCAGGTGTACAGAAATGTAGAAAATAAGGAAAAAAAAAATCAGAAATAAAGTAGATTAGAAGCAATCATAATACAAAGGCAATGAATCAATACACCAAAAAAAGAGAATTACAACTTCCTCATGCCCAAAGGCTGAAAACACAACCAATTATAAGATCAACACAGAAGATAAATTATTAAATTTGCGTAATACAGAGTATATCTTTAAGCAAAAGTGACAGCCAAGCTTACCCCTTTGACCACAGTGTAGAAAAATAAGTCTAGAAAAATATACACAGTTGCTCTTCAACATATGATGGGATTATATCCCAATAAACCCATTGTAAACTGGAAATATGTAAGTCAAAAATACACTTACTTTATTTACCTAACCTACCAAACATCATAGCCTAGCCTACCTTAAACATGCTTGCAACATTTACATTAGAGCCTACGGTTGGGCAAAATCATCTAACACAAAGCCCTTTTTTTTTTTTTTTTTTTTTTTTTGAGACGGAGTCTTGCTCTGTCGCCCAGGCTGGAGTGCAGTGGCTGGATCTCAGCTCACTGCAAGCTCCGCCTTTCGGGTTCACGCCATTCTCCTGCCTCAGCCTCCAGAGTAGCTGGGACTATAGGCGCCCGCCACCACGCCCGGCTAGTTTTTTGTATTTTTTAGTAGATACGGGGTTTCACCGGGTTAGCCAGGATGGTCTCGATCTCCTGACCTTGTGATCCGCCCATCTTGGCCTCCCAAAGTGCTGGGATTACAGGCTTGAGGCACCGCGCTCGGCCTACAAAGCCCATTTTATAATAAATGTTCAATGTCTCATGTAACTTACTGAATATTGTACTGATAGTGGAAAACACAATGGTTATGTGGGTACTCAAGTATGCTTTCTACTAAATGCGTTTTGCTTTCACACCATCGTAAAGTCAAAAAATCCTAAGTTGAACCATCATTAAGTTGGGGACACCTGTACTAAGAAATACAAGAACAAACAACACAGCCATTTAGACATCTTAATGACATATAGAGAAAAACAAGTGTAGAGGAATATTTAGAATTCCTCATCCTATACTGAAGGATGACCACCACAAAAACCCTGAAATTCTATGGAAAATTTTACATATGTGGGTCTTTTTCCCAGAAGATGGTCAACAGCTTTCACTGGCTTCTTAAAAGGATCCATGACCTGAAAAACATTAGGAACCAATGCCCTAAAGAAAGCTAAGACACTGTCTGCTTAGCCATGACAATGTTTTCCCTTTCATTTATGAAACACAAGTATATGGTATTTTTTCCCAAAGCCACGATAGGCTACTGTCAAATACAATAAAGATGGTACCAGATACGAAAGAAATAGAATTCCACCCCTTTTGCATTATTCAGCTCCAATTCTCTCACGTCCTTGGGTTTACAGAGAAACAAGCAGCATGTCTGAAGACCAAACCTCGCCTGCCAGGCATGGTGGCTCACCCCTATCATCCTAGCACTTTGGGAGGCTGAGGTGGGTGGATCACGAGATCAGGAGTTCAAGACCAGCCTCGCCAACATGGTGAAACCCCGTCTCTACTAAAAATACAAAAATTAGATGGGCATGGTGGCACACGCCTGTACTCCCAGCTACTCGGGAGGCTGAGGCAGGAGAATCACATGAACTTGGGAGGCGGAGGTTGCAGTGAGTTGAGATCACGCCACTGCATTCCAGCCTGGGTGGCAAAGGGAGACTCTATCTCAAAAAAAAAAAAAAAAAAAGTAGTAAAAGACAACAGCATAATGGAAAGGCCTGGAAAATAGACAGACCTGGGCCTAAATTCCATTTACTAGGTGTATGATCTTAGACAAGTTGCCATACATCTCTGAGTCCAGTCACCTCTGTAAAGTAAACAAGTCTATCTCATAGGATTGTGCCCAGCAAAGAGTAAGCCATATTGTTATTTGTTCTATCTCTTTTGGCTCCAGATTAATCTAAGGGCAGCAACCTTATGCTAGGTATTCTACAGATTGGTAAGACAGAAATACAGATATACAGATCTGATCAAATGCAAAAGAGCTGACCTTCTCAATCTTTCTACACGTTACCTGCATATGAAGGAGAACATACAGTATATATTAATCTCCATACTTTTAGCCATAACTGCAGACAACCAACAACTTAAACTCTACTTTGATGACAATGAGATTGGGAGGCTCCAGTCTCATTCTCAAATTATACAGTTCTGCAAAAGGTAAACAGTCTACTAAATAATGTGCAGGCCATGCCACTCAGTCAAAATTTTTAACTGGGTCTCAACTGTTTTGATCTGGTTCAAGTGAATTTGGAAGGAATGGAGACAAAGATTCTTTTGCATGGTTTAAAAGAGCAAGTTATTTATAACAATTATCAACCTGGCAGCAAACTCCTTCCAGGACGTTGAAAAGAATTCCAACTTCACAGGTTTGTTATGAAGATAAAATTAGTTCACTGATAAGAAAGTTGTAAAACAAAGCCTTTAAAAACAAAGGTGTCCCAACATATAGAAAAAAAAATGGCTGAGTAAATTTAATAGCACTCCACACAGCCTGCCAAATAGTTATTTCAAATGTTCTTAAATAAACCAGACAATTCTGAACAATCTACTGCTTTACAACGTATCTATTTACATGAAAGATGCTTACTGAAAATGAAAGAGAAGTACGCAAAGGTACTCTAGTTCTCAGCCACCAACTGGCTTTAAGACCTTATGACATTCTGGGCTTCCAACATAATGTAAAATGGAAGTACAATAACTAAGATCCCTTAAAACACTATCTGTAATACTTTGCCTTCAGTCTAAGACAAATGTTAAATATTAAACATGAACAATCTGAATTATTTTCAAAAACTAAATAGCTAAAAGTAACCATGCTAGTTTTCTACTTGCCACAAATTCCTAGGTTTTTAAAAAATAAAACTACACTTCTGCAAATAATTCTTTCAACCTGAGAATATTTTTAAAGATCAAATAGAGTTTGCCAGGAAGAAAAACAGGAGCTACTGGCTATTTGGATGAAAATAAATGTACACACCTACTTCACACCGTTACTTCAGCATAAAAAGCTTAACATAGTATATAAATACTTAACATAGCATATACTTAACATAGTAATAACTATAATGCTAAAAGGTGTGAACATTTATTTTGTTTCAGTCTTTTTAAAAATAGCAAACATGTTATAGTTTAAAATCGTTGAAAAAAGGGAAAATAAGATGGACTTAGAAAGCATCCCTTTAATTTGAAAGTTTTACAAACAGGAAATTCAATCTCATCTACTGATTTATAGCATCCATACATGCATGAAAACACATGACCATATCAAACTGTTCTGTGAATGAGCTCCAAGTTGACCTCATGTCAGAAAGTAATAACTACGGTCACAAGGGCAAAGAAACTGAGCTTTCTTTGGATTTCTGCCTTTCTCACGTTAACTTTCTTCTCTAAAATTCCCCTATTTGGGGAGTAACTTTCTCATAGGAAGAGGGCCACTTACTTTGTATTTCCACAGATGACACCAGATGGCATATTTAGAAATAAAGTTCAGTTTTAAGGAAAGATAAAACATAGTGAAAACAATACTAGACTAGGTAATCTGGGTTTGATGCTCAATTTCATCACTATCCAGCCATGTTACTATGGATGTCATTACTCCTGCAACTAGGCCTATAAAATAAGGAGTTTGATATGGATAATATGAAATATAGGGTATCATCCAGCTTTTCTGTTGGACATGAAGACTGCCCTTTTAAAGCTGCTGGTAATTTGTTTGCTAGAGGGAGAGACTTGAATTCACCCATAAAAGCAGCCTGTCTTTACTTTTTAAAAGCAAAAATCTAAAATTCTCTAGGTAAAAGGATATCTTCTAGTGACGTCTGCATCTCTCCAGACTATACTTCCTTTTAAGGCTGGTCTCACCAAGATATTTAAAGAAATTTAAGGAGCAGGGACCTGGGTTAACAAACTGCAAAGCCCTCCAAGGTAGAGAAGTCAAACTAGCCCCTGGAAAAATATGGCAGCATATATATATACACATATACATACATATATAAAAAATATGCAGTGAGCCATCTGTAACAATGATACTGGCTATATCCAGATTTATACTCTTCTGATTTATCAAGGCTTATCCTGATGTGCTATAATATCGTAAATCATGATGGATCATATACTAAACATATCACAGTGAAAAATCCAAGGTTAGCCTTTCTAAAGGCCAATTTAGCAATGAGTATCAAAAGCCTTACATTTTTGCATTCCGGTTGTAGAAATTTCTTAAGGACATAAATATGGGTGTCACGCAATGGACTTTGGGGACTCAGGGGGAAAGGGTGGGAAAGGAGTGAGGGATAAAATACTATAAATTGGTTTCAGTGTATACTGCTCCAGTGACGGGTGCACCAAAATCTCACAAATCACCACTAAGGAACTTACTCATGTAACCAAGTATCACTTGTTCCCCAAAAACTTATGGAAATAAAAAATTAAAAATATTAAATACGGATCTCATAAATATTTATCTATTAGGATGTATCTATGCTTCCTTCTTTCATTCGACACTTATTTACTGAATGCTGAATTACCTATATGTTAGGAGGCATTACTTAAAATCATGAGAAACTGGGACTGGAAAAGTGTGAACACAGCAAACTGGTTAAATAAATTCTGCATACAATAAAATACAATGTAGCCATTAAAAATGCTACGGAAGTGTACATAATGACAGAGACATGGAACGGGGTCAATATGTGGGAAGAGCAAATTTAACAATACCATTTCTATACTAGTTTGGAGAAAACAGCTTGAAAAAAGTCTGGGGACAACTGAGGGAAAAGTATGAACACAGCAAAAGGTGTGAACACAGTAAACTGGTTAAATAAATTCTGCATGTAATAGAATACAATGTAGCCATTAAAAATGCTACAGAAGTATACATAATGACAAAGACACAGAACAGGGGTCAATATGTGGGAAGAGCAAATATAAAAATACCATTTCTATACTAGTTTGGAGAAAACAGCTTGAAAAAAAAGACAGTTTGGGGACAACTGAGGAAATGTGAATATGAACTGGATATTAGACAATATTAAGAAAAAATAACAAACTCCCTAGGCATGATAATGGTATCGTGGTTTTGTAGATGTCCTTACTCTTGTTTTTTTTTTTGAGACGGAGACTCGCTGTCGCCCAGGCTGGAAGCTCCGCCTCCCGGGTTCACGCCATTCTCCTGCCTCAGTCTCCCGAGTAGCTGGGACTATAGGTGCCACCACACCCAGCTAATTTTTGTACTTTTAGTAGAGGCAGGGTTTCACCATGTTGGCCAGGCTGGTCTCGAACTCCTGACCTCAGATGATCCACCCACCTTGGCCTCCCAAAGTGCTCAGATTACAGGTGTGAGCCACTGCACCAGGCCGAGATGTCCTTATTCTTAAGACATGAAGCTGAAACATTATCCTTAAAAGTGTCATCCTTACTTCTAATGTTCAGAAAAATTAAACACACATCTGTACATATAAATCTAATATGGCAAATACTTAATTGTTGGATCCAGCTGATGGTACACAGATGTTCATTGTGCTATGTTTTCAGCATTTTTGTTTGAAATTTTTCATACAAAATTGAAAGCTGTAAGGGAGGTAATGAATTACATTTTAAAAAGAGTATTTCTGAAAAAATATATAATATGTCTACACAGCTGTTAAGAAAAGCCTTGGAAGATACTGCATACCAAAACGTTAAGAGTATTTTATCTGTGAGTTTGGGGTTTGCGGAGATTTGTCTGTTTATCTGTATTTTTCAACAATAAGCCATGTATAATTCTACATTCATGAAGAAGATTACTTAAAAACAAACTCAGGAAAGTGTTTTCAAACAAGAGTTAAGAAGAAAATAAGCAAACAAAAAAAAGTTCTATTCCCAAAGCATTCTTAATAAATGATTTTAGTAATTAATTTATTTATAAATTCATAATTTATACCATTCTCACAGTATAAAAATTCAAGCAATTCATTGTACTGATTGTGGGGGGGGAAGGGAATGCTGGGTATTAAAAAAGCATCTCCTATTTACCTATACAGGTTAAGTATCTCCTATCCAGTGCTTGGGACCAGCAGGACTTCAGATTTCAGATTCTGGAATATCTGCCTATACATCATGAGACATCTTGAGGATGGGACTCAAGTTTAAACACGAAATCCATTCATGTTCCATACACGCCTTATACACACAGCCTAAAGGTATTATACACAATTTCTTGTATAAATGTAGGTGACACAAGTGCAGTTTTGTTACATGGATATATTGCGTAGTAGTGAAGTCTGGACATTTAGTGTAACCATCACCCAAATAATGTTCGTTGTACCCTATACAATATTTTTAATAATTCTGCTCATGAAACAAAGTGTTAAGTACTTAGCTGTAGAATTTTCCACTTGTGGCATCGTGTTGGCACTCATTTTGGGGCATTTTGAATTTTAGATTAGGGACGCTCAACTTGTGTTACTTCACACCCCACAAAAAAATTTAAGGCAAAAATAAATGTTAAAAATGATCAATTCTGGAGTAGGGGTAGGGATAGGGATTTTTGTTTTATTATTCTCTGTACTTCTCAGTATATTTTAAATTTTTCAGAAGTAGAAATGCACACATTACAGAAAAAGGTAAAGTTCCCCATGATCCCTCCTCCCAAATAAACTTGTCAATTTGCCATGGTTTTTTAAAAACATAAATAGCATCACATAGTATGTACTCTCTTGCAACTTGCCAAAATCACCTCCAAAATAGCTGTATCAATTTACGCCACTTGTAGGCAGTATTATAAGGCCAGACTCTTCCTTATACCTTTCACGATGACTTGATATTATCAAATTATTTTTTACCAATCTAATGACTAAAAAACTTATTTAAATTTGCATTTCTGATTATCCGTTTGAGTACCCTTTCTTGTTAGTGGACGTTTTTAGTTTCCTATTCTAGGAAATGCCTATCCTTAAAATTTCCTACTAGATTTTAAATACTACCCTTATCATTAAGATGTGAATACACCAAAATGTTAACAGTGACCAAACATTGTGGTGGAATTATGTATATCCCCTCCCCAAATATGCACACATTTTCTAGTTTTTCCTGAATTAATTCAGTGATTAAAAACTAGAAAATGATAAAATGGATGAAAAAAATCCTTTTAGACAAAAGCATTACTTTCAGGATACTCTACTACAGGTAACACCCTTAAGGTCATAAAATCTAGCTCAAAGAAATAAATGCATCTAAAGAGTAAGTCTTGTGAAGAAACAATAATAGTTGAGACCATTGATTCATTTGGGATACATTTAACTAACTTCTTTGTATAGCATTTTTGAATTCATGAAGTACTTTTCATTTATCTTGCTTAACCCTAACAAAACTCTGTGACATTCTGATGCCTTCCTGTAAACTGCTACAGCACATTTTGTTCATTCCTCACATTACCATACTGATCCCTTTGTGTGATTCGCAAGTCTCCTTCCCCTAGACCACACTGTCCTACATTCTGCAGTCACTTATCTTTGTATTCCCAGGATGTAGCTGCAACGACTACGTCCTCAATAAGTATTTGTTAAATGAATGAGATATCACCATCTTCATTTAAAGGATGAGGAAACTGGCTCAGTGATGAGGTAATTTGCCCCAAGTAACATAGCAAGTAAATATTTTATATAAATTATAATGACCTTATCTTCATACTTTATAAGCATTTAAAAATGCACCATCTCGCTTTAATGCTCATAGCAACCTATGAAATAGGCTTTCCGATTACTGTTTTATAGATAAGAATGGAAATTTAGTGATATACCCTAGGCCCACTCAAATCCTAGTTTATATGAAGCACAGCGGTCTCTTTAGATACGTGATCACTACCTGGGTATGGGAGCCTCTATTGTTATGTACTAAATAAATTAAGGGTAGGGTATAGCGGAGGAAAGATGGAAGGAAGGCAGTTAAAAGGAACAGGAAAGAGGCTGGAGCCCAGGTATATAGGCCCATCTAAAGACCATAAAATGGTATTGTAATGTCAACTGCACGTGCCACTCTGAAATCCAGTATTAGCCCAAAGGTTTTTCTTGATATTAACCCTGTATTAATGGAAGACAATTGTTGGCTTTCTCACATATCAGCAGTCTCAAAGGCTGGGGAGGCACACAGAATTAGGAAAGCTGTGAGAAACAATGGACAGGCTATATCATGCATAGACAGTGCAGGGGAAGAAATGATGACACAAAGGAAAAGGCTAAGGAACTTTAAACATGATTTCACAGTCCTTAACTCGACTGTGAGTTTCTCAAGGGCAGAGACCAAGTCTCATTCATTTTATGTCCCTTACTCCTTATACTTAGCAACATTCAGTAAATGTTATGTAAAAAAAAAAAAAAAAAAAAGAATATTAAGCTAAAAACTGAACAATTACTTCCATTTATTGAGCAGCACTTACCACGTGCCACATACTATACTTTAGATATTATGTGTAATGTTTAAAAAAATAAGATTTACCTGTTTGCTGACCTGCCATGTATGGTGCTGCTCAAGTGTGTTAACAGTGGTGATACTGATGACTATTAGGAAGACTCATTATAGGTTACTAAGGTTACAACAGAACCTTGAACACCTTGAATAGGAGGGGCCTGTATAGATGGAGAGAGATCAAGGTAACCAATGTAATACACATTACAGAACTGGCTAAGACCCTTCAGAGGGTATAAATGTGACTACTAAGGAGTTTCAAAGTGAAAAACTACTCTTTGGAACATTAAGTTATCACTGGCCAAAGTCTCAGACCCAAAAACCCCATCCCACCTCACCACTGATGATCCCACACAGACCTAAAGTGTCCAGACACATTTTGTTAAACGGCCATTATTTTCACTACCCTGACTGTCCACCTCTGAGACGTTGAAGGAGTTATGTGAAATAGTACATTAAATAAATCACCATCTACCGATCACCTACCATGTACTAACACCTTACATTTTCTCTTTAATTCCAATAACCGTATGAGTAAGGTATTTCCCCAGATCATAACTGATACAGGTTAACTTGCCCAAACTGACAGACCTAGTAAGTGGCCAGGTCCCAAATCCAGAATTGCCTGGGCTCCATGATTGTCCCATGATTATAAGGCTTCTCAAACCTTTCCACCTAAACTCTAATAAAAAGGTAGAGAAGAATGAAGAGGCAGGCTAGGGAGGTTAAGTGGAAAGAGAAAAGTAGAACTTGATAGAAAGTTCCAAGCTACCTTTGGCAAAAACAGAATTTCTTTTGACTTCACCTTTTATCTTAATCCCATTAGCTGATTCCAGGTCTGGGGCAGAAATGCACAAGAATGAGCCTGGAAACATCTTGACATACCAGATAGCAAGGAAGCTCTATCAAAGACTACTAGAGAGCATGTCAGTAAGAATCAGGAGCCAACTTTAAGAAAGTCCCACTAGCCACAAGTGGGACAATTTGAATTTCGCTAAGGATTAGAACTGCAATGTATTGAAACCCATCAAATGTTTACATCTATGGATGCATAGTTATATATACACTTATATGTGTAACCTTTTGAAGATGACAGGAAACCAATTCATCACCTTGAAAGCAATGTTTAAAAAAATTGAGTATTTATCCTGCTCTTCCTATATAAACTATATTGCTGAATAACCAAATAAAACATAAGGGAAAACACAAAATTATTCCAGCTAACAGATGAAAACAAAATGATAGCATTAGAATGTCACCATTTTGTAGCCCCCCCCAACAAATTAATGGATCCAAAAAATTCAAGTCATCACAACATAATCAACGTTGTGAATGAACACCTTCCCCCCACCCCCCAATGTATTTGCCAAAGGGAATGAACCTGAAATTTATCAAGCCTCTAGATCCAGCTGCCAATTTGCAGGAAATAGAGAAGTATCACCTGGGAACTTATCAGAAATGCAAAATCTGGGGCCCCTCCTAGATCTACAGAATCAGAAACTCTGGGAGTGGGGACCAGCAATCTGTCTTAGGAAGCCCTCTAGGTGATTTTGATGTTCCCTAAAGTTTCAGAACCATTGTTCTAAGCACTTTATATGCACTAATTCAGCTAAACTTCTTCGGAACTCTACAAGGCAGGCAGTACTATCATCATTTTACAGATGAAGGACTGCGTGGCACAAAGCGGTTAAGTAATTTGCACAACATGGCGCACCTGGTAAGAAATGGGAATCAGAACTTGAACTCTGTGAATCTAGCTCCAGAGTTCATGTTCTCAATCGCTGTGCTGAAAGGTCTTTCCACCTATAAGAACTCAATGCCGTAGTTGTCAGAATGCCGTAATAAAGAATAGTGGAAGTTTGGAAAAAAAAAGAAAAAGAAAAAAAAGCAAAGACCAGGAGAAATACGCCTCACTATAAAATAGACAGGCATATAAGGAAATAATCATAGCAAACAATGCACCCAAAGTAATTTTCCAAAATCATTCCAAAACATAAACAGCCACCAAATGCAATATACCCAAGCACTGCTGGGGCAATTATCTCTGATATCTAATCACAAGGACCTAAAACCTGGGTTGTGCTAAAGGTGGTACATAAATTCATGACAGTATCTTCAGATTCACCAATCTTTTAAATCTAAATGGTTATAGTGAAAGGTCATTCCAGAATAAAGATTCATCTCCCTATTTTTAGTCACCATTTACTTAATGACTACTGAAAGGAAAAACTGCTGTCTTTCAATACCTAAGATTACACAATCAGAATCTCAAGAGTTGAAGAATTTTAACATTCATCTAGTTCGATCAGCAGTCCAGACTGAATCAGATCTACAATCCCAATCTCCACGTAATGGTACATTCATAATAAATTAAAACATTCCAACTTTCTGTAAAATCACATTATGGGATCACTCTATGCCACCAACTGTAATTTTTAAAGCCAAATGACTAAAAACTTTTAAAGAGAACTTAAAAGCTGAAAATGCTCAGGTTAACAGCCCAAACAAAACCTACAGTTGTTTTACTCATAGAGCCACTTCTTTACTACCTGTAAGGATTTCTATATCCAGAAGACCAAGCTGGTCAACAAGTACATCAACTTTTAACAACTCAACACCTATGACACATCAAACGACTTAAAAGTTGAATTATTCCTGACATTAACATATATAAACATCTAGTAACCAGTCATTGAGGAAACAATAATACAGCAAAACACCAAAAGCCCAAGTACTTATATCAACCTTATAGATAGCGAGATCATTGTAAAGCAGTCTAAAATGGTTACAACTACACAACAATCAACAACTTAATCTTACTCCAGAAGAGGTAACATGGAATGTGAAGGACAAATATTTTCAAAGCAACCAAGTTTGGCATTTCAATACCACTTTGAACTCATGGTTGAAAACACACAACAGAAGAAAAAAAAAAAAACAACAGCATTTCCATTGTAAATCTGCAGCTAAGAATTGTGGGAAAAACTCAAATACTGGAATGCCTACTGTGTGCAAAAACTCTATGAACAATTATCCTAGTTTCACAAATTCAGGATTAAGTGATTTCGTCCAAACTTCCTAACTACAGAAAACTCAAGGCTAAGTATCTAATTACTATATCCAACGTGCCTCAAATTATTTTTGTTGAATTCACGAATTTACCGCAACTCCCAAGAAATCACTTCATATTTAATCAATTTTCAACCAGTGATTTATTTCTCCATTAATGAACAAATAATTGAAAAGGCCTGAATTCATGATCCATAGCACTTGGTTGATTCACAATCATATTTCATCTGAATACTTCAAAAACTTTTACTTGTTACTTCTACCCTCCCTGCCCCTTGAAATTACTCTCATTTTAAAGGCAGGCACAAGTGTGGCCTTGCTCTGCCCCTGTTTGTGCCTAAGTCAAAGGCTGACTAGAGCCTAATGGGTCCAATTTCCATTCTCAGGTTTTGGCCATGAAAAGGACACAGGGTAGATCCCAGAATGGGCAATGCTGCACAAGGAAAGAAATGAACAGTTTAAAGGAATTTACGCTAAGGAAACACAAATTTCAGATGAAATGAAATGAAAAATCACAGTAGGAAAACTAAGGTTGTGTATAATAGCTGAAAATCAAGATGTAAGTAGAAGCTCTCAAAAATTGTTTTAGTATTGCCATTTCAAGAACTGTGTGACAGCCATTATTAGGTCTTAATAGCTTAGAAGTTATGGGTCAGAACAGCTGAGATACTAAAATCAAAAGAATAAAAAGCAACATTATAAAGTAGTATAAAAATAACTAAATCACCTAAGGAAATTGAAACCATGCATGAAAAACCCCAAAGGCACAATCAGGTCATTAGGAAACACTAGCTTCTTCCACCAGGAGGCCTACTTTTCACATGGAGCAATAAGCAAGGCCAAGACATGGAACTGAAGTCAGGTATCAAATCAGACTTTGCCACAGAAAAAGGAATCCATGACTAGTTATTTTAGGATAGTGCCTAGGACAGCACTATCAACTCCAACTGGGATACAGGAGATTATAGCCATTGTTCCCTTATAATGGGTCCTCCAGGGTCTTTAATTTAGCAAGAATGGGTTAGACAACACTACTGGGCTGTAATCCCCAAATATGGGGGGCGGGAAACTATATATAGGACAATTTCTTCAACAAACAAATTGGAAGAAAAAAAAACAAAAAAGACGGAATCTGCAGATTAAAATAGATTTAAGGGCTGTATCAATGCTTTGCAATAAATGTGCTTTCTCAGGATCCTGATTCAAACTGTAAAAGAAAAAAAAAACAGAGCTTAAAAAAAATCAAAGAAATCTGAACATTTTATATTTGATATTTTTAAATATTTGTTAATTTTTTCAGTTGTGATAATAGTTTTGATCTTATATTTAAAGAGCCCTTGCCTTTTAGAAATACAAACAAGTATTTTACAAATAAGTATGACAGGGATTTATTTCAAAATAATCCATTGACGGGGGCAGTGGTTAGAAGTATAGATGAAACAGGCTGGGCATGGTGGCTCATGCCTGTAATCTCAACACTTTGGAAGGCCAAGAAGGGAGGATGGCTTGAGCCCAGGAGTTTGTGACCAGCCTGGGCAACACAGTGAAACCCCATCTCAATTTTAAAAAATTAAAAAAAAAAAACAGAAGCATAGATGAAGTAGAATGTGCAAGTTGATACTATTAGAGCTGGTGATGGGTAAGCGGGGGGATTATTACACTATTCAATTTTTGCATGTTTGAAATTTTTCATAACTCTTTAACAAGAATTGGTTAAACATAATGCCTTGCAATTTTATTTTCTGAATGATGCCTAGGGTGATTTAAAAAATCATGTACAGACATCATTCATTTAAACAATTTCCTTTAATGCAGTAATGAGCTCCACTTTAACAAAAGAAGCAACCAGTACCACATCAGATCCAGAAAATGGAAGAAACCAAAGTAGCTCAATTACAGAATGGGAATACATCCACCCCTACTATCTCCATTCCAGGAAGTAAAATACAAATACTTCCCACAGAGATTTACAAAAACTAACCTAAAATCACAGCCAATCATACTCATCCTGGTGGGAAATTCCCCACACTGCTCCAACAGCTTCCCGAACCTTCCTGACCAAGTTGGCCTGCTGGTTTCTCTGGATCACTAACCCACTCAGGTCAGGCTACTGGAGGACCTACAAAAAATAAGTTGGGGGAGAGGAGTGAGATACACAACACATTTATTAGTATGTGTGAGGAGGGTTAACCATTCTATTATGTTCAAACATAGCCAGTTATTATTTCTAAAGCAATAGTCCTTACATATCTATTTGCATTTTTTAGTACCTGCTTTGAGAAGTAACTGAAGAATTCAGAACCAACAACTGTAATACTTCTAACACTTAGACTAACATTCCTGCAAACAACTCAGTTCAACCCAAATGAAATTACAGAAGTCACTTTATTTTTTAGACAAGTTTCTACCCTCAATATAAACTAACACTAAGGATATATTTGCTTTATTGTTTCTGTGAAAAAAAAAAAAAAACTGTACATATAAAAATTATTCTTCACCTTCATACATGCTTTTTGGCCATACTGGGAGACAAACGATAAACATCCTGGCAACTCAGGTTGAACTTTGCCATTGAACCTTAGACAAAGTTTTTATTTGGTATTGTCACTCCTTCCTCTCTTCTCAGAGATCTACCTAGAATAAATTAAACTTTTAGGTCACACCTAGATTATCATTCCCAGATTTATTCTAATGCTCAATAAGGGTCAAACTGAAATTGAGGTTTAGTAAATTTGTGATCACTGCTTAACCCACTGTAAAATGCACCAATGCAAAATCTCAAAACAAAAAGTGATCTCCTGCCCTCCAATGAAAATGGGAGAAAATTTTATTACCTACAAAGCATTTCAAATTAAATAAAGCAGACCCTGAAGTTCAAAACTACAGTCCACATACAGCTAATCATGGGATGGTTACCTCCCGCAAATTTTAAATCCTAGTAAACTTTTCACCACCATGTTTCTACTTCAATTCCCATCACCCAGCCGAAGTAAAATAATGGGGATAGTTGTGCTTGTATTAAAGGGTTGTTGCTAGAATTAGTTAAAAAAAAAAATTGTAAAATGTTACACTTTAATATTGGTCTAATCAATATATTAACAGTAAGGAAGCCTGTAATCTCAGCACTTTGGGAGGCTGAGGCGGGCAGATCACAAGGTCAGGAGATCGAGACCATCCTGGCCAATGTGGTGAAACCCCGTCTTTACTAAAAATACAAAAATTAGCTGGGCATGGTGGCACACGCCTGTAGTCCCAGCTACTCTGGAGGCTGAGGCAGGAGAATCACTTGAACCCAGGAGGCGGAGGTTGCAGTGAGCCGAGATCACGTCACTGCACTCCAGCCTGCCGAGAGCAAGACTCCATCTTAAAAAAAAAAAAAAAGTAAGGAAAACTTTATCCAAATCAACTACAGTCACATCTGTTTAATAAGTACGTTAGAAAATATAAAATGGCAATAACACAACAGGAAATAGTGTATTAAAGAGCCAACAGTAATTCGCTATGGAAAAGCAGCTTGGTATTTCAAATGATCTTTCTCTCTTAGATAGGAATTATCTTGCTCAGGTAAGAAGATGCCAAACAGCAGATCCCCACACTGATCTGAGGAACCAAACAAATGAGGGAGGGGAAAAGTAGCATGAATACTTGAAATCTAGCTAACAGAAGCTCCTTTTACCACTGTGAAATGCATGGCACCAAATTACTTTTGTAGAGTGAATGACAGGACGGACTGCCTTTGGAGGAGTGGAAGAAATGAGTAGGCAGGGCATGAGGCACCCCTTCCAAAAGGTAGAACACTTGGGTGTGGTTCTTGACAGGAACATTATGGCTGGTGGTCATTCCAGGATAGTGATTACGCACTGAAATTCCTAGACCATTAGAAGGAAACAAAGAGTGGGAATCACGCTCAAACATCATGAACCATTGGAGATAAAAAGTTTGGCCTATGAGGAAAAAAACAAAAAAGTTATAGATCTGGCCTAGAAATATACCAAGAATGTACAGTTAAAGACACAAAAATCTCTTATTCTTTCCCAGGTCATAAAAGTAGCATATGACACAGGTACATCTACCAATATATTCTTACACCAAAAAGTAATCTTAATTTATCATGTGCCTACCATGAGTTAAGACATTTTACTTTTTTTTTTTAAACTAATTCTAGCAACAACCCTCTAAGGTAAGCCCAACTATCCCCATTATATAGATGAACTGAGAATCTGAAATTTCGCCCAAGGTCACAAGGTTCAATGTGAACCCAAAACACACACTAATAATTCCACCATACCAGGCCGTGCCTATGACTGGGGAATGTTGGTATCTCCTCAATCTATGCAACACTGGGGCTAAAACAATGCTGAACATGTAATCTACAAAGGAGAAAAAAATGATAGGAAATTAACTGCCTACAGTAACGGTGGCATGGGGGGAAGAGAAAATAAAGAACAGGGCAGATTGAGGGGCAGGACAATCAATGCTGTTTTCTAGTAAATGGAAGGGGTAAAATGTAGGGGAGCCTGAGAGGAGGGTTATCTTCCTTCTAGGGGATTCAGCTCCTGGAAAAGGAGTATGGGGAGTGGGGGATAGAAAGATTAAGAAGTGAGAAGCAGGTAAGAGGTACTCAGCAGCAAAAACAGATGTCCACAGACCAAGAGGCTCCTAGAAACTCAGAGCAAGGCAGGGAAAAGGGGCGGTTCCCAGGCTTGCAAGGGAAATGGAAGTGGGATGAAGACAGAAAGCGGTCTTACTGGAGGGTTATCCTCTACAGCCTTTTGAGGGGGAGGAATGAGGAAGGGAAGGCTAATGGCCATAAACGAAAAGGCCACTTAAACTGCAATATCCAACCACCGACCCGTTCAAAGTTTCGCTTAACAATGGTTTAGCAGCATGCAGAGCTAAGAAATCCGGATCAGAGTCATACAAACATGAAGACTTGAGGAAATGGAAGGCTACTATGGCTCCATCCACAAAGATGGAGTAAATGCAGGCAACAGGATAGGCTCTATTCAACGCCTGCGCCAAGGGGACCAATGAAATGGGGAGACGAGGCGGGCTAGGGGACTCAGGCTAACCTCGAATTTAGAAGAACTGGGGAAGGAATCACAGGAAAAAGCTTTGACTCCCCCCTCCCTTAAATACGAACCTCAACTATCCACGTAGATGAAGATTAGATGGGACGATAGAATTAGGAGGGGTGTGGGGAGAGGAGGAGTACGCCAGTGACACTACTGCTTGACCCCTAAGCCTTAGCTCTAAAACCGCGGGAGTTGGCGAAGATGACCCCACCTCGAGAAAAACCAGGGTACTCATCCGGGTCGTCGGAGGTGCTGAGAACGGAGGCTGGCCGGCAGAAAAGGTAGGGGATAGGGGCCAGTCGTCGTTGGTTGCTCCTCTCTTTCCCACCGTTCAATTTAACCCCCAACCCCACTCCACAGCGAACTCCAGACTCCCCTCCCACCCTTCCCAATCCGCCCACTGCGGCGGCGACAACGGAGGCGTTGACCGATCGGTGGAGCAAAGGCGGGCCCACACGCGGCCGAGGCCCGGGAAATGGTGTCGCCTCAACGGACTAGAAACTAGGTGGTCTTCGCCTCAGGTCTGGTTTACCGGCACCCCGGCGTTTCGCCAATTGTCACCTCCTTAACGCTGGGTACCTCAGAGGCGTCATAAAGGCAGATAGCCAACACCTCTGTGCTTGGTCCTGGCCGGACAGACATCAGCCTCCGCCGCCATCTTAACAGCAGGCGGACCGACCCTAGTCACTGCCCCCCCCCCACCCCTGAGCTACCTCAGCCACCGCCAACGAATCCCACGAGGACGTAACCCCGCTCCCGCGAGAATTCTCCGGCTTAGAACGGCACGAGCCGAAGACCTTGCCGCCGCCTCCGCGGCTACCGCAGTCAGTAGCCGAGCCACCGCCGCTTCCGCGCGATCCCGCGAGAGCCTCTACCGGACGGGAAAAGCCTGAGCCCAGCCCTTTCCAGACCCCTCCTCCCTCCCACCAAAGCCGAAGTAGCTACAGCTTCACCCTACGCGAAGCCAAGAGCAAATGACGCACAACCTAACGAAGCAGTGAGGGGCGGAGCCAACCTACCAGGGCCGGCTCCCGCATGCGTTGAGAACTATCGCGATATTACGCTTTAGCTCGGCGAGACCCTCTTAATTCACCGCAGGATGCCGCCCGCGCCTCGCCTTTAGGAAACATAAGATATCGCGAGACCTGGTGCACACTCCTAAAAAGGAGAAAGGCGGGGCTTCGTGAAAATGACTGGGAGTTTTTCGGGGGAAGGGAGGAACCTCCCGTCCTGCAGGGATCTCGCCTACCACGAGGTTTCCGACCCACTGCGGAGCTGGCTGCCAAACCTCGCGATGACACAGCTCAGCGCCAAATCTCGGCCATGTCCTGAAAACTGCCTCCGCCCCCGATCTAGGTGTCTAGAGCCTAGTGCTTGAGGAAAATTTAAAAAGTCAACCTGTTTATTCTCACGCTTCCGGGCAAGGCTGTACCAATTAGCCAAACTCCATTCTGGAAGGGGAGCAAAGAGTCCCCCATTGTTACCTGTCTCCAGGAATAACATATTTTCCTGGACTAACATTTAAAAGGCGTTCAATCCCACAGTAAGCACACAAATGCAAATGAAAACAATGACATAACATTTTTTGCCCATTAGATAGGGAAAAAAATTCTTAAACCTGTATTATCCAGACTCCTTCCCTCGCCGCACTGCAGGCTAACCTGAATCCATCTTAATCTAACTAAAGGCCATATCATTAGTTCTAGTTCCAAAGTCACCAATTTTAACTACTGAAGCTTTACCTTGGCATAACCAAAAAGATCCAATAAAGTGGTTTTCTCCAAACAAAGGAGTCTGCCCTCAAAGGAATATTCAAGCTTCGGGGATGGGGGGGGAATGCCTGAATATGGCAGTTTTTCCACGTCTAGCCAACAGTGTTTCTCCAACAAATCTTGGGATCCAATCTGGCTCGATTTGTGGGCTTTTCCATTCTAATGCATTGTTCTGTCCGTTCTAATTTAAATAGTTCCTTTAGAGTACATTTTAATAGCCAGTAGTACCAATAACCCTATTTAAAACTTACGTTTTAAAATATTTTTTCAGTTATTCTTAGCCATTTTTCCCCCAGATGAACTTTAGAATCATAGTAAGTTCCAAAAAAACTTGGTATATTTATTGAAATTGCATCAACTGTATAAACCAATAGAGGAAAAATGGACATCACTACAATATTGAGCCTTCTTATTCAGAAGCATAGTATTCCTTCTCCTTTAATGCAGATGTTCTTTTATGGTATTCGTCAATAAAGTTTTATAATTTACTTCCAGGTATTTGTATTCGTTTCTCTTGCGAACAGGTTTTTTTATTATTAAAATTTCAAAATGCTTATTGCTTATAAATAGGAAAACTGCCTATCTAAACTATTGATATTTGCCTATTTACAAACAAAAATATGATCGATTTCACCAGTAATCAGGGAAATGCAAATGAAAACAATGACATACGATTTTTTGCCCTTTAAATTGGCTAAAATTACAAAGATCGATAATACGTGTTGGCATAACTGTGGAAAAATAGGCACTCTCGCACAACATTAAAGAGTGTAAATTAGTACAGGCTTTTGGGAAGGCAATTTGGACAAATGTATAAAAATTCAAAATGCATATACACCCTGACCCAGCGATTACTCTTCTAAGAATTTATCCTACAGAAATACTCATACATGGCATGATACATATACACAAACCCATTCATTATGGCATTGCTTGTAATAGTCCCCTCCCTCCCCCAACAGAGAAACAAGCTAATGTATATCAATCGGGAAATGGTTAAACTGTAGTACAATCATACAATGCAGCTGTTTAAAACCCGACATAAATTTGGATTCCCGGATATAAGAAGATCTACAAGACATATTCTTAGATTTTTAAACAAGCAATTAGTCAAAATGAATGTGTGTGAGTATGTGTAGTACCATTTAGATACCAAAACATATATATGCAACGCCTAGTAGTTACCCGCGAAGCCTGCCTGCCCGCCCCTCACCTTCCCTCTCCTCTGAGGCCGCCTTCCTCGAACCAGTGAGAAATGCTGAAGGCCCGGCCTCTACTCCCTCTTTAGGGCCACTTGGCCATGGCTAATGCCGGTACCTCGCATCCCCTCTGTCAGTCGCTCTCTCGCCGCGCCGCCGGCCGCTGCCCGGCTGCCCCCGAAGATGCGGCTAGCTCTTTGCTGGCGCCGGCCGAGGCCTGGGGGAGGGGAGAGGAGGCGGGGTTCAGGGAGGGTTGGGGCAGGCCGCCCAGCCCCTCCAGCAGCCTTTCCCGCAGGCTCCCCAAGGCCGCCACCTCCGCGCCTCCGCGCAGGGTCCCGTGGGAACTCCCCCCCCCCCACCTCGCCACTGCCACCCGCGAGAAGCCGAGAACGGCCGCGCGTACAGAGCTCGCTCCCCAGTCCAGGGATAGACGCTCACCTCGGCCGTAATGGCTCCGCGGGGCCCGCAGGAGCGTGCGGGGTCCGCGGCCCTGCTTCAGCCCTGCTTCAGCCCTGCTCCAGCCCTGCTCCCCTCGCTAGCCCTCAGTCGAAAGCCTCCTCGCTCCGGCTCAGCTCAAACTCGCTTTGGGGCTCCACCCACCGCACGCGAAGCCCCGCCCCTGCCCCTCGGGAGGGAGCTCCCTCCGCGGTGAAGCTGGGTCCCTTGCAGGGGACCGCGCCTGAGCTACCCGAGGCCCAGTAAACGCAACCATAGAGGATGATAGGGTCGCTAAGAATTGGGATTTGATTCGAGGCACGGTGGAAGCCGTGGAAGGGAACATGATTTGATCTGATTTACCTTTAAAAATTAACGACCTCGCCAGATGCCTTGTGAAGAATGGGGAGTGTGGGGCAAGAGGGCAAGCCTGGACCCAGAGCGGAGGGTGGGAGACGATGTGGGACGCCAACCACCCAGAGTTCACGCGAGCAAACCCTTAAAACACTTCAGGCACATAGTAAGCCCTCAATAAACATTCTCTTTTTCTCCTTTGATTATTTGGAACGGCAGTGCGATTGACAAGGATCCTGTAGAGGATCTGCATCTGTAAATAAATGGGAATAAAAAGGACCCGGTAGGAGATCCCCTGTTAACCCTGCTTATTGTGGGCTGCGGACGACATTGGAGGGACGAGGGACTTTGACTTGGAACTCTAGCTACTTCGATAAGGTTTCACTTTTTAATAAAAAGTATGTATTAATTTAGTATTTAAAGACAAAAGCACTATTAAAAGAACTCCTGAGACATCGAGAAAATAAAAACTGTAATTATACCCTCCACTTCTCTAATTCCAGCCCTCCAGAGCAGTGGTTCATCCCTCGAATTGAGAATCTGCTGAATGGATCCCCCACCCCAATATATACTTACACATAATATTTTGTATATGATCTCAGGAGATGTACAGGGCCCCTTCGAGATACATTGTTGCTTTAAATATTTTTACTTTTTTTTTTTTTTTTTTTTGAGACAAAGTATCACTCTGTCACCCAGGGTGAAGTGCAGTGGCATGGTCACGGCTCACTGCAGCCTTGACCTCCTGGGCTCAAGGATCCTCCTGCCTGCCTCCGTCTCCCAAGTAACTGGGACTACAGGCATGCGCCACCACGCCTGGATAACTTTTTATTTTTTGTAGAGACGGGGTCTCACTATGTCGCCAGGCTGTTCTCAAACTCCTGGGCTCAAGCAGTTCACCCGCCTCCGCCTCCCAAAGCGCTGGGATTACAGGCGTAAGACACCGCGCCCGGCCCATCTGCAACATTTTGGTGGCAACATGAAACTATACTTTCTTTAGCATGTAATTAACTTTTGTTCTTTTTTCATTTTAAAATTGGTTTCCTAATTACACAAGATTATTGTAAAACACGGATAAATTTAAAGTTCCCCTTACATTCGTATACACAAATAGAAAAGCATGACTCTGTTTTTGTTTTTCATTTAAAAAACGAATAGCATCCTATGTATTGTTCTGTTAATTGCTTTATTCACTTAATGGGAGCTTGAAGATCTTTCCATGTCAATATATATAAATCTACCTCATTTATCTTACCTACTGCATAGTATTCCATTGAATGAATATACTGTAATCATTCACCTATGGATAAACACATGTTATTTTCCATCTTTGACTATTACAGTGGGTTTTTTTTCCTACTATTAACAATGCTGCAATAAAATTCCTTGTACATGCTTTTTTCTGCAGATGCTAAAATATTTCTGTGAGATAAACATGGAGAAATGAAATAGTTGGATAAAGGTAGCACACTTTTTCTCTTTTTTTAAGACAGTGTCTCACTGTCACCCAGGCTGGAGTGCACTGGTGCGATTAGGGCTTACTGCAGCCTTGACCTCCAAGGCTCAAGCGATCCTCCCACCTCAAGCAATCCTCCTGCTTCAGTCTTCCCGCGAGTAACTGGGACTACGGGCCTGTGCTATCACGCCTGGCTAATGTTTGTATTTTTTGTAGAGATGAGATATCACTACGTTGCTCAGGCTGGTCTCAAACTCCTCAGCTCAAGTGATCCTCCTGCCTCGGCCTACCAAAGTGCTTGGATTACAGGCGTGAGCCACTGTGCTCTGCCCAAAGATAGCCCATTTTGAAATTTTAGTACATAATGTCAAATGACAAATTGCCACGTAGAACGACTATTTCAGTTTATACCTCCACTAGCAGTGAGTAAGAATTACCATTTCCCTAAATTCTTACCCGGACTCGATATTAACCAATCATTTTAATATTTTTCCAATATAATGGGTGAAAAATGTCTCATTATTTACATTTCCCTGATTATTAGCTAAGGAGTATTTTCTTTCTTTCTTTCTTTCTTTCTTTTTTTTTTTTTTTTTTGAGACAGTCTCACTCTGTCTCCCAGGGGCATGATCACGGCTTGCTGCAGCCTGGATCTCTTGGGCTCAAGGGATCAAGGGATCTTCTCGCCTCAGCATCCCGAATAGCTGGGACTACAGGTGCAAGCCACCATGCCTGGCTAAATTTTTTTTGCAGGGGGAAAGTGGGGAACAAGACGAGGTCTCACTATGTTGCCCAGCCTTGTCCCAAACTCCTGGGCTCAAGTAATCCTCTCCAATCCTCCTCAGCCTCCCAAAGTTGTTGTTTCAAGCATGAGCCACTGTGCTGTGCCCCAAGAGATTTTTACTATTTTATTATGAACGTTTTCAAACATACGACAACGTTGAAAGAATTTTACATCTGCATACCCACCACATTGATTTCACCATGTTTTGTTATAACTGTACTACATATATATCATTTATCTATCCACCAATCAAGCCATCTTATTTTTATGCATTTCTCTTTCTCATTTAACTAAACTCTCTAGAGTTTATTCTGTTGGTATTTTCAAAGAACTATTTCTTAGATTTATCTTTCTATTCTACCATTTTTCCCTATTCTCTACTTAAGTTATTATTTTCAGCTTTCATGTTTATTAATATCTTCCTCCAGTTTTCTCTAAGTTTATTTTTTTCAGTGTTTTACTTCATATGAAGTGCTTTCATTCTCATTAATTTCTAGTTTATAATTTTAGGTTTGATTTCTTCTTTGACCATGAGATATTTAGAAGTATTTTCTTTGTGAGGTGACTCACATTTTTTCTTATCTGGATGTTTTTGTGGTTAGAGGTTAGCTGTACGGCACTGTGTTCCATTAATGTGACTTTTATTATTTCTACTATCGGAAATGCATTGTGCTTTCTTTAATGACTCAGTACCTGATCAATCTTGGCAAGAGTTGCATAGGCATTTTTTAAAACTTTATAGCGTACAACTTATGTGCTTTTGTAACTGTTTTCTTCATACATTTAATGGAATATTGTTTGCTATGTATGTTTATGACAGAAGATAGTCTTGGTAGATAGTCTCTTTTTTTCTTTTTTTAGAGACAGGATCTCATTCTGGTGCCTAGAGCTAGAGTGCAGTGGCACAATCATAGCTCACTGTCACCTCAAACTCTTCAGTATCTCTCTTTACCCTGTTTAAAGTTTTTTTTTTTTTTTGGAGACACAGTTTCACTCTGCCGCCCGGGCTGGAGTACAGTGGTGCGATCCTGGGTCCCTGCAACCTCTGCCTCCCCAGTTCAATCGATTCTCCTGCCTCAGCCTCCTTAGTAGCTGGGATTACAGGCACACGTGCCACCACACCCGGCTAATTTTTGTATTATTAGCAGAGATGGGGTTTCACCATGTTGACCAGGATGATCTCAAACTCCTGACCTCAAGTGATCCACTCACCTCAGCCTCCCAAAGTGCTGGGATTACAGGCGTGAGCCACCGTGCCCAGCCTGAATACCAATTTTTCTAATATTCATGCTGTCATTTTTGTATATATAAATATCTTTCTTTTTAACTGATTACATACAGAAGATCAGACAAACCCATAAATTATTCGAATAGAGTTAATGGCATGATGTATATTCTTTCAGATCTTTTTCTATATATACATTTACACCTATATTACAATGCAGATTTTTTAAACCAAAAAAGAAGAAATAATGATATATTTAAGTTTTACAACTTGCCTTATTGACAATGCATTCTTGAAATTCTTTCTGTCAGTGTCTATATGTTTACCTTATTCTTTTTTATTGATCTCTGGAGCTAGCACTTACACAGTGCCTGGCCCATCACTTGTTTTTTAAAAAAAATTAAATATTGCTTCAGGGAAGCCTTCCTTGACCCCCCCCCCAAAAACTGGATCAAGACCCACTGTAATACGCGTTCATAATACTCTGCTATTTTCCTCCCACACCACCCAAAACAATTATACAATTGTGTGATTAACATCTGTTCCCCCCAACCCTACACACACACACCTCACACCTCTACACTGAACAGTGAGCTCCTCGGAGGCAGGGACCAAGCCTGTTTTTTTTCCTACTCATACCCCACCACCTATTACAGTGCCTGGCAATTGTATCTGTTCAATAAATATTTTTGATGTGATTATGCCCATTTTACAGGATAGAAAGCTGTGCTAACTTAAGTAACAGTTGTCCTATAAGAAATCCCCTGAGGCTACTCAGAAATAAATAGAGGTAACAACAGATTATGAGTGTCTTAACATGCCAATACATAAAAGATTTACCTTATTTTTAAATTATTCACATAGAGTAGATATTCCTTTGGATTGTTACTGAGTTTTCATTATTATAGAGAGTGCTGAAATGAACATTCTTGTAGAAATAGCTTTACACATGTTTGTACTCCTATAAGATAAATAAGTAGAAATTGAATTCCTGCAAAGGGAATGCACATTTTGCAATTGGATAGATATTGCCAAATTGCCCTCCAAAAGAGATTATGTGAATTTATATTTGTAGTACCCAAGTATGAGAGTGCTTTTCCCCCCATACCCTTGCCAGAGCCGTGCATTTTCACTAATTTTTTTCTTTGGTAATCTGATACTTACAAAATGATATGTCATTCTTTGCATTTTCATATCTTTGATTTTTGGCAAGGTTGAATGTCTTTTAATTAGTTTCTTGGCCATTTGTATTCTTCTTCTTTTAAATGCATATTTTGTTTGTATATTTTGCCCATGTTTTTTGTTGAATAGTCTTTTTTGTTGAGTTGGAATAGCTCTTTTTATATCACGGATAATACTCTTGTCTTCCTGTCATAAATATGTTCTTCAGTTTTTTGTTTGTGTTTTAACCTTGTAAAACTGTTTCTTAGAACATACAAGTTTAACATCCTTTATATAATCAAATTTGTTATCATTTCATTTATTTATAGTAGCTGGTTTAAGTGCTGTGTTCTAAAAGGCTTTGCCCACTTCAAGACTAGAAAACTCTTCATCTATGTTTTCTTCTAACACCTTTATGGTTTTGAATATTACATTTAAATATTTGTCTCATGTGAGTTTTATTTTGGCCTGTAGTACAAATGTAGGGTTCCAAGTTTAATTTTTTCTCAAGATCTATCCAATTGTTCTTCATAATTATTGAATGGTTGACATTTCACTCATTAACTTAAAATGTCCCCTTTATCAAATACTAAACTCCCTGACATTTTGGGATCCATTTGTAGAATCTTCTGTTCCATTGCACAATAGTTAAGAATGCCAGCACTGGAGCTGGATTTGTACCCAGCTCTGCCATTCATAGTTTCCTCTTCTGTAAAATGGGGATAATAATACCCACCTCATAAGGTTGCAATTACTGGATAAGTTCATTTATGTACAATGATTAGAACTGTTCCTGGCCCTCAATAAGTATTTGGTATTTTTGTAGTATTTATTATTCTTAAATTGTTAGTATTTTTTTAATTTTTCATAGTGCACAATCACATCATCTGCACATAATGATATTTTTATCGCCTTGTAGAGTGACTGTTAATCAACTTGAACAATTTACAGATGACCTATTACAACTCTACTTATCCCCTATCCTCATATCTTGTCCAAACTAGGTTTCTAAACTCTAGGTAGTTAGGAAGGGAGAGGAGAGAAGAGGAAAGGAAGATGAAGCCATCCCTATTCACAGATGGCATGACTGTCTACACAGAAAATCCCAAATAGCACACACACACACACACACACACACACACACACACGCAAACACACACACCTCCCTAGAACTAATACATGAATTTAGCAAGGTTGCAGGATACAAAGTCGACACACAGAAATCAATCACATTTCTTTATCCTTGTAATGAACAATACTATTTGTAATAGCTCCCCAAAAATAAAATGCTTAGGTAAGAATCTAACAGAACGTGTACAGGACCTTTATGCTGAAAAGTACAAAATGCTGATGAAAGAAATCTCCAAAGTCCTCAATTTGGAGAGATAGACCGTGTTCATGGACTAGAACACTTAACATATTAGAGATGTCAGTTCTCTCTAAGTTGATCTATAGACTTCATTCAATTCCTATTAAAATCCCAGCAAGATTTTTTGTGGATATACATCAACTCTAAAATTTACATGGAAAGGCAAAAAAAACCAAGAATAGCCAAAGCAATTTTGAAAAGATTAATAAAGTTGGAGGAATCACACTGCTATACCTGATTTTAAGACTTACCACATAACTGTAGTAATCGAGACAGTACGGTTTTGGAGAAGAGATAGATATATAGACTAACATAACAGAATAGAGAATGCAGAAATGGACTCATACAAATCTTGATCAAAACCTCACACCTTATACAGAAATTAACTCAAAATGGAGCATAGATCTGAATATAATATAACTATAAGATTTTTAGAAGAAAACATAGGGAAAAATTTGGAACTTTCTTTTTTTCTTTCTTTCTTTTTATTTTATTTTATTTTGTTTTGTTTTGTTTTGTTTTGTTTTTATTTTTGAGAGAGAGAGACTTTCACTCTTGTTGCCCAGGCTGGAGTGCAATGGCATGATCTCGGCTCACTACAACCTCCACCTCCCGGATTCAAGTGATTCTACTGCCTCAGCCTCCCCAGTAGCTGGGACTTAAAGACACGCGCCACCACGCTAGGCTAATTTGTTTTTTGTTTTGTTTTGTTTTGTTTTTTGAGATGGAGTCTCGCTCTGTTGCTCAGGCTGGAGTGCAGTGGCACGATATTGGCTGACTGGAACCTCGCCTACCGGTTCAAGAGATTCTCATGCCTCAGCCTCCCGAGTAGATGGGACTCAGGCGCGTGCCAACATGCCGGGCTAATTTTTGTATTTTTAGTAGAGACAGGGTTTCACCATGTTGGCCAGGTTGGTCTTAAACTCCTGACCTCAAACAATCTGCCCCCCTCGGCCTCCCAAAGTGCTGGGATAACAGGCATAAGCCACCACACCCGGCCTGTATGTTTCTCTGACCTGTTCTCTATATAGTGATAGAGAACAGGTCAGAGATTAGGCGTGGAGGCATGCAAATTCAAAGCAATAACACGATAAAGTTTTTGGAGGTGATAGAACTTTTCTGTATCCTGATTGTGGTGGTGGTTACATTAATCCATGCATGTGTTAAAATTCTTGGAACTATACACAAAACGTCAAAATTACTGTATGGACAAAAGTACAAGAAATGATGCTATAATTAGAATGACACCTGCTATGTCTTGTGGGTCAGTATACAACTTTAGGTTTATCTAACCATTTTTTTATCCTTACAACTTCTTCTGGGAGTTCTAAGCTCACTGTAAAATATCCTTAGTACAGGTAAGCCTCTGTGCTCAAACCAGTTAACCCTGTCATGTTCTACAAGGTGCATCAATTAGAATTATTTCAGTTACAAATAATAGCAAAGCCAAACACACAATATTTTATTATTTCCCATAAGTTGGGCTATAGAGGGATTCCAGGGCAAGTAATTCAGCAGCCCAGCAACATCCCTAAGGACCTAGTTTCCTTCCACCTGTTTCCACTATCTTCAGCCTATTGGTCCTTCACCTTATGATTATAAGACATCCACAGGTACTCAGGTATCCCAAGGCCATATAATAGCATTAAGAGTCTGGAAGAAAGAACATAACTGTTATATGCCCTTTATTAAGACCAAGAGAAACTTTTCCCTATGTCCCCAGTAGATATCCCCTCTTATTGGCCAGAAATCGTGTCTCATGCCCATGCCTAAACCAATCATTTGGCAAGGGAAATAGAATTATCATGATTAATCAGCTCAGACTAGTGCCACTCATGGTGTGGTCCCTGGACTGGTGCGAGTCTATAAACTGTTGGTTACCAGACTGCGACAAGCTGAATACAAAAGTTGAGAATACACATTTAGAAAGTTGTATAACAAGGCCGGGCGCGGTGGCTCAAGCCTGTAATCCCAGCACTTTGGGAGGCCGAGGCGGGCGGATCACAAGGTCAGGAGATCGAGACCACAGTGAAACCCCGTCTCTACTAAAAATACAAAAAATTAGCCGGGCGCGGTGGCGGGCGCCTGTAGTCCCAGCTACTCAGGAGGCTGAGGCAGGAGAATGGCGGGAACCCGGGAGGCGGAGCTTGCAGTGAGCCGAGATCGCGCCACTGCACTCCAGCCTGGGCAACAGCGTGAGACTCCGTCTCAAAAAAAAAAAAAAAAAAAAAAAGAAAGTTGTATAACAAATTGAGTAATTGTTATGTCTTTTGAAGCTAATACAAATTTGGGGCTTGTATTTTGTAGGTCTTCATTTGAAAATCCCTGCTCCCTTGATGTACAGTGTTGCCCTATGTGAGAACAAAAATAGGGTCTCTATGAGGGAGGAAGAAAGTGAAGGATGGCCATTGGGTGGGGCATCAATAGTGTGGGCCATGCAGAAAATGGTAGGGATGATATTGCTCCTAGAAATCCTGGAAGATTCCACACGAGAACAGAATTTGGGACCAGCACCATGGAGCAGGCTCTCCTTTTGGCTTTACTCGCATGCTCTTCTGTAGTGCTACCACTCTACCACTCCCAGGGTGTAGAATCCCAAGCAATTGTGTCTCTCTGAGAAGCCACACCCCAAAACCTGTTTCCCAGCAGGCTCAACATTACCTGTGTTTTTTGTTTTGTTTTGTTTTGTTTGTTTTCTGATACCAGAGAGTGGCTCCTTAGAAAGCTATGATTGGTCTACATCTGCCCATCTTGCTCACAAGAACAACAAAAACTGAAAATAAAGAGAAAAGAAGTCAACTGGACATGCCACATCAGGTCCATCCAGTCAGCTAGCCATGGTGACTGATTATGTGGCCTGTGGTAGTGGCTTTCAAAGGTTTTTGAGATCAATTTACAGAATAAGAAACATACCATATTTGACATCACAACTCAGTACATGTACCTGTGCATGCAAACACACACACACACGCGTGCGCACACACACACACACACACACATCTGAAGCCAGTGTTTCACAAAATAATATTTACCTTTATTATGTGAATGCACTCTGTTTAAAGAAAAAAAAACTATTTCTTTTTTTTTATTTTTCTATTCATTCTGTTAAATGTTGATTTCACTCCACTAAATTGATTTCACAGCCCACCAATGCTTTGAGACCTGCAGTTTGGAAAGAACTGCCCTAAGGGGTGAGATGTGATGGTTCCCAATTCCAGAGGCCTTTAGAATGACCACCAGTAGCCCCATGTGGGACATTGTAGCTCCCTTTGTGTCTGCTTCAAGACTTTAGCCCCAACCTAAAACAATGCTTCTGCAACCTTGTCTTTTTCCTCATCAGCTTCTCAGACTTCAGAGTTCCGGCCTCCTAAATCAGCTGCCTTAGCAGTAAGAAGGCCGGAGGCCCTCCAGGCTGTGCGCGGAGCCTGAGTTGCCCTAGCAACACTTGGCTGTAATTGACTCCCGCAGTCACCTGCTCCAGTCTAGCCTGCTTCTCTGCACTATGGGCTGTGGCCCCCTTTTCTCCTGCCTTTCATAACAATTTCTCCATCCTCATTATATAGACAGATGTCTCCTCATTCCTCCCCCTCCCGATGGATGGTCAGATTCTTGGCATACACCTCCCTGGCACTCTCCACATTGCCAAATACTCGCTCTGACATGATTAGACACTCACAGAGATGGATGATTTGCATTTCTTTCAGATCACAAACAACCTCTAGCGCTGGCCAATTTAACTGAGAGAACACAAACTCAAACGTGGGCAGGGGCTAAGCAGGTCATACAAGAGCCTGGATGGAAACTGTGCCCCTTCCTAAATGAAGCAGTGGCTCTTCTATCCAGCTGATTTTGCCCTATAGAAATGCACATCCGCATATCCAGAATCTTTGAACTGTTCCAGAGAAGCCATAAAATCTGGGTCCTTATGTGAACTCTACCAATTTTTATATACTGACAAGTAATTTACAAAATATTTTTGAAAATTCTTATGGGCTAAGTCAAACACATCTGTGGGTTGGATCTATTCAGCAGGCTACCGGTTTGCAAGTTGTGTTTTAAACTCTTTCATCCTCTGTCTCACATTTGGACTTGATGTCCTCTGCCATCTGAGGCCAACAAAAACAAAAACAATAACTGGGCTTAAATTAACTCTAAAGTTCTCTCCCTCCCAGGTAGCCACAGCAATTAGGCAAAGACTCTTAAGAGGTGTTCATGGAGCAAAACCAGTCGGTTCCACTGTCTCTGCTGAGCACCAGAACACCCAATTCTACCTATTCTTCTGTTCCAATTTGTTTCAGTCGTACAGTAAGAATGTAAGGCTGTAAGGCTGGCCCCTGGAGAAAGCCCTGACCTCTGGGGGAGGGGGCCCTTCCCTTTAACCGCAGCCATAAGTTAGCTGACATCCCCCATTCTTGTATTCCCACCTGTCCACGAAATAGGAACTTCTGCACTTTCAGAAGTATTGTGAAGAAAGCTTCCCGCAGCCCCTCCGCACCTCCTCCCCACAGTGACTTCATTGGTGAGGTTCCAAGATAGGACTGAGTGCCTGTTGCTCAGCCCCTGCTAAGCTCCCTGCTCTCTCTTTTTCGGAGTTCCCTTGCCCACAGCACACCTGTGTTCTCCTCTCTGCCCCTCCATGTTATCAGCCTACGAGGGTAGGGAGGCCTGCAGGTGGATGAGCACCCTTTCTGTGACTGGTGGGGTGAGGGTCTGCTATACAGACCCATCTGTCACCTCAGGAGGGTGAAAAAGTCTAGGCTTGGGATAAATGAATTGGAAACCTAATTCAGGCTACAGGCCACAGACCTGTTCTCCAAACCAGTCTTAACAACAATATATCTCAATATTCTGATTCCTCTTTAATTCCTGTGTCTATTTCTCAATTAGGAATTCAGTGGAGGGAGAGACTGGTGTGATTATATGATATTTGGAGAGATCCCATGGTGTATGAATGGGGAAACCTTGAGAAATGGATGCAATGACTGGCATTTGAGGGAGGCAATTCTCTTTGTAGCAGTGTGGTGGCCGGTATGCAAAGGTGTTCTGGCTGTTTTTTTCTTTTTCATAAGGGCAGGCCCTAGAAAGTACTGGCCATGTGCATCATCGACTTTGGGAGTTTACAGCAGTTTATATGATAACTGGTGTCTGCAGGCACATAACTGCTCTTCATAGACAGTGGCCTTAGAAAACATAAGCCTCAAAGGTTTTTGACCTTGCAATCGTAGCTGGTATCTAAAAGCAGATAGGCCCATGCAGACCCTAAGTAAGAACAGACTGTGCATGCTTTTGTGGCTGAGGCATGGATAAGAGTATCAGGAAAATAATATTTTAGCCTTGGCTAAGGTTTGCCTCAAAACAAAGTTTCAATAATCAGACCTTTTCACTATCAGAAGGCTGAAAAATATTTGCTCCCTTTCCTCTGTTTCTCAGCCAGGATTACAGGCCAGGACTTTAAACTGCAAAAGTAGCCAAATTCCATGTGAACCACAAAGTACTAAAGTGAGATTGTATCTTCTACATTTTAGTAGGTGGCATTTCTATCAGTACTGTTCCTCTATCGTGTTTTGAATTGCATCCCATTCAAGAGACAAGCAAAAACAAACAAACAACAACAACAACAACAACAAAACACAACTATGAAGGGGCTGCCTTCTTGAATTTTTGTGGCACATTCACAGATTCCTAGATTCACCCACCTACCACCACCTCTGCATGACCTCAGGGTGGCTCTGGATTTATTAGTTACGAGAGCCATGACCATGACTTTGGATTTTAAAGACCCAGACAATGCGTTTAACCTAGGAAGGCAGGTGATTTTTATCAAGTTACAGCTAGAGGAATGGGAGTGTTTATCATACAAAGGATATATCATCTTGTATTGAGGTGGAGAAACAAGTCATGAAATCATTAAAATTCCAGAGGCTAAGCAAAAACCTTTAAAGACTAACTTCTCTAGGAATATGGTTTGCTCATAAAATCGAGGAGGTACTGAATTTCTTTCAAAATAATGCTTCATATCGATTTATTTGTGAGTGAGATAACATGATGTCCTGGGATTTACTTTAAAATATTCCCAAAAAATGCATGAGTAGATGAATTAAAATGTATAAAGTATTGATAATTATTGAAGCCGAGGGATTCATTATGCTATTCTATATGGGTTTGTTATAGTATTCTTTCTAATTTTGTATATGTTTGAAATTTCCCATAGTAAATCACTAGAAAAAATAAGAATAAGCGGCCGGGCGCGGTGGCTCAAGCCTGTAATCCCAGCACTTTGGGAGGCCGAGACGGGCGGATCATGAGGTCAGGAGATCGAGACCATCCTGGCTAATACGGTGAAACCCCGTCTCTACTAAAAAATACAAAAAACTAGCCGGGCGAAGTGGCGGGTGCCTGTAGTCCCAGCTACTCGGGAGGCTGAGGCAGGAGAATGGCGTGAACCCGAGAGGAGGAGCTTGCAGTGAGCTGAGATCCGGCCACTGCACTCCAGCCTGGGTGACAGAGCAAGACTCCGTCTCAAAAAAAAAAAAAAAAAAAAAAATAAGAATAAGCTTTGGTCTTACTGTCAGAACAAGAGCAGTGAGACAATAAAAGAAAACAGTACAAGAAGATATAGTGTTTAAGATGGAGGATAAGAAGGAAAATTCTCATCCTTGGGAATTCTCATCCTTAGCAATCAATTCTTAGGAAAATGTGATCTTGGAGAGCAAGCTAGACAGAGATGAAAGGAAAAAGAAGATACACCCAAGAGCTAAAGGTTCTTAAAGATGTAACTAGAAAACAGGGAGATATTTTGTTACTAGGTCATAGAGGTTATCTAGGTCTCAAAGAGACCAGGGAAAGACAGGAAGAGAAGGAGGAAAAAAAAAAAAAAAAAAAAAAAAGCACAGGAATTACTCTACTGGTTGGAATCCAGATCTACAATGCTATTGAGTGGTGTCCTCCTAAACGTGCACTTAAAGAGTCCATATAAATTTAGAGCAATTGGAAAAAAAACACATGGTAGAAAAATGCATCCCCGCCCCCCTGCGCACCCCTCCCCCACCCCAAACTGTTCATACTTTAATCCTTACAACCTGTGAATATGATATATTAATATGACAAAAGGGACTTTGCAGATGTAATTAAGGGTACAAACTTTAATATAGGGAGACTATCTTGGATTGCCCAGGTAGGCCCAATCTCATTTTGGCATGAGCTCTTAAAAGCTGAGAACCTGCCCTAGCTGGCAGCAAAAGCGATATGGCAGAAGGAAAAGTCAGAGAAATTACAAGCATAAGATGTAGGGGCCATTTGCAAGGATGGGAGAGAGGCCTCTGAGAGCCAAGAATGGCTCCCAACTGACAGCCAACAAGTAAACAGGGTCCTCAGTTCTATCAACATAAAGAGCTAGATTTTGACAACCTGAATGAGCTTGGAAGCAGATTCTTCCCATAGCCTCCTGATGAGAGAGTCTAGCTGGCTGATACCTTGATTATGGCCTTGTGAAACGCAGAGCAGAGAAACCAGACGAGCTAAACCAGACTTCTGACCTACAGAACAGTAGTAGAACAAGTTTGTATTTTTAAGCCTGTAAGTTCTGGTTGTTTGTTCTGACTGCAATAGGAAATTACTGCATACCATCATATAAAGTGGGTACATAAAATTTGAACAGATTTATGAAGAAAAGACCAAGAGGATCATTGTAAAATATATCATGCATTTTATTTATTATTTTATTTTATTATTTTCGGACAGAGTCTCACTCTGTTGCCCAGGCTGGAGTGCAGTGGTGCTATCTCGGCTCACTGCAACCTCCGCCTCCCAGGTTCAAGCGATTCTCCTGCCTCAACCTCCCGAGTAGCTGGGACTGCAGGCGCCCACCACCACGCCTGGCTAATTTTAGTATTTTTAGTAGAGATGGGGTTTCACCATGTTGGCCAGGTTGGTCTCAAACTCCTGACCTCAGGTGATCCACCTGCCTCGGCCTCCCAAAGTGCTGTGATTACACACTCGTGAACCACCGTGCCTGGCCTGTCATGCATTTTAGATGAGTTTCAAGGCAACACAATTATGGGCCGAGAAGCAGGTATGGCATGTCCTTGTGGGTACATGCTCAGGACATGTGTAGAGTTAGAACTCCACAAGAAGGAAACACAGAAGTTGAGACATACTACAGGGCAGTCAGGCAAGCTAATGATAGACTGAGTTAAGCCTGGAATATATATTGATTTTGGTCAGAGAATACCCCCTGGTGGAATTATGCAATTCCAGTAAGGTGAAAGTAGACAAGAATTGTTGAACAGTGGGTGCTTTTGCCAGATCCAAAATTTCTCGACTGCATATCTTTTACTAATGATGAACCTCCGAGTCACAAAGAGTTTGTTAGGAAAACAAATGGCTGCATCCAAAAGAAAAATTAAAGAAGAAAGGAAAGAACACACTGTGATTGAGAAAGGAGTGGCCATCATGTCAGACATTGCTAATTGTCTTCTAATATCTGTTCTCACTTTCCTTTAAAGTTATTATCATTTTAGAAATGTGTATGCGTCCTCAGCTAAACATTGCATGTCCTGTTCTCCATTGCAGCTAAGTGTGATTAAATATTAGTCAATGAGATGAGACTGGAAAAGATGTGTACTCATATCTTTTGGGTTGTGCCCTTACTGTGAAAGGTGGATCCTCTTTCCTTCCCTTCTTCATCCTGCTAACTAAAATGTGAGCCATTTTGTAGCATATGATGGGAGTAT
The DNA here is from genome assembly GCF_037993035.2 of Macaca fascicularis. Classification (NCBI taxonomy): domain Eukaryota; kingdom Metazoa; phylum Chordata; class Mammalia; order Primates; family Cercopithecidae; genus Macaca; species Macaca fascicularis. The sequence goes on from NC_088395.1 coordinate 53,683,623, forward strand.
CATTCTAGTGATGATGAAGAGAGTAAATGAATGGATAGCCTCATGGAACAGTTACTACACTAGCCTTGTACTGCCTTCTGGTCTGTTACATCTGAAGGAAATAAAGTTCTGTTGTATTTAAGCCTCTGTTTATTTGTGTTACTGTTACAAGAAGCTGGACCTATATCCTAACTAATATAGCCATGTACATGTTAGGTAAGGAAAGGTGACCAACTCAAGGAGCAGATTAAAATGTTAAAAATTGGCTGGGCGCGGTGGCTCAAGCCTGTAATCCCAGCACTTTGGGAGGCCGAGACGGGCGGATCACGAGGTCAGGAGATCGAGAGACGATCCCAGCTAACACGGTGAAACCCCGTCTCTACTAAAAAATACAAAAAAATAGCCGGGCGAGGTGGCGGGCGCCTGTAGTCCCAGCTACTCGGGAGGCTGAGGCAGGAGAATGGCGTAAACCCGGGAGGCGGAGCTTGCAGTGAGCTGAGATCCGGCCACTGCACTCCAGCCTGGGTGACAGAGCAAGACTCCGTCTCAAAAAAAAAAAAAAAAAATGTTAAAAATTTAGCTGAGGCCAGGCATGGTGGCTCATGCCTAGAATCCTAGCAATTTGGGAGGCTGAGGTAGGAGGATCACTTGAGCCCAGGAGTTTGAGACTAGCCAGAGCAAGATAGTGAGGGCTCATCTCTACAAAAAATTAAAAAATTAGCCGGGCATGGTGGTGCACACCTGTGGTCCCAGCTACTTGGGGAGAGGCTGAGGTGGGAGGATGGTCTGAGTCCCAGAGTAGTTCGACGCTGCATGAGCTGTGATTCTGCTACTGCATTCCAGCCTGGGTGACAGCAAGATCCTGTCAAAACAAAAAAAACACCTTAGCTGAGCATCTGGCTCAAGATGGTGATTTGAGGCCGGCACTGTGCCTTATGCCTATAATCCCAGCACTTTGGGAGGTGGAGGTGAGAAGATTGCTTGAGCCCAGGAGTTTGAGACCAGCTTGGGCAACATGGTGAAATCTTGTCTCTAAGCATGCCTGTAATCCCAGCTACTGGAGAGGCTGAGGTGGGAGGATCACTTAAGCCCAGGAGGTTGAGGCTGCAGTGAGCCGTGACTGCGCCACTGCACTCCAGCCTCAAATAAAAAAGATGGTGATTTGAGCATTTGCTAAAACCTGCCATCAGCCCTGTTTCAAATACCTAGAAATCTTGTGTAAATGGTCCCAACTTTTTATTGTGAAAAATCTCCAATATATAGAAAAGTTCAAACTGGTACAATGACTATCATTATGCCCATCACTCAATTTCTTCTTCTTCTTTTTTTTTTTTTCTTTGAGATGGAGTCTCACTCTGTCGCCCAGGCTGGAGTGTAGTGGTGCGATCTTGGCTTACTGCAATCTCTGCCTCCCGGGTTCAAGTGATTCCTCTGCCTCAGCCTCCCAAGTAGCTGAGATTACAAGTGCACACCACCACGTCCAGCCAATTTCTGTATTTTTAGTAGAGATGGGATTTCGTCATGTTGGCCAGTCTGGTCTCCAACTCCTAACCTCAGGTGATCCGCCTGAGTGCTGGGGTCACCTCAGGTGATCCTCCCAAAGTGCTGGGATTACAGTCGTGAGCCACAGCACCTGGCCCCATCACTCAATTTCAACAACTGTTAACATTGTGCCCTATTAGCTCTATCTATCTGTCTATCTATCTAATTTTTTGAACCATCTGAAAGTGAGTTGACTACATCACTCCTAAGTACTTCAGTGTGTATCTTCAAAGGTTGTTCTCCTGTATAACTATAAAACCTTTATCACAACTAAGTATATGAACAATATTCTAACAATAATATTTTAATATAGTCTAATAACATCATCTAGATCATATTTTGATTTCCCTAATTGTTCCCCAATGTCTTCATAGCGTTTTTAAAAAACCAGGATCCAGTTAAGGTTCATGCAGTGCATTCTGTTATGTGTTTTTGTTTGAATTTGGAACAGTTTTTTGGAACAGTTTGAATTTGTCCCATCTTTTTGTAAAATATTTTTAAGGTTAAAAAATAAACAGCTGTGCTTGAAAACAAAAAAGAGGAGATCTCCAGGGGTCAGAAACAGAATGAGAACCTGTAAAGGAGAGATAGATATGTGTGCAGATGAAGAAGCCAGAACTGACACCGGCTATAGGGGCCGGAGTTTCAGTTCCTGCTTAGATAGAGGAGCTGAGGCCCTACATGTGTCAGGAAATCAACCTAGAGTGAGCAACACTTCGCACATGAACATTAAAACAAAAATGAGGTGTAATTTCTTACCCATTAGACAGACAAATATTTAAAATCTCCCCAAAGCAACCGGGGGCGGTGGCTCATGCCTGTCATCCCAGCACTTTGGGAGGCCGGGGCGGGCAGATCACCTGAGGTTGGGAGTTCAAGACAAGCCTGACCAACATGGAGAAACCCCGTCTCTACTAAAAATACAAACTTAGTCGGAAGTGGTGGCGCATGCATGTGATCCCAGCTACTCGGGAGGCTGAGGCGGGAGAATCACTGGAATCCAGGAGGAAGAGGTTGCGGTGAGCCGAGATCGCGCCACTGCACTCCAGCCTGGGCAATAAGAGCAAAACTCCATCTCAAAAAAAAAAACCAAAAAACAAAAAAAACAAAAAAAAAACCTCCCCAAAGCATTGGGAAGAATGTGGGGAAATAAGCATACTCCTACACTGCTGGTAGAAATATCAACTGGTTCAACCACTTTAGAGAGCAATTTGTCAAAATGTTGTGAAAAAATAAAATGTGATGATGTCATACAATGGAACACTGCACTGAAGTGGTGCTAGATCTACATATAGCAATATGGACAGGTCTCAAAAGCATGCCGTTGAATTAAAAAAAGATACAATTATGTAAATGGATATGCACAAAAATACCATATATAGTTTATGGATGGATGGATGTTTGTAAAGTATAAAAATGGATGAGACTACACTCCAGACCATAGCAGTTGCCTCAGATGAGCATGGCAATGCAGATGGTAGCTAAACAAAATTTTAGCTAGATTTCTAAGATTTTTTTAATTGCAGAAAGCAAATATGACAAGATGTCTACAATTCTGGGTGATAGGAATATGCGTTTTTATTATAATATTCTTGTACTTTTTCTGTAGTTTTCACATTTCTCACAATTAAAAAGAAAGAGGAAACTCAGCTGAGCCTGCTTCAAAGGAGAAAGGGAGCTGCAAGAGTGGACAGAAAGAACTGTTTCTGCTGTTGTTGAAGTTCCACTTAAGGCCTAGAAAATTCGAAGGCTTTTTGCGAGGGCGGCAAGCCCAAGGCAGAGAAATTTTTCCTCCCCAGGACCAAAGGGCACAAGCTTCTGAATGTCATTTTAGGACTCCACTGAAGGCAATTCGTCACATAAAATATATTGGAAGTAAAGGGGAAACCACCACTAAGAGGCAGGCTTCATGTAATCGAGGAATTCCAGAGCAAGAGGCAGTGGCAGTAACTACTGAGGCACAAAACTAATGTAAAGAAATGCCAATCCCAGACCAAGAAAAGATGATGTGCCCAGAATGCAATAACAATCCCCCAAAGATGGTTATGTACTAATCCCTGGAACCTGTGAATATATTACTTTACATAGCCAGAGAGAATCTGCAGATGTGATTAAGGTTAAGGACTTTGAGATGGGTAGATTATCCTGGGGGAGCCCAACATAATCATACAAGTCTTTAAAAGTGGAAGATGATGGAAGAAGAGGGGATCATTTGACAAACCACATGAGAAGGACTGAATCTATGGTTGCTGACTTTGAAGATGGAGGAGGGGCCACAAACCAAGGAATGTAGGTGGCCTCAGTTTATAGGCAGGAAGAAAATGGTGACCTTGGTTCAACATCCACAAAGAACTGAATTCTGCCAAAAAGCCCAAATGAACACAAAGGGGATTCTCCCCTAGTGACTCCAGAAAGAAGCTGTGATCTGTGAACCTAGAAGAGCCAATTTTTCAAGACGGAACCCAAGTGGCTAACTGGGCCTAAATTTAAAATAAAGCCATTGCAGTCATTGCTGACTAGAGGTCCCACATATACTCAGAGTTTCCAGAAAGCTCACATCTTTTTTTTTTTTTTTAAGACAAAGTCTCGCTCTGTTGCCCAGGCTGGAGTGCAGTGTCACGATCTCCACTCACTGCAACCTCCGCCTCCTGGGTTCAAGCAAGTCTTCTGCCTCAGCCTCCCGAGTAGCTAGGATTACAGGCACCTGCCACCATGCTTGGCTAACTGGCTAATTTTTGTATTTTTAGTAGAGGTGGGGTTTCACAATAGGAAACTACTACATACCATCATATAAAGTGGTACATAAAATTTGAACAGATTTATGAAGGAAAGACCAAGAGGATCATTGTAAAATATGTCAGTTATTTATTTATTTATTTAGAGAGGGAGTCTCACTCTTTTGCCCAGGCTGAAGTGCAGTGGTGTGATCTCAGCTCACTGCAACCTCCACCTCCCGGGTTCAAGCGATTCTCCTGCCTCAGCCTCCTGTATAGCTGGAATTAAAGGCATGCATCACCATACCCAGCTAATTTTTGTGTTTTCAGTAGAGACGGGGTTTCACCATGTTGGCCAGGCTGGTCTCAAATTCCTGACCTCAGGATCCACCCACCTCAGCCTCCCAAAGTGCTGGGATTACAGCCATGAGCAACCATGACCGGAAGATCACGTATTTTAACTTTTGGACTTTCAGAACTCATCAGAACCAGCCAATCAGAGCTCACTTGCCTCGGCCAATCAGGGCTCAGCTGTGTCAACCAATCAGGGCTTGGCTGTATTGACCAATCAGAACTCAGCTGCCTCAACCAATGAGAACTGACTTTCAATCTTTAATTGGCATAAACAGATCTGATTGGGAACTTGGGCAGGAATTTTTGCTATAAAACTGGAGCATGGTGGCATTCCCCTGTAGTCCCCAGCTACATGGGAGGCTGAAGTGGGAGGATCACTTGAGCCCAGGGATTCCAGGTTACAGTGAGCTATGATCACACCACTGCACTCCAGCCTGGGCAACAGTGTCTCTGAAACAAACATACGAGCAAACAACAACAAAATAAGCTTTCTTTTTGTTCTCTGGAATGCACCTTCATTTTACACTGGAGGCTGTGACCCAGGTTTGCAAACTGTTCACTGGACTAAAAGTCTCTTTCCTCAAATTCCTTTTCAGAGAACTTTTGTTCACAGAACAAGCCCACGTTAATTATAGCCCAGTGAGACCTGCCTGTAACTTCTGACCTACAGACCTGTAAGATAATAGATGTGTGTTTTAAGCTACTAAGTTTGTGGTAATTTGTTATGGCAGCAAGAGTAAACTAATACAGCAAGGGTCTGAATCATACTGGGAACCATGACTATTCCAAAAGGAGGTGGCTGTTCACAGGAGAGTGTGGAAAAGCTGTGTCACCAAACTGAGTGCAGCCTCAGGGCTATGCTGAGATGCCAGAAGCACAGCTTTAAAATGGGGATTTAAGAGGTTTTAAATAGCCTGGGGGTTTTTTTGTTTTGTTTGTTTGTTTGTTTGTTTGTTTTTTGTACGGAGTCTTGCTCTGTCACCCAGGCTGGAGTGCAGTGATGTGATCTCGGCTCACTGCAAACTCCGCCCCCTGGGTTCAAGCGATTCTTCTGCCTTAGCCTCCCGAGTAGCTGAGACTACAGGCACACACCACCACACCCGGCCAATTTTTGTATTTTTAGTAGAGATGGGGTTTCATCATATTGGCCAGGCAGGTCTCCAACTCCCGACCTCGTGATCTGCCCCCCTCGGCTTCCCGAAGTGCTGGGATTACAGGCGTGAGCCACCCCGCCTGGCCAAATAGCCTGGATTTTGAAGAACGAAGCCTTGAGGATGGCCTGAGGACTATGGGTGTCACCCCACGAAAATCTAACTTTTCAAGAACACAGGAATGTCGCAAATATCACCTCCTGAGGGAGGAAACAGTACACATGCATGGAACTCCACCCTATTCCCGTTTGGTAAACGAAGTGCCATAATTAGTCTCTAGATAAATCCCAGCAGAGTTTAAGCTTAAGAGGTTGTGGACCCTAGACAACTAGCACAATTTGTCTCCTGTTGAAGCTGAAAGCAAGGCAGTTTGTTTTTTTCTCTCACGTTTGCTATATTTATTCTCCTTTCCCCCAGATATCATTGTCTCCACTGTAAGCTTTGCTTTCTGACAGCAATGTGGGTCTGAACAGTATTTTATGTACTGGTTTCTAGTAATATAATTTTATTTATAATAACTGCTTTGGGGTTGAGGTTTGCTTGTTACTTTTTTTGTTTTGTTTTGAGACAGGGCCTCCCTCTGTTGCCCAGGCTGGAGTGCAGTGGCGATCACAACTCACTGCAGCCTCTACTTCCTGGGTTCAAGCAATCCTCCCACCTCAGCCTCTCCTGAGTAGCTGGGACTACAGACGTGCACCACCACGCCGGGCTAATTTTTGTATTTTTTTATAGAGACAGGGTTTTGCCATGTTGCCCAGGCTGGTCTCAGACTCCTGAGTTCAAGTGATCCCCCTGCCTCGGCCTCCCAAAGTGCTGGGATTACAGGTGTGAGCCAGTACGCCTGGCCCTGCTTGTGACTTCTAAGAATTTAAAAATTTCTTTTATGAAATGGAGTCTCACTCTGTCACCCAGGCTGGGGTGCAGTGGCATGATCATACTGCAGCCTCAAACTCCTGGGTTAAAGCGATCCTCTTGCCTCAGCCTCCTGAGTAACGGGGACTACAGGTGCGAGCCACCATGTCTGGCTAATTTTTAAAATTTTTTGTAGAGATGGGGTCTCATTATGTTGTCTAGGCTGGTCTTGAACTCCTGGCCTCAAGGGATCCTCTTGCCTTGGCCTTCCAAAGTGCTGGGACTACAGGTGTCAACCGCCATGCCCGGCGTCTAAGAATTTTTTTCTTTGATTAACCTTTTATTAATACAGAAGCAGTATATATGCATTGTAGAAAATTAGAAAATATAGATGAGCAGAAATATAATAAATAAATAAGTAAAATTTCCACCTCCCAGAGATCACCACTGTAAGACCTTAGTGTATAACCTACAGAATCTGTGCATGTGTGTGTCTATGCATGCTTTTATTTTATTACCAAACTGAGATCATACTACACATAATGTTCTTCATTCTGTTTTTTTTCAGTCATTAACCTCCTTTTTGCTATTTCAGTAAATTTTCAACCCTTCTAACACCCTGCTTCTATTCATATTTTCCCAAATGACCTAAAAATGTCCTATGCAGTTGTTTCATCCAAATCGGTGCCCAATCCAGACCATGCATTGCATCTGGTTTATGTCCCTTAAGTCTCTTTTAATCTAGCACAGACACCAGTTTTTTTTGTTTTGTTTTGTTTTTTATTATACTTTAAGTTCTAGGGTACATGTGCACAATGTGCAGGTTTGTTACATATATATACATGTGCCATGTTGGTGTGCTGCACCCATGAACTCATCATTTACATTAGGTATATTCCTAATGCTATCCCTCTCCCCTACTCCCTCCCATAGGACCCGGTGTGTAATGCTCCCCTTCCTGTGTCCAAGTTCTCATTGTTCAATTCCTACCTATGAGGGAGAACATGCAGTATTTGGTTTTCTGTTCTTGCAATAGTTTGCTGAGAATGATGGTTTCCAGATGCATCCATGTCCCTACAAAGGGCACGAACTCATCCTTTTTTATGACTGCATAGTATTCCATGGTGTATATGTGCCACATTTTCTTAATCCAGTCTGTCACTGATGGACATTTGGGTTGATTCCAAGTCTTTGCTATTGTGAATAGTGCCGCAATGAACATACGTGTGCATGTGTCTTTATAGCAGCATGACTTATAATCCTTTGGGTATATCCCCAGTAATGGGATGGCTGGGTTAAATGGTATTTCTAGTTCTAGATCCTTGAGGAATTGCCATACTGTTTTCCACAATGGTTGAACTAGTTTACAGTCCCACCAACAGTGTAAAAGTGTTCCTATTTCTCCACATCCTCTCCAGCACCTGTTGTTTCCTGACTTTTGAATGATTGCCATTCTAACTGGTGTGAGATGGTATCTCATTGTGGTTTTGATTTGCATTTCTCTGATGGCGAGTGATGATGAGCATTTTTTCATGCAGACACCAGTTTTTAATGATACTGCTTTGCTGAAGATACCAAGACAATAGTTCTGCAGAATGTTCCACTTATGAGATTTGTCTGATTGCTTTTTTGTGTTGTTTTCTTCTAAATTTTGTGCATGTGTCATTGATACTGGGAAAATCTTATGTGCCCAATTAACTCTTTGAACTCTTAGGAAGTGGGGCATATGAGAATCTTGACACTGGATTAATTTTGTCTTGAAGGTCCTACAGGCACTTCACCGATTTCAGTGGATGAGAGCCCAGGTTGCAGTAGCCAAAGGAACCTCCACTCTCCCCATATCTCAGAGCAAGATCTTTCTAGCTGAGACTGAGCAGAAACAGAAATTGGGGAAGAAATAGTTTTGGACTTAAAGTTCTCTGGCATTTTGGAATTAATCTTTCTCCCAAGATTTTCAGAAGTGGAGAGACTTTGTATCGTTCAAATTTGGACATTTATATATTATTTGGAACATTTTAATGCTATCATTTGGGCTGAAAACGCAACTTCTGGTGAACTCCATTGGACAATGTGGCTGGGCATAATTTAGGATGGGAAATACAACAGGGATAGCTTTTACAGCCTGGGATGCAGCAGGGAACTTGGAGTTAATTTAATTAATATCTTACTCTGATCCACTTCAGAGTTTTTTGGAGGCAAAGCAGAACTGTCCCAACATTAGTGCTAAGAGAAACAGGAGTTGGTATTAGGAGAATGGTTTCATGAAGGTAGAACCTGGACTGGCCTGCTGAACTCTAGTCTTCTATCCTGATGCAGGCAGCCACATTTCTAATGGCCCATGGCTTTGGCTATCAAAAACAACAGGTTAAAATAACACAAGTGTGAAGATTGGCCGGGCACGGTGGCTCACGCCTGTAATCCCAACACTTTGGGAAGCTGAGGTGGGTGGATCACTTGAGGTCAGGGGTTCAAGACCAGCCTAACCAACATGGAGAATCCCCGTCTCTACTAAAAATAGAAAAAGTAGCCGGGCATGGTGATGGGTGCCTGTAGTCCCAGCTACTCGGGAGACTGAGGCAGGAGAATCGCTTGAACCCAGGAGGCAGAGGATGCAGTGAGCTGAGATCGCGCCATTGCACACCAGACTGGGCAACAAGAGCAAAACGCCGTCTCAAAAAAATAAAAGTGTGAAGATTATTAGAGGAACCATGATCTCCCTTGTTATGAGCTAAATGGTGCCCCCTCAAAATTCATATGTGGAAGCTCTAACCCCTAGTACCTCATAATGTGACTGTATTTGGAAACAGGGCCTTTAAAGAGGGAATTAAGTTAAAATGAGGCTGTTGAAGTGGGCCCTCATCCAATCTGACTGGTGTACTTACAAGAAGAGGAGACGAGGTTACAAAGAGAGACAACAGAAAGACAACCATGTGAAGAGGGAGCGAGAGAGTGGCCGCCCGCAAGCCAAGGAGAGAGAGAGGCTTCAGAGGAAAGCAACCAGGCTGGCAGCTTGATCTTGGACATCCAGCCTCCAGAACTGTGAGAATATCACTTTCTGCTTTGTTTTGTTTTGTTTTTTGGGATGGAGTCTTGCTCTGTCACCAGGCTGGAGTGCAGTGGCGTGATCTCGGCTCACTGCAACCTCTGCCTCCCGGGTTCAAGTGATCCTCCTGCCTCAGCCTCCTGAGTAGATGGGACTACAGGTGCGCACCACCACACCCAGCTAATTTTTTGTATTTTTAGTAGAGACGAGGTTTCACCATGTTGGCCAGGATGGTCTCAATCTCTTGGCCTTGTGATCTGCCTGCTTTGACCTTCCAAAGTGCCGGGATTACAGGTGTGAGCCACCGCACCCGGCCCAGTTTCTGTTGTTTAAGCCACCAAGTCTTTGGTATTTTGATACAGCAGCCTGAGCAGACAAATACGTACCTCTTCCTGTGTTCCTACTGGCCCATGAAATAGAAACTTGCCCTCTTTCAAAAGTGTAGAAATCACCTGAGGGGTTTTAAAAAATACTCCTGCTTGTGTCCCACATCCCAGAGATTCTTATCTAATTGGTCTGGGTGGTGGCCAGATTATGAGGTTTTTAAAAGCTCCCCAGGCAATTCTAAACTATAGCCAAGGTTGAAAACTACTGAGCTCAGAGGTCAACCAAGAGTTGCATGGCACAGCAGCTGGAGATGAACAGAGACCAGGGCTTTGCCAACAAAGCAGGAGAATGGTAGGAATGCAGCTACCCCGCAAAACTTTTAGGGAAAGTTGGTTCTATGACTGGGAATTTGGGTCTTTGTGGACTGTTGATTACAGACTTCTTTCTTAGCATTTGGTGATCCCACCAAGTTTTTCACCAATACACGTAAGTTGTCAGTTTTTAGGTTCTAGGAATAGTAACATAGAAGAGACGCTTTTTTTTTTTTTTGAGACAGGGTCTCATTCTGTTGCCTAGGCTGGCGTGCAGTGGCACAATCACAGCTTACTAGAACAGATTCTTTTGACCTTCAGTAGGAGCCTGCAAGAAAACCAAGCCCCGTACCTTCCTCACACCTGTTAATTCTCTGCCCAAAAGTGGGCAGTCACTCACAAATTTTTGAATTACATAATTGGGGCCAGGCACGGTAGCTCATGACTGTAATCCCAACACTTTGGGAGGCTGAGGAGGGAGGATTCCTTGAGCCCAGAAGTTCAAGACCAGCCTGGGCAACATAGGGAGACCTTGTCTCTATTAAAAAAAAAAAAATTACATAATTGAGGCTGGGCACGGTGGCTGATGCCTGCAAATCCAGCACTTTAGGATGTTAAGGTGGGAGGATCACTTGAGTCCAAGAGTTTGAGACCAGCCTGGGCAACAAAGCGAGACCTTGTCTCTACAAAAAGTTTTTTAAATTAGCTGGGCTCAGTGGCATGCACCCAAAGTCCCAGCTACTCAGAAGGTTGAGTCAGGAGGATCATTTGAGCCCAGGAGTTTGAGGCTGCAGTGAGTTTTAATGGCACCACTGTACTCCAGACTGGGTGACAGAGTGAGACCCTGTCTTAAAAAAAAAAAAAAAAAGAATTACATAATTGAGCTGGGTATTGAAGTGTGAACTGAGCTACATAATGCTTCCAGATTAGATTGGAGACACTGTGGTCATGTGCCCGCACGCTGTGCCACTGTACAGCAATTCACATGTGGAAAGTGGATATTCTAGCACATATATTCTTGTTTTAAAATTTATGTTTAATTAATTAATTAATTTTTTTTTTTTGAGACAGAGTCTCACTCTATCGCCCAGGCTGGAGTGCAGTGGCGCCATCTCGGCTCACTGCAAGCTCCGCCTCCTGGGTTCACGCCATTCTCCTGCCTCAGCCTCCTGAGTAGCTGGGATTATAGGCGCCCGCCACCACACCCTGCTCATTTTTTTGTATTTTTAGTAGAGACGGAGTTTCACTCTGTTAACTAGGATGGTCTACATCTCCTGACCTCATGATCCACCCGCCTCAGCCTCCCAAAGTGCCGCGATCACAGGCCTGAGCCACCACGCCTGGTCTAATTAATATTTTTTTTTAGAGGCAGAGTCTTGCTATGTTGCCCAGGCTGCTCTTGTACTCCTGGCCCCAAGCAATCCTTCCACTTCAGCTCCTGAGTACCTGAGATTACACATGCAAATTGACATGCCTGGTTTATATTTAATTTGCATACAGTAAAATTTGCTCATATTAGTGTACAGGTCTATGAGTTTAAACAGAAGCCTAGAGTCATAACCACCACCACAATCTAGATATAGATCAGTTTCTTGCCCCTCCAAGATTCCTTTGCCAGCACATATATTTTTGGCATGCAGACACCCTCTGTACCCCCTAAGTCTCAGATGCTCAGCAGCTCTGGTAACATCTTTGGTACAACCTTGAATACAGCAAACTTTTGGCCCTCCTGAAGTGGACACAGCAGGTAGAGACAAATGGGGAAAGTGGGTCCAGGCAGTCATGAGAGGAGGAGATGGCCCCACAGGTTGAAACTCTCCCCAGTCGGCCGGGCGCGGTGGCTCAAGCCTGTAATCCCAGCACTTTGGGAGGCCGAGTCGGGCGGATCACAAGGTCAGGAGATCGAGACCATCCTGGCTAACACGGCGAAACCCCGTCTCTACTAAAAACACAAAAAATTAGCCGGGCGAGGTGGCGGCGCCTGTGGTCCCAGCTACTCGGGAGGCTGAGGCAGGAGAATGGTGGGAACCCGGGAGGCGGAGCTTGCAGTGAGCTGAGATCTGGCCACTGCACTCCAGCCTGGGCGACAGAGCGAGACTCCGTCTCAAAAAAAAAAAAAAAAGAAACTCTCCCCAGTCATACTCCCATGGCTGGAATTCAAAGCTCTAGCAAGAGGCAGCCCCATTTTGGTCTGGATTCAGGGCATTGTTAGTGCCTTATCACTTAGAACTAGATCCTATACTGAGGCTTAGCGAGAGAATCAATTGCTTACCAGATTTCAAATGTACCAAGATCAACTTTGAAAGCCTTTCTACTAGTGCACACTGGAGCAGCAGGCTCAATATCAGGCAGTTATTGCATCATCTCAAAAGAAACATTTTCATAATCAATTAAACTCATTACATTTGAATATTCAGTTCCTGCCAAAGCACAATTTAAATCCTTATTTCAAAATAATGTGTTCACAGAAATCAGGTCTACTACATAAATGACATCATGAAACTATTTCAAGAAGCATTACAATGTCTTTTGCCAAGGCAAAAGTTATTTGAAAGGGGCTTTCCAGCATTGCTCAGAACATATGTGCTCGCTGGTACTAAACTAGATACTATGGAACAACGGTGGGTAGCCTTACGGTCTCTAATTTTAGTATTCATAACAGAATGGGCATTTACAGAGAATCCCCTTTGTAGATTTGTCATAGAAACTGTCCGTGGGGACAAAGCCCTTTAGGACTTCTCAGAAGTAGGACAAATTCCTGAAGGAGTTATAGGTGCGTATCAGTCTAGAACCTTGATTGCAAGCAACAGAATTGGACTCTAGATGATTTAGGCAGAAGAGGAATTCATTAAAAGGATATTTGGGCAGCTTCCAGAATCAGTAGGCGGGCTGGAGAAGCAGGTTTGCAGCTAGGAACAACACTCAAACCACGCTGCAGAACTGGTCTGGTGAGGAGCCCACTGCAGCAGCACCTCAGAGCACTTGTCTGCAGTTTTCGCCATGGCCACCCTGCAGGGAGCTCTATCTTGCTGCAGATGCCAGCACTGCCTTGACAGAGAGACTCTTCCAGCGTCCTTGAATCTTTGTCTCTAACTCCTAAGACAAAGTTGAGAGTGACTGGGCTAGGGTATGTGCCAGCCCCCTAGCTGTGAGGAGGGAGAGTGAATGTGGCATTCTCGAGTCTGTAGAGGGAGGTAGGCTCTGCCTCCTTCCAAGAATCATAAGATGGGGAAGTCCCCAACCAGAGGAAGTGGGTTCAAATGTACACCCGAAAAGAATAGCAAATGACCCAGCACAGGCTGACAGTTGGAGGCTGCTCGGTGTCACGTGGCCCCCAAGTTAGTCATTGCTACCTCATTTGGGGGCAGAGTAGGCTGACCCTGAGCTGAGGAAACTGATCAGAGAAACAAGAGCTCTGTTTCCCTCCAGGGCCTTAATATTTTGCTGCAAGACTGGAGGAAATTAGAACTGACTAAAGGAGAGGGGAGCTGTACCAGGAGCTTCAGTGCCTGGTACAACTCAGAAAGCAATCGGTGTTGTCCTGAGAATAAAACTTCCTTGTCTAGAGAGCCTGGCATCCTGACTTGGGTGGTCTGGGGGCGAGTGGGTGGTAGTGGTGGGTGGGGAGAGAGATTTTTAGAGTGACTGGTACTTTTCTCAGCAAGCCATTGCCTTTGATCCCTGGATGGGCCGCACCTAAACATAACTGAGGACAAAGTCGGGCAACACAATATATTTTCTGGTTGCAGTCATTTAGTTCCAAAGATGTCTAGATATAACAATTCTAGGGAGCTTCTGCTCTAAAATTCTTAGTATATCAACTCTTACCTAGATTCACATTTGCTGACAACAGTACTTGGATCAGCGAGAGTACAGAAGCACAAAATTGAGTCCCACCATCCCTGAAGAGACCCACAACCGGAGAGGTTTAACTGACTTTTATTAAACATGTTTGGGATGCTCAGATCTGGTCAGAAACAGCAGTGGAACAAATATGAGGCATTCTTGGTACATACCTGAAATGCCACAAGGATGAATTAGTGTCATAGGTTTTGCTGCTGCATCTAGGTGTTTGGATATTCCACTTGGTTGCCCACTGATTTCTGATTTGAAATGGATGAGGGTGGCAAGACTACAGGAAACTTCACTCGGTGTTCAGCTACCCTTGGTCCTACCACTTAGCCATTACTGCTGCTCTTTATGAATAAGAAAATGCAAAAGCAAGGGCAACAGCAGGCTAAGAAGACTGAGTGCTGTTGTAAAACTTGGGGCTGCCTGGTGAGCCATCACTAGCCAGCTATTTCCTAGCATGTGGTAAGGAAACTTGGGCCTCTCTGCTGCGTATAAGGTGTAGGCACAAAGTGGGGCAAATTCAGATAAAGTGATCTACCATAATAACTTCTTGCTTATAAAAGAATTGGTTAGAAAAATTATCCCCACATACTCCAGGGTAGACAGAGAACAACCCCTCCCCACCTCTACCCACCCAGATCAGAAGGCAAGAACAAATCCCTTGAGGGATACAGCTTTGTATGAAATTGAGGAAAACTCTATCTAAACCATGAGAAAGTGAGGGAGTTGGGTAGTGAATTCAAGTGGGAAGAGGGGGACAGCCACCTATCAAGCTGCCTACTCACGTGTAGCCCTGGGGAATCCTGTGCAGCACCCTTTGAACCAAACAATTCATACATGGAGGTAGGTAGGTAAAACAGACAGCGCTGTCTGGCTGCCCAAATCCATTTCTCCCCCTTCTTCCTCATTGGCTTGGTCCTGTTGTGGTCATATGCTTAGGTAAAGGACCCTACCCTTGCCTTGTGTTGCGGTGATGGTGGAATCTTGAATGGTCAATGCCAGTAATTGATGGGCTCATGCTCCTTGATAGTGATTGGGTTAGGTATGGGTATGTGACACAGTCCTGGGACCTGAGGGGAAATCTCTGGGGACTTTTGGGAAAGGGTTTCCTTGTAATAAAAAGAGATTTATGGGAGGAAACTCCCCTCTTCTTGACAGGATGTGGTCTGCATGCAATGCTGGCACTGCTACAGCCACCTTGCAACCAGGAAGCAACATCTGCTGTCAGCAGAGGAAGGCAGAGAAAAAAGAATGAAAGCCCCTGTGCCTTTGATGATGCCATTTGATTGGTGATTCAGTCAACTCTGAAACCACCATGTAGGAATTTTTGTACCAATTCTAGAAAATGACCCATCCCATTTTATCTGGGAAAGGGTCGTGGGATGGAGAGTGAATTGTGTGTGTGTGTGTGTGTGTGTGTGTGTGTGTGAGAGAGAGAGAGAGAGAGAGAGAGAGACAGAGAGAGAGTGTGTGTGTGTGCGCGTAGGCACAAAGATTTTTACTGGGAACATAGTGTAGCAGCAGGTTATGAAAGCTCACATTTTGGCAAATACCTTGTGGCAAGGAGTCCTGGGGAGTAGGCTGAGATCCTGAACAAAATGAAACATTTACCGGTCCTTCAAGGTAATGGAGACCAACCACTGGGTGTAGTAATGTAGCTGGTTAGTGGCGTGAGAAGGGCCAGACTAATGGACCAGGACGAGTAGTACCGTGAGAAAAACTGATTTGGACCACAGAACCAAACTTAGACCAATGGCCAGGAGCTAAGTCTCAAGGGCATCCATCCCATGAACAGAAACATTATGTTACTTATGCTTTGAGATCTTGCTATCCATGCCTCTGTGAATACATGAGAGAACTGTTGTCCTGCCGGTACTCCAGGACCTCACTTTATCACTACCCTCTTGTTACATAAATGGAAACAATATGCTGTCTGTGCTTCAAGACCTTGTACCACAGTCATCTAGCCAATGTGTGAGAACTTTTAGCCACAGCACTTTTAGGAGTGCTTTCAGATTACCCTGGTCATCTACTGGTGTCAGAGAGGAGCTCTTATACCTACACTTTGTGACATGGACTGGGACATTTAGTACATCACCAGCTAGGGACAGAGGGGCGTAGACATTTTTATACCCTTGCAAACTGAAATACTAGGCTGTGATACCAATCTTATTATAAAAAGCAACAGCAGGCTGAGTGTGGTGGCTCACACTTGTAATCCCAGCACTTTGGGAGGCTGAGGCAGGCAGATCACCTGAGGTCAAGAGTTTGAGACCAGCCTGGCCAATATGGTGAAACCCTGTCTCTACCAAAAACACAAAAATTAGCCAGACGTGGTGGCTGGCGCCTGTAATCCCAGCTATTTGGGAGGCAGAGGCATGATAATTGCTTGAACCTGGGAGGCAGAGATCACGCATTGCACTCCAGCCTGAGCGACAGAGTGAGACTCCATCTCAAAAAAAAAAAAAAAAAAAAAAAACCCAATGACAATGTGGGTACTAAAACTATATGGCTGGACTTAATTATAAGGCAGTCATCCAAATTTAGAACATGCTTATAATTGTTGTATTTAGATTATTATCAAAAGAAAAATACAAAATTAAAATGTATTTGAAGAATTTATGAACAGTTGAGAATACATTTTTGGATCCCCAGAAGACCATGGACCCTAGTTTGAGAAACATTAGGTTAGGACAGTCTCAGAAGAGATTATCAATATGAGAAGAAGTAATATTGAAACCTAAATTGGGCCGGGCGCAGTGGCTCACGCCTGTAATCCCAGCACTTTGGGAGGCCGAGGCGGGCAGATCAGGAGGTCAGGCAATCGAGACCATCCTGGCTAACACGGTGAAACCCCGTCTCTACTACAAATACAAATAAATTAGCCGGGCCTGGTGGCGGGTGCCTGTAGTCCCAGCTACTCGGGAGGCTGAGGCAGGAGAATGGCCTGAACCCAGGAGGCGGAGCTTGTAGTAAGCCGAGATGGCGCCACTGCACTTCAGCCTGGGTGACAGCGAGACGCCGTCTCAAAAAAAAAACACCTAAATTGGACTTTTCTTTGTGTGACATGAGGGGTGATGACTAAAGGCTTAATCTAATGTTTCTTAATATAGTATGCATAAGAATCACCTACAATGCTTGGTAAAATGTACATTCCTAGGCCCTACTCCCAGCAATTCTGATTCAGTAGTTCAGGCATGAGGTCCAGAAGTGTACATTTTATACAGGTGATTCTGGTTCAGGGGTATCACAGATCATACTTTAAGAAACACTGAGCCAGGCGCGGTGGCTCAAGCCTGTAATCCCAGCACTTTGGGAGGCCGAGACGGGCGGATCACGAGGTCAGGAGATCGAGACCATACTGGCTAACACAGTGAAACCCCGTCTCTACTTAAAAAAATACAAAAAAACTAGCCGGGCGAGGTGGCGGGCACCTGTAGTCCCCGCTACTCGGGAGGCTGAGGCAGGAGAATGGCGTGAACCCGGGAGGCGGAGCTTGCAGTGAGCCGAGATCCGGCCACTGCACTCCAGCCTGGGCGACAAAGCGAGACTCCGTCTCAAAAAAAAAAAAAAAAAAAAAAGAAACACTGAACCTGCCAACAAGAAATGGGCCACTAAAGTGGATACAGTCCCAAGAAGGAGAATTCTCCCCAATAATCATCTTCCATGGGACCAAGAGGGACAACAGGCCAGAGGAATTCTCCCAAGACAGAGCCAGAGTTGGGAGCAGAGAGATTGGTTGATCAAGGAACTCACTCTACTATCAGGGAAGAGGATCTTTGCTACCCCAGTGTAGTCAGGACTTTGGACTGGTAGTGACTATGCGCTGTTTCCTCTTCCCTTTTCCGAATGGTAGGTGTTTTGCTGTTGCTGTTGGTTTGTTTTCAAATTAACGAACTTTATTTCTAGAGCAGTTTTAGGTTCATAGAAAAATTGAGCAGGAAGTACAGAGAGTTTCCATATACCATCTCATCCCTCTGCCAACTCCAAATGGTAGTTTTAATTTCAGTTATCTGGTTTTCCTTCTACTGTTGTGCACTGTTTATATTGGAGTTTGCTTAAAAGTATAATTTAAATATGGTTTGCCCAACCATGAGGACTGTATCATTTCAGATTTTTTTCAGTTAAAAGTGATAGAAGGCAGGGCGCGGTGGCTCATGCCTGTAATCCTAAAACTTTGGGAGGCTGAGGCTGGAGGATCACCTGAGGTCAGCGGTTCGAGACCAGCCTGGCCAACATGCTGAAACCCCGTCTCTACTAAAAATACAAAAATTATCCGGGCATGGTGGTGGGCGCCTGTAATCCCAGCTACTCGGGAGGCTGAGGCAGGAGAATTGCTTGAACCCGGGAGGCAGAAGTTGCAGTGAGCTGGGATCATGCCACTGCACTCCAGCCTGGGTGACAGAGTGAGACTCCATCACAAAAAGAAAAAAAAAGTGATAGAAAACCCACCAATACTGGCAAGCAAATATTTTTTAATTTAACAGTTTTCTTGAGATTGAATTGGTATGCATTAAATTGGACATATTTAGGTGCCGAATTTGGTATATGTATGTATATATATATATATGTATATCACAATCAATGAATGTAAACCTCACCATCTGTATTAGTCAGGGTTGTCTCTATTCTATCTCTAGAGGGACAGAATTTTATGGATAGACATATATCTGAAGGGAGTTTATTAAGGAGTATTGACTCACACGATCACAAGGTGAAGTCTTACAATAGGCCGTCTGCAACCTGAGAAGCAAGGATGCCAGTCAGAGTCCCAAAACCTTAAAAGTAGGGAAACCTTCTTTTGTGCAGCCTTCAGTCTGTGGTCAAAGGCCTGAGAGCCCCTGGCACACCACTGGTATAAGTCCAAGAATCCAAAGCTGAAGAACTTGGAGTCTGATGTTCGAGGGCAGGAAGGATCCAACATGGGAGAAAGATGAAGGCTGGAAGACTCAGCAAGTCAAGTCCTTCCATGTTCTGCCTGCCTTATTTTAGCCGCCCTGGCAGCTGATTAGGTGGTGCCCACCCAGATTGAGGGTGGGTCTGCCGCTCCCAGTCCGCTGACTCAAATGTTAATTTCCTTTAGCAACACCCTCAAAGACACACCCAGGAACAATACTTTGCATCCTTCAATCCAACCAAGTTGACACTCAGTATTAACCATCATACCATCCAAAATTTCCTTGTGACCTTTTTTTTTTTTTTTGAGATAGAGTCTCACTTTGTTGCCCAGGCTGGAGTGCAGTGGCATGATCTTAGCTCACTGCAATCTCTGCCTCCTGGGTTCAAGTGATTCTCTTGCCTCAGCCTCCCAAGTAGCTGGGATTACAGGTGTGTGCCACAACGCCTGGCTAATTTTTGTATTTTTAGTAGAGACGGGGTTTTACCGTATTGGCCAGGCTGGTCTCAAAGTTCTGACTTCAGGTGATCTGCCTGCGTCGGCCTCCCAAAGTGCTGGGATTACAGGCATGAGCCACCACGTCCAGCCCCTTGTGTCCTTTTGTAATTTCTCCCTCTCACCTTTGTCCCTCTGTCCCCATCCACAGAGAATCACTGATTTGCGATTTGCTTTCTGTCACTATAGATTAATTTGCATCTTCTAGACTTTTTGATAAATCGAATCATGTAGTATAATAAGCAGTCTTTTTTGTCTGGCTTTTATCATTCAGCATACTTTATTCTGAGATTAGGTTTATTTCTTCCTTTCTTTCTGTTTTTTTAGAGACAAGGTTGCCCAGTTCTGGTTGCTCTGTTGCCCAGCCGGGAATGCAGTGGTGCAATCATGGCTTACTGCAGCCTTGACCTCCTGGGTTCAAGGGCCCCACCTCAGCCTCCCAGACAGTGGGACTACAGGTGCACACCACCACGCCTGGTTAATTAAAAAAAATTTTTTTTTTGTAGAGACGGACGTCTCGCTATGTTGCCCAGACTGATCTCTAATTCCTGGCCTCAAGTGATCCTCCTGCCTCGGCCTCTCAAAGTGCTGCGATTGCAGGTACTAGCCACTGCACCTGGCCAGTAATTCATTTTATTGCTGAGTAGTATTCCACTGTATGGATTAATTTGTTTATTAATTCGCCTGCTAAAGGATCTTTGTATTGTTTTCAGTTCAGGGTTATTAAAAATAAAGTGGCCATCAACATTCTTGTACAAGTCTTCATATGGAAACATACTTTCATTTCTCTTGGGTAAATTCCTAAAAATAGAATGGTGAAACCATGTGGCAGGGATATATGTAAGTTTTTAAGAAAGTGTCAAATTGTTTTCCAAAGTTCCTGTATTATTTTACACTCCATTAACAGTGAAGGAGAGTTCCAGTTCCATTGATTTGGTTAGCCTTTTTAATTCTAGTCATTCTAATAAAAGGGTATTGGTATTTTTTTGTGGTTTTAATTTTCATTTCTCTAATGACTAACGATGTGAAGTATCTTTTCATGTGCTTAAGTTCCATCTATAGGCCGGGCGCGGTGGCTCAAGCCTGTAATCCCAGCACTTTGGGAGGCCGAGACGGATGGATCACGAGGTCAGGAGATGGAGACCATCCTGGCTAACACAGTGAAACCCCGTCTCTACTAAAAAATACAAAAAAACTAGCCGGGCGAGGTGGCGGGCGCCTGTAGTCCCAGCTACTCGGGAGGCTGAGGCAGGAGAATGGCCTGAACCCGGGAGGCGGAGCTTGCAGTGAGCTGAGATCCGGCCACTGCACTCCAGCAAGGGGGACAGAGTGAGACTCCGTCTCAAAAAAAAAAAAAAAAAGTTCCATCTATATATCTTCCTTGGTGAAATGTCTGGTCAAATCTTTTGCCTGTTTTTTAAAATTTTAATTGGATTGTTTGCTTTCTATTACTGAGTTTTGCAAGTTCTTTATATACCGTAGTTACCTGATGTTACTTGGATGTTTGTCCCCTCCAAATTTCATGTTGAAATTTGAGCCCAAATATAGCAGTGGTGCCTGGTGGAAAGTGTTTGGATCATGGGGGCATATCCCTTATAAACTATCCTTGCAGTAATGAGTGAGTTCTCACTGTATTAGTTCCTACGCGAACTGATTTTTTTGATTATTGATTGATTTTTTTGTTTTCTATAGAGATGGGGTCTCACTATGTTACCCAGGCTGGTCTTGTACTCCCAGGCTTAAGCTTTCCTCCCACCTAGGCCTCCTAAAGTGCTGGGATGACAGAGGTGAACCACTGTGCCCGGCAAGAACGGATTGTTAGAAACAGCCTGGCACCTCTTCTCTCTCTCTCTTCCCTCATCTTTCACTATGCGATGCCTGCTCCTCTTTGCCGTCTGCCATGAGTGCAAGTTTCCCAAGGCCTTCACCAAAAGCAGATGCTGACACCGTGCTTCTTGTGTAGCCAGCAGAACCATGAACCACGTAAACCTTTTTAAAAATAAATTACCCAGCTTCAGGTATTCCTTTATAGTAGCACAAATGGACTAAGACAGAAAATTGGTACCGAGAGTGGAATGTTGCTATAAAGATACCTGAAGATGTAGAAGCAGCTTTGGAATCAGGAAATAAGCAGAAGTTGGAAAAATTTGAAGGACTCAGAAGACAGGAAGTCCACGGAATGTCTGGAACTTATTAGGGACTGGTCAAGTGGTTGTAACCAAAATACTAGTAGAAATATGGACAGGAGGCCGGGCGCGGTGGCTCAAGCCTGTAATCCCAGCACTTTGGGAGGCCGAGACGGGTGGATCACGAGGTCAGGAGATCAAGACCATCCTGGCTAACACGGTGAAACCCCATCTCTACTAAAAAATACAAAAAAAAAACTAGCCGGGCGAGGTGGCGGGCGCCTGTAGTCCCAGCTACTCGGGAGGCTGAGGCAGGAGAATGGCCTGAACCCGGGAGGCGGAGCTTGCAGTGAGCTGAGATCCGGCCACTGCACTCCAGCCTGGGCGACAGAGCCAGACTCCCTCTCAAAAAAAAAAAAAAAAAGAAATATGGACAGGAGAGGTCCGGCTGATGAAGTCTCAGATGGAAATGAGGAAGTTATTGGGAACTGGAGCAAAGGTCACACTTGTTATGCCTGAGCAAAGAATTGAGTGCATTGTGTCCATGCCCAGGGGCTTTAGTGGAAGACCAAATTTAAGAGCAATGACCAGCCGGGTGCGGTGACTGACGCCTGTAATCCCAGCACTTTGGGAGGCCGAAGAGGGCCGATCACGAGGTCAGGAGATCGAGATCATCCTGGCTAACACGGTGAAACCCCGTCTCTACTAAAAATACAAAAAGTTAGCCGGGTGTGGTGGCATGTGCCTGTAGTCCCAACTACTCAGAAGGCTGAGGCAGGAGAATCACTAGATCCTGGGAGGCAGAGGTTGCAGTGAGCCGAGATCATGCCACTGCACTCCAGCCTAGGCGACAGAGCGAGACTCCGTCTCGGGAAAAAAAAAAAGCGCAATGGCCTAGGGCATATGGCAGAAGAAATTTCTAAGCAGCGAAGCATTCAAAGAGTAATGCAACTGTTTCTAAAAGCCGATGATCACATATGGGAGTAAAAGAATGACTGGCCAGGCTCCTTGGCTCACGCTTGTAGTCCCAGCACTTTGAGAGGCCAAGGCAGGTGAATCACCTGAGGTCAGGAGTTTGAGACCAGCCTGGCCAACATGGTGAAACCTTGTCTCTACTAAAAACACAAAAATTAGCTGGGCAATGGTGGTGGGCACCTGTAATCCCAGCTACTTGGGATGCTCAGGCAGAAGAATCACTTGAACCTGGGAGGCAGAGGTTGCAGTGAGCTGAGACAGCACCATTGCCCTCCAGGTTGGGTGACAAGAGCTAAACTCCATCTCAAAAAAAAAAAAAGACCTAAAGTTGGAACTTATAATTAAAAGGGAAACAGAGCATAAAAGTTTGGTAAATTGCAGCCTGGCCATGTGGTAGAGAAATAAAAAGCATCTTCATGAAGGAAATCCAAGGGTGCTGGAGAACAACCACTTGCTAGATAGAAGATGAAAGGGAGCCAGGTGCTAATAGTCAAGACAATGGGATAAAGGCCTCCAAGCCATTTCAGAAGACTTCCAGCCCACCCCTCCCATCACAGGCCCAGAAGGCTAGGGAGACAGAATGGTTTTGGAGGCCAGGCTGGGGCACCACTACCCTGTGCCACTTTCAAACGTTGCTCCCTGCATCCGTGCTGCTGAGACTCCAGCTGCAGCTCAAACAGCCCCAGGAGCGGCTCCCACCACTCCAGATGATGCAAGCCATGAGCCTTGGTGGTTTCCTTATGGTGTTAAGTCCACAGGTGCACAGAATGCAAGAGCCATGGAGGCTTGGTAGCTTCCCCCTGGATTTCAGAGGTTGTATGGAAAAGCCTGGGTGTCCAGGCAGAAGCCTGCCACAGGGGCAGAGCCCCCACAGAGAGACTCTACTAAGGCAGTGCTGAGGGGAAATGTGGGGTTGGAGCCACCACAAAGTGTCCCCACCAGGGCACTGCCTAGTAGGGCTGTGGGAATGGGGCTGCTGCCCTCCAGACCCCGGAATAGCAGAGCCACCGGCAGCGTGCAATCTCAGCCTGGAAAACTCACAGCCATTCAGCTTCAACCCGAGAGCAGCCACATGGGCTGTGCTCAGCAAAGCCACAGGGGTCGCACTGTCCAAGGCTTTCAGGGCCCACCCTTTGCACCTGTGTGCCCTGCATGTGGAACATGGAATCAAGGATTATTCTGGAGCTTTAAGATTTAATGTCTGTTCTGCTGGGTTTCAGACTTGTGTGGGGCCTGTTGTCCCTTTCTTGTGACTGATTTCTCCGTTTTGACCCAATGCCTGTATCACCATCATATTTTGGGAGTAAATTATTTGTTTTTGATCTTACCTGATAGGAACTTGCCTTGAGTCTCAGGCGAGACTTTGCACTTTGGACTTTTGGGTTGGTGCTCAGGCCTGTAATCCCAGCACTTTGGGAGGCTGAGGAAGATGGATTGCTTAAGTCCAGGAGTTCAAGATCAGCCTGGGCAACATGGAGAAACCCCATCTCTACTAAAAATACAAAAAACATTTAGCTGGGCATGGTGGTGCACACCTGTAGTCCCAGCTACTTGGGCTGAGGTGAGAGAACCACCTGGGCCCGGGAGATTGCGGCTGCAGTGAGCCAAGATTATACCACTGCACTCCAGCTTGGGCAACCAGAGTGAGACCCTGTCTCAAACAACAACAACAACAACAAAAAAAAACCTTTTGGGACTATTAGGAAGGAATTATTGTATTTTGCAATGTGAGAATGACATGCGATTTGGGCAACCAGGGGTGGAATGTTATATTCGGATATGTTAAAGTTTGATACCTAATATTGAGGTTGAGGCCTGGAGGTGTTTGGATACTGGGGTGGCTCTTTATGAACCATCTTCATGGTCAGGAGTCAGTTCTTGCTGTATTAGTTCCTATGAGTACTGATTGTTAACCAAGAGCCTGGCACCTCCTTCTTTCTCTCTTCCCTCCTCTCTTATCATGTGATGCCTGCCCCGCTTTGCCTTCCTCCATGATTGGGAGCTTCCTGGAAGCTTCCTGAAGCCCTCACTGGAAGCAAGTGCTGGCGTCATCGTTTTATTTTTGTTTGTTTGTTTTTTGTTTTTTTGTTTGACAGGATCTCGCTCTGTCACCCATGTTGGAGTGCAATGGCATGGTCATAGATCACAACAGCCTCAAACCCTTGGGCTCAAAGGATCCTCCTACCTCAGCCTCCCAAGTATTTAGGACTACAAGGCATGCGCCACCACACCTGGTTAAATTTTTTGTTTGTTTGTTTGTTTGTTTGTTTGTAGTGATAGCCTTTTGCTATGTTGCCAGGGCTGGTCTTGAACTCCTGGGCTCAAGCAGTCCTCCTGCCTCCCAAAGTGCTGGGATGATAGGCATGAGCCACCACGCCCAGCTGAGTGCACCATGCTTCTTGTACAGCCTGTAGAACCATGAATCAAATAATCCTCTTTTCTTTATAAATTACCCAGCCTCAGGCATTCCTTTATAGCAACACAGACTAGAACATCCCGCTTATCTGCAGTCTCACTTTCTGCCGTTTCAGTTATCTGAGATCAAGTGAAGTCCAAAAATATTAAATGGAAAATTCCAGAAATAAACAAGTCATACGTTTTAAATTGTGCGCCATTCTGAGTAGAATGATGAAATCGTATGCTGTTCTGTTTTGTCCTGCCTTTGGCTGTGAATCATCCCCTTGTCCAGCATATCCACGCTGTCTATGCTACCTCCCCACCCCATTAGTCACTTAGTAACTAACTTGGTTATCAGATGGAAAAAACATAGTATACATATGGTTCAGTACTATTCCTAGTTTCAGGTGTCCAATGAGGGTCTTAGAACATATTACCTGTGGATAAGGTAGGACTACTGTATTCCAGATTCAAGTTCTTTATCAAATACATAATTTGCAAATATTCATTCCCACTCTGAATGTCCTTTCATTCTTTTATAGTGTCTTTCAAACAGTAGAATTCTTTATTTGACGAAGTGAGAATTTTTGACTCATTGTTTCAGTTAGAATGCCTAACAGAAAACATAACTCAATAAGAAAATGATAATTAACCATAAGAAAATTTTATTGACCAGGCGTGGTGGCTCACGCCTGTAGTCCCAACACTTTGGGAGGCTGAGGCAGGTGGATCACCTGAGGTTGGGAGTTCGAGACCGGCCTGACCAACATGGAGAAACCCTGTCTCTACTAAAAATACAAAATTAGCTGGGTTTGGTGGTGGCACATGCCTGTAATCCCAGCTACTCAGGAGGCTGAGACAGAAGAATTGCTTGAGCCTGGGAGGCGGAGGTTGCAGTGAGCCGAGATTGTGCCATTATACTCCAGCCTGGGCAACAAGAGTGAAACTCTGACTCAAAAAAAAAAAAAAAAGAAAGAAAGAAAGAAAGAAAAAGAAAATTTTATTATCTCCAACTTATTATAATACAGGTTGAGTATCCCTTATCTGAAGTCCTTGGGGCCAGAAGTGTTTTGGATTTCAGATTTTATAATATTTGCATTATACTTTCCAGCTGAGCATCCCTAATTCAAACATCCAAAAATCTGAAATGCTCCAGTGAGCATTTCCTTTGAGTGCCAAGTCATTGCTCAAAAAGTTTCAGAATTTGGAGCATTTCAGATTTTGAATTTTTGAATTAGGCATACTATACCTGTAATAAATTCTGAGGTAGGATGACTCCAGTGTTGGTTAATTTAGCTTCTCAGCAATATTATCAAGGACCCAGATTCTTTTTTTCAATCTTTCTGCTCTGTCATCCTCAGGCTCCTGGTACTCTTCAGGCTAGTTACAAGGTGGCTGCTGAAGTTCCTTGCGTCACATACAGACATGCAGCAGAGAAAGGAAGAATCTAGACCATCTTTTCTATCTGTCTCTCATTAAGAGTGAGGAAACTTTTCTTAGAAGAACCCCAGAAGACCTTTACTCACATCTCATTGACCAGCACTGAGTCACATAACCATCTGCAAATTAGACTAGCATAAACTCCTTATATCAGGGGTTGGGAAACTACTGCTAGTGGGCCAACTCCAGCCTGCTCCCTGTTTTTGTACAGCCTATGATATAACAGTGGTTTTTATATTTTTAGGTGGTTAAAAGAATTAAATGAAGGATAATATTTTGTGACATGTGAAAATTATATGAAACTCAAATTTCAGTGTCCAGAGAACTTTCCACTTCAACTAGGAGATGTAAGGAGTTAAAAAGATGTCACTCTTACGCTAATAAGAATGAGAACTGAGGCCAGGAATGGTGGCTCATGCTTGTAATCAAGGCAGTTTGGGAGGCTGAGGTGGAAGGATTGCTTGAGCCTAGGAATTCGAAATTACAGTTAGTTATGATCATGCTACTGCACTCCAGCCTTGACGACAGAGCAAGATACTAAGGAAGGGAGGAAGGAAGGAAGGAAGGAAGGAAGGAAGGAAGCTAGCTGGAGGACATACTGCATATGAGCAACTCTTCAAACCCTTTATGAACCCTTCAGAGAATTGAAGTCACAGGCCAAATGACCTGAAGAGAGACAGGCGCCTGCAGGGAGACTGAAGACTCAAGCATTTGCTTACCGGGGGCAGACTCTGCTTTATACTATATAAGCCAGTAAGAACATTAAACTAGAAATTTTGATGAATTCCTGGAGGCAATTGCTGAAGTGTGAGCTAGTGCGACAGTATGGATCTCCTGAGAGCTTCAGTGACAGGAACACTCCAAACCTCTTGCTGCATTCTCCTCTGGGAATCCCTCCATCCCAGGCTCTCACAGGAAGCATAGGAAGAATGTTGAGAAAGCTCCCTTCCTCCTCCCTCCATCCCTAAGATGCTGGCTGGGGACTGGAGGATAGTATCCACTGCGAAAATCCCCAGTTCTCCCAGACTCTTTCCTCTGTCTCCCTTATGGAACAAACAGCTTTTTTTTTTTTTTTTTTCTTTTTTTTTTTTTGAGACGGAGTCTTGCTGTGTCACCCAGGCTGGAGTGCAGTGGCACAATCTCGGCTCACTGCAAGCTCTGCCTCCCAGGTTCATGCCATTCTCCTGCCTCAGCCTCCCGAGTAGCTGGGACTACAGGCGCCCGCCACTGCGCCCGGCTAATTTTTTTCTATTTTTAGTAGAGACGGGGTTTCACCATGGTCTCGATCTCCTGACCTTGTGATCCGCCCGCCTCGGCCTCCCAAAGTGCTGGGATTACAGGCGTGAGCCACCGCGCCCGGCCGGAACAAACAGCTTAATCTGCAGTGGGAAGGGATCCAATAGAAGGCCCTGATAGGGGAATCACAGCTGAAATATTTAAGGGTTTAAAGAAAAGCTATGCCTTAAAAAAAAAAAAAAAAAAAATCAAGCACTAATCTCCTTTAGGAATAGCATATCTTAGTTTGCCTTGGTGGGGACAGAATTCATGACCCTAGGACATCCTCAGACATACAACCTAAGCTGCCTACAATTAATCTTTTCTGATCTCTCAAGTGGTAAAGTATAGTGTTCACACCAGTATTCCATAAAGAAAGGGAAGTTGGCCAGGCACGGTGGCTCACACCTGTAATCCTACCACTTTGGGAGGCCAAGGTGGGTGGATCACCTGAAGTCAGGAGTTCAAGACCAGCCTGACCAACATGGTGAAACCCCGTATTTTTGTATTTAAAAATACAAAAATTAGCTAGGTGTGGTAGTGGGAGTCTGTAATCCCAGCTACTCGGGAGGCTGAGGCGGGCGAATCGCTTGAACCCGGGAGACAGAGGTTGCAGTGAGCCAAGATCACACCACTGCACCCCAGCCTGGAGGACACAGTGAGACTCCATCTCAAAGAAACAAAAAACAAAAAACCAAAAATAAATAAATAAATAAAAGAAAGAAAGGGAAGTCAATAGAAGATTGGGCTCAAACAGATCCTAGAGGTACAATTAAGTTGCATGAACAGGGAGTTTACATCTCCTGGATTCCACACCTATGGATCATAAAGAATTATCTATGTCCAGATTATAGAGGAATTTAAAAAATGATTGGGCCTACTTTATGGATATTTCTATGATATGTTTGCTGGCACCAGTTGGAAGTAAAATGCTGCAGTATTATAGTTCCACTCAGGCATTGTCCTGGACAATGGTGAAAGGACTTATTCTCAGCAGGAAGAACTTCAAGCAATAAATCTGGTTGTCCATGTTGCCAGGAAGGAGAGATAGAGGTGTGAATCTACACGAAAACATTTCTAATGGTTTGGTTAGAGGTTCAAGAAATAGAAAGGAACAACATTGGAGGTTTGATAGCATAGACATCTGGGGAAAAAGCATGAACATGGAACTCTCAAAATGGTCCCAGAGTTTCAGACTGCTTAAATAACTTGAGAATACTCACCAAAGCTCCCAACTATGGAAGAGGCTCTCAAATTGAGTGACTCACCCTAGGGTTGTCAGCCTTCTTTTCCTAGGCACTTCAGTGCTTGCCCAAGAGGTTCATGAACAAAGGGCCAATTTCCCCTCATATGGCTGAATTGACCTTTGGTGAGTGGCCAATTTGTTAACCCTAGTTACTTATTATGAGCTTCCAATGAGAGATTATGACATGAAAGGACAAACCAGCCACACAGTGGTATTTTAATTGTACTATACTCCTTCCCTTATGGAGCAGGCAGCCATTCATTGTCACTAGAATGCCTAATTATTCCGGGAATGGACTTACCTTCCCTGCCCACCATATTTCTCCAAATCTCGCCATTCATGGGCTTACTGAATACTCTTATTCACCATTATGATATAGAGTAGAACAGTACTCTGACCAAGCAACTCATCTGTCTTAGTCCATACGTGTTGCTGTAAAGGAATATCTGAGTTTATTTTTTAAAAAGGCTTGTTTGGTTCACAGTTATGCAGACTGTACAAGAAGTATGGAACTAACATTTCCTTCTGATGAGGGCCTCAGGAAGCTTCCACCCATGAGAGAAAGTGAAGGAGAGCCTGCATGTGTAGATCACGTGGCAAAATAGAAAGGAAGAAACACTGGAGGAGGTGCCAGGCGCTTTTCACTTGATCTTAGCCAAAAGGCCGAGAAGGGATGCAAGGCACTTTTCAGCAAGCAGTTCTTGTGGGAACTAACAGTGAAAACTCACTTGCTCTTGCAAGAATGACACCAAGCCATTCATGAGGGATCCACCCCAAGAATCCAAACACATCCCACCAGGTGCAACCCCAAACATGAGATTTCAATATGGGATTTGCAAGGGAAAGATATCCAAACTATATTTTGTCCTTGGCCCCTGAAATCTCATGTCTTTCTCACATAGCAAAATATTATCATCCCTTCCCAATAGTCCCCAGAAGTCTTAACTTGTTCCAACACCAACCCAAAAGTCCAGTCTCACCTGAGACTCAAGGCAAGTTCCTTCCAGGTAAGATCAAAAACAAATAATTTACTCCGGGCCGGGCGCGGTGGCTCACGCCTGTAATCCCAGCACTTTGGGAGGCCGAGGCGGGCGGATCACGAGGTCAGGAGATCGAGACCATCCTGGCTAACACGGTGAAACCTCGTCTCTATTAAGAAATACAAAAAACTAGCCGGGCACGGTGGCTCAAGCCTGTAATCCCAGCACTTTGGGAGGCTGAGACGGGCGGATCACAAGGTCAGGAGATCGAGACCATCCTGGCTAACATGGTGAAACCCCGTCTCTACTAAAAAATACAAAAAACTAGCCGGGCGAGGTGGCGGGCGCCTGTGGTCCCAGCTACTCCGGAGGCTGAGGCAGGAGAATGGCGTAAACCCGGGAGGCGGAGCTTGCAGTGAGCTGAGATCCGGCCACTGCACTCCAGCCTGGGCGACAGAGCGAGACTCCGTCTCAAAAAAAAAAAAAAAAAAAACAAATAATTTACTCCAAAATATGATGGTGGTACAGGCATTGAGTAAATATTCAGATTCCAAAACGGAGAAATCAGACAGAAGAAAAGGACAACAGGCCCCACACAAGTCTGAAACCCAGGAGAACAGACATTAAATCTTAAAGCTCCAGAATAATCCTTGATTCCATGTTCCACATGCAGGGCACACAGGTGCAAAGGGTGGGCCCTGAAAGCCTTGGACAGTGCGACCCCTGTGGCTTTGCTGAGCACAGCCCATGTGGCTGCTCTCGGGTTGAAGCTGAATGGCTGTGAGTTTTCCAGGCTGAGATTGCATGCTGCCGGCTCTGCTATTCCGGGGTCTGGAGGGCAGCAGCCCCATTCCCACAGCCCTACTAGGCAGTGCCCTGGTGGGGACACTTTGTGGTGGCTCCAACCCCACATTTCCCCTCAGCACTGCCTTAGTAGAGTCTCTCTGTGGGGGCTCTGCCCCTGTGGCAGGCTTCTGCCTGGACACCCAGGCTTTTCCATACAACCTCTGAAATCCAGGGGGAAGCTACCAAGCCTCCATGGCTCTTGCATTCTGTGCACCTGTGGACTTAACACCATAAGGAAACCACCAAGGCTCATGGCTTGCATCGTCTGGAGTGGTGGGAGCCGCTCCTGGGGCTGTTTGAGCTGCAGCTGGAGTCTCAGCAGCACGGATGCAGGGAGCAACGTTTGAAAGTGGCACAGGGTAGTGGTGCCCCAGCCTGGCCTCCAAAACCATTCTGTCTCCCTAGCCTTCTGGGCCTGTGATGGGAGGGGTGGGCTGGAAGTCTTCTGAAATGGCTTGGAGGCCTTTATCCCATTGTCTTGACTATTAGCACCTGGCTCCCTTTCATCTTCTATCTAGCAAGTGGTTGTTCTCCAGCACCCTTGGATTTCCCTCATGAAGATGCTTTTTATTTCTCTACCACATGGCCAGGCTGCAATTTTCCAAGCTTTCATGCTGTTTCCCCTTTTTTTTTTTTTTTGAGATGGAGTTTAGCTCTTTTCCCCCAGACTGGAATGCAGTGGCACCATCTCAGCTCACTGCAACCTCTGCCTCCCAGGTTCAAGCGATTCTTCTGCCTCAGCTTTCTGAGCAGCTAGAATTACAGGCACCCACCACCATGCCCAGCTAATTTTTGTATTTTTAGTAGTGATGGGGTTTCACCATGTTAGCCAGGCTGGTCTCAAACTCCTGACCTCAGGTGATCCACCTGCCTTGGCCTCCCAAAGTGCTAGGATTACAGGCATGAGCCGTGGCACCCAGCCATTGTTTTACTCCCATATATGATCATAGGCTTTTAGAAGCAGCTGCATTACTTTTTGAATGCTTTGCTACTTAGAAATTTCTTCTGCCATATACCCTAGGTCGTTGCTCTTAAGTTTGGTCTTCCACAAAGCCCCAGGCCATGGACACAATGCAGCCAAGTTCTTTGCTCAGGCATAACAAGGGTCACCTTTGCTCCAGTTCCCAATAACTTCCTCATTTCCATCTGAGACTTCGTCAGCCTCACCTTTCCTCCCTTCCCTTCCTTTCCCTTCTCTTCCCTTCCTTTTCCTCCTTCTTTTCTTTTCTTTTCTTTTCTTTTCTTTTCTTTCTTTCTTTCTTTCTTTCTTTCTTTCTTTCTTTCTTTCTTTCTTTCTTTCTTTCTTTCTTTCTTTCCTTCTTTCCTTCTTTCCTTCTTTCCTTCTTTCCTTCTTTCTTTCAACAGAGTCTCGCTCTGTTGCCCAGACTGGAGTGCAGTGGTGCAATCTTGCGATCTCACCTCACTGCATCCTCCCAGGTTCAAGCGATTCTCAAGTAGCTGGGACTACAGGTGTGCACCACTATGCCCTGCTAATTTTTTTTTTTTTTTAGTAGAGACAGGGTTTCCCCATGTTGGCCCGGCTGGTCTCAAACTCCTAACTCAAGTGATCTGCCCTCCTCAGCTTCCCAAGATGCTAAGATTACAGGCATGAGCCACCACACCCAGCCTACTGTCCATATTTCTACCAGTATTTTGGTTATAACCACTGACCAGTCCCTAATAAGTTCCAGACATTCCCTGGTCTTCCTGTTTTCTCAGCCCTTCACATTTTTCCATCTTCTGCTTATTACGTGATTCCAAAGCTGCTTCTACATCTTCAGCTATCTTTATAGCAACATCCCACTTTCAGTACCAATTTTCTGCCTTAGTCCAGTTACGTTGCTATAAAGGAATACCTGAGGCTGGGTAATTTATTTTTAAAAAGGTTTATCTGGTTCACGGTTCTGCAGGCTATCCAAGAAGCACAGTGTCAGCATCTGCTTCCGATGAGGGCCTCGGGAAGCTTCCACTCTTGGCAGAAAATGAAGGGGAACCTGCATGTGCAGCTCACATGGTAAGATAGAAAGAAATAAAGAAAAACAGGAGTAGGCATCAGGTTTTCTTCCTTCCTTCCTTCCTTCTTTCCTTCTTTCCTTCTTTCCTTCTTTCCTTCCTCCCTCCCTCCCTCCCTCCCTCCCTCCCTCCCTTCCTTCCTTCCTTCCTTCCTTCCTTCCTTCCTTCCTTCCTTCCTTCCTTCCTTCCTTCCTTCCTTCCTTTCTTTCTCTCTGTCTCTCTCTCTCTCTCTCTCTTTCTTTCATGGAGTCTCACTCTATTGCCCAGGCTGGAGTGTAGTGGTGCGATCTCAGCTCACTGCAACCTCTGCCTCCTGGGTTCAAGTAATTCTCCTGCCTCAGCCTCCTGAGTAGCTAGGATTACAGGCATGCACCACCACGCCTGGCTAATTTTTGTAACTTTTAGTAGAGATGGGATTTCTCCATGTTGGCCAGGCTGGTCTCGAACTCCTGACCTCAGGGTGATCCCCCCACAACCTTGGCCTCCCAAAGTGCTGGGATTACAGGCATGATTCACTGTGCCCAGGCAGTGTCAGGCTTTTTACAACAAGCAGTTCTTGTGGAAACTAAGTGTGACAACTCAGTCACTCCTGCAAGAATGGCACCAAGCCATTCATGAGGGGTCCACCCCGAGGATCTAAACAACTCCTACCAGGTCCCACCTTCAACACTGGGGATCATAGGCCGGACGCGGTGGCCCACGCTTGTAATCCCAGCGTTTTGGGAGGCTGAGGCAGGTGGATCACCTGAGGTCAGGAGTTTGATACCAGCCTGACCAACATGGTGAAACCCCGTCTCTACTAAACATACAAAAATTAGCCGGGCATGGTGGCTTGTGCCTGTAATCCCAGCTACTCAGGAGACTGAGGCAGGAGAATCACTTGAACCCAGGAGGCAGAGGTTGCAGTGACCCGAGATCACACCACGGCACTCCAGCATGGGCGACAGAGCCAGACTCTGTCTCAAAAAAAAATAATAATAATAACAAAAACAAAAAAACCATTGGGGATCATATTTCATCATGAGATTTGGAGGGGACAAGTATCCAAGCTACGTCATCATCTTACAGCACAAAAAATCAGGAATGAATGGATATTTGTGAAATGTACTGGTCTTATCCCTTATCCTAGCACCAAAAAATAATTGACCTTACAGAATGAAAAGAGCAGTCATAGCACAAATTGGGAGACAACACTTAGGTCGGGGTGACATCGTACAGTAGCTGATAAATACCCGTTGCTTTTTCTGTCATAGGCAGAACATATAGACTCAGGAATTAAGGAATGGAGTGAAGAGTCATCCCTCTTACTGTTATACTTAATGAATCACTTGCAAAAATTTTGTTTCCTCTCTCTGCAATTCTGAACTGCCCAGTTTAGAGGGTTTTAGTACTGAAGATATAAACTTTTTCTGAGGTATATTTGGCAACAGCCACTTGGTCATTTCAAGTTTCTTATGCCACTGGACAAACAGGCCACAAAAATGGGAAGGAGTTACTGGTTAGGCTGGGATGACAGACTCAGTCAAGAGGAAATAAGGTTGCTACTGTCTAGTTGGGTAGAGATGAGTATGGAAGACACTCAGGGAGGCCTCTGGGGTACTTCCTGCTGCTACCATATTCAGGAGTAAAAGTTAATGGAAGACTAAAGCAACTCCATGTAGGTGGAACCACCAAAGGCTCTGAATTTAGAATAGGTAGTGGAGGAAGGAAGTGATAAATACCAGCCACAGCCTCTTGATCAGTTGTAGAAAGGGAGATTTCTACCTGAATATCCTTACTGTATGTGTTACTCCTGTGTATATATATTTATATATGTTTTAAAATTAATTTTCATTACTCTTTTCATTGCTCTATGTAGAAAGTGAAGGATGTGGTGGTGAATTTCATCATTTGGTCCATACGTTACAGAAAATAGGAATCAGGATGGAACCGGAGAATCAAAGGGCCTTACCCAGAAATTCTGGACTTGGGTCTGGACGCAGTAACTGATGAGACTCTTGATTCCCTTTGGGGAAGGGGTGAATGTGCTTTCAGTTGCATATGGAATAGTTGCATTATGAAGGGGGCATTTCTGAAATTGTATGTATAAGGGAGTGGCTGTTGGACAGACAAAGAGTGGCCTGTGGTGGACAAATGCTGGTTTTGTCTGTGCAGCATGTGTCCTCCTTTTAGTAACAACTCCTCCTTTTTCCCACAGGAACTCCCCTACCCCAGTAATTCCACACACTCTTGGTGTAACTACCCATTAAGTCCTTTTATTTCTCATGCTGATGAGGTGAGCAAGTGATCTAGTTTAGGACAATACAACTCTCTCAGGAACTTGAACCTTGCATATAATAACATGAAGATTGCGAAAAATATGGATGGAGCAGATTCATCTCGATCACGGTATCCTGTTTATTAAAGCTGATCCAGATCCCTAAAAGTTGTCTTGAGTCGTGTCCTTTCTAAGGTTCAGTTATTTGGTTTCTTCTTTCATTCTGTGATCCCATTCTGCTTTTTTTTTTTCGCTTTGTTTTGTTTTTTTTGTTGTTGTTGTTTTATTTTTTTGGTCCCATTCTTCTTCCAGTAAATTCCTTTTGTTCTTTCATTAGAATAAATCAGATTTGATTTCTTGCAATAATCAATACCCCATTATATACTGCTGAATGAAAAAGGCAAGTCATAAAGCAGCATGGAGGAGAGTAGATCAAAATGGAAGACTAAGCATATACTCCAACACCCTGCTCCTAGCCTAATATTTGGAAATGACAGAAATGATGTATCTTAAAAAATGTAAATATAGTGCCTGGAAACTAGAAGAGATATTTCAGTAGACCTAGAATTACAAGGAATCTCTGAAAGAAGAAAGGCAGATGTGATTAGAAAGACAAAGGAAACGAAACCCTTGAATTAAGCAAGCAGGCAAAACATGTTGCAAAAGGTGGGAACGTCTTGGAGGAGGGGTTGTTCCAAGCTTAGAGATAATAGAAACTTGTAGCAAGAGAGCCAAGAGTGATTGCTTGAAGGCTAAAACGGGGACGGTCATGTGAGGAGAAGCCCTTGGGCTACAGAAGCAAGATAGTATCCAGGAAACTAATGTCCCTTGAAAGGAAAGAAATTCTCCCACCCCTAGAAGACTACCTAGGAGTACACTCTGTCCAGCAGCACACCTACTGTACCACAACCCCAATGCAGGTTTTGTTTAACACAACCCACCATTTTTGCGAGGCTCAGAGAAAATTTCAAATCAGCGTGTAGTATAATTCCCTTTATTTGATCTTTGAAAAGAAAAATAAAAACCTCATCAAACCTATTTATGGAAAGCATATACACATTTTATATGCATAAAAAAGGGTCTGGAACTCCAGCCTGGGCAACATATTGAGACCCCAAGATTAAAAAAAATTGCCAGGAGTGGTGGTGCATGCCTGTAGTCCCAGCTACTCTGTAGGCTGAGGTGGGAGGATCACTTGAGCCCAGGAAGTGGAGGCTGCAGTGAGCTGTGATCATGCCACTGCACTCCAGCCTGGGCGACAGGCAAGACTGCATTAGACAAACTCAAAAAAAGGATCTAGGCCATGCACCGTGACTCATGCCTGTAGTCCCAGCACTTTGGGAGGCTGAGGCAGGTGGATC
Organism: Macaca fascicularis; assembly: GCF_037993035.2. Taxonomy (NCBI): domain Eukaryota; kingdom Metazoa; phylum Chordata; class Mammalia; order Primates; family Cercopithecidae; genus Macaca; species Macaca fascicularis. The sequence continues at coordinate 53,720,056 of NC_088395.1, forward strand.
ATGAGGTCAGGAGTTCAAGACCAGCCTGACCAATATGGTAAAACCCTGTCTCTATTAAAAATACAAAAATTAGCTGGGCATGGTGGCATGTGCCTGTACTCTCAGCTATTTGGGAAGTTGAGGTGGGAGAATCACTTGAACCCGGGAGGCAGAGGTTGCAGTGAGCTGAGATCGCGCCACTGCACTCCAGCCTGGGTGACAGTGAGACTTTGTATCAAAAAAAAAAAAGGGTCTATACAGCAAAAGGTTTTTGCTGTATACTATATAGTTGTTTTTTGTTTGTTTGTTTGTTTGTTTCGAGATGGAGTCTCACTCTGTCGCCCAGGCTGGAGTGCAGTGGCACCATCTCGGCTCACTGCAAGCTCTGCCTGCCTCAGCCTCCCGAGCAGCTGGGACTACAGGCGCCCACCACCACACTTGGCTAATTTTTTTGTATTTTTAGTAGAGACGGGGTTTCACCATGTTAGCCAGAATGGTCTTGATCTCCTGACCTTGTGATCCGCCCGCCTCAGCCTGCCAAAGTGCTGGGATTACAGCGTGAGCCACCGCACCCAGCCTATATAGTTTGTTAATAGTATACAGCAAATTATTAATAAGGATTACTCCCTACAGGTGGTCAGAAAACAACTTATACTTTTTACTTCATAAGATCTTTGTTGGCCGGGCGCGGTGGCTCAAGCCTGTAATCCCAGCACTTTGGGAGGCCGAGACGGGCGGATCACGAGGTCAGGAGATCGAGACCATCCTGGCTAACACGGTGAAACCCCGTCTCTACTAAAAAATACAAAAAACTAGCCGGGCGAGGTGGCTGACGCCTGTAGTCCCAGCTACTCGGGAGGCTGAGGCAGAAGAATAGCGTAAACCCGGGAGGCGGAGCTTGCAGTGAGCTGAGATCCGGCCACTGCACTCCAGTCTGGGCGACAGAGCGAGACTCCGTCTCAAAAAAAAAAAAAAAAAAAGATCTTTGTTTAGATTTATTTTCTTTTTCTTTTCTTTTTGCAATAAGCAATAATAAGCAATACTAAGCAAAGGTCTCTTTCATTATTGATTTTTTTCTTCATATATTTTTTAAATTGAGATATAATTAATATGCTATAAAATTCACTTTTTTTTTTTAGACGGAGTTTTGCTCTGTCTCCTAGGCTGGAGTACAGTGGAACAATCTTAGCTCACTGCAACCTCCACCTCCCAAGCTCAAGCAATTCTCCTGCCTCAGCTTCCCAGATAGCTGCGTTACAGGTAGGTGCCACCATGCCTGGCTAATTTTTGTATTTTTAGTAGAGATGGGGTTTTGCCATGTTGGCCAGGTTGGTCTCAAACTCCTGACCTCAAATGATCCACCTGCCTCAGCCTCCCAAAGAGCTGAGATTACAGGTTTGAGCCACTGTACCTGGCCAGATTCACTCTTATAAAGTATACAATTCAATGTTTTTGGTGTAATCACAAGGTTACCCTTGGAATTGAAGCTAAGGGAGTCCCTGCAGCCCTTGGAATTGAAGCTAAGGGAGTCCAGTCTCAGTCTGATTGCTCTCTTAAATGATGGAGAAGAAAACTCCAGAGCTGTTGGTAATCATTTTAGTAATCACTCTGTGAACCAGGAAGCACCAGGAATCAATTGACAATGTGAGAGAAGAATGAAGGAAACATTTATTGAGGAGCAGAGATTAGAGATGGAAAGAGGACTTTCAGGGTTCTCTGTAATGTTTGAGACTTTAGTTCCTTCCTGAGACCGAGTTTTTTCCTGTCTTTAGATTTCTCAAGCTACTCTTGTATTCTTAATAAGCATCCCTTTCTTGCATAAATTAATGTGTTTGTTTCTGTTACTTGCAACCCAAAGGACATTGACTAATACAGAAATAAAACATGAAAAATGACAAAAAGGAGTTCTATAAAGCAAATACAACAGGCAACTTCTGTAGACAGCCAAAGACAGAAAATCAGACAGTCATGTGCCAGCGTAATGCTGTTTTGGTGAAGAGTAGTATATATGGTATACTATGGTAGTCCCCTAATATTAATAATGGAGCTAAAAAATTCCTATCACCTAGTGACGTCTTGATGATCCTGACCCTGTGTTGGTCTAGGCTAATGTGTGTGTTTGTGTCTTTGTTTTTAACAAAACAGTTTAAAAAGTAAAAAAATTAAAAATAGAAAAAACCTTATAGAATAAGAATATAGAGAAAATATTTTTGTATAGCTATACAATGTATTTGTGTCTGCTGTAATAATTTGTAATAACCACTATTGAGGTGAGCGCAAGTATTGCAAGTATCTGCTTAAAATGCTATGTGACACTAATCATCTCCATGTGAGTAATTCATATCTCCAGTAAAAAGTGATCCCTCACAGCTCTTGCATATTTTTCATGATGTTTACTGCAGTACTGTAAACTTTGAGTAACAGTAGGGGACCCATAAGAGGTGCCACTAAAGATGCTGGAACTGTCCCCAGGAAGCAGAGAAAAGTCATGACATTACAAAAAGAAGTTGAATTGCTTGATATGTTCTGTAGATTGAGGACTTCAACTGCTATCGCCTGCCATTTCAAATAAATCCAGTGTAAGGATAACTGTAAAAAAAGAGAGAGAGAGAAAAGTAAAAACTGTTGTGAAAACCTTGTACTTTCTGTGAAATACCCTTTTATGTTGTACTGAAAATGCAGGTTTATTTTTTGTTTGTTTTTTGTTTTGTTTTGTTTTTGAGATGGAGTCTCACTCTGTTGCCCAGGCTGGAGTGCAGTGGGGCCATCTCGGCTCACTGCAAGCTCCGCCTCCCAGGTTCACACCATTCTCCTGCCTCAGCCTCCCGAGTAGCTGGGACTACAGGCGCCCACCACCACGCCTGGCTAATTTTTTGTATTTTTAGTAGAGACGGGTTTTCACCGTGTTAGCCAGGATGGTCTCAATCTCCTGACCTCGTGATCTGCCCGCCTTGGCCTCCCAAAGTGCTGGGATTACAGGCGTGAGCCACTGCGCCCGGCCCCGAAAATGCAGCTTTTATGTGGGTGCAGGATTCCTATAAGAAAGTGATATGTATAGATTCTAATATGATGTGAGAAATAGTGAAGCCATTATATGTCAACATAAGCAAAAGGAAGGTGAAAGATCTAAGCTGAACAATTCAATGCCAGCAAAGGATGAAACCATAATTTTAGAAAGAGTAGGCCGGGCGCGGTGGCTCAAGCCTGTAATCCCAGCACTTTGGGAGGCCGAGACGGGCGGATCACAAGGTCAGGAGATCGAGACCATTCTGGCTAACACGGCGAAACCCCGTCTCTACTAAAAACACAAAAAATTAGCCGGGCGAGGTGGCGGCGCCTGTAGTCCCAGCTACTCGGGAGGCTGAGGCAGGAGAATGGCGGGAACCCGGGAGGCGGAGCTTGCAGTGAGCTGAGATCTGGCCACTGCACTCCAGCCTGGGCGACAGAGCGAGACTCCGTCTCAAAAAAAAAAAAAAAAAATTTTAGAAAGAGTTTTTGTTGTTGTTTTTTGAGACGGAGTCTTGCTCTTGTCACCCAGGCTGGAGTGCAGTGGCGCGATCTCGGCTCACTGCAACCTCCGCCTCCTCGGTTCAAGCGATTCTCCTACCTCAGCCTCCCAAGTAGCTGAGATTACAGGCGCCCGCAACCACACCTGGCTATTTTCTGTATTTTTAATAGAGACGGGGTTTCGCCATGTTGGCCAGGTTAGTCTCAAACTCCTGACCTCATAATCTGCCCGCCTCCGCCTCCCAAAATGTTGGGATTACAGGCATGAGCCACCCCACCTGGCAAGATTTTTGGTTTTAAAAATATTAAGATAACAGGAGAAGCAGCTTCTGCTGACCAAGAGGCAGCAGACGAGTTCCCAGATGCCATTTAGAAAATCATTGACGAGGCCAAGCGTGGTGGCTCACTCCTGTAATCCCAGCACTTTGGGAGGCCAAGGCAGACAGATTACCTGAGGTCGGGAGTACTAGACCAGCCTAACCAACATGGTGAAACCCCGCCTCTACTAAAAATACAAAAGTTAGCAGGGTGTGGTGGCGTGCACCTGTAACCCAGCTTACTCGGAAGGCTGAAGCAAGAGAATCGCTTGAACCAGGGAGGTAGAGGTTGCACTGAGCCGAGATTGCGCCACTGCACTCCGGCCTGGGTGACAGAGTGAGACTCCATTAAAGAAGAAAGAAAGGAAAGGAAAGGAAAGGAAAGGAAAGGAAAGGAGAGGAGAGGAGGGGAGGGGAGGGGAGGGGAGGGGAGGGGAGGGGAGGGGAGGGGAGGGGAGGGGAGGGGAAGGGAGGGGAGAGGAGGGGAGGGGAGGGGAGGGGAGGGGAGGGGAAGGGAGGGGAAGGGAGGGGAAGGGAAGGGAGGGGAAGGGAGGGGAAGGGAAGGGAGGGGAAGGGAAGGGGAGGGGAAGGGAAGGGGAGGGGACGGGAGGGGAGGGGAGGGGAGGGAAAGGAAAGGAGAAAGAAAGAAAGAAAGAAAGAATCACTGAGGAGAAAGGATATCTGCCTGAGCAGGTTTTTAATGTAGGTGAAAGTGCCCTATTCTGAAGAAAAAAAAAAAAAAAAGCCACAAATCACATTTACTAGTAAGGAAGAGAAGTGAGTACCAGGAGTTTTAAGGCAGGAAGGGATAGGCTAACTCTCCTGTTAGTGTAAATGCAGTTGAGTTTATGATCAGAACTGCCCTTATCTTTTTTTTTTTTTTTTTTTTTTTTGAGATGGAGTTTAGCTCTTGTTGCCCAGGCTGGAGTGCAATGGCGTGATCTCGGCTCACCGCAACCTCCGCCTCCCGGGTTCAAGTGATTCTCCTGCCTCAGCCTCCAGTAGCTGGGATTACAGGCATGCGCCACCACGCCCGGCTAATTTTTTGTTTTTTAAGTAGACACAGGGTTTCTCCATGTTGGTCAGGCTGGTCTTGAGCTCCCGACCCATCCGCCTAGTGATCCGTCTGCCTCGGCCTCCCAAAGTGTTGGGATTACAGGCGTGAGCCACTATGCCGGGCCTGCCCTTATCTATTAATATAAAGCTACCAACCCCTGAGCCTTGAAAGGAAAAGATAAACACCAGCTACCAATCTTCTGTTTGTACAACAAGAAGGTCTGAGCAATGAGAACCCTTTTTCTGAATCGGTTCAATCGAAACTTTGTCCCTGAGGTCAGGAAGTACCATGCCAATCAGGGATTGCCTTTTAAAGTTCTTTTGATATTGGGCAATGCCCCTGGCCGCCCAGCACTCCATGAGTTCATGAACAAAGGCGCTGGAGTGGTCTTGCCCTCAAACACAGCATCTCTAATTCAGCCTCTAGATCAGGGGATCATAAGGACCTTTAAGACTATTACATGCAATATCCTATGGAAAGGATTGCTCTATAGAAGAGAACCCAGATAGAACATCATGAAAGTCTGGAAGGATTACATCATTGAAGATGCCATCGTTGTTATAGAAAAAGCTATGAAAGCCATCAAATCTGAAATAATAAATTTCTGCTGGAAAAAAAACTGTCTAGATGTTGTGCAATAATTAACAGGATTTATGACGGAGCCAATCAAGGAAATCATGAAAAAGATTGTCAATACGGCAAAAAGGTGGGGGGTGAATGGTTTCAAGATATGGATCTTGGAAAAATTCAAGAGCTAATAGACACCACACCAAAGGAAGTAACAGAAGACGTCTTGATGGGGATGAGTGCTTCTGAACCAGTACTAGACCATGAGGAAGAAGAGGTAGAAGCAGTGCCAGAAAACAGATTGACATTAGACAATCTGGCAGAAGGTTTCTGATTATTCAAGAATACTTTTGACTTCTTTTATGACATGGACCCGTCTATGACGGTGCCACTGAAACTAAAGCAAATGATGGAAGAAAGACTGGTATCGAATAGAAACATTTTTAGAGAAATGAAAAAGCAAAACAGTCAGACAGAAATTATGATGCATTTCTGTAAAGTTACAGAATGTACTTGCCTCTCCTGCCTCCCCTTCCACCTCCTCCAACTCTTCAGCCTTTGTCACGCATGAGACAACAAGACCAACCCCCTCTTCTTCCTCCTCCTCAGTCTACTCATTGTGAAGATAACAAGGATGAAGACCTTTATGATGATCCACTTCCTCTTAATGAATAGTAAATATATTTTCTCTTCGTGATGATTTTCTTAATGACATTTGCTTTCCTGTAGCTTATTTTATTGTAAGACTACAGTATATAATACATATAACATACAAACTATGTGTTAATCAGCTGTTTATGTTATCAGTAAGGTTTCTGATCAACAGTAGTTAAGTTTTTGGGGAGTCAAAAGTTGTATGTGGATTTTTGACTGTGTGGAGGTCAGTACTCTACATTGTCTGAGGGTGAACTGTAATTTGCAATTTTCTAAAGTTACCACCTATTTATTGCAGCAAGTCCATTTCAAAGGTAAATGTGGCTGGGTGCGGTGGCTCACGCCTGTAATCCCAGCACTTTGGGAGGCCGAGGCGGGTCGATCACCTGAGGTCGGGAGTTCGAGACCAGCCTGGCCAACATGGTGAAACCCCATCTCTACTAAAAATACAAAAATTAGCTGGGCCTGGTGGCTGGCACCTGTAATTCCAGCTACTCGGGAGGCTAAGGCAGAATTGCATGAACCCAGGAAGCGGAGGTTGCAGTGAGCCGAGATTGTGGTGTTGCACTCCAGCCTGGGCGACAAGAGTGAAACTCCGTCTCAAAAAAAAAAAAAAAAAAAAAAGTAAATGTTTTCTCAGAATTGTCCCCTCTCTTTAATTTTTGAGTATTTTCATGAACTCATGATTTGTCTCTGACTGTTCATTCTGAAGAAGGGACTTAATGTTTGTCTATTACTGGTATTAGAGACAGGTTCTCTCTGAGATGGTATTTCAGACAAAGGAGAAAAGAGAAAGTTTATATTTTCTGTAGTTTTATTTTTCTATGTTGAGGGATTCAACTGGGACATGAGGAGTATGATATGAGCCACCAAAATGTAGTTATATGCCAGGGATTTTAACTATTTTTTGAAATGATGAGCTTTCCCCCCTTAAGTAGTCTGTGGGCCAGTCCTATGTTGTGTGGTTCCCAATGTCTCTCATGACTTGAATTTTCTCCTTTTTCTCCTTAGAGTGACATTTCATTCCATTTTTGCCTCAGGCTCCTGCTGTCTGAGGTTTGGAGTTCCTGGGTCAGGTCATAAGTGTAACTGCCTGTGGAAAATAGGGAGCTCATGGTACAAGAACCTTCCTGATGTGCCAATGTTTATTATGATAGCCTGCAGTAAATTGGGGCATAATACCCCTCCTCTAACTGGTTCAACGACCTTCTTTAGGATCTTACTGTGGTGACGCCTCCCACTTTTCATGCCATCTGCAGCAAATGAAGGCTGGGGTCAGGATTCAGCTAGTTGGTCCCGATGTGGAATGCTGGGACAGTTACCGCAATCCTTTGGGTCTCTCTGTGGAATCTGTCCCTGCTCCCAGTTCCTGCTACTAACTTTGAACGTTTCCAAATCTCTTCTGGGGAATAGCCTTCTTACCTTTTAAATGAGCCCTACTGGCCGGCGCGGTGGCCCACGCCTGTAATCCGCGAACTTTGGGAGGCTGAGGCCGGGGGATCACCTGAGGTCAGGAGTTCGAGACCAGCCTGGCCAATATGGTGAAATCCCGTCTCTACTAAAAATATAAAAGTATTAACCGGGTGTGGTGGCAGGCACCTGTAATCCCAGCTACTCTGGAGGCTGAGGCAGAAGAATTGCTTGAACCTGGGAGGCAGAGGCTGCAGTGAGCCGAGATCGCGCCACTGCACTCCAGCCTGGGCCACAGAGCCAAACTCCGTCTCAAAAAAATAAATAAGGCCGGGCGCGGTGGCTCAAGCCTGTAATCCCAGCACTTTGGGAGGCCGAGACGGGCGGATCACGAGGTCAGGAGATCGAGACCATCCTGACTAACACGGTGAAACCCCATCTCTACTGAAAAATACAAAAGAAAAAAGTAGCCGGGCGAGGTGGCAGGCGCCTGTGGTCCCAGCTACTCGGGAGGCTGAGGCAGGAGAACGGCGTAAACCCGGGAGGCGGAGCTTGCAGTGAGCCGAGATCGCGCCACTGCACTCCAGCCTGAGCGACAGAGCGAGACTCCGTCTCAAAATAAATAAATAAATAAATAAATAAAATTTTTAAAAACTGAGCCCTACTTTGCCTGTGTTGAATTGTGTTAGTTGCTGCTTTTATCAAACTGTCTTTTAGATGTTTTATAAAGTTTCTGATATATTCGTTGTTAACTGAGAAAGACTTTTTCCTATTTTACATTTCTTTGGTCATTTCAATCAGATTATGAAAGAAAGAGACTTAAACATATGTGTTGAAATCATTATCTTTTCTGCATACCAAAATGCTTAGGGATGATGTATACTGATGTCTCCAACTGACTTTGAAATGCATCAAAATAAGATGAGTTGATGGATAGATATATGTGATAAAACAAATACAGCTAAATATTAATTCTAGAATCCAGGTGATGAGTATGAGTGTTCACTATATAATATCTATAATTTTTTATATATTTGAAAAGTATCATAATACAATGTTGAAAAATCATTATCTTTAAACTGGAAATCAATTCTTTTTTTTTTTTTCCTTTTTTTTTTTTTGAGATGGAGTCTCGCTCTGTCACCCAGGCTGCAGTATAGAGGCTTGATCTCGGCTCACCACAACCTCCACCTCCCGGGTTCAAGTGATTCTCCTGCCTCAGGCTCCTACGTAGCTGGGACTACAGGTGCCTGCCACCACGCCTGGCTAATTTTTTTGTATTTTTAGTAGAGACAGGGTTTCATCATGTTGGCCAGGTTGATCTCGAACTCCTGACCTCAGGTGATCCACCCTCCTCAGCCTCCCAAAGTGCTGGGATTACAGGCGTGAGCCACCCTACCTGGCCTGGAAATAAATTCTTAAACTTCACTTCACATTTGTTTGGAGAACATCTTCAAGTAATTTTCACAATAAGGCCCTGGGGATATTTATTTTCTGAGCCTGCAATTACCTTTTGTCTTCTTAAAACAAAGAAGAATCTACTTGAATTATGCCCTCTGTCATACAATCAGTATTTCCCTCTCAACTAGATTTTTGCCGTACCCTAGCTTCTCCAACCTTAACAATCATCCTTTGAGTCCTGCAGATACTTCCACATTAGGGGATATGCCAACCTTTCTTGTTCACAGATACATCCCCAGAGCCTAGAATAATGCCTAGGTCTTATTAGTCATTTTGTAATTATTTGTGGAGTGAATAAATGAATATCTCTGTTGTTCTTCATGAGCCACACTTATAAAAATGGTTGTCTGTACACTTCTTTATTGCTCCCACCTCTTGACTTTCCTTATCACCCCCTTTAAATTTGGCTTCTACCCTCATAACTCAACTGAAACGGCTCTTGTCAATATGACTGATGATATTGCCAAATCCAATGGCCATATTGCCAAATCCAATGGCCATCTTATTGCCTTCTAATTCCTACTTTCAACAGGATTTGACATAGTTTACCACTCCTTCCTTCTTGAAATGTTTTCTTCCTCAGCTACTGTGACGCCACAGACACAGAAGGTTTGTGGGTTTGCCTCTTGTACTTCTTTATGATTTCCCTTCCTCTACACTTTGGAGCTCCTTGAGACTTGCTCCTGAACCCTCTTCTCTCTCTAAATGTAAGCCCCTAAGTGATTTCATTCAGTCTCATAGATTCCTAATTTAAACTCTCTAGCCCATACCACTCCTCCAAGATCTAGATTAATACATCCAACTGCCTAATGACATCTCTGCTAGGATGTCTCATACACATTTTAAATCTAACATGTGAAAATGCTGATTTTTCTCTCCCCTCCCCTTGAAGCCCAGCTTTGCCCCAGTCTTCTCCAGCTCAGAAAATGCCAGAGATATTTAATGGTTTTATTTGATTTCTTTCTTTTTCTCACTCCTCATAATCCAATAGTAAATTTATCTAATTCTATTTCTAAAGTATACTTCAGATCTGTCTGTGTCTATCCCACTCCACCACCATCACTCTAGTCCGAGCTACCCTCTGTGTCCTGGAATAACGCAACAGTCTTTCAGCAAGTGTTTGTGCTTCATCCTTGCCTCCATATAAGCCAAGCTCTACAGAGCAACCAGAATTAATATTTTAATCTTATTTCTGGACTTCCAGTTCTCGCCAATACGGAGTAACCCCATTCCTTCCTGGTCTTCCTTCTTAAAACTGGCAAATCTTGGACAGAACTCAACAAACAAGCATAGGAAGGCTCTGAAAAGTAGAAAGAAGGCACACTGCCCCGGGATCTTATGACTTGAGGAATGACACAGCAGTGAGTTCCCTGGGTTTCCTTAGTGCTCCTCATATTTCTTGATTGCTGAGGGTGCTGGTGGTGCTTCCAACCCCAAATTGCCAACAGCACAAACAAAAAGGCTCCAAGAAAAACCTCTCCCATCTAGTCAAAAGGCCAGGAAAATGGTGGCCTAATTGTAGAAAACTTTTTGGCTTTTGTCCTTAACCTGTTTTCTGCAGGTGGTGGCCCCAGTTCTGGACATTGATCTCCCATGCAACCACATTCAAAGACAGGAAAGAAAAAGTTTTCCTCTGTATCAGAGAGAGAAATCTTTCCAAGAAGCCTCACAGTAGACTCCTTAGATCCCATTGGCCAGTATTGGGTCCACCGCCTAGCTGCAAAGTGAGTGTTTAGCTTTCTCAGCCTCTAAGGTGAAAAGGGGTGCAAGAATTTTTGGGTCTTTCTCATGAATTCTTTGTGTAAAATCAGAAAAGCTGACTGTCTGTAGGGACCACTCATGAGCTCCCCAGTATTCAAAGAACTGCAATGATCCTATCTTCAGACACAAAAGCTTTTGACAAACACCCTTTCCACTCTCCTGTGCACTTAATTGTGGTCCAGTGCTGTGCTCTTCGAATGCCTCTTCCTGCTCTTCAGAACTGGTGGAGGGACCCATCTACCTCCTACACCCTCTCTGTGGCCAATTAGGACTCATTTGACGCATTTTGGTGACTTCTGTAAAAAGAAGATACTTCAGAACTGAAATCACCATGAGGAAGGAGGCAAACAGGCACACTCATGCTGTTCTCCGAGGAATCTATGATTTCCCACATCAAACACACAGCCAGGGAATTGCTCCTGGAGGTTGTGGCCACATGGGTCATATATAAGGGAAGAATGTATCTTCCAGAAGAATTACACATGCAGAGAATGCACTCATGGTTTTCCTATAACAGATGAGTCCCTTTCTAGGGAAGAAGATCCTTATACAATCACACTCAACCAAATGGCTCCAGTGGTTCTCAACCTGGTTTTCAGTTCATCTTTACTAAACATTACGTTATGTCTTCCTAAGAAGAAGACGTGTCTGAAAGCATCCAGTGTTATTGTGGTTTAATATTCTGGATGAATCAAAAAAGCCAGAATAACCACCTTCTGGTGTATCCTGATATATTGGCTTTGAAGGATTCCGGAGAGTGTCAGCCTACATAGGACAGCCCAGGATTACTAATTGTTTCCAATTCAAGTCCCTTGAAGATCAGCAGGTTCCCCAAGAGGCTTTCTTCTGATATTTACTTATCTGCCCCAAGACCAATCTGCCAAGGAAAACACAATGGCCTTTCATTCCCTCCCAGATACCTCATTCTGGATGGCAGGGGGAAGACATGAATGCAATCCCACCTGGAGGACTTTCACAAGAGATCCAGTTCATTCAAGTTCCAAAGAGAGTCATTGATAAGCTAATGTCTGCCTCCTGGGAGTTCCATCCCCCAACCCTAAAAATATTGACTACCCCTCAATATTACCTTCTTTCCCCCATCTCCCTGGCTCCTGTGAAGGCATGGGGGCATCTGGCCATCCTTGGATTATTGGGTCATTGCTCTCCTGTGATTTACCCCGTTGCATGTTCATTAAATATGCATATGTTTTCCTCCTGGGAACAAAAAAAAAAAAAAAAAAAGAAAGAAAAAAAGTGGTCTAGACTGTTAACAAAGAAAAGAACTGAAATGATTGGGGCAGGAAACCAGTAGTGAGTGACTGCCATATCTTCTAAATTAGGTTGTCCCATGTTGTTCTGAATCATGGCTATTTGTTTCCTTCTTGGACTCTATCTCAGTTTTAAGTTATTTATTCATTTATGTCTTTGCTTTTTTTTTTTTTTTTTTTTTTTTTTTTAAGACAGAGTTTCACTCTTGTTGCCCAGGCTGGAGTGCAGTGGTGTGATCTCGACTCACTGCAACTTCCGCCTCCCGGGTTCAAACGATTCTCCTGCCTCAGCTCCCGAGTAGCTGGGATTACAGGTATGCACCACCACGCCTGGCTAATTTTGTATTTTTTTAGTAGAGATGGGGTTTCTCCATGTTGATCAGGCTGGTCTTGAACTCCTGACCTCAGGTCATCCGCCTGCCTCGGCGTCCCAAAGAGCGGGGCTGGGATTACAGGTGTGAGCCACCGCACCTGGCCTACTTTTTAATTGTTATTCTACACCACTAGACTTTTTTGGGCTTCACAAGGTCAGGAAACATCTGCATTGTGAACTGTTTTATCTCCCGTGGCTAGCACATTGTATGGAGTAGGAGCTCAAATATCTTTTTTTTTTTTTTTTTTTTTTTGAGACGGAGTCTCGCTCTGTCTCCCAGGCTGGAGTGCAGTGGCCGGATCTCAGCTCACTGCAAGCTCCGCCTCCCGGGTTCACGCCATTCTCCTGCCTCAGCCTCCCGAGTAGCTGGGACTACAGGCGCCCGCCACCTCGCCCGGCTAGTTTTTTGTATTTTTTAGTAGAGACGGGGTTTCACCGTGTTAGCCAGGATAGTCTCGATCTCCTGACCTCGTGATCTGCCCGTCTCGGCCTCCCAAAGTGCTGGGATTACAGGCTTGAGCCACCGCACCCGGCCGTAGCTCAAATATCTTACAGAACAAATGAATGAAACTGAACACATCTTTTTTTTTTTTACTTCACATGTGAAAGAATTTTTCTAAGCATAAAATTCTTGGGTCACAACCATTTCCATTAAAAACTATAGACCTAGATCTCTTGTCTTTTGGAATTTAGTATTACAGGGAAGGTCAGCTTGATTTGTAAGCAACCTGTTTTGTCTTCTAAAGAAACTTTTTATTTTGGAAAAATTATAGATTCACAAGAAGTTAAAAAGATAGTACAAAGAGATCAAGGATACCCTTACCCTGTTTCCCCCAATGACATTAGTATAAAGTATGTAGATATGTGTTACCACCACTGCAGCCAACATACAATACTATTCCATAACCACAATGATCCCCTGGTGCTATGCCTTTTTATTCACACCCAGCCCTTCCCCATCCCCTAGTATCCTTAATGCTTTCAGCCACCAATCTATTCTACATCACTATTCTTTTGTCTTTCCAAGAATATTATGTAAATAGATCATAAATGTGTGGCCTTTTGTGATTAGCTTTTTTGATTCAGCATAATGCCCTTGAGATCCTCCAAATTGTAGCATGCATCAATAGTTCAATCCTTTTTATTCTTGAGTAGGATTCTATTATATGGATGTACTAGAGTTTGTTCAGTCATTCATTCATTGAAAGATGTTCTGGTTGTTTCTAATATTTTTTCTATAGAAATAAAGATGTTGTAAACATTTGTGTACAGGTTGCTGTGTGAACATAATTTTTCATTTCTTTGGGATGTTTAAGAGTACAATTCCTGGATCATATGAAAATTGCATGATTAGTTTTATAAGAAACTGTCATACTTTTTGAGAGTGGCTGTACCATTTTACATTCCCATCAGCGTTCTCACCATCAGAGATCCAGTTTCTCCATATCCTTACCAGCACTGGGTTTGTCACTATTTTTTTTACTTCAGCTGTTTTAATAGGTGTGTAGTCGTCTTCATTTCCATTTCCCTAATGGCTAATGGCGTTGAATGTCTTTTCATATGCTTATGTGCCATCCATATATCCTTTTTAGTGAAATCTCCTTTGATATATTTTGTCTACCTTTTAATTGAATCATTTATTTTGCACAATTGAGTTTTGAGATTTCTTTATAAATTTTAGATATGTCTTTAACAGATATGTGATTTGCAAATGTTTTCTCCCAGTCCATAGCTTACCTTTTCATCCTCTTGCCAAGGTGTTTTGCAGAGAAAAATTTTTAAGTTTTGATGAAGTGCAATTTGTTGATATTTTCCTTTTACAGATCATGCTGTTGGTGTCAAGTCTAAGACCACTTCGACAAGCCCTAGGTTCTGAAGATTTTCTTCTATGTGTTCTTCTAAGATGATTAAAATTTTACATTTTATGTTTCAATCTATAGTTAATTTTAAGTTAATTTTGTATAAGGTTTGAGGTTTAGGTTGAGGTTTATTTATTTGCTTATGTATATCCAATTGCTCCAGCACCATTTGTTGAAAAGGCTGTTTCTTCCATTGAATTATGTTTACATCTTTGTCAAAAATCAATTGCTGAGACTTGTGTGGGTCCATTTCTGGGTTCTCTATCCGTTCCATTCATCAATGTGTCTATTCTTCTACCAATAACTCATAGACTTGATTACGGCAGCCATATGATATGTTTTCAAATTAGGTGAAGTGAGTCCTCCTACTTTATTTTTCTTTTCCAAAATTGTTTTAGCTATTATAGTTCCTTTGCTTTTCCATGTAAATTTTAGAATAATCTTGTCTATATCTACAGAACATCCTGCTGGGATTTTGATAAGAATTTCACTAAACCTGTATATAAATTTTAGGAAAATTTCTATCTTTTTAAGCTGAATCCTTCACAGCATTTTCTCCATTTACTTAGGCCTTCTTAAAATTTATTTCAATGATGTTCCGTAGCTTTCAGTGTACAAGTCTTGCACTTATTTTGTTACTTCTTTCTTTCTTTCTTTCTCTTTCTTTCTTTCTTTTTTTTTTTTTTTTTTTTTTTGAGACGGAGTCTTGCTCTGTCACCCAGGCTGGAGTGCAGTGGCCGGATCTCAGCTCACTGCAAGCTCCGCCTCCCGGGTTTACGCCATTCTCCTGCCTCAGCCTCCCGAGTAGCTGGGACTACAGGCGCCCGCCACCTCGCCCGGCTAGTTTTTTTGTATTTTTTTAGTAGAGACGGGGTTTCACCGTATTAGCCGGGATCGTCTCTCGATCTCCTGGCCTCGTGATCCGCCCGTCTCGGCCTCCCAAAGTGCTGGGATTACAGGCTTGAGCCACCGCGCCCGGCCTCTCTCTTTCTTTCTTTCTCTTTCTTTCTTTCTTTCTTTCTTTCTTTCTTTCTTTCTTTCTTTCTTTCTTTCTTTCTTTCTTTCTTTCTTTCTTTCTTTCTTTCTGTCTTTCTTTCTGTCTTTCTTTCTGTCTTTCTTTCTGTCTTTCTCTCTCTCTCTCTCTCTCTCTCTCTCTCTCTCTCTCATCCCCTTCCTTCCTTCCTTCTTTTCTTTTTTTTTTTTCTTTTCTTTTTTTTTTTTGAGACGAAGTCTTGCTCTTATAACCCAGGCTGGAGTGCAGTGGCACAATCTCAGCTCACTGCAACCTCCACCTCCTAGGTTCAAGCGATTCTCCAGCCTCAGACTCCAGAGTAGCTGGGGATTACAGGCATCCACTACCACGCCTGGCTAATTTTCTGTATTTTTAGCAGAGACGGGGTTTCACCATGTTGGCCAGGCTTGTCTCGAACTCCTACCTCAGGTGATTCACTTGCGTTGGCCTCCCAAAGTGCTGGGATTACAGGCGTGAGCCATCGCGCCTAGCTGATTTATTGATTTTCAAGGACTCAGTATGTGCTAAAAACACCATCAGTCAGCCAGGCACAGTGGCTCACGCCTGTAAACTCAACATTTGGAAGGCCGAGGAGGATGGATCCCGAGGTCAGGAGTTCGGGACTCCTGTATATACATGTGTGATTTTTATATATATACATGTGTGATTTTAGAAAGAGAGATATATATATATATATATATATATATATATATATATATATTTTTTTTTTTTTTTTTTTTTTTTTTCTGAGATGTTTGAGAGTAAACTACAGGCCTAGTGCCCCTTTATCCATAAATATTTCAGTGTATTTCCTTTAAACAAGAGCATCCACAGTGTCCATAACCATAGTGCAGTTATCAAAATCAAGGGTTAATATTGATACAGCACTATCATTTAATCAACAGATCTCACTCAAATGTTACCACCCAATAATGTCATTTATAGGAAAAAAATGACATTGACATTTTTGAAGAGTACAAGCCAGATATTTTGTAGAACGTCTTTCATTCTGAGGTTGTCTAATATGTTTTCATAACTATATTCAGGTTATACATTTTTTAGCCAATACATTTTAATTTCAGTTATTAGATTTTTAATTTCTAGAAAGTCTGCTTGGGCTCTTTTCAGACCTATTTGTTTCTTGATTATATTTTCCAGGTAGAGAGGAAACAAGTGAATTTTATTATTTTCCTGCAAATACTTAGGCAACATTTTCAGTACCATTTGTTGAAAACCCCATTCCCTCCCCAACTGGCTTGTCATACTTCATTTGTCATTTACAAAGGAAGCTGTCTTAATTACCATTAGATCTCTACAGCCCTTCCATAAAAGCGTACTAATTGATGCACCTAATACAAAGAATTCTAACAGCCAGTAGGCTCCTCTCGAGTATGCCCACACTTCGCTTTCACAAGATGGATTGTATGATTACTAAGAATCAGTTCTATTATTCTCAAACCTATTGATGCCATTGCATTTGGAATGGTAATAACATAATTTGGTTAAATAGTACATAAACTGATAAAATAAAAATGCGGAAAAAATGAGAGTTGTAGTTTCTTTAAAAACTAAATTGAGTGCTTTGGGAAGACCTGATAAAAGCAAATCCATTTTTTAAAATTGAGTCATTAAATACGATTGACACAAATGCAGAATTTATAAAGAAATTTCAAAATTAAATAGTGAAAAATAGACAACCCAATTGGAAAATAGGTAAAAGATATGAAGAGACATTCTATGGAAGGGGATATATGTATGACACATAAGCATATGAAAAGACATTCAATATCATTACACTTACAGAACTTAAAATTCTGAAAGGATCCTGCTCTCAGATTGCTTCAGAATCTTCTTTAAATTCTTGCTCCACTTTAAAGACCGAAACTGTATCTCATAGATAATGCACTGTGAGTATGGTTTATGTCGGAAAAATGAGACCAAAGGCCAACCAGTGGAAGTACACACAAAGAAAATGCCTTGATCTTAAAGATTGGTGAATAAGGCTGGGCGTGGTGGCTCACGCCTGTAATCCCAGTACTTTGGGAGGCCAAGGCGGGTGGATCACGAGGTCAGGGGTTCAAGACCAGCCTGGCCAGCATGGTGAAACCACATCTCTACTAAAAATACAAAAAATTGGCCGGGCATGGTTGTGCGCACCTGTGATCCCAGCTACTCGGGAGGCTGAGTCAGAAGAATCACTTGAACCCAGGAGGTGGAGGTTGCAGTGAGCCAAGATCATGCCACTGCACTCCAGCCTGGGTGACAGAGAGAGACTCTGTCTCAAAAAAAAAAAAAAAGAAAGAAAGAAAGGTGAATAATGCACATCTATATATTTTAACTTAACATTTTAATGTATTAATATATCATATTACTCCCTCCTTTACTGACTTTTTCCATTAGCTGCATCAGATAAGAGGGCTTCTACTCTACCAAGTCCCCCCTTTAGAAATCTTGTTTTAATATGCAAGGTTTTCAATAATTTTGTACATCTATATTTTATGTTCCTATAAAATTTGACATTTTATAGAGTTGCTGCCCAAAGCCTTAGAAGCTTCTCCTCATAGAACACATAGGAATATTAATGGTGTATGAGTCATCTCATCATATCATTTTAAGCTTTGGGAGGACTAATATGATTTGCAAATAGACAAGAATACTTGAGTAGCGTGTCCATGGGAACAGTGTGGTGATTATGCATATGATCGTCTTTTCCTTTTGTTCCTTTTACACTTTTGGTTGCTACTCAGCACAAACATCTTGGAATTGGCCCTAAAATGTGACCCTCTGTCAGCATCATTTGAGAAGAGCCTCTAACATTGCCTTGTATGGCATACTTTATTTTATAACTTAAAAAATGCAAAAAAATGCAGAAAAATGCAAAAAGTAATATAAGAAACACCAATAGAAACTATCCAGGGTTCTCAATTGTTAACCTTTTATCACATTTACGCACATTCATAACACATTCAAATCTGCATTATTATAAGTGATAAAAACAATTAAGCAATTAAGTTGAAGCATCCTACTTCCCTCTTCACATCTGAAGGCAAATACTATTGTGAATTTGGTTTTCATATTTTAATACTATTTGTACACATTTATGTCTCTGTAAGCAATAAAGTATTGCATTATGTACTTTTTAATTTTACAAAAATACTTTCAGACTATACATATACATAATATACATTGTTGTGCAACTTGCTTTTCCACTCAAATGTTGACAATATATAGATCCAGTTCATCTCTTTTAACTGCTATGTAGTATTTGATTGTAGGAGTGTACCACATTTTATTTATCTATTTACATATTCAGAACATTTACACATTATCCAATTTTTTTTTTTTTTTTTTTGAGATGGATTCTTGCTCTGTCACCAGGCTGGAGTGCAGTGGTGCCATCTCGGCTCACTGTCATCTCTGCCTCCTGGGTTCAAGCGATTCCCCTGCCTCAGCCTCCCGAGTAGCTGGGACTACAGGTGCATGCCACCATGCCCGGCTAATTTTTTGTGTTTTAGTAGAGACGGGGTTTCACCATGTTAGCCAGGATAGTCTTGATGTCCTGACCTCGTGATCCGCCCCCTGCCTGGCCTCCCAAGGTGGTGGGGTTACAGACGTGAGCCACCACACCCAGCCACATTATCCAATATTATACTATTACAATTCCCGAATGAATATCTTAGTACACTCTCCTGGTACACATGTTGGAGAGGTTCGTAGGGAAAATAACTGGGAGTAAAATTACTGGGTAATATGGTAAATATACTTTTTATATTATTAAATAGTTTCAAATTGTCCTCTAAAGTGATTGTCTCAATTTACACATCCACTAGCAGTGTGTGAGGGTTTCTGTTGTTACATATTCTGTGTCAAAAGACTTAAATTTTTGCCAATGCAATAAATGTGAAATGATATTTCATTATTTGAATGTACATTTCTTGATAGTGAGTATTAGTACCTTTTCATTTGGTTTTCCTTTCCTGTAATAGTCTTTTCATTTACTTGGCTTCTTTCTCTGTTGAGTTTCGTTTGTCTTTTCTTATTGAGTTAAGGGAATTCTTAATAAATTCTGGAGGTTTTTTTTTTTTTTTTTTTTTTTGTCTAAGATATGTGTTGCGAGTATCTTTTCCCAGGCTGTCACTTGTCTTATTAATCTACTTATGGTGCTTTTATTTTACAGCAATATTAATTTTAATAAAGTCAAACCGATTCTCTTCCTTTATGGTTTGGGCTTTTTATAATTTGGATAAGAAAATTGTTTCCGCGGCCGGGCTCGGTGGCTCAAGCCTGTAATCCCAGCACTTTGGGAGGCCGAGACGGGCGGATCACGAGGTCAGGAGATCGAGACCATCCTGGGTAACACAGTGAAACCCCGTCTCTACTAAAAATACAAAAACTTAGCCGGGCAAGGTGGCAGGCGCCTGTAGTCCCAGCTACTCGGGAGGCTGAGGCAGGAGAATGGCGTGAACCCGGGAGGCGGAGCTTGCAGTGAGCTGAGATCCGGCCACTGCACTCCAGCCTGGGTGACAGAGCCAGACTCCGTCTCAAAAAAAAAAAAAAAAAAAAAAAAGAAAATTGTTCCCGCTCCAAGGTCATCAATTCTCATAGATTTTCTTTTAACAGGTTTAAAATGTTGCTTTTCACATTTAGAGGTTTAATATATTTAGAATTTATTTCTGTGTAAGATATAAGGTAGTGATCTAATTATATTTTTTCCATGTAAAAATATGTTGTTGCAACACCACTTATTGAATATTCTTTCCTTTCCCTGGTGTTTGAAATGCCACTTCTATAGTATTCTAAGTTCCATGAATCTGTTTCTGGGTTTTCTATTATCTTCCAGTAATCCATTTGACTATTCCTGCACCAGACTCACACTGTTTTAATCACCATAGCTTTAAAATAAATCTTGGCTATATGGTAAAAAGGTCACCTTCCTACTTCATTCTAGTTTTTTTTTGAACTTTTTCTTGATATCTAATATTTGTACATATTATAAAGTACATGTGATATTTTGTAACGTGCGTAGAATGTGTAATGATCAATCAGGGTATTTAGGGCATCCATCACCCGAAGAGTTTATCATTTCTATGTGTTGGGAACATTTCAAGTGCTCTCTTCCAGCTCTTTGAAATATACAATACATTATTCCTACCTATAGTCACTCTACACTGCTATTGAACATTAAAACTTATTTATTCTGTCTAGGTGTATGTTTGTACCCATTAACCAACTTTTTTTTTTTTTTTTGACAGAGTCTGGCTCTGTTGCCCAGACTGGAGTGCAGTGGCGTGATCTCGGCTCACCACAAACTCCGCCTCCTGGGTTCAAACGATTCTCCTGCCTCAGCCTCCCAAGAGGCTAGGACTACAGGCACGCGTCACCATGCCTGGCTAATTTTTGTATTTTTAGTAGAGACGGGGTTTCACTATGTTGGCCAGGCTGGTCTCGAACTCCTGACCTCGTGATCCGCCCACCTCGGCCTCCCAAAGTGCTGGGATTACAGGCGTGAGCCACCGCAGCCGGCCTCATTAACCAAATTTTCATCTTCCCCCACCCTACCCACACACCCTTCCCAGGTTGTGATATTTGTCATTCTACCCTTGAGATCAGAGGAAATCAGGTGCATTCAGGGTGGTATGGCTGTAGAGCTATCATTCTACTCTATCTCCATGAGATCAACTTTTCTAACTCCCACGTATAAGTGTGAACATGCAATATTTGTTTTTCTGTGCCTGGCTGATTTCACTTAACATAATGACCTGTAGTTCCATCCATGTTGCTGCAAATGGCATGATTTCACTCTTGTTTAAGCCTGAATAGTATTCCATTATGTGTATATATCACATTTTTATTTATTTGTTTGTCCATTAATGGGCACTTAGGTTGATTCTGTATCTTTGCTATTGTGAATAGTGCTACAATAAACATGGAGGTGCAGGTATCTTTTTGACATATTGATTTCTTTACTTAGACTAAATACTCAGTGGTGGGATTGCTGAATCATACGGTAGTTCTATTTTTAGTTATTTGAGAAATCGCCATACTGTTTTGCATGCTGGCTGTACTAATTTACATCCCCACCAACAATATATAAAAGTTCCCTTTCTTCCGCATCCTCACCAGCATCTGTTATTTTTTTTTTTTGTCTTTTTGATAATAGCCATTCTAACCAGGATAAGATGATATCTCATTGTGGTTTTGATTTGCATTTCCCTGATTAGTGACATCGAGCATTATATCATATACCTGTTGGCCATTTGTATGTTTCCTATGGAGAAATATCTATTTATGTCCTTTGGCCACGTTTTAATGGGATTGTTTGCTTGTTTTACTGTTGAGTTGCTTGAGTTCCTTGTATTGTCTGGATATTAGCCCCTTGTTGGATGAATAGTTTGCAAATATTTTCTCCCATTCAGCAGGTTGGCTTTTCACTCTGTTGATTGTTTCCTTTGCTATGCAGAAGTTTTTTAGTTTAATATAGTCTCCTTTGTCTAGTTTTATTTTTGTTGCTTGTGCTTTTGAGGTCTTAGCCACAAAAATCTTTGCCTAGATAAAGTTCTGAAGTGTTCACCTATGTTTTCTTTAGTAGTTTTATAGTTTCAGGTCTTACATTGAAGTCTTTAATCCTTCTGAAGTTGATTTTTGTATATGGTGAATGGAGTGCAGTTTCATTTTTCTGCATATGGATATCCAATTTTCCCAGCACCCTTATTGAAGAGGATAGTGTTCTTTCCCCAGTGTATGTTCTTAGCACATTTATCAAAAATCAGTTAGCTGTAAATAGGTGGGTATATTTCTGGGCTCTCTATTCTGTTCCATTGGTCTCTGTATCTGTTTTTATACCAATACCATACTGTTTTGGTTACAATAACTTCGTAATATATTTTGAAGTCAGGCAGTGTGATGCATTCAGCTTTGTTCCTTTTGCTCAAGATTGCTTTGACTATTCAGGCTCTTTTATGTTCCCATATAAATTTTAGAGTTGTTTTTCCTATTTCCGTAAAAAGTAATCTTTGTATTTTGATAGGAATTGCATGGAATCTGTAAATTGCTTTGGGTTGTATGGTTATTTTAACAATGTTAATTCTGATGCATGGGCATGGGATGACTTTCCATTTGTTTGTGTCCTCTTCAATTTATTTCACCACTATTTTGTAGTTTTCCTCAAGAAAAAAACTATGGTTTCTACTGAATGTGTATTGCTTTCACCGGGTGTGGTGGCTCACACCTTTAATCCCAGCACTTTGGGAGGTTGAGGGAGGTGGATCACCTGAGGTCAGGAGTTCAAGACCAGCCTGACCAACGTGGTGAAACCCCATCTCTACTAAAAATATAAAATTAACCAGGTGTGGTGGTGGGCACCTGTAATCCCAGCTACTCGAGAGGCTGAGGCAGAAGAATCGCTTGAACCCAGGAGGTAAAGTTTGCAGTGAATCGAGATCATACCATTGCACTCCAGCCTGGGTGAGAAGACTGA
This sequence comes from Macaca fascicularis, assembly GCF_037993035.2. Taxonomy (NCBI): domain Eukaryota; kingdom Metazoa; phylum Chordata; class Mammalia; order Primates; family Cercopithecidae; genus Macaca; species Macaca fascicularis. The sequence continues at coordinate 53,742,758 of NC_088395.1, forward strand.
AACTCCATCTCAAAAAAAAAAAAAAAAGAAAAGAAATTAAAAACAGAAATACCATATGAACCAGCAATTCCTTTTCAGTGTACATAACTGAAGGAAAGGAAATCCCCATCTTGTGAAGAAATCTGCACTCGCATGTTCATTGCAGTATTATTTACAATAGCTAAAATAAGGAAACAGCCGGGCACGGTGGCTCAAGCCTGTAATCCCAGCACTTTGGGAGGCCGAGACGGGTGGATCACGAGGTCAGGAGATCGAGACCATCCTGGCTGACACGGTGAAACCCCGTCTCTACTAAAAAAAATACAAAAACTTAGCCGGGCGAGGTGGCGGGCGCCTGTAGTCCCAGCTACTCGGGAGGCTGAGGCAGGAGAATGGCGTAAACCCGGGAGGCGGAGCTTGCAGTGAGCTGAGATCCAGCCAGTGCACTCCAGCCTGGGCGACAGAGCGAGACTCCGTCTCAAAAAAAAAAAAAAAAAAAAAAAAAAAAAGGAAACAACCTAGGTGTCCATCAATGGATGAACGAAAAAAGAAACGGGTGTGTGTATGTGTGTGTGTATACACACACACACGTATATACATGTTGGGAGCGTGTATACATATATACATGTCTATACCACAGAATATTATTCAGTCTTAAAAAGGAGAAGATCTTGCTATTTACCAGAACATGAATGAACCTGGAGAACATTATGCTAAGTGAAATAAGCCAGATAAGGGAAGAAAAATAGTGCATGATCTCACTTATATGTAGAATCTTTTTTAAAAAGGCCATAGAGAATAAAATAGTGGTTACTAGCAGGGGAGTGGAGAGGGAGGAAATGAGACGTAGGTCAAAAAACACAAAGTAGCAGATATTTAGGATGAACAAGTCAAAATATCTAACTTTCAATATGAAGACTATAGTTAGTAATAGTCCACTGTACTCAGAATTTTTGCTGAATGAGTAGATTATAGCTGCTCTTGCCACAGGGGAGAAATGTGAATAACAATGTGATATAATGGACATGTTAATTTGTTCCACTATGGTGGCCATTGTAATATATATATATATACACATATATATATATATCTTAAAACATCATATTGTATGCCTTAAATATACACAATTATAGCCAAAACAATTTGGCAAATTAAGAACAAATTTGGGCTTGCACTTCCCTATTTCAAAACTTACTACAAAATTACAGTAATCAAGACTGTGTGCTACTGGCAAAAAGATAGCTATATAGACCAATGGAAGAGAATTGATAATTCAGAAATAAACCCTTACATTTATGGCCAACTGATTTTTTGACAAGGATGCCAAGACAATTCAGAGGAAAACAATAACCTTTTCAACAAATGGTACTGGAACAACTATATATCCACATCTCATCATATTCAAACGTTAACTCAAAATGGATTTTAGACCTAATGCAAAAACTAAACCTATAAAACTCTAGAAGAAAATACAAAAATAAATCTTCATGGTCTTGAATTAGGCAATGGTTTCTTAAATATGACACTAAGCAAGGGTCACAAAAGAAAAAATATATGTAAATTGGACTTCATAAAAATAAAAAACCTACCTTTTATACTTTTAAGGGGTGCCATGTTGTCTTATATTTTAGTTTATCTTGTTTGTTTTTAACTCCTGAAGACATTAATGTTTACCACATTCATTCTTCATTCCTCTTTCATCTTCAGTCTTTCCATCTGGAATCACTTTCCTTCTTCCTGAAATACATTCTTTAAAAGATGTCCTTTCTTTCTTTCTTTTTTTTTTTTAAAAGATGTCCTTTCATCAGGGTTTATTCATGGCAAATTCACTTATGTTTGACTGAAAATGTCTTTATTTCAACCTCCTTTTTTCCATAATTTGTAAATATTTCAGTATTAATCTCTAAAGATGACTCATTTGTTATAAAAGTAACTACAGTATCCATTTCATGCCTAAAAATGAACAAGTTTAAAACATTATGAAATAGTCAAGTTTTTAATATCATCAAATACCCAATCAGTATTCCAACTTCCAACTGTCTCATATATGCCATATTTTGTTTTATAGTTTGCTTTCTTGAGTCAGGATATAAATAAAGCCTGAACATTGTAATTAGTTGCTATATCTCTCACATTCCTTTAGCTCTGTAGGTTTGCCCTCCACCTATATTTTTTTCTTTGAAATTTATCCTTTGAAGAAATCAGGTTGTTTGCACTATAGATTTTCCCACAATTTGGATTTCACTGATTGTTACCTTATTCTTTTTATTTTATTTTTATTTACTTTTTTATTGTGATAAAATATGCATAACATAAAATTTGCCATTTTAGCATTTTTATTGATTCAAAATAATTGTACATATTTATGGGGTACATGTGATATTTTGATACATGTAACGTGTAATGAGCAAATTAGAATAATCCATTTTAACCATTTTCAAGTTTATAATTCCATAGCATTAACTACATTCACAATATCTGTCCTTTTGGGATTGGATTGTTTTACTTAGCACAATGTCTTTGATGTTCACCCATGTCATAGCATATGTCAAAATTTCATTCTGTTTTGCTGCTCAATAATATTCCATTGTATGTATATACCACCTTTTGTTTATCTGTTAGCGGATATTTAGATTGTTTCCACCTTTTGACTATTGTGAATAATGCTGCTATGAACATGAGTATACAAATAGTTGAGTCCCTGCTTTCAGTTTGGGGGACGTATACCTAAGAGTGGAATTTGCTGGATTATACAGTAATTCTATGTTTAACTTTTTGAAGAACCACCCAACTTTTTCAACAATGGCTGCACTAGTTTGCTTTCTCACCAGCAAGGTACAAAGCTTCCAATTTCTCCACATCTTCAACAACACCTTATATTCCATTAAAAATAATTATAGCCTATACTCCCAGCACTTTGGGAGGCCGAGGCGGGTGTATCATGAGGTCAGGAGTTCGAGACCTCCTGGTCAACATGGTGAAACCCTTTCTCTACTAAAAATACAAAAATTAGCTGGGTGTGGTGGCACATGCCTGTAGTCCCAGCCTCTCAGGAGGCTGAGGCAGGAGAATCTCTTGAACCTGGGAGACGGAGGTTGCAGTGAGCTGAGATCGTGCCACTGCGCCCCAGCCTGGGCGACAGAGTGAGACTCCATCTCAAAAAAAAAAAAAAAAAAAAAATTATAGTCATCTTAATGGGTGTGAAATGGTATTTCATCGTGGTTTTCATTATATTCGCCTAATGACTAATGATGTGTAGCACCTTTTCATGTGGTTATTGACCATTTGTATATCTTGCCTGGATACATATGTATTCAGATACTTTGCTAATTTTTTTATTTTGGTAAAATACACATAAACTAAAATTTACCTTTTCAATCATTTTAGAGTGTACAATTCAGTGGCATTAAGTACATTTACACTGTTGTGCAACTATCACCATATCTGACTCCAGGCCTATTTTGTCATCTCAAACTGAAATTCTATAGTTATTAAACAATAAATTCCTATTCTTCCCTCCCTCCTAGTTTCCATTAACCTACCTTCTGTTTCTGCGAATTTGACTAATCTAGGTATCTCATGTAAGTGAAATTATACAACATATGTCCTTTTTTGTCTGGCTTATTTCCCTGAGCATAATATTTTCAAGGTTCATCCATGTTGCAAAATCTATCAGAATTTCTTCCTTTTTAAAGCTGAATAATATTCCATTGTATGTATATACCACATTTTGTTTATCCATTCATTTTTTGCTGGACATTTGGGTTGGTTCCACCTTTCGGCTATTGTGAACAATGCTGCTATGAATATTAGTTACAAATATCTGTTCTAGTTTCTGCTTTGAAATATTCTGGGTATGTACTTAGAAGTGGAATTGCTTGATAATATGGTAATTCTATGCTCAATCTTATGAGGAACCACCATACTATCTTCCACAGTGGCTGCACCATTTTCCATTCCCACCATAATGCACAAGGGTTCCAATTTCTCTAAATCTTCACCAATACTTGTCATTTTCTGTTTCTTTTTTCAGTATGTTTGTTTTGGTTTGCATTTGTCTAATGATTAGGGATGTTGAAGATCTTTTCATGTGCTTATTGGCCACGAGTATACCTTATTTGGAGAAATGTGTAAAGTTCTTTGCCCAGTTTTTAATTGGATTATTTTTTGTTGTTGAATTGTAGGAGTTCCTTACATATTATGGATAGTATTCCCTGTATTAGTTTGCTAGGGATGCCATAACAAACTACAGACTAGGTGGCATAAATAACATAAATTTATTTTCTCATTATTCTGGAGTCTAGAAATCCAAGATCAAGGGTGGTTTCATTTTGAGGCTTCTTTCCTTGGCTTGTAGATGGCCATTTTCTCCTGTCTTCACATGGTCTTTCCTCTGTGTTTATCTGTCTCTTAATTTCCTCTTCTTATAAGGTCACCAGTCAAATTGGGTTACAACCCACCCTAATGACCTCATTTAACCTTAATTAACTCTTTTAAGACCCTATCTCCAAATACAGTTACATTGAGGGGACACAATTCAGCCCATAACAATTCCTTAACAGATACAATGTTTTCTCCCAGTCTATGGGTTACTTTTCATTCTCTCTCTCTCTTTTTTTTTTTTGTTTGATACAGAGTCTCACTCTGTCACCGAGGCTGGAGTGCAGTGGTGTCATCTCGGCTCACTGCAACCTCCGTCTCCTGGGTTCAAGCAATTCTCCTGCCTCAGCCTCCCAAGTAGCTGGGATTACAGGCAATTTTCATTTTCTTGATAGTGTCCTTTCATGCATAAAAGTTAAGCCCAATTTATTTATTTTTTATCTTTTTGCCTGTGCTTTTGGTGTCATATCCAAGAAATCATTGCTAAATCCAATGTCATGAAGATTTCCTCCTATTTTCTTCTAAGAGATTTGCAGTTTTAGCTCCCATGTTTATCACCTCTCAGTCTTTTGGCTAAGATCAAGTGTAGCTCCTATGTTTAAGTCTTTGATCCATTTTTATTTTACTTTTGTACATGGTGGAGGATAAGGATCCATCTTCATTCTTTTGCATACGAATATCCAGTTTTTCCAGCGCGAACTGTTGAAAAGATTTTCCCATTGACTAGTCTCAGTATCCTTCTCAAAAATCATTTGACCTTATGTATGAGGGTTCATATCAGGGCTTTCAAGTCCATTCCATTTGTCTATATGTCTGTTTTTATGCCAGTACTACACTGTTTTGATTACTGTAGCTTTGTGGTAAGTTTCAAAATCAGGAAGTGTGAATCTTCCAATGCTGATGTTTTTCAAGGTTGTTTTGAGTATTTGGGATCTCTTAAAAGCCATATGACTTTTTGGATAAGTTTTCCTATTTCTGAAAAAAATGACAAGGGGACGGTTTCTGTCAATTCATTTTCTTAATCTGAATGAACCATGTTTTCCTGTTTCTTTGTATTCCTTGTGATTTTTTTTGGTTCAAAATTGAGCATTTATTATTATAATGTAATAACTCTGGAAATCAAATTCTCCCATTTCCCTAGGGTTTTCTGTTTTTTGTTTTTGTTTTTTTTTTTTATTGAAGGCTGTAGGAGTCTGTTTGCTTTTAGATCTTTCCAAACTATTTTTCAAAGACCATTTCTTGTCACACGTGCTCACTATAATCTATGTTCCTTTAGCTTGTGTTCAGCTAATATTTTGATAGAAATTCCTCTGAATTCCAGGGATAGAAACAGAGAAACAAACAAACAAAAAAATCCAAAGAGAGAGAAAGAGAAAGAGATCAACCACCTGTCCTAATCTTTGCAGACTGGCCCTCTGCTGAGGCCATCCTTACCAATTAGGCTTATTCTGAGCCTAGAGATCAGCCTGCCTGTTGTGTTAAATCCAATATCTGGCCCCTCTCTAGGCAGCTTCTGTTGCCTGATTTTTTTTTTTTTTTCCCGTTGTTGGTCACACTTTCCGTTGTTGGTAATATATTGTAGCAACTCTAGATACTGATTTGCCTGCCCTCTGTCCAATGTTTGTTTATGTAGTTGCTTGTTTTGTTGTTGTTGTTGTTGTCATTGTTTTCTGCGTATTTTTTGGTAGCTTAACTAGACTATTGAAAGCTATCTCCCCACAGTATGAAACCTCTGGTGCTGCTCCTCAGGGTTCTGACTTGGGCATGTGCACAGTCGCCATGAGATGACAGTGCTTTTAGCAGGGCTCATTTTGACAGTCTCTTTCCCTGATCTCTCTGTCAAAGTATCTACTTCACTTGGTATCACACACAGCTGTCAGTCTCCACTACTTCCTGGTGGATTGCTCTGTTATATTTGACAATGCTCTGGGGCATAATTTGCTCCACAGTCCGATTCAGTGAGTTTCAGGCAGGGGTAGTTTTTAAGGCCAGGCTATGAAGTTTGTTATAATCCCAGCAGGGTTCTTCATAGCTGTATAGTTCCCTGTTTCTGTCAGGTGAACTAGCTGGCCTATGATTTTGCTTGTTGCTCTTAATGAAGAGGAGCTATTGTTTTCAAGTGTTTCTAGTTTTCGACTTCCTCACACTTGATTACAGACAAAGTCAATTCTTTTGGGAGTGCTTTGCAGCTCCTTTTCTTTTTTTTTTTTTTTTTTTTTTTTTTTCAGACGGAGTCTCGCTCTGTTGCCCAGGCTGGAGTGTAGTGGCTCGATCTTGGCTCACTGCAATCTTTGCCTCCCGGGTTCAAGTAATTCTCCTGTCTCAGCCTCCTGAGTAGCTGAGATTACAGGCGCACACTACCACACATGGCTAATTTTTGTATTTTTTAGTAGAGACGGGATTTTGCCATGTTAGCCAGGCTGGTCTTGAACTCCTGACCTCAGGTGATCTGCCTGCCTCAGCCTCCCAAAGTGCTGGGATTACAGGCATGAGCCAGGAGCTCCTTTTCTTATACATTTCCTTTCCCCCTAGGAAAAAAATCTCTGAGCCCCTGTTGGGGCACTGAGCAAGGCAGTAGACCCTTGTCTTCTCGGCTTGCCTCTTCCAGAGTGGAACCTCTGTTCCATGATTGAACTGGAGTGAACTTGATTGGGCCACCTGTATTCCTGGACTTTCATCCCTGGGGTAGAGCCTCTGCCCTATGAGCAGGAGCTAAGTGGGGGAAGGGAGCCCCTATGCCTTTTGACTGTACTCGCCAGGAATTTAGCCTCTTCAACTCAGAGTTGGAAGGGATGAGAAATTCTAGTGGCTTGTCCCTCCAGGTCAGATATGGTAATTGTTGGTTGGGTGCTGAGAAGAGAGGGAGCCCGTCTTTCTCCCATCAAGTCGAGTGGGAAAATGAGGAAGGAGGGAGTGAGTGGGTTGTAACTCAAAAGCCACAGACTCTTACTGTTCTTACCAAGTTTGAGTGAATTTTCTTGAATGAATGTTTCTTCATTTGCTCAATTTTTAGACATTTAAAATGGCTGTTCTTTCCATCATTTTCATCAGTTTTGCTTGTATGCTAGGGTGTGGGTCCATGGAGCTCATTATACTGTCCTAGAAGTGGACTTCACATCTTTTCCATATTTTTTAAAAAATAATGTAAGATAATTGAACATGTTTAAAGGCTGAGTCAGGAGAAAGGGAGAGGTTGGAGATAGAGAAGGGAGAGAGGTAACTGATTTATCAAGATTCCAGATGAGGTAGTGGGGAATAGGACACATAACACTGGTAGAAGAAGTAGCGGACGTGAAAAAGAGCACCTCTTCCACTGTGTCGGGGGAAGGAGTGAGTACAGGACAGGTAGGGATGGTTAAGTTTGTAAGTAGTTTGTTGCAAGGAGTTGAGGACATTCTTGTCTGTTGTCTTCTATTTTCAACGCAGAGAAGGTGAGATGACAGTGAGTGTGAGGGTGAGGTAGAGGTGTGGGAAGGCTGAAGAGAATGGGGATTTGGCAAAACTGCTGCGGAGATTTGGGCTAGAGTTTCATATTTTCTCTGCCTTCAAAGGGAGATGCTCAGAATTATGTGTGTGAGTACCTCTTTTAATGTCTCGTGAAACCACAAATGAATTTCTGGTCCTAGATGTTTGTTGAGCTGGCCACAAGATAAACTCCCCTGGAATTTTATTCCAAGGCAAATTTCCACTTAGAAATGTCTCCTGGCTGGGCATGGTGGCTCACGCCTGTAATCCCAGCACTTTGGAAGGCTGAGGTGGGCAGATCATGTAAAGTCAGGAGTTGGAGACCAGCCTGGCCAACATAGTGAAACACCATCTCTACTAAAAATACAAAAATTAGCCAGGCATGGTGGCGCACACCTGTAGTCCCAACTACTTGGGAGGCTGAGACAGGAGAATCTCTTGAACCTGGGAGGCAGAGGTTGCAGTGAGCCAATATCACGCCACTGCACTCCAGCCTTGGCGAAAAAGTGAGACTCTCTCTCAAAAAAAAAGAAAAAAAAAAAAAGAAAAAAAAACAAAAAGAAATGTCTCTCCTTTTTTTTTTTTTTTTTTTTTTCCAGAAAATGGAAACTTGGGAATTCTGCCCCCGCCTCCTTCCTGCTACAGCTGTCAGGAAGCTCAGGGGCACACCGAGCCCCATACTCTCTGAGGCGCCTGCTCACATACATTCCCTTGGCTTCCTTCCTCTCAGAGCTCTTTGTTCTGTTTTCTCCCCCACAGGATTGGTTCTACCCTCTGTTTTAACCTTTAAGGAGAATGGGGGAGGGACCTGCCATTTATAGCTTAGGGCTGAAGAGTGCAGACTGCAGGAACTCAAATGGCCTGTGGGCCCAGCTCCCCGCTGCTGCTGTGTGTCCCTGGACAAGCGACTCATTCTCTCTAGGCCTCTGGCTCCTCATCTACAGCGCAGGCATGACCACAGCTCCTACTTCATAGGCAGTGCTGTTGGAAATAAATGAGGCCATTCATGTAAAGCGTTTGGAGCCACACCTGCATCTCAGTGAGTGCCACCTAGTCCTAACGAATACAATGATCATGCAATCTTCTCTTCACCACGTAATTGGGAGGGAGGAATCTCTCAAAGTCTCACAATGGTCCTGAGCTGTAGATGGCATCTCGTCCATTTTACAGTTGGGAAAAGTGAAGTCGAGCAGTGGAGTGACTGGCTTTGATGGTCCCACATCAAGGGAGTGTCAACACTGGGATTTGGATCCAGTCTGTGTGTCTGTGTACCTCTGTGTCAGCAGGGTTGAATGAGTTGGGACCTCCTATGCTAAACAGCTTTGGAGGGGCGGCCACATGAGCCAGGGATTTCTCTGCATCTGTCCTCTCATCTCTCAGATGAGGTGAGCAGGCCTGCTTCATGATTCTCCAACCTGGATGGACATCAAGGTCACCTGAGACTGGTTAAAGACACAGCTTCCTGGGCCCCATCCCCATGCCAGATCCTGAAGGTTGGGCACCAGAAGTCTGCATTTCTGGCAGCCCATGTCGTGATTCTGATGTAGCCAGTCTGGCCTTCCAAAACCTCTGGGTGAAATTTGAAGCAATTCTGTGAGGCAAGAAGCTTCTCTTCCCTCCAGGGTGTGAGACGGTGTCCTCCAAAGAGCCTGCACTTGCTGTGCGCTCACTGTCCTGCCATTCTCAGTGGGGATCCAGGGAAAAGCACGATTTGGCTGGTGTGGCTTCTACAATCTCAGCAGAATAAACAGGGAAAGTTTTGCACAAAAATTCCTGATTCACACTTGTTTTCTCATTCATTCATGCATTTACTGGCATTACTTTCACCCACTCTTTCCTTCACTCACATTTATTCATTCCTTTTTACACTCACATTCACTCTCTGTGTCAGGCAGATTGCTGTCCCGAAACGCATGGCAAACTCCATGGGCAAACTGACGGTGAACTCATGAGGACATAATTTACAGAGGTGGGTGGCATTAGAGGACCCACAAGGGATGGGCAGAGACTGAGGAACTGTATCTGCCAAAAGCCCTGAAGGGTCAAGCTGCAATGGCAGTTAAAAGAAAGTGGCAAGAGTCATAGCCATGGAAGAGGAGCTGCCCATGGGAGCTGATGGCCCGAGTTAGGGGAGCCTCGCGACAGCTAAAGCACAACCCAGCAGATAGGGAGGCATAGGGATAAATACCCGAAAGCTCTTGCTCTGACCTCCGCACATCGGGTGCCATTGTCTCTCACTTGCAGGACAAGGAGCCCAGATGATGCAATCAGCAGGGGTCAGTCTCCTGAAGCACAGAGCGGGACAGGCATATATGGGGAGTGGATTTAGAGGAGCAAGCGGGGAGTAACAAAGAAAGCCCCCCACCATTAGCCCCTGAGCTGCCCTCGCTCCTGTTTGGGTCTGGCCCAACCACCCGTCCCACTTCAAGGTCTTCAATGTGGGCACATGCTACGTGGTAACCAAGGGCAGGATCACATCCCGAGCCACATAGTCTACTACCTCATGAACATCCCATCACGCCCCACTCCATCTACCTATACCAGCATGGTGAGAGCAAACTCAACCTCAGAGGCTGCATTGGAGGCAAGCAGGTAGGGAGGGCCACACACACCCAGATGGGTTGGCTGGCCTGTCCCAGATGGGCTGGAGGTGTAGGGGTGGCCACATTCTGGGTCCTGAGGTGGGCCACCCAGGGATGCGGTAGAAGCAGATTTCGTCACTCCTGCTTTTCCACCCATCAGCCACTCAGTCTTGCCTCAGCTGCCGAATGGCTCCCAATGCCACCTGCTCTGCAGGTCTAAGAGTTTGGCCCTGGCACCCAAGGCCTGCCCAAAGCCAGCTGCTCCTTGACAGTGACCCACTTGGTCCTGCCTGACTGGTCCCCTCATCTTTCTCACAACTCTGTGCCTTTGCTGGTACAGTTTCCCCACCTAGACGGCCCTCCTCTCTTCCATCTGTCAGCGGGTGACCAATACTGGTCACACAGACAGCTGCCCTGAGACACCCACCCTTGAATCACTCTTCTTCTCCCCAACACAGGGCAGATACTGCCCTCTCCGCCTCACCCCAACACAGGTGTCACACTGGCAGCCCCTGTCCCCATCCGTGACTGTGTCCTTCCTGCCTGTCCCCCAACTTCCTTCCAAGGCCCAGCACCCACTCCATGGTGTGGTCCAGGAAGCCCTCCCCATCCTCTCCTCCCTCCCAGGCAGGTTGCTGTGACCTGGGTTCCAGCTCTCCCAGTTCTGGCCCATGTGTGACTCTCTTGGCCCGAGTCTCTTCTCCCCAGCCCAGCACAGTGACCTACACGTTCTGATTGCTGGCTGAATAAAGGGATCCATTACTACAGCATTTGGCCTTGTGCCTCAGCTTGTTAGCACAGGTATTGTTCCTGCTGGCAGGACTGCTTGGGGGTGGGACAGGTGGGAAATGAAGTGCAGGAAGGACAGTTGTTGTCACAATTGTCATTTATTGGACACCTATGCACAGTCATGGTGCCATCTGCTTCCGCATGTGTGGCTCATTTCATCTTCACCACAGCTCCATGGGGTGGACATTCCTGCCACCGGTTTATGGATGAGGAAGCAGAAAGCAGCCCCAGGGCAGGTGGTCGGGACAAAACAAATCCCAGACTGAAAGCTGGGCCTACCCGCCTGCCCTCAGCTCCCCTACTGGAGAGGTGGTGGTGCCCCGGGCAAGGAGCTGCTCCGATGGCCCCATCCTAGTGGCTCCCTTTCTGTTACCTCCAGACTGACAGCCTCCTCTCTAGGTAGACTCTGACCTGTGACTGCCCCATGGCCCACTCCTCAGAGCAGAGTCAGAGGTCGCTGGAGGCGTGACCCTGGCCCATGGCAGCCCCTACAGCCAGGGCCATCTTGGTTGGAGCCAGCCCGGCCTTGCCCACACAGCTCAGAGCCCAGATGGACATGTGGCCGTCTCCACAGGGCATACCTCCCTGCACACAAGCGTGTGTGTGCATGCATACAGCCGGTGCCACCTTCATGTTCATCACAGAGCACCAGGCCCAGTTTACAAAGCACCTCCCCGTCGAGGTAGCTGTCACTTGTGCAGCACCCGCTGTGTATCAGGCCGCGGACTGGGTGCTCTCCACCCACTATCTAAAGTGTGGCCCCCAGAGAGCAGGCCGGGTGAGCCAATGCTCTTTGGATATGAGGCCAGAGAGGGGCAGGGACATGTGCGAGGGCACAAGGGACCATGTAAGGGAGCTGGGGGAGTTTACCCTACGGCTCCTACCTCCCAGTCAAGGGCTCCTTCCACCAGAGCACGCTGACTGCTGACTCATGTCCATAATAAAATGTATGTATGAAACGCCTATATCCGCATATAGAAATGTGTGCCTGGACCTATGCACCTGTGCAGATGTTCCTAACACATGCCATCAGCGGTTAACAACACACCTAACCACAGAGGAGTGAATCACCAGTTCCTCTGGCCTCCCACAGCCCTTTATGGTTCCCCTCGGTGCTGCCAGTGTTTCCCTCACTGGACTGGCCGTGTCTTGAGAACAGGAACACCCCAGCAACCAGCACAGGGTGCTCACTACGTGGAACCCTGCAGTCACTATACATGACAGTTGAAGGAACAAATAAATGTCTGACTGCGTTGAGTATCTGACAGACTGGTATGCTGTATGGAGCCTGTGACAAGCCCCATCTGGAGAATCCAAGCACGAGCTTCTACCATTTTGGAGCAAAAGCCATGCTCTCTTCATCAAATAACCGCTCACTTTTTGAGAAGCGGCACTTGGCACCTGATGATTAACACAAGGTCGAACTACTGGCTCCTGGTAGAGTGTGAGCACTTAACCACGGGACCCCAAGTGACCATGCAACCTGAGCTGCCCACCCTGGGCCTGTGCCATCTTATCCACCAAATCATAAAGTCGGGCAGGCAATGACAATGCTTGTCACCAAAGGGCAGTGGTCACAGGAGATCAGACCGGAGCAGGCCCTGCAGGCACAAGTGAGTTACGGGAGGCTCACTCTCCCCATAACACCTTCTCCTGCCGCATGGCTTGCCCTCCCTCCGCTCACACCGAGGGCCTTGTGTGGAGTTCCCAACAGGCAGCTTCCCAAAGAAGGAAAAAAGCCCAGGAGCATGGTTTGCGAATGACACGCATAATAAACAAGTGTGACCCTGATGGGAAGTAAGGAAGGGAAATCCTCTTCAGAGTCAAAACAGCCATGCGCGCCCTGTGGTTGATCTCTGTCCAGAAAGTGACCTGGCCAGGGGCACTGATCAATACAGATTGCGTCTGGCCAGATAGTCAGAAACTTGGAAGGAACAAGATTGGAGAACTGATAGCAATAATGACCATGTAATAAACTACTTAGAGTACTCATTATGTGCAAGGCACAGTTCTAATTGCTTTGCCTGCATATATTTGAGGAGCAAGTGGACAGATCTCTCAGGATGGGTTGTGTGGGGGTATCTGTGTCCCATGTGAGTACTCACCAAAAGGAGCATGATTACGCAGCCCGTGGAGATCTGTAAACATCTTCTCCAGACACCCGGTGCTTGTTCAAAGAGCCAATGAACAAAATTATCATAGTAGTATCATTATCATTATCAACATTGATTTACCTTCACTTAGGTTGCCTTGGCTCCCAACACTGCTGAGTGCCCAATCTCTCAACAGCAGAAACCCCAATATGTCACCATTGCCTAGAGAGACCAACAAGTGTTTGAATGACAGGGGCATTACATCGGATCCCCTCCATCACGGAACTGGCATTAATTTATCCTCACTGAAATAGTCACATATTCTGGAATGTATTTGCCTTCCATTCCTACAGTGCATCTATCAGCACCATCATCCTTCAATTTTCTAATTACTTTATACAGCTTATATACCATTGAACTATCCCATGCAATATTTTTTTCTGATCAAGGAACACATTTCACAGTGAAAGAGATAAGATAATGGTCTCATGACTAAGAAGTTCTCTGTTCATATGACATAGACAATCACCTATAAACAATTGCTCTTACAGAAAGGTGGAATGGCCTATGAACTATATGGTTATGGTGACAATTAGGAAATAGTTTGTGAGATCTAAATGCCATTCTATAGAATTCAGTATGTTCTCTGGATTAACAACCCATATATGCTGCTTTTTCTCCCATAAACAGAATATTGTATGTCTAGAAACCAAAGTATAGAAATGGGAGTAACACCTGACACCAGTTCGGTTAGTAAAACTTGCAAAACTTTTTTTTTTTTTTTTTTTTTGAGACGGGGTCTCGCTCTGTCACCCAGGCTGGAGTGCAGTGGCCGGATCTCAGCTCACTGCAAGCTCCGCCTCCCGGGTTCACGCCATTCTCCTGCCTCAGCCTCCCAAGTAGCTGGGACTACAGGCGCCCGCCACCTCGCCCGGCTAGTTTTTTGTATTTTTTAGTAGAGACGGGGTTTCACCGGGTTAGCCAGGATGGTCTCGATCTCCTGACCTTGTGATCCACCCGTCTCGGCCTCCCAAAGTGCTGGGATTACAGGCTTGAGCCACCGCGCCCGGCCTTGCAAAACTTTTGATTCATAGGAAGTTAAGACTTCCATCTGGCCACCTGGAGCTCCTAATGCCATGGAATCAATGGGCAAAAATGGGGAGAGTAAGGTTCCTGTGTTGGCTGGGATGAGTGATCTTAATTATCAAGGGGGAATGGGGAGTGTGCAATACAACAGTATTGGGGAGCACATTTTCTGGGACCTAGGAGATTCACTGTGTGATCCTAGTTCTGCCATGTCCAATGGCAAAAGTTCACACAGATTTTAATGACTCAATAAAGGTGGGACTTCTGAAAGCTCAGATTCCACATAATCATTGTGGAGACAATGTCTAGGGCCCCTTAGGAGCATAATACACAACTTGAACAAGGCGCGTTCAAGATTACTGGGCCTGTGGAGAAGGGCTCAATGTACCTTTTATGAGTCCCGGGAAATCACCCGGGGGGTTTCATTCCCACCACATCCAGTGATAAAGGTTAGCCAAAGAATACAGTAGCCATACACATACAGGACCACAAAGAGCCTCACCTTACTAAGAAAATAACCATGACCAGCTAAGGTACTTGTTAAAGGAAGGGGAACACATGGATTCAATAGAGAGAAAGGGAAGTCAGAAACACTAGCTCTGGTCTCTGGACAAGATGTAATGAGGACTACAAGCACTTTCCTTATTTCCTTCTTTGCTCTGTGCGTGCGTGCGTGTGTGTGTGTGTGTGTATGCATATACATACATTTACTTCCATTCTCTTTCTTCATCTTCACACTATATATTGTAGAATATAGGCCGGGCGCGGTGGCTCAAGCCTGTAATCCCAGCACTTTGGGAGGCCGAGACGGGCGGATCGCGAGGTCAGGAGATCGAGACCATCCTGGCTAACACGGTGAAACCCCGTCTCTACTGAAAAATACGAAAAACTAGCCGGGCGGGGTGGCGGGCGCCTGTAGTCCCAGCTACTCGGGAGGCTGAGGCAGGAGAATGGCGTGAACCCGGGAGGCGGAGCTTGCAGTGAGCTGAGATCCAGTCACTGCACTCCAGCCTGGGCGGCAGAGCGAGACTCCGTCTCAAAAAAAAAAAGAATATAGTGTGTGAGTAGTGGTCCAACATACAACTGAGTTTATAGCTTGCAGCATATCTAGAAGAGATCGCAAGGTGACTAGAAGAGGAAAGGATATCACCCAAATTCTTGGACTTAAAACCAGAGATAATAGAGGATAAGATTTGAGATAATATCCTTTCAAGAAGGAGTGAATAGTGATTACATACACTTTAGTAGCATTATGTTGGAACAAGGCACTTTTGGAAGTGTTAATTTAGGGAAAAGTTTGTTATCTATTTTGCCCTCATAAAGGGCTGGTCCCTACTAAGTACTTCTTGTTTTCTTTCCTTTTGGTTTTCTGGCTACCCATTATTCATATTCTATCTTGTTTTATTCAGTCAAGGCAAAATACTACTCTAGGGCATTCATTTTCAACGTAGGTGATATCATCCCAGGCAAGTGAAAGTTTGTCCTTCATGAGAAAAAAATCTTTGCTATTGGAATGGATTGTGGCCCTCTAAAGCTCAGCCTTACTTGACAAAATCTTATTCCTTAGTATATAGTTTGTCTTGCTGGGTTTTTCTGGGTATCACATGAACAGCACTGATATTGAACTTATTGAAGATATGCTAAATGTATGAAAGATCACTGATATAGAGCCATGTTGAATAAATGATTCTGATTGGAGGACTTTCTTTCAATTACTCATTCTTAAAGTCCTATTGCAAGAGTTGACCTGCTGCCTATTGTCTGCCATTACCTAATTTATGTTTGATCCTCAGTGTTTTTATCTGTTACTCAAGTTTTGAGAATGAAATATAGAGTAAATTTAATTGCACAAAACTCATTCAGTTCATCACTAATTATGTTAAGTACTGAACAGAAAGAATGTCAACAATACGTGAATGACTATCTGCAGCTAGCTATATTAAAAGTTATTTTGTTTTTAGAAACTTTTCAATTTTTAATTTTTGTGGGTACATAGTAGGTGTATATATTTATGGGATACAGGAGATATTTTGACACAGGCACGCAATGTGAAACAGGCACATCAGGGAGAATGGGGAAACAATCCCCTCAAGCATTTATCCTTTGAGTTACAAGCAATCCAATTACATTCTTCTAGTTATTTTTAAATGTACAATTAAGTTATTATTGACTATAGTCACCCTGCTATACTATCAAATAGTAGGCCTTATTTAAAAGTTATTTTTTCTAACAAGCAAAAGTTAAAAGTTACTTTTACTAACAATAATTTTTAAGAAATACATTTTAAAATTATTACACATTTTCTGGAAAAATTAAACTAGGGATAATTTTTAAAATTTAAGTTATAATGTTGTTATTATGTAGTTATACAAGTTGCTAATATACATATATAATTTGACACATTAAAATCTATATAGGTAAATAAATTATATTTAAAGTTGCTTGGCAGATACAGTTATAAAATTAAATGTTAATAGTTTTTTATATTTCTAAATTAATTAAAACTTTTATTTGGTTATTCTTAACCCTGTATCGAACAAAAAGAGTAACTTTTATACTTACTCTTTCTAGGTATAAAGTGCAAATATGCAAACAGTTATTAAATATATAATATGCCTGTGATATTAACATTTCAGGGGGCAATAATGAAAAATAGGTGGAGAACTGCTTTAGTGGATCTGTCCAGCCCTAGCAAAATGGTAGGTATAATCTAGAATTGCTTGGAATTTAATTAATAATATACTGAAGGAAAGACTGAAAATTGTGGGAGTTCATTCATTATAGTAATGGCCTATAGGCTGATAATGGTGGCAAAAACATGAATGACAGTGTGTTCCCATTTCCTCTGCTATTTCCTCTGCTATTCTTTCTTCCCTGATCTGGCCACTTTCTACTTGCCTGGAACTAGACTTGCTCTCATTCTCCCTGCCTCACCTATGTTCAGTCCTTAAATCAGGAGAGTGAGGTGTCAGGCACTGTTCTAGGTGCTGGCTACTGAGTGGTGAAGAAGGTTCCTGCTCTCCTAGATCTCACATTTTAGAGAAAGGATGACAGACACAAACAACCAAATAAATACATGAACAAAATCATTTCACAAAGTCAAAAATACTTTGAAAACAATTTTTTTTTTTAAAAAAAGGATAAAGGTAGTGTAATGGGGTGAGGATGGAGAACAAGATGAAATAGGTTAGTCGGGGAAGGATTCTCCATGGAGGTGAGAGTTGAGGTGAGCTTGAATGACAAGAAGTCATCAGTCATTTCATGAGGACCCAGAGGCGTGGGATCCCAGGGTGAGAGATGAGCTTGGTGTATTCAAGGGAATTCAGAAAGAAGTCCAACTGGAGACAGCAAGAGGAAAGACTGGTACTAGATAAGGTAGGAAAGAAGTTCTGGAGTAAGATGGTGTAGGGCCATGACAGCCATGGAAGGCATTTAGCTTTTATTCTAGGTAAAATGAAAAGCCACTGGAGGGTTTTGAGCTGGGAGTGACGTGATCTGAATTTTGTCTTTTAAAGCTTACTCTGTCTGATGTATGGAGAATGGGTTTTAGTAGGTGCAAAACTGGAAACAAGAAGGCCATCTAGGAAGCTAGTTATGAGACCAGTTAGACAGTCCAGGCAAGAGACCATGATAGCTTGGGCTAGGATAGTGATTGTGGAGAAAGATATGTGGACAGATTTGGAATAGATTTTTACCTGGGCAGCACTATCAATCAACTTGATCCCATTGAAATTTACAGACACTCCATCCAATAACAGCAGAATACACATTCTTCTTAAGCTGACATGGAACATGCACCAAGATAGACTGTATTCTGGGCCATATAACACACCTTAACAAATTCAAAAGGCTGAATGTGGTGATCACACTGGTAATCTCAGCACTTTGGGGAGGCTGAGGTAGGAGGATCGCTTGAGGCCAGGAGTTCAAGACTAGCCTGGGAAATATAGCAAGACCCTGTCTCAACAAAAAAATTAAAAATAAAAAATTAGGTGGGCATGGTGGTGCACACTTGTAGTCCCAGCTACTCAGGAGGCTGAGGGAGGAGGATCCCTTTAGCCCAAGATTTTGAGGTTGTAGTGAGCTATGACTGCGTCACTTCATTCCAGCATGAGTGACAGATTGAGACCCTGTCTCCAAAAAAAAAAAACCCACACATTTAAAAGAATAGAAATCATACAAAGTATGCTCTCAGACCACAATAGAAATAAAATAGAAACCAGTAACAGAAAGACGGCTGGAAAATCCCCAAATATCTGGAAATTAAATCACAAATTTCTAAATAACATATAGGTTGAAGAAGTTTCAAGATAAATTTTTAAATATTTCAAATTAAATGAAAATAAAACCGCAATTTATTAAAATTTGTGGGATAATAGAAAATCCCAAATAATCTATGGGAGTGGGCACCACTCCTAGAACTAATGAAAATACATATAGCAAGGTCACAGGGTACAAGGTCGATATACAAAAAATCAATTGCTTTCCTATATACCAGCAATGAACAATTAGAATTTCATATTTTTAGGAAAGCAATACTATTTTCAACAGCAGCAAAACAATGAAATACTTAGGAATAAATATAACAAAATATACACTGGACCGAAATCTAGAAAACTACAGAACACAGATTAAAGAAATCTAAATAAAGGGAGAGCCATTCCATGTTCATGACAAAGAGGACTCAATGCTTTTAGGATGTCAATTCTTTCCAACTTAATGTATACATTCCATATCATTTCAGTCAAAATCTCAGCAAGCTATATTGTAGACATAGACGAAATGATTCTCAAGTTTTTATGCAAAAGCAAAAGACCCAGCAAAATCAAAACAATATTGAGAAACAAAGTTGGAGGATTTGCACTATCTAATGTCAAGACCCCACAGCACTATAAAGTTACAGTACAGAAGACAGTGTGATTGAAGTGGAAAAATACAAACTGTTTTTGCTCTGCTCTCACAGAACAATCAACAAAGGTTTCTGTGACCAGATGTGTGGGAGTACACACACTAAATGAGCAATCAGTTTTCTAGTGGACACCAGATGAATGTCCTCTAATTTTATGTAATTTTGATACTAACTACCCGGAGATGGCGTCAGATCTGACAGGTTGAGAGCTGTCTCCAAGACTGTCACATCCCCTCCCCGATCCCCACCTCCGCCTTCAGATGTGACTCGGAAGCTCCAGGTTATTGTATCAGTGTTTTTGACAAACTGGCTATATGGGTTTCCACAACCCCCTCACTGAGTTCCATGAATTTGTTAGAGTAGCTCACAGAATTCAAGGAAACACTTATTGATTAGAATTTTTTTTTTTTTTTTAGTTAAACAATCATTTTATTGCTTGAGCACATAGACAATTTATGCGACCAGGGCAGAGGCTGTGGATGACTCATATTTCCAATCAAGAGGGAGGACTCGCTTAGTGTTATAATATCGGGCCAAATGATGAATCCGGCTATCAGAATCAGATAGCATTTAGCATCCTTATCTGATTCGTGAGGGAGTCAGGCCCTTGGCCAGTTTGTCAATCTGCTCCTTTACGTCATCGGAAGTCAACGTCAGCCACTGGGAGCATGCATGCGACCCATGATGGCAGCAATCAGGCAGCAAAAGGGTAATGGATTATTATAAGGAATATTACAAGGAATATAGATGAAAAGATGCATGGGGCAAGGCCTGTGGGAAGGGGCACAGTGCTTCACGCCTTCTTCGAGTATGCCACCCTCCAGGAGCCTCCACGTGTTTTGCCGTCCGGAATCTCCCCAAGCTCTGGCCTTTTGGGTTGTTATGGAGGCTTTATTATGCAGGCATGATTGATTAAATCATTGACATTGTGATCAGCTGAACCTTCTGGGCCCCTCCCCCCTCCCCCGAGGTGGGGAAATGGGGCAGTAAGTCCCAACTCTCTAATCCTGCCTTGGTCTTTTTGGGGACCAATCCCCAGTCCTGAAGCTATCTAGGGGCTGTTGGCCATCAGCCAACTCATTAACATATAAAAAGCCATAACTTTGGAGATTTTAAGGATTTTAGGAGTTGTATATCAGGAAATGGGGAGACCAAATATACATTTTTTTTTTTTTTTTTTTTTTGAGACGGAGTCTCCCTCTGTCGCCCAGGCTGGAGTGCAGTGGCTCACTACAAGCTCCGCCTCCTGGGTTCACGCCATTCTCCTGCCTCAGCCTCCTGAGTAGCTGGTGCTACAGGCGCTTGCCACCATGCCCAGCTAATTTTTTGTATTTTTTTAGTAGATACGGGGTTTCACCGTGGTCTTGATCTCCTGACTTTGTGATTCGCCCGCCTCGGCCTCCCAAAGTGCTGGGATTACAGGCGTGAGCCAACGCGCCCGGTCCAAATACACATTTTATAATAATCACCGCGGTGTTAAAGAAAGAATGCACACAGAGATCAATAGAACAGAGTGGAATATATTTTGAGGTAAAGCCAACAGATCTTCTTGTAAATATGAATTGAGGAAGAAGAAGGAATCGAGGACCATCTGTAAGAGATGGGGAAAGATCAGGTTAGAGAATGTAAAATGTCTTCCCAACTTTAAGTTTTAATCAAGAATTTTCGGGTCTATGATTCTTTGAGCTGCCCTCCATATTCCTCCTAACACTACACTATTCTTGGGGCTGAGGTCTCCCTAATTACTGGCCCCACACCTCCAAGCTCAGCCCCCCTCCCACTTCCCTTTCCTCTTCTATGGAGGGGTGTTGAGGGCTCTGCCAGTGGGAGCCAATGAGCAGGGTGAATGCTGCCTCTAGTCTTGGTCTGAAGAGGCTTCAAGCTATGTGTGTCAAAGATCCCAGTGCCCTACAATCAGTGTGTTAATGAAGCAAGAGACAAGCTGGGGAAGGGAAAGAGAATGAGTGAACGAGAAAAGAAGATGAAGAAAGAGATGGGGGAGGGGGGAAAGGAAAAAAGAGTAAGTGATCTGTGGGCATGTGGGGAGGGGAGCAGGCCACATTGGCACACCTGGGGCCCAGAGCATCCAGCACTGCTGGCCTCTGTCCATGGCCACAGCAAGATCCCCCCATTTGCAGCTATAAGAGAGCAAAGAGGCTGTTATTGGGAGACACAGTCCTCTGTAGTGACTACATCTGGTCAGGGTGGGAGGATGGATGAGGAGGAATGGATGCATTTAGAGAAGTGGTTCTAAACCTTTTGTTCAGTCACAGACCTGTCTGAGAATGTGATGAAAGTGATGGCCTGCACACTCTCCCCAGAAAAATGCCACTAGACATCATCATACCAAATTTTGTCTACAATTCAGCACGTTCATGGATGCTCTGGAATCCTCCAGGATCCATGAGCCTATGTGTCAAATCTCTGACTTATAGAATATTAGGAGATAAAAATCAACATGATTAGTGATGGATTGTATGTGATGGCTGATAGAGTGGGTCGGAAAGGAAGCCTGGGTTTAATGGCTGAGGTAGCTGAGTGGATGATGGAACCATTCACTGAGACAGAGAACACTCAAAGGGGAACAGGTTTCTAGGGAAAATACTGAATTCAGTTTTGGACCTGCCAAATTTTAAGTGTCTGGAATGTCCAAGGGGAGATTTCCAGGAGGCAGTTGTAAGGGAGGAGACCACCCCTCATATTGTCTTATGCCCAATTTCTGCCTCCAAAGAAAGAATAAGTAAAAACTAAAAGCCAGAAATGAAATCCACAGTCAGACAGCCCAGCATCAGCCCTGCGCCGTGCCCTGGGCCTGGTTAAAGATTGACCCTTGACCTAAACCGGTTATGTTATCTATAGATTACAGACATTGTATGGAAAAGCACTGTGAAAATCCCTGTCCTGTTCTGTTCCATTCTAATTACCGGTGCATGCAGCCCCCAGTCACATACCCCTGCTTGCTCAATCAATCACGACCCTCTCATGCAGACCCCCTTAGAGTTGTAAGCCCTTAAAAGGGACAGGAATTGCTGTCTCGGGGAGCTCGGTTTTTGAGACGTGAGTCTTGCTGATGCTCCCAGCCAAATAAAGCTCTTCCTTCTTTAACTCAGTGCCTGAGGGGTTCTGTCTGCGGCTCGTCCTGCTACAGTTGGACATATGGCTATGAAGTGCAGGAAAGAAATGTAGGCTGAAGCGATAGAGTTGGGAACCATCAACATGCAGATAATTATTAAAGCTATAGGAATGGGTGAGGTCGTCTACCAAGACCATGCAGAATGAGAAGAGAAAAGGGCTGGACATAACCTTATCAAACAAAAACATTTACCAAAAGGGCCGAGAAAGAGGGGCCCACAAAAGGAACTGAGAAGTAGTGGCCAAAGAGTAAAAAGTAAAGCCAGGAGAGTGCGGTGTCACAGAAACCAAGAGCAAGTCTCCTTCCAAATGGAGGGGAGAGCTCAACAGTGCCAAATGTTACTCAGACAAGGTCTGATTTAAATCCACTAGATTTAGCAACAAGAACACTGGTGATGAGCACTTTCCATGGAGTAGTGGGAGTGGATGGCAAACGACAGTGGCTTAAGAAGGAAAAAGTGGAAGGCAAAATACAATGGGTTAAGAGGTGACAGACGAAAAAAGGATTAAAAAGCGATCCAGAGGTGAGGAATTATGGACAATAGTGCAAACAACATTCTTTTTTTAAATTATTATTTTTGATACGGAGTTTCGCTTTTGTTGCCCAAGCTGGAGTGCAATGGTGCGATCTTGGCTCACTGCAACCTCTGCCTCCAGGTTCAAGTGATTCTCCTGCCTCAGCCTCCCAAGTTGCTGGGATTACAGGCATGCACCACCACGCCTGGCTAATTTTTTGCATTTAGTAGAGACGGGGTTTCACCATGTTGGTCAGGCTGGTCTTGAACTCCTTACCTCAGGTGATCCACCTGCCTTGGCCTCCCAAAGTGCTGGGATTACAGGCATGAGCCACCATACCCGGCTGCAAACAATATTCTTAAGCTACAGCTTCTCGCCCAGGCTGGAGTGCAGTGGCCGGATCTCAGCTCACTGCAAGCTCCGCCTCCTGGGTTCATGCCATTCTCCCGCCTCAGCCTCCCGAGTAGCTGGGACCACAGGCGCCCGCCACCGCGCCCGGCTAGTTTTTTGTATTTTTTAGTAGAGACGGGGTTTCACCGTGTTAGCCAGGATGGTCTCGATCTCCTGACCTCGTGATCCGCCCGTCTCGGCCTCCCAAAGTGCTGGGATTACAGGCTTGAGCCACCGCGCCCGGCCGTAATTTTCTTTCCTTGCTTTTTTTTTTTTTTTGAGATGGAGTCTTGCC
This sequence comes from Macaca fascicularis, assembly GCF_037993035.2. NCBI lineage: Eukaryota > Metazoa > Chordata > Mammalia > Primates > Cercopithecidae > Macaca > Macaca fascicularis. The sequence goes on from NC_088395.1 coordinate 53,766,374, forward strand.
TTGTTGCCCAGGCTGGAGTGCAATGGCATGATCTTGGTTCACTGCAACCTGTGCCTCCCGGGTTCAAATGATTCTCCTGCCTCAGCCTCCCGTGTAGCTGGGATTACAGTTTCCTGCCACCACGCCCAGCTAATTTTTGCATTTTTAGTAGAGACAGGGTTTCACCATGTTGGCCAGTCTGGCCTCGAACTCCTGATCTCATGATCCGCCCACCTTGACCTCCCAAAGTGCTGGGATTACAGGCGTGAGCCACCATGCTCCGCCTGTAGATGTGTAATTTTCTTATTCCTTTATCCTTATTTTTATTTTTAAATAATTTTTAATTATGCAAGTAATATAGAACTAGCCTCTCCTTAAATTTTTTTTTTTTTTTGAGATGGAGTCTCGCTCTGTCACCCAGGCTGGAGTGCAGTGGTGCGATCTCGGCTAACTGCAGCCTCTGCCTCCCAGGTTCAAGCTATTCTCCTGCCTCAGCCTCCCGAGTAGCTGGGACTACAGGCGCATGCCATGCCCAGATAATTTTTTGTATTTTTAGTAGAGATGGAATTTCGCCACATTGGCCAGGATGGTCTCGTTCTCTTGACCTCGTGATCCTCCTGCCTTGGCCTCCCAAAGTGCTGGGATTACAGGCATGAGTCACCACGCCTGGCCTCTCCTTAAAATTTTTTAAAGTTTTAAGGTTAGGCTAAGGTTCTTTTAGACCATAACCCAATTCAAATTTATTTGTCTGCCTTTAGCATGCATTTGAATGACTGCATAGTATTCCTCCATTATATGGGTGCAATCTAATTTATTTGCAGAATTCCCTATTTTTTAACATTTGTGAAAGTTTTAATAGTGACAACACAGGTTACAAAAATCATAATTTATATTTGTAAAATATATCTATAACTATATACAAAGATGATGTAATCATACAAAGATGCATATGGTGATTTCTTCTGGTGATATTTTTGGTACTTTATCTTCATTTTCTTCTATGTGCTTTTCTTTTTCTTTCCTCTTTTTAATTTTTGTGGGTACATAGTAGGTGTGTATATTTATGTACATGGTGTTTTGTTACAGGTATGCAATGAGAAATTAGCACATTATGGAGAATGGGGTATCCATCCCCTCAGGCATTTGTCCTTTGAGCCACAAACAATCCAATTACACTGTTTTAGTTATTTTAAAATGTACAATTATTATTGACTATAGTCACCCTGTTGTGCTATCAAATAAATAGGTCTTATTCATTCTTTCTAACTATTTTTTTTTGTACCCATTAACCTTCCCTGCATTTCCTCCCTCGTCACTACCCTTCCCAGCCTCTGGTAACCATCCTACTCTCTATGTCCATGAGTTCAATTGTTTTGTTAGATCCCACAAATAAGTGAGAATGTACAATGTTTGTTTGTCTTTCTGTGCCTGGCTTATTTCACTTAACAATGATCTCTAGTTCCATCCATATTGTTGCAAATCATAGGATCTCTTTTTTTTTTTTTTTAAGACTTTTTTTAAGACGGGGTCTTGCTCTGTCGCCAGGCTGGTGTGCAGTGGTGCCATCTTGGCTCACTGCAACCTCTGCTGCCCATGTTCAAGCGATTCTCCTGCCTCAGCCTCCCAAGTAGCTGGAACTACAGGCGCATGCCACCACACCTGTCTAATTTTTGTACTTTTAGTAGAGACGGGGTTTCACCATATTGGCCAGGATGGTCTTGAACTCCTGACCTTGTGATCCGCCTGTCTCAGCCTCCCAAAGTGCTGGGATTACAGGTGTGAGCTACCACGCCCAGTCAATCTCATTCTTTTTTATGGCTGAATAGTATTCCATTGTGTACATGTACCACATTGTCTTTATCCCCTCATCTGTTGATGGACATTTAGGTCACTTCCAAATCTTAGCTATTTTAAACAGTACTGCAACAAACACAGGAGTGCAGACATCTCTCTGATATGATGATTTCTTTTCTTTTGGATATACACCCAGAGTAGGATTGCTGGGTCGTATGATAGCTCAATTTTTAGTTTTTTAAGGAAACTCTAAACTGTTCTTCATAGTAGTTGTACTAATTTACATTCCTAATAACTGTGTATGAGGGTTCCCTTTTCTCCACATCCACGCTAGCATTTGTTTTTTTTTGTTTTTTGTTTTTTTTTTTTTGAGACAGAGTCTCGCTCTGTCGCCCAGGCTGGAGTGCAGTGGCCAGATCTCAGCTCACTGCAAGCTCCGCCTCCCGGGTTCCCGCCATTCTCCTGCCTCAGCCTCCTGAGTAGCTGGGACTACAGGCGCCCGCCACCTCGCCCGGCTAGTTTTTTGTACTTTTTTTAGTAGAGACGGGGTTTCACCGTGTTAGCCAGGATGGTCTCGATCTCCTGACCTCGTGATCCGCCCGTCTCGGCCTCCCAAAGTGCTGGGATTACAGGCTTGAGCCACCGCGCCCGGCCAGCATTTGTTACTGCCTGTTTTTCGCCTGCCTTTTTAACTGGGGTGAAATGATATCTCATCATAGTTTTGATTTGCATTTCTCTGATGATCACCTTTTCATATACCTGTTTGCCATTGGTATATCTTCTTTTGAGAAATGTCTATGCAAATCTTTTGCCCATTTTTTGAGCTCCTTATATATTCTGGTTCTTATTTTTTGGGACAGAGTTTCGCTCTTGTCACCTAGGCTGGAGTACAATGGTGCAATCTCAGCTCACTGCAACCTCCACCTCCCAGGTTCGAGCGATTCTTCTGAGTAGCTGGGATTACAAGCATGCACCACAACGCCCGGCTAATTTTGGATTTTTAGTAGAGACGGGGGTCTCACCATGTTGGCCAGGCTGGTCTCACACTCCTGACCTCATGTGATCCACCTGCCTCAGCCTCCCAGAGTGCTGGGATTACAGGTGTGAACCATCGTGCCCGGCTATATTCTGGTTACTATTCCCTTGTCAGATGGGTAGTTTGCAAATATTTTCTCTCATTCTGTGACTTGCCTCTTCAAATTTGCTGATTGTATCCTTTGCTGTGCAGAAGCTTTTTAACTTGATGTGATCCCATTTGCCCATTTTTGCTTTGGTTGGCTGTGCTTGTGAGTTGTTGTGCTCAAGAATTTTTTGCCCAGCTCAAGGTCCTGGAGATCTTCCCCCAATGTTTTTTTGTAGTAGTTTCACAGTTTGAGGTCTTAGTTTTAAGTCTTTAATCCATTTTGATTTGATTTTTTTATATGGCAAGAGATAGGGGTCTACTTTCATTGTTCTGCATATGGATATCCAGTTTTCCCAGAACCATTTATTTAAGAGACTGTCTTTTCCCCAGTGTATGTTCTCAGCACCTTTGTCGAAAGTGAGTTCACTGTAGATGTGAGGATTTGTTTCTGGGCTCTCTAATCTGCTCCACTGGTTTATGTGTCTGTTGCTATGCCAGTGTCATGCTGTTTTGGTTACTAGAGCTCTGTAGTATAAATTGAAGTCAGGTAATGTGATTCCTCCAGCTTTGTTATTTTTGCCTAGGATAGCTTTGGCTGTTCTGGGTCTTTTGTGGTCTGGGTCTTTTTTCTTTATATCTTTCTCTTATCTGATGCCTCTAGCTAGGACTTCCAGTACTATTAAATAACACTGGTGAAAGTGGGCATCTTTTTCATGTTCCAGATCTTGGAGGAAGAGCTTTCAGTTTTTCCCCATTCAGTATGATACTAGCTGTGGGTCTGTCATATATGGCTTTTATTATGTTGAGTTATATTCCTTCTATACCCAGTCTTTGAGGGATTTTAAAATCATGAACAGATGTTGAATTTTATCAAATACTTTGTCAGCATCAATTTAAATGATCATATGGTTTTTATCCTTCATTCTGTTGACATTATGTATCACATTAATTGATTTGCGTATGTTGAACCATCCTTGCATCCCAGGGATAAATCCCACTTGGTCATGATGAATGATCTTTCTAATGTATTGTTGAATTCAGTCTGCTAGTATTTTGTTGAGGATTTTTGCATCAATATTCATCAGAGATATTGGCCTGTAGTTTTCTTTTTTTGATGCGTCTTTGTCTGGTTTTGGTATCTGGGTAATACTGACTTGTAGAATGAATTTGGAAAGTACTCTTTCCTGCTTTTTTTTTTTTTTTTTTTTTTTTAGACAGAGTTTCACTCTTGTTGCGCAGGTTGGAGTGCAATGGTGTGCTCTTGGCTCACCGCAACCTCTGCCTCCCAGGTTCAAATGATTCTCCTGCCTCATCCTCCTGAGTAGCTGGGATTACAGGCATGCACCACCACACCCAGCTAATTTTTGTATTTTTAGTAGAGATGGGGTTTCTTCATGTTGGTCAGGCTGATCTCAAACTCCCAACCTCAGGTGATCCACCCACCTCAGCCTCCCAAAGTGCTGGGATTACAGGTGTGAGCCACCACACCCAGCCTTTCCTCTTCTAATTTTTGGAATAGGTTGAGTAGGACTGGTATTACTTCTTCCTTAAATGTTTGGTAGAGCTCAGCAGGGAAGCCATCAGGTCCTGGGCTTGTCTTTACTGGGAGACTTTTTGTTACGGTTTCAATCTTGTTATTTGTTTTTGGTCTGTTCAGATTTTGGATTTTTTCCTGGTTCAATCTTGACAGGTTATGTGTATCTAGGAATTTGCCCATTTCTTCTAGATTTTCCAATTTATTGGCATAGAGTTGCTCATAGTAATCACTGATGATCCTTTGAATTGCTGCACTATCAGTTGAAATGTCTCCTTTTCCATTTCTGATTTTATTAATTTGTATCTTCTCTCTTTTTTCTTAGTCTGGCTAAAGGTTTGTCGATTGTGTTTAACTTTTCAAGAAATCAACATTGTTTCATTGATCTTTTGCATTTTTTTTTCATTTCAATTTCATTTATTTCTCATCTGATCTTTATTGTTTATTTTATTCTACTATTTTGGGGTTTGATTTGCTCTTGTTTTTCTAGTTCTTTAAGATGCATCATCAGATTATTTGAAGTTTTTCCTCTTTTTTTGATGTAGGCATTTATAGCTATACACTTTCTTCTTAGTACTACTTTTGCTGTATCCCATAGGCTTTGGTGGTTTCTTGTGTTTCTATTATCATTTGTTTCAAGAATTTTTTTTCATTTCCTTCTTAATTTCTTCATTGACCCACTGGTCATTCAGGAGCATATTGTTTAATTTCCACATATTTTTATAGTTCCAAAAATCCTCTTGTTATTAATTTCTAGTTTTATTCCATTGTGGTCAGAGAAGATACTTGATATTATTTCAATTGTTTTGAACATTTTAAGATTTGTTTTGTGACCTAACATATGATCTATCTTTCAGAATGATCCATGTGCTGAGGAAAAGAATGTATGTTCTGGAGCCATTGGATTAAATGTTCTGTAAATATCTATTAGATTCATTTAGCCTATAGTGCAGATTAAGTCTGATGTTTCTTTGTTGATTTTCTGTTTGGAAGATCTGTTCAATGCTGAAAATGGGGTGTTGAAGTCTCCAGCTGTTATATCAGGGCCTATCTCTCTCTTAGGTCTAATAATATTTGTTTTATATATCTGGATGCTCCAGTTCTGGGTGCATATATACTTAAAATTGTCATATTCTCCTGCTGAATTGACCCCTTTATCATTATATAGTGACTTTTTTTGTCTTTTCTTACAGTTTTTGTCTTGAAATCTATTTTGTCTAAAATAAGTATAGCTACTCCTGCTCTTTTTCTAAAATTCTATTCTCTACCGAAAAGAATCAGGACTCTTTGAAAAAATGGCTGATTCCAGGACTGTGGTAGTTAAAATACAAGATCAACCTAGAGCATCTTGTGGTACCAGAAATCAAGGAGGTGCTCAAAGTAAGATGGAGACATGCCAAAGGACACAGGAGTTTGGAGGCCTTCCTACTGGTCAAATATAGGGTATTTGAACATCAGAATAAAGAACAATATTTATTAATGTGTTATAACCCATTGAGTAAAATAGACAACTGCTGTGGTTTGGATATGGTTTGTTTGTTCCTACCAAAACTCATGTTGAATTTTGATCCCTGGTGCGGCAGTGTTGGGAGGTGAGGCCTAGTGGGAGGTGTTTGTGTAATGGGGCCAGATTCCTCATGAATCGCTTGGTGCTGTTTTGGAGGTAGTGAGTGAGTTCTCACTCTGGCAAGACTGGGTGAGTTCTCACAGGAATGGATTAATTATCCCAAGAGAGGGTTGTTATAAAGCCAGGACACCCCTTCATATTTTGTCTCTTTGCATATGTCCACCTCTTCTTCGACCTTCTCTGCCACATTATGACACAGCACAAAAGCCCTCATCAGAAGCCAGGGCTACGCCATGGAACTTCCAGCCTGCAGATTCAGGAGCTAAGTAAGCCTCTTTTCTTTATAAATTACCCAGCCTCGGGGATTCTGTTATAGCAACACAAAATGAACTAAGTCAACAACCATGAGCTCATGAGGATATAAATACATAAATGTAGAAGGGAAAGTGCTCCCTTACACTGGAAAGTTAACTAATACATGTCAAAAGAATACATTTGAAAATATCTGGCTGGGCGCGGTGGCTCATTCCTGTAATCCCAGCACTTTGGGAGGCTGAGGCAGGCATATCACAGGGTCAAGCATTCAAGATCAGCCTGACAAACATGGTGAAACCCCGCCTCTACCAAAAATACAAAAATTAGCCAGGCGTGGTGGGCGCATCTGTAATCCCAGCTACTCAGGAGGCTGAGGCAGGAGAATTGCTTGAACCTGGGAGGCAGAGGTTGCAGTGAGCCGAGATCACACCACTGCATTCCAGCCTGGGAGAAAGAGCAAGACTTTGTCGTGGAAAAAAAAAAACTAAAACAAAAATTTTAAAAAAAATTTTTTTAAAGAAAATCTCCATTTGGCAACCATTACCATAATAATTGTTTCCAGAGAGAATCATCAGTGAATGTTAAAACCGGTGGGTAGAAGTTTGAGTAACAGTATATTTACATAAGCACAATGCATCTATCCACAAGATACTTATTAATTAACTTGACAGTGGAGAAACATGGTGGACACTATATTACCCAAGTGATCAAAGTTAGGATCAATATTAATGGGACTATTAGACATCATGTGTCTCCTGACACAATGCACTGAAAAGGACACAGCATCACTTCTGTTATAGTCCCATCAAACTGCATAACCTGGACAGGTGCGGCGGCTCACGCCTATAATCCCAGCACTTTGGGAGTCCAAGGCTGGCAGATCACCTGAGGTCAGGAGTTCGAGACCAGCCTGGCCAACATGGTGAAACCCTGTCTCCACTAAAAATACAAAAATTAGCCTGGCATGGTCATGGGTGCCTGTAATCCCAGCTACTGAGGAGGCTGAGGCAGGACAATCGCTTGAACCTGGGAGGCAGAGGTTGCAGTGAGCCAAGATCATGCCACTGCACTCCAGCCTGGGCAACAGAGCGAGACTCCATCTCAAAACAAAACAAAACAAAAAAAAACAAATTCATAACCTGAGTGTAATCATGAGGAAACATCAGACAAACTTATATTAAGGGACAGCCTACAAATAACAAGCCTGAACTCCAAAAATGACAATGTTATGAACCATAAAGAAAGACCGAGGCCGGGTGCGGTGGCTCACACCTGTAATCCCAGTGCTTTGGGAGGCCAAATGAGTGGATTACGTGAGGTCAGGAGTTCAAGACCAGCCTGACCAACATGGTGAAACCCTGTCTTTACTAAAAATACAAAATTAGCCGGGCATGGTGGCACATGCCTGTAACCCCAGCTACTTGGGAGGCTGAAGCAGGAGAATCGCTTGAACCAGGGAGGCGGAGGTTGCAGTGAGCCAAGATCGCACCATTACACTCCAGACTGGGCAACAAGAGTAAAACTCCATCTGGGGAAAAAAAAAAAAAAAAAAAGAAGACCAAGGATCTTTTCCAGATTGTAGGAGACTAAAGAGATATGACAACTAAATCTAAATGCACATGATTTGTTTATTTCTTTTTTTTTTTTTTTTTTTTTTTTGAGACAGAGTCTCGCTCTGTCGCCCAGGCTGGAGTGCAGTGGCGTGATCTCGGCTCACTGCAAGCTCCGCCTCCCGGGTTCACACCATTCTCCTGCCTCAGCCTCCCGAGTAGCTGGGACTACAGGCGCCCACAACCGCGCCCGGCTAATTTTTTGTATTTTTAGTAGAGACGGGGTTTCACCGTGGTCTCGATCTCCTGACCTTGTGATCCACCCGCCTCGGCCTCCCAAAGTGCTGGGATTACAGGCGTGAGCCACCGCGCCCGGCGATTTGTTTATTTCTTTCGCTATAAAGCATGTTGCTGAGGAAATTGGCTAGTTCTGATAAGATCTGTAGATTATATATTTAATAGTATTACAAGGCCGGGCGTGGTGGCTCAAGCCTGTAATCCCAGCACTTTGGGAGGCTGAGACGGGCGGATCACGAGGTCGGGAGATCGAGACCATCCTGGCTAACACGGTGAAACCCCGTCTCTAGTAAGAAATACAAAAAACTAGCCGGGCGAGGTGGCGGGCGCCTGTGGTCCCAGCTACTCGGGAGGCTGAGGCCGGAGAATGGCGTGAACCCGGGAGGTGGAGCTTGCAGTGAGCTGAGATCGCGCCACTGCACTCCAGCCTGGGCCACAGAGCCAGACTCCGTCTCAAAAAAAAAAAAAAAAAAAAAAAAAAAAAAAAAATAGTATTACATATTTTTTAGTTTTCTGATTTTGATAATTACTCTGTTTACATAAGATAATCCCTTGATTGAGAAAATACACCCAGAAGTATTTAAGGGTAATGGGGTACTAATGTCTGCAACTGATTTTCAGCTTGTTGAGGGGAAAAAAGAAGTAAACATACAAACACAGACACATATATGAGAGAGAGGGATAAATAGAGTAGGATAAAGCAAATGTGAGAAAATGTTAACATTTAGGGAATCTGAGTGAAGTGTACACAGGAGTTCCTTGTGCTTTTCTTAGAAATTTTGAGTAAGCCTGAAATTTTCTTTTTTTTTCTTTTTTTTTTTTTTTTTTGAGACGGAGTCTCGCTCTGCCGCCCAGGCTGGAGTGCAGTGGCTGGATCTCAGCTCACTGCAAGCTCCGCCTCCCGGGTTTACGCCATTCTCCTGCCTCAGCCTCCCCAGTAGCTGGGACTACAGGCGCCCGCCACCTCGCCCGGCTAGTTTTTCGTTTTTTTAGTAGAGACGGGGTTTCACCATGTTAGCCAGGATGGTCTCGATCTCCCGACCTCGTGATCCGCCCGTCTCGGCCTCCCAAAGTGCTGGGATTACAGGCTTGAGCCACCACGCCCGGCCTGAAATTTTCAAAATACATATATAAAAGAAAACACACACACATACTTGTATGGGCTTAGAGTAGCCACACAAAGGCCATACAAAGTGGTAACAGTGGTGATCCCCAGTGGAGAACTGGGGACCTGAGGGTGAGCAGTGAAAAAGAAACTTAATTTTCACTGTATCCTTTCCTATGTTGTCTGAAGGGTTTATCCTGTGCATGTATTACACACTCCAAAGTTCCCCTCAAATACTACTGTTTCCAAAAAGCCTACTTATTTTTCCTAACCTCTTTCAAACAACAATCCTTTACATTACCTCCAAAATAAGACACAGAAAATCAAACCTAAAACATGGTCAAACAAATTAAAAAAAAGAAAGAAAGAAAGAAAGAAATGCCAAAACCCACACAGGAAGGAATTCCGTAAGTATATCTATTCAGTGACGTATTTTTGAAGTCATTTAAATAATGTTTATAAGGAATTCTAATGGGAAAATGTTTACATGCAAATTGCAGCATAACATTGACTGTACAGACTGATCCCAACTATGTTCTGTTTATTTGTTAAGGTCTAGAATACAGACTAAATACACCAAGGTGCTAACACTGGTCATGTTTGGGTGGTAGATAGGATGTGATTTTCCCCAAATTTTCTTTTTCTCTTTCTTTCTTTCTTTTTCGAGACAGAGTCTCATTCTATCACCCAGGCTGGAATGCAGTGGTGCAATCACAGCTCACTGCGTCCTCCACCTCCTGGGTTCAAGCAATTTTCCTGCCTTAGCCTCCCAAGTAACTGGGATTACAGGCATGCACCGCCATGCCTGGCTAATTTTGTATTTTTGGTAGAGACGGGGTTTCTCCGTGTTGGTCAGGCTGGTCTTGAACTCCTGACCTCAAGTGACCCGCCCGCCTTGGCCTCCCAAATTGCTGGGATTACAGGAGTGGGCCACTGCACCTGGCCCTAAATTTTCTTTTTCTTAAAATTTTAAGTCCATTCATTCATCCATTTATTAATTTTTATTATATATATAAAGATGCACAATGTGATGTTTTGATGAACATATACAAAGTGAAATGATTATCATGATCAAGCTAATAACATATCTATGACCTCACATAGTTATTTTTTGTGGTAAAAAATACTTAACATTTACTCTCCTAGAAAATTTCAAGTATATGATACATCATTATTAACTGTAGTCATCAGGTTGTGTGCATTAGGTCCCCAGAACTTATTCATCTTTAACTGAAAGTTTACATCCTTTCACCAACATCTCCCTGGTTCCCTTAGCTCCCGGTCCCTGGTCCCTGGTACTATACTTCTGCACTCTTTTTCTACAAGTTCATCTTTTTTAGATTACACATATAAATCAGACCATGCAGTATTTGTCTTTTTTTTTTTTTTTTTTTGGAGTCTCACTCTGTTGCCAGGCTGGAGTGCAGTGGCACGATCTCGGCTCACTGCAACCTCTGCCTCCTGGGTTCAAGTGATTTTCCTGCCTCAGCCTCCAGAATAGCTGGGACTATAGGCACCCACCACCACGCTCAGCTAATTTTTGTATTTTTTAGTAGAGACGAGATTTCGCCATGTTGGCCAGGGTGGTCTCTATCCCCTGACCTGTAATCTGCCCGCCTCAGCCTCCCATAGTGTTGGGATTACAGGCACACCACCATGCCCGGCTAATTTTTGTATTTTTAGTAGAGACGGGGTTTCACCATGTTGGCCAGGCTGGTCTCAAACTCCTGACTTCTGGTGATTCACCTGCCTCGGCCTCCCAAAGTGCTGAGATTACAGGTGTGAGCCACTGTGCCCGGTCAGTTTTCTTTTCTTAAGGTGTCTTTGTCTAGTTTTGGTACCAGGATAATGCTAGTCTTGTTAAAGGGTTAGGAAGTGTTTCCTCCTCCTCCATTTTTTGGAAGAGTTTGAGAAGAATTGGTATTAATTATTCTTTAAATGTTTGGTAGAATTCACCAGTGAAGCAATCAGATCCGGGGTTTTTCTTCTTTGGGAGATTTTTGATTACTGATTCAGTTGCCTTACTTGTTATTGGTCTGTTCAGATTTTCTACTTTTTCACAGCCCAGTTTTAATAGGTTGTATGTTTGTAGAAATTTATCAATTTCTTCTAGGTTATCCAAATTGTTGGCATATAATTGTGCACAGAAGTCTCTTATGATCCATTATATTTCTTTGGTATCAGTTGTAACGTTTCCTCTTTCATTTCTGATTTTATATGTATATTCTTTCTTTTTTTTTTTTCTTTTTCTTTTTCTTTTTTTTTTTTTTTTTTTTTTGAGACGGAGTCTCGCTCTGTCACCCGGGCTGGAGTGCAGTGGCCGGATCTCAGCTCACTGCAAGCTCCGCCTCCCGGGTTCACGCCATTCTCCTGCCTCAGCCTCCCGAGTAGCTGGGACTACAGGCGCCCACCACCTCGCCCGGCTAGCTTTTTGTATTTTTTAGTAGAGACGGGGTTTCACCGTGTTGGCCAGGATGGTCTCGATCTCCTGACCTTGTGATCCGCCCGTCTCAGCCTCCCAAAGTGCTGGGATTACAGGCTTGAGCCACCGCGCCCGGCTTCTTTTTTTTTTTGAGACGGAGTTTCACTCTTGTTTCTCAGGCTGGAGTACAATGGCGTGACCTCGGCTCACCACAACCTCCACCTGCCCAGTTCAAGTGATTCTCCTGCCTCAGCCTCCCAAGTAGCTGGGACTACAAGCATGCACCACCATGCCCAGCAAATTTTGTATTTTTAGTAGAGATGGGGTTTCACCATGTTGGTTAGGCTGGTCTCGAACTCCTGACCTCAGGTGATCTGCCCACCTCCGCCTTCCAAATTGCTGGGATTACAGGCGTGATCCACCACACCCAGTCTCCTTTGTTTTTTCTTCGTCTAGCTAAAGATTTGATTTTATTTGTATTTTCAAAAAACTAATTATTAGTTGTATTGATTTTTTTCTATTGCTTTTCTAGGCTCTATTTCCTTTATCCCCTGATCTTTGTTATTTCCTTCCTTATGCTAACCTTGGAATTAGTTTGCTCTTCTAGTTCCTTGTGGTGTAAGGTTAGGTTGTTTATTTGAGATGTTTCTTTTTTCTTCATGTATGGTTCACTGTTATAAACTTTCCTCTTAGAACTGTCTCCCTGGGCCTCAGTTTCCTTACCTATAAGGGCGGGAGGAAACAATAGCACCTACTTCATAAGCCCTCTCAATTTCCATCCTGTATGCCTTTTCTTCCACCACACCTCATTGCTCAAGATCTTACTAGATCTAACTTGGACTGTTGGGTCACATTACTCTGAATTAACTGACCCAAACCCCCTCCTAGAGAATTCACATCCTGGAGCAGAGGGAAAACTAGCAGGCAACAAGTGATGTCAAGCAGGCTCTCTTAAGCAACAATGCACAATCACAGAGCTGAATCCAAATTTCATTCATCACCGAACCATTTATGCACCTGAATTCATGCAGTGAATGGCCAGTCTGGAAGCAGGGGGCTAGAGAGTGGACTTGAGGTTGTTCATTTGAGGGGTTTTGAGACTGAAACAGGATAGTGGCAGAGGATGAGGAAAGAAGGTGGATTTGAAAGGCAGAACAGAGAAGGTCAACTAGACTTGGTGGATTTGCTATGAGGAAACAGGAGGATTTTAGGCTGCACATAAGGCAGAGAACACAGAGGAAATTGCACAAGTTTAAGGGGGTGATTAAGACAAAAATAAGTGCCAGAGGAACTCTGAGCACTGAGAAATCAGTGTGGGATAGAATGGGCAGAAACATATAAAATGAGGAGGATCATTAGGAGGAGGAGGGATTCGGGCTAAGACTCACTGTGTGACTTTGGGCCAGTCACTATCTTTCTCTGGTCCTTTAGGTTTCCACCTGCTAAACTGGGAGATGGAGAATGATAATTGTGAGGAATGAATTATATAAGAGAATGTTCAAGAAATGTCTAGCCCTGTAGGCAATATGGATGGGAAGCATGTGGCAGGTGTGCTTGGTCCGGGGTGGGGTGGGGCTGGGCTGCCATTTGGGCAACAGCAATGCCACAGGCAGGAGGACACACAGACATGCAGACAAAGGAGTGCATGGGTGAGGGGAAATGTGACCTGGACACTTGCATGTTGGATTTGAGGAGCTCAAAGACCAACGCAGTCAGAAGCCAAGGCAGTCAAATCAATGTTACCCTGGGAGGCCCTGTCTTGGCAGTCAGCAGAGAGGGGCTTCTCTGGACCATGACTCCTAGACTGCCACTTCCTCAGGAAATACCCAGGTCTGTGAGGCCCGAGTCCTCTGGGTTTTGATCCCAAGTCACCACCAGAATTGCTGTGTGAAGCTGAGTCTGTTCTGAACCACTCTGGGTCCAGGTTCTTCATATGAACAACACAAAAAGGCACGTGTGTGTTGGTGGGGAGGTGGACGAAACATTTCCAAAGGTCCCCTCCCGGTTTATTTTGCTTCAGTTCCGTGACCCTAAGTCCTTTTTTAAAAGTCTAGTCCTGTCTCCATTCCTACTTTGTTGTGCCCTTGAGTCAGCTGCTGGACCTCTCAGAGCTTATTTTCACATCAGAAATATCTCTAATCTCCTGATTGGACAGGAGAGTCTCTAACATCCAATAATGTTCCCTGAAGGACTCTCACCCTCATCTTAACCTGGAAGCTTCAGATAAATAAAAAAAGTGAGATGCTAGTTACAGATAACTCCAGTTCTGAATCTTCCATCTTTTTTCACTGCCCTCCACTCCAGACTGTCAGGAGCTTGCAGCACTGGCTCAATTGCCAAACTGGTTGCTATGACAACACTTACAAATAACTCAGATGCAGATGAAGACTTTAACCCAAGAGCTGCTGGGCCAAGGGCTTCTTGCTTCCTCCTTAGACCAGATGAGGGAAAAATCCAAAAAATTATTTGGGACCAAGTCATTCTCTAGCTCAGAAGTCTGCCAAGGCTCCTCAATGTCAAGAATAGTAAAATCCTGGCATCCAAGCCCCCCACCCCTCACAAAACTTGATTTAAATCTTTCCAATCACTTGCTTCCATTAAAAAATGATCACTTCTGTTTTTTTGAAACCTACATCTACCATGTCCTTTGTTGAATGCTTTATATATAGTATCTGCAGAAATCTTCCCAGAACTCCAGCAAGTAGACATTATTATTAGACATTATTATTCTCACTTTACAAAGGAGGACATTAAAGTCCATGGATACAAGTGAGTTGAGTAAAGAGGTCAGAGAGTAAGAATTCAAACTCAAATCCATAAGATTCCCAAACACATGCTGTTTCCATTGTCAGTGGTTTACAGATGTTGCTCTACAGACCTGACATATGCAAATAGTCTGTGGCAGATTTGGGTTTCCATTCAAGAAGATTGAATGCATGTATCTCCTCTAACTCTCAAGATCCTAAAAATTAAGAGTAAAGGAATCAAATGTATAAACTCACAACTCCAAAGAAAGCTGGAGGAGTTCCTATCAGTGGTGAAGAGATTTCAATAACTTTCTGGCAAGCAGAAAGGGGTGGGAGGGGTGGTAATGGAGAAAGCAGGGCAGGGGAAGGAATGAGCAGAGTCCACATGTGGGAAGAGATCACTGGGAGAGAGCTCATCTACCCTGCCAAATCCTGGAGAGGCGCAGTAAAGGTATCCTGATGGTGGGAGCAAGACATAAAGGCTCAACCAGAGGATAATTGAAAGTGTGAATTGGAACAGTTGATCTCCCTCCACCTTCCCCTTACTTCATGGGTAGAAATCACAAGAGCCAAGTATCTACGCTCCAGCAAAATATCAGAGAGTTCACCAAAGAAATCAAACAGTCCCAGGGCAATGACCTCCACATTCTGTATTTAGTGGTCCTCTGGCAGATTGTGCAAGTCTCCATCCAGTCACCTTAAAGAGAAGTCCAATAGTAGACTTGACAAGCACCTTCCCCTTACACAGAGCTCCAAGTCAGCATTTTATTGTGTTCTTCTTAAATCAATGGGCTGATATGTTTGCACATTTATGAAAAAATATGCTCATAGGTTTATAAATGAACTGATGAAGCAAATGTGAAAAACAAAGGCTAGGCACATTCAAGTGGAAAAAAATCAAGCAATTATTAAAACCAGAAACATTAACAAAAATTTAAAGGTAATTACACCACATGTCTTGACTTTGTAGTGACTACTGATTTACTAGGAATTGGAATATAAACCTAGTAAAAGAGTAAATGGAGGGAAAATAGGGGATAAAAAAGAGATAAATCCTCTTGTACCATAAGGAGATGTCAAAAGATAATGTCTCAAATTGCTAAGTTATAAAAATAGTAATATAAGTGTATTATGAATAATATTATGAAGAATCATGGTGGTCCATCACTTAAAACTCCTTTCAGCCATAAGTAAAAACAAACAAACAAACAAACAAAAAACACCCAACTGACAGTGTCTTAAACACATATGGCTCTATTTATTTATCTATTTATTTATTTTTCAGTTAACAGGAAGGGTGGCATGGGTTCAGCTGCTCAATGATGTTATCAAGAAATCAGGCTCTTTCTGACTTTCTTCCTTAACATGTTGTCTTCATCCTCATGCTAATCCCTACATGGTCACAAGATGGTTGTTACAGCTCCAGACAGCACGACTATATTCAAAGCAGAAATAAGGAAGGGGATGGCATTAGCTGTGTAAGTGTCTTTGTTCAGGAAGTAAAAGGCCCCCAGCAAACATCTCATTGGCTACAGCTGGATAATACAGCCATCCTTAGCTACAAAGGAAGCTAAGAAAGCAAACAGCTGGTTGTTTAGCCTCTGAATTGGAGGTGGCAAAGGAGAAGGGATTTGGGAATGGTAAATTCTGAAGAAACAGCTAAAAGTGTTGAAAGTCGTTTCCTGCAGGACATGCAATGGGAAGAAGTGCTACAGGATATTGCTAGGTTTTATTATGTGCCCGTTAGTAGCATTTTATTTCTTTTAATGATGCGCATATATTACTTTGATAAAAACTAAAATTTAAGTGTTGGCTGGGCAGGGTGGCTCACACCTGTAATCCCAGCACTTTGGGAGGTCAAGGGTGGTGGATCACGAGGTCAGGAGTCGAGACCAGCTTGACCAACATGGTGAAACCCCGTCTCTACTAAAAATACAAAAATTAGCTGGGCATAGTAGCACACACCTGTAATCCCAGCTACTCAGGAGGCTGAGGCAGGAGAATCACTTGAACCTGGGAGGCAGAGATTGCAGTGAGCCAAGATTGCACCACTGCACTCCAGCCTGGGCGATAGAGCGAGACTCTGTCTCAAAAAAAAAAAAAAAAAAAAATTAAGTGTTATGGTTTTATGAAAAAAAAATTTTTTTAATAAAAGCTGGTAGAAGTTTTCTGTCTTCAGAGGAAATGATGTCAATTCACCGTGGAAGCAAACTTACCAGAATAGTCTTTTTACTTAAACTAAGGTCTCTCAGGTACCCCCACTGATCTTAGAGAAAGTTGTGCTATCACTATTAATCTAAATGTGACTGGTGGAAACCAGGACAGCTCTGTGATGTAGTTATGTGGGTCGACTGTGGTTAGACAGTCCTGGTGCCATTTCCTATTCCATTTATTAGCTCTGTGACCCTGAGTGAATGACACCTGGAAGCCTTACTTTCCTTTTATTATGAAATGAAGATAATTCTAGTGCCCAATACAGAGTAAGCACTCAGAAAATATTACCTACTATGATTAAAATGTTAAATGTTTCGGACCGAGCGCAGTGGCTCACGCCTGTAATCCCAGCACTTTGGGAGGCCAAGGAACTCCCACCTGAGGTTGGGAGTTCAAGACCAGCCTGACCAAATGGAGAAACTCCGTCTCTACTAAAAATACAAAATTAGCTGGGCGCGGTGGTGCATGCCTGTAATCCCAGCTACTCGGAAGGCTGAGGCAGGAGAATCGCTTGAACCTGGGAGGTGCAGGTTGTAGTGAGCCAAGATGATGCCACTGCACTCCAGTCTGGGCAACAAGAGCAAAACTCCGTCTCAAAAAAAAAAAAAAAAAGTTAAATGTTCTGTGTAGTGACAAAATCTGGGTGTACTCTAACAATATTATGCTTCCACTGAGTTAATTTATTTTTTATCCCAAACAGATTTGGACTAGACTGTCGCTGAAAATCATTATGTGTTCTTGAGAGATGTGTGTGCATACAAATGGCCAACAGATATGTGAAAAAATGAACAAAATCATTAATCATTATGTAAATGTTAATTAAAACCAGAATGAGGCATCACCTCACACCTGTCAGGAAGGCTAGTATCAAAAAGACAAAAAATAACAAGTGTTGACAAGGATGCAGAGAAAGGGCAACCCTTGTATGCTGTTGGTGGGAGTGTAAATTAGTAGAGTCATCATGGAAAATTGTGTGGACGTTCTACAAACTAAAAATATAACTACCATATGATCTAGAAATCCCATTACTGGATATACAGCCAAAGGATTTGAAATCAGTATGTCAAAGAGATATCTGCACTTCCATATTTATTGCAACATTATTCACAATAGCCAAGATATGGAATCACCCTAAATGTCCATCAACAAATGAATGGATTAAGAAAATGTATACATTCACAATGAAATACTATTTAGTATTTCAAAAGAAGGAAATCCTGCCATTTGCAACAAAAAAGATGAACCTGGAGGATATTATGCTACATAAAATATGCTAGGTACAGAAAGTCAAGTACTGCATGAGCTCACTTATATTTGGAATCTAAAACTTAATATACCTGTCAATCAAGCTTAATATACCTGTTAATCAAACTTATAGAAGCAGAGAACAGCATAGTGGTTACCAAGGGCCAGGGGTTAAGAGGAATTGAGAGATGTTGGTCAACAGATACAAAATTTCAGTTAGACAGGAGGAATAAATTTTTTTGAGATCTATTGCACAGCATGGTGAGTATAGTTAATAATAATAATGTATTGCATATTTCAAAATTGCTAAGAGAGCAAATTTCAAATTTTCTCACTACAAAAATTGATAAGTATTTGAGGTGATGGATACGTCAATTCACTTGATCTAATTACTTCACACTGTATACATATATTATAACATAATATTGTACCTCATAAATATATACAGTTCTAATTTTTCAATTAATAATTTAAAAGTTTAAATAAAAAGGAAATTATGTAGCCCAGAAAGGAATGAGATAATATACACAAAGTGTTGGAAAAAAAACCAAAAAATCTTCCAACCAAGAATACTACATCTTGCAATATAGTCCTTCAAAAACGAAGGAGAAATAAAGACTTTCTCACACAAATAAAAGCTGAGAAATTTCATCAGTACCAGATCTTCCTTACAAGAAATGCTAAAGAGAGTTATTCAAGTTGAAACAAAAGGATGCTAAACATAAACATGATAGCATAAGAAAGTATGAAACTCATTGATAAAGGTAAATATATAGACAAATACAGAAAATTATATTACTGTAATGATGGTGGCTTAACCACTCTTAATTCCAGTATGAGTTGAAAGATTAAAATATTAAAAATAATAACTAAAAATATGTTTAAATGTACACAATGTGAATAGGTGAAAATCTTGACAATAAGACAATAAAATGTATGGGGTGGAAAAGTTACGATGTAGCATATATATATGCAGTTGAATTGAAGTTGTTATCAGCTTAAAATAGGCTGTTATAAAATTTTTAATATAAATTCCAAGGTAATGACAACCACAAAAATACCTGTACAGGAAACACAAAAGAGAAAGAGAAAGGAATCAAATCATATCAATACAAAAAATAAAACAAACAAAAAGGAATACAACAAGAGAAGAAAAGACAGACAAAAGAACTATAGGACTAACACAAAACAATTAACGAAGTGGCAATTGTAAATTCTTCTTTATCAATAATTACCTTAAATGCAAATGAATTAAACTCCCCAGTGAAGAGACATACAGTAACTGAACATATTAAAAAAGAAAAGAGCAAACTACATGCTGTCTAAAAGAAACTCGCTTTAGATTTAAGGACACACAGAGGCTGAAAGTAATGGCATGGAAAAAAATCTCATGCAAATGGTAAACAAAAGAAAGAAGGGGTGGCAATACTCATATCAGACAAATAATTTAAGTCAAAAATTGTCACAAGTGACAAAGAAGAACATTATATAATGATAAAAAGACTAATCTTCCAGAAAGATATCATCGTTACAAATACACATGCACCCAACATCAGTTCACTTAATTTCTTTTTTTTTTTTTTTTTTTTTTTTGAGATGGAGTCTCGCTCTGTCGCCCAGGCTGGAGTGCAGTGGCCGGATCTCAGCTCACTGCAAGCTCCGCCTCCCGGGTTTACGCTATTCTCCTGCCTCAGCCTCCCGAGTAGCTGGCACTACAGGCGTCAGCCACCTCGCCCGGCTAGTTTTTTGTATTTTTTAGTAGAGACGGGGTTTCACCGTGTTATCCAGGATGGTCTCGATCTCCTGACCTCGTGATCCACCAGTCTCGGCCTCCCAAAGTGCTGGGATTACAGGCTTGAGCCACCGCGCCCGGCCAGTTCACTTAATTTCATAAAGCAAACATTGACAGGAAGAAATAGACAGCAATACAATAATAGTAGGACACTTCAATATCCCACTTTCAATAATGTATAAAACACCCAGATAGAAGATCAATAGGGAAAGAGAGGACTTAAATAACACCATAGACCAAATGGACCTAGAGACACATACAGAATATTCCACCCAACAACAGTAGAATACACATTTTTTTAAGTGCACATGGAAGAATCTTGAAGATAGACCACATGTTAGGTCAAAAACATTTCTTTTTTTTGTTTGTTTGTTTGTTTGAGACGGAGTCTCGCTTTGTCGCCCAGGCTGGAATGCAGTGGCCGGATCTCGGCTCACTGCAAGCTCCGCCTCCCAGGTTCACGCCATTCTCCTGCCTCAGCCTCCGAGTAGCTGGGACTACAGGTGCCCGCCACCACGCCCGGCTAATTTTTTGTATTTTTAGTAGAGACGGGGTTTCACCGTGTTAGCCAGGATGGTCTCGATCTCCCGACCTCGTGATCCACCCGCCTCGGCCTCCCAAAGTGCTGGGATTACAGGCGTGAGCCACCGCGCCCGGCCCAAAAACATTTCTTAGCAAATTTAAGTTTGAAATCATACCAGATAAGTTTTCTGATAATAGTGAAATAAAACTAGAAATCAATAGCAGAAGGAACACTGAAAATTTTCAAATATGTGGAAATGAAACAACACTCTTTTGGAAAAGCCATTAGGTCAAAGAAATCAAAAAGAAAATGAGAAGGTACCACAAGTCAAATGAAAATGAGAACAAAACATATCCAAACTAATGGAATGTAGCCAAAGCAGTACTGAGACGGAAGCTTATAGGAAGAAATGCTTACATTAGAAAAGAAAAAATATCTCAAGTAAACAACCTGTCTTTCAATTCAAGGAGCTAGAAAAAAAAAGAACAAACTATGCCCAAAGTTAGGAAAAGGAAAGAAATAACAATAATTGGAGCAGAAATAAACAAACTGGAAAATAGAAAATCAACAGAAAAAATCAACAAAACTAAAAATTTTTTTAAAGATAAGCAAAATTGACTAAAAATGATTGAAGACTCAAATAAATAAAATCATAAATGAAAAAAGAGATATTACAACAGAAATAAAATAAACACAACAGAAATAAAAAGGATCATAAGAGAATACTGTGAACAATTATATGCCGGAAAACTGGATAAACTAGAAGAAGAGTTTATTTAATGGATAAATTTAATGGATAAATTCCTACAAATGTACAACCTACTAAGACTAAAGCATGAAGAAATAGAAAATCTGAGCAGAACTATAGTTAGTAAGGACTTTCAGTCAGTAATTTAAAAACCTCCCAAGAAAGAAAAGCCCAGAACTAGATGGCTTCACTGGCGAATCCTAATAAAAATTAAAGAAGAATTAATGCCAATTCTTCTCAAACTCTTCCAAAAAATGAAGAAGAGGGAATGCTTAAAACCCATTTTATGGGACCAGCATTACCCTGATACAAAGCCAGACATTACCATAAAAGAAAACAACAGGCCAATATCTCTGATGAATATAGACGTAAAAATCCTCAATAAAATACTACAAAACTGAATCAGACAGCACATTAAAAGGATTATACACCATGTCCAAGTGGGATTTATCCCTGGGATGTAAGGATTTCTAAATTTTACTTCCCATACAACACCAATGTATCAAAGATGTTTTAACGATGAAAATCAATTAATGCGATACACCACATTAGTAGAATAAAAGCTAAAAAATCACATAATTATCTCAACAGATGCACAAAAAGCATTTAAGAAAATTGCAAATTAAAACCACACTGAGATACCATCTTACATAAGCCAGAAAGACTTTTATTAAAAAGTTAAAAACCAACACACGTTGGCATGGATGTAGAGAAAAAGGAACACTCATACACTGCTGGTGGGAATGTAAATTAGTTCAACCTCTGTAGAAAACAGTGTGGAGATATCTCAAAGAACTGAAAAGAGAATTATCATTTGAGCCAGCAATCCCACCTACTGGGTATCCCCCCAGAGAAAATAAATCATTATATTAGAAAGACAACCAGAACTTGTATGTTTATTGCAGCACTATTTACAATAGTAAAGTCATGAAACCAACCTAAGCATGCGCCAACAATGGAGTAGATCAAGAAAATGTGGCATATTCTGGACATAGAAATGGGCAAAGACTTCATGACAAAGATACCAACAGTAATCGCAACAAAAGCAAAAATTGACAAATGGGAGCTAATTAAACTAAAAAGCTTCTGCACAGCAAAAGAAACTATCAACAGAGTAAACAGACAACCTAACAGAATGGGAGAAAACGTTTCCAAATTATGCATCCAACAAAGGTCTTCTATCTGGCATCTATAAGGAACTTAAACAAATTTACTAGAAGAAGAACAACCCCATTAAAAAGTGGGCAAAGGACATGAACAGACGCTTCTCAAAAGAAGTCATACATGTGGCCAATAAGTATGTGAAAAAAAAGTTTAGCATCGTTGATCATTAGAGACATGCAAATCAAAACCACAATGAGATACCATCTCACACCAGTCAGAATGGCTATTATTAAAAAGTCAAAAATTAACAGGTGCTGGCAAGGTTGTAGAGAAAAAGAAATGCTTATATTCTGTTGGTGGGAGTATAAAGTAGTTCAACCATTGTAGAAAGCAGTGGGGCAATTCCTCAAAGAGCTAAAAACAGAACTACTGGCCGGGTGCAGTGGCTCACGCCTATAATCCCAGCACTTTGGGAGGCCGAGGTGGGAGGATCACGAGGTCAGGGGTTCAAGACCAGCCTGGCCAACATGGTGAAACCCCGTCTCTACTAAAAATACAAAAATTAACCAGGCATGGTGGTGCATAGTCCCAGCTACTCGGGAGGCTGAGGTAGGAGAATTGCTTGAACCCAGGAGTCAGAGGTTGCAGTGAACCAAGATCACGCCACTGCACTCCAGGCTGGGTGACAGAGCGAGACTGTCTCAAAAACAAACCAACCAAACAAACAAAAAACAAAACAAAACAAAACCCAGAAATCCCATTACTGGGTATATTTCCAAAAGAATATAAATCATTCTATCATAAAGACACATGCACATGTATGTTCATTGCAGCACTATTCACAACAGCAAAGACATGGAATCAACTTAAATGCCCATCAATGATAGTAGACTGGATAAAGAAAACGTGGTACATATACACCATGGAATACTATGCAACCATAACAAAGAACAAGATCATGTTCCTTGCAGGAACATGGATGGAGCTGGAGGCCATCATCCTTAGCAAACTAATACAGGAACAAAAAACCAAATACTGCATGTTCTCATTTACAAGTTGGAGTTAAATGAGAACACATGAACACATAGAGGGGAACAACAGACACTGCGGCCTATTGAAGGGTGGAGGATGGGAGGAGGGAGAGGACCAGGAAAAATAACTAATGGGTACTAGGCTTAATACCTGGGTGATGAAATAATCTGTACAACAAACACCTGTGACACAAGTTTACCTATCTAACAAACCTGCACACGTACCCCTGAACTCAAAAGTTACGGGCTGGGCGCAGTGGCTCACGCCTGTAATCCCAGCACTTTGGGAGGCCGAGGTGGGTGGATCACCTGAGGTCGGGAGTTTGAGACCAGCCTGGGCAACACAGTGAAACCCCGTCTCTACTAAAAATACAAAAATTAGTAGGGTGTGGTGGCGCACGCCTGTAGTCCCAGCTACTTGGGAGACTGAGGCAGGAGAATCACTTGAACCCAGGAGGCAGAGGTTGCAGTGAGCCAAGATCACACCACTGCATTCCAGCCTGGGCAACAGGTGAAACTCTATCTCAAAAAATAAATACAAAGATAAATAAATAGGCCGGGCGCGGTGGCTCAAGCCTGTAATCCCAGCACTTTGGGAGGCCGAGACGGGCGGATCACAAGGTCAGGAGATCGAGACCATCCTGGCTAATATGGTGAAACCCCGTCTCTACTAAAAATACAAAAAACTAGCCGGGCGAGGTGGCGGGCGCCTGTAGTCCCAGCTACTCGGGAGGCTGAGACAGGAGAATGGCGTAAACCCAGGAGGCGGAGCTTGCAGTGAGCTGAGATCTGGCCACTGCACTCCAGCCCGGGCGACACAGCGAGACTCCATCTCAAAAAAAAAAAAAAAAAAAAGATAAATAAATAAATGTTAAAAAAAAGAAAATGTGATATAGATACACCATGGAATACTATGCAATCATAAAAAAACAATGAAATCATTTCCTTTGCAGCAACATGGATGCAGTGGAGGCGATTATCCTAAGTGAACTCACACAGAAACAGAAAATCAAATATTGCATTTCTCATTTATTAAATGGGAGCTAAACAAAGGGTACACATGGACATAAAGATCGAGAAAATAGACTCTGAGGACTTCAAAAAGGGGGAGGCTGCGAGGGTGTGAGGGTTGAAAAATTACCTATTAGATATAAGTTCCAATATTTGGGTGATGGGTACACTAGAAGCCCAACCCCTACTATTACTCATGTAATACCCATGTAACAAACAAGTGCATGTACCCTCTGGATCTAAAATAAAATTTAAAAAATTAAAAAGAAAATTTAATACATTTTCATGATGAAATCTTTCAGCAAACTAGGAATAGAAGAAAAATACCTCAACGTAATAAAGGTCATAATGAAAAGCCCACAACAAACATACTCATGGTGAAAACAGAACTACCATATAATCCAGCAAGTCCATCTCTGGCTATTTATTCAAAAGAATTGAAATAAGGAACTTGGAGAGATATTTGCACTCCTATGTTCATCACATCATTATTCACAACCAAGATATGAAAACAACCTAAATGTCCATCAATCGATGAATGAATAAACTGTGGTATGCACTTATGATGGAATATTATTCAGTGTTAAAAATGGAGGAAATCTTGCCACATATGACAACATGAATGAACTTTGAGGACATTATGCTAAGTAAAATAAGCCAGTGATAGAACAAATACTGTGTGATTCTACTTAGATGAGGTATTTAAGATAATCAAAATCATAAAACCAGATAATAGAATGGTGGTGGCCAGGGATTGGGAAAAAGGGGAAATGAGGAGTTGCTATTCAATGGGTATCAAGTGTCAGTTATGCAAGACGAATAAGTTGTAGAGATATGCTATATAACGTCATGCCTATAGTTAACAATATCGTAAATTTTGTAAACTTAAAATTTGTTGAAAGTAGATCTCATGTTGTGTTCTTACTATAATGAATTTTTTTAGAAAGGTATTTCATGCAAAGACTAACCAAAGGAGAGCAGAGAGAGATGGCTATACAAATATAAGGCAAAATAGACATTAAGGCAATAACTGTTACAAGAGACAAAGAAGGACATTAAATAATGATAAAATGGTCAGTGCACCAAGAAGTAGAACAATTATCAACATATTCGTTAAATATCAGATCTCCTGAATACAAAAAATAAACACTGACAGACTTGAATGGAGAAGGCCGGGCGTGGCGGCTCACGCCTGTAATCCCAGCGCTTTGGAAGGCCGAGGTGGTAGATTACCTGAGGTCAGGAGTTCAAGACCGGCCTGGCCAACATGGCGAAACCCTATCTCTCCTGAAAATACAAAAAATTAGCTGGGCATGGTGGTGTGCACCTGTAATCCCAGCTACTTGGGAGGTTGAGGCAAGAGAATTGCTTGAACCCAGGAGGCAGAGGTTGCAGTGAGCTGAGATCGCACCACTGCACTCCAGCTTGGGCGACAGAGTGATACTGTCTCAAAAAAGAAAAGAAGAAAGAAAAAAGAATTGAACAGAGAAATAAACAGAACTACAATAATAGTAGGGGGCTCCAAGACTACACATTCATATAGAAAAAACAACCATATGGAAGATCAATAAAAAAATAGAGGACTTGTACACACTATAGGCCAATTAGATATAACAGAACACTTACCCACCAATAGCAGAATACACATATTTCTCAAGTACACATGGAACATTCTCTAGGATAGACCATATGTTAAGCCACAAAACAAGTCAATAAATCTAAAAATACTGAAAACATACAAAGTATCTTTTTCTTTTTCTTTTCTTTCTTTTTTTTTTTTTTTTTTGAGACAAGGTCTCCCTCTGTCCCCCAGGCTGGAGTGCAGGGGCACGATCTCAGCTCACTGCAACCTCCACCTCCCGGGTTCAAGTGATTCTCCTGTCTCAGCCTCCTGAGTAGCTAGGAGTACAAGCACGCACCACCACGCCCAGCTAATTTTTGTATTTTCAGGAGAGGTGAGGTTTTACCATGTTGGCCAGGCTGGTCTCAAACTCCTGAGCTCAAGTGATCTGCCCACCTCAGCCACTCAAAGTGCTTGGATTACAGACATGAGCCACCACGCCCGGCGTCTTTTCTAATCACAGTGGAATGAAACCAGAAATCAGCAGCAGAAGGAAAACTGGAAAATTACCAAACGTGGAAATTGAACAACTCACTTGTAAACAACCAATGGATCAAAGAAGAAATCACCAGGGAAATTAGGAAATATCTTGAGATGAATGAAAATGAAAATACAGGCCGGGTGCGGTGGCTCTCGCCTTTAATCCCAGCACTTTGGGAGGCTGAGGTGGGCGGATCACCTGAAGTCAGGAGTTCAAGAGCAGCCTGGCCAACATGGTGAAACCCCGTCTCTACAAAGAATACAAAAATTAGCCGGGTTTGGTGGCACACACCTGTAATCCCAGCTACTTGGGAGGCTGAGGCAGGAGAATTGCTTGAACCCGGGAGATGAAGGTGGCAGAGAAGTGAGATCACGCCACTGCACTCCAGCCTGGACGACAGAGCAAGACTTCGTCTCAAAAAAAAAAAAAAAAAAAAAAAAAAAGAAAAGAAAAAGAAAACGAAAATACAACTTACCAAAACTTGTAGGATGTGGCAACTGCACTGGAAAGGGAACTTTATAGCTGTAATCACTTATACTAAAAAAAAGAAAGATCTCAAATGAACAATCTAACTTTACACTGTATAAGGCTCTAGAAAAATAAAAACAAAATAACCAAAGCTAGAAGAACGAAGGAAACAATGGAGCAGAGAAAAATGAAATAGTAAATAGAAAAATAATCGAGAAAATCAAGAATATCAAGAGTTGCTTCTTAGAGAAGATTAACAAAATTGACAAATTGTTAGCCAGATTAACTAAGAAAAAAAAAGAGAAGACCCAAATAACTAAAATCAGAAATAAAGAGTGGACGTTAAAACCAATGTTACGGTTCCACCGTGGCCTGTGGCCCAGGGACCGCTTCGAAAGTACTGGGAGCGACTACTGCGGAAGCTTCCGCAGAGCCGGCCGGGCTTTCCCAGTCCTCCGTGGGGACCAGCATTAGCAGTACAGGGCCCAGCCATGTTTACAGAACCAGCAAATGATACCAGTGGAAGTAATGAGAATTCCAGCCTTTTGTACAGTATCTTTTGGATTGCAGCTCCCAAAAACAGACGCACCATTGAAGTTAACTTGTGTAGGAGAAGAAACCCTCAGAAGCTTATTAAAGTTAAGAACAGTATAGGCGGGCACGGAGGCTCACACCTGTAATCCCAGCACTTTGGGAGGCCCAGGTGGGCAGATCACGATGTCAGGAGATCGAGACCAGCCTGGCCAATATCGTGAAACCCCGTCTCTACTAAAAATACAAAAAAATTAGCCGGGCATGGTGGCATGCGCCTGTAGTCCCAGCTACTCGGGAGGCTGAGGCAGAAGAATCGCTTGAACCCGGGACGCGGAGGTTGCAGTGAGCCGAGGTCGCACCACTGCACTCCAGCCTGGGCGACAGAGCGAGACTTTGTCGCAAAAAGAAAATGAAAAAAAAAGAACAATACAGATGTTTGTCCTGAATGTGGTCATCTGAAACAGAAATGTCCTTTGTGGCTACTGCTATGAGAAAGTGCACAAGGAGACTGCAGAAATCAGAGGACAGATAGGGAAACAAGAAGGGGGGCCTTTTAAGGCTCCCACCATAGAGACTGTGGTGCTGTACACGGGAGAGACACCATCTGAACAAGATCAGGGCAAGAGGATCATTGAACGAGACGGAAAGCGACCATCTTGGTTCACCCAGAATTGACACCAAAGATGTTAAAGGGATAGCTTCACAGTAAATCATTTCTCCTGAAATAGAGGAAGATTCTTTATGTTGTTGTGCTTGTTTTTTAATTATCAATATAGTTTAACACATTCTTTCTAAGCAGTTTTGTGTGGGATAATTTGAAGAATATATTATGAGTAAACGCTGAAAATGTTGTTTATCCAAAGGCTCAATGGATTATGTTTCTATTACATATAAGGATTAAGTAAATATAAAATTTCCAGAACAAAAATAAAAAATGTAAAATTTATAGCAAGAAAAAAAAACAATTTTACAGAAATATAAAGGATCTTAAGAGACTACTGTGAATAATTATAGGTCAACAAATTGGATAACCTAGATGAAAGGGACAAATTCCCAGAAAACAAACCCACCAAAACTGAATCATGCGGAAATAGAAAATCTGAACAAATCTGTAATTAGCAAGGACACTGAATCAGCAATCAAAAACCTCCCAAAAGAAAACCTCAGGACCCTATGGGTTCACTCATGGATTCTACAAAGCATTTAAAGAAGAACACAGATACCCCTGAAACTCTTCCAAAAAAAAAAAAAAAATTGAAGAGGATGGAAAACTTCTAAACTCATTTAATGAGACTAGCATTCTCCTGATACCAAAGCTAGACAAAGGCACTACAAGAAAACTATAGACCAATATCTCTGATAAATATTGATTCAAGGCCGGGCGCGGTGGCTCAAGCCTGTAATCCCAGCACTTTGGGAGGCCGAGATGGGTGGATCACGAGGTCAGGAGATCGAGACCATGCTGGCTAACATGGTGAAACCCCGTCTCTACTAAAAAATACAAAAAATTAGCCGGGCGAGGTGGTGGGCGCCTGTAGTCCCTGCTACTTGGGAGGCTGAGGCAGGAGAATGGCGTGAACTCAGGAGGCGGAGCTTGCAGTGAGCTGAGATCCGGCCACTGCACTCCAGCCTGGGTGACAGAGCGAGACTCCGTCTCAAAAAAAAAAAAAAAAAATTGATTCAAAAATATTCAACAAAATAATAGCAAACAGAGTTCAACAGCACATTAAGAGAATTATACATCATGACAAGTGGATTTATTACTGAAATGCAAGGTTGGTTCAACATATGAAAATCAATCAATGTAATAAACCACATTAACAGAATAATGGAAAAAGTCCACATTATCACCTCAACTAACATAGAAAAACATTTGACAAAATTTAACAGCCACTTATGATAAAAACACTCTATAAACTAGGAATGAATAGCAGGAAAATACCTCAAGATACTAAAGGCCATATATGAAAAGCCCACAGCTAACATCATACTTAACAGTGGAAGATTCAAAACGTTTCCTATAAGATGAGAAACAAACAAGGATTCCCACTATCATCACTTCTATTCAACATTGTATTGGAAGTTCTAGCCAGAGCAATTAGAAAAGAAAAAGAAATAAGAGGCATCCAAATTAGAAAGGAAGAAATAGTTATGTCTAATGATATGATCTCATATGCAGACAACCATAAAGATTACACACACAGACACACACAGAGAGACACACACACACCTGTTAGAACTAAAAAATAAATTTAGTGAAGTTGCAGAATACAAAATCAACACACAAAAATCAGTTTCATTTCTCTAACAATGAACAATTTGAAAAGGAAATTAATTTTAAAATTCTATTTAGAATAGAAAAGGCCAGGCGCAGTTGCTCACACCTGTAATTCCAGCACTTTGGGAGGCTGAGGCGACCAGATCACTTGAGGTCAGGAGTTTGAGACTAGCCTGGCCAACATGGCAAAACCCTGTGCCTCCTAAAAATACAAAAATTAGCCAGGCATGGTGGGGCATACCTGTAATCCCAGCTACTCGGGAGTCTGAGGCAGGAGAATAGCTTGAACCCGGGAGGCAGAGGTTGCAGTGAGCCAAGATTGTGCCACTGCACTCCAGCCTGGGCAACAGAGTGAGACTCTGTCTCAAAAACAAAACAAAACAAAACAAAACAAATACTACAAAGTGTTGCTGAAGAAAACTGAACTGAACTGTGTTCATGGATTGGAAAATAATATTGTTAAAATGTCAATAGTACACAAAGTGATCTACAGATTTATTGCAATCAGTATCAAAGTCACAATAGTATTTTTTGCAGAAATAGAAAAATGTATCCTGAAATTAATATTTCAAGGGACCCCAAGTACCCTAACCAATCTTTTAAAAAAGAACAAAGTTGTATTTTTCCCACTTCATGATTTCAAAGCATATTACATAGCAGCCAGGCGTGGTGGCTCACACCTGTAATCCCAGCACTTTGGGAGGCCGAGGCAGGTGGATCACGAGGTCAGGAGATCAAGACCATTTTGGCTAACACGGTGAAACTCTGTCTCTACTAAAAATACAAAAAAATTAGCCGGGCATGGTGGCGGGTGCCTGTAGTCCCAGCTACTTGGGAGGCTGAGGCAAGAGAATGGCATGAACCTGGGAGGCGGAGCTTGCAGTGAGCCAAGATCACGCCACTGCACTCCAGCCTGGGTGACAGAGCCAGACTCTGTCTCGAAAACAAAACAAAACAAAACAAGCATATTGCATAGCTACAGTAATCAAAACAGTGTGGTACTGACATAAAAACAGACATATAGACCAATTCTAATACATGTGTAGTGGTTTCTGATTGTCATTTTAGTTTGCAATTACCACTACATACCTATTATAAGGGCTAAAATCCAAAAAACTGACAACACCAATTGCTGCTAGGGATGTGAAGCAACAGAAACTCTCATTCATTGCTGGTGGGAATGCAAAATGTTATAACCACTTTGGAACACAGTTTGGCAGTTTTTTATGAAACTAAACATACTCTTATCATATGATGCTATAATCACACCCTTTGGTATTTACCCTAGTGAGTTCTAAACTTCCATCCATACAAAAACCCTCATATGAGATTTTTTATAGCAGCTTTATTCATAATTGCCAAAACTTGGATGCAAGCAAGATGTCCTTCAATAGTGATAAACAAGCTGTTGGTACATTCATACAAGGGAATATTATTCAATACTAAAAAAAATGAGCTATAAAGCCATAAAAAAAAAGGATGAATCTTAACTTCAGATTGCTAAGTGAAGGAAGCCAATCTGAGAAGGCCACATACTGGGATTCCAACTATATGACATTCTAGAAAGGGCAAAACTATGAAGACAGTAAAAAGGTCAGTGGTTCAGAGAGATTCAGAAGTGGTAGTAGGGAGAGAGTAGGTGAAACACAGGTAATATTTAGGGTTTGATACTGTAATGGTGGACACATGTCATTACATATTACATTTGTCATAACCCATAGAAGGTACAACACGGAATCAACCCTAATGTAAATTATGTATTTTAATTAATAATAATATATCCATATTGATTCATCAATTCTAACAAATATACCACACTAACTCAAGATGTTAATAACAGGAAAAATAAGCAGAGTGAGGTGGTATATGGGAACTCTCTATACTTTCCACTCAATTTTTCTTTTCTTTTATTTCCAACTTCTATTTTAAGTTCAGGAGTACATGTGCAGGATGTGCAGGTTTGTTACATAGGTAAATGTGTGTTATGGTGGTTTGCTGCACAGATCATTCCAGCACCTGAGTATTAAGCCCATAATCCATTAGCTGTTCTTCCTTATGCTCTCCTTCCTCTCACTTCCCACCCTCTGACAGCCCCCAGTGTGTTTTGCTCCCCACCATGTGTCCATGTGATTTCATCATTCAGCTCCCACTTGTTTGTGTCCTTTCTGATTTCCTTAAGCAGTGTTTTGTAGTTCTCCTTGTAGAGGTCCTTCATTTCCCTTGTTGGCTGTATTCCTAGGTATTTTATTCTTTTCGTAGCAATTGTGAATGGGAGTTCGTTCATGATTTGACTCTCTGCTTGCCTGTTGTTGGTGTATAGAAATGCCAGCAATTTTTGCACACTGATTTTTGTATCCTGAGACTTTGCTGAAGTTGCTTATCAGGTTAAGAAACTTTGGGGCTGAGACAATGGGGTTTTCTAGATATAGGATCATGTTACTTGCAAACACAGATAGTTTGACTTCCTCTCTTCCTATCTGAATACCTTTATTTCTTTCTCTTGCCTCATTGCCCTGGCCAGAACTTCCAATACTGTTTTGAATAGGAGCCCAGTTCTGAGCCCTTGCTGGAGAGGTGTTTCAGTCATTTGGAGGAAAGAGGACACTCTGGCCTTTTGAGTTTTCAGTATTTTTGCACTGATTCTCATCTTTGTAGGTTTATCTACCTTCAGTCTTTGAGGTTGCTGACCTTTGGATTGGATTTTTGTGTTTGTTGTTGTTGTTTTCTGTTTGTTTTTCTTTTTAGAGTCTTCCCACTCTTCCACAGGGCTGCTGTGGTTTGCTGGGGCTCCACTCCAGACCCTAGTTGCCTTGGTTTTTCCTGTACCTGAAGGTATCACTGGTGAAACAGGAAAGATGGCACCCTGTCCCTTCCTCTGGAAGCTCTGTCCCAGGAGTGTACTGGCCTATTGCCAGCCCGAACACACCTGTAGGAGGTGGCAGGAGACCCCGGTTGGGAGGTCTCATCTAGTCAGGAGGAACAGGATCAGGGGCTTGCTTAAACAAGCAGTCTGGCTGCTTTTTGGTAAGGCACCTGTGCTGTGTTGGGGATCCCTTCAGTCCCCAAATGGTTTGAGCTCTCGAAGGCCCACAAACTGGACCAGCTGAGAAGCCCAGACGGCCAAGGTGGTGGCCTGCCCTGCCCCTCAGGCACTCCATCCCACGGAGAAATTAGAGCTCTGTTGGCCCTGTAGAACGTGAGTGGGGGTGGCCAGATGCCCCATCTAGGAGGACCCGGCTGGGAGGACCTGCCCTGCGAGGAGGAGTGGATCAGGGTCCCACTTAAAGAAGCAGCCTGGCCACACCTTGACAAAACAGCTGTGTTGTGGTGGGGAACTGCCTCTGCCCGTGTCACCTTAGACTCTCCAAAGCGCGCAGGCTGGAAGGGCTAAGTCCTCCTCCAACCAACCCAGGTGGCAGCCCTCCCCTCCCCCAGGCACTCCCTCTCAGGGAGAAATCAGAGCTCTGTGCCTAACACGTGAGGACGGGTGTGGCTGGAGTGCCTGGCTGGGAGGTCCCATTCAGTGAGGAGGAATGGATGGGGCCCTGCTTAAAGAGGAAGTCTGGCCACAATTTGGCAAGGTTGCTGTGCCGTGCTGCTGGGGGTACCCTTCCTCCTCTGGACCATTTGGACTCTCCAAAGCCTGCAGGCTGGAATGGCTGTCATTCAACCAACACAGGTGGCGGCCTTCCCCTCCCTCAGGCACTCTGTCCCAGGGAGAGATCAGGGTTCTGTCCCTAATATGTGCGGGTGGATGTGGCTGGAGGGCCTGGCTGGGAGGTCCCACCCAGTGAAGAAGAATGGATCCGGCGCCACATAAAGCAGCAGTCTGGCCACGATCTGGCAACGCTGCTGTGGTGCTGTGTTCTGGGGACTCTTCCTTGTCTGGACCGTTTGGACTTTCCAAAGCCCACAGGCTGGAACAGCTGAGTCGACCAAACAACAGAGATGACGCCTGCCTATCCTCAAGAAGGTTCAGTCTGGTCTCAGGTAGGCTCCACCCTGTTGCCAGTAGCTGGCTGGAATTCCAAGCCAGTGAGTCTTACCTTGTGAGGTGCAGTGGAAGTGGGGCCTCCAGAAAGACGCCACTCAGGCTGGGCGCGGTGGCTCACGCCTGTAATCCCAGCACTTTGGGAGGCGGAGGTGGGTGTATCACTTGAGGTCAGGAATTCAAGACCATCCTGGCCAACATGGCGAAACCCTGTCCCTACTAATAATACAAAAATGAGGCCGGTGTGGTGGCAGGAGCCTGTAATCCCAGCTATTCAGAAGGCTGAGGCCGGAGAATCGCTCGAATCCGGGAGGCAGAGGTTTCAGTGAGCGGAGATGCCGCCACTGCTCTCCAGCCTGGACAACAGAGTGAGACTCTGTCTCAAAAAAAAAAAAAAAAAAAAAGAGAGAGAGATGCCACTCAGCTCCCTGGATTCCGCCCCCTTCCTAGGGGTATGTGGGGGACCTCCGGCCTTGTCTCCTGCCTCATGTCTGAGTTGCAGACATGTTTGTTGGAGATCCTGGGCCAGAGTACGTAAAGCTCCTAGGTCTGTGCGTGCCTGAGCGGCTGCTCTGCCCAGACTCAGCTGTGTGTGTCAGACCCAAGGCCCTGGAAGCGTGGGCTCACAAGGGTATCTTCTGAACCACAGGTTGCAAAGATCCATGGGAGAAGCATGGTTTCCAGGGTCGCACAATCACTCACCGCTTTCCTTGACTGGGTGTGGGGGTGTTGCTCCCGGTTGGGCTGTCGCCCCACCCTGCTTTTCTTCAGACTCCGTGGGTCCAGTTATTTCCCTAATCAGTCCCAATGGGAGAACCTGGGTATTTCAGTTGAAGGTGCTGTATTCACTCGCCCCTTTCGTTCCTCCCACTTAATTTTTCTGTAAACATAAAACTGTTCAAAAAGTAAAGCCTATTAACTTAAAAACTATTCTAGTAGTGATATCATATTAAGGTTTTGCAAAATGTTATTGAGAAAACTGGGTAAAGTGTATTATTTCTTGCAACTGGCTATGAATGTGAATCTACAATTATCTCAATAAATTTTTTAAAAACCTCCACAAAGACATGGAAAATATGAGGAAAAAAGAGGAAAAACACAATTATACAGTTTAATTATACATAAATGTATATAACTAAACATTATATACACTAAATGTATATAATTATACATTAATAGGAGTTCTAGAAAAGAGAACAGGGTAAATAAAAGGAAGGAAATTATCAAACAAATAAAACAGTGATTTCACAGAGTAGAGACACGAATTTCAGATAAAAAGAGTCCACCCACGAAGCGCTCAGCAAAACAGATAATGGAAAAAACATCCCAGTTCTGAGTAGGTCATTGTGACATTTCAAAACATTAGGTGTCAAGAAAAATGTTAAGCTTTCAGAAGTGGGGAAAACAAGTTGCCAAGAAAGGAATGACAATAACAATAACATTAACATCTGAGTTCTAATCAACAGTGATGACAACGCACACTAAAAGCGTTATCTTCAAAACTCAGATGAAAGAATATTTTAAACATAGAATTCTAAAGCTAAACTGTCCTTATGAAGGTCAAATAACAACTACATTTCCAGACATGCAAAGAACCCCGAATTTACCTTGTTTTATGCCTAGTGTTCCGTTTTTGGAACACTAAGCATGTGAGAATTATTTATATTGTACTGCTGAAGCTCATTGCCAAAGTCTGATGGCAGAAATTTTAAAAATGCAACCTCAGGCATAAATGGGGTAAGAAGTTACTTTATCATAAGTAGGTATGTACAGGAAAAAGAAGAGAAGTTACTTAAGGATGTTCTCCAACAAAATGCATGATGCATCAGTCACGGTTCTTGGATTCAAGTAACAGAAGCGGACTCTAGTTAAGTTATGCAGGAAAGGGATTTATTATGAAGTTATCAGTTAGCTCACAGAAGTCTGGAGAATCAGGCTGAAAACACAGAGCGGGAGCTAGGAAGATAGGCAGGAGGAACCACAGCTAAGGGCCCACCGCAGAAACAGCCTGGTTAGAAGGCTGCTGCTGGTACTGGTACTCCCACTACTCCTACCAGTGAACCTTATCCTACCAGCACATGGCACTGCAAAGGAGCTCTAATTGTCCTGACATCTGTTGTTTTGGTTTATTTGTTGTGGACTTCAGAGTTGAGTTAATCATAATCTGCAATTCACGGCACATTATCACCAGTTCACTGAAGGCTGCTCTTTTACCTGATTTGTTTTATTCTTCTTCTTCCCCATCAGTCCCTATCCTCACTCTCATTCTCCTGCCCAACTTAATTACACTTAGCCTCTTAGTGTAATTAATATATGTAAACTTTCAACCCACCTTTCATATGTTTATTTATGTGTATATCCATGAAAATACACTGTTGTTTTACATTTTCATAAAGAGAATTATGCTACAAGTATCACAGTGTTTCTCACTTTTTTCACTCAGTACTGGGTTTTGGAGACCTATCCATGTGGCTCTATGTAAATCTAGCTTATTACTTTTAATTGTTTCATAATTTTCCATTCTATGAATATACGACAGTTTACTTACCCCATCCCATGGTGATGAACACCTGGATTGCTTCCAATTCCTCACTACCACAAACAGTGCTGCCATGAACAACCTCAACTATGTTTTCTTAAGACCTGTGTGAGAATTTCTCTGGAATATATGCCCAGAAGCAGGACTGCTGGGCTGTAGGATATTCAAATACTTAATTTCATGGGTGCTGCCAAACTCTCTCTGGAATACCCGTGCCAGTTTACATTCCAACTCACGGTTGCCCTTTTCCTCACATCCTCATCAGCCCTTGATAACATCTGGCTTTCTACATGTTACCATTGCTGTAGTGACTTCTCACCATTATTTTAATTTTTGTTTCTCAAATTATTAGTAGGGATAAAAATCTCTTAATATATTCAAATCTCCCCTTGTGTAAACTCAAGTTTCCCCTTCTGTAACTTATTCTTCATATCCTATGCCCATTTTCCTATTGCATTTACTATCTTCTTTTTCTATTTATTGTTCTTTTGTCAGGTTTGCATATCACAAACATATTCTCCTAATCTATCATCCTTCTGTTAATTTTGTAATATTTCTGGTTTATTTGTGTTGCTGGCTCCAGATTCAAAGCCGTGAAAAGATTAGTCAGTCCTTGTTGCCTCGTGGTCAGGGAAAGTAAGTATCTGACCACCATCATTTTCCATAGTAAGAAGTGGGATCCTGCCTCTCACCAAGACTCTAGAGGGAAATCCCCCAAAACAGGATGAAAGGATGTTCGGGAGCACTAGAGTTCATTCCTTTGGTTGTCTAACATCCACACATACTCTTCCTCCCATACTTACACTTTGAAAAAATGTTTCCATTGAATGCAGTGTAAATATACCTCATATAAACCAAACATGCACCCATCCCCTTTCCAGAGTGAAAAAACTGAAAACATAAATTAGAATGCTTTCAGGGGCAAGCAATAGAAAACCCAACTCAAGCCGTCTTGAATAGTAAATGCAATTCATTGGCTCACTTAACTGAAGAGTCCACGGGCAGGGAGACTTCAGGCATGGCATGATCCGGAATATGGTTCCATTTCTGTGATTCTCTTGGCTCCGCCTCCTCCATTTTTCAGCTCCATCCTCAGGTAGGCCTTCCGCATGTTCACAAGATGGCTAACAGCAGCAACCAGGTTACATGCTTCTTTGTTCTTATCCAAGGGAAGATAGGTCATCTCCTCCCTCAAAAGCTGAATAAAAGTCCTAAGCCTCATTGTGATTGGGTCATCCCTGAACCAGTCATCACTGTGGCTAGGAGGGTGAAATTACTCAGATCAGTTTATACCAATAAAGGCCTACACCTAGAGCTGGTGGTGGGGTGAATCCCACTCACATCCCATAGTTGTTACACAGCGGGAGAGGAGTGGAACGGATGCTGCAGAACAACTACAATGTCCACTACAAGGGAGTAAACTAAGAAAGAGGAAGATATGGGGTCCAAGAAAGATTGGGTTTGTATTAGGCCATTCTTGCATTGCTACCAAGAACTACCTGAGACTAGGTAATTCATACAGAAAAGAGGTTTAGTTGGTCATGGTTCTGCAGGTTTTATAGAAAGCATGGTGCTGGCATCTGATTGGCTTCTAGGGAGGCCTAAGGTAGCTTACAATTATGGCAGAAGGCAAAGGGGAAGCAGGCGTGTCACATGGTGAAAGCAGGAGCAAAAGAGAATGGGGGGTTGGGGTGCCACATACTTTTCATCGACCAGATTTCCCAGTAACTCACTCACTATTGCAAAGATAGTACTGAACCATGAGAGATCGGCCTCCACGACTGAAACATCTCCCACCAGGCCCCACCTCCAGCATTCGACATGACATTTGGGTGAAGATAAATATCCAAAGTATATCAGAGTCCAACCTAGAAGAATAATGAAGAGGTGTCCCAGGATGACAGCTGTGCTGCAGGCCTACAGAGCAATCAGTCCAAATTGGAATAGGAGGACGGAGGACTCCAGGAAGAAGGCATCTGGGAAAAAGGGGGATTCAAATTATTTTATACTTTCCTTGAGAATTTGGAATAACTTTAGGTGATAAAGTCAGACAATGCAACGAAGAAAAGAAAGATAATTAGAAACGCCAGGGGAAAAAAACTGTACAAGAAAAGAAATATAGGCCGGGCATGGTGGCCCACATCTGTAATCCCAGGATTTTGGTAAGCCGAGGCAGGTAGGTAACTTGAGCCCAGAAGTTTGAGACCAACCTGGGCAATATGGAGAAACCCTGTCTCTACAAAAAATACAAAAAACAAATTAGCTGGGCATGGTGACACACCCCGGTAGTCCCAGCTACTCGGGAGGCTGAGACAGGAGGATCTCACCTGAGCCCCAGGGATCAAGGTTGAAGTGAGCTGTGATCGTGCGACTGCATGCCAGCCTAAGGGACAGAGCAAGACCTTGTCTCAAAAAAAAAAAAAAAAAAAAAAAGGAAAAAATATATAATCATACTATGCTAATTGGATCTTTCTGGAACAATATTTATATCATCACAATAGGGTAAATACTTATCAGTCCCAGATTATGCAGCTATTTTAACAGTTTCATTTTTGCTATTCACGTGAAACTGCTGCCTGGAATTTTCTATTCTCCTGTAACCATCCTATATTATTCCTGTCTCAGGATGACATAAATTATGGTTACAAACAGGATATAAATTTTTTTTTTTTTTTTTTTGAGACGGAGTCTTGTTCTGTCACCCAGGCTGGAGTACAGTGGCGCGACCTCGGCTCACTGCGAGCTCCGCCTCCTGGGTTCACGCCATTCTCCTGCCTCAGCCTCCAGAGTAGCTGGGACTACAGGCGCCCGCCACCACACCCTGCTAATTTTTGTTTGTATTTTTATTAGAGAAGGGGTTTCACCGTGTTAGCCAGGATGGTCTCGATCTCCTGACCTCGTGATCCACCTGCCTTGGCCTCCCAAAGTGCTGGGATTACAGGCTTGAGCCACCACGCCCGGCAGGATATAAATTATTAACCTTCGGGCCGGGTGCGGTGGCTCACGCCTGTAATCCCAGCACTTTGGGAGGCTGAGGCGAGTGGATCACCTGAGGTCAGAAGTTTGAGACCAGCCTGGCCAACGTGGTGAAACCCTGTCTCTACTAAAAATACAAAACAATTAGCTGACCGTGCTGGCGGGCGCCTATAATCCCAGCTACTTGGGAGGCTGAGGCAGGAAAATCGCTTGAACCCAGGAGAGGAAGGTTGCAGTGAGCCGAGATCGCACCATTGCACTCCAGCCTGGGTAACAAGAGCAAAACTCAGGCTCAAAAAAAAAAAAAAAAAAAGTATTAACCTTGTTAATATAAAAGTAAAAGTACAGATGGCAAAAGTTAAGATACAGAAAGGAGAATATAAGTCTTAGTTAAAGGCACAAAGGTAAGGAACAGAGAATATGTAATTAGTGACATGGCTATATTGGGGAAATGAGAGGAGGGCATTTGGGTGGTGTAAATAACAGGAAGTCAGTAGATGATGACTAAAATTGATAAATAAGTTAATAAATAGAAAAATCTGTATATATTTAGAGATATGAAGATAATTACCAGAAAAAAAAAACAATAAAACAGTTAAAGACTAGTAGATCTCCAGGTCAAGAAGACAGATTTACCACATGTTTATCTCCACTTCCTCCTGAGACCCTGCTAAAAATGATCATAAATAAATTTTATTTATTTTTATTTACTTATTTTTTAAATTTTTGAGACAGAGTCTTGCTCTGTCTCCCAGACTGGAGTGCAGTGGCGTGATCTCAGCTTGCTATAACCTCCGCTTCCCGGTTCAAGTGATTCTGCTGCCCCAGCCTCCCGAGCAGCTGGGATTACAGGTGTGAGCCTCCATGCCCAGCTAATTTTTGTATTTTTTTTTTTTTTTTTTTTTTTTTTTTGAGACGGAGTCTCACTCTGTCGCCCAGGCTGGAGTGCAGTGGCCGGATCTCAGCTCACTGCAAGCTCCGCCTCCCGGGTTTACGCCATTCTCCTGCCTCAGCCTCCCGAGTAGCTGGGACTACAGGCGCCCACCACCTCGCCCGGCTAGTTTTTTGTATTTTTTT
This sequence comes from Macaca fascicularis, assembly GCF_037993035.2. Taxonomy (NCBI): domain Eukaryota; kingdom Metazoa; phylum Chordata; class Mammalia; order Primates; family Cercopithecidae; genus Macaca; species Macaca fascicularis. Next base: position 53,806,440 of record NC_088395.1, read on the forward strand.
TAGTAGAGACGGGGTTTCACCGTGTTAGCCGGGATGGTCTCGATCTCCTGACCTCGTGATCCGCCCATCTCAGCCTCCCAAAGTGCTGGGATTACAGGCTTGAGCCACCGCGCCCGGCTAATTTTTGAATTTTTAGTAGAGACGGGGTTTCACCATATTGGCCAGGCTGGTCTTGAACTCCTGACCTCAGGTGATCTGCCCACCTCGGCCTCCCAAAGTGCTGGGATTATGGGCATAAGCCACTGCACCCAGCCATAAATAAAATTTTAAAAAGGTAAAAACACACAATGATGAAGACAATGGGAGCAGGTTCATCAGCAGAAGAGAGATTTCATGTAATTTCTGGAAGATAGGAAGTAAATGGAGGAATGGTGACTGATGGAGCATGGTGGAGGAAGCCACAGCCTGGAGTATGCACGGAGGTGATGCTTCAGAGGAAGGAGTTGCTCTTTCTCTGCAGGAGCCTGGAGTGTCTTGGTCTTGACAATGCCAGGTATGATGAAGGGTGGGAGTGAGATGTGGGGCTGAAAACAGGGATTTTAATTGAAAGGCTATATATAAAACTGTCAACTCATCCCTTTGTGTACAGTTTACAGCGGCCAGGTGTCTACCTATTAGGCAAAAAATGTAGAGTTCTTCTCTAATGAAACTGAACAACGTTAGAGAAAAGACCATGGCATTTGGCATTCAGAGAGTCTGCAGTATAATAGTCAGATCCCTAATTATACTTACAAAAAAAAAAAAAAAACCAGACACCAGTTGCCTAGCCCTGTCCCCATGCACAGAGAGATTTTTATTGCTGCATTCTTAAATATCAGTTAACAACCACTGATCGGCAAGCATTTGAGAAAAGACTGCAACATCAAAGACAGAGACCAAAATAAACAAACGGGAAAGAATAATCCCAAAAGGTTTCAATACATGACATTCTGGAAAAGGTAAAACTATGGAGATAGTAAAAAGATCTGCTCCCCAGGCCCTTGCAGTCTGGGCTTGTGATGGGAGAGGCCACCTCCAGGAGCCCTGAAATGCCTTTAGGGTCATTATTCCATTGTATTGATAACACCTGGTTTCCATTGTGATGTGGCCAGCCATACTAATTTCCTTATCAAACAGTAAACTCGGGCCTGGTGAAGTGGCTCATGCCTGTAAACCCAGCACTTTGAGAGGCTGAGGTGGGTGGATCACTTGAGGCCAGACATTCGAGACCACTCTGGCCAACATGGTGAAACCCTGTCTCTACTAAAAATACAAAAATTACTCTGGTGTGTTGGCGCGTGCTGTAATCCCAGCTTCTAGGGAGGCTGAGCCAGCAGAATCACTTGAACCTGGGAGGTGGAGGTTGCAGTGAGCTAAAATAGCACTGCTGCACTCGGCCTGGGCGACAAGAGCAAGACTCCATCTCAAAAAAAAAAAAAAAAAAAAAAAAGCAACAGTAATCTGGCCATACCCTTATTATCTCCAATCAGGCTTTCTCATTTCTTTTCAATATGGATAGGCTGAAAAGTTTCCTAATTTTTAAGTTCTGCTTCCATTTTGATTAACAATTCCATTCTTAAATCATTTCTCTCCTCTCTCATTTGACTATAACCAGGCGAAAGGAACAGGTTGCTCCTTCAACACTCTGCTTAGAATTAACTTCAGCTAGTCATGGAAGAGAGAATGGAATGGTGATTGGGCATTGGGAGATATTGCTCAAAGAATAAAAATTTTCATTTAAACAGGAAGAATAGGTTCAAAAGATCTATGGTACAACATAATGACTATGGTTAACAGCAATGTATTTATACTTGGAAATCACTAAAGGCGTAGATTTTAAGTGTCCCCACCACACACAAAAATGGTAAGTATGTGAGGCAATGCATTTATTCATTAGCTAGGTGTAGCCATTTCACAATGTATACATATTTTGAAACATCAGGATGTACTCCATAAATATTTCCATTTTTATTTGTCAATTTCAAAAAAAAAAAAAAAAAGAAATGGGCTGGGTGTGGTGGCTCACACCTGTAATCCCAGCACTTTGGGAGGCTGAAGCGGGTGGATCACGAGGTCAGGCGTTTGAGACCAGCCTGGCCAACACAGTGAAACCCCGTCTCTACTAAAAATACAATTAGCCAGGCATGGTGGCGGACGCCTGTAATCCCAGCTACTTGGGAGGCTGAGGCAGGAGAATCTCCTGAACCTGGGAGGCAGAGGTTGCAATGAGCCGAGATCACGCCACTGCACTCCAGCCTGGGCAACAGTGCAAGATTCTGTCTCAAAAAAAAAAAAAAGAAAAGAAAAGAAATGGCATCAGCTAAATATCCAATTTCATTGCTCACAAGTTCTAACTTCCATAGAACACTAGGACATGGACATTGTGAAATGATTATATCAAGCTAATTAACATATCCATCGCCTAGTACATTTATCATTTTTGTAGTGAAAACATTTAAAATCTATTTTTAAAGCAATTTTGGAATATACAATATATTAACTATAGTCATTATGCTTTGCAATAGATATTGAAAACTTATTACTTCTAACTGAGACCTTATACTCTTTGATCAACATCTCCCCATTCTCCACCTTCTCTCATCCACTCCCTGATAACCACCATTCTACTCTCTACTTCTGTAAGTTGGATTTTTTGGTTCCACATATAAGGACGATCATGTAATATTTATCATTCCATGGCTGGTTTATTTCACTTAGCATAAATGAAGGTATGTTCCTTCTATGCATAATTAGTTCAGAATTTTTATCATTAAGGGATGTTGAATTTTATTAAATGCTTTTCTGCATCTATTAAGATGACCATATTTTTTTCCATCATTCTATTGATGTTATGTATCACATTTATTGATTTGCATATGTTGAACTATCCTTGCATCTCTGGAATAAATCTCATTTGATTATGGTGTATTCTCTTTTTAATGTGTTATTGGATTTGGTTTGCTTGTATATTATTGAGCATTGTTGCTTATATGTTCATCATGGATATTGGCCCATAGCTTTCTTTTTTTGTTGTGTTTATGCCTGATTTTTGAATTAGAGTAATGCTAGTCTCATAGAATAAATTCTGTTTAACACTTTAAGAATCATTGGAGAAGAACTGGTATTACTTCTTTATATGTTTGGTAGAATGTGGCAGTGAAGCTATTCAGACCTAGGATTTTCTTTCTTAGAAGACTTTTTATTACTGATGTAATCTCATTGCTCATTATTGGTATGTTCAGGTTGTTTCTTCTTGACTCAATCTTGGTAGGTCATTTGTGTCCAGATATTTATCCATTTCTTCTAGGATTTTCAGTTTGTTAGCATATAGTTGTTCATAATAGACTCTATGATGTTTCATATTTCTGTAGTATCCATTGTAATGTCTCCTTTTTGTTTCTGATTTTGTTTATTTAGGTCTTTTTTTTTTTTTTTTTTTTGTTAGTCTAGCTGGCAGTTTATCAATTTTGTTTATCTTCTCAAAAACACTTTTTGAATTAGGAGGGCAGAGGAAGACCATTTCTTCCCCCGACCCCAACTGGAACACCAAATTTTAACAATTATCTACATATAGAAAAGCACCATCACAAGAACAAAAAATCAGGTGAGCAATCACAGTACCTGGATTTAGCTTCATATCTCTGAAAGAGGCATTGAAGAGGGCAGGAGAGACAGTCTGGAATTGCCAACACCACACCTCTCCCATCCTCTGGCAGCGTCTGTGTGGTGCAGAGAGAGAATCTGTGTACTTTGGAGAGGGAGAGTGCAGCAGACTGGGACGACTTTACATTGAACTCAGTGCTGCCCTGCTGTAGCAGAGAATAAAGCTGTGCTAGGCTCAGCCAGCACCTGTGCATGGAGGAAGCATTTGGACCAGAGGGAAGTCAGCCATCTGAGTGGTCAGAACTTGAGTTTCTCAGCAAGCCTCACCACCATGGCTGAAGTGATCTGGGGTCCTAGGTAAACTTGAAATGAGGTCTAGGACACAGGAACTGCCATTCCTAGGCAAATCCTAGTGTCTGGCTGGGCTTAGAGCCAGTGGACTAGGGAGACACCAGCTGGGGTAGCTAAGGGAGTGTTTGTGCCCTTCCTCCCCCAACCCTAGGCAGTGCAGCTCAAGGCAATGAAAGTGACTCCCTCCTTCTGTTTAAGGAGAGGAGACTGAAGAGTAAGCAAGACTTTGTCTTGCATCTTGGATACCAGCTCAGCCACAGTAGGACAGGGCATTGGACAGAGTTGTGAGGCCCCCATTCTAGGCCCTAACTCCTGAATGACATTTCTAGATACATACTGGGCCAAAAGGGAACCCAATGCCTTGAAGGGAAGGACCCAGTCCTGGCAGGATTCATCATGTGCTGACTAAAGAGCCCTTAGGCCCTGAATAACCAGCACTAATATGCAGGGAGTATGCTGTGGGCCTTGAGCTCTGAGTGTACTGGCTTCAGGTGTGACCCAGCACATTCCCAGCTGTGAAGGCTAAGGTGAAAGACTCCTGTTTGAGAAAAGCAGAGGGAAAAGTAAAGGAGACTTTGCCTTAAACTTTAGGTTAGGTACCAGCTCAGCTACAATGAGGTAGAACAACACACAGACTCTTGGGTTCCCTGAGTCCAGGCCTAGGCTCTTGGACAGCATTTCTGGACCTGCCCTGGGCCAGAAGGGAGCCCAATGCTTGAAGGGTGAGACCCAGGCCAGGCAGCATTCACCAAAAGCTGACAGAAGAGCCCTTGGGCTTTAATTGAATACCAGTCAAAATGGCTATTATTAAAAGGTCAAAGGCTGGGCGTGGTGGCTCACACCTGTAATCCGCACACTTTGGGAGGCTGAGGCGTGCGATCACCTGAGATCGGGAGTTCCAGACCAGCCTGACCAACATGGAGAAACCCCGTCTCTACTAAAATTATAAAATTAGCTGGATGTGGTGGCACATGCCTGCAATCCCAGATACTCGGGAGACTGAGGCAAGAGAATCGCTTGAACTTGGTAGGCGGAGGTTGTAGTGAGCCAAGATCACACCATTGCACACCAGCCTGGGCGACAAGAGCGAAACTCCGTCTCAAAAAAAAACTTCTGCACAGCAGAAGGAAACAATCAAGAAACTGAAGAGACAAGACACAGAATGGAAAAAATACATTTGCTAAATACCCATCTGACAAGGGATTGATTAATAACCAGAATAAATAAGGAGCTCAAACAACTGTATTGGAAAAAAATCTAATATTCCAATCAAAAAATGGGCAAAATATTTGAATAGGCATTTCTCAAAAGAAGACATACAAATGACAAACAGGCATATGAAAAGGTGCTCAATATCACTGACCATCAGAAAAATGCAAATCAAAACTATAGTGAGATATTATCTCACTTCAGTTAAAATGGCTTTTACCCAGGTGGAACCAAGACTGCTATGGTTGCTGTTTGCGGTGGTCTAGGGAGGAAGAAGTTGACACACCTGGTAACGGCTGCTGTCAGACTTACACATCCCGGGACTCCCACGGTGCTTTTGAGAAGGGGTTGTTCACAATATAAACAGGTATCCAGCAATGAGGACCTGCCCACTCCAATGGAAAACCCTTATAAAGAACCTCTTAAGAAATGTATCTTGTGTGGAAAGCATGTAAATTATAAGAATGCATAGCTTTTGTCCCAGTTTGTTTCTCCATTTACTGAATGCATTTATGGAGGCACATTACGGGTCTTTGTGGGAAGAAACAGAAAGAAATAACTAAAGCAATCAAGAGAGCTCAAATAATGGGGTTTATGCCAGTTACATACAAAGATCCTGCATATCTCAAGGACCCTAGAGTTTGTAACATCAGATATCAGGAATAAATTCTATCACGTTACCACCAATAAACTTATTTTACAGTAAAAAAAAAAAAAAAAAAAAGACTTTTACGCAAAAGTCAGGCAATAACAAATGCTGGTGAGGATGTGGAGAAAAGGGAACACTAATACACTGTTGGTGGGAATGTAAATTAGTACAACCACTAAGGAGAATAGTTTGGAGGTTTTTCGATAAAACTAAAAATGGAACTGCCGTATGATCCAGCAATCTTACCGCTGGGTCTATACCCAAAAGAAAGGAAATCAGTATATCAAAGAGTTATGTGCACTCTCATGCTTGTTGCAGCACTGTTTACAATAGCTAAGATTTGGAAACAACCTAAGTATCCATCAACAGATGAATGGATAAAGAAAATGTGAGCCGGGCGCTGTGGCTCATGCCTGTAATCCTAGCACTTTGGGAGGCTAAGGTGGGTGGATCACCTGAGGTCAGGGGTTTGGGGCCAGCCTGGCCAACATGGTGAAACCCAATCTCTACTGAAAATATAAAAATTAGCCGGACGTGGTGGTGGGCGCCTGTAATCCCAGCTACTCGGGAGGCTGAAGCAGGAGAATTGCTTGAACCCGGGAGGCAGAGGTTGCAGTGAGCAGAGATCGAGCCACTGCACTCCAGACTGGGCAACAGAGTGAGACTCAGGATCAAACAAAAAAAAGAAAATGTGGTACTTATACACAATGGAGTACTATTCAGCCATAAAAAGAATGAATTCCTTGAGACATAACTTTAGGTTGTTTATTTGTGATCATTCTTCTTTTTGTTTTTTTGTTTGTTTGTTTTGTTTTTTTTGAGACAGAGTTTCGCTCTTGTTGCCCAGGCTGGAGTGCAGTGGTGTCATCTCAGCTCACTGCAACCTCCCAGGTTCAAGCAATTCTCCTGCCTCAGCCTCCAGAGTAGCTGGGATTACAGGCATGTGCCACCACACCTGGCTAATTTTGTATTTTTAGTAGAGACGGGGTTTCTCCATGTTGGTCAGGCTGGTCTTGAACTCCCGACCTCAGGTGATCCACCCGCCTTGGCCTCCCAAAGTGCTGGGATTACAGGCATGAGCCACCGCACCTGGCTGATCATTCTTCTTTTTGACTGTAGGTGTTTATTGCTATAAAATTTCCTCTTTGCTGAATCCCGTAAGCTTTGGTATGTTTTGTTTCCATTTTCGTTTGTCTCAAGATATTTTTAAATTTTGTCTTTAATTTATTTATTGACCAATTGGTTGTTTAGGAACATGTTGTTTAATTTTCATTTATTTGTGAATTTCCCAAAATTCTTTTTGTTATTTATTCCTAGTTTCATACCTTTCTGGTTGAAAAAGACACTTGATAGTATTTCAATCTAATTAAATTTGTTAAGACTTGTTTTGGCCAGGCATGGTGGCTCACACCTGTAATCCCAGCACTTTGGGAGGCCGGAGCGGGAGGATCACCTGAGGTCAGGAGTTCAAGACCAGCCTGACCAACATGGGGAACCCCCATCTCTACTAAAAATACAAAAATTAGCTGGGTGTAGTGACGCATGCCTGTAATCCTAGCTACTCATGAGTCTGAGGCAGGAGAATCGCTTGAATTCGGGAGGTGGAGGTTGCAGTGAGCCAAGATCATGCCGTTGCCCTCCAGCCTGGGCAACAAGAGCGAAACTCCATCTCAAAAAAAAAAAAAAAAAAGACTTGTTTTGTGACCTAACATATGCTGTACCCTGGAGAATGTTTCGTGTGCTCTTGAGAAGAATGTGTATTCTGTTGCCATTGAATGGAATGTTTTTTATATGTCTGCTATGTCCATTTGGTCTAAAGTGTATTTCAAGTCTAATATTCCCTTATTAATTTCCTGACTTGATGATCTGTCCATTGTTGAAAGTAGGGTATTTAAGTTTCCTAATATTATTATATTACAGTCTGTGTTTGAATCTATTAACATTTGCTTTATATATGTAGGTGCTCCAATGTTGTATGCATACATATTTATAATTGTTATATCTTCTTGATAAATTGTTTGCTTTATCATTATATAATGACACTCTTAGTCTCTGTATTAGTCCATTCTCACATTGCTATACAGAAATGCCTGAGACTGGGTAATTACAAAGAAAAGAGGTTTAATTGGCTCACAATTCTGCAGGCTGTACAGGATGCATGCTGCTGGCATCTGCTTGGCTTCTGGGGAGACCTCAGGAAACTTACAATCATGGCAAAAGGCTAAGGAAGGGCAGTAATGTCACATGGCCAGAGCAGGAGCAAGAGAGAAAGGGCCAGAGGTGCCACACACTTTTAAACAACCAGATCTCACGAGAACCCACTCACTATCACAAGGACAGTATCAAGGGGGATGGTGCAAAACCATTCATGAGAAATCCTCTGCCATGATCCAAAAACCTCCCATTAGGCCGCACCTCCAACATTAGGGATTACAATTCAACATGAGATTTGGTGGGGACACAGATCCAAACCATATCAGTCTTGTTTTAGTTTTTGACCTAAAGTTTATTTTGTCTTAAATAAGTGTCACTACCCCTGTTCTCTTTTGGTTTTCATTTGCATCCCATCCTTTCACTTTCAATCCATGTGTGACCTTAAAGGTTAAGTGAGTCTCTCCTAGGGAGCACATAGTTGGGTCTTGTTTTTTATTCATTCCGTCACTCTATGCCTTTTGATTGGAGAATTTAATCAAGATAATTATTGATAGATAAGAACTTCTGCTGCTATTTTGTTGTTTTTCTGTTTTTTGCTTTTGTTTTTGTTTTTTTCTTAGACGGAATTTCACTCTTGTTACCCAGACTGGAGTGCAATGGCACTATCTCAGCTCACTGCAACCTCCGCCTCCCAGGTTCAAGCGATTCTCCTGCCTCAGCCTCCCGAGTAGCTGGGATTACAGGTATGTGCCACCAGGCCCGGCTAATTTTTGTATTTTTAGTAGAGACTGAATTTTGCCATGTTGGCCAGGCTGGTCTCAAACTCCTGACCTCAAGTGATCTGCCTGCCTTGGCCTCCCAAAGTGCTGGGATTACAGGCATGAGCCACCGCGCCTCGCCTTTCTGGTTATTTTATAGAGCCTTTGTTCTTTTCTTTCTCTTGCTGTCTTTCTTTATGATTAGATTATTTTCTCTAGTAGTATACTTTGATTACTTACTTTTTATCATTGTATGTCTACTATAGGTTTCTGTTTTGTGGTTACCATGAGGCTTACATAAAACATCTTACAGATACGACAAGCTAGTTTGAGCTGATAACAACTTGACTCTGATCACATTAAACAACTGTAAACTTTAACTCCACCCTGCACTCATTTTATGTGTACAATGATACAATTTACATCTTTTATATTGTCTATCCCTTAACAAATTATTGTAGCTATTATGTTTTTAAGCTTTAAAAACACTGATCATATTTCAGATTATTGCACACTGAGATAGTCTTTCTGCCAGCACTTCATGGTTACACCATATCATTTGCAACTGTGCTTTTGTATGGCTTTTTAAAAAAGTTTTATTTTATTTTTAATTTCCAATAATAATTGTATGTACTTATGGGGTACAATGTAATGTTTTGATACATGTATACACGTGGAATTAATTAGTATATACATCACATCAAATATTTATTATTTCTTTGTGGGAAGAATATTGATTGATTGATTGATTGATTGATTGATTGATAGAGACAGGGTCTAACTATGTTGCCCAGGCTGGTCTCAAAGTCCTCAACTCAAGTGATCCTCCCACCTCAGCCTCTCAAAGCACTGGGATTACAGGCCTGAGCCACCATGCTTGGCTGAAAGAACATTTTTAAATCTTCTCTTTTAGCTATTCTGAAATATACATTAGTATTAACTATAGTTCCTGTGCTGTGCAATGGTACACCAGAACTTATTAATCTAACTGTAACATTGTAACCATTGACCAACATCTCCCCTTTGCCTGTCCATTCCCACCCCTTTCTCCCCAGCCTCTGCTAACCACCATTCTACTCTCTACTTCTAGGACTTAAGCTCTTTTAGAGTCCAGATAAAAGTGAGATCATATGGTTTCTGTCTGTCTGTGCCTGGCTTATTTCACTTAACATAATGTTCTCTAGGTTTATTCATTCATTCAAGTTGTTACAAATAGAATTTCCTGTTCTTTTAAGGGTGAATAGTGTTCAATTGTGTGTGTGTATATATATATATATGAGACATATATATATGTCTGTTTTGTGGTTACCATGAGGCTTACATAAAACATCTTACAGGTACGACAACAATGTTTTAACAATGTTAATATATATATATGATATATATATTATATGTGAGACATATATGTATATATGACATTGTTAAAATTTATTCATCCTTTTATGGTCATTTAGGTTTTTCCATGTCTTGGCTGTTGTGAATAATGCTGCAATGAACATCAGAGTGCAGACATCTTTTTGGCATACTGATTTCAGTTCCTTTGGGCACATACCCAGTAGTGGGATTGGTGTATCATATAGTAATTCTATTTTTAGTTTTAATTTTTTTAGGGGGTGGCCTTAAATCACGTGTTTATTTTTTTATTTTATTTTTAGTTGACACATAATAATTATACATATTTATGTGGCACAGTGTAGTACTTTGATACGTGAATACAATGTGTAATTATTAAACCAGGTTCATTAGGATAGCCATCACCTCAATCGTTTATCATTTCTTTGTGTTGGGAACATTAAAAATTCTCTTTTCTAGCTTTAAAACATCTACAATAAATTATTGTAAACTATATTCACCCTATAGTGCTATAGAACACTATAACTTATTCCTCCCATCTAGCCATAATTTTGTATCTGTTAACTAGCTTTTCCCTACCCTACCTTCCTCCCTCCCCTTTCCAGCTTTTAATGACCATGATTCTACCTTCTACTTCCATAAGCTGAATTTTTTTAGCTCCCACATATGAGTGAGAATTTCTGCATTTATCCTTCTGTACCTGACTTATCTCACTTAACATTATATCCTATCCTCCAGGTTCATCCAGGTTGCCATGAATGACAGAATTTCATTCATTTTCATAGTTGAATAGTATTCCACTGCGTATATGTACCACATTTTCTTTATCCACTCATCTGCTGATCGACATTTAGGTTGATTACGAATTGTGGCTACTGTGAACAGTGCTGTAATAAACATGAGGTTGCAGAGATCTCTTCGATATATTGATTTACTTTCTTTTGGATAAATACCCAGCAGTGGGATTTATGGATTATATGGTAGTTCTATTTTTAGTTTTTTGAGAAACTTCCACACTTTTTTTCCATAATGACTGTACTACTTTACATTCCCACCAACAATGTATAAGAGTTCCCTTTTCTCCACATCCTTATCCACATTTGTTATTTTTTGTCTTTTTGCTTTTGTTTTCTTTTTTTTGCCTTCTTCCGCATATTCTAATTTGTCTTTTTGATAATAACTATTTTAACTGGGGTGAGACGAAGTTTCATTGTGGTTTTATCTGCATTTCTCTGATTAGTGACGTTGGGCATTTTTTCATATACCTTTTGGCCATTTGTGTATCTTCGTTTGAGAAATGTCAATTCAGATCATTTGCCCATATTTTAATTGTATTATTATTATTATTTTTTTTTTTGCTGTTGTTATTATTTGAGTTCCTTATATATTCTGGTTACTAATCCTTTGAGAGCCTCTCAAACCTTTTCTATGGATGTGCATGCTCATGGTTATACACATTCTCCCAATCTCATAGAGTCCTACTGGCAACAGTAAGCTACCTTCTTTTTCCTAGGGCAGTACGCTGAAAGGCTGTAACATTGGATGATGCATGCTCCACACCTCTCCCTCCCTCCTGAAGAAGAAGTCTCGGGGTCCTGTTCCTTCTCCTGATCCTACAGAACTGTGCTGGCTGCAGTATGCTGTCTACCTTTTATCTTTTTTCTTGGCTGCCCCCAGGTGTTCAAACTATGCCAGTTCCCTCAGAAATCTCATACTGGAGATTGGTTGAGATAGGACAGAAACGGATCCCTCAGGTAGTGCCTCAAAATACTAGGGATGCATGCTCCACTATCTCCTCCTCCTGAAGGAGAAGTCGTGGGCTGAGACCATCTCTCTCAGCACTGAGCTGGGCCAGTGTAAGGGGGTGGCTTATGCAGGTAAAGTGAAATTTCTCTTCTTACCTGTTTCAGTGTGGCTGTTACTGATTTTGTGCTTTTTTGAAGAACGACAATTTCTTAACTGGATTCTGAATTACTAATAAAGGTATTTTGGTCTCTATATTGTTAAATTGCTGTTTCTGTGGTGGGATCAGGGCTGGGACTTCCTATTCTGCCACTTTGCTGACATCACTCCTAGATCTTACTTTTCTCATAGAAACATTTACAAGCATACATTTCCATCTAAGCACTATTTTAACTAAATCCCATAAAATTTAATTTGTTGTGTATTTCATTTTCATTTTGTTCAAAACAGTTTTCTAATTTCCCTTATGATTTATTTCTTTACCCATGGATTATTTGGAGTGTGTTGTTTAATTTTCAAATTTTTACTGATACATAATATTTGTACATATTTATGAGGTACATGTGATATTTTGTTACATGCATGTATGTGTAATGATCAAGTTGGAGTATTTAGGGTATGCATCACCTCAAGTATTTATCATTTCTATGTGTTGGGGACATTACAAATCCTCTCTTCTAGCTATTTTGAAATATACATCGTTGTTAACTGTAGTCATCATACTCTGTTATTGAACATTGGAACTTATTCCTTCTATGTAACTGTATGTTTGTACCCATTAACCAGCCTTTCTGTTCATCTCCCGAACACATATCCTTCCCAACCTCTAATATATATCATTTTACTTTCTACCTCCAGATCAACTTTTTTAGCTCCCACATATGGGTGAGAACATGTGATGTTTGTATTTTGGTGCCTGGTTTATTTCACTAAGCATAATGACGTCCAGTACCATCCAAGTTGCTATAAATGACATCATTTCATTTTTTTATGGCCAAATAATATTATATTGTGTATATATGCCACATTTTCTTTATCCATTCCTCTGTTGATGGACACTTACCTTGAGTCTATATCTTTGCTGTTGTAAGCAGTCCTGCAATAAACATGGGGCTGCAGGTATTCTTTAATATGCTAATTTAATTTCCTTTGGATAAATACCCAGTAGTGGGATTGCTGGATCATATCTTAGTTCTATTTTTAGTTTTTTGAGAGATCTCCATGCTGGTTTTCATAGTGGCTGTATTAATTTACATTTCCACCAACAGTGTGTAAAAATTTCCAGGCTGGGCACAGTGGCTCACGCCTGTAATCCCAGCACTTTGGGAGGCCGAGGCAGGTGGATCACCTGAGGTCAAGAGTTCAAGACCAGCCTGGCCAACATGGTAAAACCCTGTCTCTATAAAAATACAAAAAAATTAGCCAGGTGTAGTGGCGGGCGCCTGTAATCCAGCTACTTGGGAGGCTGAGGCAGGAGAATTGCTTGAATCCAGGAGGCAGAGGTTGCAGTGAGTCGAGATTGTGCCACTGCACTCCAGCCTGGGCAACAGAGTGAGAGACTCCATTTCAAAACAAAAAAAAAAATTTTCCTGTTCTTCACATCTTCGCTACCATTTGTTGTTTTTTGCCATTCTAACTGGGGTAAGATTAATTTGCATTTCCCTGATGATTAGTGATGTTAAGCATTTTTTACATGTAAAATTACATATAAAATTAGCGATGTTGAGCATTTTTTACATATAATTATTGGCCATTTGTATGTCTTCTTTTAAAAAATGTCTATGCATGTCTTTTGCCCACTTTTTAATGGGATTATTTATTTTTTGTTATTTTTAAATGGTTTCTGTTTCTTGTATATTCTCGATATTAGTCCTTGTCAGATAAATAGTTTGCAAATATTTTCTCCCATTTAACAGTTTGTCTCTTCACTCTGTTTATTGTTTCCTTTGCTATGTAGAAGCTTTCTTTCTTTTTTTTTTTTTTTGAAACAGTCTCACTCTGTCACCCATGCTGGAGTGCAGTGGCGCAATCTTGGCTCACTGCAACCTCCATCTCCTGGATTCAAGCGATTCTCCTGCCGCAGCCTCCTGAGTAGCTGGGAGTACAGATGTGCGCCACCACGCCAGGCTAATTTTTGCATTTTTAGTAGAGACGGGGTTTCACCATATTGGCCAGGCTGGTCTCAAACTCATGACCTCGTGAGCCCCCGCCTCGGCCTCGCAAAGTGCTGGGATTACAGGTGTGAGCCACCGCACCCGGCCTGCAGTAGCTTTTTAGTTTAATATAGTCCCGTTTGTCTATTTTTGTTTTTGTTTCCCAGGCTTTTGAGATCTTGGTCATAACATCTGTGTCTAGACCAATGTCCTGAAGTTTTCCTCCTATGGCTGCTTCTAGTGGTTATAGAGTTTCAGGTCTTATGTTTAAGTATTTAATCTGTCTTAAGTTAATTTTTTATAAGGTGAAAGATAGGGGTGCAGTTTTATCCTTCTGCATATGGATATCCAATTTTCCCAGCACCTTCATTGAAGAGAAGAGTGTTCTTTCCCCAATGTATGTTCTTGGAACCTTTGTTGAAAATCAATTGACTGTAAATATGTGGATTTATTTCTGTGTTCTCTATTCTGCTCCATTAGTCAGTGTGTCTGTTTTTACACCAATACCATGCTGTTTGGGGTAATATAGCCTTGTAATGTATGTTGAGGTCAAGTAGCATAATGCCTTCAGCTTTGTTCTTTTTTCTTGGGATTTCCTTGGCTATTTGGGGTCTTTTGTGATTCCGTACAAATTTTAGAAATGTTTTTTCTATTTCTATGAAAAAAATGACTTTAGTATTTTGATAGAGATTGCATTAAATCTGTAGATTGCTTTGGATAGTATGGTCATTTTAACGATATTAATTCTTCCAATCCAAGAGCATGGGATATCTTTCCATTTATTTCTGTCCTCTTCTATTTCTTTTATTACTGTTTTGCAGTTTTCCTTGTAGAGGTCTTTCACCTCCTTGGATAAATTTATTCCTAGGTATTTTTGTACCTATTTTAAATGGGATTGCCTTCTTGATTTCTTCCTCGGCTGGTTGCATTGGTGTATGGAAATGCTACTGATTTTTGTTAGTTAATTTTGTGTCGGTGACTTTCCTTGGGTTTTTCTATGTATAAGATTATGTCACATGCAAAGAAGGACAATTTGACCTCCTCTTTTCCAATTTGGATGCTTTTTACTTCTTTCCCTTCTGTTATTACGCTGGCTAGGACTTCCAGTACTATGTTGAATAGGAGTGGTGAAAGTGCGCATACTTGTCTTGTTCCATTTCTTAGAGAAAAGGATTTCAGCTTTTCTCCATTCAGTGTGATGTTATCTGTTGGTTTGTCATACATGGCCTTTATTATGTTGAGATATGTTCCTTCTATTCCTAGCTTCTTGAGAGTTATTATCATGAAATAACAATGGATTGTATCAAATGCTTTTTCTATTGAGATGATCTTATAGTTTTGGTGCTTCATTCTGTTGCTGTGATATGCATCTGTTAAATCGCCCTTGCATCCCTGGGATAAAACTCAATTGATCATGGTGCGTTATATTTTTAATGTTCTGTTGGATTCAGTTTGATAGTATTTTCTTGAGCATTTTTGCTTCTATGTTCATCAGGGATATTGGTCTGTAGTCTTTTATTTGTTGTTGTTGCATCCTTGTCTGGTTTTGGTATCAGGGTAATGCTGGCCTTGTAGAATGAGATGGAAAATTCTCTTGTCTTCCGTTTTTTGGAATAGTTTGAGGAGCTTTGGTGTTAGTTCTTCTCTGTATATTAGGTAGAATTTGGCAGTAAAGACATCTGGTCCTGGTCTTTTTTGTTGTTGTTGTTTTGGGGAGACTTTTTTTTATTACTAGCGTAATCTCATTACTTGTTCTTGGTTTGTTTCAGTTTCCTATTTCTTCCTGATTCAATCTTGGTAGGTTTATTTATTTTTTTTCTTTCTTTCTTTTTTTTTTTTTGAGACGGGGTTTCACTCTTGTTGCCCATGCTGGAGTGCAATGGCGCTTTCTCGGCTCACTGCAACCTCCGCCTCTCGGGTTCAAGCGATTCTGCTGCCTCAGCCTCCCGAGTATCTGGGATTACAGGTGCCCGCCACCATGCCCACCTAATTTTTTTGTATTTTTAGTAGTGGGGGGGTTTCACCATGTTGGCCAGGCTGGTCTCAAACTCCTGAGCTCAGGTGATCCACCCGACTCAGCCTCCCAAAGTGCTGGGATTACAGCCATGAGCCACCGCACCTGGTCCAATCTTGGCAGATTTTATTTGTCCAGGAATTTATCCATTTTCTCTAGGTTTTCCAGTTTGTTAGTGTATCTCTTTATAATAGTCTCTGATGCTCTGTTATATTTTTGTGTTATCAGTGATGGTGTCTTCTTTTTATTTTCTATTTTAATTGTATCCTTTTTTTTTTTTTTTTTTTTTTTGAGACGGAATCTTGCTCTGTCACCCAAACTGGAGTGCAGTGGTGCGATCTCGGCTCACTGCAACCTCCACCTCCTGGGTTCAAGGGATTCTCCTGCCTCAGCCTTCCGAGTAGCTGAGATTACAGGCGTGCACCACCATGCCTAGCTAATTTTTGTATTTTTAGTAGATACGGGGTTTCATCATGTTGGCCAGGCTGATCTTGAACTCCTGACCTCAGGTGATCCACCCACCTCAGCCTCCCAAAGTGCTGGGATTACAGGCGTGAGCCACCGCGCCCAGCCTGTATCTTCTGTCTTTTTATGTTGGTTAGTCTAGTTACAATTTAACGATTTTGTTTATCTTTTCCAAAAACCAACTCTGTTTTGTTGATCCTTTGTAGTGTGTGTGTGTGTGTGTGTGTGTGTGTGTGTGTCTAATTTTTTAAGTTTTGCTATGCTCTTTATTATTTCTTTTCTTCTACTAATTTTGGATTTGGTTCTTTCCTGCTTTTCTGTTTCTTTGAAGTACATCATTAGATTGTTTATTTAAAATCTTTTTGCTTTTCTAAAGGTGCTTATTGCTATAAACTTCCCTCTTAGTGCTGCTTTTGCCATACCCCATAGGTTTTGATATGTTGAGTTTTAATTCTCACTTGCTTTTTCCTTAATTTTTAGTTCCTGTGAGCATGTGGTAGGTATATATTTTGGGGGCACATAAGATATTTGGATGCAGGCATATAGTATTTACATACTCACATCAGGGTAAATGGGGTATCCCAATTTTCATTTATTTTAATACATTTTTTGATTGCCTCCTTAATTTCTCAAATGTTATTCAGGAGCATGTTGTTTAATTTCCATGTATTTATAGTTGCCAAATTTGCTCTTGTTATTGATTTCTAGTTTTATTCCATTGAGGTCTGAGAAGATACCTGATATAATTGCAAATTTTTAAAAATGATTGAGACTTGTTTTATGGCCTAAAATACGGTCTATCCTGGAGAATATTTCATGTGCTGAGAAGAATGTGTATTTTGTAGCTGTTGGATGATATGCTCTGTAAATATCTGTTTGGTCCATTTGGTCTATAGTGCCAATTAAGTTCAATGTTTCATTGTGGATTTTCTGAATAGAAGATCTGTGTAATGTTGACAAAGGGGTGTTGAAGTCCTAACTATTATTGTATTGGAATCTGTCTCTCCCTTTAGATCTAATATTTTCTTTACATATCTGTTCCAGCATTAGGTGCATATATGTTTAGGATTATTACAACATCTTGCAGAATTGATCCCTTTATCATTATATAATGACCTTCTTTGTCTCTGTCTACTGTTTTTGACCTAATGTCTGTTTTATCTGCTATAAGTATAGCTACTCTGTTTGTTTTTGGTTTCTGCTTACATGGAATATCTTTTTCCATCCCTTATTTTCAGTCTATATGTGTCTTTATAGGTCAGATGAGTCTCTTATAGGTAGCACATAGTTGAGTCATGTTTTGCTATCCAATCAACCATATTTGTTAAGTGAAAATTTTCATTTATTTACATTCAAGATTATTATCAATATGCAAAGGATTATTCCTATCATTCTATTAATTGATTCCTGGTTGTTTTGTGTATTCTTTGTTCCTTTATTTCTCTCATTGTTTATCTTTGTGGTTTGGTGGTATTCTGTAGTGGTAATGTTTGAGTTTTTTCTCTTCCTTGTTTTTTATTTGCTTTACCAGTAGTTTTTATACTTTTGTGTGTTTCATGACAATAATTGTTGTTCTTTTGCTTCTGGGTGTCATATTTCCCTAAGCATTTCTTTTTTCTTTTTCTTTTTTTTCTTTTTTTTTTTTTTTGAGACAGAGTCTCTCTTTGTAGCCCAGGCTGGAGTGCAATGGCGTGATCTCAGCTCACTGCAACCTCTGCCTCCTGGATTCAAGTGATTCTCCTGCCCAGCCTCCTGAGTAGCTGGGATTATAGGTGCGTGCCACCATGCCCAAATAATTTTTTTTGTAGTTTTAGTTGAGACAGGGTTTCACCATGTTGGCCAGGCTGGTCTTGAATTCCTGACCTCGTGATCCGCCCACCTCAGCCTTCCCAAGTGCTGGGATTACAGGTGTGAGCCACTGTAATCCATGAGCTCATGAGCCACGTGGCCCATGAGCATTTCTTAAAAGGCCAGTCTAGTGGTGATGAATCCCTCAGCTTTTCTTCTCTGGGAAAGACTTTATTTCTCCTTCATTTATGAAGGATAGCTTGACTGGGTATAATATTTGTCTGACAGTTTTGTTCTTTCATCATTCAGATATATCATCCTGTTCTCTCCTGGCCTGTAAGGTTTCTGCTGAGAAATCTGCTGTTATTCTGATGGGGGTTGCCTTATAAGTGACTAGCTACTTTATTCTTTCTGTTTTTAGAAGTTTCTCTTTGTCTTTTGGCAGTTTGATGTGCCATGGCGACCTTTTAAATTGTATCTGTTTGGGGATCTTTGAGTCTCATGTGTCCAGATGTCTAAAACTCTTGCTCGGCTTGGGAAGTTTCCATCTGTTATTTCATTACATAGATTTGCTAACCCTTTCATTTTCTCTTCATCTTCTGGGACACAGAAAATTCAAATATTTGGTTGCTTCATGGTGTCCCATATATCATATGGCTTTGTGCCTCTTCCTCCTCCTTTGCCTCCTCCTCCTCCTCCTTCTTCATCTTCTTCTTCTACAGTGTCTTGCTCTTTTGCCCAGGCTAAAGTGCAATGGCACAATCATAACTCACTGAAGTCTCAGACTCCTGGGCTCAAGCAATCCTCCTACCTCAGCCTCCTGAGTAGCTAGGACTACAGATATGTGTGACCACACCTGGCTAATTTTTTTTTTTTTTTTTTTTGGTTACCGATGGGATCTTGCTATGTTGCCCAGGCCGGTCTTGAACTCCTGGCTTCAAATGATCCTCTGCCTTGGCCTGCCAAAGTGCTGGGATTACAGGCATGAGCCACTGCACCTGGTCTGTGTATTATTTTTATTCTTTTTTCTTTATTTTTTCTGACTGAGTTATTTCAAAAGACTTGTCTTTGAGTTCTGAGATTTTTTTCTTCTGCTTGATCTAGTCTATTGTTGAAGCCTTCAAATATATTTTGTATTTTATTTAGTGAATTCTGGGCCAGGCATGGTGGCTCACGCCTGTAATCCCAGCACTTTGGAAGGCCAAGGCAGGGGGATCACTTGAGGTCAAGAGTTCAAGACCAGCCTGGCCAACATGGTGAAACCCTGTCTCTACTAAAAATACAAAAATTAGCTAGGCATGATGATGGGTGCCTGTAGTCCTGGCTACTCGGGAGGCTGAGGTGGGAGAATTGCTTGAACCTGGAAGGTGGAGGTTGCAGTGAGCCGAGATAGCGCCATTGCACTCCAGCCTGGGCTACAGAGTGAGACTCCATCTAAAAAAAAAAAAAAAAAATTCTCATTTATATCCAGAACTGTTTTTCTGATTTCTATGTCTTATTTTTCAGTATTCTCTTATCTCTCACAGTGCTTCTTTAGAATTGACGTTTTGAATTATTTTTCCAGGTTTTGTACATTTTTTTTTTTTATTGAGATCTCTTGCTAGAGAATTATTATCTTCCTTTGGAGGTGTTATATTTATTTCCTTTTTCATGTTTCCTGTGTCCTTACATTGACATCTGTACATCTGGAGTAACAGGCACTTCTTCCATTTATTTGAATTTGCTTTCATAGAGGAGGACTTTTTGTTGAAGATGTATCTATGATGTCCCTAAAATAAGAAAAAGGCTAAACAGGAGCAAAGGCAGAGGGAAGAACAACTAGGATGCTACTGAAATTATTTAAGTAAGAGATGAACTAGATCAGCATGATAACAGTGAAAGTGTTAAGAAGTCAGAATGTAGAAATATTTTAAACTAAGAGTCAAATGTACACAATGGAGTACTATTTTAGCAATAAAAAAGAATGAGATACTGTCGTTTGCGGCAATATGCATAGAACTGGAGATCATTATGTTAAGTGAAATAAACCAGGCACAGAGACAAACATCACATATTCTCACTTCTTTGTGGGATCAAAAAATCAACACAATTGAACTCATGGACATAGAGAGTAGAAGAATGGTTACCAGAGGCTGGGAATGGTAGTAGAGGAGGTGAAGGGGGAATGGGGAGGAGTGTTAACATGTACAAAAAGCACAGTTAGAAAGAATAAGACCTAGTATTTGATAGCACAACAGGGTGACTAGTCAAAAATAATGTTAGGTTTAAAACTTTCACAAAAATATTTATTTTTTCCCTCTGTGCAAAATAGAGGCTTCTGTGTTTTCAGTAGTTGTTATCAATTGATAACATTCTTTCTTCATAAAAATCTAGCCTTGGAAGTATCATTTGCACAACAGGATCTTGCAAGATGCCAAAAATAAAAAATAAAAAACAACTTGAGAAATTGTTGCCATGTCCTGTGAAAATAGCCTTCAAAAAAAACCTATAATTCTGATTGGTAGTCTTGTTTGATCATTTTTTGACCTTGTAATAATGTTGCAATTGACATCTCTGTGTGACTAAATAATTTAAATAATTACTTGTAATGTTGCTTTATCAAATCAGAAGTTAATCACTGGCACTTCCTCTCCCATCTAAATGACTTTTTAAGGCCCCATTACTTTGAAGAAAGTCTCTTTTTAACAACAAAAAAAAGTGTGTTGCAAGACGGAAAACTCTATAACAATGACAATAAATGAACGGCTGTAGGTACAATTAGGATGCATCTCACAAACATAAATTTCAAGAACAGGTAAAATTTATTTAAAATATTAATAGTCTAGGGTACTGGCAACATTTGGGGAGACAGCGACCAGGAGGGAGTCCTGAGAGATGGCTTTAAAAGGAGAAATAACTACAGGATACTTTGGGGTAGGAATGAGATCCTGTCATTATAGGAGTAGATGCTCTCAAGCCGGCAGGTATTTGGAAGTGCATCTTATTTTTCATTTGTCATTTCCCCTGGATATATCTCTCCATTTAGAATTTTATAGAGAGTGATAACAGGGGTCTGGGGAAAGATGCTAATCTCCTTGGATCTTCTGCTAATCATACCATCTTAATACCATATAAATTATACCAAAATAAACTAAATTCCTGGGAGATAAACTCAGAAGATTGACCCATCAACATGGTGGAAGAAAAAGAGTGCAACCCCAACAAAACTCCAATTTTAAAAAAGAAAGAAGAAAGGAGGGAAAGGGTTGAGGGGAGGGCGAGGAGAGACAAACAGAGAGAGAGAGACCTTAGTTCAGCATCACCTAGTCAGTGCATTTATTACATCCTGCAGGACACATAAGTGACAGGACAGTGAATCTCATGGTCATCAATTGTTGGATTACATCCTTAGAAGAGAAACAAGTCTTTTGTCAGCAAACCTGGATTCCCTAGGTTCTTCCTCCTGGCAGATTTTCCTTGTCCTGTCCTTCAGGGACAGTCCCAGGAGGAATACTGCAGATGATTGATCCCAGGGGATTATATGACTGTAACAGCCCACCTCTGGCTGGGGCTGGCATCTTTCTACTGAACACTGGGATTTCCAGAGGAGCAAGGACTCCCTGCCACGCTGGGTCAAGGCTTGGGGGTTTTCCTTGTTGGTGGCCTGTCAATTTTTATTTTGAAGGACTCTGCTGTCCATATGCCAATGTTAGAAATTGTTTCACTACCTTCTAGCATTCAGATTTGGGAATGAAACCATTGAAGGCAGTTTGATTTTTTTTTGTTTGTGGCATTCCTTTCTGTCTGAAAAGTCAGCATAATGATTCAGAACTACATAGCTCTGATTCTTTTAACCTTTACAAAAACCTTTTTATTTTGAAATAATTACAGATTCATAAGCGCAGATCGGATTTTGAGTCTCAGCTCTGCCACTTGCCAGCTGTGTCCTTGGTAAATCCTTTAAACTCTCTGAACCTAAAGTTATTTCTTTAAACATTTCCATCACCAACCCCGCACCCAGCTCCCAGAGCCATGCACTTGTCAACAATGATCTCCATCCACAGCCCTACTACTCTCCACCAATCAGATACCTACCTGACTGTACAGCATCCTCTCCACTCCCACAGACCCCGTGATTTCTGAGCACTTAGGCAACACCACTGCATCTACCTGTACAGTGTGAAGGGCCTTAAAGTTTAGGGAGCCAGAAATATATGGTCTATTGTGCTGACTTGGAAGTTTATCCACCAGTCTGCAATAGAATTCTGAGTGTTAGTGTCCATTATCCCATGGTCAGGTCTTACGACCTTGACAACCTGGTGACCCAGCCAATTCTATCCTGCCTCCAATCCCTATTTTCCCTAGTCCCTGCCCAGATCAATGCATTTTGTTGTTTTTCCTCTCTCCCTAATGCTTTGGCTTCCTCTCCCTTCATGTACTACACTCCACACCTTCTCCTTGCTCTCTCAGATCCTTACAACAAACTCCCTGAAACTCCTGCTCTGTGGTGCACAACTCCTTTACATTCTCAATTTTCGTGGAAGTTACTTGCTCTTTCTACCTTAACTCAACCCTGGCAATCCCCAATCACCCTACTTCTACTGCAGCTCTCTACAGTGAGGCTGCTCATTCTTTTTTTGAGACGGAGTCTCGCTCTGTTGCCCAGGTTGGAGTGCAGTGGCACGATCTCGGCTCACTGCAGCCTCCACTTCCCAGGTTCAAGCAATTCTCCCTCCTCAGCTTCCCAAGTAGCTGGGACTACAGGCGCCCGCCACCATGCCTGGCCAATATTTGTATTTTTAGTAGAGACAGGGTTTCACCGTGTTGGCCAGGCTGATCATCTTGAACTCCTGACCTCAGGTGATCCGCCCGCCTTGGCCTCCCAAAGTGCTGGGATTACAGGCAAGAGCCGCCATGCCCGGCCAAGGCTGCTCATTCTTATACTGCCCTTATATATCAGGGTGGAAACAAAAAGACAGTGTCATGACTCCACAGTGCTACTGCCAGCCAAACTCCCTCTCTACTATGAAGAAGATCATGTTCCTTTGAGGCTCTGGCCATTTGGCTCTACCACTCTTCATCACTGTCACCTACAAACCTATGATATACACCTTCATACATTTATAACCTTGGCACTTGGCTAACAGCTCTCTGCATCACAACTACTGCCATCATTCTGGATTAATTCAATATTCATCCTATCCAACAACTTGGCCTCTTCTTTCCATGGCCTCATCTCTAACGTCCTTTTTCTACACTTACCTCAGTCACCTATGCCTACAGTTACATCCTGGGTCTTATCATAACGTGAAACTTCTCTACCTCAGAAACTTCCTATTTAAATATCCTGGTGGGACCAAAGCCTTCTCTCCTTACAGCCTGATACATTACTGCCTTCACTTCATCTCTTCTTGGACTTCATCAGAATTGCTAGGCGAACTAACTCATCTTTCTACCTTTCTTTATATCTCTGCTGGGTCAATTTTTTCCCCATCCACTAAGAATCCATGGTTCATGTTTTCAATGAATGCCTTGTAAATAGCCCGAATTTGTTTTCCTCTTTAAAAATTTTTATCTTTAATTTTTATACTACATAGTAAATGAATATATTTATGGGGTACATGAGATGTTTTGTTTTGATACAGGTATACAATGCGTAATAATCACATCAGGGTAAATGGGGTATCCATCACCTCAAGCCTTTATCCTTTCTTTGTGTTACAAACATTCCAGTTATACCCTTAATTGTTTAAAATGTGCTATAAATTATTGTTGACTGTATTCACTTTGTTGTGCTATCAAATACTAGATCTTACCAATTCTATCTAACTGTATTTTTGTACCCATTAACCAACCCCACACCCCACCCCACCACTAGCCTTCTCAGCCTCTGGTAACCATTGTTCTACTCTTTATTTCCACGTGTTCAGTTGTTTTAATTTTCAGTTCCCACAGATACGTAAGAGCATGAAAAGTTTGTTTTTCTGTGCCTATCTTTGTTATTTTTTGTGTGATTTTTCTCTTTTTTAATTTTTATTTTTTGTCGGTACATAATAGGTGTATATATTTATGGATACATGAGATATTTTGATACAGTCATAAAATGTGTAGTAATTACAACCAGGTAAATTGAGGTATTCATCACCTCATGCATTTACCCTTTGTGTTACAAACAATCCAATTATATACTTTTAGTTATGTTTAAATGCACAATAAGTTATTGTTGACAGTAGTCACCCTGTTGTGCTATCGGTGGCTCACACCTGTAATCCCAGCGTTTTGGGAGGCCAAGGCAGGTGGATCACCTGAGGTCAGGAGTTTGAGACTTGAGACTAGCCTGGCCAACATGGTGAAACCCTGTGTCTACTAAAAATACAAAAATTAGCCAGATATGGTGGCGGGAGCTTATAATCCCAGCTACTTGGGAGGCTGAGGCAGGAGAATTGTTTGAACCAGGCGGGCAGAGTTTGCAGTGAGCTGAGGTTGCACCACTCAGGTCCAGCCTGGGCAAAAGAGCGAAACTGTCTCAAAAAAACCAAAAAGGCTACATCTTATTCATTCTTTCTATTTCTTGGTACCCATTAACCATTCCCATTTACCCCAACCCCACCACAATGCTTCCCAGCC
The DNA here is from genome assembly GCF_037993035.2 of Macaca fascicularis. Taxonomy (NCBI): domain Eukaryota; kingdom Metazoa; phylum Chordata; class Mammalia; order Primates; family Cercopithecidae; genus Macaca; species Macaca fascicularis. Next base: position 53,831,265 of record NC_088395.1, read on the forward strand.
TCTGGTAACCATCATTCTATCACCATGAGTTCAATTGTTTTCATTTTTAGCTCCCATCAATAAGTGAGAACATGTGAAGTTTGTCTTTCTGTGCCTGGCTTGTTTTACTTAACATAATGACCTCGACTCCACGCATTCTTGCCTATGACTACAACATTCCTTTTTTGGGCTCATTCTTTTTTATGGTTGAATAGTACTCTGTTGTGTATATGTGCCACATTTTCTCTATCCCTTCATCTGTTGGTGGACACTAAGATTGCTTCCAAATCTTGCCTATTGTGACTAGAGCTTGAATAAACACAGGAGTGCAAATATCTCTTTGATAGAATGATTTCCTTTCTTTTAGGTATATACTTAGCAGTGGGATTGCTGGATCATATGGCAGCTCAGTTTTTAGATTTTTGAAGAACCTCCAGACTGTTCTCCATAGTGAATGTACTAATTTACATTCCCAGCAACAGTGTATGAGGGTTTCCTTTTCTCCACATTCTCACCAGCATTTGCTTCTGCCTGTCTTTTCGATAAAAGCTATTTTAGCTGAGGTGAAATGATATCTCATTGTAATTTTTATTTGCATTTCTCTGATGGTCAGTGATATTGAGCACCTTTTCATATACCTGTTTGCCTTTTGTATGTCATCTTTTAGGAAATGTCTATTCAGATCTTATGCCCATTTTTAGTTGGATTATTAGACTTTTTTTCTATAGAGTTGTTTGAACTCCTTATATGTTCTAAGTATCAATCTCTTGTCAGATGGGTACTTTGCAGATATTTTCTCAAATTTGGGGGTTGTCTCTTCACTTTGTTGATTTTTTCATTTGCTGTGCAGAAGCTTCTTAACTTGATGTGATCCCATTTGTCCATTTTTGCTTTGATTGCCTGTGCTTGTGGGTTATTACTAAGGAAATCTTTGCCCAATCCAATGTCCTAGAGAGTTTGCCAAATATTTTCTTGTAGTAGTTTCACAGTTTGAGATCTTAGATTTAATTCGTTAATCCATTTTGATTTGATGTTTGTGTATGGTGAGAGATAGGAGTCTAGTTTCATTCTTCTGCATGTAGATATACAGCTTTGCCAGCATCATTTATTGAAGAGACTGTCTTTTCCCCCAATGTATGTTCTTGGGGTCTTCATTAAAAATGAGTTCATTGTAAATGTATAAATTTAGTCCTGGGTTCTCTATTCTGTTCCATTGGGTTACATTTCTTTTTTTATGCCAGTGCCATGCTGTTTTGGTTACTATGGCTCTGCAGTATAATTTGAAGTCAGGCAATGTAATTCCTTCAGTTTTGTTCTTTTTCCTCAGAATGGCTTTGACTACTCTGGGTCTTTTGCAGTTCCATGTAAATTTTAGGACAGTTTTTTCTTTCTTTCTTTTTTTTTTTTTCGAGGGAGAGTTTCACTGTTGTTGCCTGGGCTGGAGTGCAATGGCATGATCTCAGCTCACCACAGCCTCCACCTCCTGGGTTCAAGTGATTCTCCTGCCTCAGCCTCCCGAGTAGCTGGGACTACAGGCATGTGCCACCATGCCCGAGTAATTTTTGTATTTTTAGTAGAGACAGGGTTTCTCCATGTTGGTCAGGCTGGTCTTGAACTCCTCACCTCAGGTGAGCCTCCTGCCTCAGCCTCCCAAAGTGCTGGGATTGCAGGTGTGAGCCACCGTGCCCAGCCAAGGATAGTTTTTTTCTAGTTCTGTGAAGAATATCATTGGCATGTTGATAGGGATTGCATTGAATCCATAGATTTCTTTGGGTAGTATAGACATTTTAACAATATTGATTCTTCCGGCCGGGCGCGGTGGCTCAAGCCTGTAATCTCAGCACTTTGGGAGGCTGAGACGGGCGGATCACAAGGTCAGGAGATCGAGACCATCCTGGCTAACACGGTGAAACCCCGTCTCTATTAAGAAATACAAAAAACTAGCCGGGCGAGGTGGCGGGCGCCTGTAGTCCCAGCTACTCGGGAGGCTGAGGCAGGAGAATGGCGTGAACCCGGGAGGCGGAGCTTGCAGTGAGCTGAGATCCGGCCACTGCACTCCAGCCTGGGCGACAGAGCGAGACTTTGTCTCAAAAAAAAAAAAAAAACAAAAAAAAACAATATTGATTCTTCCAATCCATGGACATGTAATATCTTTCCATTTTTTGGTGTCTTCTGTAATTTTTTGTCATCAATGTTTTACAGTTTTCATTGTAGAGATATTTCACTTCTTTGATTAAGTTAATTCCTTGGTATTTTATTTGTAGCTATTGTAAATGGGATTACTTTCTTGATTTCTTTTTCAGATTTTTCACTCTTGGCATATAGAAATGCTACTGATTGTATATTGATTTTTTTATCCTGCAAATTTACTAAATTTGTTGATCAGTTCTAACAGATTTTTTCATGAAGTCTTTAGGTTTTTCAAAACATAAGATCATATCATCTACAAATAAGGATAATTTGACTTCTTCCTTTCCAGTTTCTTTCTCTTGTTTAATTGCTCTAGCTAGGACTTCTAGTACTATTTTGAGTAACAGTGGTGAAAGTGGGCATCCTTGTCTTGTACAGATCTTAGAAGGAAGGTTTTCAGGTTTTCCCCATTCAGTATGATACTAGCTATGGCTCTGTCTTATACAGCTGTTATTATGTTGAGATATGTTCCTTTTATACCCCATTTTCTTGAAGATTTTTATCATAAAGGGATGTTGAATTTTGTTAAATGCTTTTTCAGCATCAATTGAAATTATCATATGGTTTTGTCCTTCATTCTGTTGATATGATGCATCACATTGATTTGTGTATGTTGAACCATCCTTGCATCCCTGGGATAAATCCCACTTGGTCATGATGAATGATTTAATGTGTTGAATTCAGTTGACTAGTATTTTGTTGAGGAATTTTGCATCATATCTATCAGAGTTATTGGCCTGTAATTTTCTTTTTTTGATGTGTCTTTGTCTGGTTTTGGTATCAGGGTAATACTGACCTTCTAGAATGAGATTAAAAGTATTCCAGAGGGGAGGGAACTTACAGGATGAGTCAATAGGTGCAGCACACCACCATGGCACAAGTATACCTATGTAACAAACCTGCATTTTCTGCACATGTATCCCAGAACTTAAAATAAATTAAAAAAAAAAAAAAGAAAATATTCCCTCCTCCTCTATTATTTTTGGAATAGTTTGAGTAAGATTGGCACACTTATTTTATTTTATTTTGTGTACATGAATAAGTTCTTCAGTGGTGATTTCTGAGATTTTGGTGCACCCGTTACCAGAGCAGTGTACACTGTACCCAGTGTATAGTCTATCATCCCTCACCCCTGCCCCAAGTCCTTCCCCTGAGTTCCCAAAATCCATTGTATCATTCTCATGCCTTTGCACCCTCATAGCTTAGCTCCCAATTATGAGTGAGAACATATGATGTTTGGCTTTCCATTCCTGAGTTACTTCACTTAGGATAATGATCTCCAATTCCATATAGGTTGCTGCGAATAAGGATTGGCGTCAGTTCTTATTTAAATATTTAGTAGAATTCAGCAGTGAAGCCATTGGGTCCTGAACTTTTCTTTCCTGGGACACCCTTTATTATGGTTTCAATCTCATTACTTGTTATTGGTCTATTCAGGTTTTGAATTTCTTCATGGTTCCATCTTGGAATGTTGTATGTGTCTTCTAGGTTTCCCCATCTATGGGCATATAGTTGCTCATAGTAGTCTCTAATGATCCATTGAATTTCTGTGGTATCAGCTGTAATATCTCCTTTGGGTCTTGTCTCTTTTTTCTTGGGCGAAAGGTTTGTTGATTTTGTTTATCTTCTCAAACACCCAAGCTTTCGTTTTGTTGATATTTTGTATTTTTTATTTCAATTTTATTTCTGCCCTGATCTTTATTATTTAATTTATTCTACTGATTTTAGGTTTGGTTTTCTCTTGCTTTTCTAGTTCTTTGAGATGCATTATTAGGTTGTTCATTTGAAGTTTTTCTACTTTTTTGATGTAGTCACTTACTGCTCTAAATTTCCCTATTAGTACTCCTTTTTCTGTAACCCATAGGTTTTGGTATGTTGTGTTTCTATTATTATTTGTTTCAAGAAATTTTTCAATTTCCTTCCTAATTTCTTTTTTTTTTTTTTTTTTTTTTTTTGAGACGGAGTCTCGCTGTGTCTCCCAGGCTGGAGTGCAGTGGCGTGATCTCGGCTCACTGCAAGCTCCGCCTCCCGGGTTCACGCCATTCTCCCGCCTCAGCCTCCCAAGTAGCTGAGACTACAGGCACCTGCCACCACGCCCGGCTAGTTTTTTGTATTTTTAGTAGAGACGGGGTTTCACCATGTTAGCCAGGATAGTCTCGATCTCCTGACCTCGTGATCCACCCGCCTCGGCCTCCCAAAGTGCTGGGATTACAGGCTTGAGCCACCGCGCCCGGCCTCCTTCCTAATTTCTTCATTGACCCACTGGGCATTCAGGAGCATATTATTTAACTTCCATGTGCTTGTATACTTTCCAAACTTTCTCTTGTTTTTGATTTCTAGCTTCATTCCATTGTGATCAGAGAAGATATTTGATATTATTTTATTTTTTTCAAATTTTTAAAGACTTGTTTTGTGTCCTAACATATGGCTTATGGTCTATCTTTGAGATTGATCCATGTGCTGAGGAGAAGAATGTTTATTCTGCAGCTGTTGGGTGAAATGTTCTGTAAATATCTATTAGGTCTATTTGATCTATAGTGCCGGTTTAAGTCCAATTTTTCTTTGTTGGTTATCTGGGAGATCTGTCCAATACTGAAAGTGGGGTGTTGACATCTCCAGCTATGATTGAATTGGGGCCCATCTCTCTCTTTAGTTCTAACAATATTTGCTTTATATATCTGGGTGCTCAAATGTTGGGCGCATATATATTTAAAATTGTTATATCTTCTTGCAGAATCAACTCCTTTATTGCTATATAATGACCTTGTTTGTCTCTTCTTGTAGTTTTTGTCTTGAAACCTATTTTGTCTAATGTAAGTATAGCTACTCTTACTCATTTTTTGTTTCCATTGGCATGGAATATCTTTTTCCATCACTTTATTTTCAGTCTATGTGTGTCTTTATAGGTGAAGTGTATTTCTTATAGGCAACAGATCGTTGGGTCTTGTTTTTTTTAATTCATTCAGCCACTCTATAGCTTTTGATTGGAGAGTTTAGTTCATTTTCATTTAGTGTTGTTATTGATAAACAGAACATACTCCTGCCATTTTGTTATTTGTTTTCTTGTTGTTTTGTGGTTTCTCTTCCTTCTTTCTTTCCTTCTTGTCTTCCTTTTCGTGAAGGTGATTTTCTCTGGTGGCATGTTTTAATTTCTTGCTTTTTATTTTTTGCGTATCTCTTGCAGACTTTTTGATTTGAGGTTACCATGAGGCTTGCAAATAACATCTTATTATTTATTATTTTATTTTTATTTTTTATTTATTTATTTTTTGAGATGAAGTCTTGCTCTGTCACCCAGGCTGGTGTGCGGTGGTGCGATCTCGGCTCACCGCAATCTCCGCCTCCTGAGCAGTGAAATTACAGGCGCATGCCAGTATGCCTGGCTAATTTTTGTATTTTTAGAAGAGATGGGGTTTCACCATGTTGACTAGGCTGGTCTCGAACTCCTGACCTCAAGTGATCCACCCACTTCGGCCTCCCAAAGTGCTGGGATTACAGGCGTGAGCCACCATGCCCAGCCAATAATTCATTATTTTAAACTAATGATTACTTAACACTGATTGCAAAAACAAACCAAAAAATTAACAAAGAAGAAAGAGAAAACTAATACAACTCTACACTTTAATTTCAGCACCCCATTTTTATTTTTTATTTTTTTATTTTATTTTATTTATTTATTTATTTATTTTTGAGACGGAGTCTCGCTCTGTCACCCAGGCTGGAGTGCAGTGGCCGGATCTCAGCTCACTGCAAGCTCCGCCTCCTGGGTTCACACCATTCTCCTGCCTCAGCCTCCCGAGTAGCTGGGACTACAGGCGCCTGCCACCTCGCCCGGCTAAGTTTTTGTATTTTTAGTAGAGAGGGGGTTTCACTGTGTTACCCAGGATGGTCTCGATCTCCTGACCTCGTGATCCGCCCGTCTCGGCCTCCCAAAGTGCTGGGATTACAGGCTTGAGCCACCGCGCCCGGCTCAGCACCCCATTTTTAATGCTGTTTTTATGTATCTCTTATTATATTGTCTATGTCTTGAAAAGTTGTTGTAGCTTTTATTTTGATAGGTTCATCTTTTAGTCTCTACTCAAAATACAAGTAGTTTACACACCACAGTTACAGTGTTATATTATTCTATGTTAGTTAATAATATTCTATATTTGTCTGTGTATTTACTATTAGCAGTGAGTTTTGTGTCTTAAGATGATTTCTTATTACTCATTAACTTCCTTTTCTTTCAGATTGAAGAACTCCTTTTAGCATTTCTTGTAGGACAGGTCTGGTGTTGATGCAATCTCTCAGCTTTTGTTTGTCTGGAAAAGTATTTCTCCTTTATATTTGAAGGATATTTTCATGGGATATACTATTCTAGGGTAAAAGTAGTTTTTTCCCTCACCCTTCAGCACTTTAAATATGTCATGCCACTCTCCCCTGGCCTGTAAAGTTTTTACTGACTGCTCTGCTGCCAGATATATTGGAGCTCCTTTGAATGTTATTTGTTTCTTTTCTCTTGCCAATAATTCCTAGATTTGCTGCCACCCCCGCCTTTTTGAGAAAGGGTCTGGCTCTGTCGCCAGGCTGGAGTGTGGTGGTACAATCTCGGCTCATGCAATCTTCACCTCCCAGGCTCAAACCATCCTCCCACCTCAACCTCCCGAGTAACCGGGACCACAGGCACATGCCTCCACACCCAGCTGATTTTTGTATTTTTGGTAGAGATGGGATTTCATCATGTTGCCCAGGCTGGTCTTGAACTCCAGAATTTGAGAAATCTGCCTGCCTTGGCCTCCCAAAGTGCTGAGATCACAGGCATGAGCCACTGCTCCCAGCCAGATTTGCTTTTTTGAGTCAATTTTCTAAATCCTGTTGATGTGCTTCATTATTTTTTATTCTTTTTTTCTTTTGTCTCCTCTGACCGTGTATTTTTGAAGAGCTTGTCTTCAAGCTCACTGGCTCTTTCTTCTCCTTGATCCATTCTGCTGTTGAGAGACTGATGCATTCTTCACTGTCTTTTTTTTTTTTTTTTTTTTTTTGAGACGGAGTCTCGCTCTGTCGCCCAGGCTGGAGTGCAGTGGCCGGATCTCAGCTCACTGCAAGCTCCGCCTCCCGGGTTCACGCCATTCTCCTGCCTCAGCCTCCCGAGTAGCTGGGACTACAGGCGCCCGCCACCTCGCCCGGCTAGTTTTTTGTATTTTTTTAGTAGAGACGGGGTTTCACCATGTTAGCCAGGATGGTCTCGATCTCCTGACCTCATGATCCGCCCGTCTCGGCCTCCCAAAGTGCTGGGATTACAGGCTTGAGCCACCGCGCCCGGCCCATTCTTCACTGTCAATTAAATTTTTAGCTCCAGAATTTCTGCTTGATTCTTTCTAATTATTTTAACTCTGTTAAATTTATCTGATAGAATTCTGAATTTCTTCTCTGTGTTTTCTTGAATTTCATTGAGCTTCTTCAAATTAGTTGCTTTGTTTTCTCTGTCTGAAAGGTTACATATCTCTATCACTTCGGGATTGGTCACTGGTGCCTCATTTGTTGAGGTCATCATTTCCTGGATGGTTATGATGCTTGTGGATGTTCATCGATGCCTGGGCATTGAAGAGTTAGGTATTTCTTATAGTCTTCAGAGTCTGGGCTTGTTTGTACCCACCCCTCTTGGGAAGACTTTCCAAGTACTCAAAGGGAATTGAGTGTTGTGATAAGTCTTTTGTCACTGCAGCTGTATCTGCATTAGAGGGCACCCCAAGCCCAGTAGCACTGTGATTCTTACAGGTTCATGAAGGTATTGTCTTGGTAGTCTTGAGTAAGATTCTGGAGCATTCCCTAGATTACCAGGCAGACTCTTGTTCTCTTCCCTTACTTTCCCCCAAACAAATGGAGTCTCTGTCTCCGTGCTGAGCTGCCTGAAACTGGGGACGGTGGTGCCTCAAGAACCCCTGTGGCCACACCACTGGGACTATGCTGGGTCAGACCCAAAGCCAATACAGCACTGGTCTTGCCCAAGGCCCACAGTGACCACTGCCTGGCTACCATCAATGTTTATTCAAGGCCCAAGGGTTCTACAATCAGCAGGCGGTGAATCCAGACAGGTTGTATCTTTGTTTTCAGGGTGGCAATCTCCCCACTAGCCCAGAGCAGTCCAGAAATGCCATCCAGGAGCCAGCGGCTAGAGTCAGGAACCTTAGGAATACACTGGGTGCTCTATTCTACTGCAGCATAGCTGGCCCCCAAACCATAAGACAAAGTCCTTCCCACTCTTCCCTCTCCTTTCTTCAAACAGAAGAAGTGTCTCCCCATGACCACCATCACCGCAGATCCATAGCAAGTACTACCTGGCTACCATCAATGTTCACTCCAGGCCCAAGGGCTCTTCAGGCAGCTTGTGATGAATGCTGCCAGGCCTGGGACTCTCCCTCCAGGGCAGTGGGCTCCCCTCTGGCCAAGGGCAGGTCCAGAAATGCCATTCAGGAGCCAAGGCCTATCATCAAGTCCCCAGGAGCTCACTTGGTGCTCTGCCTCACTGTGGCCAAGTTGGGACCCAAACTGCAAGACAGAGTCCCCCATACTTTTCCCTTTCCTTTCCTCAAGCAGACGGAGTCTCTCCCCATAGCCATCACAGCTGGGAATGTGCTGGGTCACACTTGAAGCCAGCATGGTGCTGAGTCTCACCCAAGGCCCACAGTGAATGCTGCCTAGCTATCACTGATGTCTATTCAAGGCCCAAGGGCTCTTTACTCAGCAGGTAATGAATCCTGTCAGAATAGGCCCTTCTCTTCAAGGCAGCAGATTCCCTTGTGGCCCAGGGTGTGTCTAGAGATGTCATCTGGGAGCTAGGTCTTGGAATGGGAGCTTCAGGACTCTGCCTGATGCCTTATTCTACTGTGACTGAACTGGCATCCAAGTTGCAAAACTGAGTCCTCTTTACTCTTCTCTCCTCTCTCCTCTCCTCAAGCAGAAGGAAGGAGTCTTTCCCAGAGCTGTGAGCTGCACTGCCTGTGCTGGGGGAAGGATGACACAAGCACCCCCTTGGCTGCCCAGGCTGGTGTCTCACCGGGTCATGTGCACCCCAAGTCTGTGCTGAGCCCAGCACAGTGCTGAGACATGCCCAAGAATTGCCATTCTTATGACTTAGACTGCCTTTCAAGTTTATTTAGCACCCCAGAGCATTTTAGCCTGCAGTGGTGGGACTAGCCAGAACTCAGGTTCTGACCACTAGGATGGATGACTCCCTTCTGGCTGGGGCTAGCCTAAGTACTCCCTCCATGGGCACCAGCTGAATTCTGCTCCATGTTGCTTTCCACTGTGACAGGGCAGCACTAAGTTCCAATGCAAAGTTTCACAATCATGTTGCTCTCCCTCCCCCAAGCACACAGATTTTCTCTCTCTACTCCTTGCAGCCACTGCTGGGGGATGGGGGAGGGGTGGTGTGGGCTATTCAACACTGTCTTTCCTACCCTCTTCAGTGCCTCTTTTCTTGATATGATGTAAAACTACTGTGGTCACTCACCTGATTTTTGGTTCTTACGGAAGTACTTTCTTGTGTGGATAGTTTTTCAATGTGATGATCCCGCAGGTGGGATGGTGAACCCAGAAAATCTGAGACAGGTCTCAGTTAATTTAGAACATTTATTTTGCCAAGGTTGAAGATGCACCCGTGACACCCCCCCAGGGAGTCCTGAGGACATGTACCCAAGGTGATCGGGGCACAGCTTGGTTTTCTACATTTTAGGGAGACGTGAGACATCAATCAGTATATGTAAGAAGTACATTGGTTTGGTCTGGACGGCACGACAACTTGAAGCAAAGGTGGGAAGGGAGCTTCTAGGTCACAGATAGGTGATACACAAACGATTGCATTCTTTTGAGTTTCTGATGAGCCTTTCCAAAGGAGGCAGTCAGATATGCATCTATCTCAGTGAGCAGAGGGATAACTTTGAATAGAATAGGAGGCAGGTTTGGCCTAAGCAGTTTCCAGCTTGAGTTCTCGTTAGTGATTTTGGGGCCCCAAGATATTTTCCTTTCACAGATGATTGCTGGGGGGTTTATTTGGCCATATTGCTCTGCCTCCCCTGCCTCATTTGCTTTTCTTTGCACCCAACAGAACAAATCCAAACCACAGATGACTATGTTTTCTCCCTGCTTCCTCTTGGCTGCCAAGCACAACTGGAGAAAGTTACATAATGTGGCAGACTGTTACCACTCTAGATAAATGGTAATGAATGTCAAATGGTCCCTCCAAACTGACCAGTGATCTTATCCTGTTCCTCTTATCGATTCACTTCACCATTCACCACCTCTCCCCTCAAACTCAGCATATGATCTTGCCTCCTCCTTCACAGAGAAAATAGAAACTCTCAGTTGCAAACAATCTCAACTTTCCACCAGTAAATCTATAAACCTGACTCAATTTGCATTCATTGTCTCCTCTTTCCCTCCTCTTATTTAACATTCACCCACCACTGGTACTTACTCTTGCCCTTCCCAGTATCTTGAAGTATTGTTTATTCACTTGTATTGCTGTAATTTCCACCTTTCTCTCTCTACTGGCCCCATCTCATGAGTATTAAAACACGTTTATGTGTTTTAAGTGTTATATGTGGCACTCTCCTCATTTCTGCATTTTTAATACACTTCTCAGCCCATTTCACTATGATTTGGGCATCCAGGTACGCTAAAAGTGCTCTTGCTAAAGTCAACAGTGACCAACAGGTTGCTAAACCAAACTGCCACTTTTTAGTTCCTCATCTCATTGACCCCTCATCAGCATTTGACACAGAGTTGATCACTCCCATTTTAACATCTGGCCTTAACTTCTTTCATAACAGGTTCCTACCATTTTGCCAGAAACATTTACAATAGCCAATCACTAACTGAAAATTCTTCAGAGATTTCTCCTAATCCTCTTCTTTTTTTCATTTTCTAGTTTTGTCTAATCTTTTTTACTAAGCAATCTCACAGGCACCTATGGGTCTAAGAACCACCTGTGTGCTGATGGAAAATGCTCAGTGGGGACAAGATAGCCAACCAGACACAGCCAGGTAACGCCTCTCCGACAGAGAAACCAAAATATCAAGTAAATCATCACACTTTGAACAGATCTTTTTGAGAGAAAACACTAAGTCAATAGAGAGGTGAAGCTGGAAAGCCAGCACGCAGTCACTGACTACCCAGACTGGCTCCCAGTCCTGAAAAAGTCCTAAGGAAGTGGTAAGTGAAGGAACTCTAGAGCACCTCACTCTCACCACAGACCTCTGGGATCCTAGCCACAAGAGATCCCATGACTCCCATAGACATTTGAACTGGGAAGGGGAACTGCCCAGAGAGTAGGCAGAACCAGAACTCAAAGCTGAGTGGAGGGCCTGGCGTGGTGGCTCATGCCTGTAATCCCAGCACTTTGGGAGGCTGAGGTGGGCAGATCACTTGAAGTCAGGAGTTCGAAACCAGACTAGTCAACATGGTGAAACCCCGTCTCTACTAAAAGTATTTTTTAAATTAGCTGGGCGTGGTGGTGGGTGCCTGTAGTCCCAGCTACTCGGGAGGCTGAGGCAGGAGAATCGCTTGAACCCGGGAGGTGGAGGTTGCAGTGAGCTGAGACCATGCCACTGCATTCCAGCCTGGACAACAAGAGTAAAACTCCGTCTCGAAGCAAACAAAAACAAAAACCAAAAAACTAAGTGGCGCCCAGGTTTCACATGGGGCAGCTGCAGCAAAATGTGACCATAGGCACCCATCCCCCAAAGCTCTCCATCTTCCTGTGAGTGACTCTAGCCCCTGCTGACATCCAGGCTAGTTGAGAATAGGGCTGCTTTTCCCACGGGGCTGGGGCACATCTGATCTCCCTGCCCCTTATCTGCTGGCCCCTCCCAAGGCTGCCTGCCTACCTGCTCCCATAAGAAGGTGCACACAGTACAGCCTCCACTCCCCCACCTGAGTATTTTGCCAGTGGCCTTGGAACAGTTTGTCCCCTACACCCCCAGCACAACCAGTGCTCAACTCCGAGGAGCCAGGGGACAAAGCTGTGGGCCTGGTCCCACCTCCTTCCACCCCTAGAGTTTGAGCACATTGCCCAGGGATATGGAGCTGAAAGCTATGGCCTGAGCTTGAGCAGGGGAGAGACCCCACTCTTAGAACACTGAGAAGAGTGAGGTGCCAGTTCGTGTCCTGGTACGGGAGCTGAGCACCCCTCCCTCTGAAAGGCAGGTCCGAGAAGGGTGTAGCCTGTTGGCCAGCTGCAGCGTCTGCCTGAGGGAGCCCTCCAGTCCAGAACACCGGGAACAACCCAGCAATCTGCACATAGAAGGCTTGGGACAAATCTAACCGGTCAGGCCTGCTCCTGGGGTAGAGAGGGGAGGGAGGCCCAGCTTTGGGAGTGTGACCTCGGGGGACCCAACAGCCATCTTCTGAGCAAATAACCCTGAGCCACAGGTGCCATGTTAGCTGCACACCTATGGCACCACTGCCCTGCCCAGGGATCTTCCACCCTAGACTCATTGCTTCACCAGAACATGCCAAGAACATACAGTGGGGAAAATACAGTCTCTTCAGTAAATGGTGCTGGCAAAACTGGATATCCATGTGCAGAAGAATGAAACTAGACCCCTATCTCTTGGCATATACAAAAATCAAATTAAAATGTATTAAAGAATTAAATCTAAGACTTCAAATTTTGAAACTACTAAAAGAGAACATTGGGGAAACTCTCCAGGACATTGGTCTTGGGAAGGATTTCTTGAGTAATATCCCACAAACACAGGCAACCAAAGCAAAAATGGACAAAGGTGATCACATCAAATTAAAAACCTGCATAGCGAAGAAAACTATCAACAAAGTGAAGAGACAACCCACAGAATGGGAGAAAATGTTTGCAAACTGCCCATCTGACAAGGAATTAATAACCAGAATATATAAGGAGCTCAAACAACTCTAGGGAAAAAAATCTAATAATCTAATTTAAAATGGGCAAAAGATCAGAATAGACATTTCTCAAAAAAGACATAAAAATGGCAAACAGGTATATGAAAAGGTGTTCAACATCACTGATCATCAGAGAAATGCAAATCAAAACTATGAAAGAATCATCTCATCCCAATTAAAAAGGCTTTTTTTTTTTTTTTTTTTTTGGAGACAGAGTCTTGCTGTGTTGTCCAGGCTGGAGTGCAGTGGCGCAATCTCGACTCACTGCAAGCTCTGCCTCCCGGGTTCACACCATTCTCCTGCCTCAGCCTCCTGAGTAGCTGGGATTACAGGCGCCCGCCACCACGCCCAGCTAGTCTTTTGTACTTTTAGTAGAGACGGGGTTTCACCATGTTAGCCAGGATGGTCTCAATCTCCTGACCTCACGATCCACCCGCCTTGGCCTCCCAAAGTGCTGGGATTACAGGCATGAGCCACCGCGCTCAGCCCTAAAAAGGCTTTTATCCAGGCCGGGCGCGGTGGCTCAAGCCTGTAATCCCAGCACTTTGGGAGGCCGAGATGGGCGGATCACGAGGTCAGGAGATCGAGACTTTCCTGGCTAACACAGTGAAACCCCGTCTCTACTAAAAATAATACAAAAAACTAGCCGGGCGAGGTGGCGGGCGCCTGTAGTCCCAGCTACTCGGGAGGCTGAGGCAGGAGAATGGCGTGAACCCGGGAGGCGGAGCTTACAGTGAGCCCAGAACGCGCCACTGAACTCCAGCCTGGGCGACGGAGCGAGACTCCGTCTCAAAAAAAAAAAAAAAAAAAAAAAAAAAGGCTTTTATCCAAAAGACAGGCAATAACAAATGCTGGTAAGGATATGGAGAAAAGGAAACTCTTGTATACTATTGGTGGGAATGTAAATTAATACAACCATTATGGAAAACAGTTCGGAGTTTCCTCAAAAAAACTAAAAACAGAGCTACCATATGATCCAGCAATCCCACTGCCAGGTATATACCCCAAAGAAAGGAAACCAGTGTACCAAAGAGACAGCTGCACTCCCATGTTTATTGCAGCACTGTTCACAGTAGCCAAGATTGGGAAGCAATCTAAGTGTCCATCGACAGATGAATGGATAAATAAAATGTGGTACAAGTATGCAATGGAGTACTATTCAGCCATAAAAAAGAATGAGATCCTGTCACTTGCAACAACATGGGTGGAACTGGAGGTCATTATGTTAAGTGAAATAAGGCAGGCAAAAAAAGACAAACTTTGCATGTTCTTATTTGTGAGAGCTAAAAATGAAAACAACTGAACTCATGGAGATAAAGAGTAGAAGGATGGTTACCAGAGGCTGGAAAGGGTAGTAGGGGCTATGGTTGAAGGGTACAAAAATATAGTTACATAGAATGAATAAGATCTAGTACTTGATAGCACAACAGGGTAACTACCATCAACAATAATTTATAGGAATTATTATTTATTTTTTTTTTTTGAGACAGAGTCTCACTCTGTCGCCCAGGCTGGAGTGCAGTGGCGTGATCTCAGCTCACTGCAACCTCTGCCTCCCAGTTTCAAGAGATTCTCCTGCCTCAGCCTCCTGAGTAGCTGGGATTACAGGCATGCACCACCACGCCTGGCTAATTTTTGTATTTTTAGTAAAGACGGGGTTTCACCATGTTAGTCAGGCTGGTCTGGAACTCCTGACCTCGGCCTGCCTCTGCCTCCCAACATGCCGGGATTACAGGTGTGAGCCACCGCACCCGGCCCAATTTATAGTACATTTAAAAATAACTAAAAGAGGATAACTAGACTGTTTGTAACGTAAATACAAGAGGTGGTGGATACCCCATTTACCCCGATGTGATTATTATGCATTGTATACCTGTATGAAAATATCTCGGCCAGGCACGATGCCTCACACCTGTAATCCCAGCACTTTGGGAGCTCAGTATGGTGGATCACTTGAAGTCAGGAGTTTGAGACCAACCTGACCAACATAGTGGAACTTTGTCTCTATGAAAAATATAAAAAATTACCCGGGTGTGGTGGCACACAACTGTAATTCCAGCTACTCGGGAGGCTGAAGCAGGAGAATTGCTTGAACCCAGGAAGCGGAGGTTGCAGTGAGCCGAGATTGTGCCACTGCACTCCAGCCTGGGTAACAGAGTGAGACTCCATATCAAAAAAAAAAAAAAAAAAGAAAAGAAAAAATCTTATGTACCCCACAAATATATATACCTACTATGTGCCCACAAAAAATAAAAATTAAAAAAAGACTAAACTGGAAACACCCTGAACCCGCCACCTTGCTCCTGACAGCTAGAGCCCTGTCGAGCATGACTGTGTCCAGGTGTCAGACTCAAGTTTACTCTAGCAGACCTGATCTCCGGGACCAGCCTTGGGCATCAGTAGACTAGGAGCTACACGTGGACGGGAACAGCTTCATCAACCCACAAGGAGAGAGATGTGCAGAATATGCGGTGGTAACCCTGGACACTGTCGTTAAGCTGAGTTCATTGCTTTAATTCGGGCCTTAGAACTCAGTGAAGGTGTTGTGTCTTGGATCCACCACAGTCAGCTAACACCGGCAGCTCAGGACAAGTGGACCAGCCAGGAGGACGCAGATCATCCAACCCGGCTGATCCTGAGACGAGACCAAGCTGCTGCTGAGGATGACAGCTCTGCTCTAGTCACACACTGGCAGCTGACTAGTCTATGCATGGCTGAAGCTTGAGGACTTATCAAGCAAGTCAATGTAGTTAAAAATCTTAAGACTAATAGTTTTCCTGTAATACTAACTGTTTTCCTATTGTTCTGTCGCTGTATTCAACCTTTTTCCCAGGTAAGGACCTCTTTTGTCCTTGCTGGATATGAATATGCTGTACATTGTTTTGTTGTTGTTACCCCCCCCATAACCATGCTACAAGAAACACCTATATAAGGTGTCCCCACTGTACACGTACTACTTAGGAGACCCAGTCTGCCAAAGCTCCCGGTTGAATAAAAAACCTTCCTTCTTAAAAAAAAAAAAAAAAAAAAAAACTTAAAAAAAATTTTTTAACCCACACACCCAGACAAGCATTAGATGAACATTTCAGACATCTCCCAGTGCATAAGAAAATATTAAGTTTTTTGATAGGGTGTATCAAAAAACTTGGGCAATACATCAGTACTAGTGGCCAATTTTCTTCTGTGCCTTGGATTATGTTTTATTTTACATTTGGATTTTTAAATTTTTATTATTTTTAATATCGTGGGTACATACTAAGCGTCTATATTTATGGGGTACCTGAGCTATTTTCATACAGGCATGCGGTGCGTAATACTCACTTCATGGAAAATGGAGTATCCATCCTCTCAACACATTCATCCTTTGTGTTACAAACAAACCTACTGTACTCTTTTAGTTATTTTTAAATGTACAAATAAGTTAGTATTGTCTATAATCACCCTGTTGTGCTAATACTAGATCTTATTCTAAATTTTGTTTTAAACTTGTCTGCATATTATGTTCTTATTTTTCTTTTTGCTTTGCTGTGTCTTCATAATAGTCTCTTTCTTTTCAACTTGCTCCTACTTAAGTGGGACGCTCTGTTTAGTCTGCTATTTTCTCTGATATAAGGTGGATGCTTTCTCCTACACCCCACACTTAGTTTATCTGAAAACTTTTGCCCCCTTCTCAGGACTACATTTTAAGATATGTGTCTAGCTGTTTATCTCACTGTAGCTTAAGGGTTCACGGAGTGCTGGTAGTAGTAGCAGCGGTGGATAGTTACTTGGAGGGTCTGGGCCCTACCATTTTCATATTTATGGCATGAGGTCTTCTTATCTTGTTTCGTTGTGGTTTGGTGTGCATTTTGCTGGCCTTTACCACTTTTCCTTTATTAGGCATTGGAGGAGGAAAATTCTGAGATTTGACTTTATACCATCATATCTTTCTCTGGCAGCTGACAGAATAATTTATACTTCCAATCTAGACTTCTCTTTTGTTCTCTAGGTCCATATAACTAACAGAGTCATTAATATCTCTTATGTGGTGGCAATCACTGTCTTTGGCCTACCCAACAAACATATCCTGTCCCATCTTCTCTATTCAGGTATTTCACAGGCATCCCCTGACTTCGTGGACAAAATTAGAAGTGATCCAAATAAATGATAATGTTCTCAATCATTTTATTTATTTATTTATTTATTTATTTTTTACTTGTTTCTTTTGTTTTGTTTTGTTTTTTGAGACGGCGTTTCACTCCCGTTGCCCAGCCGGAGTGCAATGGCATGATCTCGGCTCACTGCAACCTGTGCCTCCTGGGTTCAAGCGATTCTCCTGCCTCAGCCTCCCAATTAGCTGGGATTACCGTCACCATGCCCAGCTAATTTTTTTTTTTTTTTTTTTTTTAGACAGAGTCTGGCTCTGTCACCCAGAATGGAGTGCAGTGGCGCCATCTCGGCTCACTGCAAGCTCTGCCTCCCAGGTTCACGCCATTCTTCTGTCTCAGCCTCCTGAGCAGCTGGGACTACAGGCGCCCGCCACCACACCCAGATAATTTTTTTTTTTTTTTGTATTTTTAGTAGAGACGGGGTTTCACCATGTTAGCCAGGATGGTCTCGATCTCCTGCCCTCATGATCCACCCGCCTCGGCCTCCCAAACTGCTGGGATTATGGCTGTGAGCCACTGCGCCCGGCCACACCCAGGTAGTTTTTGTATTTTTTAGTAGAGATGGGGTTTCACCATGTTGGCCAGGCTGGTCTCGAACTCCTGACCTCAGGTGGTCCACTCACCTCAGCCTCCCAAAGTGATGGGATTACGGGCGTGAGCCACCATGCCCAGCCATGACCTGCCTTAATTTAACGTAAAGGAAGAGATACAAAGATTTAGAGAGATTGAAATGTTAGAATGCATTTGTCATTTAAGACCTACTCACCCACACTGGTAGGGTCCAGAAGACATGAATTTCTTTTTTTTCAAACTTTTATTTTAGGTTCAGGGGTACATGTGCAGGTTTGTTATATAGGTAAACTTGTGTCATGGGGGTTTGTTGTACAGATTATTTTGTCACCTAGGTACTAAGCCTAGTACCAAACAGTTATTTTTTCTGATCCTCTCCCTCCTCCCACTCTCCATCCTCAAGGAGGCTCCGGTGTGTGTCATTCTCCTCTTTGTGTCCATGTGTTCTTGTCATTTAGCGCCCATTTATCAGTGACAACATGTAGTATTTGGTTTTCTGTTTTTGCATGAGTTTGCTAAGGATAATGGCCTCCAGCCCACTTCATGTTTCCACAAAAACATGATTTCATTCTTTTTTATGGCTGCCTAGTATTCCATGGTATATGTGTACCACATTCTCTTTATCCAGTTTACCACTGATGGGCATTTAAGTTGATTCCATGTCTTTGCTATTGTGAATAGTGCTGCAGTGAACATATGTGTGCATGTGTCTTTAGGGTAGAACAATTTATATTCCTTTAGGTATATACCCAGTAATGGGATCGCTGGGTCAAATGATAGTTCTGTTTTTAACTCTGAGGAATCACCACTCTGCTTTCCACAATGGTTGAACTAATTTACACTCCCACCAACAGTGTGTAAGTGTTCTCTTTTCTCTGCAACCTCGCCAGCATCTGTTATTTTTTGAATTTTTAATAGCCATTCTGGGCCAGGCACGGTGGCTCACGCCTGTAATCCCAGCACTTTGAAAGGCCAAGGTGGGTGGATTACCTGAGGTCAAGAGTTTGAGACCAGCCTGGCCAACATGGCAAAATTCCATCTCTACTAAAAATATGAAAAGTTAACCGGGCATGGTGACAGGCACCTGTAATCCCAGCTACTTAATTGCTTGAACCCAGAAGGCAGAAGTTGCAGTGATCACGCCATTGCTCTCCACTCTGGGCAACAGAGCAAGACTGTCTCAGAGAAAAAAAAAAAAAAAGCCATTCTGACTGGTGTGAGATGTTATCTCATTGTGGTTTTGGTTTGCATTTCTTTAATGATCAATGATAGTGAGCTTTTCTTCATAAGCTTTTTGGACACAAGGACATGCATTTTACCAATACTGTGAGAAATAAATTTGTGAGGAAGGGCCCAGCATTCTCGAAAGCCTTTGTGATTATTTTCTCTGTAGGCCAGACCTTACAGTGAGAGCCACAGCTATTCAATTGGGAGACTTGAATGCAATGGAGTAATTGGATCCCAAAGTGGCAGGGGCCAAGTGACAGCACTCAACCACAAAAGGCGAGATGGATGCAGTTACCATAATGGACAGCAGAGTCAGAGCAGCAGTCAAGAATAGTCTGACTCCCACAGACCTATGGCATTGGATAGTTAATCATGGTATTCCTAAAAAGTGAAATAGATAGGAAACCTACTAAATTCTTACTTGATCTGCATAATCAGAAAAGTTCTATGCTGGGTGACAAAAATCCAGCTAGAATCATAAGAACAGAGAGAGCGTCATTGTCTCTCAATTGATTCCTAGACTTGAGCCAGGTTACAAGCCAAGAACCTCTTGAATGAAGGAGACGCTGGGTCCTCTTGAGGAAGGACCCCAGCACACTATCAAAAAGTAATAGTGCAGTCTTTCTCTAACCCTTCCTCAAAAGACCTACAGCCTTTTACATGGGTAATTGTGCATTGATGAAAAATAAAACTCAGGCCTATCAGGGGCTAAGGACACTGGCTCTGAACTGACACTAATCCCAGGAGGCCCAAAATATCACTGTGGCCCTCCACAGTGGGGCTTATGTCGGTGAGGTGATCAGTGGAGTTGTAGCTCAAGTCTATCTCCTGGTAGGCTCAGTGGGTCTGTGAACACATCCGGTGGTTATTACCCAAGTTATGGAATGCATAATTGGAATACACATCAGCAGGCAGAATCCCCACATTGGTTCCCTGAAATGTGGAGCTAGGGATATTATGGTGGGAAGAAACCAAGTGAAAGCCACTAGAACTGCCTTCACTTAGAAAAATAATAAATGGTATATTTTCTTCTTGAACAAAATGACAACGTTTCAAAAGAAGAAAATCCTTTCCCTCTTTTTCCTGTCTTCCTGCCTTGGACTTGGATGTATTGAACAACATTTGTGATCATGAAGAAAAAGTCAAGAAAATTATGAAGATGTCAGAATTGACATTTTAAATCACTGAACCAACTCCAACAACCACTTTCATCTAGACTTTTTTTCATAAAACTTTAAGCCCCGGCCAGGTGTGGTGGCTCACGCCTGTAATCCTAGCACTTTGGGAGGCTGAGATGGGTGGATCACGAGGTCAGGAGTTCGAGACCAGCCTGGCCAACATAGTGAAACCCTGTCTCTACTAAAAAACAAAATACAAAAATTAGCTGGGTGTAGTGGCATGTGCCTATAGGCCCAGCTACTCGGGAGGCTGAGGCAGGAGAACAGCTTGAACCCTGGAGTCAGAAGTTGCAGTGAGCTGAGACTGCACCATGCACTCCAGGCTGGGTGACAGAGTGAGATTCTGTCTCAAAAAAAAGACCAAAACTTGAATCCCTATTTGTTTAAGCTCCCCCTGTTTGGGTGTCCTGTTGGTATGTCTCTTGGTACCTGCTGGCGAAAGGATTACTGACATTTATTCAAATGCATCACAATGAACATAAATGGACTCATGATCCTCTCCACGAACCTTGATTCTCTTCCAGTCTCTCCCATCTCAGTAAACTGTACAACATCCACCCACTCGCCTACGTGAAAAACACATGAGTTTCCTTGGACTGCTCTCCCTGCACATACACATCGCAACATTCCATTACCACACATTGTCAATTCTGTCTTTTCACCATCTCTCAAATCTGTCCAGATCTGCTGCCCCTACTCCAATCCAAGTCACCAGTCGTCGCCTGGACTATTGAAAAATAGTCCTGGCCACATCTCCTCTGGCCCATCTCTGATACATTCTCCAAAAGCAGCGGTAGTAATGTTTTACAGAAAACCTTTCTGATCGTGTCTGTCCTCTTGCTTAAAGTTCTCTAATGGCTTCCCATGTAAGTGGTCATTAAGTTCAAACTCTTTACAGGGCTCGTAAGACCTTACGTGATGTCAGCCCTACCTACCTCTCTAGCTTCCGGTCAACTTCGGTCCTCCTCAATCTCTACGCTAGCAATACTGACTTTCTTTTACTTTCTCAACCACTTAAACTCCTTTAAGTTCCTTATTTTGTCAGCCTGGTATACTTTTCTCCCAATCTTTGACTCAGTAACTCTTCCTCATCACTCAGGTCGCAGCTTAAACAGCATGTTCTCAGTAAGTCTTCCACGGAGTCCTGCAACTAGGTCAGATCCTTCACTGAATCCCACTACGGCACCATGTTCACTTTAAGCTCACGGAACTTCTAATTACTGACTGTTTTTCTGCTGGACTGTAAGCTCCGGAGCACAGGCACCATGTCTGTCTTGAAACAAAGCCCCTCATCTTCCCATCACCAAAGTGTTAAATCTGCATTACTTCTAATCCAACTTCTCCCTCCGCTTACAAGGGAGAAAATATTTCTCCTCTGATCCCTTCAGGTGCACTTGGATTTCCATCCCGCCTCAAGTACTCTGAGCCTTTGACTCTCTGCTTCCAAATACACAGTTTTCAGAATCATTCATTTCTTCCTCCCCTCAACATCATTAACGTAAGTATTTAAGTATATTCTAGTAGATCTCATTTTAAAAACCCAAAACGCTGATTACATCAACACACACTAAAAAAAGAAGAACAAGAAAAGAAAGCCACAGATGAAAACCAAACTCTACCTCTTCCTTTTGCTACTGTAATATTTTTCTACTCTAGACAATTTCACACTAAAGAGATGAGCAAATTTTTTCACATTTAGAAAACAATGAGTGATGCCAGGCGCGGTGGCTCACCTCTGTAATCCCACCACTTTGGGAAGCCGAGGTGGACGGATGTCCTGAGGTCAGGAGTTCGAGGCCAGCCTGGCCAACGTGGCAAAACCCCGTCTCTACTAAACATACAAAAATTGGCCAGGTGTGGTGGTGCGCACCTGTAATTCCAGCTACTCAGGGGTGCTGGGGCAGGAAAATCGCTTGAACTTGGGAGGCGGAGATTGCAGTTAGTCCGGATCAGGCCACTGCACCACTCCAGCCTGGGCAACAGAGTGAGACTCCATCCAAAAAAAAAAAAGAAGAAAAGAAAGAAAATACTGGGAGTTAATGAGAATGTGGAGCAAAGGCATAATCACTTGAGAGAGTAGAATTTAGATAAGTATTTAGAAATTTTGAGTCAAATCAAAGATGCCAGTAATCTAGGTCCAAGGATTCCACTTTTAGGTGTATATGAGAACATTTTTCAATTGCCGGCCATGACACTAGAGTGGATATGTTGTGGAGTTACTTTAGTGGGTGTTACTTTAGTGGGTATAACGACATTAAACAAGTGAACTGGGTCGGGCGCGGTGGCTCACGCCTATAATCCCAGCACTTTGGGAGGCCGAGGCGGGTGGATTATGAGGTCGGGAGATTGAGACCATCCTGGCTAACACAGTGAAACCCCGTCTCTACTAAAGAATACAAAAAATTAGCCGGGCATAGTGGCGAGTGCCTATAGTCCCAGCTACTCGGGAGGATGAGGCAGGAGAATGGCGTGAACCCAGGAGGTGAAGGTTGCAGTGAGCCGAGATTGTGCCACTGCACTCCAGCCTAGGTGACAGAGCAAGACTCCGTCTCAAAAAACAAACAAACAAAAACAAAAAAACAAGTGACCCGGAAGAAAATAGAATAGAAAATATCCGATTGCATTGCATGCAGTTAGGGTGAATATTGTTTTATGAAAATGTCATTTCACTGGCATATACATGTGTGCTTATATGCATGTGGGCATGCATGCTTGTGTTCTCCAGGGCACAACACAAAATACGTTTCTTCCTGGGGTTTCTGTCAGAAAAGTTTGCAAAACACTCTTCTAGGGACTCTCTGCCCCTGTGTTAGTTCTTTGAGATATCGCCAAACTGCTTTCCACAATGGCTGAACTCACTTACATTCCCACCAACAGTGTATCAGTGGTCCCTTTTCTCCATAAGCTCACCAGCATTTGATACTTTTTGACCTTTTATTTGATGCCTCAGCCTCCCTAGTAGCTGGGACTACAGGCGTGCGCCACCAGATACAGCTAATTTTTTGTATTTTTAGTAGAAACAGGGTTTCACCATGTTGGCCAGGCTGGGCTCGAACTCCTGACCTCAGGCCTCCCAAAGTGCTGGGATTACAGGCGTGAGCCACTGCACCTGGCCTTGATCTTTTAATAATAGCCATTCTGACTGGTGTGAGATGTTATGTCATTGTGGTTTTGATTTGCATCTCTCTAATGATCAGTGATGTTGAGCATTTTTTTCATATACTTGTTGGCCGCACGTAAGTCTTCTCTCTAAAAGTGTTCACGTCCTTTGCACACTTTTTAATGAGGTTGTTTGCTTTTTGTGTGTAGATTTAAGTTCCTTACAGATGCTGGATACTAGACCTCTGTCAGAGGCGTAGTTTCCAAATATTTTCTCCCATTCTGTAGGCTGTCTGTTTACTCTTTTGATAGTTTCTTTTACTGTGCAGAAGCTCTTTAGTTTATTTAGGTCCCTTTTGTTAATTTTTGTTTTCATTGCAATTGCTTTTGGTATCTTTGTCATGAAATCTTCGCCAGGTCCTATGTCCAGAATGGTATTGCCTAGATTGTCTTCCAGGGTTTTTATAGTTTTGGGTTTTACATTTAAGACTTTAATCCATCTTGAGTTAATTTTTATGTATGGTGTAAGGAAGGGTTCTAGTTTCAATCTTCTGCCTATGTTTAACCAGTTATCCCAGCACCATTTATTGAATAGGGAGTCATTTCCCTATTGCTTATTTTTGTCAACTTTGTGGAAGATCAGATAGTTGCAGGTGTGCAGCCTTATCTCTGAGCTCTCTATTCTCTTCCATTGGTCTATGTGCCTGTTTTTGTACCAGTACCATGCTGTTTTGGCTACTGTAACCTTGTAGTATAGTTTGAAGTCGGGTAGCGTGATGCCTCCAGCTTTGTTCTTTCTGCTTAATATCGCCTTGGCTATTTGGGCTGTGTTTTCATTCCATATAAGTTTTTGAATAATTTTTTCTAGTTATGTGTAGAATGTCATTGGTAGTTTGATAGGAATAGCATTGAATCTTTAAATTGCTTTGGGAAATGTGTTAGGATGTTTCTTGCATTGCTATAAAGAAATACCTGAGACTTGGTGATTTATTAGAAAAAGTGTTTAATTGACTCACAGTTTTGCAGTCTGTATAGGAAGCATACCTCTGGCATCTGCTTCTAGGGTGGCCTCTGGAAGTTTACAATCATGGTGAAAGACCAAACAAGAGCTTGCATGTCACATGGTGAAAGCAGAACCAAGAGAGGGTTGGGGAGGTGACACACACTTTTAAATGATCAGATCTCATGATAACTCACTCACTATCACAAGGACAGCACCAAGGGGATGGTGCTAAACTATTCATGAGAAACCAGCTGCATGATTGAATCATCTCCTGCAAGGCCCCACCTCCAATACTGGGGATTAAAATTCAGCATGAGATTTGGATGGGGACAAATATCCAGATTATATCAGGCAGTATGGCCATTTAGCGATAGTGATTCTTCCTATCCATGAGCATGGGATGTTTTTCCATTTGTTTGTGTCATCTCTGATTTCTTTCAGCTGTGTTTTGTAATTCTTGTAGAGATCTTTCACCTCCCTATTTAGCTGTATTCCCAGGTATTCTTTTTGTGGCTGTTGTGAATGGGGATTACTTTCTTGATTTGGCTCTCAGCTTGGATGTTGTTGGTGTATAGAAATGTTACTGATTTTTGTATATTGATTTTGTATCCTGAAACTGATGACATTGTTTATCAGAATAAAGAGTTTTTGGGCAGAGACTATGGGGTTTTCTAGGCATAGAATCATATCTTTTGCAAACAGGGACAGTTTGACCTTCTCTCTTCCTATTTGGATACCTTTTATTTCTTTTCTTGCCTGATTGCTCTGGCTAGCACTTCCAGTGAAAATGCTTGAGTTTTAATCCATATTTTGTGATGATGATTAAGTGAGTTCATTACTTTCTTCCTTGAAGTTAATTAGTGAGGTCGGATGCAAGCACCATGACCTATGGTGCTTGAATCCTTCATGCTTTCTTCACATTGCCTGACAGAAGTTATGTGATCATTTAAAGCTTGTGCACCATGGACACTTTATTCCAGGTGCTCAGAAGCAAAAACTTAGTGATTTTATCTCTATACTCCTGTCATATGAATAGGAGCTTTACTCTCTCCTGTCCCAAATCAACTAGATAAGAAATTCCAAATTTCCCAGGGAGTCATTGCCTGAATCCTACTTCCTGATACCATTTTCTGTGTCACCCAGGATTGTTGAATATGAACAACATAAGCTGACTCTGGGCAACTCAAGCAAAAGGGAGTTTATTGAAAGTATGTGTTGGTACTGGGTGGGGCGTGTGTGTCTTAAGGAATCAACAAGAGAAGAGTGGATTAGGCTTGGGAATGAGAAGAAACTAAGTGAAATGAGGATAGAGGGAAGCAGTGACCTTGTAATTTCAGGAAAAGCCGAATGAATATATTGCTTTGGTGTTGATGAATCTTCAATCTTTCCTTTTCTCATTACCTCACTTGCTGGTCCATAAACCTGAGATTGAACATGTAATTTGACCAGTAGGAAATAGATGACTGCAGTATTACAGTCCCACTTAGGGGTGGTTCTGAAAGCCACTTGAGAAAGGAATTCCTTTCAAGGGGCAAAACTTCAGCTATTATATCTGATTTTTAATTTTGCCTAGAAGGTGAGATGGTCACAGGTAAGATCTGTACTGAGTAAAGATTAGCACTAATTGTTTGGTCAGTTGGTCAAGGACATGGAAGGATCAAGGTTGCAGGATTTAAGACAAGGAGAGCTGGGAAAGTGATATGTTAAAGTGCATGTAGAAAATGTCACAGAGTGTCTACATTCTTCAACTTCTGTCATAGCAAATTGTGTATATGTGATTAAGTTCTGTGTTCATGAGATCAAGAAGGATATAGCACTTCTGGGAAGTGATTTTAAAGGGAGGACCCACACAGTTCTACCCTTCCTCATTCCTGCTAGTTAAATGTTGGTGAGATGGTTAGAGTTCCAAGCGCCATCTTAAGCATGAGGAAGAGAGCCACATTGTAGGGATGGCAGAGCCAAGAGCCAGAGAGAAGCTGGTCCCTGATGGGTTCACGGAACCCCAACCCCATCCTGGACTGATTACCTCCAGATTTATTTTACGTCAGATGGGAGTCAGCTTCTGTTTTCTTAAACAAGTGTGTGCGTGCTGTGTGTGTGTGTGTGTTTCATGTACCTGAACCTGATCCTAACTGATATGTCAGAAAAAATTCAGAGGCAGAAATGAAATGAATCAGCTGAGGGCTGGGCATAGTGTGGAAATGGAGTATGGGAAGCTCCTGAGGAATTGAGGTGATGGATATTGGTTCTGTCAGGTGCGACCAGGGGCCCAAGTGCACCTCTAGGCCATGGTTTCAAATGATTAAATAGACAGCAGGCGCTCTCTTCTCTCTTGCTCTCTCTTTTTTTTTTTTTGTTGAGACAGTCTCGCTCTGTCGCCCACACTGGAGTACAATGGCACGATCTCGGCTCACTGCAACCTCCACCTCCCGGGTTCAAGCAATTCTCCTGCCTCAGCCTCCCAAGTAGCTGGGACTATAGGCATGCGCCACTATGCCTGGCTAATTTTTGTATTTTTAGTTGAGATGGGTTTTGCCATGTTGGCCAGGCTGGTCTCGAACTCCTGACCTCAGGTAATCTGCCCATCTAGGACTCCCAAAGTGCTGAGATTACAGGCGTGAGCCACCAGGCTGCTGGAACTCTTAAGGAAAAAAAAAAAAAGAGGTTTATTGCCTCACTGAATCCAAGGAACTCTTAAATCTGTAAACAATCAAATTATAGGAAATGCAAAGATGCTGGGGAATCTCAAGAACAATAGAACCAGAGATTAAAATGCTGTGAGGACTCGAAGTTCTTGGGGTCAAGCAACAAAACCTTATGCTAGCTAATTAGAATACAAAAGGAATTTATTGCAAGAATACTGTAATTTACAGATCCAGCTTCTGGCTTTTAGTAGTACGAAGAAATAATAGCAAAAGACTCCTAGATTCCAGATACTTTACACATGTAAGTGGTTTCTTGAATGAAATGAACTCAATGGGGACACAGTGGGAAATCCTCTTACATTTTTCTCACTTTTGCCTTTAAATACATTCTACAATATATACTTCTCCGCCTCTTAGCAGCTTCTCATGTTGATACCACAATTTCCTATCACTTTCATAAAAAATAACAGTCTCATTTTCAGATACAGTATTTGAAAAATCCACACAAACTACTCAGAATTTTTTTTAAAGTGTAGTCCATTCTAAGCAAAGGCTTCAACTTCTCATCAATTTAAATCATCTTCTTTTCCATCAGTCAGTTCAGGCTGAAGGTCCCTAGCTCCAGGACTTGCAGAGGATGCGGTCTGTTCTTTTCTTTTATTTATTTATTTTTTTTGGGCGGGGACAGAGTTTTACTCTTGTCACCCATGCTGGAGTGCAATGGCATGATCTCGGTGCCTCCTGGATTCAATAGATTCTCCTGCCTCAGCCTCCCGAGTCGCTGGAATTACAGGCAGCTGCCACCACGCCCAGCTAATTTTTGTGTTTTTAATAGAGACGGGGTTTCACCACGTTGGCCAGACTGGTCTCGAACTCCGACCTCAGGTGATCCACTTGCCTCAGCTTCCCAAAGTGCTGAGATTACAGGCCTAAGCCACTGCCCCTGGCTGATGGGTCCTTTAACACCTCCACTCTCTCCCCTCAAACCCCACTCTCTTCCAGAAGTGGGGGCGAGGGGAATTATTAGCAGAAAAGGGGAAAAGTAACTATGTCTATTTATTCTGAATATTAGCACCCTGGGCTGCAGCAGGAGTCCAGATGCTGGCTCCTTCTCACAGGCTGCATTTTTGGTACCTCAGAGTCACTCTGTGGGGACCTCTGCACTGCCACATTCCCCCAAGCAGGTGATACTGAGGACTGAGTTCTGATTTTTTATCTTGCCCAAATTTTTATCTAAGGGGTCTGGGAGTCATGCCCTACAAACCATAAATTCTCATCAGATGGATTTTATTTGACCCTATATATTGTGACTTACTTTTCAGTCTGACTCCGGCATAACATTATGAGACAAAGAAGAAAATATTTAACCCCAAAAATATATTTCCTTGCCATACCTTGAAATTGCCCTGCAAAGTCTCTTGTGGGAAAAACCCACATTCTATAGAGAATCGCCTTCCCCCTTTGTTTTCCTTTTTTTTCTTCCCAGATCCAGGAGATAATCAACTAAGAGCCAGGCACCCTTTTAATCCAATAAAAAAACAATTTACAATCGGCTGTCTTTAAAGTCTGCTATCTAAGGGCTTCCTCTGCACAATAAAACTTAGTCTCCATAATCCTTTATCTTTAACCTGAACATTCCTTTCTATGGATCCCCGATCTTTAAACAAACTCAAGCAATTGTCAACCAGAAAATGTTTAAATTTACCTATAGCCTGGAAGCCCCCGCTTTGAGTTGTCCTGCCTTTTTTTTTTTTTTTTTTTTTTGAGACGGAGTCTCGCTTTGTCGCCCCGGCTGGAGTGCAGTGGCACCATCTCGGCTCACTGCAAGCTCTGCCTCCTGGGTTCACGCCATTCTCCTGCCTCAGCCTCCGAGTAGCTGGGACTACAGGCACGCACCACCATGCCCGGCTAATTTTTTTGTATTTTTAGTAGAGACGGGGTTTCACCGTGTTAGCCAGGATGGTCTCGATCTTCTGACCTCGTGATCTGCCCGCCTCGGCCTCCCAAAGTGCTGGGATTACAGGAGTGAGCCACTGCGCCCGGCAAACCAATGCATTTCTTAAATGTATTTGATGTCTCATGCCTCCCTAAAATATGTAAAACCAAGCTGTACCCCAACCACCTTGGGCGCATGTTCTCAGGGCCTCCTGAGGGCTGCATCATGGGCCACGGTCACTCGTATTTGGCTCAGAATAAATCTCTTCAAATATTTTACAGAGTTTGACTCTTTTTGTCGACAATACTCTCTCCAACTGTTCTCTCCTCTCCCCACCCACCTTCTTGTTCCTGCTCCCCTTGCAATTCACTGCCTCTTTCTTCTGATTCTCCATCACTCTGGCAGGCCATCTTCTTGGATGAGATCCTTTCCAGAGGACTGCATGCTCAGCTACCTCCCAGACAGCCAGGTTTCCCAGGCAATTCTTCATGCAGGCCCCAGTCTCCGTCTTTACATACACCCCCAAATCCTGAGATCACGTCAAGAATTTTCTCATGTTTGGCTCTGGAAGAAACACGCCACAGATTTCCATGTTTCTGTAGCTCAGGGAGAGCCCTGTCCATTATTCTTTCTGACCAACAACCCCAAACTGTGAGCATTTCTCTTAGGGTGGCCCACACTAGGTTTAGGTTGGGAAGGCCAAAGTGCTCACTGTGCCTACAAATTCCCTTCATGTAATTTTCTCTCAAGGAATCTGCAGTTTTCTTTTCTTTTTTTTTTTTTTTTTTAGGCAGAGTTTCACTCTTGTTGCCCAGGCTGGAGTGCAGTGGCGCAATCTCGACTCACCGCAACCTTCACCTCCCGGGTTCAAGTGATTCTCCTGCTTCAGCCTCCCAAGTAGCTGGGATTACAGGCATGTGCCAAGATGCCCAGCTAATTTTTTGCATTTTCAGTAGAGGTGGGGTTTCACCATGTTGGCCAGGCTGGTCTCGAACTCCTGACCTCAGGTGATCCACCCGCCTCAGCCTCCCAAAGTGCTGGGATTACAGGTTTCAGCCACCGCGCCTGGCCTGCAGTTTTCTCTTATATACACAATCTCTGTTGCCTCCTCTCCTAACAATCTCTCCCCGACACTCTCCTGGCTCCTGACAGACTAGCCTCCTTGCTGGTTCTTGAACAGGATAGGTATGCTACCGCCTCAGACGCTTTGCGTCCGTCCATGGTTCCCTGTTCCTGGAATGCTCTTGCCCCTCTTATCTGCCTGACTCATTCCCTCAGCTCCCTCTGTTTATTCAGATGTCACCTTCTCAGTGAGGCATGCCCTCCCCACCCTATTTAATGTTGCAATCCGGGCATGCCAGTGTGCCTGGTTGCCTTTCCCAGCTTTATTTTTTCCATAGCACTGACCACCATAGACTTTTCGCACATTTTACCAATTTCTTTGCTTTGTTGTCGGTGTCCTCCACTAAAATATGAACAAAAGTGTATCTGGCAGCTCCTCTTTAGAATATGGAAGTTTTGTCATACTTATTTCAGACACGAGCCTTTAGCAAAAATTTGAAGACACTAGGAAAAGCATATCACACGCAGACATACACACACCCCTCCTGAATTTAGGAGAAAACCAGTGATGTAAGAGTAGTATTATGAGACAAGCAACGTCCAGAAAGTTCGAACAATTATCCCATAGTCACACATTAAGTTATTGCCGCTAGGACTTAAATCCATCCCTTCTTTCTTTCTTTATTTTTAAGCCACTTTATTGAGGTATGATTAACATGTAAAAAGCTGTGCATATTTAATGTACACAACTCGATGATTTGGGGTATAAGTATATCATCTGTGAAGCTGTCACCACCATCAAGGTCATAGACATGTCCACCACCTCCCAAAATTTCCTCCTGCCCCCTTCATTACTATAATTGTTTCTTGTGGAGAGAACACTTAACATAAGAACTACTCTCTTAGCAAATTTTAAGTATACAATACAGTATTGTTAGCTATAAGAACTATGCTGTATAGTAGATCTCCAGGACTTATTTACCTTGTGTAACTGAAACTTTGTACCCTTTGACCATCATCTTTTTATTTACCCCCACCCTCCCCAACCAGCCCTGGACAACCACCATTGTACTCTCTGCTTCTATGAGTTTGACTATTTTAGATTCCACATAAAAGTGTGGAACACGCCGGGCATGGTGGCTCACGCCTGTAATCCCAGCACTTTGGGAGGCTGAGGCGGGCGTATTACGAGGTCAGAAGATCGAGACCATCCTGGCTAACATGGTGAAACCCCGTCTCTATTAAAAATACAAAAAAAAAATAGCCGGGCGTGGTGGCGAGCGCCTGTAGTCCCAGCTACTCGGGAGGCTAAGGCAGGAGAATGGCGTGAACCCGGGAGGCGGAGGTTGCAGTGAGCCCAGATCGCGCCACTGTACTCTAGCCTGGGTGACACAGCAAGACTCCGTCTCAAAAAAAAAAAAAAAAAAAAAAAAAAAAAGGTGTGGAGCACTTATAGACAAAAATACAGTATTTTTCTTTCTGTGCCTGGCTTATTTCACTTAGCATAATGTCCTCCATGTCCATCCATGTTGTTGCAAATGGCAGGATCAACTTCATTTTAAAGGTTGAATGATATTTCATTGTGAGTATATACCACATTTTCTTTATCTATTCATCTGTCAATGGACATTTAGGTTGTTTTCATATCTCGGCTGTTGTGAATAGTGCTGCAATGAACACGAGAGTGCAGGTATCTCTTTACGATCCTGATCTCAATCCCTTTGGATAAATACCCAGAAGCGGGATTGCTGCATCCTATGGTAGTTTTATTTTCAATTTTTTGAGGAACTTCCATACTGATTTTCTTTTTTTTTTTTTTTTTTTTTTTGAGACGGAGTCTCGCTCTGTCGCCCAGGCTGGAGTGCAGTGGCCGGATCTCAGCTCACTGCAAGCTCCGCCTCCCAGGTTTACGCCATTCTCCTGCCTCAGCCTCCCGAGTAGCTGGGACTACAGGCGCCCGCCACCTCACCCGGCTAGTTTTTTTGTATTTTTAGTAGAGATGGGGTTTCACCATGTTAGCCAGGATGGTCTCGATCTCCTGACATTGTGATCCGCCCGTCTCAGCCTCCCAAAGTGCTGGGATTACAGGCTTGAGCCACCGCGCCCGGCCTCCATACTGATTTTCATAATGGTCGCACCAATTTACATTCCCACCACCAGTGTATCCGGATTCCCTTTTCTCTATATCCTCACCAACACTTGTTATCTTTTGTTTTTTCACTAATAGCCATCCTAACAGGTATGAGGTGATATCCCATTGTGGTTTTGATTTGCATTTTCCCGATTAGTAAATGTTGAGCACTTTTTCATATTTCTGTTAGCCATTTGTATATCTTCTTTAGAGAAATGTTCAACAAAAAAAATTTGTTAATACTTAACTATTTGTTAAGACTTATATGATCTCTCCTGGAAACATGTTCCACACACTCTTGATAAGTACATTTGGCCCCATATCTGTGGGTTCCCCATCTGCGTATTCAACTAACCATGGACTGAAAATATTTGAAAACAAATGGGTGCTTGTGTCCATATTGAACATATACAGACTTTTTTCCTTGCTGTTATTCCCTAAACGATATAGTATAACAACTATTTACATAGCATTTCCATTGTATTAGGTATTATAAGTAATCTTTTTTATTTTTTGAGATGGAGTCTCTCTGTCACCAGGCTGGAGTGCTGTGGCTTGATCTCAGCTCACTGCAACCTCTGCCTCCCGGATTCAAGTGATTTTTCTGCCTCGGCCTTCTGAGTAGCTGGGATTACAGGCGCCTGCCACTATGCCTGGCTAATTTTTGTATTTTTTAGTAGAGATGGGGTTTCACTACGTTGGCCAGGCTGGTCTCGAACTCCTGACCTCGTGATCCATCCACCTCCATCTCCCAAAGTGCTGGGATTACAGGTGTGAGCCACCGCTCCAGGCCTTTATAAGTAATCTTGATTTGATTTGAAGTATATGGGAGGTTGGCTGGGCACAGTGGCTCACGCCTGTAATCCCAGGACTTTGGGAGGCCTAGGAGGGCAATGGCTTTAGCCTGGGAGTTTGAGACCAGTCTGGGCAACACAGTGAAACCCTGTAACTATAAAAAAATATACATATACAAAAATCAGCAGGGCTGTGCATTGTGGTGCGCACCTGAGGTCCCAGCTACTCGGAAGGCTGAGGTGGGAGGGTTACTTGAGCCTGGGAGGTCAAGGCTGCAGTGAGCCATGATGGCGCCACTACACTTCAACCTTGGCAACAGAGTGAGTCTTTGTTTGAAAAATAAAAAATAAAAAAAGATTTTTAAAAAGTGTATCGGAGAGTGTGCATGGGTTATATGGAAATACTATACCATTTTATGTAACAGACTCGAGCATCCGTGGACTTTGGTCTACATGGCCCAGGGTCCTAAAATGAATTTCCCATAGATACTGAGGAACAACTGTACGTACATTCTTCTGCTGTTGGATGGACTGTTCTATATATGTCTGTAAGTTCCATCTTATCTAAAGCATTGTTCAGCTTGTTTCCATATTGATATAATCTATCCATCATCAAAAGTGAGGTATTAAATTTCTCCCATATTATTATATTACGATTTCTCCCTTCAGTTCTACATCAGTGTACAAAAATCACTAGCATTCCTGTACACCAACAACAGCCAAACCGAGAGCCAAATAAGAAAGGCACTCCCATTCACAATGGCCACAAAAACAATGAAATACCTAGGAACGCAGATAACCAAGGAAGTAAAAAACCTCTATTATTAGAATTACAAAATACTGCTGAAAGAAATCAGAGATTTCCCAAACAAATGGAGAAATATTCCATACCCATGGATTAGAATAATCAATATTGTTAAACTGACCATATTGCCCAAAGCAGTTTACAGATTCAATGCTATTCCTATCAAACTACCAATGACATTCTTCACAGAACTAGAAGAAACTATTTTAAAATTCATATGGAGGTTGCACTGAGCCAAGATTGTGCCACTGCACTCCAGGCTGGGTGACAGAGTGAGACTCCATCTCAAAAAAAAAAAAAAAAAAAATTCGTATTGGCCATGCTCAGTGGCTCACGCCTGTAATCCCAGCACTTTGGGAGACTGAGGCGAGCAGATCACTTGAGGCCAGACGATCAAGACCAGCCTGGCCAACATGGCAAAACCCTATCTCTACTAAAACTACAAAAATTAGCCCGGTGTGGTGGCATGTACCTGTAATCCCAGCTACTTGGGACACGAGAATTGCTTGAACCCAGGAGGTGGAGATTGCAGTGAGCCGAGATTACACCACTGCACTCCAGCCTGGGTGGGAGTGTGACTCTGTCTCAAAAAAAAAAAAAAAGGAAGAAAAATATATGAAAGGTAAAAAGAGTCCAGATAGCCAAGGCAATACCAGGCAGAAAGAACAGAGCTGGAGGCATCATGCTACCCGACTTCAAACTATACTGCAACACTACAGTAACCAACAGCCTCATTAAAAAGTGTGCAAAAGGGCCGGGCGTGGTGGCTCAAGCCTGTAATCCCAGCACTTTGGGAGGCCAAGACAGGCAGATCACGAGGTCAGGAGATCGAGACCATCCTGGCTAACCCGGTGAAACTCCGTCTCTACTAAAAAATACAAAAAAAAAAAAAAACTAGCCGGGCGAGGTGGCGGGCGCCTGTAATCCCAGCTACTCGGGAGGCTGAGGCAGGAGAATGGCATAAACCCAGGAGGTGGAGCTTGCAGTGAGCTGAGATCCGGCCACTGCACTCCAGCCTGGGCAACAGAGCGAGACTCCGTCTCAAAAAACAAAAAAGTGTACAAAGGACATGAACAGACACTTTTAGAAAGAAGACTTACATGCGGCCAACAAGTATATGAAAAAATGCTCAACATCACTGATCATTAGAGAAATGCGAATCAAAACCACAATGACAAATCATCTCACACCAGTCAGAATGGCTATTATTAAAAGGTCAAAGGCCAGGTGCAGTGGCTCATGCCTGTATTCCCAGCACTTTGGGAGGGCGAGGAGGGAGGATCACTTGAGGTTAGGAGTTCAAGGTCAGCCTGGCCAATATGGTGAAACCCTGTCTCTACTAAAAAATACAAAAATTAGCCGGGCATGGTGATGCAAGCCTGTAGTCCCAGCTACTCGGGAGCCTGATTCAGAGGTTGCAGTGAACCGAGATCACGCCACTGCACTGCAGCCTGGGCGACAGAGAGAGACTCCATCTCCCAAAAAAAAAAATTTTTTTTTTCTTTTAAAAAAAGTCAGGCCAGGTGCAGTGGCTCACACCTGTAATCCCAGCACTTTGAGAGGCCAAGGCGGGCGGATCATGAGGTCAGGAGTTAGAGACCAGCCTTGCCAACATAGTGAAACCCCAACTGTACTAAAAGTACAAAAATTAGCTGGGCATGGTGGTGCACACCTGTAGTCCCAGCTACTCATGAGGCTGAGGCAGGAGAATCACTTGAACCGGGGAGGGGGAGGTTGTGGTGAGCCGAGATCACGCCACTGCTCTCCAGCCTGGGCACCAGAGCAAGACTCTGTCTCAAAAAAAAAAAAAAAAGGTCAAAAAAATGTCAGATGCTGGTGAGGTTGTGGAGAAAAGGGACCACTTATACACTGCTGGTGGGAATGTAAGTTCAGCCATTGTGGGAAGCAGTTTGGTGATATCTCAAAGAACTAACACAGGGACAGAGAAACAAATACCACATGTTCTCACTTACAAGTGGGAGCTAAAGATTGAGTACACATGGATACAAAGAAGGGAACAGCAGACACACCGGGGCCTACATGAGGGTGGAGGGAGGGAGGAGGGTAAGGATCGAAAAAGTGCACATTGGGTACTATGCTTATTACCTGGGCGATGAAATAATCAAGACACCAAACCCCCATGACACACAATTTACCCACATAACAAATCTGCACATGTACTCCTGAAACTAAAATAAAAGTTACCAAAAAAAACCTCAAGTACTTTCTGTGATTATGCTAAAGAATCTCACATTGCTTGATTCTTGGGGCTAACTGTACAAAACCTAATTGTACAGTTTGACCATGTACAAATATATATATACCAGTTGAATGTACAGCCTAGCCCGAAATCTGTGAAAATCAGAGTGTTAATTGGGAAATAGTGCAACCTTGATATTTGGAATGGGCATCTCTGGGAGGATTTGTGGATATTCTTTGCAGTGAACCCAAAACCGCTTGGGGACAAAAGCAGAGTCAAACGTGAAAAGAAGGCCAATACAATGTGATGGCTACGGTAGGAACGCATTTTGAGAGTGCTTGACCAAGTAGGGGAACACAACTTTAGTTTGAGGTGAATTGTCAATATGGATGGGCTTTGCAGAATTTGCACCATGTGAAATCCCTTGGCATGTTGTAGAGAAAGTAATTTAGAATGTTGGAGAAAGCTAGAGGGAAATTGTCATGTGTGTCACCCTACCCCCTGACTATGTCAAACTTGAGTGGGATCGCAGAGTCTCCCTCCACAGTCTGAGACTACACTGGGTGAAGAAAATGGTGATGTATTTTTTAAATGCTCCATCAGCTGTTCTCAGTGGCCACAGAATGCTGATGGGAACCACTGCAGCTGAATTGGAATCCCTGCTTTTGATAAGGATGTGTACCCTGAGTGGCAGAGGTAATGGCATTTACCTGGGTGCTCTTACCAGGAATGTTGGTGTGGTGCCCCTAATGGGCAGCGAGGTCAGGATAGTAGTCAGAGTGGCCTGATATGAGAGATCACACATTGTATTCAATTAATCATGGAGTCCGGAGGAACAAAATTGGCTGATGTCGCACTGGGGTCCCAGGGGGTTTGGAAAAGTCTTTGAGATGGTCACATCCCTTGTAAGCAGAACAGGGTTGACATGGTGAGATGGAGTGAGGTAGATAGCTTGGTGTGCTGATTCTGGGCCCATTCCTAAGTTCTCAAAGCTGGAGTGACTGAGGGAAAGTTCATGCATTTAAAAAATAGTTATTAGGCCGGGCGCGGTGGCTCACACCTGTAATCCCAGCACTCTGGGAGGCCAAGGCGGGTGGATCACCTGAGGTCAGGAGTTTGAGACCAGCCTGGCCAGCATGGCGAAACCCTGTCTCTACTAAAAATACAAAAAACATTAGCCGGGCGTGGTGGTGGGCATCTGTGATCCCAGCTACTCAGGAGGCTGAGGCAGGAGAATTGCTTGAACCCGGGAGGCGGAGGTTGCAATGAGCCAAGATTGTGCCATTGCACTCCAGCCTGGGCGACAAGAGTAAAACTGTCTCAAAAAAAAAAAAAAAAAAAAAGGTATTAATCAACAAGTCTGTACTAAGCACTGTGGAGACACAGGGGGAACAGTCACAGCCAGGATGCCTACTACCATAGGCTAGAAGAAAAGGTAGGCACGTTAATAGGAAGTAGTGTAAGCGGGTCACAGTAGTACGGGGCTAGAGGAGCACAGACATGGCAGGGATGGTCAAAATCTTCTCCTAGGGGAACCGACTGCTGAACTTAAACCTGAAGTATGAGAAGGAGTTAGCCAGGCAAAGACAGCGCTAAGGTATGTTCTTCATGGAGGAAATAGCATGTATGGAAGACATAGAGAGAGAGAGAATGGCATGTTTAAAGAACGACTGCCAGCCGGGCAGGTATTTCTCACACCTATAATCCCAGCACTTTGGGAGGCCAAGGCAGGTGAATCACCTGAGGTCAGGAGTTCGAGACCAGCCTGGCCAACCTGGTGAAACCCCATTTCTACTAAAAATACAAAAAATTAGCTGGGCGTGGTGGCGGACGCCTGTAATCCCTTCTACTCCAGAGTGCCATTGCACTCCAGCCTGGGCAACAAGAGAGAAACTCCAGGCCGGGCGCGGTGGCTCAAGCCTGTAATCCCAGCACTTTGGGAGGCCGAGACGGGCGGATCACGAGGTCAGGAGATCGAGACCATCCTGGCTGACACAGTGAAACCCCGTCTCTACTAAAAAATACAAAAAAACTAGCCGGGCGAGGTGGCGGGCGCCTGTAGTCCCAGCTACTCCGGAGGCTGAGGCAGGAGAATGGCGTGAACCCGGGAGGCGGAGCTTGCAGTGAGCCAAGATCACGCCACTGCACTCCAGCCTGGGCGGCAGAGCGAGACTCTGTCTCAAAAAAAAAAAAAAAAA
Source organism: Macaca fascicularis (assembly GCF_037993035.2). Lineage (NCBI taxonomy): Eukaryota > Metazoa > Chordata > Mammalia > Primates > Cercopithecidae > Macaca > Macaca fascicularis. Next base: position 53,869,332 of record NC_088395.1, read on the forward strand.
AAAGAGAGAAACTCCATCTCAAAAAAGAAAAAAAGACTGCATCTAGAAATAGAGAAGATGAGATACCCTGATTTACCATCCCCCCTCCTCCCCCGACACACTCCAAAACTCTCGGACATGTTAGAGAAAATGGAGCAAGTGTTCTGTCAAGTGTATAGCTGATATCACAAAAAGATTAAGGGCAATACACAGGGGCCAAGAGTGAAGAGGAAGCCAAAGCACAATGCTATAAGCACCTGAGCTGACACCGTGGCTTTCCCGAGCTGGGTTACCAGTCTTGGTAACATAGCTTTTGGGTTTTAATGGCCATGTGAGGATGACAGAATGGCGTTCAAGACACTGTTGGCAGGGAGTTGGAAACAAACATGAACCTGTGTCACGTGCAATTTTTAGTTATTTATACTGTCCTTATGGTCCAGGATCCCTCAACCTGATAAATTAACGTTAAATGTGCTCCCAGGCTAGTGAGACCTTGGGCTGTCTGCCTGACAGAAGCAAACATATCTCTAGAGGGACACTCTCCACAGGACTCCCACAAGGCCCTGCCAAATAGGAGCTCAAATTTCAAAATCACAAAATAATGCAGGAAGAAACAATTTCCCACGAGCAAGAGCTGCAGAAACAGCAAACATTGTAATTAAAACCCCTAGGAATGTCAGCTAATAGGATTATCATACAGAAACTAAGAGATAGTATGTTTAAGTAAGAGACATGAAAGAATATATGCAAAAGTAAAAAGAAAGAGCAAGATGGTATTTTTAAAAGACAGGTGTGAAAAGAGTCAAAGAAAGCTTCTAGAACTGGACAATATAGTCATTGAAAACAAACACCTAATATACAAGTTAAACAGAACATTAAACTGAAGAGAGACATAATTATATGGAAGATAGATCTGACAGAATTATCCAGAATACAGCACAAGGGAGTATAAAGATGGGTACTAAGAGAGGTTAAGAGACATGGAGGAGAGACCAACATACACCTAATTGATGTTCCAGGAGAAGAGTCTAGAGAGAATATTTAAAAGCTTAATGGCTGAGAATATATCAGATTTGCTGAGAGACATGAATACTCAGATTCAGGGAGCAAAAGTTTTGAGCAGGATTTTTGAAGAAAGAAATCTATAACTAAGCACATCATAGTAAAACCAGAAAACACCAAAGACAAATCAGGCAGGGAGGCAATGCACATTACCATCATGGAATGGAAATTGGACTGACTGAAGACTTTGCAAGGAATAATAGAAGTCAGGAAGCAGTCTGGAATTATACACCCAGCTACCCTATCATTCAAGAGTGAGAGAAACACAGAGATATTTTCAGACAAGCATGGGCTGAGAGAACTTTTACACAGGTGCTTCAAGAGAAAGAAGATTGTGCCCAGAAGAATTGAGAAGAGGGAACAAATGGTAAGCAAAGAAACTGAAATAAAACCCATTGCAAACCGGCATATTTTATCTGTGTCAATACAGCAATTTAAAAGACTCTGGAAGTCTGTTGACTGAAAAGTCATTTGAACCACCATCCACTGAATTTCTGTCCCTGACTTGAGTCAGTTTATAGACCCAGAGGCCCTCAAATGAAGAGAAAGTCATGGAGCAAATGTCAATGTATAATGTGAACCTTCGTTCTGGTATTTCTCCAAGGGACTTGCAGCCAGTTAGTTAGGTACATAGGCACTGCAGAAAAGGGAAACACCCAAACAGGTAGTCATTATTCGGTATTGACTCTAAGCTAATACTAAAGGCTTGGAATGCAGAATGCCACCATGGTCCATCAGTCAGAGGGAGGCTTATCAGGGTCAGATGATGGATGAAATCTTGAACAAAGTTCATCTCATGGCTGTTTCTCTAGTTCTTGCAAGTATTTGTGGAACACGTGCCCTCAGGTGCATGCGCACATGCACACACACTTATTCAGAAGCTGGAAGAATCTCCACGTTGCCTCTGTAACCCACCACGGAGTAAGAGCTATTATGCTATAGAAGGCTAAGAAATTACTGGATTTTCCCCCACCCCTACTTCCTACCAAGATACGAAATCCATAGAAATATCACATGCCCATGGAAATATCAGGAAAAGCATGCCACCCAGAAAATAGTAAAAGACACAGAAATAGTCATTTATATCTCATTCCCATGCCAATTCTGGCCAGCACGAGAGATGAATGGACCTTGGGGTGTAAATGTGGATTATCATTAATATAATCAGGTGGTGACTGCTGATTGCAGTTACTGTCCCAGATGTGACCTCCTTAATGGGGTAAATCAATATTATTTTCTACATTCCAGCAAGCACAGAACACCAAAAGCACCTTGCTTTCCTTAGCATAGAAAATTCTATACACTTACTGTCATGTAAAGAGATATATAATTTTTTCCAAGTCTGAGCTCTAGTTTAGTTTTTGGAGATTTTAACCACACCACCCTCCACTGGGAATTACTCTAGTCTGCCCTGTTGATGACATCATGCTGATAGGACCTAGGGAAGAGAAAATACGGGTACTCTAGATACTTTGGAAAGACTTATTAGGGTCCAAAGACTTTGAGTTCAATTCTTTGAAATCACAGAAGCCTGCCACCTCTGCGAAATTGGGAGGGGTCCAGTGACTTGAGGCATGTCAAGATATTTCCCCAAATGTGGAGGCCAAGTGGCTTCCGTTTTCATCCCCTACCAGTAATGAGGCACAATGCTTGGCGGGCCAATCTGGATGTTGAAGATAAAATTTGCCATGTTTGTGCGCCCTGCTCCAACCCATTTTGTAGGTAACAAGAAAAACAGCCAGTATTCAGTGGGGTCCAGGGTAAATGAAGGCTCTCCCATTGTCCCAGGCTACAGTTCACCCAGATCTGCCACCAAGCCCTTATGACCCAAGGGATCCGAAAGGTGCTTGAAATGTCTGTAACAGGTCATGACACCTTATGGAGTTGGAAGTAATCCCTGTTGACAGAAACATGTCAGTAAACCCTGTGATTGGAGCAAATCCATGCCTTCATCAGCAAGTAACTATTGGTTTTTTTTGAGAGACTGTTCCTAGCTCGCTACCGACCCTGGTAGACTGGCCATGAGAAACCAAATTGGTCATGTTACCTGCGCTGTCCATCATGAACTGGGTGTTGACTAATCCACCAAGCCATAAAGTCTAGCGTAACCAGTACAACCCCATCCCCAAAGGGAAATGATATATACCAAATTGGGCTTTTATTCCTCCCCATGCTGCCACCTGTTCTTCAACCCACACACATGGGTTCATTGAGAGTTTCTCATAACTTGGTGATTGGGGAGAAAACTTGGTAGCCTGGCTTACAGAAGGGCTCTGCAGGACATGCAGGAGCCATGTGGAAATGGACTGTGAAGAGGCTCCTAATAATTAAGTGAAATACACAGGACTGTCTGGGAAAGCAGGCTCTTTCCTGGTGTTTTGATCCATAGTGCAGTGAATACTCTAGTACAGACAGACTTCTTTGGCACATATTCAAGAGAGTTCCTAGAAGAGAGTTTTGCAAGCTTTTCTGACAGAAACCCCAGGAAGAAACGTATTTTGTGTTGTGCCCTGGAGAACACAAGCTTGCCTACCCACATGCATATAAGCACACACGTATATGTCAGTGAAATGACATTTTCATAAAACAATACTCACCCTAACTGCATGCAATGCAATCGGATATTTTCTATTCTATTTTCTTCTGGTTCACTTGTTTTTTTTTTTTTTTTTTTTTTCTTTTTTGAGATAGAGTCTCGCTCTGTCACCCAGGCTGGAGTGCAGTGGCGCAATCTCGGCTCACTGCAATCTTCACCTCGTGGGTTCATGCCATTCTCCTGCCTCATCCTCCCGAGTAGCTGGGACTATAGGCACTCGCCACTATGCCCGGCTAATTTTTGTATTCTTTAGTAGAGACGGGGTTTCGCTGTGTTAGCCAGGATGATCTTGATCTCCTGACCTCGTAGTCCACCCGCCTCGGCCTCCCAAAGTGCTGGGATTATAGGCGTGAGCCACCGTGCCCAGCTCGGTTCACTTGTTTAATGTTGTCACACCCACTAAAGTAACTCCACAACACGTCCCCTATAGTGTCATGGCCGGCAATTGAAAAATGTTCTCATATACACCTAAAAGTGGAATCCTTGGACCTAGATTACTGGCATCTTTGATTTGACTTAAAATTTCTAAATACTTATCTAAATTCTACTCTCTCAAGTGATTATGCCTTTGCTCCACATTCTCATTAACTCCCAGTGTTTTCTTTCTTTTCTTCTTTTTTTTGGATGGAGTCTTACTCTGTTGCCCAGGCTGGAGTGGTGCGGTGGCCTGATCCGGACTCACTGCAATCTCCGCCTCCCAGGTTCAAGCGATTTTCCTGTCTCAGTCCCCTGAGTAGCTGGAATTACAGGTGCGCACCACCACACCTGGCCAATTTTTGTATGTTTAGTAGAGACAGGGTTTTGCCACGTTGGCCAGGTTGGCCTCAAACTCCTGACCTCAGGTGATCCGTCCACCTCGGCTTCCCAAAGTGGTGGGATTACAGAGGTGAGCCACCGCGCCTGGCATCACTCATTGTTTTCTAAATGTGAAAAAATTTGCTCATCTCTTTAGTGTGAAATTGTCTAGAGTAGAAAAATATTACAGTAGCAAAAGGAAGAGGTAGAGTTTGGTTTTCATCTGTGGCTTTCTTTTCTTGTTCTTTTTTTAGTGTGTGTTGATGTAATCAGCGTTTTGGGTTTTTAAAATGAGATCTACTAGAATATACTTAAATACTTACGTTAATGATGTTGAGGGGAGGAAGAAATGAATGATTCTGAAAACTGTATTTGGAAGCAGAGAGTCAAAGGCTCAGAGTACTTGAGGCGGGATGGAAATCCAAGTGCACGTGAAGGGATCAGAGGAGAAATATTTTCTCCCTTGTAAGCGGAGGGAGAAGTTGGATTAGAAGTAATGCAGATTTAACACTTTGGTGATGGGAAGATGAGGGGCTTTGTTTCAAGACAGACATGGTGCCTGTGCTCCGGAGCTTACAGTCCAGCAGAAAAACAGTCAGTAATTAGAAGTTCCGTGAGCTTAAAGTGAACATGGTGCCGTAGTGGGATTCAGTGAAGGATCTGACCTAGTTGCAGGACTCCGTGGAAGACTTACTGAGAACATGCTGTTTAAGCTGCGACCTGAGTGATGAGGAAGAGTTACTGAGTCAAAGATTGGGAGAAAAGTATACCAGGCTGACAAAATAAGGAACTTAAAGGAGTTTAAGTGGTTGAGAAAATAAAAGAAAGTCAGTATTGCTAGCGTAGAGATTGAGGAGGACCGAAGTTGACCGGAAGCTAGAGAGGTAGGTAGGGCTGACATCACGTAAGGTCTTACGAGCCCTGTAAAGAGTTTGAACTTAATGACCACTTACATGGGAAGCCATTAGAGAACTTTAAGCAAGAGGACAGACACGATCAGAAAGGTTTTCTGTAAAACATTACTACCGCTGCTTTTGGAGAATGTATCAGAGATGGGCCAGAGGAGATGTGGCCAGGACTATTTTTCAATAGTCCAGGCGACGACTGGTGACTTGGATTGGAGTAGGGGCAGCAGATCTGGACAGATTTGAGAGATGGTGAAAAGACAGAATTGACAATGTGTGGTAATGGAATGTTGCGATGTGTATGTGCAGGGAGAGCAGTCCAAGGAAACTCATGTGTTTTTCACGTAGGCGAGTGGGTGGATGTTGTACAGTTTACTGAGATGGGAGAGACTGGAAGAGAATCAAGGTTCGTGGAGAGGATCATGAGTCCGTTTATGTTCATTGTGATGCATTTGAATAAATGTCAGTAATCCTTTCGCCAGCAGGTACCAAGAGACATACCAACAGGACACCCAAACAGGGGGAGCTTAAACAAATGGGGCTTCAAGCTTTATGAAAAAAGTCTAGATGAAGTTGGTTGTTAGAATTGGTTCAGTGATTTAAAATGTCAATGCTGACATCTCCATAATTTTCTTGGCCTTTTCCTCATGATCACAAATACTGTTCAACACATCCAAGTCCAAGGCAGGAAGACAGGAAAAAGAGGGAAAAGGTGTTCTTCTTTTGAAAGGTTGTCATTTTGTTCAAGAAGAAAATATACCATTTATTATTTTCCTAATTGCAGGCAGTTTTAGTGGCTTCTGCATTAAATTTCTCATAATGAACATTTTTTTCATCATCACACAGGTAGTTCTTAACTGCATCATTGCATGTAAGATTGCTTAGGAGAAAGACTAGACATTAAACCAGAAGATGAAAAAAGAAGAATATTAGGGAAATTTCTGAAGAGTTTTCACAGTTAATGATTGGCTCTAGTAAACATTTCCAGTAAAATGGTAGAAATATGTTTTCAATCGAATTAGGGTGACATGTTCAAAATGGGAATAACCAACTGTGTGTTCAAATGCTGATGCGGATCAATAAGATGAGGTTTAAAAAGTGGCCATTGAGTTTAGTAACTTGTTGGTTATCCGTGACCTTTTCAAAAGCACTTTTAAGACTACTGGATGGCCAAACCACACTGAAGTGGGTTGAGAAGTGTATGAATGTTAGAAGATGAGGACAGTGTCACGTAGGACACATAAAAAAAGTAAATGTGTTTTAATACTCATGAAATGAGGCCAGGTGCGGTGGCTAACGCCTGTAATTCCAGCACTTTGGGAGGCTGAGATGGGCAGAACACTTTAGGCCAGAAGTTTGAGACCAGCCTGGCCAACATGGTGAAACCCCATCTCTACTAAAATAAAAATACAAAAAATTTAGCCAGGCGTGGTGGCGGGTGCCTGTAATCCCAGCTACTTGGGAGGCTGAGGCAAGAGAATCATTTGAACTCAGGAGGTGGAGGTTGCAGTGAGCCGAGACCACGCTATTGCACTCCAGCCTGGGCAACAAGAACAAAACTCCATCTCAAAAAAAAAAAAAAAAAAAACAACTCATGAGATGAATCCAGCAGAGATGGTAAGGTTGTAAATACAGCGACACAAGGGCATAATCCACACAGCACGATGCTGATTATGCAGGAAGGATACTAAGTGAGGTGATACTTGGATAATAGGAGGCAAGGAGAGAAGCTTGGGGCCAATGGAGATAGGTTATGTATTTAGTGGTGGAAGGTTAGTACTTCATATCTTCATGAACATGAAGATTTCATAAAATATGAAGTACTTTGTATTATTAAGTATTCATTTAGTATCATATCATTATTCAATCATATCATATATCATTCATGTAAGTATTCATTAAGTATATCATTAAGTATTCATTATCATATCATTAAGTATTCATTAAGCATGAAGTATCTTTTTGTGATGAAATAATATTCTATTATAGAAATATACCACTTTTTAAACCCATTCATCTGTTAAAAGATATTTGGCCAGCTGGGAGTGGTGGCTCACACCTGTAATCCCAGCACTTTGGGAGGCCAAGGCGGGAAGATCACTTGAGGTCAGGAGTTTGAGACCAGCCTGGCCAACACGGCGAAACCCTGTCTCTAATAAAGATACAAAAAATTAGCCAGACGTGCCCGCTTGAACCCAGGAGGCAGGGGTTGCAGTGAGCCAAGATCACACCACTGCACTCCAGCGTGGGCGACAGAGCAAGACTCCATCTCAGAAAAGAAAGCTATTTGGCCATTGTGAATAGTGCTGCTAATAGCATTCATGTACCAGCGTTTGTTTGAGTACCTGTTTTTAATTTTAGGGGGTATATACTGTAGAGTGGAATTGTCTGGTCATATGGTAATTGTATGTTTAACGTTTTGGGGGAACTGCCAACCTGTTTTCCACAGTAGCTGCACCACACTACTTTCCCACCAGCAATGTACAAGGTTCTGATTTCCCCGCATCTTTGCCAACAGTAGTTATTTTCTGGGTTTTGTTTTTGGTTTTTGTTTTATTTTTTATTGTAGCCATCCTACTGCGTGTGAAATGGCATATCATTATGGCTTTGCTTTGCATTTCTCTAATAACTAACAATGTTCAGAATTTTTTCATGTGTTTGCTGGTCATTTTAAAAATCTTCCTTGGAAAAATGTCTATTCAAGTCCTTTGCCCATGTTTTGATTGTGTTGTTTGACTTTTTTGTTGTCAAGTTAAAAAAAAGTTCTTTATGTATCGTTGATATTAGAACCTTATCAGATATATGATTTGCAAATATTTTCTCTACATGTTGTCTTTTAACTTCCCTCATAGTGTCCTTTGATGCACAAAACCTTTTAATTTTGATAAAGTCCAATTTATCTATTTTTTTCTTTTGATGCTTGTGCTTGTGGATTACCAAATCCAAGGTCATGAAGACTTATTCTTATGTTTTCTTCTAATAGTTTTTATTTATTTATTTTTTATTTATTTTTATTTTTTGAGATGGAGTCTCGCTGTGTTGCCCAGGCTGGAGTACAGTGGCTCCATCTCAGCTCAACATAAACTCTGCCTCCCGGGTTCTCCTGCCTCAGCCTCCTGAGCAGCTGGGATTATAGGAGCAGACCACCAAGCCCAGCTAATTTTTGTATTTTTAGTAGAGACAGGGTTTTGCCATGTTGGCCAGGCTGGTCTCAAACTCCTGACTGCAGGTGATCCCGTCTCAGCTTCCCAATCTACTTTTTTTTTTTTTTTTTTTTGAGACAGAATCTCATTCTGTCACCCAGGCTGGAGTGTAGTGGTGTGATCTTGGCTCACTGCCCCCTCCGCCTCCCAGGTTCCAGCGATTCTCTTGCCTCAGCCTCCCGAGTAGCTGGGATTTGTATTATGTCTTAAAATAGGAAAGTGCGAGTCCTCCCATTTCCATCTTTTTCAAGATTGTTTCAGCCATTTTGAGGGCCTTGCAATATAAATTTTAGGATGTGCTTTTTTATTTCTGCAAAAAAAGGCCATTGGGATACTTTTGGTACTTCTGCAAGTGGACATGAAAGAAGGGTTAAAAACAGAAAGGTTGCATGAAAGTCTGTTTAAGAAACACTTAGATTTCCAGATACTCTCCTCACTCTGTTAACTGGGTGATTTATCTCCTGCGCCCCGGAAGAAGATTCAAGGATCATTGTTAGGAGGGGATAAAATGGAGGAGCTCTGGAATGGGGGACTCCAGGCATAATTGAGGTTAAGAATCCCATATTGCAAAATGGAGTTAAGTGATCATAATCAAACAGATTATCAGACATCTGAGGAAAGTTTCTAACATGAAAGATAGAGAGGGACAGGAAGAAACTAGAAAGAAACTACGCAGTAATAGGAAGCCTTTTTAAAAAGCCATTAACCATTCCTCAGAGAGCAATCCCCAACCTTTTTGGCACCAGGGACCGATTTCGTGGAAGACAATTTTTCCACCGACCAAGGAGGAGGTGGGGGGATGGTTTCGGGATGAAATTGTTCCACCTCAGATCATCAGGCATTAGTTAGATTCTCGTAAGGAGCACGCAACCTAGATTCCTCACATGTGCAGTTCACAGAAGGGTTCCACTCCTAAGAGAATCTAATGCCTTCGCTGATCTGAGATGAGGCGGAGCTCAGGCGGTAATATGTTCACTTGCCCACTGCTCACCTCATGCTGTGCAGCCCAGTTCCTGACGGGCCACAGATCGGTACTGGTGCAGCACCCAGGGGTTGGGGACCCCTGCCTTAGAAGTAAGACAAAATAATATGTCCATAAAACCAGAGCAAGATACTATTTTTTTGTTTTTATTTGATTTGCTTTTTTTTTTTTTTTTTTTTTTGAGACGGAGTTTTGCTCTTTAGCCCAGGCTGGAGTTAAGTGGCATGATCTCGGCTCCTCAACATCCCGAGTAGCTGGGACTACAGGCACCCACCACCATGCCCAGCTAATTTTTGTATTTAGTAGAGAAGGGGTTTTGCCATGTTGGCCAGGCTGGTCTTGAACTCCTGATCTCAGGTGATTCACCGGCCTCGGCCTCCCAAAGTGCTAGGATTACAGGCGTGAGTCACCATGCCCCGCTTAAGATACTACTTTTTAAACAGAAAATGTGTTCTTGGAAATTAAAGTATATTATCAAGGCCCAGCACGGTGGCTCATGCTTGTAATTCCAGCATGTTGAGAGACCGAGGTGGGAGGGTCCCTTGAACCCAGGAGTTCGAGACCAGCCTGGGCAACATGACAAGACCCTGTCTCTACAAAAAAAAAAAAAAAAGGAAAAAATTTGCCAGGCATGATAGTTCACACCTGTATTCCTAGCTATTCAGGTGGCTGATCTGGGAGGACTGCTTCAGCCCCGGAGTTCAAGGCTTCAGTGAGCTGTGATCATGCCGCCTGGGCACCAGAGTGACTCTCTCTCTCTCTCTCTCTGTATATGTATATATATATAAATGAATGAAAAACTTGTTAGAAGTGTTGAATGATACTCATATGTTTGGAGAAATCTCCCAGAAAGTAAAGCCAAATAATGAATTAGTAAGTAGATACACATGATAGATACAGAGAGATACATAGATAGACGGATAGAAAAGAGGTGAGGTGGCTGGTGTCTATGGCCATACCTCCCAGAACATGCCGATCTTGTGAAGCTAAGCAGGGTCGGGCCTGGCTGGTAGTTGGGATGGGAAACCACCTGGAATTACTGGGTACTATAGGCTTTTGCTGGCGCAGTGGCTCACATCTGTAATCCCATCACTTTGGGAGGATGAGGCTTGTGGATCACGAGGTCAGGAGGCCAGCCTGGCCAATATGGTGAAACTCCATCTCTACTAAAAATACAAAAAAACTAGTCGGGCATGGTGGCAGGCACCTGTAATCCCAGCTACTTGGGAGGCTGAGGCAGGAGAATCCCTTGAACTCAGGAGGCGGAGCTTGAAGTGAGCCGAGATTGTGTCACTGCACTCCAGCCTGGGCAATAGAGGGAGACTCCATCTCAAAAAAAGAGAAAAGAAAAGGGAGGGGAAGGGAAAGGGGAAGGGGAGAAATAAGAGGTACTGCACCAGAGTATGTAGCATCCAAATAATAGGGATCCACAAAGAACAGGAGAAAACAGGTGGAAAGAAGTGATCAATAATTCAATAATTAAAAAAAAAAAAATCTCCAGAACTAAAGGGTCATAAATGTCCAGCTAGCGCAGGAGCCTAAGGCAGGAGAATGCTTAGCACTTTCTTTTTTTTTTTTTTTTTTTTTTGAGACGGAGTCTCGCTCTCTGGTCCAGGCTGGAGTGCAGTGGCCGGATCTCAGCTCACTGCAAGCTCCGCCTCCCGGGTTCACGCCATTCTCCTGCCTCAGCCTCCCAAGTAACTGGGACTACAGGCGCCCGCCACCTCGCCCGGCTAGTTTTTTGTATTTTTTAGTAGAGACGGGGTTTCACCATGTTAGCCAGGATGGTCTCGATCTCCTGACCTCGTGATCCGCCCGCCTTGGCCTCCCAAAGTGCTGGGATTACAGGCGTGAGCCACCGCGCCCGGCTTGCTTAGCACTTTCAAGGAACAGCAAGGAGGCCAATATGGCTAGAGTAGAGGGAGTGAAGGGGAGAGTTGAAGACAGGGAGGTCAGAGAGGTGACACAGGTGACAGATAAGTCCTGGCAAACTAAGGATTTGGGACATTTACTCCGAATAAGTGAGGAATCTTCAGTATTTTGAGCTAGGAGTGATATGATTTGACTTACATTTTAAGGCATTTTATTTTGAAAGTATAGATTCACAGGAAGTTGCAAACATAGCTCAGAGAGGTCCCATGTTCACCCATTTTGCTCTAATGGATGGATCTTACACAATTATACTACAATACAAAACAGGAAGTTTACATTTTTGTGTTATGTATTGCTCTGTGTCATTTTATCATATATATAGATTCATGTAACCTCCACTATCAAGATACAACACTATTCCATCACCGCAAATATCTTCTTTCTGCTTCCTCGTTATAGTTACACACTCCACTTCCCCCACAACTATCTCTAATCCCTGCCAACCAATCATCTTTTTTCTATCTCTGTAATTTTGTCATTTCCAGAATATTGTATAAATGCAATTATGTACTACACTGTATTGTAAAATTGGCTTTTTTCATTCAGCATTATGATCCTGAGACTCATCCAAGTTGTTGCATTTATCAATAGTTTATTTTTGGTTGCTGAGTAGTATCTGATGGTATGGATGTACCACAGTTTAACCATTTACCTATTGACATATAGTACGTGACCTTTAGGGCCTGGCTTTTTTCACTCCCATAATGCCCTTGAAGTGCATACAAGTTGCTGTGTGCTTCAGGACTCATTCCTTTTTATTGCTGAGTAGTATTCCATGGTATGGATGTGCCAGACTTTCTCTATTCATTCATCTGTTGATGGATATTTTGGTTATTTTCAGTTTTTTTGCTATTACAAATAAGGCCAGGCACAGTGGCTCATGCCTGTAAACCCAGCACTTTGGGAGGCCGAGGCAGGCAGATCACTTGAGGTCAGGAGTTTGAGACCAGCCTGGGCAACATGGCAAAACCCCGTCTCTACTAAAAATACAAAAATTAGCCGGGTGTGGTGGCACCCACCTGTAATTCCAGCTACTCAGGAGGCTGAGGCAGGAGAATCGCTTGAACCCAGGAGATGGAGGTTGCAGTAAGACAAGATTGTGCCACTGCACTCCAGCCTGGGTGACAGAGGGAGACTCCGTTTCAAAAACAAACAAACAAACAAACAAACAAACCTCACAAATAATACTGCTACAAGCATTTGTGTACAGGTTTCTATGCAGACATATATTTTCATTTATTTAGGATAAATGCCAAGGAGTAGGATTGCTGGGTCATATCGTAAATGTACGTTTAGTTTTTTAGGAAACTGTTTTCCAAGGTGACTGTACCATTTTAGGTTCTTACCAGCAATATATGACAGATCCAGTTTCTCCTCAGTCTTGCCAGCATTTGGGATTGTCACTACTTTTTACTTTAGCTATTCTAATAGGTGTGTAGAGATATCTCACTGGAGTCACAATTTGCTTTTCCATAATGGGTAATGACATTGAACATCTTTTCATGTGCTCGTTTGCCATCATATATCCTCTTCAGTGAAATGTCTCTTCATGACTTTTGACTGTTTTGTAAATGTCGAGTTTGGAGGATTTGTATATATACTCTAGATATGAGTCCTTCGTCAGATACGTGGTTTACAAACATTTTCTCTCAGTTGGTAGTTTGCTTTCTTATCCTCTTACCAGTGTCTTTCATGGCATGAAATTTTGATGAAGTCCAATTTATCGATTTTTTTCTTTTGTGGACATGGTTTTGGTGTCATGTCTAAAAACTCTTCACCAAGCCCTAGGTCCTGAAGATTTTCTCCCATGTTATTTTGTGAGAGTTTTATAATTTATGTTTTCCACTTAAAGTTATAATTCAAATAAAACATTCAACATTATCTGTTTCTCAAGCACCACTTAAATTGAAATCTGGAAACATGGTTATTTCTGGGTTTTCTATCTGTTACATTGATCTATGTGTCTATCTCTTCACTAATAGCACACAGTCTTGATCACTGTGCTTCCAGTGTTCCTTGGCTTGTGGCTGCATAACTCCAATCTCTGCCTCCCGAGTAGCTAGGATTACAGGTGTGCACCACCATACCCAGCTATTTTTTGTATCTTTAATAGAGACCGGGTTTCACCGTGTTGGCCAGGCTAGTCTTGAACTCCTGATCTCAGGTGATCCACCTGCCTCAGCCTCCCAAAGTGCTGGGATTACAGGCATAAACCACTGTGCCTGGCCTCATCTCAAGATTCTTAATCCCATTTGCAAAAATCATTTTACTGAAGAAAGTCATATTCACAAGTACCAGGGATTTGGATGTGGACAAACTTTTTTGGGAACTACAGCTATTCTAGTTCTTGTGCCTTTCCATACAAACATTAGAATAATCTTGTGTATATCTACAAAAAATTGGGCTGAAAGTTTTGATGGGAATTGCATGAAACCTGTGTGTCAATTTGGGAGAATTAATATCCTTACTATGTTGAGTCTTCTAACCAACGAACACAGAATATCTTTCTATTTAGATCTTTCTTTCATTAGCATTTTGTAGATATCAGCATACAATTCCTGTGTAAATTTTGTTATATTTACACCTAAGCATTACATATTTTAGTGACTATACATTTTTAGTTTGTCTATTTTTACATATTTTTAATTTCAGCTTCCAGGTGGTGATTGCTTAGTACAGAGAAATACAATGGAGGGAGGTTGCTATATGTTAATCTTGTATCCTATAGCCTTGCTGAAGTCACTTAGTTCCAGGAATTTTTTTTTGTAGATTATTGGGATTTCTATATAAACCATCATTGTATCTGCAAATAAGAACAGTTTTATTTCTTCTTTCAATGTGTATGCCTTTTATTTAATTTTCCTTACTAATTGGTTCGGCTATGGCTTCTATACTAAGTTGAATAGTATATCAGACATCCTTACTTGTTCCTGATCTTAGGACCATTAAATATGCTAGTTACAGCTTTTCTGTAGATGTTTCTTATTCAGCTTAGAAAGTTGTCATGGGGCCAGGCGTAGTTGCTCACACCTATAATCCCAGCACTTTGGGAGGCCGAGGTAGGCAGATCACTTGAAGTCAGGCATTCAAGACCAGCGTGGCCAACATAGGAAGACCCTGTCTCTACTAAAAGTACAAATATTAGCTGGGCATGGTGGCAGGCGCCTGTAATCCCAATTACTCAGGAGGCTGTGGTGGGAGAATCGCTTGAACCCGGGAGGCGGAGGCTGCAGCGAGCCAAGATCACACCACTGCACTCCAGCCTGGGTGACAGAGCAAGACTCCGTCTCAAAAACAAAAAGAAAGTTGTCATGGACTAAATGTTTGTGTGCCCCAAAGACTCATATGTTGAAGCCCTAATCCCCAGTGTGATGGTGTTAGGATGTTAGACCTTGGGAGATAATTCGGTTTAGATGAGGTCATGAGGGAGGGATCCTCATGACGGGATTAGTATCCTTCTAAGAAGGGGCAAGGCTGGGCGCAGTGGCTCACGCCTATAATCCCAGCACTTTGGGAGGCTGAGGCAAGTGGATCACAAGGTCAGGAAATCGAGACCATCCTGGCTAACACGGTGAAACCCCGTCTCTACTAAAAATACAAAAAAAATTAGCCGGGCGTGGTGGTGGGCGCCTGTAGTCCCAGCTACTCCGGAGGCTGAGGCAGGAGAATGGCATGAACCCAGGAGGCAGAGATTGCAGTGAGCCGAGATTGCACCACTGCACTCGAGCCTGGGCGACAGAGTGAGACTCCGTCTCAAGAAAAAAAGAAAAGAAAAAAAAGAAGAGGCAAGAGGAAAATTGTCTCTCACTTCCCCCTCTCCACCATGTAAGGACACAGCAGAAGGCAGCTGTTTGCAAGCTGGGAAGAGAACCCTCACCAGAACCTGACCACACTGACACCCTTATCTCAGACTTTCCAGCCTTCCACACTGTGAAAAAAATAAATGCCTATTGTTTAAGCCACCCAATCTATAGCATTTTGTTATAGAAGCTTGGGCTGACTAAGACAATTCTCCTCTATTCCAATTCTCCTCTATTTTTTAGATTTTATTATGAATGGGTCTTGAATTTTGTCAAATGCTATTTTCTGGATCAATTTATATGATAATGCAATTTTTCATTTTCACCTGATTTATGGTGGATTACACTGGTTGATTTTCAATTATGGAACCAACCTTGCATCCTTGGAATGAACCCACTTGGTCATGGTGCATTATTCTTTTTATATAGTGCTGAATTCTATTTGCTAATATTTTGGTAAGAATTTTTGTGTCTATATTTACAAGGGACATTGGTGTCCTCATACTGTCTGATTTTGGTATAAGTGTAATAATGGCTGAACACAATGAGTTGGAAAGTGTTTCCTCCTCTTCTGTTTTCTGGAAGAGATTGTGTAGAATTGTTACTTAAAGTGTCTGCTAGAATTATCTAGTGAAACCATCTGTGCCTGAAGATTTGGGTGGTGGAGGGGCTTAGGGGAGTTAAATAAGATTAAATTTCCTGGCCGGGCACGGTGGCTCAAGCCTGTAATCCCAGCACTTTGGGAGGCCAAGACGGGTGGATCACAAGGTCAGGAGATCGAGACCATCCTGGCTAACCTGGTGAAACCCCATCTCTACTAAAATATACAAAAAACTAGCCGGGCGAGGTGGCGGGTGCCTGTAGTCCCAGCTGCTCGGGAGGCTGAGGCAGGAGAATGGCGTAAACCCGGGAGGCAGAGCTTGCAGTGAGCTGAGATCCGGCCACTGGACTCCAGCCTGGGCGACAGAGTGAAACTCCGTCTCAAAAAAAAAAAAAAAAAGATTAAATTTCCTTAATAGTTATATGGCTATTCAAATATCTATTTCATGTTAAGTGAGTGGTGGTAGTGTGTACTTTTTGAGGATTTGGTCCATTGTTCTAAATTGTTGATTTAAGCAATCCACTACATTCCCTTAAACCAAAGCCTAATCCAGAGGAAGGCCCGAATTCTCTTCAATTCTAAGAATGTTGAGAGAGGTCAAGAAGCTACAGAAGAAAAGTTGGAAGCTAACAGAGATTGGTTCCTGTGGTTTAAGAAAAGCCATCTCTGTAACATAAAAATGCAAGGTAAAGCAGCAAGTGCTGATGCAGAAGCTGCACACATTGTCCAGAAGGTCTAGCTAAAACAACTGATGAAGGTGGGGACACTAAACAATCGATTTTTGATGTAGATGAAACAGCTTTATATTGGAAGAAGATGCCATCTAGGACTTTCAGCGCTAGAGAGAAGTCAGTGCCTGGCTTCAAAGCTTCAAAGGACAGGTTGACTCACTTGGTAGGGGCTAATGCAGCTGGTGACTTTAAGTTGCAGCCGATGCTCATTTACCATTCTGAAAATCCTTGGGATCTTAAGAATTATGTTAAATCTACTCTCCCTGTGCTCTATAAACGGAAAAAATAAAAGGCTACATGACAACACATCTGTTTAAAGCATGGTTAACTGGATATTACAAATCCACTGTTGCAACCTATTGCTAAGAAAAAAAGATTCATTTCAATATATTACTGCTCAATGACAATGCACCCAGTCACCCATGAGCTCTGATGAAAATGCACAAGATTAACGTTGTTTTCATGCCTGCTAATACAACATCCATTCAGCAACCCATGGATCAAGGAGTAATTTCAACTTTCAAGTCTTATTATTTAAGAAATACATTTTGTCAGGCTATAGCTGTCGTAAATAGTGCCTCCTCTGATGGATCTGGAAAAAGTAAACAGGAAACCTTCTGGAGAGGATTCACCATTCTAGATGCCATTAAGAACATTTGTGATTCATTGGAGGAGATCAACATCTCAATATTAACAGGAGTTTGGAACAAGTTGATTCCAACTCTCCTGGATAATTTTGAAGAGTTCATGAAAGAAGTAATTGCAGAAGTGGTAGAAATAGCAAGAGAACTATAATTAGAAATAGAGGCCAGGCACAGTGGCTCATGCCTGTAATTCCAGCACTTTGAGAGGCTGAAGCAGGAGAATTGCTTGAGCCCAGGAACTCGAGACCAGCCTGGGCAACATAGGGAGACCTCATCTCTAAAAAACATTTTTTAAAACTTAGCTGGGCACAGTGGTTACAGCCTATGGTTCCAGCTACTCAGGAGGCTGAGGTAGGAGGATTGCTTGGGCTCTGGAGGTTAAGGCTGTCGTGAGCCATGTTTACACCACTGCACTCCAGCCTAAGCAACAGAGCAAGACCCTGTTTCAAAGAAAAAAAGAAGTGGAGCCTGATGATGTGACTGAATTACTGCAATCTCATGATCAAACTTGAACAGATTGGGAGTTACTTCTTATGGATGAGTGAAGGAGTGGTGTCTTGAGATGGAATCTACTCCTAGTGAAGATACTGTGAACATTGTTGAAATTACAACAAAGGATTTAGAATATATTACATAAACTTGGCTGATAAAGCAGCAGCAAGGTTTGAAAAGATTGACTATAATTTTGAAAGAAGTCCTATTGGCCAGGCGCGGTGGCTCAAGCCTGTAATCCCAGCACTTTGGGAGGCCGAGAAGGGTGGATCACGAGGTCAGGAGTTCGAGACCATCCTGGCCAACACGGTGAAACCCCGTCTCTACTAAAAAATACGAAAAACTAGCCGGGCGAGGTGGCGGGCGCCTGTAGTCCCGGCTACTCGGGAGGCTGAGGCAGGAGAATGGCGTAAAAACCCGGGAGGCGGAGCTTGCAGTGAGCTGAGATCCGGCCACTGCACTCCAGACTGGGCGACACAGCGAGACTCCGTCTCAAAAAAAAAAAAAAAAAAAAAAAAAAGAAGTCCTACTATGGGTAAAACGCTATCAAACAGCATCACATGTTACAGAGAAATCTTTCGTGAAAGGAAGAGTTAACTGATGTGGCAAACTTCACACCGTTGTCTTATTTTAAGAAATTGTCGAAATTGTCTAGGCTGGGCACGGTGGCTCATGTCTGTAATCCCAGCACTTTGGGAGGCCGAGGTGGGCGGATCACGAGGTCAAGAGATCAAGACCATCGTGGCCAACTTGGTGAACCCCTGTCTGTGCTAACTAAAATACAAAAATTAGCCGGGCGTGGTGGTGGGTGCCTATAGTCCCAGTTACTTGGGAGGCTGAGGCAGGAGAATCGCTTGAACCCGGGAGGCGGAGGTTGCAATGAGCTGAGATCACACCATTGCACTCCAACCTGGGCGACAAGAGCGAAACTCCATCTCAAAAAAAAAAAAAAAAGAAAAGAAAAGAAAAGAAATTGTCACAGCTACCTCAGCCTTCAGCAACCACCACCCTGATCAATCAGCCGCCATTAACATTTGAAGCAAGACCTTCTCCCAACAAGCAGATCATGACTTGTTGAAGGCTCAGGTGATCAGCAGCAATTTTTAGCAATAAATTTTTTTTTTTTTTTTTCTTGAGACGGAGTCTTGCTCTGTCGCCCAGGCTGGAGTGCAGTGGCTGGAGCTCAGCTCACTGCAAGCTCCGCCTCCCAGGTTTATGCCATTCTCCTGCCTCAACCTCCAGAGTAGCTGGGACTACAGGCGCCCGCCACCTCGCCCGGCTAGTTTTTTGTGTTTTTTTTTTAGTAGAGATGGGGTTTCACTGTGTTAGCCAGGATGGTCTCGATCTCCTGACCTCGTGATCCGCCTGTCTCGGCCTCCCAAAGTGCTGGGATTACAGGCTTGAGCCACCGCGCCTGGCCGCAATAAAGTATTTTTAATTAAGATATGTCATTGTAGGCCGGGCACCGTGGCTCATGTCTATAATCCCAGCACTTTGGGAGGCCAAAGCAGGCTGATCACCTGAGGTCAGGAGTTTGAGATCAGCCTGACCAACATGGAGAAACCCCATCTCTACTAAAAATACAAAATTAGCTGGACATGGTGGTGGATGCCTGTAATCCCAGCTACTTGGGAGCCTGAGGCAGAAGAATCACTTGAACCCGGGAGGTGGAGGTTGCGGTGAGCTGAGATCATGCCATTGCACTCCAGCCTAGGTAACAAGAGTGAAACTCCATCTCAAAAAAAAAAAAAAAAAAAGATATGTACGTTTTTCTTTTCTTTTTATTGAGACAGAGTCTCACTTTGTCGCCAGGCTGGAGTGCAGTGGCACGATCTGGTTCACTGCAAACTCTGCCTCCCGGGTTCAAGTGATTCTCCTGCCTCAGCCTCCCAAGTAGCTGGGATTACAGGCACATGCCACCACACCGGACTAATTTTTATAGTTTTAGTAGAGATGGGGTTTCACCATGTTGGCCAGGATGGTCTCGATCTCCCGACCTCGTGATCTGCCTGCCTCGGCCTCCCAAAGTGCTGGGATTACAGGTGTGAGCCACCGTGCCCAGCCACATTGTTTTTGACAGAATGTTTTTGCATACTTAATAGACTACAGTATAGTATAAACATAATTTTATAAGCTTTATTTAGATATTAATTTTATTACAGTGGTATGGAACCACACCCCTAATATCTGTGAGGTGTGCCTGTATTGTCTTATCTTTCTTCTGATGTCTGCAAAGTCTGTAGTGATATTCCATTTCATTCCTGACATCAGTAATCCATTTCTTCTTTTGTTCTTTGTCAGTCCTGCTAAACGTTCGTCAATTTTATTAATTTTGTCAGAGAATCTGCTTTTGATTTTTCTCTGTTTTTCTGTTTTCAACTTCACTGATTTCTACTCTTTATTATTTCTATCCTTTGGCTTGGTTTTGGTTTATTTTGGTCTCCTTTTGTTTAGCTTCTTGAGGTGAGATTTGAAACTTTTCTAATTCTTAGTGCTATAAATATCTCTCTCAGCACTGCTTCCTTCAACTGTATCCCATAGATTTTTGAAATGTTGTGTTTTTTTTTTTTTTTTTTTTTTTTTTTTTTTTTTTTTTTTGAGACGGAGTCTCGCTCTGTCGCCCAGGCTGGAGTGCAGTGGCCAGATCTCAGCTCACTGCAAGCTCCGCCTCCCGGGTTCCCGCCATTCTCCTGCCTCAGCCTCCCGAGTAGCTGGGACCACAGGCGCCGCCACCTCGCCCGGCTAATTTTTTGTGTTTTTAGTAGAGACGGGGTTTCACGTGTTAGCCAGGATGGTCTCGATCTCCTGACCTTGTGATCCGCCCGTCTCGGCCTCCCAAAGTGCTGGGATTACAGGCTTGAGCCACCGCGCCCGGCCGTGTTTTCATTTTCGTTCAGATCTATGTACTTTTATTTATTTATTTATTTATTTATTTATTTATTTATTTATTTTTAGACAGGGTCTTGCTATGTTGACTAGGTTGGTCTTAAACTCCTGGCCTCAAGCAATCCTCCTGCCGCCTTGGTGTCCCAAAGTGCTAGGATGAGAGATGTGAGCCACAACGCCAGCCTGTACTTTTTAATTGAGATAGAATTCTCATACCATGAAATTCACCATTTTAAAGGTCACAATTCCACAATTCCACCTTTTTCTTTCTTTCTTTCTTTTTTTCTTTTTTTAAACAGTCTTGCTCTGTCACCCAGGCAGGAGTGCAGAAGCACAATCTCGGCTCACTGCAACCTCCATCTCCTGGGTTCAAGCGATTCTCCTGCTTCAGCCTCCTGAGTAGCTGGGATTATAGGCCCACACCACCATGCCCAGCTAATTTTTATGTTTTTAATAGAGATGGGGTTTCACCATGTTGGCCAGGCTGGTCTCAAACTCCTGACCTCAAGTGTTCCGCCCACCTCAGCCTCCCAAAATTCTGGAATTACAGGCATGAGCCATGGCACCTGGCCAGGGTAATGCTTTTTTATCCACTGTCAACCTCTTTTAATTTGTGCATTTAGACCAGTTACACCTAATATAATTATTGATATATTAAGAGTGAATTGCTTGATGACTTGTGATTTTATAAAAGAAAAAAATAAGGGTGAAATGTGCCATTTTATTTGTATTTTCTGTTTAATCTGTTTTTCATTTCTCTGCTTTATCTGTCTTCCTGATGGTTACTTGAACATTTTTCAAAAATCCATCCTTATTTATCTATAGTAACTTTATGCAAAACAAAATCATACACATTTATTTACAGATCACAATACAGCAAAATGTAAATGAAATTTGAGAAAATTCCTCATTTTTCTATTTGAAAATATAAAATATAATTTCTTCAGAAAAAAGATTTACATAAAATTTACTTTGCCTCATGGTTATGCTCTAAGAGTAAATTTTATAAAAATCAGCAACCAGTCTTCTTTTATGTTTAAAATGAAATGAATGTGATAAATATAAATTAATAACTTTCATTTATGTAGTAGTAAAAAGCGTTAATAATTATTTTTAAGAAAGAAACTATTTCATTTCTACCCAGCTTGGATTCACCATAAATGCAATCTGTAAATGATATTAGAATCTGTAAAGTCCCCTTGTTGCACTCATTTTTTTCCTGTGCCCTAACTGAAAATTACAGAGTGCCCTGACCCACTTAACTGCAGCTTTCTCCCAGCAAGCTTGAACCCAAACTGGACCTTGAACATTCCCAGACACTGATAAAAGTATCTAGGTTGTTGCCCAAAACACTGAAAGAAACTGGCCCTGGCCTTGAACCAAATTCCCTCATGTAAATTCCATACCCTGATGTACTGGTTTATAACCTTGGTTGATAAAGCAGCAGCAAGGTTTGAAAAGACTGACTCCAATTTTGAAAGAAGTTCTACTGGGGGTAAAATGCTATCAAACAGCACTGCATACTACAGAGAAATCTTTCTTGAAAGGAAGAGTTCACTGATGTGGCAAACTTCACTGTTGTCTTAAGCAATCCCAGCACTTAGGGAGGCTGAGGTAGGCGGATCACTTGAGGTCAGGAGTTTGAAACCAGCCTGGCCCACATGGTGAAACCCCGTCTCTACTAAAAATACAAAAAGTAGCTGGGCATGATGGCATGCACCTGTAATCCCAGCTACTCAGAAGGCTGAGGCAGAAAAATCACTTGAATCTAGGAGTCGGAGGTGAGGTTGCAGTGAGCCAAGATCCTGCCACTGCACTCCAGCCTGAGTGACAGAGGGAGATTCTGCCTAAAAAAAAGAAAGAAAGAAAGAAAGAAAGAAAGAAAGAAAGAAAGAAAGAAAGAAAGAAAGAAATTGCCACAGCTGCCTCAGCCTTCAGCAACCACCACCCTGATCAGTCAGCAGCCATCAGCATTGAAGAAAGACTTTTGATGCAGACATTCGCAGGTAGAACACTCCTTTTCTCTCGCTGTCTGTTGTGAGGATTGCTACAGCGCTCTAAGTTCCTCTAATACATGCTTTGGACTAATCACTTTGGTATTTAGTGCTTCTTTCTTTAACATCCCAACCAGCCCTTAGGATAGCTTGGGGCACTCCCTTGCGTGAACTCCATTCACAGGTTCAGCAGCACAGAACAGAACCTCATCCAAAGTATAAATTGGCCACATTTAGGAAAGTTTCAGAATTTCTTTCCTTTCTTTCTTTCTTTCTTTCTTTCTTTCTTTCTTTCTTTCTTTCTTTCTTTCTTTCTTTCTTTCTTTCTTTCTTTCTTTCTTTCTTTCTTTCTTTCTTTCTTCTTTTTCTTTTTTCTTTTTTTCTTTCTTTCTCTCTCTCTCTCTTTTCTTTCTTTCTCTTTCTTCCTTTCTTTCCTTTTCTTTTCTTTCTTTTTTTGTTTTTTGAGACAGAGTCTCACTCTGTCTCCCAGGCTGGAGTGCAATGGCAAGTCTCGGCTCAGTGCAACCTCCACCTCCCGGGTTCAAGTGATTCTCCTGCCTCAGCCTCCCAAGTAGCTGGGATTACAGGCACGTGCTACCACACCTGGCTAATTTTTGTATTTTTATTAGAGACAGGGTCTCACCATGTTGGTCAGGCTGGTCTCAAACTCCCAACCTCAGGTGATCCTCCTGCCTTGACCTCCCAAAGTGCTGGGATTACAGGCATGAGCCATCACACCTGGCCCTTGTTGAGGCATTTTTGTGATGGCTCTTTTATACTTCTCAGATGATTTTATAATGTGTATAGTTGACCTTTGAACAATGTAGGGTTAAGGGCAACAACCATAACCCCCAACACAGTCAAAAATCTGTTCATAACTTTTGACTCCCCCAAAATTTAACACATATTTTGTATATAGTAAAATATTGTAATATATAAATTACATATTGTAATATATAGTATTCTTACAATAAATTAAGCTAAAGAAAATGTTATTAAGAAAATCATAAGATAAAATATATTTACTATTTATTAAGTGGAAGTGGATCATCATAAAGGTCTGCATTCTTTTTTTTTTGAGATGGAGTTTCGTTCTTGTCGCCCAGGCTGGAGTCCAATGGTGCAATCTTGGCTCACCGCAACCCCTGTCTCCCGGGTTCAAGCAATTCTCCTGCCTCAGCCTCCCAAGTAGCTGGGACTACAGGCATGCGCCAACACACTCGGCTAATTTCATATTTTTAGTAGAGATGGGGTTTCTCCATGTTGGTCAGGCTGGTCTCAAACTCCCAACCTCAGGTGATCTGCCCGCCTCGGGCTCCCAAAGTGCTGGGATTACAGGCACGAGCCATTTCATCTGGCCGTGTTTATTTTATACATAATATCTAGAGTTTTTAGTTTAGTTTAGAGTTGGGCAAAATAGGAAAAAGTATGTCTACTTGATCTTCTCAGAAGTGGAAGTTTCTGACGCTCTAGATGCAGTGTTGAGATTAGACTATAGGGAAGCAATTAGAGGAAACAGTAAGACAGGTTAGGAGGTTGTGATTTTCCAAGTGAGAGGTGACAATTGTTCTGGCCAAGGTAGTAGCAGCAGAGATGGTGAAAAGATGTCAGATTCTGCAAATATTTTTGGGTAAATCCAACAGGATTTGCTTTGTGAAAGGAAAATATTGTGGGGCCCCAAAATCACTAAGCTAAAGGGAAAAATAAAGCTGGGAACTGCTTCGGGCAAACCTGCCTCCAATTCTATTCAAAGTCACCCCTCTGCTCATGAGATAAATGCATATCTGATTGCCTCCTTTGGAGAGGCTCATCAGAAACTCAAAAGAATGCAACCATTTGTCTCTTATCTACCTACAACCTGGAAGCCCCCTTCCCCGATCAGTTGTTCCACTTTTCCAGACCAAACCAGTGTTCATCTTACATATGTTGATTGATGTCTCATTGTCTCCCTAAAATGTATAAAACCAAACTGTGTTCTGACCACCTTGGGCACATGTCAGCAGGACCTCCTGAGGCTGTGTCACAGTCATGCGTCCTCAACCTTGGCAAAATAAACTTTCTAAATTAACTGAGACCTGTCTCAGATTTTTGGGGTTCACAACTTACAGCTTGGATATGAAGTGTGAGAAAGGGCTGAATTAAGGATTCTCAAGGTTTTCGGCTTGCACAACTGGAAGGATGAAGTTGCCATCTACTAATATGAGGGAAGCCGAGAGAAAAACAGGTTTGGGAACAGATGATTAAGAATTACGTTTTGGATATATTTCCAAGTGAAAATATTGAGTAGGCAATTGTATATTACATCCCCCTGACCTTTCCCTATTTAGTCCTTCTGCAACCTACAATTATTCATTTGTGAAATCATCTCATTCTGTCAGAGGCGTGTGAACCAGAGCAACTCCATCTTAATTAGGAGCTGGGTAAAATGAGGCTGAAACCTACTGGGCTGCATTCTCAGACAGTTAAGGCATTCTAAGTCACAGGATGAGATAGGAGGTCAGCACAAAATACAGGTCATAAAGACCTTGCTGATAAAACAGGTTGCAGTAAAGGAGCCTGCCAAAACCCACCAAAACCAAAATGGCAATGAGAGTGACCTCTGGTCGTCCTCACTGCTATACTCCCAGCAGCGCCATGACAGTTTGCAAATGCCATGGCAATGTCAGGAAGTTACTGTATATGGTCTAAAAAGGGGAGGCATGAATAATCCACCCCTTGTTTAGCATATCATCAAGAAACAAACAGAGGCCAGGCGCAGTGGTTGTAATCCCAGTACTTTGGGAGGCCAAGGTGGGCGGATCTCCTGAGGTCAGGAGTTCGAGAGCAGCCTGGCCAACATGGTGAAACCCTGCTTCTACTAAAAATATAAAAAATTAGCCCGGTGCGGTGGCAGGCACCTGTAATCCCAGCTACTTGGGAGGCTGAGGCAGGAGAATCGCTTGAACCCGAGAAGCAAAGGTTGTAGTGAGCTGAGATCCTGCCACTGCACTCCAGCCTGGACCACAGAGTGAAACTCCGCCTCAAAAAAAAAAAAAAAAAGAGAGAGAGAGAGAGAGAAAGAGAGAAATAACCATAAAAATGGGCAACCAGCAGCCATCAGGGCTGCTCTGTCTATAGAGTAGCCATTCTTTTATTCCTTTACTTTCTTAATAAACTTGCTTTCACTTTGCACTGAAGACTCGCCCTGAATTATTTCATGCGCAAGACCCAAGAACCCTCTCTTGGGGTCTAGATCAGGACCCCTTTCCTGTAACACATTTTTCTGTCTTGTCACATATTTCTGGCGACCACAGAAGGGGCTATAGTGCAGAAACCCTGACCCATCGGCTACCTTTGGGTAAGTATTGGGGTTCTGTAACATATTTCTGGAGACCCACAGAAGGGACAATACTGAGGAGACCCCTGACCCAAAGGAAAACCATCTGCACGCACTAGTTGGCTGACTTTGGGTAAGTGGGGTGCATATACCCGGGCAAAGAATGGGATTGGGGCAGGGCATGGTGGCTTACTCCTGTAATCCCAGCACTTTGGGAGGCCAAGGCAGGCGGATCACCCGAGGTCGGGAGTTCGAGACCAGCCCTACCAACAGAGAAACCCTGTTTCTACTAAAAATAGAAAATTAGCCGAGCGTGGTGGTACATGCTTGTAATCCCAGCTACTCGGGAGCCTGAGGCAGGAGAATCGCCTGAACCCGGGAGGTGGAGGTCGCGGTGAGCCAAGATCACGCCATTGCACTCCCTCCCACCCCCCCAAAAAGCCCAATTTAGGGGAGTTAGAGTCTCTCCTAAGACAGAGTGGGTTAGAGGCTCCTCTTAATAAACGGCAAGGACACTTGACCGACCTTGGGTTAGAGGCCCAATTTAGGAGGGTGAGAGTCCCTCTCTGTAAAGTCCCTCTTGGCTAAGAACAGGTTCTGCACTATGGGATGTGAACTGCTATTCTCTTTGGATTAATCTGCTTTGCACTCTTTGCTGATGGCTATGGGTGACAGGGTTAGGCCTGTACAGGATTGTGGGACATGGGAGCTTTTTTCCTCCCTAAAAGGGGAAACCTTGAGAGCTGACGGGACTGCTGGAAAAACCTTTGCCTGAACTTTTCAGTGTGTCTGCAACGGGTGGGTCTTTCTCTGGCCTTCCTGATTATTTTGCTTTTCCCCCCACTCACCTTTCCTTCTTTTTTTTTTTTTTTTTTTGACGAAGTCTTGCTTCGTGCCCAGGCTGGAGTGTAATGGCACATGTCGGCTCACTGCAACCTCCACCTCCCGAGTTCAAGCGATTCTCCTCCTGCGGCCTCCTGAGTAGGTGGGATTGGAGGCGCACATCACCATGCCTGGCTGATTTTTGTATTTTTAGTAGAGACAGGGTTTCACCATGTTGGCCAGGCTGGTCTCGAACTCCTAACTTCAAGTGATCCTCCTGCCTCAGCTTCCCAAAGTGTTGGGATTACAGGCGTGAGCCACCGCACCCCGCCTGCCTTTCTCTTTCTTTTCTGTTACTCAGGGCGATCATCTTGCCCAGAGACCACGTGTTGAAACTCCAAGCCAGAGGTTGGATTAAAGATGACGGGGCCCATCTGGGGGCAAATTTAAGCCTTGCCAGTTTGATATTGGGTGCTAAGCAGAGTGGCTAATATCTATGTTTTATCGCACGTAGCTTGCTCTGGCCAGAACGAAAAAATAATTATTTCTCTTTTTTTTTTTTTGAGACGGAGTCTCGCTCTGTTGCCCAGGTTGGAGTGCAGTGGCCGGATCTCAGCTCACTGCAAGCTCCGCCTCCCGGGTTCATGCCATTCTCCTGCCTCAGCCTCCTGAGTAGCTAGGACTGCAGGCGCCCGCCACCTTGACCGGCTAGTTTTTTTTGTGTGTGTGTTTTTTAGTAGAGATGGGATTTCACCGTGTTAGCCAGGATGGTCTCGATCTCCTGACCTCGTGATCCACCCCTCTCGGCCTCCCAAAGTGCTGGGATTACAGGCTTGAGCCATTTCCCTTTATGATGCAGCTTGGGCTATGGTGCCGAAATCCGGATCACTAGGGACGCTCAGGGAAAGGAAACCCAGAGGCCTGGCATGCCGACAAAATGGTAAGAATTTCTTACCAGTCAGATTTCTGACTTCTCTCTCTCTGTGCAAATGTTGAATGAATGGAAAAACAAAACAAAACAAAAACAAAAACAAAAACAGTCCGGGTGAGGTGGCTCATGCCTGTAATCCCAGCACTGTGGGAGGCCGAGGTGGGCAGATCACCTAAGGTTGGGAGTTTGAGACCAGCCTGACCAACATGAAGAAACCCTGTCTCTACTAAAAAAAAAAAAAAATACAAAAATTAGCCGGGCATGGTGGCCTGTGCCTGTAATCCCAGCTACTCAGGACACTGAGATGGGAGAATTGCCTGAACCTGGGAGGTGGAGGTTGCAGTGAGCTGAGCACTCCAGCCTGGGCGACAGAGCAAGAGTCTGTCTCAAAAAAACAAAACAACAAGAAGAAAAAAAAGTGTTTATCTCCTCTGAAATGTTTTGATTAATGCAAAAAATCAGTCTAAGGTTAGGCCAGGGGTGGTGGCTCATGCCTGTAATCCCAGCACTTTGGGAGGCCGAGGTGGGCACATCACCTGAGGTCAGGAGTTCGAGACCAGCCTGGCCAACATGGTGAAACCCTGTCTCTACTAAAAATACAAAATTAGCCGAGCATGGTGGCGCATGACTGTAATCCCAGGTACTCAGGAGGTTGAGGAAGGAGAATCGCTTGAACCCAGGAGGCGGAGGTTGCAATGAGCCGAGATCGTGCCATTGCACCCCAGCCTGAACAACAAGAGTGAAACTCCGTCTCAAAATAAATAAATAAATAAAAGAATTAGAATTCTAAGTCTAGTCTTAAGCTGATGTATTTTGTGCCATTAATTCGTTTTTCTGTGTCAAGGGATACTTTAGGATAAAACATGGGTCTAGAACACCTGTAAGCCCGCTTTTCAAGACAGCCCAGCAAGCTGGTCAGTAACAAACTTGGCTGCAGGTCCCTGAAACAAACAAAAAACTAGATGAAGTCTCCACGTTGTTTTATGTCCTTGGGAGCTTGACCTTTCAACCACGTGGCGGTACTTCCTCTTGGTCTCCGCCTTTCAGGGAACGGGAATTTTAGGGTTCATGTCATAGTTAGCTCTAAAAATCATATTAAATAGATAAAGGCCTTTGCAAGCTGAAAATTAACTACTCTAGACTCCATCTGGGAAAGCAAATGGAGACTGCCCTGTGCTGTAGCTCTGTAGCTAAGCTCTGTAGCTAAGGTCTTGCACTTGCACAGTACAGGTCCGGGTTCCATTCTCCTCTAGGAAGTAAGTCATTTCTGGTTTAATATCTGTGTGACCTTGTTTATTCTCTTCTCCTCCTCAGAGTGTCTTAAATTTTCCTTTCTCTAAGCACCTAGGAGGTTACCTTTGGTAAAGTTCAGAAGCTAGAAATATTGGCCACTTGGCATGGCTAAAGTCGGGTAATAAGAGGTCTGAAAGGATTTCTTTTTTAGAGAGCACTATTGTTAAAAGTCAGCTTAATTAAAAGTGAATATAGATATTAGATATATCCAAGCTATAGATATATTTTAAAGGCCTTTGTGTTTTTCTCTTCTTGAAACTTGTTTTTCTGGAAAAATTTTTCTTCTCAGTCGAGTGAATTATTTTTCTCCATTTTTTTTTTGTCTTGTCACTCTTAATGCACACATAATAATTTCTGGTAGCCTTGGGACTCCTTGGGAAAAACAGAGGAGGCACCACAGACTCCATTTTGGGAAAAAACCTCTGTTTTCCTCATGAAACTCCAGGAATTAAAAGCAAATAGATCCCTCTCAAAATCAAAGGCCCTGTTCTGTTTGGCATTGTGTTATCTGACGGTTTTGAGTTTTGTGGGTATCAGAAATTACTTTGCATTATGAGAGAACTTCGGTGTATAATAACTAGGTAGGAAATATGCTTTAAGGGATGGCTAATAGTAGTTATAGAGGGACACTTGACTCTGCACACTTGGATCAGAGAAGCATGTTCTTGGCCACCTGGAAGATAAGGAAACATCCCCACCCCCCACTGGGAGATGAGACTCCCATGAGGGATGGGCTGATTACAGAATGGGCTGACTGGCTTTGGGCTGCCTTGCAATGAGATACAAGGTAGAAGCACTGCACTGTCTTCTGTAGTATTTCCCTCCTTTTGGGGATCCAGGAACCATTATAAAATGGCACCCTTAATTTTGGGGATCTGTATTTGCCTTCATCTGCTTATTTGCTGCTTATTTGGCTCTGGAAACTGCATGCTTTTCTGGCCCTGTTCCTCCAAGGGCTCTGCCCTGAAGCCAGTCATACAATTAAGAAAATGGCAAATGAAAAATCTTACAAGTGCTGAATCTTCTGTCCGTGTATTTATATGTGTTGTTTGTTTATATATAAAAGAGCTCTAATTAATTGGGTTAGAAAAATAAGCTCTTAAATATTTTGTCAGAAAAACAGCTTTGGCTGGACGTGGTGGCTCACGCCTGTAATCCCAGCACTTTGGGAGGCTGAGGCGGGCAGATCACCTGAGGTCAGGAGTTCTAGACCAGCCTGGCCAACATGGTGAAACCTTGTCTCTACTAAAAATAAAAAATTAGCCGGGTATGGTGGCATGCACCTATAGTCCCAGCTACTCAGGAGGCTGAGGCAGGAGAGTTGCTTGAACCCAGAAGGAGGAGGTTCAGTGAGTCGAGATGGTGCCACTGCACTCCAACCTGGGCGACAGAGTGAGACTCTGTCTCAAAAAAAAAAAAAAAAAAAGAAAAAGAAAAAGAAAAATAGCTTTAATGCCTTTTTTTACGTGACTTTAGTAATCTTTTGAAAATAAAGACAGTTTTAAAGATTATTGGTTGGGTGGGTGCGGTGGTTCACACCTGTAATGCCAGCACTTTAGGAGGCCAAGGAGGGTGGATCACCTGAGGTCAGGAGTTCAAGACCAGCCTGGCCAAAATGGTAAAACCCTGTCTCTACTAAAAATACAAAACTTAGCCAGGCGTGGTGGTGGGTGCCTATAATCCCAGCTACTTGGGAGGTTGAGGCAGGAGAATCACTTGAACCCAGGAGGTGGAGGTTGCAGTGAGCAGAGATCACGCCACTGCACTCCAGACTGGGCAACAGAGAGACTCCATTTCAAAAAAAAAAAAAAAAGATTACTGGTAAAATAAAATGTCTTGAAAATGTAGACATTTGGTCTAAATTGAGGTCAGATATCAGATTTGCTAAATGCTTTAAAATCAAACTGTTTCTTTGACTTTTGAAACTTGTTCAATTTACCTACCTTAATGCCATTAGATTCTAGATAAGGCCTGGGGACATGTGGAGTTAGCCATGCCCCCTTGGAATAACTACTTATTTTGCTTTACTCTCGTGGAATATATTGCTGTTATACTCTTTGTGTAGGAATACAGGACAAACTTACTGAATGTTTTCTTAAACACGTATTAATCTTCCAGATATCACCTTTTGTTGAAACTCAAGAGTTATGAATAGACCTTACCATAATGATGCTTTCTGACTGAGCTCCTCTCTACCCTGAATGCAAGAAACCCTCATAGGGCCGGGCGCGGTGGCTCAAGCCTGTAATCCCAGCACTTTGGGAGGCCGAGGCGGGTGGATCACGAGGTCAGGAGATCGAGACTATCCTGGCTAACATGGTGAAACCCCGTCTCTACTAAAAATACAAAAAACTAGCCGGGCGTGGTGGCGGGCGCCTGTAGTCTCAGCTACTTGGGAGGCTGAGGCGGGAGAATGGCGTGAACCCGGGAGGCGGAGCTTGCAGTGAGCCGAGATCACGCCACTGCACTCCAGCCTGGGAGACACAGCGAGACTCCGTCTCAAAAAAAAAAAAAAAAAAAAAAAAAAAAAGAAACCCTCATAGTTAGGCAGGAATATCATGGCCCCTGCTCAACCTGAAGAAGTTATAGAAGATGGATCTTCATCTCTCTGAAACCCTTAGAATTAGGGTTCTCTTATAAAAGGGAGGTGGGAAATGTCAGAGGTGTGTGAACCAGAGCAACTCTATCTTAATTAGGAGCTGGGTAAAATGAGGCTGAAACCTACTGGGCTGCATTCTCAGACAGTTAAGGCATTCTAAGTCACAGGATGAGATAGGAGGTCGGCACAAAATACAGGTCATAAAGACCTTGCTGATAAAACAGGTTGCAGTAAAGGAGCCTGCCAAAACCCACCAAAACCAAAATGGCGACGAGAGTGACCTCTGGTTGTCCTCACTGCTACACTCCCAGCAGCGCCATGACAGTTTACAAATGCCGTGGCAACGTTAGGAAGTTACCATATATGGTCTAAAAAGGGGAGGCATGAATAATCCACCCCTTGTTTAGCATATCATCAAGAAATAACCATAGAAATGGGCAACCAGCAGCCCTTGGGGCTGCTCTATGGACTAGCCATTCATTTATTCCTTTATTTTTATTTATTTATTTATTTTGAGATGGAGTCTTTCTCTTGTTGCCCAGGCTGGAGTGCAATGGCATGATCTCAGCCCACTGCAATTTCCCCCTCCTGGGTTCAAGCGATTCCCCTGCCTCAGCCTCCCAAGTAGCTGGGATTACAGGTGCCCACCACCATGCCCCAGCTCATTTTTTGTATTCTCAGTAGAGACAGGGTTTCACCATGTTGGCCTCGAACTCCTGGCCTCAGGTGACCCACCTGCCTCGGCCTCCCAAAGTGCTGGGATTACAGGCGTGAGCCACCGTGCTTGGCCTCCTTTACTTTCTTAATAAACTCGCTTTCACTTTGCACTGTGGATTCACCCTGAATTCTTTCATGCGGGAGATCCAAAAACTCTCTCTTGGGGTCTGGATCGGGACCCCTTTCCTGTAACATATTTCTCTGTCCTGTAACAATTCTATCCTCCACATATCCCAGCCTCTTATCTTTTGCCTCTTTTTAACTCTCTCTATGCTATTTACTGAGTAATTTCGTAAGATCTATCTTTCAGTTAAATGATGTCTTCAATAGTGTCTAATCTCTATTTAACTCATTCATTAAGTTTTAAATTTCAATTATTGTGTTTTTCTTTTCTAGAAGTCTGCTTTGGTTCTTTTTTCAAATCTGCTTGTTCTTTTTTTCTCAGTAGTGTTTGGTTCTTTTATGTTTTTATTTCTTCTTTTATGTACTTAATCATTTTAATATACTTTATTATCTCTATTAGCTTCTTCTGTTATATGAAGTTCATGGAAGTTTAATCTCGCTGTTTGTTGTGACTCTTGCTTATTGTGGATTACTTCATTCATGTTCAACCGGGGGTTATTTATGAAAATCCTGTTCAGCCTGGCTTGTTAATCATTATTGTATTAACAGGTTTGGTATTTGCTTTTGCCAGATGCCCCAGAGAGACCAATTTACCTGTGAATTTCACAAGTTGTAGGTTCTGGGACCATATAGGTAGTTTAGATATTAACCAATCTGTACATTTAGAGTCTGTGCCTTTCTTTATATGTAGATTATACTTCAATTTAAAAGTACATAAAATCAAAAATCATTTTAAAACCTCAACAACATATCAGTTCGACCCAAATTGATCTACAGATTTAATGCAACTGCTTTCAAAACACCAGCAAAGTATGTGTAGGCACAGAAAAACTTGTATTAAAATTTATATGAAAAGGCACAGGTCCTAGAAGAGCCAATCAATCTTGCAAATGAAGAAAAAATGAGAAGAATCACTCTACATGATAAGGATTCCTATATGGGTACAGTAATAAAAGCAGTATGGTATTGATGGAGAGATTGATACATAAGATTAACAGAGATTCCAGAAATGGACCCATGCAAGCATGGCCACCTGATTTTTGGCAAAAGAACCTTGACCTAAAGCTCTTACAATGTAGTAAAATTGTCTAAAAATCTATCATAGACATAAATGTAAAAATTATTAAACTTTTAGAAGATAACATAAATTTTTCATGACCTAGGGTTAGGCAGCAAAGAATTCTTAAACAGGGAAATCCATAAAATAAATAAAATCAATACATTAGAATTTATCAAAATTTAGAACTTTTGCTCCATGAAAGACACTGATAAGAGAATGAAAAGAGAAGCTACACACTGGGAGAAAATATATGCAAATCACATATCAAACAGAGGATTTGTATCCTAAATAAAAAGCTTTCAAAACTCAATTGTAACAAACAACCCAATTAAAAACATCAAACAACCCAATTAAAACATCAAAACAGGCATTTTACCGAAGAAGATATATATAGATGGCAAATAAGCACAAGTAGAAGTATTATGTGGAAGTCATGTGGTTTATGTGAAATGACCTCACTCCCAACTCCAGAGGGACCTTTTTCACCACAATGATTGCACCATATAATGCAGGCCTACATCAGTCAGTAGACATAATTACTGGGCCACAGGGATTGAGTCAGGGATAGTTCAACTGGAACAAAACTCAGGCCCTTTGAAAAATAATTGTGGAAAGTGACCATATCCCTATAAGTGGCAGGCAGCCATCTTGTGATCATGAAGAAGTATCCTGGAGACAAAGCTAACACACACAAAATAGGGCAGCACTGAGATCAGGACCACAGCTCTGATCAAACTGTGCCTAAAACTCACATACCTCTAGACTTATCAGTTACATGAGGCAATGTCCTATGCTTGACTCACATTTTCTGTTATCTGCAACTGAAACATCTTTATGTCTACCACACTTAACAGTCAACATCCTTCCACACGTTACCTCCAGGGAACTTTTCATGGCTGGCAAATGTTCTTCTCTCTTTTCCTTTGAGCTCCTCCAGTCCCAAGAGTCTGAATCACTCACCTTATCATTTCTCTCTCTCAAACACACACAAACACACACACACACCCCCCAAACACCTGTGGCACTTTTGTGGTGTTTTCCCTAACTTTCCACCCTTCCCTTGGTTATAGCCCTGACCCTGGTATGATATAATATTCAACATTTATTACACTGAATTGTGACTGTCAGTGCTTGTCTCCTCCTCCCCTGAAGACTGTTAGCTCCTGAGGGCCTGACAGTCCCTTGACTCAACTCCTTTCTGCTTCACTGTTTCATGCTTTGACCCAAAAAGATGAGGTTTAGTAGGGAGAGAGGTGGAAGGGTGAAGGGCATTCATCTGTTTACTAACGTTTGTGTGTCCCTCCCTAGTTACCTGCCTCCATGCCTTTGCTGGAGATGGAGTCACCTAGGTTGTCTCCACCTGAAATGTCTATTTTCACACATTCCAAATCCTACCCTTTCAAACTATGTGGGAACTTTCTGGGATTATGGTAACGTTCTGTATCTTGATAGGGATGTGGGTTACACAGGTCTATACATTTGTCAAGACACGTGAAATTATACTCTTAAAGATGTCTGCATTTGTTTCATTGTATATTTTGCCTTAAAAAAGATTCAAATATTGAACTCTAGTAAACGAAATGCATGCTGAAATGTTTAAAGGAATGTGTACACATGTCCATGATTTTGAAATGCATAGAGTTGATACATGGGTATGCATATGTGATAAAGCCAAGTGTAGTAAAATACTAATTGTAGAATCTGGGTGGTGGATATATGGGTGTTCACTGTACAATTACTTTGACTTTCTGAATGTCTGAAAATTTTCATCACAAAATGTTAGGGAAAAAAAAAAAGAGATGTGGGTTAACGTCTCTGGTCTCCGGTATCTTCATAACCACAGATTTGGTTTAGACCTCATTACATCTTTGTTTGTTTGTTTGTTTTGAGACAGAGTTTTGCTCTTGTTGCCCAGGCTGGAGTGCAATGGCATAATCTCTGCTCACTGCAACGTCCGCCTCCCGGGTTCAAGGGATTCTCCTGCCTCAGCCTTCCGAGTGGCTCGGATTACAGGCATGTGCCACCATGCCTGGCTAATTTTTCATATTTTTATTAGAGACAGGGTTTCTGCATGTTGGCCTGACTGGTCTCTAACTCGCAACCTCAGGTGATCTGCCCGCCTTGGCCTCCCAAAGTGCTAGGATTACAGGTGTGAGCCACCGCACCTGGCCCTAGACCTCTAGACCGCATTACATCTTAACTGGAATCTTGCAATCAACTTCACACTGGCCTCCAGGTTTGCCCACTGCAGTCTCTCCTCACCCCAAGGATCGCCAGAGACAATATTCCAAAACATTGGACCTCCGTGATCCAGTCCCTGCCAACCACTTCAGCTTCATCCCTGACACTTGCAACCTTACTGCAGCCTGTACTCCAGCTCAACTCAAGGGCTTTTAGTTCCACTCACACACCAGGCTACTTTATGACTTTTTTTTTTTCTTTTTTTTCTTTTTTTTTTTTTTTGAGACAGAGTCTCGCTCTGTCGCCCAGGCTGGAGTGCAGTGGCGCGATCTCGGCTCAAGTTTGCTCATGCTGTTCCTTTTGCTTGGAATGCTTTTTTCCAACTCATCCTCTGCCCTCTTTTCTTGGTGAGTGCTCTTCAAATTTAATCCAGGCATTACATCTTCCTAAAAGCATTTCCTGCCACTCAAACTGGGTTGGGTCTCCTTCTTTCATGCTCCCATAGCACCTCAAACTTATTTGTAACACAGTATTTACCCTACTATGATGTATGTGGGTTTCCATGTCTGTATACTAAACTACATACTCTTTGAAGATCAAGCTCTTCAATGGCATGCACAGGGTCTGATCCAACAGGCTTTAATAAATGACTGTAGAACTGAACAATTTATATCGAACTGGCATGGATGGCACTCTGGCACCTTCCAACAACTTTGTGTCTTAGATTTGGTTGTCATCTCCACTACAGTTTAAGGCCCACCACCCCTATTAACTCAGCCACCTCCCTCATGAAGACAATTCAATTTCCTACCCCAGTTTGGAATACTCTCCCTAATTCCTTAAAGGTTCACTTTCTCTATACTTCGAGATTCTAGGTGTTGGGCAAATTTTGGCTGGGAAAAATTAAACTACGTTTGCTGATCACCTGAGTGCCTGACATTGAATTTTCATTCATATATATATATACATATATAGTTCAAAGCCAGACAGAACTAAGAATTTTCTTCAAAGGCACTAGCTAATATAATTCCTCCCAAGAATCCTGTGAAGTAGGGATCATATCTTCATTTCATAGATGACAAAACTGAGGCAAGGAAATATGAAGCAACCAGTTCAAGATCACATAGGAAGCAGAGCTGCAATATAATCACTGGTCTTCTCAACTCCCAGGCATATCCTCTTTCCACCACATCCCATTGTCTCCAGGTTGGGCCAGGTTCTGGAAAGCCTTGAGAGCCAGAGAGTGTAATAAGCAGTTGGAAGTCATCAAGTGTTCTTAAGCAGGAGGGGATGATGAAAATAGAACTCTGGGGAGATACTCCTGAAAGGTTGTGTATGACAGAATTTAGTGTGAGGGAGGCTACTGGACTCCTGACAAGGAAAATACAAAATGGGTACTGTAATTCTCTTAACACATTCATTGATGAGTGCTGGCATTATGATGGGGTCTCATGGAAAAGGAGAGGGTCTGAGGTTATTTTGAAAATTAAAAAGCTGAAGGGGATATAGGAGTTCATCTTCTGTCTCTTGGGTTGAGTGGCCCAACTCATGGTCTGCCCCCTGGAAATGGCCTGGGATTTCTGCCTTTCATGGGATGTAGGAGTCCAGGAAAAGGTCCAAGTTGACTGGACAGTTGGGTGAAGGTTTCCTTAGGAAAGTGGCATTCAATGGGACACTAGATGAGATGGTGCCCTCCCCATCTCTCCTTCAGTAGCTTCCAAACTAGCCTTCCTGGCTTCAGTCTCTCCCCCTCTTCACCCACCTCCAAAGGGATCCTTTTTACACTTGTCTTTTTTTTTCCTTCCTTTTTGTGGAGAATGGGGTCTTGCTATATTGCCCAGGCAGGTCTCGAACTCCTGGGCTCAAGCTATCCTGCCGCCTCTGCCTCCCTGAGAGGTGGGATTACAAAAGGCGTGAGCCACCACGCCTGGCCCAAAGGGATCGTTTTTAAATGCCAAGTTGGATCATGTGATTTTCTGCTTAAAACCCTTTAAAGGTTCTCTGCCATTTTGGGATAAAGTAAGGTCTTTTGACAAACATCAAAATTACATATCCTCCATAATCTAGGATTTTAAAATAAACATTACGCCTAAAAATTAACCAATTATGATCATATGCCTTCTCAAACTACATATTCCCTCTTGGGGATTGTGCTGATGTTCCTCCAGGTGAGTCCCAGCTGCAGTTTACAGTATTGTTGACCTATATGAATACACACACACACCCCAACCTATTTTTATTCATGCTACTGCTTCGGCTTGGACTACTCTCCCATTGTTCTTAGCCAGATCAACTAATTGCTTTTCATCTTTCAGCTCAAGCACCACCCAATAGGAAGGCTTCCCCAATCTCCTCGCTTCTCTAGGATGGATTCCCTACTTAGCTCTATCAATATGCTGTACCATATGATGCTCCTCTCCTCCATTCAACTTACTGGAGGGCAAGTGCCATTTCAGTTAACTTGGTGTGTACAGAGTGCTGATGAAGGGGCCTGTGTAGTTGAGGCAGGGGAAACAACATGAGATAGCAGAAATGGCAATCTGTACTCAGGACAAGTTAGGGCTAGAGGATTCGGTTTGGGAATTAACAACATCCAGAAAGTTTAGGGGCAACCAAGCTTCTAGAGGGCTTCATAGTTAATTCCATCTTGCAAATGTAGAAACTGAGACACAGACAAGCAGTTTCTCCCAAATTACTTACTCATTGAGAAGGAGGGCTCTTTAGCCCCAAGTCCTGTGCACTTTTCCACTCCATACTGGAAAGGGGGAAGACTGAAGTTGGGTGCCTTGTTTCCCTCCCAATTTTGAGACAGGAGCCTCTGAACTGCTGGCACCTCCTGCCTGGACTGAGGAATAAGGTGACCAAGGGTCTAGCTTATCTTCTAATCTGAGGTTGGTAAAAACAAAGCACAAAACAGTGCTTTGTCTCTTGACTGAGGAAGGTGGGGGGAATTGGTGACAAAAATAACCCAGCCCACCATTCCTGCAAAGGCTTTAAAATCCTTCTTTCCTGTTTCCTTTCTACCAGGAAATACAGTTCTCCATGCTTCAGACATGAACATTTATCAAAACCCCACCTACTGCTGAGACAGACTGTGAGAACTGGAGGAGGTCATTTAACCAGTAGGTGCCAAAACCAGACAGCCTCACTCCAGACCCACAGAAGCAGAATCTCCAGGAGGAAGTAAATCTTGATTGGGTTCAAAATACTTTAATAGGTGACCCACAGACATTAAGCAGCCTGCCCTGGCTCACCCACAGAGTCAGGGTGGTGGTGAATTTGAAACTGAGTCTCCCAAGATCACCCTGGGTGCTTTCCTTAGGAGATAACTCTCAATTCTGCACCTTGCACACAACAAAGGCTTAATAATGATCTGTTGGGTGCTTGAGCCTCAAAAGATTTTCTAATACGGTGAAGGCAAAGAACGTAAGTTTTGGAATCAGGCAGATCCTGCTGCAGAAGACCATTGGCAAACTTCAGTCTCCTTAACTGTAAAACAGGGTGAATATCCTCATGGGGTTTTCAGTGAGGATTAAATGAGATATCCTAAGTAAAATCCCTAGCCCAAACCTGGCACCCAAAAGGCACTTAATAAATGGTAGTGGTTATCAGTGAGAAGTGGTAGAACGAGTGATAAGAGAATATACATTCTGGAACCAGGTTGGTCCCAGAATTTTCATGTATGATACAGGAAGGTTACTTTGTTTCTTTGCTGGTAGGATGAGGGTGTTGGTGAGGATGAAATGAATCAATAAAGCATTAAGAGTAGTGCCTGGCACAAGAAAACAAGTGCGATAATTGTGAAAACAAGCTCTGATAATTATATTCTTCCAACCCTTGTACTGGCCCTAAGCACAGTAATTAAGTCCAGATTATACAACAAGTGCATGTCTTCCATGCAGGGAGAAGGAAAAAAAAAATCCCACATTCACAGAAAGAGGACACACTTGCAAAAGCAGTCTCTGGAAAGCCCTCCCACTGAACTTGTCAGACCCCTTTGAATTATTGCACCCTTTCTTTTCTGCTCACTCTGCTTCTGATGATCTACTTCAGGTGTGTGAAGTGTGTCCTTCCTGAGGGTGGGAATACCCTTCCCACTTCAAGCATAAGGCTGACCACCAGGGAAATGCCCACCAATAACTTGCTGAGGGAGAGACAAAGGAGTACAAGGAGAAGGCAGCACTCCTGGACCCTGCACCACACCACCACCCACACCACAAAAAAAAAGAATGCCAAGCAAAGCAATTGCCAAGATAAATCACTTTTATCTCTATAGGAAAGGGAGGATCTAAAAAAAATATAAATTACATTAGTAACACAACATAAGAAAAAGACAGGGGCAAAAACAACAGAGAAGTGTGAATGATGCTACTCTAACCTATTTATAAAAAGGCCCTGCATCAGAAATTCACAATCCTACCCACTTCTAAAAATATATTTAGACATGTACAGAAGCGGTGGGCTTGTTTCTATATTTTTTTTTGTAAAAATATATTAAAGGTGAATAGAAATCCTCTCTCCCTTCCCCCTATCCAGCCCCTAGCTAGGAATTGGAGATCAGAGGTAACTATCTCACGGTGTTCTAAACCTTGATTACTAAACACTCCCAACCCCTCCCCAACTCACTTCACTGAGAACCTGAAACATTAAAAAAAAACAAAAACAAAGACATCAGCCTCTTTGGAAAAGCATAACTCTGAGGGTAAACTTGCTTTTCATTGGAAACAACACAAAACAACAAACAGGGGGCTCCAAGAACCCAACTAAGCTAAATGAAACCCAGTCAAATGGAGGCTGGGTTTCAGCTCCACAGAAAACTTCTAACAAAGAAACAGAGGGAAAGGGCCGGAATCAGGGGGATTTGCTAGCAATTAGCTGCCTTTGAAAGATCAAGAGGGGGTGTTAATGGACAAAAGGGCTGGGGACCTGATGTTGGTTACAGCAGTCACCGCATAGTCAGGCAGTTGCCTATACAGCGACAGAGGCTTCTCTTGCCCTCCCCTCACTACCCTCTGCTGCCTTGAAATCCCCAAAGTAAGCAAAGCTGGGTAGAAACAGAGGGGAGGGGAGTAGGGACTCATGTGCTGGGGGGAGGTAGCCAGGCTTTCTGCCTTTGGTGTGACTAGATGGAGAACTGCTTGGCCCCTGGGGTCCCCAAGGTAGAGAAAGCAAATGGGCTAAAGGAACCCCTGATTCCAAGGAAGGAAAGTAGAGGCAGGGCTACGGAGAAAAGAAAGACAAACTGGAGATACAAAGATGACGAAGGAAGCCTCACAAATTCCCTGTGGCCTGCATGGTAGCTGTTAAATTCCCCAGCAGCACTGGGCAAGCTGGGGTGAGGTTGGAGTGGGTGGTACAGGTGGAGAGGGCAAGGGTACACTCCACTTGGGCAGTGCCAAATGGAGGTGGGGGGGATGTTCTCCATCGAGTCCAGATTGCCAGTGAGGCAAGGCGGTGGGAGGTGGGGGCACTGTCTGGACAATGGAGATAATCCACGAAGGAAGGACAGGGGAAGGGAGGATCGGATGGATGGTCTGCTCCTTCACGGATGGGCGTCTCTTCTCTTCAACTTGGGCTCGTGAATGGCCTGTCTGCATTCTGCTTGAACGATGACCTGTCGTCTGGAAGTGCAAAGGCCCAGGAGTGAAGATGTGAGTCCTGAGGTCTTCTTCAGACCAAGACCTCAGGTGGAGAAAGAAGCATGAAAAGTTCCCGATGGAGGACCCAGGTGTGGGCCGTCCCGCCACACCCTCCATAATGTCCAGGCTGTGCTCTGTG
The DNA here is from genome assembly GCF_037993035.2 of Macaca fascicularis. Taxonomy (NCBI): domain Eukaryota; kingdom Metazoa; phylum Chordata; class Mammalia; order Primates; family Cercopithecidae; genus Macaca; species Macaca fascicularis. The sequence continues at coordinate 53,910,754 of NC_088395.1, forward strand.
GTATAGGCGGAGCAAGCAAGCTGTAGGGCCAGGGTTATCTGCGTCAGTGGCAGGTGCTTTCAGGTTTCTGGGAGATGGTTTTCCACCTGCCAGGGCCCAGCCACAGCCACAGCCACGTGGATAATGTTCTACATGATTTCAAAATCCAGGCAAATCCCTGGAGCTCACCCTAAAACAAGTGGCCTCATGTGTAGCCAGCTAAAAGTAGCTTCCTCCAACAGGCTACAAAGCCATGGTCAAAGGCTTGGGCATCTGACCTCTCCCTACCTTGACAAGTGATAGGAATCACCTTTCTTCCGAAAGGTAAGTGAAGTTGGCGTTTCTAGGCCACTTCTGGAAATGGCCCACAGTGGGGCAGGAAGGAGGCTCTAGGCCTTCCTCTTCATTTCCATGAAGCTTTTGGCAAGAGGGGGCAGAGACCACAGCCTTCTCCCATGAGCAAGTCTGGAGATGGGGCATGTCCACTGGACTGGGGAAATGGGGCAAACAGAATGGGTGGAGGTGGGCAGGCTTCCGGATATAGGGCTAGAGTTGCAGAAAGTGTCAAGCACTGGGATTCCCACTTCATGGCTCAGGCTCCTTCACACCTCTCCTCATCTGCCTTCCAGCTCTAGGAGCGGATCAAGAGTAAAGAACAGACAAGGCAGGTGACAGGGGAGTGGTTTGGACGAGTAGAAAAGAGGGTTCTAGTCAGCTGGAAACCTCTCCCATTTACCTGCTACTCAGAGGCATGGAGAAGGCAGGCAGGATGCTCTAGTGAAAGTGGGGAAGGGAGCTAGGAGGAGTCGGTGGAGGGGTCCGTGCCTTTGGTAAGTCCCAAGAAAGCAGGACAATGCACCTCAGCACCTTGTCCGGGGCAGATAGGATCCAGGAATGCCCCGAGAGTTGACAATGGAGAAGGCAATGGGGGTAAAGGGGTGAGGGGTGGGACACAGGAGGGCTCACAGAAGTAGTTTGCCATTTCTGTGGATTTTCAGGATACGGCCGAGTCTCTGCTTTGCTGTGGCCAGGCCCTTTTTGGGACGCTTTCCTGTGGGAGAAGGGAAAAGTAAGCAAGGGCTTTGGCAAGGGCTTCAACACCAAATCTGGCACCAACTGCCCTCAGGCCACCTCCTCTTCCTGTTTCTCTACCCACAAAGTTTCTCCATCCTTTGACCATATTGGGCAGGAAGCCCTCCTTAACTACTTCCAACCAACATTACATGCTTTGACTCTTCCTTCTATGACCCCCTGTAGCAGCAAGAGACTCCCTGATTACAGTTTGTCTGGTTCTTTTTCTCCACTGATTACTCTGGTCCCAATCATTTTCCTTCCAAGATCCTGCAGGGAGGTAAATGTGCTTCCACACCCTCTTATCCTACCCACCAGGACTGGACAAGTGCCTGGTTAGTGATTAGAGCTCAGTGTCCCTGAAGTTGCCGTCCCTAGGGCCTTGCTTCATTAGAAACTCTCATCTTCATCAGCCTTCAACATCACACCAACCTCCGTGCCCTTGAGCTGCATACTCTAGGGACTGGGCTTTGAGGACCAAAGTGAGGGAAAGGAAGGCCTGAGTCCCCTGACTCTTTGTTGTCTCTGTCTCCCCACATTAAATCCCCTCCCATGTCCTATTTGACTGCCTCTGTATTTGATCAGTTCATCTCCTCCCTCTCTACTCCCTCTGGCAGAGCCCCAGGTACTCTTCCTGCTTGCCTGAACTTGTATATGTGCCTCCTCCCTAGAGTTCCCATCTCTAGCCCACCCTCTACCTCCTTCTGGCCACCAGAAGGATCTTTCAAAACTAAAACCTGATCTTGTCTGTACTTCAAATCAGTCAACATCTCTCCATGGCCCATAAGATCAAATCCAAGCACCTTAGGTTGGCCTTCAGTGTCCCTCCCTGGTATTGTCATCTACTAGAGCACTTAGGATTTAGGGCAGGTGGCTTTAAGATCCTTTGGTTCTACAACCACATGGCCGTTGTACCTTGTCCTGCCTGATTGCTCTGGGAGCCAACTGAAGGGCGCCGCTGCGTCAAGAAGACACCGGGGGCCATAGGTGTGGTGCTGCGGTTTGCCTGGGCCATGCCAAAGGCATTGGGACGAGCCGTGTACTCATGGTCAGCGAGACTTCCTGACAGGGCCTCTTGTTTAGGCTCAGGAGGAGGCAGGGGTGAGGAGGAGGTGACAAGCTGTGGTGTGGCAGCCACAGTGGGGGCTGGTACTGTCAGACTGAGATTGGAGTCTTGAGGGCGAGGCTGTTCTACCTCCTTCAGCAAAGGCTTCTTCTTGATATATTTCTTCTTTTGGGCCTTCTGTAGCTCCTGAAACACAAGCCAAGTAGGATGAGATTCAGGAGTGAAAAAAAGAAGAAAAGTTCCCAGGAAAGGAACTAACTAGACAATGGCCAATATGGTTGTGCAACCTGCCACCCTCTCCCTTACCTGTACCAAGTCTAGCCTGGATGTACACACAGCACGTAACAGGCCTTCCAATACCTGAGATCATCTCTTTGTTACTATCCATCCTCAAGTCACTGCTGTCACATTTTAGTACAGTGCCAAGAGAGCTGTAAATGAATTTGGAGACTAGGATTTTGGTCCTAGTGTTGCCACTAATGAGGTAGACCTTGGACACATCTAATCATAATAACTAAATTTACATTAGCAGCTGAGACACTTTATATACTTTATCTCATTTAATTCTCATAACAGCCCTAAGAAGAAAAAATCCTAATTTTACATGTGAGAAAATGGAGGTACAGGGGTATTAAGTAACTTGAGCCCAAAGCCTCACAGCTGAAAAGTAGTTGGGACCAGTATTTAAAACCAGGTCTATCTGAAGAGACACCTTGCAAACTTCTCAAAATGGAAAATCTGAGCATAGAAAGATTAGAAAGATTATTAGCTTTGGAGTGAGATAAATCTGGTTCAAATCCAGGCTTGTGTTCCCTAAATTGGATGACTATGGTCAAACTGACTAACCTTTCTGAATCTCCGCTGCCTCATCTATAAAACAGGTAAATATCTGCTTTTTAGGGTTTTTGAAAAGATTAAATGATGACATAAAAATACACAGCACATAGTAGATATTCAACAAGTAGTTACTTATTATTCTATCTTCATCTCTTATAATGGCTTCTCTTCCCCTTGCTGGTCTTTTTCTTTTAACAGAGGGCTTGACAATCCTCCAGGTCACTGGGTCTAAAAACCTCACTTTGGGGATGGGAATGACAAATGAGTTGTGTCACTTCTCCCAATACCTTGTATCTCAACCATCCAGTGCCCTACGGATCTACCATCCACTGCATAGTGGACATTTGTATAGTGGGCATCTGGAGCCCTGAGAACCTGGAAAGGTGGTGCTGAGAGCATGTAAATAACTTCACCTTCTGAAATGCTACACAGCCACACAAACCAACTCAGTGATTACATTTTTTTGCCTTCTCTTGGCAACACGAGCCTACTCCTGCCTTCGAAGATCTGACAGGCTGTGGCTACCACAGGCATTTCTTGGGTACAAGAATAATAATATTAGTAATACATGCCAACCACTCTTCTATAATTACTCATTTAATACTCGTAAAAACCCAAGAAGTAAGAATTATAACCCCATTTGAAGGATGAAGAAACTGGCACAGAGAGGCTAAGTCATTTCCCTAAGGTTACAGGACTAGTAAGTGGCCAAACTGGGATTCACATCCAAGCCATTTGGCTTCAGAATCTCTTCCCTCAGCCACAATGCTATTCTACCCGTACCAGGAACTGCATTTCTGTCCCTTTTTCTCTCACTTAAACTCAGAATTACCTCTTCATATCTAGATCACTAGCCTAAATTTTGCTACCTTTGCTGCCAATCTCTTTCATATATAATTTATCCAGATACCCCCACAGACAACTAGACCATCTTATGACAGAACCACTTTCACCTTGCCAATCCCCTTGCTCAAAAGGCTGTTAGCAGATTCCCGCCCATGTTCAAACTCCCTGGCCTGACATTCATGATCTTCCACAGTCTGGCTGTTTACACTTAGCCAACTCATAATAATGATGAAAAGCTAACAGGCCTATAGTACTTACTCCATACCAACTGCCATTCTAAAAGAGCTTGTACATACATTACCTCATTTAATCCTAAAATGAAGTCTATGAGGAAACGAGGTAAAGAGAAATCAACTTGCCCAAGTGGTAGAACTCTTATGTAATTTAAATCCAAGCAGGCTGACTCTAGAATCCATTCTTATATCCATTACTTATTTTCACTAACTCCCCAACATGAAGTCTCTAATAGAGAAAGATCTGTTTCTTTCATTCATTCATTCATTCATTCATTCATTCATTCACTCACTCACCCCAATACTGACTAAACACACTTTCTGACCATAGTGGGGATACCAAGTTAAATTAAATATATTCCCACTCTTGAAGTATTCATGGTTTAGTAAGAAACAACAAAACATTCATTTATGATTGTAAGTACCACGAGAGAATGCTGTAGAAGCATATAGAAAAAGGCCTCTGAAATAAAGTGGTGGTAGGTAGTATGAAGGGCTGTTAGGTAAGGCATCTGAGAGGGTATGATTCTCAATGGGTAAAAGGAACATCTTTTGTAAAGGCACAAAACCATGAGACAATCTGATATACTCACTGAGGGGACTATGAGTATTACAGTGCAGTATGGCTGTATAAAGGGTGTGCATGAGGGGCTGGAAGGAGGTCAGGGAGATGACTAGAGACCAAATCAAGAGGGTTTTAGGAGGGCTTTGTGTGCTATACCAAGGAATTCCCTTCTTCTAGAATGCCTCCCTGGCCCATACCAGAAACTTAGCTTGCAAAGCCCTTCCCCAGTTTCAAAACCTCTTCTTTGAGGTAATCTCTGATCATCCCAAACAGAATTCAGCTCCTTAAAAGGCACTAAGAGTAATTTTCACACCTTTACTTAATTTACGTTTATATAAAACAGTAGAACCCCCTTTTTCAAATGACAGCTTACACTGTATTGGGATATACATAAGAGAGAGAAGTTCTGGTCAAAGAAGATTGCCAAAGATTTAAATATTATTTAAATACGATGTAATGACTACACTACGTGAGCATGTATTTAAATAGAAAGTAGTATGAACTTTGAAGTTAGAGGATATGAGTTTGAATTGTCTCCTCCATTTACTGTCTGTATTATCCTGAGTCACTTAATGAGAACCTCATTTTCTTCATCTATAAAATGATGAAAATATCACCTGTTGAACAGGGCTATTGGGCAGATTACATTACACATTGTATACGGAAGCAACTAACAAAGCAGATGCTTAATAGCGCTCTAAGCTATAGGATATGGGATTAGAAGCTAACGGGATATTGATAGCGAGAGAACCAGAAAATTCACCTCCAAAGGCTCCTAAGCACATTACACACATAAAAGAACTTTTAGCTGTTAATGCTAGGTGAACTTGATTCTTTTTTTTTTTTTTTTTTTTTTTTTTTGAGACGGAGTCTCGCTCTGCCACCCAGGCTGGAGTGCAGTGGCCGGATCTCAGCTCACTGCAGGCTCCGCCTCCCGGGTTCACGCAATTCTCCTGCCTCAGCCTCCCCAGTAGCTGGGACTACAGGCGCCCGCCATCTCGCCCGGCTAGTTTTTTGTATTTTTTAGTACAGACGGGGTTTCACCGTGTCAGCCAGGATGGTCTCGATCTCCTGACCTCGTGATCCGCCCGCCTCGGCCTCCCAAAGTGCTGGGATTACAGGCTTGAGCCACCGCGCCCGGCCTAGGTGAACTTGATTCTAGTGAAGATCACTCTTTAGGACAAAAAAAATATTAGTGGGTGAAGATTAAGATAATATTATTTCATAAAGAGGACAAGAAAAATTTCTAATCAACCAAATTACAATACTGGTGGGTGGCTGAGAACTTGAGTGTACTCAGCTGAGTTACCCCCTCAGGGCTTCATATGAGAGCAAAGGATGGATCTGGTCCTTCTCATCTGAGAGGTTTTCACACACAAAAAAGGTAAGTGATATCCGCAAGGGTTTTTCTCTGGCCTAATATTTTCTTTCATCCTAAATCAAGTCAACTGTGTAACCTGTGGAAGTAGCTTATCATTGAGTTGGGATAAGAGGGATTTAAGAGGGGGCTGGGATACTGCCAAGGATAAAGATCAAAGGTTACTCAATCCCCACTGAGACAAAGGTAGGATCCTATCAGCCTGCAGGTCTAAGTGTTGAGGCTCTAAGTCAAACTGCTATTTTTTTTTTCTTTTTTTTTTTTTTGGTTTTTTCAATGTTTATTTTATGTACAAAGAACTATCATGGTTTTTCATTGAGTAGATGCTTTGGATAATCCTTTGAAGGAAGATCATTTAGTCCAACTTAATGAAACCGATATCCTTCGCGTACTGACGGAAACACTGGCGGCACATATTGAGGCCATTATTTCCGGATCAGACTGTGCCGGTTTGAACACATGCGACAAGAGCGAGAACCCTGGCCGAATTTTCGCGGGTGGCTCCAGTACAGCTGCTGGTGACCCATCTTGCTCTCAGAAGTGCAACAAGGTAAAAGGAAGGAGACCAAACTGCTATTAGTTGCAGGGTGACCTGGGGTGTCAGCACCTACCTGCTGGGCCAGCTTTGCAGCTGCTGCAGCCAAACCTGTCTCAATAGAGGCTACCCGGGTCCCCTCACGCACAGGGCGGTCTTGCTTCGGCAGAGTTGGGGTCACACGGGCTGCAGGGGAAACAGGATGAGAAGGTGTCACTAAGACACTTATCTGAATGCTAGCCATATTCCCTACCTACAAGCTCTCCAAAGGTGGTCTCATTGGTCTTCCTGCTTCTAGCTTTTTATGAAGCCAGATTTTGCTTGCCATCACATAAGAAACTAATTCACAAATGCTCAAAGCACACACTGATTAAACGGTAAAAGTGAACCTCCCAGAGCGGGGGAAAAAAGTGAACCTCCTTTGCCTGGGCATGATGGTTAATGCCTGTAATCCCAATGCTCTGGGAGGCTGAGGTGGGACCCTGTCACTACAAAAATTTAAAAAGTTAGCCAGGTGTGGTGGCATGCACCTGTAGTCCCAGCTACTTGGGAGGCTGAAGTGGGAGGACTGCTTGAACCCAGGAGTTTGAGGTTACAGCGAGCTACGACTGTACCACTGCACTCTAGCCTGGGCAACAGAGTGAGACTCTGTCTCTAAAAATAAAACAATAAGCCAGGCCAGGTGCAGTAGCTCACACCTGTAATCCCAGCATTTTGGGAGGCTGAGGCAGGTGGATCACTTGTGGCCAGGAGTTCGAGACCAGCCTGGCCAACATGGCAAAACTTCATCTCTACTAAAAATACAAAAATTATCCGGGCATGGTGGTGTACACCTGTAGTCCCAGCTACTCAGGAGGCTGAGGCATGAGAATTGCTTGAGCCTGGAAGGCAGAGATTGCAGTGAGCAGAGACTGCGTCACTGCACTCCAGCCTCGGCAACAGAGTGAAACTCTGTCTTAAATAATAATAATAATAAAATAAATCAATAATAAAAATAAAAAGTTAATCTCCCTGAACTGGCATTTAAGTTTGTCCCATATTCTGCTTCTGGCCCACTTACCTCTCCAACCTTATTTCCACATCCATATTCTCAGCTTCTCCAGACGGATGGCTTCCTTATTATATCTCCAGAGTGTGTACAGCTCATCCTCTCTCCCTATGCTTTCATCCTCACCATCCACACTACCTAGAGTACTATATTCCTTTTTGTCTGCCTATTCAAAACCTACCCATTCTTTAAGGTAAGCTGAAATCAATCTCCTACACAAAACCTCTTTGGTTCCATTGATCTTTTTCCTCTGAACTTATGATCTGTACAAATTACTTGATACATAGCACATACCACCTTGTCTCATTCTCTAATGCTGATGTGTTACTCTGTCTACCAACCAGGCTATGAGTTCCTGAAGAGGATCACCCTCTTGCATGACTCTTTTATAATGCCTTACCAACCTGAAATAAAAAAATACTCATCCCACCATTTCAAAAGGAAGTATGTTTCAGGATAACCAAACAGCCCCAAATGATGAGAGATAGCTCTTCTTTACAGAAGAAAGCCAGCTACTAAATGTAGAAGGAATGACAGAATTAGAAAATCACAAGCTGGCAAGTCCTAATGAAACAACTGATTCTAGGGAATTGGATATTCACACAGCACCAAAATATTACCTCACAGATTACCTGCTCACCTCAAGAAGAAAAAACTTATAATGAGGCCAAGAGATTACCACTTTAAGTATGAACTTTACTGTCACTAATAGTGAGAAAGCACAACACAACTTCACGCACCTCTTGATGAGAAGCAATAGGAAATTCACATCACCTGAGTAGTTGTTTTGTTGAAGAGCTAAAATATAGCAAGCCATTCATATTACTTTCAGTGTTTAGGAAACAGGTATAGAAAAACAAGTTAAATGACACCAGAAGAAAACAAGCAGACATTCTACAAGATAAACTGGCTTAGTCTCTTTAAAAAGACAATGTCACAAGTAAGCAGACAAATCTAGAAGGTAGGACAGGACAATTACACCAGTGTCAACAACAGATCAATAGCACAGAACAAAAAAGGGGAGTGTTCTCTAGATTGAGAGGGTTAAAAGGCATGACATTCAAATGCCACATGGACCCTGTTTAGACCCTGATTTAAACAAATCTAATATTAAAAACACCTTTTCATGGTTTGACAATTTAGGAAATTTGATTATGGACTTAGAATCGGATAACAAAGAATTATCAAATTATTGTTAGTTTTGTTACGTATAATAACAGGTTGTAAGGTTTTGTGAGAAAATGTCCATTTTTTAGAAATACATACTGAAAAACTTGGGGGGAAATGGCATAACTGGGGTTTGCTTTCAAGCAAAGAAAAAAATTTTAAAAACAAGATAGTGATAAATGAAGCCAATATGGCAATATATCAATAACTGTTCATTCTCACTGGTGGATATATAGGAGCTCAATCAACTCTTCTTATTTTTTGAGACGGAGTCTTGCTTTGTCACCAAAGACTAGAGTGCAGTGGGGTGATCTCAGCTCACTGCAACCTCCACCTCCCAGGTTCAAGCGACTCTCCTGCCTCAGCCTCCTGAGTAGCTGGGATTACAGGCATGCACCACCATGCCCGGCTAATTTTTGTACTTTTAGTAGAAATGGGGTTTCACCATGTTGGCCAGGCTGGTCTTGAACTCCTAACCTCAAGTGATCCACCCACCTCAGCCTCCCAAAGTGCTGGGATTACAGGCATGAGCCACCATGCCCAGTCTTACTGTATTTTTAAAGAAAAAAATCTAATGTCACAGAAAAAAGATGTAGTGGTGTTGCTGACCTAGATTCAAACTCCTTGGTTAGCTATTGCTATTATAAAGGAGAATTTCTGGATAAGCAGTATGCAGATTCTAGAACAAGAAATTTGGAAGGCTGAAATTCTTTCTTTAAAGGTAACATTTGTTTAAAACATGATCTGAAGCAAATTTACCAAATGTTGATGCATAATTTTCAGTCATGGATACTTGGATATCTTTTATATTGTTCTCTATAGTTTTGTATGTGTGGTGGTTTTAAAACATGACCCCAAATCCTATGACACCTTTCCTACGGATAGGTGGGTCTGTGCCCCACTCTTGAATCTAAGCAGGCTTATTTGTAACCTATAGAATATGGTATAAATGACACTATATGACTTTTGAGGCTAGGTCAGTAAAGGTAATTTCAGTTTCCACACTGCTTGTTGGAACACTCATGCTTCTAGCAATCTGAACCGCCATGTAAAAAGTTTGATTGCCTTGAGGCTGCTGGGCAGTGAGGAAGCTAGTCACATGGAGAGGCCACATGTTGGCACTTTCAGTCTTGTGTGTCCTCCCAGACCAGGCATCAAACATGTAAGTGAAAGAGACTTCAGATAACTCAAACTCTTGGCCAACAAGTCACCCCCAGCCTTCAGTTTTTCCAGCTGAGACCCCAGACTTCGTGCAGTAGAGATAAGTTGTCGCCATTGTGCCATTTCCAAATTCCCGACCCACACAAATACATGAACATAAGAAAATGCTGGTTGTTTTAAGCTGGGGATAAAGGAACCTCCTTGATTAGACCTGGGTTTTGGGAGGGGAAAAAACCTATAAAAGATATTTTGTGTAAACAGTTGGGGAAATTTGGTTATGAATTGGGTATCTGAAGATCTTAGGGAATTATTACTAACTTTGGTAAGTATAAAAAAAAGTAGTGTGGTTACACTGGGGAATGGTGGATGTCCTTAATTTTTTTGAGATGGAGTCTTACACTGTCACGCAGTGGCGTGATCTCTACTCATTGCAACCTCCACCTCCTGGGTTCGAGTGATTCTTCTGCCTCAGCCTCCCAAGTAGCTGGGATAATAGGCACCCACCACCAGGCCCGGCTGATTTTTTGTATTTTTAGTAGAGATAGGGTTTCACCACGTTGGCCAGGCTAGTCTTGAACTCCTGACCTCAAATGATCCGCCCACCTCGGTGTGCCAAAGTGCTGGGATGACAGGCGTGAACCACCGCACCTGGCCAGATGTCCTTATTCTTAGGAGATACTAAATTATTAAAGGGTAAAATATGTTATGATGACTGTACATTACTTTGAAGTGGCTCAGCAAAAACTGTAGATAGCCAGATAGATATAGAAAGATGAATCAAGCAACTACAGCAAAATGTTACAACTATAGAATCTGGGTATTCAGACTATGGGTATTCACGTGCTATCGCTTCTACTTTTATGGCTCACGCCTGTAATCCCAGCACTTTGAGAGGCTGAGGTGGGCGGATCACCTGAGGTCAGGAGTTCGAGACCAGTCTGACCAACATGGAGAAACCCCGTCTATACTAAAAATACAAAAAATTAGCCGGGCCTGGTGGTGGGTGCCTGTTATCCCAGCTACTTGGGAGGCAGAGGGAGGAGAATCGCTTGAACCCAGGAGGTGGAGGTTGTGGTGAGCTGAGATCGTGCCACTGCACTCCAACCTGGACAAGAGCGAAACGACGTCTCAAAAAATAAAAAAATACAATACGATAAAATAAAATAAAACTGTCAATACACTTTGGGACGCCGAGGTGAGCAGATCACCCGAGGTCAGGAGTTTGAGACCAGGCTGGTCAACATGGTGAAACCCTGTCTCTACTAAAAATACAAAAAAAATTAGCCAGGTGTGGTAGCACGTGCCTGTAATCCCAGCTACTCGGGAAGCTTAGGCAGGAAAATCACTTGAACCTAGAGGGCGGAGGTTGCAGTGAGCTGAGATTGCGTCACTGCACTCCAACCTGGGCGACAGAGTGAGACTCTGTCTCAAAAAATAAAATAAAATAGTCATACTAACAAATTTTAAATAATGAACAAGACTAAGAAATTATAATAACCAAATGCAGTGTGTAATCCTTGAACGGATTCTGGTTTAAGTAAGCCAATTACAAAACATATTTTTGGTGCAACTGGGGGAAATTTGAATAAGTACATGGTACTGGATAATATTAAGAAATAAATATTACTTTGCTTAGATATAATGGTACTGTGGTTATGGAAAAAATATCATTCAATGCATATTTAAGTATTTAAGATGAGATGTTATGATGGGTGATATCAGTAAAAATGGCAAAGTAAGGACCTCTAAGAATTCACTCCCCAATAAAAACAACAAAAAAACTAGCAAAAATTGTCAGGATAAATTTTTTCAGAACTCGAAATTAACAAAAGGCTTGCAGAAACCTGGAAAGCACGTGATTCAAGAAAAACAGCTGAATCTCAGTAAGAACAATGAGCTTCGTGCATTTTAACTTGCCCTAGACACATCTACCTTGCCCCAGCTTAGTGAACGCCTTGAAAAATAGCAGCCCACGTTCCCAGCAATGTAGTGAGCAGAAAGGAGCTAGAGCTTTCTTTCAAAGCCTAGTACTAAAAGCCTCTCCCTCCCTGGGGGGTGTTTTAAAAAATGTTTAAAGGCATGTGCTTAATGTCATAGCTGTTTAAGGTGATGGATAAGAGTTGTGACAAACAACAGATTAACCCAAATGGTTAAAAAAAGCTAAGGAACGAGATGTCCATAAAGAATCTGACAAGTTCTCATACATTTCTGCAAATTAGAAGACCACATGCATGTGTTGGGGCTGTAAGACTTGAGAAGGCCCTAAGCATGCACCTCTGACTTTGAGGTGGTACACAAATAGAAGTGAAGGCTACCACAGAGTTGTAAACTGCCTGGCTGACTGAAGGCATGCTCCAACATGCACACAGAGAGCCCCTCAGCAAGCACTGGGAGACTCACTGGTTCCAGGCATTTCAAGAAAACTGTGCCCAATCATGAGACATCTACTAAGCTAAATGAGTAGAGACATCAGTGGGCACACACACACAAGTTTACAGACTTTACAGAATTAGTTCAGAAAAGCCACTAAACAAAATACAACTACAACAAAAAGAGTGTTCTCTGAGGAGCAGAGAGGAGAAAATCTGATTTTCAGAGTTGCCACAGCATTTAAAATGTACAGTTTAACAAAAAATTACAAGACATACAAAGAAATAAAGTATAGCCATTCACCAAAAAAAAAAAAAAAAAAAATCAATCAGTGGAAACTGTCCCTGACTTCCTAGACAAAGTTGGAGTTACTAGACAAGGACTTTAAATCAGCTATTTTAAATGCTTTCAAAGGCTAGAGGAGACCATGTCTAACGAACTACAGGAAAGTATGAGAATGATGTCTCACCAAACAGAGAATACCAATAGAGACAGAAATTATAAAAAGAAACCAAATAGATACTTTGGAGTTGAAAAGTAAAATAACTGAAATGCAAACTGCACTAGAGGGTTTCAACAGCAGATTTGAGCAGGTAGAAGGAAGAATGACTGACTTTGAAGATAAGTCAATTGAGATTATCCAGTCTGATGAGCACACACAAAAAGAGAATCAAGAAAAGTGAACAGAGCCAAAGGGATCTGAAGGACACCCATTCGAAGACATAACAACTAAAAACTTTCCAAATTTGATGAAAAACAATCTATACATTTAAGAGCTCAACAAACTCCAAGGTGGACAAATTTAAAAGGCTACACATCATAACTCAAACCAAAGACAGCAACAGAAATTTTTTTTTTTTTTTTTTTTAAAAGATGGAGTCTTGCTCCATTACCCAGGCTGGAGTGCAGTGGCGCAATCTCAGCTCATTGCAAGCTCCGCCTCCCAGGTTAACGCCATTCTCCTGCCTCAGCCTCCCAAGTAGCTGGGACTACAGGCAGCCGCCACCACGCCCAGGTAATTTTTTTCTATTTTTAGTAGAGATGGGGTTTCACCGTGTTACCCAGGATGGTCTCGATCTCCTGACTGACCTCGTGATCCACCTGCCTCGACCTCCCAAAGTGCTGGGATTACAGGCTTGAGCCACCGTGCCCAGCCGACAACAACAGAATTTTGAAAGCAGCAAGGCAGAAGTTGACTCACAACATAAACTGATTTCTTTATCATCAGAAACCATGGAGGTTAGAAGACAGTGGGAAGACATATTATAAGTGCTAAAAGAAAAACTATCAATCAAGAATTCTAGATCCAGCAAAACTATCCTTCAAAAATGAAGAAATCAAGATATTCCTAGATAAATAAACACAAATAGTTTGACACTAGTAGACCTGTCCTATAAGAAATGCTAAAGGGCCAGGCGTGGTGGCTCATGCCTGTAATCCCAGCACTTTGGGAGGCCGAGGTGGGAGTATCACAAGGTCAAGAGTTCGAGATCAGCCTGGCCAACACAGTGAAACCCGTCTCTACTAAGAATACAAAAAATTAGCCAGGTGTGGTGGCGGGCACCTGTATTCCCAGCTATATGGTAGCCGAGATCATGCCATTGCACTCCAGCCCGGGCGACAGTGCGAGACTCTGTCTCAGGGAAAAAAAAAAAAAAAAAGGAATGTTAAAGGGAAACCTTCAGGTAGAAAGGAAAGGACACTAGACAATTGAGTCTACATGAAGAAATAAAGAGCACTGGTAACTACATAGGTATATTTAAAAGACATTATCAACATATTTTTGTAACTTTTTCTATCTGGATTAACAGACAATTACATAAAGCAATTACTATGTTCATGAACACAATGTACAAAGATGTAATTTGTGACAGTAATAGCATAAAGGAGAAGGGTAATGGAGCTATATAGCAGGCAAGCTTTTGTGTAGTATTGAAATTAAGTGATAACAGGCTGGGTGCAGTGACTCACGCCTGTAATCCCAGCACTTTGGGAGGCCGAGGCGGGAGGATCACGAGGTCAGGAGATGGACATCATCCTGGCTAACACGGTGAAACTCCATCTCTACTAAAAATACAAAAAATTAGCCAGGCATGGTGGCAGGCGCCTGTAGTCCCAGCTACTCAGGAAGCTAAGGCAGAAGAATGTCATGAACCTAGGAGACGCAGCTTGCAGTGAGCTGAGATTGTGCCACTGCACTCCAGCCTGGGTGACAGAGCACGACTCTGTCTCAAAAAAAAAAAAAAAAAAAAAAAGAAAATCAGCAAAAAACTAGAGATGTCGTAACACGTGAGATTTTGCTTAAAATGCCTTGAAAAAAAGAATAAAGCAAATACAGCAAAATGTTCATTATTAAATCTGGGTGACAGATATATATACATAGGTGTTCATGGTAATAACCTCTTGAATTTTATCTATGTTTGAAAACTTTCATAACAAAAATTTTTAAAAGGAAAATATTTACTGACTGTTCTTGTGCTTATGATTATTATAGCACTACAGTATATTCAAATATGTAATAGGCTAATTTCATTTACTTTCTCTATCCCAATATTCTTTAAGCTAATTAGACCTGTTTACTTTTTAAATTACTTTTAGAATGAATTCCCCACAAAATTCCATTAGGATTTTGATTTAGGCTAGTGTTAAATGTATACCTTAATTTGGAAGGAAATGACTCTTTACAACACTCAGTCTTTATAACCAGGCACATGGCAAATCTCTATTTCTTCATGTCGGTTCCACATGATTTTCTTACAATTATTCTTGCATATTTTATATGTTCGTTGCTATTGTCAATAGCATTTCCTTTTCTCAGTACATTAAGGTTATTACTAATATAGTACTTCTTGATTTTTGGATATCTGGTATATATCCAATGATCACCCAATTTACTGAATTCTCTTATCAGTATTAACAGTTTTTAGTTGATTCTCTTTCATTTTCTGAGATTACATAATTATATCATATCTCTATTTTTATTTCTATTTTTTGCAGAGACAGGGTCTTACTATGTGGCCCAGGCTGGTCTTGAACTCCTAGGCTCAAGCAATCCTCCCATCTCACCCTTCCAAAGTGCTAGGATTACAGGCATTAACCACCATGCTCAGCCCCATATCTATATTTTCTATATCGATTATAAAATTATATCTTATCTTTCACTTGTCAAATATTTATTAAACATCTCCTATAGGCCAGGCACTAGGCAAGGTGCTACAGATACAATGATGGCCAAAAGTGAACAGGATTCTCACCCTAATGGCTTACATCATGATTTGGTCTCTTCATTTCTAATAGTTACAGTTCTTATTTCTGCTTCACTTCTAAACACTGGCATGAACTTCTAGAACAACACTAAATAATAGCAGTGTTAGTGGGCACATCAGTCCTATTCCTGATCTTAATGGGAATCCCCTTAGTAGAATGCCTTAGTAGAATGCATCCTTTTTGAGTTAAAAACTCACTTTGAAAATGTGATAAAAATTACTAAAGAAATACACATACATAGATGCATGCATTTACATAAAATTTCAATAGAAATTACATAAAATTAATAGGAGATTCAAAGGTCCATGAACACCAACTAATGCAGCTGTGCTCTACAGTTTCATCCTATTGGGTTAAACTCGGTGTTCTTCATTTTAAAGAGCTATCTTTTTAGTTAACTAAAAGCCACTTTTTAAAAGTTTGCAGTTTTTTGGCCAGGCGTGGTAGTTCACACCTGTAATCCCAGCACTTTGGGAGGCTGAGGCAGGCTAATCACTTGAGGTCAGGAGTTCGAGACCAGCCTAGCCAACATGGTGAAACCCCATCTCTACTAAAAATACAAAAATTAGCCAGGCGTGGTGGCGGGTGCTTTTAATCCCAGCTACTTGGGAGGCTGAGGCAGGAGAATCGCTTGAATCTGGGAGGTGGAGGCTGTAGTGAGCTGAGATCAGGCTACTACACTCCAGCCTGGGCAACAGAGTGAGACTCTGCCTCAAAATAAAAAAGTCTGCAGTTTTTCTAAGTCATAAATAGGTAGTGAATAAGTGAAATACCAGCACAAGAACAAACAGAACTTCGATGGTACAAAATGGATGTGCCTCAAACAACCCATGATATGTATGACTCAGTAGACATGGCAAAGAAAGCATTTTCAGCTTAGTGGGAATGTGATTCTATCACCAACAGTTATCTATTTGGGGGAAAAATCAATTTGTATCTTCTGCTCAGTACCAAATATTAAGTAATTCTTTGTAGATCAATACATTAGATATTTAAAAATTATGCTTAAAAAATATAAGGGTGTTAATTATCTACTCTCTGAATATGCAATGATCAACACTTGATACTGAAATATTCAGATTTTTCATGTAGAATGAAGAAGAAGTACCATAAGCACCTTATAAGTATAAAATGTGTGTGTGTGTGTATGAAACAAAGGATGACTATTCCCTTATTATATAAAGTGGGCAACCTGAAAAGTTTGAAGAACCACATGGATAAGTGGGCAAAGGATGTAAACACAATTTACAATGGAAGAAATTCTGATGCTAATAAAACATAGAGGATATGCTGAATCAAAAAAATGTAAATTAAATCAATGAGATACTGTTGTTTGCTTACAAATTACCAAAGATCAAAAACTCATGGTAGAAGCCGGGTGTGGTGGCTCACACCTGTAATCCCAACATTTTGGGAGGCCGAGGTGGATCACCTGAGGTCAGGAGTTCGAGACCAACCTGGCCAACATGGCGAAACCCCATCTCTACTAAAAATACAAAAAATTGGCCGGGTGTGGTGACTCATGCCTGTAATCCCAGCACTTTGGGAGGCCAAGGTGGGCGGATCACGAGGTGGAGAGATCGAGACCATCTTGGCCAACATGGTGAAACCCCATCTTTACTAAAAATGCAAAAAAAAAAAAAAAAAAAAATTAGCTGGGTGTGGTGGTGTGTGCCTGTAGTCCCAGCTACTCGGGAGGCTGAGACAGAATTGCTTTAACCCAGGAGGTGGAGGTTGCAGTGGGCCGAGATCTCACCATTGCACTCCAGTCTGGTGACAGAGCGAGACTCTGTCTCAAAAAACAAACAAACAAACAAAAATTAGCTGGACGTGGTGGCGGGTGCCTGTAATCCTAGCTACTTGCGAGGCTGAGGCAGGAGAACTGCTTGAACCTGGGAGGCAGAGATTGCAGTGAGCCAAGATCACACCATTGCACTCCAGCCTGGGCAACAGACCAAGACTCCGTTTCAAAAAAAAACAAAAAACAAAAAACAAACCACTCACGGCAGAGACTACTCATTCTCAACCAAGTATCATTCTCTCTTTCCTACTTACTAACAAAAACACTCATTTTGTGAGACAGCAATATGCCTAGATAAAAACTGTATCCCCTGGCATCTCTGGCTCATAGTCTTGGCCATCTGACACAATTTCAGCCAAAGAGATGTGTAAAAAAAAGGGAACTTAAAACTCCTTGGGGAGAGGGAATGCTCAGCACTCAGCATGCCTGTCCCTTTTTCCTTTTGCTTTTCTTCTTCCTGACTGCAGCCCAGACCCCAACCCAATGCTGGAGGTGAAGTAGCCATCTTGTGACTCTGAGAGAATAAGCACTCACTAAGGATGCTTGAGACATTACTCATAATCAAATACTACTCCTCACTGGTATGTTCAATGCCTGCATACATTTCATAAATAAGCACTCACACATGGCTGATGGAAGTGTAAATTGGTACAACTTCTCTGGGAAACACTTTTGCAATAAGTATCAATAATCTTTTTTTTTTTTTTTTGAGATGAAGTCTTGCTCTGTCGCCCAGGCTGGAGTGCAGTGGCACAATCTCGGCTCACTGCAACCTCCACCTCCCAGGTTCAAGCGATTTTCCTGCCTCAGCCTCCTGAGTAACTGGGACTACAGGCATGTGCCACCACGCCCACCTAATTTTTGTATTTTTAGTAGAGACGGAGTTTCACCATGTTGGCCAGGATGGTCTGGATCTCCTGACCTTGTGATCTGCTCTCCCCGGCCTCCCAAAGTGTTGGGATTACAGGCGTGAGCCACCGTGCCCAGCCCAGATGTATTCTTAAGAGAGAAAAGCAAAGCACGTAACAGTGTATAAAATGTTTCCAATTGAGTAAAAGAAGTGGGGGTAAGAAAACATACATGCATTTGCTTGTATATGTGTAAACTGTCTTCTGAGAAGATAAATTAAAAAACTGATGGCCGGGCATGGTGGCTCGTGCCTGTAATCCCAGCACTTTGGGAGGCCGAGGTGGGTGGATCACGAGGTCAGGAGATCGAGACCATCCTGGCTAACATGGTGAAACCGGTCTCTACTAAAAAATACAAAAAATTAGCTGGGCATGGTGGTGGGCGCCTATAGTCCCAGCTACTCGGGAGGCTTGAGGCGGAGCTTGCAGTGAGGGGAGATTGAGCCACTGCACTCCAGCCTGGGTGACAAAGCAAGACTCCTTCTCAAAAACAAACAAACAAACAAACAAACAAACAAAACTGATAACACTAGTTGACTCCAGGTGGGGAACTACAAGACTATGTAACAGGGCTGGGAAGGAAACTTTTCATTGTATAACCTCACACACTTTGGCCCCTCTAAGGTTTCACGGTGATCCATCCTAAGTAAATGATCAGAGATATAAACATTCACATATAAAGATATTTACCCTAAATTTACTAATTGTAAAAACTTGAAAATAGCCTAAATGTTAGAAATTACATATATATTAGGTATATCCATGGAACTGATATCTTGTAGCCATTAAAAATATTGTTTATAAACAATGGCATAAGAACACGCTTATGATATAATATTAACTTAAAAGGCCAGATATCTCTATTGGTTTTCAATTTTTACAGTTAATTTCTAGTCAGTCAATGTAGAGTAGTAACAACAATGTATATGTTAATAACCCTGACAGCATAAACAAAAAAATATGGTTCACAGAAGGTTACAAAAGGGAATGTACCCCTCCCCTACAATGTACCTTTTACTTAATCCACACTCAACTCCAAGAGTCTCTGAATGTACCACATACATTTCATGCCCTTCTACTTTGCATACTTGCGGCAAATGTCCTTCTCCTAGACTCACCTAATTCTGATTCATTCACCCAACATCCATTTAGGGAATAACTTCATGAGTTACTGTACTAACTCACCCTTCAAAATTCAGCTTTAGATTTACTTCCCACAAGGGAAAAAATGGTTCACAGAAGGTTACAAAAGGACCCTAGGGTTACCAACAACTATATCTTACAAAGTAGGTAATCAAGAGAGATTGACAGCCTGTAATCACAGCACTTTGGGAGGCCGAGGCAGGTGGATCACTTGAGGTGAGGAGTTCGAGACCACCCTAGCCAACATGGCAAAACCCCATCTCTACTAAAAATACAAAAAAATTAGCCGGGTGCTGTGATGCGCGCCTATAGTCCCAGCTACTTTGGAGGCTGAGGTATGAGAATCGCTTTAACCCAGGAGACAGAGGCTGCAGTGAGCCAAGATCGCACCACTGCACTCCAGCCTGGGCCACAGAGTGAGATTTTTGTCTCAAAAAAAAAAAAAAAAAAAAAAAAAAAAAAGAATGACAGAAGTTGATCACGAGGTCAGGAGTTCAAGACCAGCCTGGCCAACATGGTGAAACTCCGTCTCTACTAAAAATACAAAAATTAGCCAGGCATGGTGACACGTGCCTGTAATCCAGCTACTTGGGAGGCTGAGACAGGAGAATAGCTTGAACCCAGGAGGTGGAGATTGCAGTAAGCCAAGATCCCACCACTGCACTCCAGCCTGGGACAGAGATAGACTCCGTTTCAAAAAAAATAAAATAAAATAAAATAAAAAATTTAAAAAGATTGTATACATGTGTGATTTAAACCATAAAAATTAAAAAATGTATAGAGAAAAGACTATAAGGAAACATGTCAAAATGTTAACATTGGTTGCTTCTGGGTGGCAGATTCATAGGTTTATGAATCCTTCTTTATAATTCCCTTTATTTTCAATATTTTCTAAATTTTCTACTGTGCTAACCAGAAAAATTTGACAGGAAAAATAAACTCGGAAAGGATAGGAGAAAATAAAATTTAAAAATAGGCCTAAGTTTTCTTTTCTTTCTTTTTGAGATGGAGTTTTGCTCTGTTGCCCAGGCTAGAGTGCAGTGGCACGGTCTCAGCTCACTGCAACCTCCACTTCTTGAGGTTCAAGCAATTCTCGTGTCTCAGCCTCTCAAGTAGCTGGGACTAAATGTGCATGACATCACATGCAGCTAATTTTTGTATTTTTAGTAGAGATGGGGTTTTACCATGTTGGCCAGGCTGGTCTCAAACTCCTAACCTCAAGTGATCCACCCGCCTCAGCCTCCCAAAATGTTGGGATTAAAGGCCTGAGCCACACTGCGCCTAGCCAAATTTTTTTTTTTTTTTTTTCCTGAGACGGAGTTTCGCACTTGTTGCCCAGGCTGGAGTGCAATGGCGCAATCTCAGCTCACTGCAACCCTGGCCTCCTGGGTTCAAGCAATTTTTCTGCCTCAGCCTCCCAAGTAGCTGAGATGATAGGCGCCCGCCACCATTCCTGGCTGATTTTGTATTTTTAGTAGAGACGATGTTTCACCATGTTGGTCAGGCTGGTCTTGAACTCCTGACCTCAGGGGATCTGCCCACCTTGGTCTCCCAAAGTGCTGGGATTACAGGTGTGAGCCACCACTTCCGGCCCCAAATTTTTTTTAAAAAGACACATTTACTGATTAACTCACTAACATAACACTTCTGATGAATGCCCTGCTACCCCTACCTCACCCCCCACCGACCTCAGGGAAACACCAAAAAGTCTAAATAAGGCAGGGTGAGAAGAGCAAGCCCTTTATCTGCTGGGGAACCACAGGTACTGAAATCCCAATGACCTCTATGGCAGACTGTTGCAGTAATGGCCCTCGGTGTGCTCATGTATCCTTGTATGCATGATCCTTTGCGATGTGACTTTGTGGTTCTCCTCTCAAAAGGTGCAATCTATTTCCCAACCATGGGATCAAGGCTTGGCCATGTAACTTGTTTTAGCCAATAGGACAACATTAAACATGACATAAGCAAAGGCTTGAAAAGTGCTTGCACAATGGGGCTTGTCCTCTCTTGCTGCTAGAAACCTTTTTGCCACCTTGTGGAAGAGCTTGGTAGACTAAAGACCATGTAGAGAGAAGCCTTAGCCATCTAAATAGGTCTGAGACACCTGAAGGAGAACTTTTGAGACCATGCAGCCCCAGGCAAGCTGGCCTGGACTAGAAGAACAGCTCAGCCAACCCACAGAATCATGAGACATTATTAACTGTTATTTTAAGTCACTATGTTTTGGATAGACTGTTAAGCAGCAAAAACTAACTGAAGGATGCATCCTCAGTGTGAATACTATCCAGCCAAGGAGATGAAGAAAATTCTTCCATTATCCTCTAAACTCCATGTTCAACTCAATGGTCATTCTTCCCTCCTCAGAGATGGCCTCTCAGTATAGGTGATAATCTTGGACCTTATAGAGCTCAACACTCAGCAGAATTTCCCTCCTTGACAACAAAACTACCAGAGCACTGGGATGATGGTATCAGAACGTTCTCAGAAGCCTCAAACTGCTTGCTAAAATCCGTTCAAGGTCTTCCTTTTATCTCAAACCATATAGTATCAAATGTAACATGCTCCATTACCTCTGATTTTATTGGACTAATTACATAAACTCTGTGTCTTATTAGTCATTTTAGCTCCAGAACCTAACACAGTGCCTGACACACAGCAGACACTCAAATGTTTGCTGAATAAACAAATGAGTGACTGATTCAGGTCTTCTGATATTAAATATCCCTCCTACCTCAAGTCTATTTTCCCCTGACCACCCCTACAGAGTTTAAGAGACAGAATACTGGATTACCTTTAGGACTCCATGGAGCATCATCTGAATTCTTCTTTTTCTTGGGTCGAGATTTCAAAGCAGGGTCATCATCGTCAGACTCCAGCGAAGGATAGACTGCAGGGAGAGGGGAAAACAGGGTAAAATGAGATTTCATTCAAAGGGTGAAGACAGAATGACACCTACTCCAGCTCCTACCCTTCCCCTAAAAATGTACCTTTTACTTAATCCATACTCAACTCCAAGATTCTCTGAATGTACCACATACATTTCATGCCCTTCTACTTTGCATCCTTGCGGCAAATGTCCTTCTCCTAGATTCACCTAATTCTGATTCATTCACCCAACACCCATTTAGTGAATAACTTCATGAATTACTTTATTTACTCACCCTTCAAAATTCAGCTTCAGATTTACCTTTCACAAGAACTCTTCCCTCCCTCTCCTAATCTGATTGAGATGCCTCCTACTTGGCTCTCCATAGCATCCTGTGCCATCCCCCTACTGAAGCTCTTATATAGTATTTAAGAGCTGATTAGTAAATCTGTTGCCTCCAATTTACCATGAGGGTAGGAACATGTATTATTTATTTCAAATTAAGGGAGCCTACTAACACAATGAAGCATAAGTTCTCAGTAACTGTTTACTACGTGAATGAAGAAATAAACG
The DNA here is from genome assembly GCF_037993035.2 of Macaca fascicularis. Lineage (NCBI taxonomy): Eukaryota > Metazoa > Chordata > Mammalia > Primates > Cercopithecidae > Macaca > Macaca fascicularis. Next base: position 53,933,568 of record NC_088395.1, read on the forward strand.
GTATATGCTTAACGCACACAAAGGGAACAAAAAGATCACCTGGGCTGAAAAAAAACAAACAATTCCAACAAAAAGTGGGTGAAGGATATGAACAGACACTTCTCAAGAGAAGACATTAATCCAGCCAACAAACATATGAAAAAATACTCAACATCACTGGTCATTAGAGAAATGCAAATCAAAACCACAATGAGATACCATCTCACGTCAGTTAGACCGGTGATCATTAAAAAGTCAGGAAACAACAGATGCTGGAGAGGATGTGGAGAAATAGGAATGCTTTTACACTGTTGGGTGTGTAAATTAGTTCAACCATTGTGGAAGACAGTGTGGCGATTCCTCAGGGATCTAGAACCAGAAATACCATTTGACCCTGCAATCCCATTACGGGGTATATACCCAGAGGATTATAAATCATTCTACTATAAAGACATATGCACACGTATGTTTATTGCGGCACTGTTCACAATAGCAAAGACTTGGAACCAACCCAAATGCCCATCACTGACAGACTGGATAAAGAAAATGTGGCACACATATACCATGGAATACTATGCAGCCATAAAAAGGATGAGTTCGTGTCCTTTGCAGGGACATGGATGAAGTTGGAAACCATCATTCTCAGCAAACTAACACAGGAACAGAAAACCAAACACCACATGTTCTCATTCATAAGTGAGAGTTGAACAATGAGAACACATGAACACAGGGAGGAAAACATCACACACTGGGGCCTGTCAGGGGGAGAGGGGCTAGGGGAGGGATAGCATTAGGAGAAATATCTAATGCAGATTGCAGGTTGATGGGTGCAGCAAACCACCATGGCACATGTATACCTATGTAACAAGCCTGCACATTCTGCACATGTATCCCAGAAAAGTAAAATTTAAAAAAAGGAAAAAAGAAAGAAAATATGGTGTGTACACACAGCAGAGTTATTATGCAGCCTTAAAAAAAGGAAATCTATCACATACTACAACATGGATAAACACGGAAGATATTAGGCTAAGAAAAAAAGGCCAGAACAAATACTATACAATTCCACTCTTACAAAGTATCTAAAGGTGTCAAAATCATAGAAATAGGAAGTAGAGGCCGGGCGCAGTGGCTCATGCCTGTAATCCCTGCACTCTGGGAGGCTGAGGCAGGTGGATCACCTGAGGTCATAAGTTCGAGACCAGCCTGGCCAACATGATGAAACTCTGTCTCTATTAAAAATACAAAAAAGTAGCTGGGTGTGGTGGCACGCACCTGTAATCCCAGCTACTCAGGAGGCTGACGCAGGAGAATCACTTGAACCTGGGAGGCGGAGGTTGCAGTGAGCCAAGATCACGCCACTGCACTCCAGCCTGGGCAACGAGAGCAAAAACTCCGTCTCAAAAAAAAAAAAAAAAAAAAAAAAAAACGTGATGACCAATGGCTAGGGGGAGGAATTAGTGTTTAGGGTTAAACAGTTTAAGTGTTGCAAGATGAAAAAGTTATAGAGATCTGTTGCACAACAATGTGAATATACTTAACAGTACTGAACTGTACACTTTAAAATGATTAAGACGGTAAATTTGTCAAGTCTAACAGAGCTTAAAGGTAAATAACGGAAAAAGATGGTAAATTTAATGGTGTGGTTTTTTTACAAAAAAAATATGTGCATGCACACACACATGAAGAGGGTGCAGGGAGGGAGGAGTGACACCACTGATAATGGAGTAATAGGGAGCTCCAAGGATCTATCTTTCCACTGAAACAACCATCAACCTGGCAAAAACTGTCAGAACAACTTTTATGGAACTCTGGAGTTCAATAAAAATCTCACAACAAGAAAGGGGGTGATTAACAAAGAAAAAGGCTGCTAAAATCATGTCTTGGCCGGGCGCGGTGGCTCAAGCCTGTAATCCCAGCACTTTGGGAGGCCGAGGTGGGCGGATCACGAGGTCAGGAGATCGAGACTATCCTGGCTAACATGGTGAAACCCCGTCTCTACTAAAAATACAAAAAACTAGCCGGGCGTGGTGGCGGGCGCCTGTAGTCTCAGCTACTTGGGAGGCTGAGGCGGGAGAATGGCGTGAACCCGGGAGGCGGAGCTTGCAGTGAGCCGAGATCACGCCACTGCACTCCAGCCTGGGAGACACAGCGAGACTCCGTCTCAAAAAAAAAAAAGAAAAAAAAAAAAAAAAAAGAAAAAGGCTGCTAAAATCATGCCTTTAAGAAACTCCAGATGCAGGTGGATCATTTGAGGTCAGAAGTTCGAGACCAGCCTTGCCAACATGGCGAAACCCTGTCTCTACTAAAAATACAAAAATCAGCCAGACATGGTAGCACATGCCTGTAATCCTAGCTACTCAGGAGGCTGAGGCACGAAGCTTGCTTGAACCCAGGATATGGAGGTTGCAGTGAGCCAAGATTGTACCACTGTACTCCTGTCTGCCAAACAAAGAAAGTTGTCAGGAAATCTCGATCAGAAAATCCCAGCTTACTAATGAGGCTAAGGAATGGAGACTCTAACTGCACAATAAGGAATACAATCTTTGTAAAAAGTAGCTGGGAAAAGTCACTAAACAACAGATGACTGTAGTTCATAATAAGCAACAAAAGCAAACTGAGGAAGGAAAATTTGACTTCCAGAGTAAACCACATTATAATATTCAAAATGTCCAGTTTCCAACAAAAAAAAATCATGAGGCATGCAACGAAAAGGGAAGTATGGCCCATTTGCAGGAAAAAAAAAAAGAGAAACTGACAAAAACTGTCCCTAAGGAAGCTTTGACATTATATTTACCATACAAAGACTTTAAATCAACTATGCTGAAAGAGCAAAAGGAAACCACTGACAAAGAACAAAAGGAAACCAGAAGAATGATGTCTCAACAAACAGAACAAAAAGCAGCAAAAGAAAGATAACTGGAATACCTCTAACACATAAAAATTAAACATACTTTTAAATAAACATGGGTCAAAGAAGAGATCCCACAGGAAAACAGAAAATGTTTCCATTAATAAAAATGAAATTGCAACATAAAACTTGGGGGATGCAACTAAAGTTCTGCTTAGAGGGAAATTTAAAGTGCTAAATGTTTACATTAGAAATTAAAAATATCTCATGAGAAAGGAATCATTACAACTGATATCACAGAAATACAAAGGTAGAGACTACTATGAACAACTATACACCAACAAATTGGAAACTGGGAAGAAATGGATAAATTCCTGGACACATATAACCTACCATGCTTGAACCATGAAGAAACAGAAAACCTGAACAAATAAGAAGTAATGAGACTGAAGCAGTAATAAGTCTGCCATCAAAGAAATGCCCAGAATCTGATGGATTCACTGCTGAATTCTACCAGACATTAAAACAACAATTCTGCCTTAACTCAAAAAACTGAAGAGGAGGGAATACTTCCACAAAACTCATTCTATGAGGCCAGCTTTACCCTGATACCAATACAACAATTAAAACTACAGGCCTGGCTGGACACGGTAGCTCACGCCTGTAATCCCAGCACTTTGGAAGGCCAAGGCAGGCAGATCACCTGAAGTCAGGAGTTAGAGATCGGTCTGGCCAATATGGCGAAACCCCATCTCTACTAAAAATACAAAAAATTAGCTGGGTGTGATGGCCGGCACCTGTAATCCCAGTTACTTGGAGGCTGAGGCAGGAGAATCGCTTGAACCCAGGAGGCAGAGGTTGCAGTGAGCCGAGACTGTGCCACCGCACTCCAGCCTAGGTGACAGAGCAAGAATCCATCTCAAGAAATAAAAATAAAATAAATGATAAACAAATTTAGTAAAGATGGCTGGGTGCAGTGGCTCAAGCCTATAATCCCAGCACTTTGCGAGGCTGAGACGGGCAGACAGCTTGAGCTCAGGAGTTCGAGACCAACCTGGGCAACATGGTAAAACCTCGTCTCTACTAGAAATGCAAAAATTAGCTGGGTGTGGTGGCAGGCGCCCGTAGTCCCAGCTACTTGGGTGGCTGAGGTGAAAGGATCACTTGAGTCCGGGGGACAAAGGTTGCAGTGAGCTGAGATCATGCTACTGCACTCCAGCCTGGGTGACAGAACGACACTGTCTCAAAAACAAACAAACAAACAAAACAAAACAAAACAGTAAAGTTGCAGGATACAAAATCAACATACAAAAATCAGTAGTATTTACATATGCTAACAGCGAACGATCTAAAAAAAAAACTAAAAAAAAAAAAGCAATCCCCTTTACAATAGCTACAAAAAACTTAATATACCTGGGAATAAATTTAACCAAATAATTGCAAGATCTCTACAAGGAAAACTACAAAACACCGATGAAAAAAATTGAAGGGGACACACAAAAAATGGAAAGATATCATATGCACATGGATTGGAAGAACTAATATTGCTAAAATATCTATACTACCCAAAAACGATCTATAGATTCTATGCAATCCCTAACAAAATACCAATGACATTCTTCACAGAAATAGAAAAAGCAATCCTAAAATTCATATAACATTGCAAAAGATGCCAAGTAACTAAAACAATCCTGAGCAGTAAGAACAAAGCTGGAGGCCTCATACTACCTGATTTCAAATTATATTACAAAGCTACAGTAAACAAAACAGCATGGTACTGGCACAAAAATAGATACATGGGCCAATGGAACAGCATAGAGAATCCAGAAATAAATCCACCCACTTATAGTCCACTCACTTTCCACAAAGGCACCAAGAACATTCACTGGGGAAAGAACAGTTTCTTTAATAAATGGTGTTGGGAAAACTGAATACCCATATGCAGAAGAATGAAACTAGACCTGTATCTCTCACCATATACAAAAAAATCATTTCAAAATGGATTAAAGACTTAAATGTAAGACCTGAAACTATGAAACTACTACAAGAAAATACTGGGGAAATGCTATAGGACATTGGTCTGGGCAAAGATTGTTTTGGAGTAAGAACTCAAAAGCACAGGCAACAAATGCAAAAATAGGCAAATATGATTACATTAAGCTAAAAAGCTTCTGTACAGCAAAGTAAACAATCAACAAAGTACAGAGACAACCCACAGAATGGGAGAAAATATCTGCAAACTATCCATCTGACAAGGGATTAATAACTAAAATATATAAGGAACTCAATAGCAAAAAACAAAACAAAACAAAACAAAACAAACAATCCCATTTAAAAATGGGCGAAATACCAGCACAGACATTTCTCAAAAAAAGACATAGAAATGGCTAACAGGGGCCGGGCGCGGTGGCTCAAGCCTGTAATCCCAGCACTTTGGGAGGCCGAGACGGGCGGATCACGAGGTCAGGAGATCGAGACCATCCTGGCTAACACGGTGAAACCCCGTCTCTACTAAAAAATACAAAAAACTAGCCGGGCGTGGTGGCGGGCGCCTGTAGTCCCAGCTACTCCGGAGGCTGAGGCAGGAGAATGGCGTGAACCCGGGAGGCGGAGCTTGCAGTGAGCTGAGATCTGGCCACTGCACTCCAGCCTGGGCGGCAGAGCGAGACTCCGTCTCAAAAAAAAAAAAAAAAAGAAATGGCTAATAGGAGCTCCTAAAGGAAATACTAAATATAGGAAAGAAAAACCGTGGCCAGCCACTATAAAAACACACTGAAGTACACAGACCAGTGACACTATGATGCAACCATATAAACAAGTCTACAAAATAACCAGCTACCATCATGATAGGATTAAATTCACACATAACAATATTAACCTTAAATGCAAATGGGTTAAATGCCCCCAATTAAAAGACACAGAATGGCAAGCTGGATAGAGTCAAGACCCATCAGTATGCTGTCTGCAGGAGAGCCATCTTAAGTGCAGACACACATAAGCTCAAAACGAAGGGATGGAGGAAAATTTACCAAGCAAATGAACAACAGAAAACAGCAGGGGTCACAATCCTAGTTTCTGACAAAACAGACTTTAAACCAACAAAGATCAAAAATGACAAAGAAGAGCATTACATAATGGTAAAGGGTTCAATTCCACAAGAAGACCTAACTATCCTAAATATATATGTACCCAATATAGGAGCACCCAGAATCATAAAGCAAGTTCGTAGAGACCTACAAAGAGACTTAGACTCCCACACAATAATAGTGGGAGACTTTAATACCCCACTGACAATATTAGATCATCAAGACAGAAAATTAACAAAGATATTCAGAACCTGAACTCAGCTCTGGATCAAGCTGACCTGATAGATACCTACAGAACTCTCCACCCAAAACCAACAAAAATATACACTCTTCTCATCACCACATGGCACTTTAAAATTGATCACATAATCAGAGGTAAAACACTCCTCAGCAAATGCAAAAGAAGTGAAATTATAACAGTCTCTCAGACCGCAGCACAATAAAATTAGAACTCAAAACTAAGAAATTCACTCGAAATCACACAACTACATGGAGACTGAACAACCTGCTCCTGAATGACTCCTGAGTAAATAATGAAATTAAGGCAGAAATCAAGAAGTTCTTTGAAACTAATGAGAACAAAGAGAATGTATAAGAATCTCTGGGACACAACTAAACCAGTGTTAAGAAAGAAATCTGTAGCACTAAATGCCACATCAAGAAGCTAGAAAGATCTCAAAATTCATAACTAAAAGAACTAGAGAACCAAGAGCAAACAAATCCCAAAGCTAGCAGAAGACAAGAAATAACCAAGATCAGAGCCGAACTGAAGGAGACAAAGACACGAAAAACCCTTCAAAAAAATCAACAAATCCAGGAGCTTCTTTTTTGAAAAAATTAATAGATAGACCACTAGCTAGACTAATGAAGAACAAAAGAGAGAAAATCAAACAGACACAATCAGAAACGATAAGGGAGACATTACCACTGACCCCACAGAAATACAAACAACCATCAGAGAATACTATAAATACCTCTATGCACATAAACTAGAAAATCTAGAAGAAATGGATGAATTCTTGGACACATACACCCTCTCAAGAATTAACTAGGAAGGAACTGAATCCCTGAATAGACCAATAATGAGTTTGGAAATTGAGGCAGTAATAAATAGCTTACCAACCAAAAAAAGCCCAGGACCAGAGAGATTTATAGCTGAATTTCACCACAGGTACAAAGAAGAGCTGGTACCATTTCTACTGAAACTATTCCAAAAAACTGAAAAGAAGGGGCCCCTCCCTAACTCATTTTATGAGGCCAGCATCATCCCAACACCAAAACCTGGCAGAGATACAACAAAAAAAGAAAACTTCGGCCGGCTGCGGTGGCTCATGCCTGTAATCCCAGCACTTTGGGAGGTCGAGGCGGGCAGACCGCAGACCACGAGGTCAAGAGATCGAGACCATCCTGGCCAACATGGTGAAACCCCGTCTCTACTAAAAATAAAAAAATTAGCTGGGTGTAGTGGTGTGCGCTTGTAGTTCCAGCTACTCGAGAAGCTGAGGCAGGACAATCACTTGAACCCAGGAGGCAGAGGTTGCAGTGAGCAGAGATCACATCACTGCACTCCAGCCTGGTGACAGAGTGAGACGCCGTCTCAAAAAAAAAAAAAAAAAAAAGAAAGAAAACTTCAAGCCAACATCCCTGATGAACAATGATGCAAAACTCCTCAATAAAACACAAGCAAACTGAATCCAGCAGCACATCTAAAAGCTTATCCACCACAATCAGGTTGGCTTCATCCCTGGGATGCAAAGTTGGTTCAACATATGCAAATTAATAAATGTAATTCATCACACAAAGAGAACTAAAGTCAAAAACATGATTATCTCAATAGATGCAGAAGAGATCTTTGATAAAATTCAACATCCCTTCATGTTAAAAACTCTCAATTATCTAGGTATTGAAGGAACATACCTCAAAATAATAAGAGCCATACATGAAAAACCCACAACCAATATCATACTGAATGGGAAAAAGATGGAAGCATTCCCCTTGAAAACTGGCACAAGACAAGAATGCCCTTTCTCGCCACTCCTATTCAACATAGCATTGGAAGTTCTGGCCGGGGCAACCAGGCAAGAAAAAGAAATAAAGCGTATTCCAATAGGGAGAGAGGAAGTAACATTATCTTTGTTTTCAGATGACATGATCCTATCTCTAAGAAAACCCCATCGTCTTAGCCCAAGTTTCTTCAGCTGATAAGCAACTTCAGCAAAGTATCAGGATACAAAATCAATGTGCAAAAATCACAAGCATTTCTTTACACCAACAACAGACAAGCAGAGAGCCATATCATGAATGAACTCCCATTCACAACTGCTACAAAAAGAATATAATTCCTATGAATACAGATAACAAGAGAAATGAAGGACCTCTGCAAGGAGAACTACAAACCACTGATCAAGGAAATGAGAGAGGACACAAACAAATGGAAAAATATTCCATGCTCATGGACAGAAAGAATCAATATCGTGAAAATGGCCATGCTGCCCAAAGTCATTTACAGATTCAATGCTATTCCCATTAAACCACTACTGACATTCTTCACTGAATTAAAGAAACTACTTGAAAATTCATATTGAATGAAAAAAGAGCCCAAATAGCCGAGACAACCCGAAGCAAAAAGAACAAAGCTAGAGGCATCATGCTACCCAACTTCATACTACAAGGCTACAGTAACCAAAACAGCATGGAACTGGTACAAAGACAGACACATAGACCAATGAACAGAATAGAGAATCCAGAAATTAGACCACACACCTACAAACATCTCATCTTCGACAAACCTGACAAAAACAAGCAACAGAGAAAGGATTCTCTATTTAATAAGTGGTGCTGGGGAGAACCAGGTAGCCATATGCAGAAAATTGAAACTGGATCCCTTCCTTATACCATATACAAAAATTAACGCAAGATGAATGAAGGACCTAAATGTAAAACCCAAAACTATAAAAACCCTAGAAGAAAATCTAGGCAATACCATTCAGGACACAGGCACGGGCAAAGATTTTATGACAAAAATGCCAAATGCAATTGCAACAAAAGTAAAAATTGACAAATGGGATCTAATTAAATTAAAGAACTTCTGCACAACAAAAGAAACTATCATCAGAGTGAACAGACAACCTACAGAATGGGAGAAAATTTTTGCAATATAAGCATCTGGAAAAGGTATGACATCCAGAGTCTATGAGGAACTTAAATTTATAAGAAAACAACCCCATTAAAAAGTGGCCTAGGACAAGAACAGACACTACTCAAAAGAAGACATTCGGCTGGGTGCGGTGGCTCACGCCTGTAATCCCAGCACTTTGGGAGGCCGAGGCAGGTGGATCATGAGGTCAGGAGATCGAGACCATCCTGGCTAACATGGTGAAACCCCATCTCTACTAAAAATACAAAAAAATTAGCCGGGTGTGGTGGCGGGCGCCTGTAGTCCCAGCTACTCGGGAGGCTGAGGCAGGAGAATGGCGTGAATCTGGGAGGCAGAGCTTGCAGGGAGATGAGATCTCGCCACTGCACTCCAGCCTGGCTAACAGAGCGAGACTCCGTCTCAAAAAAAAAAAAAAGACGACATTCATGGGGCCATCATATGAAAAAAAACTCAACATCACTGATCATTAGAGAAATGCAAATCAAAACCACAGTGAGACACTATCTCACACCAGCAGAATGGCAATGTAAAAACAACAGATGCTGGTGAGGTTGCAGAGAAAAAGGAACGCTTTTACACTGTTGGGGAGAGTGTAAATTAGTTCAAGCATTGTGGAAGACAGCATGGTGATTCCTCAAAGATCTAGAGGCAGAACTACCATTTGACCCAGTAATCCTATCACTGGGTATATACCCAAAGGAATACAAATCAGTCTATTATAAAGACGTGCACACGTATGTTCACTGCAGCAGTATTCACAATAGCAAGGACATGGAATCAACCAAAATGCCCATCAATGACAGACTGGATAAAGAAAAGCTGGTACATATACAGCATGGAATACTATGCAGTCATAAAAACGAATAAGAGCACGTCCATTGCAGGGACATGGATGGAGCTGGAAACTTATTCTTAGCAAACTAGCACAGGAACAGAAAACTAAATACCACATGTTCTCATTTATAAGTGGGAGGTGAACGACGAGAACACATGGACACACAGGAGTGGGGGAACAACATACACTAGGGCCTGTCGGTGGCAAGGAGGGAGAGTATAAGGAAAAATAGCTAATGGATGCTGGGCTTAATACCTAGGTAATAGGTTGGTCTGTGCAGTAAACCACCATGGCACATGTTTACCTATGTAACAAACCTGCACATCCTGTACATGTACCCCAGAATATAAAAGTTGAAAAAAAAAAAAAAAAAAAAAAAAAGGCTCGACAGGTATATGGGGAAAAATGTCCAATATCACTCATCATCAGGGAAACAGAAATCAAAACCACAATGAGAAATCATCTCACCTCAGTTAGAATGGCTATTATCCAAAAGACAAGAAGTAACAAATGCTGGAGAGGATTTGTTACTCTTCAGCATTTGGAGAAAGAGGAACATTCACACACTGTTGGTGGGAATATAAGGTAGTACAACTATCATGGAAAACAGTACCATATGATCCAGCAATTCCACTGCTGGGCATATCCAAAAGGAAATAAATCAGTATATCAAAGAGATATCTGCATTCCCATGTTCACTGCAATATTATTCACAATAGCCAAGATACGGAATCAACCTAAGTATCCATCAATGGACAAATGAGTGAAATTAAGAAATGTGGTATATATAAACAATGGAATATTATTCAGCCATTAAAACAAATGAAATCCTGTCACTTGCAGTAAAATGAATGAAAATGGAGATCATTGTATTAAGTGAAATAAGCCAGGAATAGGCAAACAAATATTGCATGTTCTCACTCATATGTGAGACCTAAAAAAGTGGATCTCACAGAGGTGGAGAGTAGAATGGTGGTTACCAGAGGCTGGGAAAGGAAGCAGGGGATGAAAAATAGTTGGTTAATGGGTACAAAAATACAGTTAGACAGAAGGAATAAATTCTAGCATTCACTAGTACAGTCAGGAAATTACAGTTAATAATTTATTGTGTATTTCAAGACAGCTAGAAGAGAATTATGTTTCTGACACAAAAATGTTTGATGATAGATATATCACTAAGCTTAACTTCATCATTACACATTGTATATGTGTATCAAAATATCACATATGTATCCCCAAAATATATACGATATGCTGTTAATATATCAACTTTATAAAATACTAAAACAAAACAAAAAAAAGGCTGGGCATGGTGGCTCATGCCTGTAATCCCAGTACTTTGGGAGGCCAAGGTGGGCGGATCACTTGAGGTCAGGAGTTCGAGACCAGCCTGGTGAAATCCCATCTCTACTAAAAATGCAAAAATTAGCTGGGCGTGGTGGCACGTGACTGTAATCCCAGCTACTTGGGAGGCTGAGGCAGGAGAACCACTTGAACCTGGGAGGCAGAGGTTGGAGCGAGCCGAGACTGTGCCACTGCACTCCAGCCTGGGTGACAGAGCAAGACTCTGTCTCAAAAAAAAAACAAAAAACAAAAATAGAGGCCGGGCGCGGTGGCTCACGCCTGTAATCCCAGCACTTTGGGAGGCCGAGGCGGGCGGATCACAAGGTCAGGAGATCGAGACCACGGTGAAACCCCGTCTCTACTAAAAATACAAAAAATTAGCCGGGCGCGGTGGCGGGCGCCTGTAGTCCCAGCTACTCAGGAGGCTGAGGCAGGAGAATGGCGTAAACCCAGGAGGCGGAGCTTGCAGTGAGCCGAGATCGCGCCACTGCACTCCAGCCTGGGCGACAGAGCGAGACTCCGTCTCAAAAAAAAAAAAAAAAAAAAAAAAAAAAAAAAAAACAAAAATAGAATAAAAGTAAAAATAGCAAAACAAGATATGAAAAAGGTCTCAAATAAATAATCTAAATAATCATCTCTGAAATCAGAAAAAGAATAAAACTACAGCAATCTTAACTACATTAAGAGTGGAATGTGGCCGGGCACGGTGGCTCAAGCCTGTAATCCCAGCACTTTGGGAGGCCGAGACGGGCGGATCACGAGGTCAGGAGATCGAGACCATCCTGGCTAACACGGTGAAACCCCGTCTCTACTAAAAAATACAAAAAACTAGCCGGGCGAGGTGGCGGGCGCCTGTAGTCCCAGCTACTCGGGAGGCTGAGGCAGGAGAATGGTCTAAACCCGGGAGGCGGAGCTTGCAGTGAGCTGAGATCCGGCCACTGCACCCCAGCCTGGGCGACAGAGCAAGACTCTGTCTCAAAAAAAAAAAAAAAAAAAAAGAGTGGAATGTAATTGACAAAGATAAAACATAGAAAATGAAACAAAAAATGTTGAAAAGATCAATTAAATTGACACAATAAGGCCTGGCTCACACTTGTAATCCCAGTACTTTGGGAGGTCCAGAAGAGATGATCACTTAAGGTCAGGAGTTTGACACAAGGCTATGCAACATAGTGAGACCCCCATCTCCATAAAAATAAAAAATCAGCCAGTGGCATGCACCTGTAGTCCTAAAAACACTTTTTAAGTTAAAAAAAAAAAAAAAAAAAAAAAAAAAAAGACAAAGTGCCAGCAATTGCAAAGAAAAAAAAAAAAAAAGAGAGAGAGAGAGAGAGAGAGAAGAAACAATTTACCAATATCAAGAATGAGAAGGGGCCGGGCGCGGTGGCTCAAGCCTGTAATCCCAGCACTTTGGGAGGCTGAGATGGGCGGATCACGAGGTCAGGAGATCGAGACCATGCTGGCTAACACAGTGAAACCCCGTCTCTACTAAAAAAAATACAAAAAATTAGCCGGGCGAGGTGGCGGGCGCCTGTGGTCCCAGCTACTCGGGAGGCTGAGGCGGGAGAATGGCATGAACCCAGGAGGCGGAGCTTGCAGTGAGCTGAGATCCGGCCACTGCACTCCAGCCTGGGCGACAGAGCGAGACTCCGTCTCAAAAAAAAAAAAAAAAAAAAAAAAGAATGAGAAGGGAAGAGGGGGATATCACTAAAGACCCCATAGACATTTAAAGAATAATAGGGGAATTCTACAAACAACTCTATGCCCAAAAATTCTGTAAGTTATATGAAACAGACCAATTCCTTGAAAGATACAAACTATAAAAAGTCACCCAAACTCTTTCCCCTCTTTTCACTACTGCACTTGGCTAGTCTTAATTTAAATAAATAACTCACCTAAAAATCAAACAGATAACCTGAAAATTCTATATCTACTAAAAAATAAATCCAGACTGGGTGTGGTGGCTCATGCCTAAAATCCCAGTACTTTGGGAGGCCAAGGTGGGTGGATTACTTAAGGTCAGGAGTTCAAGACCAGCCTGGCCAACATGGTGAAACCTCATCTCTACTAGGAAAAAAAAAAAAAAAAAAAATTGGCCGGGCATGGTGGTACACACCTTCAGTCTCAGCTACTCAGGAGGCCGAGGCATGAGAATCACCTGAATGCAGGAGGCAGCAGTTGCAGTGAGCCGAGATCGTGGCACTGCACTCCAGCCTGGGTGACAGAGCAAGACTGGCTCAAAAAACAAAGAAAAGAAAACAAAAAGAAAAATTCATAGTTAAATCCTGAACAAGAAATCTTAACAATGCATTCAAAATGTCTGTTTGACACTTCAAAAAAGAGGATCTATGAATGGTGAACAATAATATTCCATTGTTTATATATACCACATTTCTTAATTTCACTATTATCATTAGCCATTAGATGAACCATTAAATGAGATATCACTATACATTCATTAGGATGATTAAAATAACTATATTGACAAAACCAAGTGCTGATGAGTATGTAGAGCAACTGGAATTCCACATATTGCTAGTGGGAACGTAAAATAACCATTCTGGGAAACAGTTGAGTAGTTTTTTGTTTTTGTGTTTTTTTTTGAGATGGAGTCTCGCTCTGTCGCCCGGGCTGGAGTGCAGTGGCGCCATCTCAGCTCACTGCAAGCTCCGCCTCCCGGGTTCACACCATTCTCCTGCCTCAGCCTCCCGAGTAGCTGGGACTACAGGCACCTGCCACCACACCTGGCTAATTTTTTGTATTTTTAGTAGAGACAGGGTTTCATCATGCTAGCCAGGATGGTCTCGATCTCCTGACCTCGTGATCCACCTACCTCGGCCTCCCAAAGTGCTAGGATTACAGGTGTGAGCCACTGCACCCAGCCTCTTTTCTTTTTTTTTTGAGATGGAGTCTCACTCTGTCCCCCAGGCTGGAGTGCAGTGGCGCAATCTCCGTTCACTGCAACCTCCACCTCCCAGGTTCAAGCGACTCTTCTGCCTCAGCCTCCTGAGTAGCTGGGACTACAGGTACGTGCCACTGCGCCTAGCTAATTTTTTTGTATTTTTAGTAGAGGTGGGGTTTCACCATATTGGCCAGGCTGGTCTCAAGCTCCTGACCTCGTGATCCACCCGCCTTGGCCTCCCAAAGTGCTGGGATTACAGGCGCAAGCCACCACGCCCAGCCAGTATTTTCTTGTAAAGTTAAAACATCCACTGCCCGTACTGCCCAGGAATCTCATTCCTGGGTATTTATCCTAGAAAAATGAAAACTCATATTCACACAAGAACCTATACCTGAATGTTCACAGCAGCTCTATTTGTAATCACCCCAAAGTGGAAACAACCAAAATGACCTTCAATGGGTATATCCATACAATGGAATATTACTCAGCAATAAAAAAGAACAAGCTTTTGATACGCAACAACACGAATGAATATTAAAGGCATTATGGTGGGCCGGGTGTGGGGGCTTATGCCTGTAATCCCAGCACTTCAGGAGGCTGAGACAGGCGGATCACGAGGTCAGGAGATCGAGACCAGTCTGGCCAACACAGTGAAACCCCGTCTCTACTAAGAATACAAAAAATTAGCTGGGTGTGGTGGTGTGCGCCTTTAATCCCAGCTACTCGGAAGGCTGAGGCAGGAGAATCTCGTGAATCCAGGAGGTGGAGGTTGCAGTGAGCCGAGATCGTGCCATTGCCCTCCAGCCCAGGCGACAGTGCGAGGCTCCATCTCAAAAAAAAAAAAAAAAAAGGGCATTACGGTAAGCAAAAGATGCCAGTCTCAAAATATTACATACTGCATAATTCCATTTATATGACATTCTGGCAAAGGCAAAACCACAGTGACAAAGAGCAGATCAGTGGTTGCCCAGGAGTAGAGGGCAGGCATGACTATAAAGGGGGTAGTAACACAAAGGAGGTTAGGGAATGATCAAAGGGCTCTGTATCCTGATTATGGTGGCTGGAAGAATATGAACATGTGTATACCAAGAGAGTCAATTTTACTTCATGTTAATTAAAAAAATAAAATTTCAAGCCGGACGTGGTGGGTCACGCCTATAATCTCAGCACTTTGGGAGGTTGAGGCAGGCAGATCATGTGAGGTCAGGAGTTTGAGACCAGCCTGGCCAACATGGCGAAGCCCCGTCTCAACTAAAAATACACAAAATTAGCTGGGCATGGTGGCGTATGCCTGTAATCCCAGCTACTTAGGAGGCTGAGGCAGAAGAATCACTTGAACCCGGGAGGCAGAGGTTGCAGTGAGCCAAGATCGCACCTCTGCACTCCAGCCTGGGTGACAGAGCAAGACTCTGTCTCAAAAATAAATAAAAATAAAATTTAAAAAACGCTTTACCAAAAAGCAGATTGAAAATACATCAACAGAGCTTTCAACTCAAGATGCCGAATACAGAAAATTTAAAAAGAGAATAAAACATCAAACACTAGAGATGATCAATAAAGCCAAAAAACTAGTTTTTGAAACGACTAGCAATCAAATAAACTAGACGAACTATTGTTAAACACCATGACCAAGTACAGCTAATCTCATGAAAGTAACGATTCAAAATGAGTAATTCTATTAATGTCACTGTATTAACAAATTAACAGAAAAACTATGTATTTATGTCCAAATATGCCAACATTATTTGATAAAACCTAATATGATTCTTGATTTTAAAACAAACAAAAGCCTTTTAAAATAAAGCTAGCCTGGGCAACATAGCAAAACACTGTTTCCACTAAAAACACAAAAATCAGCCAGGAGTCGTGGCGTGAGCCTGTAGTCCCAGCTACTCGGGAGGCTGAGGTGGGAGGATCACTTGAGCTTAGGAGGGAGGCTACGGTGAGCCGAAATTGCGCTACTGCACTCCAGCCTGGGTGACAGAGCGAGACTGTGTCTAAATGAGTAAATAAATAGCTAGAGACTCCCCGAACTCTATGAGAGTAGTCTATCAGAGACCTACATATTGAGTGGAGAAAGACTGGCAATATTCCCTTTAAAGTCTGAAAACAGCAAAAGGATGCCCCCATCACCACTATGACTCAACACTGTAATAAAACTGGAAGTCAGAGGTATGAATATTGGAAAGGAGGAAGATTATTATGGGCCGAACGGTGCCCCCTGAAATTCATATGGTAAAGACCTACCCCTAGTATTCAGAATGTAACTATATGTAGAGATAGGGCCTTTAAAGAGGTAATTAAGTTAAAATAAGACCATTAAGGTAGGCCCTAAATCAATCTGACTGGTGATCTTATAAGAGGTGGTGATTAGGACACACAGGGAGACATCATCGGTGTGTATGCACAGAGGTACAACCACAGGAAGAGGCAGCAAGAGGAAGGCCATCTGCAAGCCAAGCAGAGAGACCTCAGGAGAAATCAACTCTGCCGGCACCTTGATCTTCAACTTTCAGCTGCCAGAAGTGTAAGGAAATAACTTTCTGTTGTTTAAGCCACCCAGTCTGTGATATTTTGTTATGGCAGCCCTATCAAACTAATACAGGACACACAGATCATCTACCTCAAGAAATCAAGACAATGAACTGAAAACAAATAGAACTAGTAACAGTATAATAAGGTAGTCCAACATAGGATTGATATGGGAAAGAATCAACTATTTTCCTCCTTATTAGCAACAGCCAATTAGAAAATGTAATACATAAAAAGATGCCACTTTTATGAACCAAAATAAAATTCCTAAACTGAAGAAGAAACAGACCAAAGAAGAGATACATACAAGAAGACATGAATAAATAGAGACAAACCACGTTTGAAGACAGAAACATAAGATGGCTGCTGCTCATACCCAAAAGGTAAATAAGAGAAAGATGTATGGCTGGGCCTGGTGGCTCATGCCTGTAATTCCAGCACTTTGGAAGGCTGAGGCAGGTGGATCACTTGAGGTCAGGAGTTCAAGACCAGCCTGGCCAACGTGATGAAACCCCGTCTCTACTAAAAATACAAAAAATTAGCCAGGCGTGGTGGCGTGTGCCTGTAATCCCAGCTACTTGGGAGGCCAAGGCAGGAGAACTGTTTGAACCAGGAAGGCAGGAAGGCAGAGGTTGCAGTGAGCCCAGATTACACCACTTCACTCCAGCCTGGGTGACAAAGTGAGACTCGGTCTCAAAAAAAAAAAAGAAAAAAAAAAAAAAGACAAAACCATGATTT
The DNA here is from genome assembly GCF_037993035.2 of Macaca fascicularis. Taxonomy (NCBI): domain Eukaryota; kingdom Metazoa; phylum Chordata; class Mammalia; order Primates; family Cercopithecidae; genus Macaca; species Macaca fascicularis. The sequence continues at coordinate 53,950,989 of NC_088395.1, forward strand.
CAAAGCTGTTCAGAAGTTGTACCAGTTCAAAAACAATTTTCCGTAGTTGTTTACAACCAATCAGTGGTAGGCTTTTTCACAACTACAGAGAAAGCCTTAGCAACATAAGACGACGTACAGACAAAAACTAAAAATCACACAAGTTTGCCTATCAGAGAAAAAGTAAATGGTGACTCTATTTTCTACAAAATTTAGTTTTGATGGGATAGGCTATCTGACCAAGCAGATGAAGTTGCAAAGACATTTCCCCCTGGGTTTTTTTGTTTGTTTTGTCAAAAAAGATTGATAGGGACTAGGCCCTGGATCAGATTTTAATTTGATGAAGCTGCTATCTATTTAACCAAATGCCCTCAAAAATCCAGATTTGGAAAGAAGAAGTCTGAGTCCAGAGCTTAAGGCCATAGAGAAGCCACTGACTATAATGCCAGGTATGAATGCCACTGGGCTCTAACTTAGGACTGCTATTATTTGAGTCTGCATTTTGGCTTCAAAGTCACATAGATTTTGAGGGCTGTGGCCCTAATCTCTTTTTGCATGCCTTATTGTTTTTAGTGCACAAATTTTCAGGACACAAGGTTATATTCAGGAATGCACAAATCCCAGTATAGCCGAAAGGCCTCTGATGAAAGATATGTCTCCATAAATTAATCCACAAACATCACGCAATCCTTTGAAAAGCCGATTCTAAAATTCATCTGAAATAGAAAAAGCTCAACAGCAGCCTCAAAATTCTGGAAAAATAAGAACAAGTAAGGAGGTCTCTCCTTGGTAAGCTGCCTTTCCAAGGTTGCTGGGCAAAGCAGTGAGGGGAAGGAGAGAGGAGAGGCTGAGTGAGCTGTTCTAAGAGGAGTGGTCAAATCAAGTCCAGATGTCTTAGCTGCAGGTCAATGTGATTTGACTGCTCACAGTACAGTGGGTGGCCAGGGGAACCTGGCATGTCCCTAAAACAAATCAAAGCTTAGCTCAAAGATGAGAGTCTTAGTGAGCATCTGTGGTCTCCTCAGGTTCACAGCAAGGTCTGTAGAGGGGATGTGCTCTACCAGAAACAAAGTCTGTGGTAACTAACCTACATGCTATTTTCACAGGAATAGACAAGTTTTCATTTTCTATTTTAGCATCTGTTTGGTAAAATAAAAATTTGTTTTGACAAGTTGATTTTATGGAACAGAATAATATTAATAGTATCTAATACATAGTACTTACTTATATGAGCTGGGCAATGTTTTAAGTGCTTTCTGTATATTTATTTAACTCTCACAACAACATATGAGGTAGGCATGACTATCACAGAGAGGCATAGAGAGGTTAACTAGCCTGGCCAAGGTCATACAGCTGTTAAGGCACAGAACTTGGACTAGAGTGGAAAACAAATCCCCATATATTTGGGAATTTAGTTTGTGACAAAGGTAGAACTTCAAGTCAGGGGGATGATGATGAACTAGTCAATAAACGGTGTTGGGGGAAATGACTACTAATGTGGAAAAAAATAAAGTTAGATTCTAACCTCCCACAATTCACAAAAACTTAATTCCAGATAAAGAGCTAAAATTTTAACTCCTATGTAAGTTTTAGGGGAAAATATAAGAAGGCCTTCTTAATCAAAACATAAAATACAAAAAACTATTAAAAACTGATAAAGATGGCTGGATGCAGTGGCTCACGCCTATAATTCCAGCACTTTGGGAGACCAAGGCAGGAGGATCACTTGAGCCCAGGAGTTCGAGACCAGCCTGGGCAACATGGCGAAACGCCATCTGTACAAAAAATAAGCTGGGTGTGGTGGCATGCACCTATGGTCCCATCTACCAGGGAGATTGAGATGGGATTGCGGAGGTTGAGGCTGCAATGAGCCATGATTGTGCCACTGCACTTCAGCCTGGGTGACAGAGTGAGACTGTGTCTTAAAAAAAAAAAAAAAAAAAAAAATTGATAAAGATGACAATGTAAAAATCAAAATTATCTACATGCTAGAAAGACATAATAAAATTAAACACAAACCTAAAAGGAAGTATTTTTCAATATATCCAGAATATACAAAAAATACTCCAACACATCTAGAATATATAAAGAACTCTTACAAATCAGTAAGAAAAACAAAACATCCCAATAGAAAAATGGGTGAAAGACTGAATGGAAAATTCACAGAAAAGGAATAAAGAAGAGTCAATAAACACATAAAACAAACAGACACCATCTTTTGCCATAGGATTGGCAAAAATTAAAAAGGCTGATAGTATCCACTGCTGGTAAGGCTATGGGCAAACAGGTATGTTTCATACACTGATCATATACTGGCCCTTTTGGAGGGAAATTTGGCACTATTTATTAACATTTGTCTTCTACATACCCTTCAACTCAACAGGTCTATCCCCCCTAGAAAAATATTAACTGGCACATAAGCACAAAAGGTTACTGTAAGAATTTTCATTGCAGTGTTGTTAGTAAAAGTAAAAACTTAGAAACAACTTAAATGTCAATCAGTAGGGAATGATTAAACATATATTTCTATATTACAGAACACTATGCAGCAGATAGATCTCTATGTATTGATAAAGTATATCTCTGTACTGACGTTGAAAGAAAACTAAGCAAGTTGCAGAACCACACAGACTAAATAAAACTATACTTCTGTACTTCTGTCTACATAAGAATGTAAACACAACAAAATAAAAGGCATACGTGAAAATGATGACAAAGGTTGTCTTTGGGCTCAGAGAGGAAAGAGTGTTAGTCAAAAAGAATTTTTGCTTTCTCCATCTTCAATTTTGGTCAGCAAGCGTTAACCATATTTGTATAACTTTTGAAATATTAAAACAATGGCCGGATGTGATGGCTCATGCCTATAATCCCAGCACTTTGGGACGCCAAGGCAGGCGGGCAGATCACTTGAGGCCAGGAGTTCGAGATCACCCTAGCCAACATGACAAAACCTTGTCTCCAGCAAAAATACAAAAATTAGCCAGGCGTGATGTGATGGTGCACACCTGTAATCCCAGCTACTCGGGAGGCTGAGGCACGAGAATTGCTTGAACCCAGGAGGTGGAGGTGGCAGTGAGCTGAGATGGCATCACTGCATTCCACCCTGGGCTAATGAGGGAGATTCTGTCTCAAAAAACAAAACAAAACAAAAAGCACTTACATTATACAGTCACCTGTATTATACAAGAGTGCCTTATACATTGTGGTACTCAATAAAATCTTGGATTAAAAAAAGGAGTCATCTCTTAAATGTAAAAAGCCCACTGAAAGGTCATTATGTACCTTTGCAAAAGGGACAAACTGGCCAACACAGGACACAAATGACACAGATGATGGCAGTCAAACAGGCAAGAGAAAAAAAGAGTCACCAGCGGTAAAGGTTGGACATTAGTAAAAACAGACGAGAGCAAATTATAACTACCATTTTTTGAAGGCTTCCCATGAGCAAGAAACTGTGCCAGATGATCTGTGTAAGCATAATCTCAAATTCTTAACATTAACCTGTGAGATATTCCCATTTTACAAATTAGGAAAATACGGCTTAGAGAAACTAAATATCAGGCTTAAGACCAGGACTTTGCTCACTACAAACTGTCCTCTATTGGGCCGAGGATGGAGACTGGGACTGAGGAGACCCCTTCTGGCCTGAACCCATGTGCTTAGCTGCCCTTACTATACTCTGCGTCCTTGAAGCATGCTCCCAAGCTGTCCTGTTCATCCAGACTGGCGTTCTCCTCCTCCTCCTCGCTCTCGGTTCTCCAGTATGCTGGCCGCTTGATGGGCCGCTTCCCTGGGGTGCGCTGGGAAGCAGGACTGTTAGACACTGTGCCCAGCCCACTGCTGGAGCTCCCACTGCTTCGATCCTGCCCCCCGGTCCACCAGGCCTGCAGGCTGGAGGTAGCCGGTGAGGACGATGAGGACTGCAGGTTGGCCATGCACAGCATGCCCTGGATGGCCTCCTGAGTGCTGGGAGAAGCTGGGGCCTCACTGCAAGGGACAGAGGAGAAATACTGAGGCAGTTGTTTTTAACTGTCAGAGTAAACCAGTCATCAGAACACTCAGGGAGGAGGAACAACAGCTATGAGGATCAAGGTGGGAGGAAAAAGGGGAGAATCACCCTAAGTGAAAAATTTGGAATTAAGCTTAAGGATCAAGACAGTACCATAGACTGTTTTCATGAAAAGCCAGTCCTTTTTGCCTAAAGTCTCTCCACAGACAGTAGGCAAGGTGGCAAAAAAGGGGCACACCTCCCTCCCTGTTTATGCATGCTGCATTCTTTCCTTTCATTATTTTTGTAACAATTCTCCTTGCATGACTCTTCTAGCCCCTCTTCCCAACTTCGTAAGTGCCCAAAATTGATTCCTCTTGAAGTCTATACATCTTATCGCCATCAGATCTTAAGTTCCTTAGGACAGGTTTCATGCCTACTTTATTCTTTCACCAAAATGCCCTGGATAATTCTTTGTCCCTTTAAATGGCTCTATAAATATCTACTGATTGGCTGACCTGGCACCTTGGGCGGGAGCGGGGGTTGCTGTCTGATAGCCTGGAAAGGGGAGATAAAAGCCAGTACTCACGTGAGGGCAGCATAGTCAGGTCCCCCCACCTGCCTGCTGGCCTTGAGCAGATCAAGAATGCCACCAGCGCCACTACCATTCCCGAGCTTGCCTTCAACCCCTTCCACCATGTCCTCATCTGTTGTATAGTCCTCCTGTTGGAGAGAGAGTGTATCACCTCAGCTGCCCAGGATTGCTCTGGTAAGGCCCCAATATAGGGGTGATGATCTGACTCCTGATATTAATATCTTCTGAGCACCAAGTATAGACCAAGTATTAAGCAGAATATTCATTTTTTATCTTAATTTCCAAGGCATCTTTGTGAGGTAGGTAGTATACTCCCATTTTAAACACGTAAGAAAACTAAGGCTCGGGGAAGTTAAATAATTTGTGTAAGGTCACATCAGATACTCCTTATCACATACTCTTTCTGCTACATCACACTGACTTTTAAGTTTTTATTTATTTATTTTTTCTGAGACAGAGTCTCGCTCTGTCGCCCAGGCTGGAGTGCAGTGGCGCGATCTCGACTCACTGCAAGCTCTGCCTCCCGGGTTCACATCATTTTCCTGCCTCAGCCTCCCGAGTAGCTGCGACTATAGGCGTCCACCACCATGCCCGGCTAATTTTGTTTTTTTGTATTTTTAGTAGAGACGGGATTTCATCATGCTAGCCAGGATGGTCTCGATCTCCTGACCTCGTGATCCACCTGCCTCGGCCTCCCAAAGTGCTGGAATTACAGGCATGAGCCACCGCGCCTGGCTGACTTTTTATTTTTTTATTTTTTTGAGACGGAGTCTCATTCTGTCGCCAGGCTGGAGTGCAGTGACACGATCCTGGCTCACTGCAACCTCTGCCTCCTGGGTTCAAGCAATTCTTCTGCCTCAGCCTCCCAAGTAGCTGGGACTACAGGGGTGTGCCACCACGCCCAGCTAATTTTTTAGCAGCGACGGGGTTTCACCATGTTGGTCAGGATGGTCTCAATCTCTTGACCTCATGATATGCCCACCTCAGCCTCCCAAAGTATTGGGATTACAGGCGTGAGCCACCGTGCCCGGCCTACACTGACTTTTATTCTACTCTGTATTAAAGGATGTTTAAGGTATTTCAACTCAATTGAAATCTTCCATTTACATGCTCAGCAGCACTTCGCACACACTCTTTCACTTAATAAATATTTCACTGCAGTGGCTCACCCTGTGATTCCAGCACTTTGGGAGGCCAAGGCAAAAGATCACATGAGCCCAGGAGTTTGAGACCAGCCTGGGCAACACAGCGAGACCCTATCTCTACAAAAAAAAAAATTGAAAAGAATTAGCTACGTTGGTGGTGTAAGCCTGTGGTCCCAGCTACTAGGGAGGCTGAGCTGGCCCCGGAGGTCAAGACTGCTGTGAACCATGATCATACCACTGTACCCCAGCCTGGGCAACAGAGCAAAGAGACTCTGTCTCAAAATAATAATAATAATAATAATAATAAATAAATAATTCAGGAAATGAATGCATAGGATATCTTCCTCCCTGCATATCCCCCAACTAGAATGACAATCTGTCTTCTGTCTCTATCACCAGAATGAGCAGAAGACTAGATCCAGGGCAGAATCCTACCTCAATGTCAAACTCAACTTCTCCTGGTTCACGAACTCGGTTGGGGTCAGAGCAAGGCTTCGCACGGGGCAATTTCCGGGGAAATTCTAGAAAACAATGGAATGCACTTATTATGAAGCTATGATTAGCATTTCAGCCAAATACCCAGAAGAAAAAAATAAGACTAATTTTCTTGGAAGTAATGACCACAGATGACTAATTTAGAGAGGTTAGGGATCAGGTGATAAATAAATCTTTAGAACAAAGGAAACAATGAAGGCCTACAGAACATAGTATAGCAGAATGTCAACAAGCTCAGGCCTAAGGTCTTAAGTCTATCAAGAGGGCCAAAAACAAATATAAAACGGGCAAGGGCTGGGCGTGGTGCCTTGCACCTGTAATCTCAGCACTTTGGGAGGCTGAGGCGGGTGGATCACCTGAGGTCAGGAGTTCCAGACCAGCCTGATCGACATAGTGAAATCCCATCTCTACTAAAAATACAAAATTAGCCAGGCATGGTGGCACATGCCTGTAATCCCAGCTACTCAGGAGGCTGAGGCACCAGAATCACTTGAACCCGGGAGGCGGATGTTACAGTGAGCCAAGATCGCGCCATTGCACTCCAGCCTGGGCAACAAGAGCGAAACTCCATCTCAAAACAACCAACCAAACAAACAAACAAACAAAAAACGGGTAGAGGAGGAAAAAGAAAGAACAGACACACACTTGGTCTTATTATCAGGGTCGCCTTCTCCTTTCCCAATCTCTCGTCAATCTGCAGCTCATCATCTGAATCCAAGTCAAATTCATCTTCTATCACCTGTTCTGCCACCAGTCTAGCCTTGTCTACCTTCTTTGCTATCTTGGTTCGCCGAGATTTGGATAAGCACTTCACCCTTTTTGTACTGAAGGGAAGGAGAACATAAAAACAGTCACTAGCAATATTGTTAGTCGCTAGCAAGACAGCAATTCTCTCTACATTGACTACGGATTCAATACAATCCCTACCAAAATCCAGCCAGCTTTTTAAATAAAAAGTTGATAGTAAAACATACTTGGACATATAAAGGACCTAACACAGACAAAATAATTTTGAAAAAGAACAACATTGGAGGACTTACACTGTTCAAACCCAAAATTTACTCTAAAGCTATGGTAATCAAGGCAATGTGATATCAGCATAAAGACAGACATACAGATCAGTGGAAAAGAACTTTGAGTTCCGAATAAACCCTTAAATTTATGATCAAATGATTTTTGACAAAAGGTGCTAAAGCAGCTCAGTGGGGGAAAGGATAGTTTTTTCAGTAAAAGTTGCTGAGAAAAATGGATACAAAGAAATAAATGTGGACCCTTACCTCACATCATATACAAAAATTAACGTAAAATGCATCATAGATCTAAATGTAAAGCCTAAAACTATAAGACTAGAGTAAAACACAGAAAAATATCATATAACCTGGGATTAAGTAAAATTAAAAATTTTGTATTTCAAAAGAAACCATTAAGAAAATAAAATAAAAGCCACAGAGTGAGAGAAAATATTTGGAAATCATTTATCTGGCAAAGGATTTGTATCCAGAATTTTTTTGTTTTTTTGTTTTTTTTTTTTGAGACAGAGTCTTGCTCTGTCGCCCAGGCTGGAGTTCAATGGCGTGATCTCAGCCCATGGCAACCTCTGCCTCCCGGGTTCAAGTAATTCTCTTGCTTCGGCAAGACTCCGTCTCAAAAAAAAAAACAAAACCAAAACTGCACTGATACTTGAAATTTCATAGGAGAGTAGACCTGTGTGTTCTCACCACAAACACATGGTAAGTACGTGAAGTGATGCATATGTTAACTAGCTTTACTGGCATAATCATTTCACAGTATAAACTTTATCAAATATCACATTGTATACCTTAAATACAATTTTAATTCTTATTTGCTTTTTTTTTTTCTTTTTGAGATGGAGTCTTGCTCTGTTGCCTAGGCTGGAGTAGTGGCATGATCTCGGCTCACTGCAACCTCCCACCTCCTGGGTTCAAGCAATTCTCCTGTCTCAGCCTCCCAAGTAGCTGGGATTATAGGCGCCCACCACCATGTCTGGCTAATTTTTGTAATTTTAGTACAGACAAGGGTTTCGTCATGTTGGCCAGGCTGGTCTCAAACTCCTAACAAGTGATCGCCCACTTTGGCCTCCCAAAGTGTTGGGATTACAGGTGTGAGCCACTGTACTGGGCCACAATTTTTATTTTTTTAAAAAAAAACACATACAATGAGTTTATACTTTACATCCACCAGAATGGCTATAGTCAAAAAGAAAAAAAAATAACAAATGTTGGCCAGTAAGTGAAGAAACTCATGATTGCTGGTTGAAATGAACAATGCCTTTGTCCAGAACTCAAAAGTGGCTTAGATAATCCTGTTACACATAGTAGACGATATTAACCAATATGAACTGCTGGAAAAAAACCTCATGAACAGTTAAAAAGAAACATGTTTTTGGCAAATCAGTACACTGATACATTCAGCAACTAGTAATTTGGTTAAACTGACTTTCAGTGAATTGGCTGTCATTTAACTGACCTATTTTCTACCTCAGAGGGTTGAGGATTAAATGAGCTCATACAGAGCTTGATCCATGGCAACTGCTCCATGTAGCTAATATTATAAGGTTCTCTCTCAATTTTCACATTAGTAAAATGGGGATACTACTACTTACTTTTGGGGTTGTTGTGAGGATTAAATAAAATAGTATATATAAACAGCTAAGACAGACTTTGACACAGAGGAGATGCTCAATAAATGACAGCTATGTATGCCCTGGTCTTCTATTAACTTCCAATAATTAAAATTTTCAGCTGGGTTGTGGTAGTGCATGTCTGTAGTATCGGCTAACTCAGGAGGCTGAGGCGAAAGAACTCCTTGAGCCTGGGCAATACAGCAAGACCCTGTCTCTAACAATTTTTAAAAAATTTTTAAAGAAAATTTTCAAACATACACAAAAATATAAAAGTATAATTAATTCTCATGTACCTATCACTCAGCTAAGTTTCAGCAATTATCAACACAGCCAGTCTTGTTTCATCTACACCTCAATCTCTGCAAAACACAAAGTTTGGAGAGAAGCCCAGACATACCATCACATCATCTGTAAATATTTCTCTACTTTGACTATCTGGGTTCACTTAACAGCTTCTGACACTGCAGCGGGTAATAGGCAGCAGCACAAGAAGGAGTGCTGGGGGTGGGGCAGGGGCAGGAAATGTCTTACTGTACCTTCAATAGCCATTATAGGCTGGACTCCTAGGACTGAATTTTCTCCTGTCCAGGAGACCTATCGTGAGTTCTGGACAAAGGCAATATTCAACAGTCTCTCTAATCTTACACTTCAGTAACTGGATTCTCAAACCCCAAGAATAGCTCTGTTGCTTTCAGAATCTGCCCTACTCTCACTCCTTTTTCCCTTATTTTCCACCCAGGTGGGCCCAGATGGACCTGAAGGTAACCTTTTCCTAGAAGGCAGCTATTAAGGTACCTTTGTTGTTTGTGTTCCTACATTGTTCATACTCTGCACCTGGCTCTTGACTGCTGCTGTCTAGTGTTCTGAGTATCTAGAAAATAGCCCTTACTGGCTTTCCCTGCCTCTATGTATTTCAGGGTTTCTGACAATCTTCTTAGATTCTGGTCATGGCCACATCATCGTTATCACCATCTTCATGGGGAATTCTTTTGTCTCGACATCATCATATTTATAAGAACTACCATTTATTAAGTATTAATTATATGGCAGGCCCTGTGGTTAACGTTCTACATATATTATCTCATTTAATCCTCCAACAACTCTAAGGTAAGTTTTAACTATAGAATACATATAATGAGGACACTGAAGCTCAGATAGGTTAATTAGTTTGCCAAAGTAGAACAGTGAATATGTGTCACAGCTGGGATTTAAACCTTGGATTGCCTGATTCCCCAAGTCCATAATTTTGTTGTAAACAGCTTTTATTTTATTCTTTTAGAACTTGTTCTTTTAAAATTATTTAAAGAAGAGTAAATACTTAAATATTTAAAGAAAAGTAAATACGTGCTCATTGTACAAAATTCAAATGCTACTCAAGTGAAAATTTGCTCTTACCTTCCCTATTGTACTTTCCAGGGATAACCACTGTTAAAAACTTGGTATAACAAGGCCGGGCACATGGGCTAATGCCTGTAATCCCAGCACTTTGGGAGACTGAGGCGGGCAGATCACTCGAGGCCAGGAGTTCGAGACCAGCCTGGCCAACATGTAGAAACCCTGTCTCTACTAAAAATACAAAAATTAGCTGGGTGTGGTAGCATGCACCTGAAGTCCCAGCTATTTGGGAGGCTGAGACACGAGAATCGCTTGAACCGAGGGGGCAGAGGTTGCAGTGAGCCGAGACCACACCACTGCACTCCAGCCTGGGTAACAGAGCGAGACTCTGTCTCAAAAAAAAAAAAAACAAACAAAAAACAAACAAACAAACAAAACACACACACACAAAAAAAAAACTTGGTGTAACAAGTATAAAATATGTAACTAGGTCAGGCAAGGTGGCTCACATCTGTAATCCCAGCACTTTGGAGGCCGAAGTGGGAGGATCACCTGAGTCTAGGAGTTAGAGCTCAGCCCGGGCAATAACAGAAACCCCATCTCTATTTTTTTAAAAAATATATTTACATATATATATATATCACACACACTATTTGTTTGCCTAAATATACATACATATCTCTGGAAGGAAACCACTGACATTGGTTGTCCATGGGAAGGTAAACAGGGAAAGAGAGATGGGTGTGAGATTTTTCACTGTGTGCTCTTTCACATTGTTTTTATTTCTAACGCTTGTATATTCCATTTTTAAACCTCCCTCTTCAAAAAAAACAAAAGTCTATATATGTCTTTTCCATACGTGCATACATATATACATGTGCATACATGCCCTTTTAAAAGTAAAAATGGAACTATTCCTATTATTCTGTAATCTGATTTTAAAAATACGCCTTAAACATCTTTCTGTGTCAATATTTAACTGTCTCATTCTTTGTAACGGCTACATGATATTCCATTCTATAGATGTACCATCATTTATCCAGCCCTTACTGATGAACATTTGGATGTTTCCAATTACTATTACAATGGTGCAGCGAACACTGAACATTTATCATTACACACTTGTGTGCAAGGATTTCTATAAATTCCTAAAAATCTAATCTTAAGTCAAAAGGTATAGAAAAAACTAATGCTTTTAGTAAGTATGCTATACTTATTGCTGCCAGTGGTTCTCGCCCAATGACTTGCTGAAGTTTCTAGAACCGATAAAATCTTTCTCAGGATTGCCAATTCGATTTCAGACCTCTCCCTCTACCCACCTCCAACACCACACCGTGGTTCTCTGAACTAAGCAATGATACATTATATTATCTAGGTATTGCCCTAAGTACAGTCCCTCCTACCCATGTCCCAACCCCTAGATTCCAATTCCATGCCCTGTCTCAGTGGCATATTACCACTGACAGTCCCAGTACCTCTGTGCTCCCCCTTCCCACCTCACCTGCCGTTAGACATCAATAGGGCCAATGGGCTCTCATTTCCATCAAGGTCCAAGTCTGGTGAGTCATCATCTGAGTCATTCAAGCAGGCACCAGTGATGTTGAACTGCAGAAGTAGGAAGCTCAGTTGTCACCTGTCTGGGACTCCCATGGGAATCATGATGGCACGTTCCCTCTGGTTTCACTGGTTCAGTTCACTGTCAAAACCACCTGAGCCAAGGCCTTCTGCTATACTGTCCCCCCACACCCCCACTGATCACAGGAGCAGGAGTTTGAAAATGTGTGGTTGGTTCAGGGGACACCTATCAATCTTGTGAATCATGTTCCCTTAAAAAAGAGGGGGCACATCTTCAGATGCCCATGGAGAGAATCACAATCTTGAGGCAAGATGGAGCCCTGGTGGAGGGCTTTTCTCAAGGACCTGCTCAAGACTACAACCTGACACACGCAATGTTTTCAAATCTCATTCCCATCCCAGCATTTCAAAATTCAGCTAAGTGTTATGTTTTCTGAAAAGAGCTCCGAAAATCTTCCCTACCCAGACAGAATTAACCCTCCTCTGTATCTCAGGGTCCCACACACACCCTTGATTGTGGCATTCACAATACTTGATTGCACTCATTTGTTTTTATGCCTGTCTTTCTCACTCGCCTGTCAGCCTCTTGAGAGTCACATCCATAGCACCTATCACAGTGCCCAGCATAGAAAAGGTCTCAATAAATGCCTGTTAAATGAGTGGGACTGGTAGCCAAACACCAGGGGGTCTAAGGGACATGGCAGCCAGACAGGATAGCCTGCTTTTTGAAACCCTGTTCTTCCAAGGGACACCCAAAAGGGTTGGGCTGAACTCATGGGCCAGCACCCACCTTTGCTTTCTGGAAAGAGCCTGTCTTCAGTGCCTGATGATTGTATGTGTCCATGAGATTATAGCTCAACTGGCCAGCAGGCCCCAAGGCTGAACTCTCCTTGCCCTTTCGCTCTGCCTTCTTGAAGAGTTCCTTGGGCTTCAGGCCTTTCTTCTTTGAACCATTTTTGGAGGGCAGTGACAGCCTGGACATGGACATTGAAGTGGAATGGGCTGGCCTGGTTAGGGGAATGGAGCCGGCTGGGAAGATCCTCTGCAGCCCAAAGATATTGCTCGTCTTCCCAACGTTCTGTTGGAAGATGTCCTACAAGAGTGTTAGTACATGAGGGGGTTAGAGCTTACTCAAGGGTTCTCTCAACACTAAGAGCAGAGGTCTGTTCCTGGTACTGGTGGCACTGCCATGGAAGTGGCTTACAGATGCTCCACATATGCACACCCTAGCTTTTACATAATGAGTCATCAAGAATTTATTGGGTGGCATTTCTTTACCCAGCCATTGACAAGTAAGAAGACGAGCAAAGCACTGTCAAAATTGGAGAGAAAATACTCCACTAAGCAGCTGCCATGAAACATAAAATAATCAAGTACTAATCTGGGTGGTTCAAACTCTAAGGACTACAGGATTTGAGAAAAGGAGAGGTTCTAGTCCTAATTCTGCTACTAGCTAGCTCTGTAACTAGCTCAGGAAAGTTATCTGACCATTTGAGACTGTTTGCTCAGCTGTAAAATTAAAGGACTAGACTGGAAAGGTGATTTCTGAAGATGTTCTGTGGCTACTTTGAGCTTCTTGGGAGGAGCCCTGAGATTCGGGGGAAGGTAGAAGGCAAATAAAAAGAACAAGTGGAGCCCTAGGCCTCCCACCTTCATCTTATTCAAAGCAGCTGTGCTTTGAATATTGGCCTTCCACCTAAGATGTCATTTTTAAAAAAGGATTCCATTGCTTTAAGTCATTTGAAAGCCCATGGACCACATATACTCTATCTCTAAGTCCTCTTCCAACCAGCCCAGAGTTTTGTGGTTTAAGTGGGAGGCACTGGAGAAAAGGTAGGCCTTTAACTATCCTGAATGATTTTGACAGATGGGAGTGGAGGAAAATGAGAGGTAGGAGGTGGACACTGTAAGCTATGGTGTAGGCAGTGAAACATGCTGCAAGCAGTGAGGCTAGAAGCACAACTTCCCAGCTCACTTTGACCACCCTTCAGCATGGATGTATATATCCTGGGCACTAAATAAAACTTTACAGCTTCTGAGCTTAAAGGAGTTCTCCTCTGGTGCCTCTGCTACTTCACCATCCCACACCAACTTCTCTCTTTGCTATAAAGTCTACTAATAACAATGGCTCACATTTATTGAGTACTTACTCTGCCAGGCACTGTGCGAGGGGCTCTACATATACTAGCTTTTGATCCTAACAAAATTCTGAAAGGTTAGTGTTATCCTCACTTTATAGATGAGGAAACTGAGGCTCTGAAAGGCTTGCAAGTGACAGAGCAGGAACCAGAACCCAGGTTTCTCTGAATCTCTTACCACTATACCTTACTGCCTCGTGGTATATGCCACCTGTTGAAACATGGCTTTGTAATCATCTTCACCCCGAGAGAACTGTCATTTTGCAGAATGCAGAGACTGAGTCAAAATATTAATAACAACAACAACTACAACTACCACCACCACCCACCACCATGACCCACCGTCAGAATTTATTGTGCACCTACTGTGTGCCAAGCACTCTATTTTTGTGCTCAACTCACATTACCTTACCTAATCCTTTTAACAATCCTTGAGTAGGTACAATTATTCCCCATTTTAGAGATGAGGAAACTGAAACTCAAAGAGGTTAACTTTGCTCAGGGTCCTCTACTAGGCTGAGTTCTTTGTGGGCAGGCACTATTTATGTGTTTTAAGAACCTAGCCCAATGTGCGGCACACTTGAAACACAGTAATAATTATTTGAATAAATGAATTGTGTCTTTGGTAGGGTCTTCCCGACCCTTCCCCTGGGCTCTCATGCTAACTGCAGAGGCCTAACCTGCCACTTGAGCCTCAAAGGCCTTTCCAAATGCCTTCTCTTCCCTGCCCCATGCTCCTTACTTCCACCAGGCGGATCTCCCTGGCCAGATCTTTAATGAGCTGTACGGTTCGCACTGTCTCCGGGATCTCATCCTCATGGTCTGGCAGAGCCTGTCAAACAAGAGGCATGAGGAATAAACCCACACATAAAGAGACAACTGATTTTGGACAAATATGCCAACGCAATTCAATGGAGAAAGGGTAGTCTTTTCAACAAATGATTCTGGACCAATTGGATATCCACATGCAAAACAAAAAGAACCTCAATCCATATCTTGCACCATACACACAAACACAAACGTAAAATGGATCATAGACCTAAATGTAAAACCTAAAACTATACACCCTTTAGACCATGCTTGTCCAACCCACTGCCCAGGATGGCTTTGAATGTGACAACACAAATGAGTAAAATTTCTTAAAACATTATGAGACCTTTTTTGGTTTATTTTGAGATGGAGTTTCGCTACTCTTGCATAGGCTGAAGTGCAATGGCACCATCTCAGCTCGCTGCAACCCCCACCTCCTGGGTTCAAGCGATTCTCCTGCTTCAGCCTCCCCAGTAGCTGGCACTACAGGAGTGAACCACTACACCCAGCTAATTTTTTGTATTTTTAGTAGATACGGGGTTTCACCATGTTGGCCAGGCTGGTCTTGAACTCCTGACCTCAGGCGATCCACTCGCCTTGGCCTCCAAAGTGCTGGGATTACAGGCACGAACCACTGCACCCAGCCTATGTGATTTTTTTGTAATTTTTTTTTTCTTTTTTAAGCTCATCAGCTATTATGTGTGGCCCAAGACAATTCTTCTTCCAATGTGGCCCAGGGAAGCCAAAAGGTTGGAAACCCTTGTTATATTTTATTTACTTCTTACTATTTTTTTGAGACAGTCTTACTCTGCCACCAAGGCTAGAGTTCAGTGGTGTGGTGGTCTTGGCTCACTGCAACCTTCGCCTCCCAGGTTCAAGCAATTCTCATGCCTCAGCCTCCCCAGTAGCTGGGATTACAGGCACGTGCCACCATGCCTGGCTAATTTTTGTCTTTTTAATAGAGATGGGGTTTCGCCATGTTGGCCAGGCTGGTCTCAAATTCCTGACCTCGGGTGATTCACCTGCCTCGGCCTCCCAAAGTGCTGGATTACAGGCATGAGCCACTGTACCCTGGCCGGAAACTCCTGCTTTAGACAGAGGAGAAGTTCTTTGTGGCTTTCAGTTAGGCAAAGATTTCTTAGATAGGACATAAGCATGGACCCGAAAAGAAAAAAGTTGATCAACTGAACTTAAAAAGCAAAACTTCTTTTTGAAAAACCTGTTTCAGCACCTCTGCTACTTTGTAAGCCACAGACTGAGAGAAAATATTTGTAAAACATCTATCTAAAAAAGACAGTATCAAGAGATATAAGGAACTAAGTTGTGGGTTTGGGCCACACCTCTCAAAAAAGTCAAGGACCTCAGAGAGATCAGCGGGGACAAACCAGCCTCTCCACTTGTGAGGAAGGAACTCTGTGCTGAGCAGCAACTGGCCCACAGCTAGCTCAACAGCAACCCAGAGCGATCCGTTAGTTGTCTCTTTTGTTTGCCCTCTTTTTGAGTACCAAGATTTACATTTTTATGTAGATCTCAAGGTTTTCCTTTGTGACTTTTCACTTCATTTCTGTATCCAGAGGGCTGAGAGAAAATTCCTCAGCATTTCCTTGTTTCTCATGGTTTAATTCTCTTTTTTTCCTTTAACTCTTTTCATCTATCTGGTGTAATTTATTTTCGTGGCTAGGTGGGGAGCTGAGAAACCATCTGACCCAGCTAGATAATCTTATGGCTTCTTCCTTCCCAGACCAGGGTCTCTGGAAAGGTAAGGGAGCAGGTTCCTCCTCTACAAATCATCTGCACTTCACAAGAGTCCTTCCATGAGCATGGGCGTCTCAGAACTATGTTCTACTCTACTCCAGCTCCCACTGATCACTCTGTTTGGGGCCATCCCTTGGTCCCTGGGTCCATCCTGAGTCATGAGTGCTTGGGGCACACCCACCTCCCTTTTGGTGTTTTTGGGACACAGTCACTCTAAAGTTTACTCCGTGGGAGGGGTCAGAGATGAAACCCAAGGTAGCCACACCTGAGAGGTGTGGAGAAACAGAATCGCAGGCTAAGGTCCAGGTATAGGTGAGCCCGGGGAGCAAGGGAAGGCTCAAAATATGAAATCCAAGAATATCTGAGGGGAAGGTTGGCAACAGGAACTAAGGAGATTGTACAAGTTAAGCCTGCAGTGCAGTGACCTTTGGTCACAATATACCCAGAAAAGGGAGTATCTAAAGCCTAAGATTACATGTTGACATTTCTTCTTTTCTTGATTTCTTGGTGTGTTCTTTAAATTCAGTATTCTGAAAAGTTAATTCGTTCACATGGATCAAAAATCAAATATTGGTGCTGAGAAGGAAATTAACAGCTAAAGGCTTACATTAGAAAAGAAAGAAAGGCCAGGTGTGGTGGCTCACGCCTGTAATCCCAGCACTTTGGGAGGCTGAGGTGGATGGATCAGGAGTTTGAGACCAGGAGTTTGAGACCAGCCCGGCCAACACGGTGAAACCCCATCTCTATTAAAAATACAAAAATTAGCCAGGCATGGTGGCACATGCCTGTAATCCCAGCTACTCAGGAGGCTGAGGCACGAGAATCACTTGAACCCGGGAGGCAGAGGCTGCAGTGAGCTGAGATCGTGCCACTGCACTCCAGCCTGGGCAACAGAGCAAGGCTCTGTCTCATAAATAAATAAATTAATTAAATAAAATATTGAAAAGCTTCATTCCTACCCTGTCCCTGCCATCAATCCCACCCTGTTCCTGCCATCAATCTCATCCCACTCCCACAGGTAACCATTTTCATTAGTTTCTACATCCCAGATCATATATTCAGGCAAGTGTATACTAAGATAATTCTTATTTCCCCCGTTTTTACATATAAAGTGGCACACTATACACATGGTTGTGCACCTTTACTTGACAAATTCTGGAGATCTTTCCAAATCAGTACATACAGAGTTTTTTTTTTTTTTTAATAGCTGATTAGTGTTCAGTTGGATAAACGGACACTTGCACATTTCTAAAACCCACTTTGGCAGTATGCATCAAGAGCCTTACATTTTTTCATATACTTTGATTCAGTAATTGTTCTTCCAGGAATCTATCCTGAAGAAACAATCAAGAAATGAGGGACAAAAACAGACATTTACTGTATGATTCTTTAAAACTATTCCCTCAAAGAAATAAAAAGGAAGCAGCAAAAAGCAAGTAGTTAGGCAAGGATGGTACATTCCTGCAAAAGAATATCACATAACTATCAAATGTTTCTGGAGAACTTTGGTGACACAGGAAAATTAAGATAAACCAATAGATTCAAACACAAAACTGGATATACAGTTGACCCTTAAACAACATGGGTTTGAAATGTATGGGTCCATTTATATGCAGATTTTCTTCTGACTCTGCCACCTGGGACAGCCAAGACCAACTCCTCTCCTTTTTCTTCCTTCTCAGCCTACTCCATGTGAAGACAAGGATAAAGCCCTTTATGAGGATCCACTTCCACTTTATGAACAGTAAACATACGCTTTCAGCTTACTTTATTGTAGTAATACAGTATATAACACAAATAACATATACAAAATATGTGTTGACTATGTTACTGGTAAGGCTTCTGGTCAACAGTAGGTTGTTAGCAGTTAAGGTTTTAGGGAGGCAAAAGTTATATGTGGAAATCTGACTGCATGGGGGGCAGGGTCTGCGCCCCAACCTCCACATTGCTCAAGTGTCAACCACACAGTGTGACAGTAATTATGTTTTTAAAATGCACATAAAAAAGACCAGAAGGAAGGCCGGGCGCGGTGGCTCAAGCCTGTAATCCCAGCACTTTGGGAGGCCGAGACGGGCGGATCACAAGGTCAGGAGATCGAGACCATCCTGGCTAACATGGTGAAACCCCGTCTCTACTAAAAATACAAAAAACTAGCCGGGCGAGGTGGCGGGCGCCTGTAGTCCCAGCTACTCCGGAGGCTGAGGCAGGAGAATGGCGTGAACCCGGGAGGCGGAGCTTGCAGTGAGCTGAGATCCGGCCACTGCACTCCAGCCTGGGCGACAGAGCGAGACTCCGTCTCAAAAAAAAAAAAAAAAAAGACCAGAAGGAAATGTAGGCAAGTGTTAAATAGTAGTTCCCGCTGAGTGTAAAAATTATAGGCAATAATTTTCCTTCTTTATGCTCTTCCTCATTTTTCCAATACTCTAGGGTAATGTTGTATTACTTTTTATCATCAGAAAGAAAGATTTTAAAATGTAATCTAAGGAATCCTAGCCCAGGCCTCCACTCTACACCCAGGGGCCCACAAGCTTCTCTGGACTCTTCTCTCTCCAAAACATCTACCAAATCCAGTCCCTACAAAGGGCAAAATTCCAGAGGAGGTAGAGAAATATGCATATTTACTTCTTTCCTTGTCCAGGCTCTAAAGGCCAAGTTCAAGGCTTTGCCACCATGGACCAGGTAGGAAGCAGGGTGTCTCCTGTTCTCTCGCAAACCTAAAGGAGGAAAGAGGAAAGCAGCGTGTCAACAAAGCCATGCAGGAAAGTGAAGGACTTGGGACTTTTGTTAAGACAACCAGAGAAAATGCTCAAGGTTCTGAGCACCACTGCAGATCTCAGTTCTTCCAATAGTGTTCGTTTACTGAGTATCTACTAAGTGCTAGGAATGTGATATCTATTATCTCATTTAACCCTTATACCTATCCTGTAAGCAAGGTATTATCTTCATTATACAGCCCAGGAAATTGAGGTTCAGAGAGGCAAAGTCAAGACCAAAGGCACACACCTAGTAAGTGCTAGAGCCATGACTAAAACCATGTGTATTTGAATCTGAGGCTTGTGCCCCTTCCATGACATTACTGTGCCTGTTGGGTTTCAAAATGAGAACACTCAGGAGGACTATGAATTCTACCTACACAGACTTGAAGGGCCATTAATGTACAAGATGGATTAGCTGTGTTCTGCCTTATGTCAGGAGGCTACTACAAACAGCCAGATTTAGGCTCTATAAATAATTTTCTACTGAACCAAGCTGTTTAGAATAAGTAATGAACAGTTAGTCATCCAACATTTGATTGAAAACTTAAGTGGGGCCGGGCGCGGTGGCTCAAGCCTGTAATCCCAGCACTTTGGGAGGCCGAGACGGGCGGATCACGAGGTCAGGAGATCGAGACCATCCTGGCTAACACGGTGAAACCCCGTCTCTACTAAAAAATACAAAAAAACTAGCCGGGTGAGGTGGTGGGCGCCTGTAGTCCCAGCTACTCGGGAGGCTGAGGCAGGAGAATGGCGTGAACCCAGGAGGCGGAGCTTGCAGTGAGCTGAGATCCGGCCACTGCGCTCCAGCCTGGGCGGCAGAGCGAGACTCTGTCTCAAAAAAAAAAAAAAAAAAAAAAGAAAACTTAAGTGACAGTCTGGGTGGCAGAGTAAGAGTTTGAGGTATTGGCTATGAGGCTGTACTCATGGCCCCTGAGATTCTTTGTAACTCATCAATACTGATTTCTCCTGGCCAAGTCAACTTGAAGAATCTTAGGCCTAAGTAAGGGACCCATTCTATTCTCGATCACATCAGGGAAGAGGAAACCCAGTAAGCAAATTGGCTTCCAACTGGGCTAACGCCCAGGAACCAAAACAACGATGCCAGGACGGTCAGGACTGGGCCTTATCTCCAGGGGAAGCAGATCCAGGAAACTCTCAGACTATCCAGATTGAGCTTTTTATCTTAACCAGCAGGAAATAGAGATACTTTCACTGTGATCCAATATTCTCAGTCACACTTGCTAAACAAAAAGGTTAAAATCCATGCCCTGCCATGTATTGTGCTGAGTAAAAAAGTGAATCTGAGAAGGTCACATACTATATGATTCCATTTATACAATATTCTTGAAATGACAAAATTCAGCCAGGCGTGGTGGTTCTCACGCCTGTAATCGCAGCACATTGGGAGGCTGAGGCGGGCAGATCATGAGGTTAAGAGATTGAGACCATCCTAGCCAACGTGGTGAAACCCCGTCTCTACTAAAAATACAAAAATTAGCTGGGCATGGTGGCATGTGCCTATAGTCCCAGCTACTCCGGAGGCTGAGGCAGGAGAATCGCTTGAACCCGGGAGGCGGAGTTTGCAGTGAGCAGAGATTGCGCCACTGCACTCCAGCCTGGCGACAGAGTGAGACTCCATCTCAAAAAGAAGAAAAAAAAAAAAGTACAAAAACTAGCTGGGTGTGGTGGCGGGTGTCTGTAATCCCAGCTACTCAGAAGGCTGAGGTAGGTGAAGCTTGAACCCAGGAGGTGGAAGTTGCAGTGAGCCAAGATCACGCCACTACACTCCAGCCTGGGTGACAAGAGTGATACCCTGTCTTGGGGGGAAAAAAAAAAAAAAGAAATGACAAAATTATAGAAATGGAAAACAGATTAGTGGTTTCCAGAAGTTATGGATGGTACAGGGGGGACAGTGGGTGAAACTATAAAGGGGTAGTATTGCTGGGTACTGTGGCTCATGCCTGTAACCCCAGCAAAAGGAATCTGAGGTGGGAGAATCGTTTGAGGCCAGGAGTTTGAGACCAGTCTGGTCAACATAGCAAGACCCTGTTCGTACAAAAAAATTACAAAATTAGCTGGGTGTGGGGGCCCGTGCCTATAGTCTTATCTACTCGGCAAACAAAGGCTCCTAGGAGGATTGCCTGAGCCCAGGAGTTTGAAGCTGCAGTGAGCCATGATCGCACCACCGCACTCCAGCCTGGGTGACTGAGTGAAATCCTGTCTCAAAAAAGAAGGGGCTGGGGGCTGGGTGGGTAGCACTAGGGAGATTGTTTTTAAAGCACTAATTACCACTTTTTAAAAATTGAACATCTTTAAGGTACACAACATGGTTTTAATTTACATACTGAGATCTTTCTGGTGATGAAATAGTATCGTGTCTTGACTGCGCTACTTACACATACACACACACTCATTCACTCAGGGGAGGGGGCAAAAAGGACAGTTGGCAAAGGGCTCCATACCACGAAAGATGTCCAGGATGTGCTTTCCCACATACCAACAGATGGTCTCAAAGTTGGGGAATTTGAAGAGGTCTGCTGTGCTCAGCCGCTTCTCAATCTCATAGGCTCTAGAAGGAGGAAACAAAACAACAAAAACAAGGATTCATTTACCGAGCACCTACTATGAATCAGGTATTGTTCTGGATGCTTTGTATCTCTAATCCTCAAAACGACTCTGCAAGATCTGGCTTTATACATTAGGAAACTTGGGCTCAAAGGTTATATAACTTGCCCAAAGTCAAATAACTATTAAGTGCAGAAAAGGTGTTAATCTTCAGCTGAACATGATCAGGAACAAGGAACCATTCCTTTCTGGCTTTCTACATTGTACTCCTCACTCCAGCAGACAGGAATGGCCAACATGGAATCACCATAGTTTCAGGACTCACTTGAGCTGCATCTCGATGTTAAGGCTGTGTAAGAAGTTCCCTCCAAAGGCAAGGCAGTCCACAGGCGTCAGCACAGCATGGATCCATCCTGCAGTGTAACAGGGTAAAATCAAAGCTGGCAAAGGGCCTTTCTTCCTCTGGTTATCTCCACTACCTACTCATCTCAAACCCAACTCCTTAAGAGCAGTTAGCCTCCAAACTGGCTCCCCAACACCAGATGTTCTCAAGGTGTGGTCCAAGGAATCCTCAGGCTCCCTGAGACTCTTTCAGAGAAGCTGAGATGCCAAAACTATATTCATGAGAATATTACGATGTTCTTTGCCTTTTTCACCCTTATTCTCATGGGTATACAGTGGAGTTTTCCAGAGGGTACATGATGTGATATCAAACAGAATGAAAGTAAAAGCAGATCTGGGGATCTAACAATTTTTGATTAACCCAGATATTATAGAGATTTGCAAAGATGTAAAACAATGTCACTCTTCCCACTAAACATTTTTGAAAATAGTTTTCATAAAAAATTTTTATTTATGCTAACATGTAATGGGCTTATAATTATTTTTTAATAAATTAACAAGTATTTTTAAATTTTCTATTTTAATTTATATGGTAAAAATTGATAAATATAAACCACACAATAAAAAGCTCTTCTGGGTCCTTAATTTTTAAGAGTATAAAGGAATCCCAACTGTTTGCAAACCACTGCTCTACAATAATCTCATATCTATCCTTCACATCCAATCCTGAGCGATATATCTAAAATATAAATTAGGGTCAGGCGTAGTGGCTCATGCCTGTAATCCCAGCACTTTGGGAGGCCGAGGAGGGCGGGTCACCCGAGGTCAGGAGTTTGAGATCAGCCTGACCAACATGGAAAAAACCCCGTCTCTACTAAAAATAGAAAAATTATCTGGGCATGGTAGCAGGCACCTGTAATACCAGCTACTCGGGAGGCTGAGGCAGGAGAATCGCTTGAACCTGGGAGGCGGAGGTTGCAGTGAGCCGAGACCACACCATTGCACTCCAGCCTGGGCGACAGGTATGAGCCACTGCGCCCGACCTATATTATTCTTTTTATCTTTTGGTACATCTGAAATATTTCATTAGAAACTAAATAAACAAATAAACCTTCAATGGCCCTCAATCGCCTCTGTGGTAAGTTCAGTCGACCTACCTTTTCACTTTCACCCACCCCAGCCCTTGTTGTTTAAGCTCTAGTATCCATAAGCTGCGTCACACAGTTTTGGTTTGCTTCCACCTTTCCCTATGTCTGAAATGCCATTCCTCTTTCTTTTCTTAGTTAACCCCTACTCACCCTTCTAGTGTCGCTCTCCTAAGATTTTCACAAACCTCTGGGCTAGACTAAGCGCTCTTCTCTGTGCTTCCAAAACTAAGGGTGAATACGTCTATTGCTGCTATTGTGGCTAGTAGATTATACTGAAACAGCCTATCAATCTTTTGTCCTTAGCACTTAGCCCAATGCTAGGGCACACAGTAGACACTCAATGCTCGTGGCACTAAGTAGATTGCACCTGGTGTGTGGGCATTTCTACCAAGATGTAAATTAATTAACTCAAACTGCTAATGGGCAAATTCAATTCACCAGTTACTAAATGCCCAGTATAGAAAAGTCATTATGGAATAGACCAGGCAAAGGATTCAAAGATGGATGAATAAATGCCTGGGAACAGAAAACTATAAAAGAGAAAAGCAGATGTGGGTGGGAGTTGGGTGGGGAGTGAATGACCTGCCTCACCATGTATTAAACATTCTAAAAAACCAATGAAATCATACCAATAATATTGATAATTGAAGAGAAAAACAGACTTGTTAAACAACAGACAATCCAATATATATAAGACAATATATGGTTAGACAAATATAGAATTATATAACAAGAATTTGAAAGAAAGCATTGTAAGAATACCTTAGTGAGCAATTCCAAACATGCTTGACACAAAAATAGAAAATAGAAATTCTCAGCAAAGAAATACACAAGAAACAAAGGAAAATTTTAGGACTGAAATGTACTGTATCTGGGCCAGGTGTGGTGGCTCACACCTGTAATCCCAGCACTTTGGGAGGCCGAGGTGGGCGTATCACGAGGTCAGGAGCTCGAGACCAGCCTGACCAGCATGGTGAAACTGTCTCTACTAAAAATATAAAAATTAGCCGGGTAAGGTGGTGCACGCCCGTAATCCCAGCTACTTGGAAGGCTGAGGCAGGAGAATCACTGGAACACAGGAGGCAGAGGTTGCAGTGAGCTGAGATCGCGCCACTGCACTCCAGCCTGGGTGATAGAGCGAGACTCTGTCTCAAAAAAAAAAAAAAAACTCTATCTAAAATTAATGCAATGGACAAACTCAACAGAAGAATGGAGACAATAGAAGAAACAGAATAATTCGAAGACAGAGAAACCGAAATTACCCAATCTGAACTTGAACAGAGAGAAAAAAGACACAGAAAAATAAACTTAAGGACTTGCGGGACTAAGACAAGATACATAACATTCATGTAATCAGAGATCCAGCAGAAGTTAGAGTATGAGTCTAAAAAAGTATTTCAAGAAATAATGGTGGCCTGGCGCGGTAGCTCACACCTGTAATCCCAGTACTTTGGGAGGACAAGGCAGGCAGATCACCTGAGGTCAGGAGTTCAAGACCAGCATGGCCAATATGGTGAAACCCCGTCTCTACTAAAAATACAAAAATGGCCGGGCGCGGTGGCTCAAGCCTGTAATCCCAGCACTTTGGGAGGCCGAGGCGGGTGGATCACGAGGTCAGGAGATCGAGACTATCCTGGCTAACATGGTGAAACCCCGTCTCTACTAAAAATACAAAAAAAAACTAGCCGGGCGTGGTGGCGGGCGCCTGTAGTCTCAGCTACTTGGGAGGCTGAGGCGGGAGAATGGCGTGAACCCGGGAGGCGGAGCTTGCAGTGAGCCGAATCACGCCACTGCACTCCAGCCTGGGAGACACAGCGAGACTCCGTCTCAAAAAAAATAAAAAAAAAAATAAAAAAAATAAAAAAATAAAAAAATAAAAATACAAAAATTAGCGGGGCATGGTGGCACATGCCTGTAATCCCAGCTACTTGGGAGGCTGAGGCACAAGACTCACTTGAACCCAGGAGGCGGAGGTTGCACTGAGCCGAGATCGCACCACTACACTCCAGCCTGGGCAACAGAGTAAGAGTCCCTCTCAAAAAAAAAAAAAAAAAAGAAAACAAAAAAGAAAAGAAAAATAATGGCTAAAAATTTCACATATACGGCAAAAGACATAAACCTACACATTCAAGCAGCTCAGTGAACACATTCAGCATTATAAACCCAAAGAAATCCACGCCAAAAAAAACACATCATGGCCAAACTGCAGAAAACTTAAGAAAAAAAAAAAAAAGAATGAAAGTATCAAGAAATGATACATTATCTATTGGGGAAAAGCAATTCAAATGACAGCCAAAATCTCATCAGAAACCACAGAGGCCAGAAGGAAACAGCAAAACATTCTTTAGGTGTTGAAAGAAAAGAACTATTAACCCAGAGTTCTATATCCAGAAAAATATCCTTCAGGAATGAAAGAAAAAAAAAATCAAGACATTTACAGATGGAAAAAAACTAAGAACTTGTCGACAGTAGACCTACCCTGAAACTCTCAACACCAGAAAGGAAAACAGAATAGACGAGTAAAAACATGGGTAAATACCACAGAATTTCCTTCTCTTGAGTTTTCTAAATTATATTTCATAGGGAAAGCAAAAATTATAAAACTTTGTGATACAGTTCTCAACATACGCAGAGAATAGAAGCCCTCTTGGTGTAGTGGGTAGCACGACAATCTCATAATCAATGTATGAAGAGAAATATTTAAGACAAATACATGGAAAAATGTAAAACATGACTAATTGTAGAAAAATGTGAAGGATAAAGGGATGTAAAAAGAGGTAAGGTTTTGGGCCTGGTGTGGTGACTCACGCCAATAATCTCAGCACTTTAGGAAGCCGAGATGGGTGGATCACTTGAGCTCAGGAGTTTAAGACCAGCCTGGGCAACATGGCAAAACCCCATCTCCACTAAAACTAAAAAAAAATCAGCCAGACGTGGTAGTGTACATCTGTGGTCCCAGTAACTTGGGAGGCTGAGGTGGGAGGATTGCTTGAGCCCGGGAGGTCAAGGCTGCGGTGAGCTGTCATCTTACCACTGCATTACAACCTGGGTGACAGAATGAGATTCTGTCTCAAAAAAAAAAAAGGTAAGGTTTCAACCCTTCCCTCAAACAGGTAATATGTAAATACTAGTAGACTGTGATATGCTATGTATGTATAAAGTAATAATTAAACACTAAAAAATAACTAGAAAACCTATATGAAAGCTGAACCAAAAAATTCTTATGAAAATTCAAGGGACTGGCTGGGCCCTATGGCTGACGCCTGTAATCCCAGCACTTTGGAGACTGAGGCAGGTGGATCACTTGAGGTCTGGAGTTCGAGACCAGTCAAGTCAACATGGTGAAACCCCGTCTCTACTAAAAATACAAAAAAATTAGCCAGGCATGGTGACGGGTGCCTGTAATCCCAGCTACTCGGGAGGCTGAGGCAGGAGAATCGCTTGAACCCAGGAGGCAGAGGTTGCAGTGAGCTGAGACTGCACCATTGCACTCCAGCACGAGCAACAAGAACAAAACTTCATCTCAAAAAAAAAAAAAAAAAAATTCAAGGGGCTAAATAATACTGAAAAAGAAAAAGTTGGAGCACTGGCACTTCCCAATTTCAAAACTTACTACAAATGTACAATAATCGAGATGGCGTAACACTGTTAGAAGGATTGATAGAATAGAATTCAAGGACCAGAAATAAACCCCCATCTTTGGTCAACAGATTTTTGACACAGGTGTCAAGACAATTCAATGGGGAAAGAACAGTCTTTTCAAAAGGTTCTGGGACAACTAGATAACTACATACAAAACAAAGAAATTGGACCCTTACCTCATACCATATACAAAAATTTAAAAATGGATGAAAGATCTAAATGTAAGAACTAAAACTATAAAATGCTTAGAAGAAAACTTAGGCATAAATCTTCATGAACTTGAATTAAGCAAGTCTCTTAGACACCAAAAGCATAAGCAAATAAAGAAAAAAATAAATTGGACATCAAAATTTGTAACTTTTGTCCTTCAAAGGACACTATCAAAAAAGTGACAAGACAGCCCCAAGAATGAAAGAAAATGTTTGCAAATCATATATCTGGTAAAAGTCTAGTATCCAAAGTATATAAATTCTTATAACTCAACAATGAAAAGACAATCTAACTAAAGAATGGGCAAAAGATTTAAATAGCTATTTCTCAAAAAAAAAAAAAAAAAAACTATACAAGTGCCCAATGAACATGCAGAAAGATGTTCAACATCAAAGGTCATCCAGAAAACAGAAATCAAAACCTCAATGAGATACTACTCTACACCCATTAGGATGGCTACAATCATAAAGAGACAGCAATAAGCACTGGAGGAAGATGTGAAGAAACTGAAATTCTCATAATTACTGTTGAGAATATAAAATGGTGCATGCAGCTGCTTTGAAAAGTTTGTCAGTTCCTCAAAAAGTTAAACACAGAGTTACCATATGACTCAGCAATTCCCCTCCTCGATATATACCCAAGAAGAAATGAAAACACATGTTCGCACAATAACTCGTACATGAATGTTCACAGCAACACTATTCATAACAGCCAAAAAGTGCAAACAACTCAAATGTCTATCAACTGACTAATGGATAAACAAAATGCGGCATATCCACACCACAGAATATTACTCAGCTGTTAAAAAGAATGAAGTGGCCAGTGCAGTGGCTCACGCCTATAATCCCAGCATTTTGGGAGGCCGAGGCGGACAGATCACGTGGTCAGCAGATCGAGACCATCCTGGCCAACATGGTAAAACCCTGTCTCTACTAAAAATACAAAAATTAGCTGGGCATGGTGGCGCGTGCCTTTAGACCTTGCTACTTGGGAGGCTGAGGCAAGAGAATCGCTTGAACCCGGGAGGCAGAGGTTGCAGTGAGTGGAGATCGCGCCACCGCACTCCAGGCTGGCAACAGAGCGATACGCGATACTCCGTCTCAAAAAAAAAAAAAAGAAGTGCTGGCTGGGGAGCGGGAGTGGCTCACATCTGTAATATCAGCACTTTGGGAGGCCTAGGTGGGTGGATCACCTGAAGTCAGGAGTTCGAGACCAGCCTGGCCAATATGGTGAAACCCCATCTCTACTAAAAATACAAAAATTACCCAGGCAGTGGTGGCAGGTGCCTGTAATCCCAGCTATTCGGGAGTCTAAGGCAGGAGAATCGCTTCAGCTTGGGAGGTAGAGGTTGCAGTGAGCCAAGATCGTGCCACTGCACTCCAGCCTGGACATACTGATAAATGCTATAACATGGATGATTCTTGAAAACATTATGAGTGAAAGAAGCTAGACACAAAAGACAGCATATTACAACATTCCATTTATATGAAACATTCAGAAGGTGAAATCCATATACAAATGAAGTTAAAAACGGGTTGTCAAGGGCTGGCGGACAAACGAATAAAGAGTGACTGCTAATGAGTATAGGGTTTCTTTTTAAAACAATGAACATTTGGGCCAGGCACAGTGGCTCACGCCTTTAATCCCAACACTTTGGGAGGCCGAGGCGGGTGGATCACCTGAGGTCAGGAGTTCAAGACCAGCTTGGCCAACATGGTGAAATCCCATCGCTATTAAAAACACAAAAATTAGCTGGGCGTGGTGGCATAAGCCTGTAGTCCCAGCTACTCGGGACGCTGAGGCAGGAGAATCACTTGAACCCGGAGGCAGAGGTTGCAGTAAGCCGAGATCATGCCACTGCACTCCAGCCTGGACAAAAGAGTGACTCCATCTCAGAAAATAAATAAATAAAATAATGAACATTCTCTGGTATTAGATAGCAGTGACATACAACCTTGTAAATATATAAAGAACTGAATTGTACCCTTTAAAATGGTAAATTTTACAATATATAAGATGTATCTTAATTTTTCAAAAGCTCATTTAACTTAATGAAAATACAACATATCAATATTTGTGTGACACACCTACATCAATGCTGAGAGGGAAATTTAGGGAAAGTCTGAAATCAATAACTAAGCTCTCATCTCAAGACTACAAAAAGAGCAAAATAAACCAAAAGCAAGCAGAGGGAAGGAAAAATAAAGATAAAAGCAGAAATCAATACAACTGAAAACAAAAAGACAACAGAGAAAAATCAATAAAACAAAAAGTGGGCCGGGTGTGGTGGCTCACCCCTGTAATCCCAGCACTTTGGGAGGCCAAGGCAGGCAGATCACGAGGTCAGGAGATCGAGACCATCCTGGCCAACATGGTGAAACCACGACTCTACCAAAAATACAAAAATTAGCCAGGCGTAGCGGCCGGCACCTGTAATCCCAGCTACTCGGGAGGCTGAGGCAAGAGAATCACCTGAACCTGGGAGGCAGAGGTTGCAGTGAGCCGGGATCGGGATCGCACCACTACACTTCAGCCTGGGTGACAGAGTGAGACTCTGTCTCAAAAAAAAAAAAAAGTGGCTCTTTGGATATATCAATAAAAATTGACCAATCTGTAGAAGACTGACACAAACAAAAGAGAAAGCACAAATAACTAATGTCAGGAATGATACAAAGAATACCACTAGAGACTTGGAAGATATCAAAAGGGTAATAAGAAAATACTATATGGCCGGGTGCAGTGGCTCATGCCTATAATCCCAGCACTTTGGGAGACTGAGGGAGGTGGATCACCTGAGGTCAGAAGTTCAAGACCAGCCATGGCCAACATGGTGAAACCCCATCTCTACTAAAAATTTAAAAATTAGTCGGGCGTGGTAGTGCAAGCCTGTAATCCCAGCTACTCAGGAGGCTCAGGCAGGAGAATCTCTTGAGCCTGGGAGGCAGAGATCACAGGCAGACGAGATCGCGTCACTGCACTCCAGCCTGGGTGACAAGAGTGAAACTCCATCTCAAAAAAAAAAGGAAAACACTATGAACAACTCCACACATACATCTGACAATTTAGATTAAATAGACCAATTCCTTGAAAAGCAGATGATCGCAACTTACTTAACACAAAATACAAAATCTGAATAGCCTTACGAAGATTTTTAAAATTGAATGTTAATTTAAAACTTCCCAAGAAAACAAATCTCCCATCCTGGCTAACACGGTGAAACCCCGTCTCTACTAAGAAATACAAAAAATAGCCGGGCGAGGTGGCAGCGCCTGTAGTCCCAGCTACTCGGGAGGCTGAGGCCGGAGAATGGCGTGAACCCGGGAGGCGGAGCTTGCAGTGAGCTGAGATCCGGCCACTGCACTCCAGCCTGGGCTACAGAGCGAGACTCCGTCTCAAAAAAAAAAAAAAAAAAAAAAAAAAGAAAACAAATCTCCAGGCATATGTGATTATACTAGAGAATTCTACTATACATTTTAAGAAAATTTAACACTAATTCTGATTAAAGAAATGAAAGAAAATCTAAATAAGTGGAGAGATACACTGTATTCATATAAGACCCAATCAAGTAAAGATGTAAACTCTCTCCAAATTGAGACAACTGGGGGATTTTTTTTCACAATAAATATACTCAAATCTCACCCAAGACCTAAGAATTCATAATTCTAAGAGTGAAGCCCAGGTACATACTGTTTAGGAAAAAAAGGCCCATCCCCACCACAGGTCATTCTGACTTAGAGCCCAGAATGCCAGCCTCCCAGGCACTACCCCTAGAGTTACGGGGCTCAGAGTCATGTTCTCTATCTTCACCAAGATGACATCAACCCAGGACAAAGAAGTCCATCAGCCTCCTCCTGGACATTCCCCACTTTCAGCCTCCCCAGGTGACCATGCTGCTCACTGACTACCCCATGAAATTTCTTGAGGCCCAGTTCTGCGCCTTTGGCTGATATGAGAAACACATCCCACATAATCAGATTAATATGCTATGGGGCCAAAAGCTCCCTTCTTCTTTCCACCCTCCCTGAACCCTCCCAGAGGCACCCAAGGGAAGACCTGTGGGAATGAAAAGTGTCTGTCCTTGCTTCACGGAACACTTGTAGCACTTGTCCACCTGGTCCCCAAAGAACATCTCATTCTGATTAGAGGAACTGCTCCAGCACTCAAAGAGAGTCAGATTGGCATTTGTTGGGCGAATCAGGTAGAAGATCTTTTCACCCTGAAACAAAAAGAGGTTGAAGTGACAAAAATACCAAGGGTTTCCAGAAAAGTCCTTAATGGGTACTCCAAAAGGCTATTATTTCTCCCATGCTCCAAAATGATGGCAATATGCCAGATTTCTTGCCCAAACCCATCCAAGAATCATTTTTATGTGGATTTGGAAAACTTCAAAAGGTCACTTTGCTTTTTGTACTTTTAAGTTTCTATAAACTTGACAAAAACAAATTGGAAAGGGCATTTCAAACAAAATTGTTCAAGGTAAGACAAATGTACACCAAGTGTTCCTATTTTAGACACAATGCCAAATAAAAAATGGCCTCTACAGATGAGTAGATCAATACTAGTAGCCTTAGGAGAATTTAAGGCCACATTACTGATGAGAAGAAAATTGAATTTGCCTTCAAATGCCATTTACAGAGTGTTCCTTCCCACACCTGCAATCAAAGCCCAAGGACTTCTGGAAGATTATATGTTATGTGATTATCTTTTGGAAGAACATTTATTTCCTAATTGTGTTTTGCCTGGATAAACATCAGAAAGATAATTTGGCAAAAAAAAAGAAAAAGAAAAAGAAAGAAACAAAAACCCAGTAGCACAAATATATTCTCAAAGCATGATTGGTTTAACCAATATTTCCCAATAATAAATTTCAACGTAGAAAAGTAACACTAGAAATATCAGTTGTACAACTGGAGAATTTTGAATCAGATCTGTAGATTAGGTACTAGTATATCAATGTTAACTTCCTGATTTTGATAACTATACAAATTATTTAAGACATTGTCTTTGTTTTTAAAACAAAGTTTTAAGACAAACCTGTAGTTAAGAACTACAACTGAATTATTAAGATATAAAGGAATACTATGTCTTTAGGTGCAAATGTCTCAGGAAAAAATATATATATAACCATTTTATTGTGTTTGCTTTAGAGAGAGAATATAATAAAATGGTAACATTTGAGGTATCTCGGGGAAGGGCAGAGATTCTTCCCATTATTTTTGAACTTTTCTATAAAATGAAATTATTTTAAAATAAGAGTTAAACCTAACATTTGCATAATAGCACTTTCATTTACACATTCTAATTCCTACATGATAAACCAATGGAAACAACTAGTTAAGGACTTGTGATCACTTGGACAAGAGCCACAATCCAAGTTTTCCATTCTTTCCTTTGACTTTTCTGGTAAGAAAACTAGGCCAGGCATGTTGGCTCAAGTCTGAAATCTCAGCACTTTGGGAGGTCAAGGCAGGAAGAGCACTTGAACCCAGGAGTTTTGAGTCCAGCCTGGGCAACACAGTGGGACCCTGTCTCTACAAAAAATAAAGTAAAAAAATTGTCTGGACACGGTGGCTCATGTCTGTAATCCTAGCACTTTGGGAGGCCAAGGTGGGAAGATCTCTGGAGCTCAGGAGTTTGAGACCAGCCTGGGCAACAGAGTGAGAGCTAGTCTCTACAAAAAAAAAATGTTCTTAATTAGCCAGAAGTGTGGTGTACACCTGTAGTCCCAGCTACTTGGGAGGCTGAAGTGGGAGGACAGCTTAAGCACAGCAGGTCGAGGCTGCAGTGAGCCATGATCATGCTACTGCACTCCAGCCTGGGTGACAAAGTGAGACACTGTCTCTTAAAAAAAAAAAAAAAAAAAAAAAAAAGGTAAAAAAAATTAGCTGGGAGTGATGGCATGCACCTATAGTCCCAGCCACTCAGGAGGATCCCTTGAGCCCAGAAGTGAGAGGCTGCAGTGAGCTATGATTGCACTACCGCACTCCAGCTTGGGTGACAGAGCCAGATTCTGTCTCTTAAGAAAAAAATAATAATAATAAAAAAGAAAACTAAATAATGTGAACAATGGTGAAAACCAAAATCATTTAAGGAATTAGGAATTTGTTTTCCAGACCTCAAAAATCCTTTATAGTCACTGACAATTAATACACTAATTACAAAATTGTTAACAATCACTAAAAAGGAAACTATAGAAATCCTGACTTTAAAAAGACTTCTTACACAGGTTTTACCTTCACTGTGGTGGCAGTTAAATGACTATATACAATTGACAAAATTCATCAAATTGTACAATTAAAATGGATGAATTTTTTATTTATTTATTTATTTTTTTTTGAGACGGAGTCTCACTCTGTCACCCAGGCTGGAGTGCAGTGGCGCCATCTCGGCTCACTGCAAGCTCCACCTCCCAGGTTCACGCCATTCTCCTGCCTCAGCCTCCCCAGTAGCTGGGACTACAGGCGCCTGCCACCACGCCCAGCTAATTTCTTTTGTATTTTTAGTAGAGACGGGGTTTCACCATGTTAGCCAGGATGGTCTCGATCTCCTGACCTCATGATCCGCCCGTCTCGGCCTCCCAAAGTGCTGGGATTCGGCCAAAATGGATGAATTTTATGGTATATAAATTATACCTCAATAAAGTTGGAGGAAGGGAAGCTTCGCATGTTGCCAGGAATTTCCAAAGTAAATGTGGACATTTCCATACATGCTGGTATGAGTATAAATTGGTTCAATTAAGAAGGTAAAAGTGGTTGGG
The DNA here is from genome assembly GCF_037993035.2 of Macaca fascicularis. Taxonomy (NCBI): domain Eukaryota; kingdom Metazoa; phylum Chordata; class Mammalia; order Primates; family Cercopithecidae; genus Macaca; species Macaca fascicularis. The sequence goes on from NC_088395.1 coordinate 53,984,868, forward strand.
TGCAGTGGCTCATGACTGTAATCCCAACACTTTGGGAGGTGTGTTGGAGGCAAGCAGATCACTTCAGGTCAGGAGTTCGAGACCAGTCTGGCCAACATGGTGAAACCCTGTCTCTACTAAAAATACAAAAATCAGCTGGGCGTGGTGGTGGGCGCCTATAATCCCACCTACTTGGGAGGCTGAGGCAGGAGAATTGCTTGAACCCGGGAGGCAGGGGTTGCAGTGAGCTGAGATCACGCCACTGTACTCCAGCACTGGCAACTGTCAGCTTGGGCGACAGAGTAAAACTCCATCTCAAATAAATAAATAAATAAAATCTTTGTTTTTCCTCTGCATCAACAACAACAAAAAAGAAGGTAACAACCGGGAAAACCTCAGGTATCTGCTATTATTTTAAAACGTTTGATTAGTCAAATTTTTTTTTTTTTTTTTTTTTTTTTTGAGACGGAGTCTCGCTCTGTCGCCCAAGCTGGAGTGCAGTGGCCGGATCTCAGCTCACTGCAAGCTCCGCCGCCCGAGTTTACGCCATTCTCCTGCCTCAGCCTCCCGAGTAGCTGGGACTACAGGCGCCCGCCACCTCGCCCGGCTAGTTTTTTGTATTTTTTAGTAGAGACAGGGTTTCACCGTGTTAGCCAGGATGGTCTTGATCTCCTGACCTCGTGATCCGCCCGTCTCGGCCTCCCAAAGTGCTGGGATTACAGGCTTGAGCCACCGCGCCCGGCCTAGTCAAACATTTTTTAATCAATTTTTTTTTTGAGACGGAGTCTTGCTGTGTCGCCCAGGCTGGAGTGCAGTGGCACGATCTCGACTCACTGCAAGCTCCGCCTCCCGGGTTCACGCCATTCTCCTGCCTCAGCCTCCCCAGTAGCTGGGACTACAGGCGCCCGCCACCACGCTCAGCTGATTTTTTGTATTTTTAGTAGAGACGGGATTTCACCGTGTTAGTCAGGATGGTCTCAATCTCCTGACCTCGTGATCTGCATGCCTCAACCTCCCAAAGTGCTGGGATTACAGGCGTGAGCCACCATGCCTGGCCAAATCAAATATTTTTTATTCAAAAATGTAAATCAAACTAATTCAAAATGTTTCTGTGCTGCCATGTGACACGTACAGGGAGGCCCAAGGCCTGGCTGCCTCCAGAAGCCATGCGTATTCCTACCTTGAGTACATGGTACCAGACAGAGGTGCCACCAAAGTCAATGTGAAAGTCTGTATAGCTATCTCGCACACTCATGAGGCAGTACTTCTGTACATTGGGTCTCTCAAAGACACATTCCTCTGGCCACAAGTTTTCGACCCATGACAGCTTTCGAACAATCTTCGGTGTCTCCACAAGGTTAGAAAGTCTACCAAGGAAGGGGTGGACAGCAGATGTCAGCTGATTGGGAATAGAAGGTTGAGGCCTGAATAAAATACCCCACAGTTCAGTGAGGCTCAGATAAGTCAGAGAACAAGTTCCCTCCACAGAATCCCCAAAGGCACACAAGACACTTATTTCTGTTCTGTAAGTCTGGTCAGTATCCTCACTCTACTCATCTCCAGAAATCCCAAGTCCCAGCTCCATAGGCTTCTCCAGTCAAAGGTGTTCATTTCCTCCACTAAATGCTCATACTCCCCAGCCCCACTCCAGACTACTCACTTGGCATGTGGATTATAGAAGTTATTGCACTATCCCTATCTCATATTGTCTTCTTTATGAGAAACCACTAGAGCAACCTCACAGGGCTCAGTTCCAGGTAAAGAAATGTTTCTCTGAAACATCTGGTTGTTTTTATCCTATGTAAAATCTTACAATATTGCACTCCTCTCTTTGTTCTGAACTTCAGGAAATTCACTGAAAACTCTACAGTCCATCTCCACCAACTATCCAGACATTCATAAATGCATTTTATGTGCAGAGTACCCACCACATGCATATTCCATTTCCCAATCTTATTTCACTTTTGTCCTAATTTTTCTTTTGTTTTTTTTGGCTTCTCCACATCTCTGTAAGCTACCTTTAATAGTCTTTCAGGATGAAGTGAGGTATAAACTAACAAATATAGTTTTAAAACACTCTCAGGTTGTTTAACCTTGCATCTTAGAAACAACAGCAAGGGTCTTAATATTGTACCGTAATTACATAATATGTTACCATAGGGAAAGTGGCTAAAGAGTACACAGGACCTCCCTGTACACTTTTTTGCAACTTCCTATGAATCTACAAATTAAAAGTTAAAAATGTAAATAATCAAACAGTAAGTTTCCTAAGGGTAAAAAGATAAGTTATGATTTCTTGGTATTTCCCACATTTCTGACCCAAAGAGAAGACTATATACGTTATCTATTGAGTGTGTGAGTCCAGATAGAATCATTTAAAGGTAAATAGATTTATCTTTTTCTTTTTAAATGTAAGAAACCTACATTGGGGTAATTTTAGTAAATCTATTTCCAGGAACTGAGGACCTATCCCAGCAGTTACACAATGACTATGCCACTGTTGTATACAGGAGGAAAAGGTCAAAGGCGGCTGTCCTAAGGTCTTGAAAAAGGAGACAAAAATTAATTAAAATAGCTACTATGTAATCTATCCAATGCTATAAACTGTGGAGAAATATGACTCAAGTGTTATAATATGAGCAGCTACCCTAGAAAATATAACCCAGCTCGCCATCCCAGAGGAAGAAACCACCAGGAAGAAGAGAAAGGAACACGAGGCAAGGTGCAGTGGCTCATGCCTGTAATCGCAGCACTTTGGGAGGCCGAGGCGGGCAGATCACCTGAGGTAGGGAGTTCGAGACCAGCCCTGCCCACATCGTGAAACCCTGCCTCTACTAAACATACAAAAATTAGCCAGGCATGGTGGCGGGCGCCTATAATCCCAGCTACTCAGGAGGCTGAGGCAGGACAACTGCTTGAACCCAGGAGGCGGAGGTTGCAGTGAGCCAAGATCGTGCACTGCACTCCAGCCTGGGTGACAGAGCAAGACTCCGTCTCAAAAAAAGAGAGAGAGGAACACGAATGTACACTAGACATATCACACAAGTTTCAGGCACTTTGTCAGGTTTGCTATTCCTGCACCTCTTACCTGGTATCAGAGAATTCCAAACTAATGACATTGAGGACTTTCTCCCTCTTGCCGCTGTAATAATATTTCACAAAATCACCAAGCTTCATCTTGCAGTCAGCCTGGCGGGTCACATCAATCACATCAATCTCTTTGTCAGAACCTGGAGTAAAGAGATAGGTTCTGCACCAAGTAGTCTCAGGGACTGTGGAAGACTCTCTTGTCCCCTCATCAGTCCCTAGAATGGCCTTACACTCAAAGCTTCTCTCCACCGACACTGTATGTATATGTGTGTGTGTGTTTGGGGGGCAGGGGTAGGAACACATCACACTTTCCTTAGATCTATGTGCCCTGCTAGGGCAATGGAACTACCTGACACACAGCCTCACACATAGTAGTCCACCTGCCTGGGCCTTGCTTCTCCATTTCTTCTCATCCTCTCCACAGAATCTCATGCCCAGATAACAAGTGGCATGTGAGAGCCACAGTCAAAAGCTTTCTCATTTCAACAGAAGACAGACAATGATCCCTAGAACTTCCCAGGTAAAAAACGGAGTTCAACCTAGGGTTGTATAGACTATTAAAAGGAGAAGGAGCTGGGCGTGGTGGCTCACGCCTGTAATCCCAGCACTTTGGGAGGCTGAGGCGGAAGGATCGCTTGAGCCCAGTAGTTGGAGATCAGCCTGGGCAACATAGCGTGACGTCATCTCTACAAAAAATAAAACTAGCTAGGCATGGTGGTGCATCCCTGTAGTCTCAACTGCTCGGGAGATTGAGGTGTGAGGATCCCTGGAGCCCAGGAGGTGGTGGAGGTTGTAGTGAGTTAATCACGCCACTGTACTCCAGCCTGGGCAACAGGGCGAGACCCTGTCTCTGATAAACGAATGAGTGAATGAAAGAAGAAGAGACTAGGATGTTGGCTCTCTCTGCTGAAGAATGACTTTGGACAAGGCATTTCACCTCAGATTCCCAAGATGTTTAGAGAGGAAATGCAAAAACAGATTTGAGGGGAAGGGACACAGATCTTGACAGGAATGAACAATGTTACAATTAAAAGAGTCTGTAGTGTCTTACCAACATAGTGTTCAACATCCCTCACAGTGAATGATGGCGAGGGCAGCGTCATGCCCAACCCATCCTTCTTCAGGACCAGGATGGGCACACTGAAGCTATTTTCTTCCAGGAATTCCACAGTCAGTTGATTTCCAGTGGGCTTCAGAATCACTTCATCTGAGCTGAGGGCCACAGAAGAGAAAGCTTGAGCCTGAGGCACTGCCCACTAAAGGCCTTATTGGAGGCTGCCACTCACCCAAGAGGTGGGGTTTTTATGAGGGGACTTAATGTAAGCTGGTAACTAATAGCAAAAACCTTATCTGCTAGGGAAGAAATGATCTGTCCAAGGCTAGAGACCAGGTCACTGGCAGAGGTGGGGAGTATTCTGCCAACATGGTGCTCTTCTCTGGGTGACAAGAAGAAATCAGTCAAAAGCCTGGCCAGAAAGAAAAGACACATCTGACGAGTTCGGCAGATTTGTTCTAACCAAGAGCAGCATTACCCAATTTAAAACACTATCAAAGAGAAAAGACTGATTAAAACAAAACAGCAACATTTTTACATCAACTTTCTCAACATGCGTACTTAATGAGTTTCAGCCTGGGCATCATTTCTAAACCTGTCTCCACAAAAAAAATTCAAAATTAGCAGGGCATGGTGGTGCAGGCCTACAGTCCTACATACTTGGGAGGCTGAGGCAGGAAGATCACTTGAACCCTAGGAGTTGGAGGCTACAATGAGCTTTGATCATGCCGCTGCACTCCAGTCTGGGTGACAGAGTCCCTGTTTCTTTCTTTTTTTAAAAAAAAAAGAAAAAAGAAAAATAGTTTTCTTTAAATCATGGTGGAGAAAAGATTTATATTTGACAACTCTGACAACTTGTGCTGGGACAAATATATTAAGCTCAATGTCTATCTCATTTTTTTTTTTTTTTAGGACAGAGTTTCACTCTTGTTACCCAGGCTGGAGTGCAATGGCATAGTCTCGGCTCACCACAACCTCTGCCTCCCGGGTCAAGCGATTCTCCTACCTCAGCCTCCCGAGTAGCTGGGATTACAGGCATGTGCCACCACGCCCAGCTAATTTTCTATTTTTAGTAGATACGGGATTTCTACATGTTGGTCAGGCTGGTCTTGAACTCCCGACCTCAGGTGATCCGCCTGCCTCAGCCTCCCAAAGTGCTGGGATTACAGGCGTGAGCCACTGTGCCCGGCCTGCCTATCTCATTCTTTACATAATCCTAGATGGTCCAAAGATTAAATTCCAAAAAATAAGGCTTTAAGAGCAGAAAAACCTGGGAAAAACCCAGTAGTCATTAAAAATAGCAATAAATAAATTTAACCATATAGAAATTAAAATATTCTGCAAGAAAGCTGTTATAAATCAGTAATAGTAACACAACAGAATGCCTGTCAACACAAGCTAGCAGTTCACAGAGAAAACAATCAAGCTGGTTTATAAATGTATGAAATCTAAGCCTGAGTGCAGTGGCTCACAACTGTAATCCCAGCACTTTGGGAGGCCAAGGAAGGCAGATTGTTTGAGCCCAGGAGTTGGAGACCAGCCTGGGCAACATGGCAAAACCCCGTCTCTACAAAAAAAAAAAAAAAAAAAAAAAAAAAAAAAAAAAAATTAGCTGGGTGTGGTGGCACACACCTGTAGTCCCAGCTACCCAGGAAGCGCAGGTGGGAGGATGGATTAAGCTAGGGAGATCGAGGCTGCAGAGAGTGGTGATTGCACCACTGGACTCCAGCCTGTCTCAAAAAAACAAAAAACAAAAAACAAAAACAAAAACAAAAAACTACTTATTTCCTTCATAATTAAAGAAATACAAGTGTGGGCTGAGTGCAGTGACTCATACCTGTAATCCCAACACTTTGGGAGGCTGAGGTGGGCAGATCATTTGAGGTCAGGAGTTTGAGACCAGCCTGGCCAGCATGGTGAAACCCCGTCTCTACTAAAAATACAAAAATTAGCTGGGCATGGTGGTGCGTGCCTGTAATCCCAGCTACTTGGGAGGCTGAGGCAAAAGAATTGCTTGAACCCAGGAAGCGGAGGGTGCAATGAGCTGAGATTGCACCACTGCACTCCAGCCTAGGCAACAGAGCAAGACACTGCCTCAAGAAAAAAAAAAAAAGAAAAGAAAAGAGAAAAAGCACAAGTGGAAACAGTAGGATTTCACAATTTATCAGAAAGGCAAAAAAAATTGATAATAAACAATATTGGTGGCCGGGCGTGGTAGCTCACGCCTGTAATCCCAGCACTTTGGGAGGCCGAGGCAGGTAGATCACCTGAAGTCAGGAGTTCAAAACCAGCCTGGCCAACATGGTAAAAAACCATCTCTACTAAAAATACAAAAATTAGCCGGGCGTGGTGGCAGGTGCCTGTAATCCCAGCTACTTGGGGGACCAAGGCAGGAGAATCGCTTGAACCTCGGAGGCGGAGGTTGCAGTGAGCCGAGATCACACTATCGCACTCCAGCCTGGGAGACAAGAGCGAGACTTCATCTCAAAAAAAAAAATAAAATAAAACAAACAAACAATATTGGCTAGGATATAGGAAAATCGGCACCCTCCACACATTATCTGTGGGAATGTAGAATGGTATAGCCACTATGGATGTAACTGGCAATGTATGCAAAAACTTAAGTGCAAAGATATTCATTACAGTATTTCTTTGTAATAGCAAAATACTGGAATCAACTTAAATGTCCATCAGTAGAGGACCTGCTAAATAAATGTTACACCATGCAATGTAACATTAAACAGCCATGAAAAAGAACATCTGTATGTGCTATTATGGATTGATCTCAAATATACATAAGTTTTTTTTAAAAAAAGCAAGACACAGGGCTGGGCGCGGTGGCTCACGCCTGTAATCCCAGCACTTTGGAAGGCTAAGGCGGGCGGATCACGAGGTCAGGAGATCGAGACCATCCTGGTCAACATGGTGAAACCCCACCTCTACTAAAAATACAAAAAAAAAAATTAGCTGGGCATGATGGCGGGCGCCTGTAGTCCCAGCTACTCGGGAGGCTGAGGCAGGAGAATGGTGTGAACCCGGGAGGCGGAGCTTGCTGGGAGCCAAGATCGCGCCACTGCACACCAGCCTGGGTGACAGAGCGAGACTCCATCTCAAAAAAAAAAAAAAAAGCAAGATACGGAACAATATATAGTGTTTCCACTTGTGTCAAAAAAAGGAATTAAAAAAATCTATGTTTGTATATGCAAAAACCATTTCTGAAAGAATCTACAAATAACGGGTTGACTTTGGAGAAGGAACCTGAGGAGTCTGGGGTAGAGAGGAGAGTTTCTGCCTTTAAATAAACAAATAAAACAAGAAATATTAAGTTGAAGAAACACTTATTCCAAGTAACACTTCGGTTACAGAAAACATGAAAACAAGTAAAAAAAAAAAAATAACAGATCCTGATAAGGCTGCGGAGCAAAGGGAATACTTACACCATGTTAGTGGGAATGTAAATTAGTTCAGCCACTACGGAAAGCAGTTTGGAGATTTCTCAAAGAACTTAAAAGAGAACTACCATTCCACTCAGCAATCGCATTACTGGGTATATACCCAAAGGAAAATAAACCATTCTACTAAAAAGATGCATGCACTGATACGTCTGCAGCATTATTCACAATCAAACTAGGTGCCCATCAACAGTGGAATGGATAAAGAAAAGTGTGGTACATATATACCATGGAATACTACACAGCCATAAAACAGAATGAAATCATATACTTTTCAGTAACATGGATGCAGCTGGAGATCATTATCCTAAGCCAATTAATGCAGGAACAGAAAATCAAATACTGCTTGTTCTTACTTTTAAGTAGGAGCTAAACATTGGGTACTCATAGATAAAGATGGGAACAATAGATACTGGGGACCAGTCTAGTCGGGAGGGAGGTAGCAAGGAAGGGGCTGAAAAACTAGCTACTGGGTACTATGTTCACTGCTTGGGTGATGGGGCCATTTGCACCCCAAACCTCAGCACATGCAGTATACCCACTTAAACAAACCTGCACAAGTACTTCCTGAATCTAAAGTCAAAGTAGAAATTATTTTTAAAAAACCTGAACATGGTCTACTGAATTAAAAAAACCAAGCAAAAGAGACTGCTTTGTTCCTTTTTTTAACTCATTATTTTTGCTTATTTCATGTAATTTACTTTTGACAAGGCCAGCTTAATTTTAAAAAGATAAAACCTCTTTTCGATTATAAAAGAGATATATGACCAATAATTTTTTTATATTAAAATAGTTTCTTCTTCTCTATGAGAGAATTAAATTTTCTGATCCTAAGACTCCTTCTAGGCCGGGCACGGTGGCTCAAGCCTGTAATCCCAGCACTTTGGGAGGCTGAGACGGGCGGATCACGAGGTCAGGAGATCGAGACCATCCTGGCTAATACGGTGAAACCCCGTCTCTACTAAAAATACAAAAAACTAGCCGGGCGAGGTGGTGGACGCCTGTAGTCCCAGCTACTCGGGAGGCTGAGGCAGGAGAATGGCATAAACCCGGGAGGCGGAGCTTGCAGTGAGCTGAGATCCGGCCACTGCACTCCAGCCTGGCCGACAGGGCGAGATTCCGTCTCAAAAAAAAAAAAAAAAAAAAAAAAGACTCCTTCTAGTCAGCATTCCTTGGGTAAATTTAAGTATCTAACTTAGGTGAATACTGCCTCCCAACTACCGAAAGTTTTCCAGAAATTGACCAAACCAGAAGGAATTTGCAGAGCCCTGAAGATACTCACAAATTGGGGAGGCTCCTAATGGGACAGCCACTGGGAAAGCTGGGAAGAGGTGAGTTCCAGCCTCCCAGAGCCCTGGCATTCACCAGCCGTTGGAGGTAGGGTTCCTCACCTGTCAAAAGTCCTACTCCGGAGCTCTCTGATGAACGTAGGGCTCCCGGTCTTCACTGGTTTCCCCTTGTGTGTATCATGCCCCTTTGAAGATCCGCGGCGTTTTTTCACTAAGCCAGAAAAAGATGAGAGATTGTGAGTCAGAACGGTCATGAGCTATGATACCAAGAACAAAGGCCTCAGTAGACTCTCTTCCAATCTAACCACCCCTTGGAGCATTTGTAGTCAATGAGGTCCTCACAGATTCAGGAAAGTTCCTGGTGAAGATGGGTACTTTCTCTGGATAAGCCTTAGGAAGAGAGGGAGGTGAAGTTATTAACTTCTGCCCTCTCAGTGAGATAGCTGCTGGCCTGTGGAGCCTGCACAGGCTTCTGCTATTTCCTGAGGAAAAAGAATCAGAAGTGCTCAGGCAAAAGCAATCACTCCCCCAAATTTCCTTTCCTTTGTCTCTCCTCTGGATTGTCTTCTCTAGGAAACCCTAAGATCTACTTACTAATGGAGGGCCCATGCAAGACTTCACAGTTGGGGCAGTGGTAGAGGTCAATGTCAGCAGCCTTCTCCTCTTCAACACCAACACAACTGAAAAAGAGAAAAACCGTCAAGGTTTATGGAAATTTTATTTTTTATGAGGTCTAGAACAGTGCTGTCCAGTAGAACAGCTATTAAGTACATGTGGCTATTTATGTTTAAATCCATTAAAATTAAGTAAAATTTAAAATTTCAAGTGCTCAGCAGCCACATGTGGTTAGGGGTTACTGTATTAGACAGTGGTGTGATCATGGCTCACTGCAACCTCTGCCTCCTGGATTCAAGTGATTCTCCTGCCTCAGCCTCCCAATTAGCTGGGATTATAGGCATGCGCCACCATGCCTGGCTAATTTTTGTATTTTTAAGAGACACGAGGTTTCACCACATTGGCCAGGCTGGTCTCAAACTCCTGAGTTCAAGTGATCCACCCACCTCTGCCTCCCAAAGTGCTAGGATTATAGGTGTGAGCCACCACGCCCAGCCTCATAACCTAATTTTTAAACTTGAAATACTTTATTAAATGAGAAAGACTAAAAAAAAAAATTCTAGTCAACAGTAGTTCTGAATGAAAAATTACAGATAATCCTTTTTATCTTATCTGTGCTTCTCATTTCCTACAACAAACATCTGTTGCTTATTTCACATTTTAAAGACTTAAAAAGATTTACTTAATTTTGAAAATTTGACTTTGTATGTATATGAGGTGGTAATCTCACAAGATTCAACCTTCCCTTACTAGGGAAGGCACCAGCAGCCCCCCAAATAAATTCTTGCTAAAAGTAAACACCTATGCCAGTCACAGTGGCTCATACCTGTAATCCCAGAACTTTGGGAGGCTGAGGCAGGAGGATCACTTAAGCCCATGAGCTCAAGACCAGCCTGGGCAACAAATTGAGACCCCCAACTCTACCAAAACAAACAAAAAAATTTAGCTGAGCATGGAGGCTGAGCTGGATCACTTGAACCCGGGAGATTGAGGCTGCAGTGAGCCATGATTGTGCTACTATACTTCAGCCTGTGTGACAGGACGAGACCCTGTCTCCAAAAAAAAAAAAAGAAGACCCAAGTCTTAAAATCTTTGGTTTGCCACACACAGCAGAGAACATTAAGGCAGAGTTCAAGTTGTTTCAGCCAAGATCATGCTCATAAATGGACTTCCTGGGATTAGGACTCTACCATCTTCCCAACTAATAATCTCATGCCTATAAACCAGCACCTTATCAATAAACCAGGGATATCACCATCAACTTTGTAGGGGTTTTAAGGATTCAATAAGATAATGTATATAAAGTGCAGCATGGCCAGTCGCGGTAGCTCACACCTGTAATCCCAGTACTTTGGGCGGCCAAAGTAGGAGGATTGCTTGAGGCCGGGAGTTCAAGACCAGCCTGGGCAACATAGGGTAACCCCATCTCTATAAAAATAACACTAATGTGTGCAGCACAGTGAGCATAAAGTCTGATACACAGTAAGTATCTGGTTTCACAGTAAGTGCTAGAAGTCCAGTCTGGACCTCACCTTTCACCTGCCTAAACCTTCTTCAAAGATATTCCCCAGACCTTGTAGCATTAACTCACTTCCCTGGACTGCATGCTTTCTATCTCATACCCCCGTTCCCTCTGGACAGTACTGAAAAAGGAAGCCTCTTCACCTCTCTCTCCCCTAAACTTTCACCCCATGTGGCTATGTGCTTTCTCTACTCTAAACACCCGCTGCTCGTCCCCTTTCCCAACTTGGTAAACAAACTGCTGAACATTGGCACTCCCTTCAACAAACACTCCTTCACCTTCCAGACTTAACTGAATGCAGTTTCTCCTATGGGAAAGTCATTTTCTCTACACCACTGCCACTCACAAAGTGTGATCCACAGACTAATGCTGGCCTGTGAACTATTTACTACAGGTCTGTGATAAGTACAGAAAGTAAGAGTAAACATCACTATTATGCAAAAGTTTTTACAGCAATGTAACAGAATAATTTTATTTTTTTATTTATTTATTTTTTTTTTTTGAGACGGAGTCTAGCTCTGTCGCCCAGGCTGGAGTGCAGTGGCCGGATCTCAGCTCACTGCAAGCTCCGCCTCCCGGGTTCACGCCATTCTCCTGCCTCAGCCTCCCGGTAGCTGGGACTACAGGCGCCCGCCACCTCGCCCGGCTAGTTTTTTGTATTTTTTTTTTTTAGTAGAGACGGGGTTTCACTGTGTTAGCCAGGATGGTCTCGATCTGCTGACCTCGTGATCCGCCCGTCTCGGCCTCCCAAAGTGCTGGGATTACAGGCTTGAGCCACCGCGCCCGGCCCAGAATAATTTTATATCTGTTCAATCTAATAATAAAATTTTGGGCTTGTCTTTTATATGTTTTTTGGTTCATACCATATATATATATATATATATATATATATATTTTTTTTTTTTTTTTTTTTTGAGACAGAGTCTCGCTCTGTCGCCCAGGCTGGAGTGCAGTGGCGCGATCTCAGCTCACTGCAAGCTCCACCTCCCGGGTCCATGCCATTCTCCTGCCTCAGCCTCCCAAGTAGCTGGGACTACAGGCGCCCACCACCACGCCCGGCTAGTTTTTTGTATTTTTAGTAGAGACGGGGTTTCACCGTGTTAGCCAGGATGGTCTCGATCTCCTGACCTCGTGATCTGCCCACCTTGGCCTCCCAAAGTGCTGAGATTACAGGCATGAGCCACCGTGCCCGGGCAGTTCATGCCATTTTTTCTAATAATTCTCTTTTTTTTTTTACATTATAAAAGGATTGGCCCATTATAGATTGGAAATTTTAAAAGTGCCTTGGTTCTTTGCCACATAACTCAGGACTGGGTTGTGGCAAACCATCCCTCTCACTCCCTGGTGAGACTTCCAGATCATCTCTCCTCTACCCTTGTGTAAGAGTTCCCACTGCTCTGAGTTCCATACCATCCAGCCATACCACGTCCCACTCCTCTTCATCACTGCCACATACCCATCTCCCCAACATACCCCTTCAGTCGCTGAAGAACCTGCTCAGATTCTTCTCCAACCCAAGTCCTGCCAACATCCTACATGAAATCAGTATCCATGTGGAGATACAACATTCCAGGCACTTAGTTTCTTGATCTTCTCATCTTCAGAGACTGCTACCCTCTACTCCCATTTCAGGTACCAACTCTCATGACCATCCCCCAGACCCTGTCAACACCAGCAACTGCTGTACCTCTGGAGTATGAAACTCATACATCACCCTCTCTGACCACAAGTCTATCTATTCAGCTGTCATTCACTATATCCTGTTCTTTGCCCTCAAAACTCACCTATTCATACACTCTTGACTTTACCCTCCCCTTCCTTATCTGGTTGAGATTCCAGCATTCCTCACTTCAATCATTCTCTTACAGATATCCTCACTTGCCCCACTGCCTTTCATCCCCACATGCAAACCCTAACCCTGGCTCAGTACAACTACCTAACTCTAGACCACTAGATGTGGCCAGAGAAAAGTCACCCATTGGATTGGTGCCATCATAAATTCACTGTCCAAAATATTTGGATTGGTCGGGCAAGGTGGCTCACGCTCGTAATCCCAGCATTTTGGGAGGCTAAGGCAGGTGGATCAACTGAGGTCAGGAGTTTGAGACCAGCCTGGCCAACATGATGAATCCCCATCTCTACTTAAAATACAAAAATTAGCTGGGAATGGCGGTGGGCGCCTGTAATTCCAGCTACTCAGGAGGCTGAGGCAGAACAGCTTGAACCCAGGAGGCAGAGGTTGCAGTAAGCCGAGATCGTGTCACTGCACTCTAGCCTGGGCGACAGAGCAAGATTCTGTCTCAAAAAAAAAAAAAAAAAAGTCTGGATCATGCTGCCTGACGATCCTTCTGTAATTCCCCACTCAACTCTCTCTCATTATCTACTGTGGCTATTTCAAATCTCTTACCCCGCTACCTGCCTCTTCTCTCTCAACAAATTACCTTGCTTCCTACTACTTCTGGTTTTTGTTTTTGGTTGTTGTTGTTGTTGTTTTAAGCATTCTTTGCTTTCATTCTTTGAGTTCCTTAATGTTTTTATTTTACTTTGTTTTTTTTTAGAGTCAGAGTCTCACTGGGTTGCACAGGCTGGAGAGCAGTGGTGCCAGTCATAGTTCACTGCAGCCTTAAACTCCTGGGCTCAAGTGATCCTCTTGCCCCAGCCTCCCAAGTAGCTAGGACAAGCACACACCACCATGCCCAGCTAATTTGTGTCTGTGTGTGTGTTTTGTAGAAAAGGGGTGTCTTGCTTTGTTGCCCAGAATGGTCTCAAACTTCTGGCCTTAAGTGATCCTCCTACCTCAGCCTCCCAATGTGTTGGGATTACAGGTGTGAGCCATCATGCCAGCCACTTCCTACTTCTACACTTGATCTTAGCCAAAAGACCGAGAGGCGATGCACTTCCTACTTCTTAGAGAAAATTAAGTAACCAGAGGTGAACTACCTTAACTTCTCATCACCAAATCTACTTCCTTCTACACCCATCCTTTTTTTCCTGTCGTAACAACAGTACTATCTTTCCTTCCTTCTAAAGCCAAGTTTTCCATCTGGGTCACATGTTTTCTTACCTTCTCAATCAATTATTCCTTCTTTCTGCAGTATCTTCAATCTCTCTCTTTCTCTTCACAATAGCATTTAAACAAGTCTATTCGTGTTTACAAATTCAAAAACCAAGACCTACCCACCCTCCCATCCTCCCTCCCTCCTGTCTGCCCCTTCACAGCCAAACATCATCTTTCTTTAAACCTATGCAGCTTAAAAACAAAGTAAATAAATCTATGCAGCTTGATAATGATCCCTTTTTTGAGTAAGTAACGGTTGTACATGGTGCAAAACTCAGAGTACAGAAGTATATAGAGTAAAAAGTCTCCCTCCCACCCTTAGCTGCCCAGTAGTATCAAGAGGTGTTCTATCAAAGCCAAATCAATACTTTCTTAGGGTTGCTATGTGCACTTTGTGACTCATCCCCTGCTACAGTCTGATCTTAGTCCCCACCTTCTTTAAAATAGATCTCACTGATGTCCCGACCTCTTTGTTGATATAAGCAATAAGTACTTCTCCGCTTTATCTCCCTTAACTTCTTAGCACCATTTTCGCACTGCCAACCCTGTACTCTCTCCACCTGACAAGCTTTCTACCCTTTACTTCTATAATGCCCCATTTGGCTGGTGCCCTTCCTTCAGCAGATATTTAATGAGCATCCGCCAGGCTATGTCTGGTCTAGGTGCTGGTGAGACGAAGACAAAAAACAAAGCATACAAAAATCCCTGCCCTCACAGAGCTGATGTTCTAGTGGGGAGGAAGACAAGAAACAAGATAAATCAAGGCAATTGGTGAAACACATTGTATGTTAGATAATGAGAAGACCTAGGTAGAAAAAAAAAACAGGAAGGGGAATATAGAGGAATATATATATGTGAATATATAACACTATACACCACACACACACACACACACAATCAGTGGGGGGGGGGGGGGGAGAATGGCAGTGAGGGTGAAATATTAGATAGGGAAGACAGGTAAAGACTGACAAAATGGCTTTTGAATAAAGACCCAAAGGGAGTAAGGGAGCAAGCCCCCCATGTGGCTATGAAGGAAGAGCATCCCAATAAGAACAGCGAGTACAAAAGCCCTGTGGTGGGAGCGTCCCTAGACTACAAAGGTAGCAGAGAAGAGGAGAGTGTTCTAGAGTAGAGAGCTAGGAGGACAGTACTAAGTCAGAAAGGCAATAGACTCACGTAGTAGGGTATTGTAAGCCACTGTAATGCACTCTAGCTTTTCCTGGGTAGCCACAAGAACTGGGGAGTCACAGCCACTATGAGTTAGGGATGTGATGTGATTTTAATTATGTCTTTGGCTGTTCCTTTTTCGCAATGAATTCTTTTTCTCCTGCCCAGTCCTTAAATGTTGAAGTTTCTTAGGTCCTCTTACCTGGGCACTCTTTTCTCCTCACTTTTCCTCATTGTTCTCACTCCCGGGGCTCCATGTGCCCTCTATGCACTCATAACTCCAAGCCAGATCTTCCTGCTGGATTTTAGACCCTTCCCTCCAAATGCCTCCTGGGGGAGACATTTCTACTGGATAGTCACTTACGTACTTCAAATTCAACATGTCCAAACTCAGTTTTTCCCTCTGTCTGTCCCCTAAACATGCTCCCTTCTCTTAGGTTTCCCACTTCAGCAAATGGCTCCATAACCTCACCAGGCATTCAAGCCAGAAACCTGGCAGCTATCACTGATTCACCTCTAGCCCTCTCCCTCCACTATACCCTGAAGTAGGCATTCTAGCATCAAGTTAAGAACACTGACTTTAGGTCAACTCTCTGGGTTTGCATCTTGGCTGTGCCACTTACTAGCTGTGGGATCTTGGACGAGTTACTTAACCTCTCTGTGCCTCAGTTTCCTCATTGTAAGATGGGGATAAAAACTGTACCTACTTCATAAGGTTGTTATCAAAAGCTAATGAACTAATATATAGGAAGTGTTTAGAACATTGCCTGGCCCATAGTAAGTGCTCTGTATGTTTGTTGTTGTTATCCAAGTTATCAGCACGTCCTATCAACTCTCTTTATTAGCTATCAATTGTGCCAATTTGTCATCCTTACTGCCCCTGCGCTAGTTAAGGCCACTATTATCTCTAACTCGGTTATTGTCCTGCCCTCCTAACTGGACTCCTGGCCCCTATTCTGTCCCCACCCAATCGGCCCTCCACACTACAGCTAAAGTGATCATTTAAAAACACAAATTTGATCCTATCAACCCATGCTTAAAATGCCTCGCAGGGTTCCTATTTTTCCTAGGGTAAAGTATAAACTTACCATGGCCCAAAAGGCCTTGCCTCTCTGGCTGAGCTCACCTCTTTCCCCTCACACACAGCGTACGCTAGGAGAGACATTCCTACTACATAGCTCACTTACAATCTGTGGGGCCTAATGGAAATGAAAGTGGGAGCTCCCTGTTCAAAAAATAGAAAAGCTTTTTCCTTTCTTCCATGGTCTCTCTTAACTTACCATGCAGTTTTAATATGCTAGTTACTGTCATGCTCCCTCGGGTATAGGGGTAACTCAAGGGGCGAGTACAGGCCCACACAAGTACCCTGGGGCCCTGCCCGGTGACTTAGTACACAGGGTACATGCACCCAACCGACTCTGTCCACACCTGCACCTGGGCCCAGCGCCCCAGGCAGCTAGCCAAGAACCTGTTCGGGGAGGTAGAAAGGCAGCAGGAGGTAGAACCACATATGAGCCAAGACTCTTAAGTCCCCATCACACACTCCACTGTTCCATCACATACAAATCACAAAATCAAAGGCAAAATTATTAAGAATTTCAAGACAACCACCACAGAACATTAAACCTCAGGCATGGGGCACCATGTGACTATAGCAATTGCACACCTATGAAGCCAGCCCTGCTCTAAAAAGCCAGCAGACTCTCAGTGCCATACTCTGTCTATAGCTCTAGCCTCTGGGTTTCATCACATGTATCTCCTTCTACCTGAAACATTCCTGCTCTTCCTCTTCCCTGCTGCTGTGGCACCACCCCCACCCCCCGCACACTATCCCTATTTCAGCCTTTACCACAAGGCCTTGGAACTGCTCACTTACCTGCTGTCTGTCCCCACTACATTTGCCAGATAGTGTATCTTGTTTACCAAAAGTCCTCACCTTTCCCATCTCTCAGTCTTGCCTTACCTTATTATTCAACAAACATTCAAAGTGCTAGACAACTCCTCATATCAGGGAGGCAGACATGAAAAATCGGGCTTCTGGCTATACTGTCTCAACAGTTACCACCTGGGACCAAGGGTGGTAAATGCTGATTTGCTCTGAGTAGCTTCCTTAGTCAAGAGGATAATTATTATAGCACCAGGTCTTGTGATTAAGATGAGTTATCCCCATCGTATACTGCAAAGCCAAGCACACGGTAAGCAGTCAGTATTTGTTAAGTAAATGAGTGCATAAATTCAACAAATATTGATTGAGCACAGACACTGCCCTCATGGACTGGACATTTTAGAGCGGGAGACAGAGAGGCAGTGTCAAAACAGTTTCATAAGTGCTATAAAGTCAATAAAGCAAGGTAACAGGATAGTGAGTGAATGAATTTGAAGTTAGCATAAAAGGCACTGAGAAAAAAACTGAGCTATGAACTTTACATATTATCACATTTAATCTCCACAACAAATCAGGGCCTTCCATACAACATTCACAGACATTAAACACAGAAGCAGAGGTTTAAAGTACAGGCTTAGGAGCCAAAATGCCAAGGTCTGAATCTCACCTCTGCCACTTACCAGCTATGTGAACTTAAGCAATTCATACTTAACCTTTCTGCATCTCAGTTTCTGCATCTGTGAAATGGAACTACTAATTGTACCCACTTCATAGGGTGGTTAAGAGGATTAAATGAGCTAAAATAGGTAAAGTACTTAAAGTTCCTGGCACATGATAAGTATTAGCTATTATCATCATCGTTAATATTATCCTGATTTAACAGATGAGAAATCTGGGTCTGAGTGGTTAATTGTTGGCAATTACAAAACTACTAAGTAGCAGAGCAGGATAAAAATTCAGCACTTTGTGACTCTACTATATCACTACAATATGTAACCAGGATATAATGTGGGGTAATTAATACAGTCAAGTGTTATGAGCGCTCCAAAATGGACACTCAATTCTTCCAGGGATGTGGAACTGAGTGGGAGCTGAGGCTTGGAGATGCCTGAGAGATGATGATGTTGCTCAAGGTCCTGTCTGGCTTATCTCCTCAACCTTGCTTTCTGAGGGTGCCCAAGGATCCAGGTCCAGACAGAGCACCATCTATAAAACCAGAAGCTGAAGCATCCACCATTCCCACCATTCCACCCCCCAACTCCAGGCACACAGGACTTAAAGGAATGCAAAGGACACAGCAAGTTCCAGTGCACCTAGGAAGTGTCTCCTTTATGAGTTTGTCATGTAATAGGCTTCACTAAATTCTAGATGCACCAATGGAATAACTTCATATGCACTGACATGCACACAGACTGTTCTATCTCAAAAAAAAAAAAAAAAAACGAACAAAAAAACCCTTTTGTGATCCCCTCAGCCACTGCCCCATTACTCTAGTCCCCTTTACACCAAATTCCTCAAAATTGAGTCATTCTTGAGTTCCTTCTTTCACAATCCCAATCCAATCTATCAGCAAATCCTGTATCAATATATATTCAAAATCCAAACACTTCTCATCATCACTGACTCTACTTTAAGCCACCACCGCCTAACTAGACCAGTGTTTCTCAAATTTTAGGGAATATCAGAAACACCTGGTAAACTTGTTAAAATACAGATTCCTAGAGATCCTGATTCAGTAGGACTGGGTTGGGCCTACAAATGGGTTGGGCCTATAAACGTGCATTTCTAACGACCTCTCAGGTGATACTGATGCTGCTGATCCAGGGACCACGCTTTAAGGAATAATGATCTACAGTAGCCCCCAAATTCTCCCTGCTTCCACTTTGCTCCTAACCTTCAGTCTATCCTCACAATAGCCAAACCTGAATCAGATCGTAACTCTCACTTGCTCAAAAACCTTCTGTGGCTCCATTCCAGAGTAAAAACAAAGTCCTTACACTCTATACCCGTGGTTTTTAAACTTAGCGTGCATCAGAAGCATCTGAAGGGCTGTTAAACCACAGATTCCGGGGCTCCATCTCCAAAGTTTCCGATTCAGTCTGGGGTGGGATCCAAGAACTGGCCTAACCAGTTCCTAGATAATGCTGATCCTGCTGGTCTGGGAACCATACTTGGAAAATCACTGCTGTATATGATCTGCACACCCCCGACCCTTAACCTCAGCTTCTATTACTCTCCCCTCACTCACTCTGTTCCAATAGCACTGGACTGGAATGGTAGCATGCCAGGCCTGCTCCCCACTTGGGTCCTTTATTTCCTCTACCTGAAACACTCTTCCCCTCCTTACCAGCATGGCTTCCTTCCTCACTTTCCTTCAGGCTCATATGTAACCCATCTGTAATCATCCTATATAAAGTAACCACTACTTCAACCCTGGGGTGGTACTTCTTCTCCTGCTCACCCTACTTTACTTTTCTCTAGACCATGTATTACCACTTGACACACTATATATTAAGCTGTTAGTTTACTGTCTCATGCTCACTGCCATATCCCCCCTTCCCCACCCCAGTGTCCAGAACAATGCCTGGCACATAGCACATACCTGATTTTCCCTATCTTCCATAACTTCTAACAACTTGAACAGTGATTTATATTGTCTATAGTACTGTATTCTACAGTGAGAGTACAGGAGACCCAGGTTTGATCTGTGGTCCAGCTGTCTGTGTAGCTTTAGGCACATTATTTAACCTATCACTGCTGGTTCTGGAACAATATGAAGTAGATGCACTCTTCCCTATCCCTCCAAGTACAGCTAAAAACCCTGGATGTTATATACAAAACAAATACAAAACTCTGAAAGGTGAAGGGAAGAAAGCAGACCGACTAGAGACACCTAGCAGGTGGTGGATAGCACCAAAGATCAGTGGGGAACCTGTACTTCCACCCCAACCTGGCAGTCATCAAGTAGTACCCCCTTTCTGCCACTGAAGTGCAGTGTCTGAGAAGGTCTGCAAAAATGGAAGTCTTAAATAAGATCCAGGATCTCATAACATAATGCCCAACATGTCCAGAATATAATTAAAATCATTATTTGTCATATCAAGAACAAGGAAAATCACAACTCGAGTAAGAAAAGAAAATCAACAGATGTCAACACTGAGATGACACAGATGCTGGAATTATCTAAGAATTTTAGGCCGGGCGCGGTGGCTCAAGCCTGTAATCCCAGCACTTTGGGAGGCCGAGGCGGGTGGATCACAAGGTCAGGAGATCGAGACCACAGTGAAACCCCGTCTCTACTAAAAATACAAAAAATTAGCCGGGCGCGGTGGCGGGCGCCTGTAGTCCCAGCCACTCAGGAGGCTGAGGCAGGAGAATGGCGGGAACCCGGGAGGCGGAGCTTGCAGTGAGCCGAGATCGCGCCACTGCACTCCAGCCTGGGCAACAGCGTGAGACTCCGTCTCAAAAAAAAAAAAAAAAAAAAGAATTTTAAAGGCGCCATGATACAAAAGCTTCAACGAGCAATTAAGAACATGCCTGAAACAAATGAATAAACAGAAAGTGTCACCGGGCAGTGCAGCACTTTGGGAGGCCGAGGTGGGCAGATCACGAGGTCAGGAATTCGAGACCACCCCGGCCAACGTGGTGAAACCCCATTTCTACTAAAAATACAAAAGATAGCTGGGCGTGGTGGCGTGTGCCTGTAATCCTAGCTACTCGGGAGGCTGAGGCAGGAGATTTGCTTGAACCCGGGGAGGCAGAGGTTGCAGTGAGCCAAGATCACGCCATTGCACTCCAGCCTGGGCAACAGAGTGAAACTCTATCTCGGAAAAAAAAATAATAATGATAAAATAAATAAATAAATAAATAGAAAGTGTCAGCAAAAATTAGCCAGGCATGATGGCGTGTGCCTTTAATCCCAGGTACTTGAGAGGCTGAGGCAGGATAAGCACTTGAACCCGGGAGGTGAAGGTTGCAGTGACCCAAGATCGCACCACTGCACTCCAGTCTAGGTGACAGAGCTAGACTCTTGTCTCAAAAGAAAAAGAAAAAGTGTCAACAAAAAATAGAAAATCTCTGGAAAAAAATAGAAGATATAGAAAAGAACCTAACAGAATTTTTAGAACTGAGAAATACAGTAACTTAAATGAAAATTCTTTACATGAGTTCAACAGCAGAATGGAGAAAACAGAAAAGAATCAGTAAGTTGAAGATAGAACAATAGAAATTATCCAATCTGAACAACAGAAAGAAAATAGATTGGAAAAAAAATGAACAGAGCCTCAGCAACCTACAGGACTACAACAAAAGACAAACCCAAAGAAATCCACACTAAGACATGGCTTAGTCAAATTCCTAAAAGCAAAAGACAAAGGAAAATCTTGAAAGCAATGAGAGATAAATGACATATTACCTCAAAGAGAACACCAATTTGAATGACAAAGCCTCTCTCATCAGAAACCACGGAGGGCAAAAGGAAGTAGCAGAATAGTTTTCAAGCACTGAGATAAAAGAACTAGAAACCCAGAGTTCGATATCAAGTGAAAAGATCCCCTAAGAATTCAAGGGAAATCAAGATATTCTCAAATGAAGGAAAACTAAACATATTTGTTGCCAACAGACTTACCCTAAAAGAATGAGTAGGCTTGGCGTGGTGGCTCACGCCTGTAATCCCAGCACTTTGGGAGGCCGAGACGTGTGGATCATTTGAGGTCAGGAGTTCGAGACCAGCCTGGCCAACATGGTGAAACCCCGTCTCTACTAAAAATACAAAAATTAGCGGGGTGGTAGTAGCATGCGCCTGTAATCCTAGCTACTCAGTAGGCTGAGGCAGGAGAATCGCTTGCGCCTGGGAGGCAGAGATTGCAGTGAGTCAGAAAGCACCACTGCACTCCAGTCTGGGCAACAGAGTGAGACCCTGTCTCATAAATAAATGAATAATTAAAAGAATAAGTAGGCCGGGCACAGTGGCTCACGCCCGTAATCCCAGCACTTTGGAAGGTCGAGATAGGTAGATCACAAGGTCAGGAGTTCCGAGACCAGCCTGGCCAATATGGTTAAACCCCATCTCTACTAAAAATACAAAAATTAGCCAAGTGTGCTGGCAGGCGCCTATAGTCCCAGCTACTCATGTGGCTGAAGCAGGAGAATCACTTGAACTCGGGAGGCAGAGGTTGCAATGAGCCAAGATCGCGCCACTGCACTCCAGCCTGGGCGAGATAGAGCGAGACTCCGTCTCAAAAACAAAAAAAAAAAGAACAAGTAAAGGAAGCTCTCTGAAACAGAAAAGAAATGATAAAGGAGGAATCCTGAAACATCAGGAAATTAGACTGAACAAAGAGTAAAAATATGGGTAAATACAATATACTTTCCCTCTCCTCGAGTTTTCTACATCATGTTTGATAGTTGAAGCAAAAATTATACCACTGTATGATGTGATTCTTAATGCATGTGTAACAAATATTTAAGATTCATTACATTATAAACAAGGCTGGGCGCAGTGGTTCACACCTGTAATCCCAGCACTTTGGGAGGCTGAAGTGGGAGGATTGCTTGAGCCCAGGAGTTCGAGACCAGCCTGGGCAACATAACAAAGACCCAGTCTCTACAAAATAAAAAATTTAAAAAATCAGCCATGCGGCCAGGCGCGGTGGCTCACGCCTGTAATCCCAGCACTTTGGGAGGCCGAGGCAGGTGGATCACGAGGTCAGGAGTTCAAGATCAGCCTGGCCAAGATGGTGAAGCCCTGTCTCTACTAAAAATACAAAAAATTAACCAGGCATAGTGGCAGGCGCCTGTAATTCCAGCTACTCTGGAGGCTGAGGCAGAGAATTGTTTAAACATGGAGGGTGGAGGTTGCAGTGAGCCGAGATCATGCCACTGCACTCCAGCCTGGGCGACAGAGCAAGACTCTGTCTCAGGAAAAAAAAAAAAAAAAAAAAATCAGCCAGGCATGGTGGTGCATGCCTGTAGTCCCAGATACTAGGGGGTGGGGGGTTGAGGTGGGAGGATCACTTGAGCACAGGAGGTTTAGGCTGCAGGTGAGCCGTGACTGTGCCACTACACTCCAGCCTGGGCAACAGAGCAAGACTCTGTCTCAACAACAACAAAACAATTAATTATATTATAAACAAAAGAGCATTAAGGCATGTAAAGTAAAGTTTCAATCGGACACGGTGGCTCACACCTGTAATCCCAGCACTTTGGGAGGCTGAGGCAGGTGGATCACAAGGTCAGGAGTTCGAGACCAGCCTAGCCAACATAGTGAAAAGTTGTCTCTACTAAAAATACAAAAATTAGCCAGGTACGGTTGACCGCGCCTGTAGTCCCAGCTACTCGGGAGGCTAAGGTGGGAGAATCGCTTGAACCCAGGAGGCGGACGTTGCGGTGACCCAAGACCACGTCATTGCGCTCCAGCCTGGGTGACAGAGTGAGACTGTTTCAAAAAAAAGAAAAAAGAAAAGTAAAGTTTCTACTCTTCAATCAAACTGGTAAAATGTCAAGAGCAGTTGCTTATGGTAAGTTATATGTATAATGTAATACCTAGAGCAAGTACTGAAAAAAGCAATATAGAGATAACTCGGGCCAAGAGCAGTAGTTCATGCCTATAATCCCAGCAGTTTGGGAGGCTGAGGTGGGAGGATCATCTGAAGCCAGAAGTCCAAGACCATCCCAGGCAACAAAGGGAGGTACCACCAACCTACACCCACACCCTCCCCACACGAAAAATTAACAAAATTAGGGGACGCAGTGGCACGTGCTTGTAGTTTCAGCTACTGTAGAGGCTGAAGCATGAGGAGATTGCTTATGCCCTGGAGTTTGAGGCTGCAGTAAACCATGATGAAACCACTGCACTCCAGCCCAGGTGACACAGAGACCCTGTCTCAAAAATAAATGAATGAATGAGTAGGCCGGGTGCAGTGGCTCACACCTGTAATCCCAGCACTTTGAGAGGCCAAAGCGGGCAGATCACCTGAAGTCAGAAGTTCAAGACCAGCCTGACCAAAATGGAGAAACCCCGTCTCTACTAAAAATACAAAATGAGCTGGGTGTGGTGGCACATGCCTGTAGTCCCAGCTACTCAGGAAGCTGAGGCAGGAGAATCACTTGAACCCGGGAGCCGGAGGTTGCGGTGAGCCAAATCGCCCCATTGCACTCCAGGCTGGGCAACAAGAGCGAAACTCTGTCTCAAAACATAACAAAAAAAGAAAAAAGAAAAAAAATCAGCAAGGATTAGAAGAATTCAGCAACACCATTAACCAACAGTAGTTAATTGACATTTATAGAACACTCCACCCAAAAATGGCAGAATACACATTCTTTTCCAGTGATCATGAAACATTTACCAACATAGACTCTGGGCTATAAAACAAATCTCAATAAATGTAAAGGAATTGAAATCATACAGAGCATATTCTCTGACCACTATCAAACTAGAAGTCAGCAACAGAACGATAACAGGAAACTCTACAGAAACTTAAAAATTAAACAACATATTTCTATACTTCATGGGTCAAACAGGAAGTTTCAAGGGGAATTTAAAAATGCCTTGAGCAGCAGGAGGATCACTTTAGCCCAAGAGTTGGAGGCTGCAGTGAGCTATGATCCTGCCTCTGCACTCCCGCCTGGGCAACAGAGTGAGACACTGTCTCAAAAAAAAAAAAAAACCTTTTTCTTTCTTTTTGTTTTTGTCTCAAGAAAAAAAAACCTTTTTTTTGTTTTCTTTTTTAATGCTTTGAATTACATGAAAAGGGAAAATGTAACATATTAAAATCTATCGGTGCTGAGAAGGAAATTAACAGCTAAAGGCTTACATCAGAAAAGAAAGAAAGGCCGAGTGTGCTGGGTCACACCTGTAATCCCAACACTTTGGGAGGCCGAGGCAGGTGGATCACCTGAAGTCAGGAGTTCAAGACTAGCCTGGCCAACATGGTGAAACCCCATCTCTATTAAAAATACAAAAAATTAGCTGGGCGTGGTGGCAAGCGCCTATAATCCCAGCTACTCGGGAGGCTGAGGCAGGAAAATCACTTGAACCCAGGAGGTAGAGGTTGCAGCGAGCCGAGATCGCGCCATTGCACTCCAGCCTGGGCAACAGCAGCGAGACTCCGTTTCAGGAAAAAAGAAAGTCTCAAATCAATAATCTAAACTCCCACCTCAAGAAACTAGATAGAGAGCAAAATAAACCCAAAGGAGAAAGAAAATAATAAAGTGCAGAAATCAATTAAATTGAAAACAGAAAAACAGAAAAAGTTAATGAAACAAAAAGCTTGTTCTTTGAAAAGATCGATAAAACTGACAAACCTCTAGTAAGTCTGACAAATACGAAAACGAATTTTTTTTGTTTTTGTTCGAGACAGGGTCTCGCTCCGTCACCCAGGGTGGAGTGCAGTGGCGCGATCACAGTTCACTGAAGCCTCAGCCTCCTGGGTAGCTGGGACTACAAGCATGTGCCACCCATCCAGCTAATTTTTGTATTTCTTGTAGAGACGGCATTTTACCATGTTGCCCAGGCTGCTTTCAAACTCCTGGGCTTAAGCAATCCACCAGCCTTGGCGTCCCAAAGTGCTGGGATGACAGGCATGACATCATATGCCCAGCCTGATACATTTTTAGTATCACGAAACAAAATTATCATTATAGCACCTAAAGATATCAAAAGGATAATAAAGAAATACTATGAACAATTCTACAAACATAAATTTGACAACTTAGATGAAATGGGTCAATTCCTTGGAAAGTATACATCCAACATAAAATAACGTAATTTGAATAGTCCTGTAACTATTAAACAGAATAATTTTTAGAACTCCCCAAAAAGATAGAATAAAGATAATTAGGCGAAATGGTCAGCATAGTGAGTGGAACATTAGCTTGTGCTCAATAAATAATAGCTATAACCATTGTATTTAAATCATCACAACCTCTCAAGGAAACTGAGGCTTCACAGATAAATTCTTTGTAACAGAATCAGAATTTGAACCCAGATCTGAAATCAGTGCCCTTTCCTCTAGAGTTAAAAATCCACACCAAAGTTACTCCCTTGGGCATGTATCAACCAATATTTCTTTTATAAACAGGAAAACTGTAAAGGAGTGAGATTTGTGCTAAAAATCCCAGAAATCAATAAATGCTTGCCAACTAGTTTTCTCCACTATTGTACAGCAATGATTCTCAAATGTTAGGGTGAATCAGGATCACTTGTTTGTTAAAATACAGATTGCTGAGTCCCAGTCCCAGCCCAAGAAATTGCATTTTAAACAAATTCCCAGTTGAAGAACTTTACTTTTAAAAAGTTCGTTCCGGCCGGGCGCGGTGGCTCAAGCCTGTAATCCCAGCACTTTGGGAGGCCGAGACGGGCGGATCACGAGGTCAGGAGATCGAGAGACGATCCCGGCTAACACGGTGAAACCCCGTCTCTACTAAAAAATACAAAAAAATAGCCGGGCGAGGTGGCGGGCGCCTGTAGTCCCAGCTACTCGGGAGGCTGAGGCAGGAGAATGGCGTAAACTCGGGAGGCGGAGCTCGCAGTGAGCTGAGATCCGGCCACTGCACTCCAGCCTGGGTGACAGAGCAAGACTCCGTCTCAAAAAAAAAAAAAAGTTCGTTCCTCCTGTGTTAGCTCACTTAGGAATTAAAAAAGAATATTCATTCCAATTTTTCTGTACAAAAAAAGAGAATGACTGGTGTACAGTAATGATATGTTACTCCATCCATCCCCCAATATCAGAAGCTATCACACTCCGCAGAAGGGGAAGGAACCAAGACAGGATAATGTTCTAAATCAATGGTTCTCAAGGGTGGGCCCTGCTTACCTACTGAATCAGAAACACTGTAGCTAGGGCATCCCTAACTTGTGTTTTATCAAGTCTTCCAAGTGAGTCTGATACATGCTAAAGTTTGAGAACCACCGCTGTACAAATCAAAGTGTTTTTGCAAAATCCATCTTCTTACAGGAAGGATGAAGCAATACCATGTTTTTTCCACTTCTGAGAACCTGGGCTCTGGAATCAAATAATTCAAAGTTCAAATCCACACTCAGAAAGTCACTTAATCTCCACGAATTCCAGATTCTCAGCTGCAAAATGGAATAGTTGCCTTCCTTGTTATAACCTTTCCAGAAAGTAACTTGGCATTATATTCCATAATCCCTAGCTGGACTTCAAGAAATCTAACCTACAAAAGTCACTAGAGGCCGGGCGCGGCGGCTCACACCTGTAATTCCAGCACTTTGGGAGGCCAAGGTGGGTGGATCACGAGGTCAGCAGTTCAAAACCAGCCTGACCAACATGGTGAAACCCTGTCTCTACCAAAACACAAAAATGAGCCGGGCATGGTGGCCCAACTACTCAGAAGGCCGAGGCAGGAGAATCACTTGAACCCAGGAGGCAGAGGTTGCAGTGAACCAAGATCGTGCCAGTGCACTCCAGCCTGGGCAACAGAGTGAGACTCCATCTCAAAAAAAAAAAAAAAAAAAAGTCATTGGAGATATGAACAGATTTCTATCACTTCTAGGCATTTGTGGACTTAAAATTTGTTGGCTTAACGCTTGCAAGCAACCATAGAAGTATGTAGGAATTTTCAATTGTGCTGAAGTACAAACTTAAATGGCACACTATAAGCCTGGTGTGTTTCTGTAAGCAATGCACACTGAGTAAGCAAGAGCAGCCACCCACCAAGGACCTGATTCTCAGCTAGCTTCCTTGTTCATTGGGGGCCCATAGAGAGAAGTATAAAAGATTTTTAAAATTTGGTGTATTTCATGGAAAAAAATTTAAGGTGGTTAACTTGTGTTAAGAGTGTACACAGGAACACACACAACTCACCATAGAAATGTGATTAAAGAGGGGCCTGGCCCGTAAGCCCAGTTCTGTATTTGTAAGTTTAGAATTCTTTAAGGCCTCAATGGTGCTCCTTATAAATAAATGTCAAGTACCTACTAAGCAAAGATGCTTTCCATAATGTTTTTCTGTTTTAATCAGCACTTATATCAAGATACAAAACTTTTCCAGAACCCCCAAAGTTTCCTCACATTATTCACAATATAAAAAAGGACAAATAATGTTCAAAAAAGTACAATGTCCAACCATAAAGGAAATTACCAAGTTAACTGGTGACACATATATATCGTGGGATATCAGAAATCAAGTATAGCTGAATATTTAATGAACTGGCAATTACATTAAAACATTAACTAGAAAAAAAAATAGGTTGTAAAATGGTATTTATAATGCAATCCCATCTTGTAAAAATATATATTTATATTCTAACTCAAAAGATGGGAGACACTGCAACAACAAATTTAACAGTGGATTGTGCCAGACAGTAGTAGACTCGGGTGAGTTTTATTTCCTTCTTTATTCTTTTTCTGTATTTTCTACAACAAGCAGGTCTCACTATAAAACCAGGAAAAAATTAAGAACATTATTTAAAAGAGAAATATCCAACTTTCAGGCTTGTTGACTGGTGCTCCTTAAGTCCCTGTCACGGGGTCTGGCAGACATAAGCACTCAGGAAGCATTCATTCCTGTTCCCTGTTTCCAGAGTGAGGAGTTACAGCAGGAGCCCATTTTACAGGTCTGAAAAAACACATTTTCCATACAATCCAAAGTAAGGGCCCCAGTCAACAGCTTTTTTTCATGAAGACTCATTAATTCATTCAAAAATGTACTCAGCATCTATTACATGTTTAGCACTGAACTAGGTTCTGGAGATACCAAAAATGAAAAGATGACATCTCTGCCCTCAGGAAGCTCTGGCTAATGAATGACACAGATATATTTATAACTATGATATGATGAAATAATTACTTTTTAATAAAGACGTATACAAAGTGCAACGGGAACCAAGAGGAAGAAGGACTTTTACAAACCCTTTTACAGTCTGTGAGTTGCAAAGGGGAGGGCATTAGGGGGAGTTTGCATGTACAAAGACAAAAAGGCATAAAGGAGTATAAAATTTTCCCAGAACTATAGGTAGTTCAGTCTTGCTAGGACATAAAGAACAAGAGAGGAGGAGTGGCAGGAAATGAGAATGAACAAGCAGATCACAAAAGGTCTTATCTGTCACATAAAGGATACTGAATTTTATCCCACAGGCGAACCACTGAAAGAAGGATTTTAGGCTGAAGAGTGACTTGATCAGCACTAGCAAAGACACCAGGAATCCTGAAAGACATCTTAATCCCCACTTATTTTCAGGGCAAAGGAAAAGGTCCCACCCTCTAGGGTTGTCCCCTCTTAAATAACATGAGGCAGTAAATAGAACTCTGTGCCGGGCACACAATAAATATTCAATAGAGATCAGTTAAATATGAATTTGGATATGGGGCAAAGGGGCAGTCCCTGCTGAGGGCAGGATTTTAGCAGCACCACACCTTTAGTTTGGTCTTGAGCGTGATAAACAGAAATAGCTCGCCGGGCACAGTGGCTCACGTCTGTAATCCTGGCACTGTGGGAGGCTGAGGTGGGCGGATCACTTGAAGTCGGGAGTTTGAGACCAGCCTGGCCAACATGGTGAAATCCCATCTCTACCAAAAAAGTACAAAAAAATGTGCCTGGCGTGGTGGTGTGCACCTGTATTCCCAGCTACTCCAGAGGCTGACGCACAAGAATCACTTGAACTCGGGAGGTGGAGGTTGCAGTGAGCAGAGATCATGCCATTGCACTCCAGCCTGGGTGACAAGAGTGAGACCTTGTCTCAAAAAAAAAAAAAAAAAAAAAAGAGAAAGAAATAGCTCCTCTGGAGGAGACCAGACAACTGAAAATTCTAGAATCTAACAGGCAACAGGAGGAGGGTGCCATACACTGCTTTTTGTGCTCCAGTGTACAAAGCCCCCTCAAGGTTGTCTTTCCATAGCTGAGATTTAAATCCCACTAATGGGATATTAGTTTTATCGCACATACTAACCTCTCCGGAATTCTGGATGACAGGGGCTTATGTGCACACACGGTTAACTGAAAGGAATTCATCAGTGGTTTTACTCTTGTTTTACCCAATATCTATTATGCTTAATTCAATTTAGTTGGATGGTTCTGCAGATAAATGCTGTAGAAATAAAATACTGTTGCATTTCTGCCTCCATTTATGGAGTATATCCAAACTGCTTTGCAAAGTCAGAAAAGATATATTTGATACATTTATCAAGACAATGAGGCTCAGAAAAGCAAAGCAACTTGTGCAAGGTCGCTCTGAAACTAAGCACAAAGCCACAACTCAAATCCCTGTTTATGGACTCAACTACCTCAAATAAGCAATACTGTTTTACCCAAAGCCAGTGTCTGAGGCAAAACATAATTGTCAGAATATAAAAATGATGGCCGGGCGCGGTGGCTCACGCCTGTAATCCCAGCACTTTGGGAGGCCGAGGCAGGCGGATCACCAGAGGTCGGGAGTTACAGACCAGCCTGACCAACATGGAAAAACACCATGTCTACTAAAAATACAAAATTAGCTGGGTGTGGTGGTGCATGCCTGTAATCCCAGCTACTTGGAGGCTGACGCATGAAAATCGCTTGAAACCGGGAGGCGGAAGTTGCTATGAGCGGAGATCGCGCCATTGCACTCCAACCTGGGCAACGAGCGAAACTCCGTCTCGAAAAAAATAAAAAAAGAAAAAAGAAAGGAATATAAAAATGATTCTTTTTGTGACACAAAGAAAAGGGGGGGGGTCTTATAAATCTAAAAAAAAAAACACTCAAAAGAAAGGTGCAAAGATGAAATACATAGGGGAAAACACAGGAAAAGGAGAAACCAGAGGCTAATGTCAGCTAGGTCCTGGTCTGCAAGGAGAAATGGCAGAACCTGAGTCTGGGAGAGGGGGTTCTGAGCCGGAATCTAAAAACAGAGCTGAAAAAGGAAGAGAGAGCAAGTGAACATACCTGGCCACCGCACCCTGTGTAGCCTGGCCTGCCCTCCTTACCTGCCATGAAACCAGTCCTGGCACATGTCACACTCGATCATGAAGCGGGTCACATCGTAAGGCAGCCGGCAGAGGCAATACACCGGCACCGAGGCCATCTTCGCTCGGCCCTGGAGCGTTGTGCGGCCGGCCAGGTTCGTCGTGTCAAGAGGGGCGGAAGGCGGCAGCACGCGTCCTCTCTGGACGATGGCTAGGCACAAACAACACTTTTTACAGAGTGAATCAGCCCCCGCCCCCCACCCCCTTGCACCAACCCTCAGTTCCCCAATAGAGAGTTACCGCCGCCGGGATGCAACACAGCTGGTGCGGCTGTAGGGGGCAACCAGAGAAAGTCCACCCGGCCTTTAGAATTTCTTTCACACGTAAAGAACGGCGCTCAACCTTCCAGGCTTTCCACCGCCCCCACCCTCCCCACCCCCCACCCCCCACCCCCCACCCCCCACCCCCGACCTTCTTCGCCCCGGAGTCAGTGATAACTTCTTTCCGGGTTTCAGGAAAATACCTGAAGCCTTTTCGGGAAGCTTCTTTCATCTCTCACTGAACCCTCTCCTAGCTGACCCGTTTCACAAGGCTCCCTTTATTATGACGCAAACCACAGCCTCAAAAATGAGGCTGGGGGTATCGCCAGACAAGACCCTCCTCTCACCCCCCGAAACAGGGCCAACCAGAGAGAAATAAGGGATCCCCGAAAGTCTCTTCAGGTTACTCAAAGCCTCCACGAACAAGACAGACAAGACTAGACGCCCAACTCAAATCACAGTTCTGGGGTCGTGTTCCGAGAGTTTAAATAATCCTTTCCGTCACTCTCAGTATCATTCCTTCCCCGACCAGTCAGGAGTCTCGTCACGCCCAAAACTGAAATAAATAGAAATCTCTAAACTGACCAGCTCGTTTTGTACTTTCAAGATGACAGGCTTCTGGTTGCATCCCTGAAACTCAAAAGGATCTATTCAAAACCCCTCAAACTGACTAGAGTTTCCTCACACTCTTGAAACTAGGCAAGGATTCTTTTGCATCGCTCGGAACTGCCACGGTTTCCTTGCAGCCCCCTCAAACTGATGAGAGCTCCCTAGTCCCCACAAATGTTCAGGTACCTCACGGTATATCCTAACACTGACAGTAATACCCTCGCAGCCCCCAAAACTTACAGGAATCTTAACGCTTCCCCAACTGACAGGAACCTCCTCACGCCCCAAACCTGACAAGAACGTCTTCGGTCCAGAATCCTACAGGGACCTCCTCATGCTTTGGGCTGCAAGGACTCCACGCCCGCAGAGCTCAGTCCCCGCAACACGCCGGCAGCCGGGCTAGCTCCGGGACGGCGAGGCGCCTCAGCGGAGGCTCGTCCGGTAGTTCCGGCCCCTACGGCGGCGCGCGTCGAATTCTGGGATAGTCCCCGTACCGCCGGGAACCTCGCTCGCCTTCCCCTGGAGCCCCCTGCTGGGTCGCGCGTCGCCAGTCGCCCGACGGTACTTCAGAGCAGCCTCCTCCACAACATTCCCCTCGGCCCGGCCGTTCGGGCCTACTGGAGACCGCGGCTTGGGCCTAGTCTGGCGGCCGCCCGGCGAACGGGCAAGTGGCGTCGTCGCTGGGCCAGCAGGAGATAGTCGCGAGCAAACCAACGGGGAAAGAGATGAACCGGCCGCCACGTCCGAGGCACACGGCCCGAAAAGTCGTTGGGAGAAGCCCAGTGGCGGTGGTAGGCAATTCGGAGTAGTCAATAAAGTTTATTCAAAGCAACGAGGAAGTTGAAGCGGAGAGGGGAGGAGAAATACGGGGTAAACATCTACCATGTTGAGAGTGGCGGCGCTACCCACAGAGCCAAGGCTTGACCGCCATCTTATGAGGGCTGGGCTCGCGAGGTGAGCGCGGCGGAGGCGGGGAACCGCGAGCCGCCGGCTCCCGGGTGACGCCGCCAGGGGGCGGGGCGCCACCTTGAGAAAGGAGGGCGGTTCTCAGCCACCTTTGGACCCGCTAGTCTCTTTAAGGTGCCCAATCGCCGCTGAAGACCTTGAGCCCAGAGGCGGAGAAGCCGCCATCTTAGGCGAGGCAGACGTTTGGCTCCATTTTGAGTGGGGCCCGAAACTTCCTAGCCTTCCCCCTCCTCCGGGCAAACAGGGAGTTAAGCTACCCCGACTCGCACACTCCTCCTCCCCAGCCTTACTCCTCCTATGAGAGGAGGTGAACTCGGTGACTCCAAACTACAAAATTAATAGGTGACGGCGGGGGCGGGCTTCAGCCGGGGTAGAGGCGGAGTACTCACCGCGGCTCCTGATCATTGAGCACCTTCGGCGGGCTGGGCTCTTTCCCACGGTCTCTGCGTTGTTCTTACCCCTGTGAAGGAAGCTCTGTGATTATCACCAAATGAAGGCAGGGGCCTCGAGAAGCCAAGTGACTTGAGTCCCAGAGCAGGGACGTTGAACCTTGCGCCCTGTGCTACCCGCGTTCTGTCCTCAGGCCCTCAGTGTAGTTCCTCTGTAAAGCGCTGCCAACTCCACAACTCCCTCTGAACTCTTCTTTGACCCTACTGTTTCACTTCAGTTCAAATACAGTTCAAGGATTTGTTTGCACCTGTCCCACAATTTTCTGACTATAGCCTGAGGGGAGGGGATAGGGGATGAGAGGAAAGGCTGAGTTAGTGGAGCTTTGCTGAGTTAGTGGAGCTTCATACATATGCTTCAAGATGGCCTAGGTTTTCCCAAACATTCTAGAAAATTATCTAGGAGTTATCTTACTATTTCATTTTCTTAAAGGGTCCCATTGCTTTAAAAAATAAATGTGTGCGTGCACACAATTTACTAACCAGTGATGGTGGGTTAGGCCCTGGGGATGCAATGGTGAAAACAGGGCCTCTGGAGTGGGAGGGCATCTGCCAGTGCAGGAAACAAAGTTGCGAGTAAACAATGGAATAGAAGGCGCAGCAAGCTCACAAATACCACCTGCAAAATGACCTTTGCAAAATGCAACACGAAGCTACAAAAGAGCCTTACAAACCGCTTGCAGCTGCTGTAAGAAAGACGGCAGGGAGACATGGAGAATATAAGTTCACTTAAATAAACAAGCGAGAACATTGTACTCAAAAGGATCAACGTGTACAAATGCATGGAGGCACATAGAAAAATATTTACTAAAAGTTGAATATTGTTGGAACAAGGAGAACAGAAGAGAGATAGGTAGGAGGTCAAACAGTAAAGGGTCAAAACATGAAAGATTGCGAAATGCAAAAGAGTTTAGATTGTATGCAGTTAGTAAAAAGAAAAGAAGGTATTTGAGCAGGAGTAGCTGAGTCTCATATTTGTGACTTACCCAGAGGATGGTTTAGGGTTGTTTTTTTTTTTTTTTTTTTTTAAATGTTTATTTTAGAGACAAGGTCTCACTCTGTCAACTCAGGCTGGGCGATCATAGCTCATTTCACCCTAGAACTCGTGGACTCAAGCAATCCTTCCGCCAGAGCCTCCTGAGTAGCTGGGACTATAGGCGCATACCACCACACTCGGTTATTTTTGATTTTTTGTAGAGCCCAGACCTCGCTATATTGCCCAGGCTGGTCTCAAACTCCTGGTTTTAGGAGATCCTCTAAAAGCATTGGGATTACAGGCCTGAGCCACTGCACTGAAAGGTCCAGGTTTAATGGGACCTGAAGCTTATATGGTTTGGGGGAGGAAGGGTGAGACATCTTTAAGAAAAAAAACAGCCAGGCGTGGTGGCTCACGCCTGTAATCTCAGCACTTTGGGAGGCCGAGGCGGGCGGATCACGAGGTCAAGAGTTCGAGACCAGCCTGGCCAACGTGGTGAAACCATGTTTAGTATCTACTAAAAATACAAAAATTAGCCGGGTGTGGTGACACGCGCCTGCAGTCTCAGCTACACAGGAGGCTGAGGCAGGAGAATCGCTTGAACGCGGGAGGCGGAGGTTGCAGTGATCCGAGACTGTGTCATTGCACTCCAGCTGGGGTGACAGAGCGAGACTCCATCTCAAAAAAAAAAAAAAAAGAAAAAAATTGACTTATGAATACAAAATTAGGATCAAAGGTAGGCAGTAAGAGTATTTCTACAAGCAATTCCTCCACCCGTGTAATAATTATGAAGAGAAGTGATACAAGGCACAATGTAAATGTACTATGGGGCTGGGTGCAGATTGCACGTCTGTAATCCCAGCACTTTGGGAGGTCAAGATGGGAGGATCGCTTGAGCCCAGGAGTTCAAGACCAGGCTCGGCAACATAGTGAAACCCTGTCTCTACAAAATAAAAACAAAATAAATTTTTAAATAACAAATATCCCATGAAACCCAACCTAAATGTATCCCCCAAATCAACTTCCCCTTAGGTAGATCTCAAAAATGTCAGGCAGCTCCAACACCACCTAATGCAAGGGAAAGTATGGCCAGGCCCTCAGTGGAAAGGGACAGCACTTTGAACCAATTGTTTAAATATATTTTGTGAACTTTATAAAACACATGATCGTGTGACCCTATGGAAAGTGACAGGTCCTGCAGTTTAAGCTTTCTTAGCTTCACAAGGAGTCAGGAGGAGTGAGGCTGTTTCACTAGTGTCGGGGGGAAAATTGGTCCAGGATAGTGTGGGAAAGGGTAGAAAAAGATGAGATAATTTGGATATTTTGGAGGTTGAATAGGCAGTGTTTGGAAACTGATAATAGCGGATGAGTGAGTGAAAGGGGTGTGAGTTCATTTCTGGGTTGAGTGTCAGCATGGATGACAGTGCCACTGAATGAACTGGGCTACGCAGAAGAGAAAACAGGTTTGGTGGGGAAGAGACTAAATTTAATTTGGGCTATGTTGAATTCCGGTGTGTGTGGAACATTAAATCACTCACCCAAAACTTTTTTTTTTTTTTTTTTTTTTGAGACGGAGTCTGGCCCTGTCGCCCAGGCTGGAGTGCAGTGGCGCGATTTCGGCTCACTGCAAGCTCCGCCTCCAGGTTCACGCCATTCTCCTGATTCAGCCTCCCGAGTACCTGGGACTACAGGAGCCCGCCACCACGCCCGGCTAATTTTTCTGTTTTTAGTAGAGACGGAGTTTCACCGTGTTAGCCAGGATGATCTCGATCTCCTGACCTTGTGATCCACCCGCCTCGGCCTCCCGAAGTGCTAGGATTACAGGCATGAGCCACCGGACCCGGCCACCCAACAGTTCTTTATTGATCTACTATGCACCGTGCACTGTGCTAGGTGCTGAGGATTTTGAGGTACCCCAGATAAGGCCCTGGCCTGCATGGAGCTGACAGTCTACTGGCGGAAACAGTCAATGATCAAATAAAATTTCATTAATAGGTGAATTTCATTCACATATTTTCTTGAACACCTACTGTTAGGCACTGGGGATTTAGGGGTAAACAAAACAGACAAGTCCCCGCCCTCCTGTGACTCATTTCCAGCAAGGGAGACGGATAAAAAGTGAGGCAAATCAGAGAATTTCCGATTGCGGTGAGTGCTATCAGGAAAGTAAGACCAGTTATGACATAGAGAATGATTTGAAAGGAAAGCAGTCTGTTTTAGATAAGGTAGTCAAGGAAGGCTTCTCAGAGAAGGTGACAGGAGCTGAGACCTGAATAACAAAAAGAGCTAGCTAGGGACAAGGGCAAAAGGAATCAAGAGTGTTGGCCGGGCGTGGTGGCTCATGCCTGTAATCCCAGCACTTTGGGAGGCTGAGGCAGACGGATCATGAGGTCAAGAGATCGAGACCATCCTGGCCAACATGGTGAAACCTCGTCTCTACTAAAAATACAAAAAATTAGCTGGGTGTGGTGGCACGCGCCTGTAGTCCCAGCTACTTGGGAGGCTGAGGCAGGAGAATCTCTTGAACCCAGGAGGTGGAGGTTGCAGTGAGCTGAGATCGCACCACTGCACTCCAGCCTGGGTGACAGAGCAAGACTCCATCTCAAAAAAAAAAAAAAAAAAAAAAAGAGTGCTAAAGCCCTAAGATGGGGGCAAGAGGACTGGGCGGGCTACAAGCTTGAATTAGAGACCCCGTGTGTACCCTTAGGGAATAGACGATCTAATTAACAAAACAACGAGGCTGGAAAAGGTCAAACCCTAAGTGCTACCTAGAGGTTTGAGCAACCTGTCTAGGAACAAAGAGGCAGTCACAGTTAATTCAAACACGTTCAGTGGGTGTGTGAGGAAGGGCTTCACAAGAGGTAGTATTGGACCTAGGTACAGTGGTACCTACCCCGACTCCTAAAATTCCTCCCCAGTGTCTTTGAGAGATGGGGAGTGGACAAAGGATATTGTGAAAGGCAAAGCTGCCAGGGGTCTGAACCAGAGGTAGTCAGATTTGCTGACAAAGGAAGTCTTGCCACTGCTAAGGATGGGAGGCAGACGACTGCTGCCCTGGAAATGTGTGGACTGGTCCAGTCTCACAGGATGCAGTCCATGATGGGACCTGGCTGCCACAGCACCAGGCTGCCCTGGAAGCCTACTTCCCCCACCCCAACTGCATTTAACAATTGTAAACATTTATTTTAAATAACACAGATTCAGTTCCATCCCATTGTAATGTAAAGGCATTCCCATTATAAACATTCAAACAGCCAGGCTGAAGTTTCCCCGTGACAGGGCATTCAATGCCTGCTTACCTCTCTAGAGGGAACCTCAGCAGGATCTTTTCCAATTCATTTCTCTACATATATTGAGGTAAAAAAAAAAAAAAATGATGAGGGCTACAGTGAACTATAAAATACATGAGTGGAAAAGGGAGGATTTGGGAGGAAACTTACATGAGGAAAAACAGGTGTCCTCTGAAACAGACTTGAAAGTACAAGAACAGTAAAAACAAAAGACAAAATAATACAAAATAACATTATCTGAGAACTTACTGTGCTAAGCACTGTTACAAACTCGCTAGAAGCATTAAGTCACTGAAACCTTAGAACAACCATATAAGTAGATATCAATACTATTACCATTGTATGGATGATGAAGCTGAGTACAGAAACTTTAATTCACTTGCTGGAGGTCACTTAGCTAGTTTGTATCCTAGCAGGGGTTCCTGGTGATACAGGCTCAGAGTCCAGGCTCTTAACCACTCCTTTATACCACTAGTGTGGATTTAACAGCAACTGGTGTATAAATGTAATGGGAAGGTAATCAATTAATGGTTCTTCGCATAATTTGAAACACAAAAACAAAACGTGGTTTGCACACACTTGAAATAAAAACTAGCAGGATGGGCCGGGCGCGGTGGCTCAAGCCTGTAATCCCAGCACTTTGGGAGGCCGAGACGGGCGGATCACGAGGTCAGGAGATCGAGACCATCCTGGCTAACACAGTGAAACCCCGTCTCTACTAAAAAATACAAAAATCTAGCTGGGCGAGGTG
The DNA here is from genome assembly GCF_037993035.2 of Macaca fascicularis. Taxonomy (NCBI): domain Eukaryota; kingdom Metazoa; phylum Chordata; class Mammalia; order Primates; family Cercopithecidae; genus Macaca; species Macaca fascicularis. The sequence continues at coordinate 54,023,237 of NC_088395.1, forward strand.
GCGGGCGCCTGTAGTCCCAGCTACTCGGGAGGCTGAGGCAGGAGAATGGCGTGAACCCGGGAGGCGGAGCTTGCAGTGAGCTGGGATCCGGCCACTGCAGTACAGCCTGGGCAACAGAGCGAGACTCCATCTCAAAAAAAAAAACAAAAAAAAAAAAAACAAAAAAAAACTAGCAGGATGGTGCCCCAGGTGCCAAACTAAGCAATGGAGAACACCAACCCATGCCTCCAGGGCCAGCTTCATGGACATGCCGTTCACAGAGCTCTGCTCCTGGAAGGGGCCTTAGGCTTGTTTTAATGTAATGCTGTGGCTGTCTTGAAATTGATAATTTTATCTTTGAGCTTGTCTCTTCTAAGTGTAGTCCACTGTGACAATGGATCATGCACGTGAGCAGAAGGGATATGCTAAGTGGCAGCACCCATAGCCTTTGGGCACTGCAGGCAATGTGCATGCCACCGAGCAGTTAGACAGGCCGCCTGGTGTGCAGAAACACACCAGAGGGGGACACCAGGGCCCAGAGGGGGACGTTGAGCCAGTGACTACAGTGGCAGCCAGTAGCAGAAGCAGCAGCACAGGTAGCAGTGGCCATAGACCAGGGAGAGAGGAGGGCCTCTGCGCAGGAACAGTGAGGAGACCTGTTGTGAGAGGCAAGCTTGTTCTGTCACCAGGGCCTGTCCCTGTAGGATCTGTACAAAGATTAACGCTTTGGCCTGCACACTGGGACAGGAACTGCTGGCACTCAGGCAGTAAATTTTGCAAGGAAATGATTATGAAATAAATGAGTACCCATGGACATTGCAGTAAAGTATATGAGGGGATTATTATATTTTTTCGAAGAGTTTAGAATCTCTGGTTTTAAAAACTGGTGCAACACAGCAAAACAAATATCCAAGGATTTAGAAATAGAAATTAAAATTGAAGATTGTCACAATAGACACATTAGATGAAAAGTTTCAGATAAATTATCAATGAAGAAGACAATATAAAAGTTTCTTCCCTGTAATTGAAGAGACAGGCCAGGTGCAATGACTTATGCTTATACTCCCAACACTTTGGGAGGCTGAGGTGGGGAATTGCTTGAGCCCAGGAGTTTGAGACCAGTCTGGGCAACAAAGTGAGACCCTATCTCTACTAAAAATTAAAAAACAAAAAATTAGCTGGGTGTAGTGGTTCGTGCCTGAAGTCCCAGCTACTCAGGAGGCTGAGGTGGGAAGATTGCTCGAGCTTTTGAAGTCAAGGCTGCAGTGAACCATGATCTCACCATTGCACTCCTGGCTGGGCAACTGAGTGAGACGCTGTCTCAAAAAAAAAAAAAAAAAAGCCAGCCTGGGAAACAAAGTGAGACCTCGTCTCTATAAAAAATAAAAATATTAAAATATTAGCCAGGCGTGGTGGGGCACACCTGTAGTCCCACCTGCTGATGAGGCTGAATCGGGAGGATTCCTTGAGCCCAGGAGGCCAAGGCTGCAGTGAGCTGTGATCCCACTACTGCACTCCAGACTGGATAACAAAGTGAGACCCTGTCTTAAAAAAAAAAATGAACTTGGCCAGGCACAGTGGCTCACGCGTGTAATCCCAGCACTTTGGGAGGCCAAGGTGGGCGCATTATGAGGTCAGGAATTCGAGACCAGCTTGGCCAACATGGTGAAACCCCGTCTCTACTAAAAACAAAAAGAAATTAGCCAGGTGTGGTGGTGGGCACCTGTAATGCTAGCTACTCGGGAGGCTGAGGCAGGAGAATCACTTGAAACCAGAAGGCGGAGGTTGCAGTGAGCTGAGATGACACCACTTCACTCCAGCCTGGGCAACAAGAGTGAAACTCTGTCTGAAAAAAAAAAAAAAAAATGAAGTTGCGGCGGGGCATGGTGACTCATGCCTGTAATCCCAGCACTTTGGGAGGCCGAGGCAGGTGGATCACCAGAGGTCGGGGGTTCGAGACCAGCCTGACCAAAATGGTGAAACCCTGTCTCTACTAAAAATACAAAAATTAGCTGGGCATGGTGGCACATGCCTGTAATTCCAGCTACTCTGGAGGCTGAGGCAGGAGAATTACTTGAACCCGGAAGGCGGAGGTTGTGGTGAGCTGAGATCATGCCATTGCCCTCCAGCCTTGGCAACAAGAGTGAAACTCCATCTCAAAAAAAAAAAAATGAAGTTGCTAAAAATGTTGACCAAATAATTGAATGTGCAGAAAAGGGAGTCAGAAAAATCTTATGATCATGATATATTAATAACATTATTTTCGCTGGGCGCAGTGGCTCTCGCCTGTAATCCCAGCACTTTGGGAGGCCAAGGCAGGTGGATCACTTGAGGTCAAGAGTTTGAGACTGGCCTGGCCAACATGGTGAAACCCCGTCTCTACTAAAAATACAAAAATTAGTCGGCTGAGGCAGGAGAATCACTTGAACCTGGGAGACAGAGGTTGCAGTTAGCCAAGATCGCGCCACTGCACTCCAGCCTGGTATGAGACTCCGTCTCAAAAAAAAAAAAAAAAAAAAAAAAAAAAAAATCATGTAAAATTATGACAAAAATATTTTTCTGTAATTTGTCATTATTCGTGCATTACTATTACACTTACTATGTTTCATAAATAAAAACTTTTTTTAAAGGAAAAAAAGTTTTTTTGATACAGAGTCATACTGTATCACCCAGGCTGGAGTGCAGTGGTGTGATCTCAGCTCATTGCAGTCTCTGCTTCACAGGTTCTGGTGATTCTCGTGCCTCAGCCTCCCAAGTAGCTGGGATTACAGGCGCACACCACCACATCTGGCTTTTTTTTTTTTTTTTTTTTTAATCTTTAGTAGAGATGGAGTTTTACCAAGTTGGCCAGGCTCATCTCGAACTTCTGGCCTCAAGTGATCCGCTTGCCTTGGCCTCCTAAAGTGCTGGGATTACAGGCGTGAGCCACCATGCCCGGCCTAGGAAAAACATTTTTAGGTTGGGATCTTTAATTACACTTCCCCTCCTTTTTTTTTTTTTTTTTTGAGACGGAGTCTCGCTCTGTCACCCAGGCTGGAGTGCAGTGGTGCGATCTCGGCCCACTGCCTGCAACCTCTGCCTCCCAGGTTCAAGCAATTCTCCTGCCTCAGCCTCCCGTGTAGCTGGGACTACAGGTGCTGGCCACCACGCATGGCTAATTTTTGTATGTTTAGTAGAGACAGGGTTTCACATTAGAGACGGGGTTTCACCATGTTGGTCAGGCTGGTCTCAAACTCCCAACCTCAGGTGATCCGCCCACTTCAGCCTCCCAAAGTGCTGGGATTACAGGCATGAGCCACCACACCCCGCTTCGTCCTCTGCTTTTTGAACGTGAGGCTCTCCATTCCATTTTCACGTTGTACTGGGCCTCACCAATTATGTAGCAGACTCCCATGCCTACTTGGTGGTAATTGTGAGGTGAACTGGGATTACAGCCACTCAAACAGCCTCACTGCTCAAACCAAAATCCTCTCCACTGGGAGTGGGGGTGGAGGTGGGTAGCGGCAGGATAGTAACACAGAAATACGGAGGTTGGTGTGGCTATCATTTTCACATGAACAGGATCGTACTGTTCGATCATATTAGGCGGCCAACTGCTTTCTTCAGTTGATAATAAGTCTTGGAGATCTTTCTACCAAAAAAACAAAAAAAATCAGCTTTCTTCTTTTTTGAGACGGAGTCTCGCTCTGTCTCCAGGCTGGAGTGCAGTGGTGCGATCTCGGCTCACTGCAACCTCCACCTCCCGGGTTCCCGCCATTCTCCTGCCTCAGCCTCCTGAGTAGGTGGGACTGCAGGCTTGCGCCACCACACCCAGCTGATTTTTGTATTTTTAGTAGAGACAAGGTTTCACCATGTTGGCCAGGATGGTCTCGATCTCTTTAACTCATGATCCGCCGACCTCGGCCTCCCAAAGTGCTGGGATTACAGGCGTGAGCCACTGTGCCCAGCCAACTTTCTTCTTTTTAACTACTGCAGGGAATTCCATCACTGGGGAAGGAGGCAGTCTTAACCTATTTCTCCTCTCCCTTAATGGATATTTAAAGTGGTCTTAATTTTTCACTATCACAGGGCTGCAGTGAACATCGCCATAGAGACCTCTTTGTGCCCAGGCATGTTTCTCTAGATGGACACTCAAAAGAAGGTTACTGAGTCATGGAGTATAAATATTTTCAATTTTAATACATACTGCCAAATTGCCCTTCAAAGGCACTGTGCCAATTTTTCAATACCATCAGCAGTGTATCTTCACATTTCCTAGGACCCTGGCATTTAGGTTGTTTTGTTTGTTTGTTTGTTCTTTTGGAAACGGAGATTGGCTCTTTTTGCCTGGCTGGAGTGCAATTTCACGATCTTGGCTCACTGCAACTTCCGCCTCCCGGGTTCAAGCGATTCTCCTGCCTCAGCCTCCCGAGTAGCTGGAATTACAGGCGTGTGCCACCATGCCCACCTAATTTTTGTATTTTTAGTAGAGACGGGGTTTTGCCATGTTGGCCAGGCTGCTCTCGAACTCCTGACCTCAGGTGATCAACCTGCCTCGACCTCTGAAAGTGCTGGGATTACAGGCGTGAGCCACTGTGCCCAGCCTTTTGGATTGTTTTACAATCTGATTGATGAAAAATAACTCATGTTTGTTTGTTTGTCACTAATGAAGTTGAGCATCTTTTCATATTATGTTTGTTATTGGCCCATCCTCTATGAATTATTTGTAACCTTTGCCTATTTTTTCTTATAGCATTGTCTTTTCCATGTTGAGTTGTAGGAGTCATTTATATTTGTAGATATTAATCCTTTGTGTAAAATGTATGTTGCTAATATTTTCCCATAGTATGTCACTTGTTTATGGTTTGTGTTATCATGCAGAAGTTTTCAGTGTTTATATAGTTTATACTCATATCAATCTTTTCTGCTATGGTTTTGCTGCTTTGTTTATTGTTTTAGACCTTCCTTATCCAAAGTAACAACCATATTATCTTTTTTGTCTGTTATGATACTTTCCATTTACATCTTTAATCTACCTTAAACTAATTTCCTTCTCAGAACCTTTGCATTTCTCCTATCTGGAACTCTCTACCCCTACATCTTCCTATGGCTGACACCTTCAGAGATCAACTCAAATATTGCTTCTTCAAAGAGGCCTTCCATGGCCACCCTAACTGAATTAGCCACTCCCCTCTCTGCCAAGATATGCCCCATTTCATTATCTTGATTATTTTCTTCAAAAATCATCTCCCTCTGAAGTTATTTAATTTGTTTATTTGTTCATGGTTATTCTCCCCTTAGAGTGTAAGCTCTGTGAGAGTATAGACTTTGTCTTGTTCCCAGCTTCTAGAATACTTTTAGAGTTTATTTTAGTTAACTTGATATGATGGAGGGATATAACTTAATTTTTTCCAAAAGGATAGATGATTGTCTCAACACCAGAACTCCCTTTTCTAAAGGAGAATTTTTATTTCAGTTTCCTGTTTTTCCATCCTATTAAATATTGAGGCCGGGCATGGTGGCTCACACCTAGATTGTGCCATTGCACTCCAGCCTGGGTGACAAGAGCAAAACTCCATCTAAAAAAAAAGAAAAAAAAAAAAGAATTAGGTCAATGGAACAAATAGATTCCATAAGTAGACTCAAGTACGTTAAAAAAATCATTTATGATAACGGCCACAGTTGAAATCAGTGGAGAAAGTGGTGCTCAGAAAACTGGCTAGTTGGTAGTGAAGGGCTGGGGGAATTATCTTTATCTCATTCCTTATACCAAAATATAATTCCAGGTATATCAGAAGTGAAAGTAGAAAAAAGTGAAAACATAATAATTTGGGAAGAAAATATTAATATACTTATTTGTACTCTAGAAATGGGGAAGGCCTTTTTTTCTGAGACAGAGTCTCACTCTGTTGCCCAGGCTGGAGTGCAGTGGCATGATCTCGGCTCACTGCAACCTCTGTCTCCTGGGTTCAAGCGATTCTCCTGCCTCAGCTTCCCGAGTAGCTGGGATTACAGGCACCCACCACCACACCTGGTTAATTTTTGTATTTTTAGTAGAGACAGGGTTTCACCACCTTGGCCAGGCTAGTCTCGAACTCCTGACCTCAAGTGATCCACCCACCTTGGACTCCCAAAGTGCTAGGATTACAGGCGTGAGCCACCGCGCCCAGCCCGGGAAGGCCTTTTTAAAGCAGAATCTCAAACTCAGACGTTATAAAGAAAAAGATTGATAAATTTGTATGGAAGTTCAAAGCTTCAGGAGGTAAAAAATACCATGAACAAATTCAAAAGATCAGCAAAACTGGGAAAACATATTTACAACATACATGACAAAAGGCTAGTTTCTTTAATTTATGAGGAGTTCAGAAAAATCTGTTAAGGCTGGGCATGGTGGTTCACACCTGTAATCCCAGCACTTTGGGAGGCTGAGGCGGGCGGATCACTTGAGCCCAGGAAGCAGAGGTTGCTGTGAGCCAAGATGGTACCACTGAACTGCAGCCTTGGCAACAGAGCGAAACTCTGTATCAAAAAAAAAAGAAGGAAGGAAAGAAAGAAAAGAAAAATCTATTTAAAAAAAAAAAGGCAAAACCCCATAATAAATGAGCTAAGAAATAAGCAAGTAGTTACAGGGAAAGACCTACACACATCAACAGTGATTTGAAAATATATTCATCCTCATCCATGATTAAAGAAATAGAAATCGAAACAATAAAATACCATCTTTTCTTATTAGATTGGGACAATTGTTAAAGTCTGATTACATACAGGGCTAGTGAGGGTATGAAGAAACATACTGTCATATGCTGCTAGTGGGACTGTAAGCAAGTGCAATCTTTTGAGGGTACAGTTTGGAGATATATATGTGTGTGTATGTGTGTATGTATGTATGTGTGTGTGTGTGTATATATATATATGTGTGTGTGTATGTATATATATATACACACACACACCCCTTAACTAAATGTTGTAGGCTTTGCTAGTACCTTCTCAGCAATCGTTCCCCACTTGTTCCTCCTAACAATTCCTAAATTTTTACTGTGTATCCATTCCTTCCACTTGTAGCCCACGTATTTGGGAATAAATTGATCCTACTCCCACTTCTGGTCACAGACATTATTAGTTCAGGGGAAGACTTGTGACCTAAACCAGCCAATTAGGGCAAGTCTTGGGAGTCCTGCTTGGAATGCTGGGTCAGATGTTTTCTCTTTCCTGCTAGACTTAAAGGAAGAGACTCACAGCCTCCATTGCCACTGGGGGCCATCTTAGGGTCACCTTGGCCAAAGCAATGGTTTTCTATCTTAAGCATGCATTGGAATCGCTTAGTTTGTTAAAACACAAATTGCTGGTCGCTACCCCCAGCCCCTGCAAGTTTCAGATTCTGTAGGTTTGAGGTAGGGACTGATAATTTGCATTTCTTTTTTTTTTTTTTTAGGTTTTTTTTTTTTTTTTTTTAGATGGAATCTCATTCTGTTGTCCGGGCTGGAGTGCAGTGGTGCTCACTGCAACTTCTGCCTCCCGGGTTCAAGCGATTATCCTGCCTCAGCCTCCCCAGTAGATGAGATTACAGGTGTATGCCACCACACCCAGCTAATTTTTGTATTTTTACTAGAGACAGGGTTTCACCATGTTGGCCAGGATAGTCTCAAACTCTTGGCCTCAGGTGATCCACCTGCCTCAGCCTCCCAAAGTGCTGGGATTACAGGTGGAATCACCGCACCTGCTCGATAATTTGCATTTCTAAGAAGTTCCCAGATGATAATGATGCTGCTGGTCCAGGGATCAAGGCAGAGTGATGGGTCTATACATAGAAAACTACCTGGAAAAAGTATGGATGCAAAGTGGAAAGACTGAAAGAAATTGGGTAGCTCTAGCTTACCCTGCTGCTGGCTGGAATTGTATTTTGTTACTCACAACCAAAAGCATCCTAACTGATACTGTCAGCAATTTTGCCATTATAAATTTACCCTATGGATATCCTTGCAGAAGTTCACCAAGATATGTGTACAGGGATGATCACTGCAGCATTGTTTGTAATAGCTAAAACTGGAAACAAAGCACTTATGAATAGGGACTTAATTCATCTAATGGAATAGTATGTAGTGTTAAAAATTATTAAATATAGGCCAGGTGCCGTGGCTCACACCTGTAATCCCAGCACTTTGGGAGGCCGAGGTGGGCGGATCACCTGAGGTCAGGAGTTCAATATCAGCCTGGTCAACATGGTGAAACCCCGTCTCTACTAAAAATACAAAAAATTAGCTGGGCGTGGTGGCGGGCACCTGTAATCCCAGCTACTTGGGAGGCTGAGGCAGGAGAATGGCTTGAACCCAAGAGGTGGAGGTTGCAGTGAGCCGAGATCACGCCACTGCACTCTAGCCTGGCAACACAGCAAGACTCCATCTAAAAAAAAAAAAAAAAAAAAGAAAGAAATACAAAAATTAGCCAGGCATGGTGGTGGGCGCCTGTAATCCCAGCTACTCGGGAGGCTGAGACAGGAGAATTACTTGAACCCAGGAGCCAGAGGTTGCAGTGAGCCGAGATCGCGCCATTGCACTCCAGCCTGGGCAACAAGAGGGAACTTTGTTGTCTCAAAAAAAAAAAAAAAAAAAAAAAAAAAAAAAATTAAATATATACTGCTCGGGTGATGGGTGCACCAAAATCTCACAAATCACTACTAAAGAACTTACTTATGTAACTAAACACCATCTGTTCCCCAATAACCTACGGAAATAAAAAAAATTTTTTTTAAATTAGAAAAGTGAAAAAGAATGGTTTTGATTAAAAAAAATTATTAAATACAGGTGGGGTGTGGTGGCTCATGCCTGTAATCTCAGAACTTTGGGGAGCTGAGGCAGGAGGATTACTTGAGCCCAGGAGTTTGAGACCAGCCTGGGCAACATGGGGAGACCCTATCTTTACAGAAAATAAAAAAAATTAGCCAGCCATAGTGGCTGGTTTCTGTATTCCCAGCTACTCGGGAGGCTGAGGTGGGAGGATCACCTGGGTGCAGGGAGGTCGAGGCTGCAGTGAGCCATGATCGTGCCTCTGCACTCCAGTCTGGGTGACAGAATGAGACCCTACCTCAAATAATAATAATAATAATAATAATAATAATAATAATAATAGTCTCACACCTCTAGTCCCACCACTTTGGGAGGCCAAGGTAGGAGGATCACTTGAGGCCAGGAGTTTGATACCAGTCTGGGCAACATAAAGAGACCCACCCCATCTCTACAAAATAAACAAACAAATAATTTAAAAAATATATGTCATTTGGAGCTACCTAGGTAAGGCATGGGCCAATTTAAAGTTCCTTCTTTGTATTTCTTTTTTGTTTTTGTTTTTGTTTTTGAGACAGAGTCTCGCTCTGTCACCCAGGCTGGAGTGCAGTGGCGTGATCTCTGCTCACTGCAAGCTCCGTCTCCCAGGTTCACACCATTCTCTTGCCTCAGCCTCCCGAGTAGCTGGGACTACAGATGCCCGCCACCACGCCTGGCTAAGTTTTTGTATTTTTAGTAGAGATGGAGTTTCACCGTGTTAGCTAGGATGATCTCAATCTCCTGACCTCGCGATCCGCCCGCCTCTGCCTCCCAAAATGCTGGGATTGCAGGCGTGAGCCACTGCGTCTGGCTGGTCTTTTTTTTTGAGACGGAGTCTGGCTCTGTCACCCAGGCTGGAGTGCAGTGGCGCCATCTCAGCTCACTGCAACCTCCGCCTCCTAGGTTTAAGTGATTGACCTGCCTCAGTCTCCTAAGTAACTGGGATTACAGGCAGGCGCCACCACGCTTGGTTAATTTTTGTATTTTTAGCAGAGATGGGGTTTCACCATGTGGACCAGGCTGGTCTTGAACTCTTGACCTCAGGCGATCTGCCTGCCTTGCACTCCCAAAGTGCTGGGATTACAGGCATGAACCACCACGTCTGGCCTCTTCTTGGTATTTCTATATTGAAAAACAACTAGTAAATGTTATAAATCATGAAAAGATAAATGAAAAAGATTCCTGAGGTATTCTGATATGCAGCCAGGCTCGAGTGGCACTGACAAGGGGGCATAGGTTATAAACTGGTGAAGACTTACAGCTATCCAGATTGAGACTCAACTAGGGTACTGCTTATTTTACTGTATTTGTTTATTTCAGAGACATGGTCTTGCTCTGTCACCCAGGCTAGAGTGCAGTGGAGCTGTCATGGCTCACTGCAGCCTCGACCTCCTGGGCTCAAGCGATCCTCCCACCTCATTCTCCCGAGTAGAACTACAGGCGTGCACCACCATACCCAGCTTCTTTTTTTTTTTTAGAGGATGAGGTCTCACTATGTTGCCCAGACTAGTCTTGAACTCCTGGCCTTGAGCAATCCTCCTGCCTCAGCCTCCCAAAGTGCAAGGATTACAGGCATGAGCAACCATGACAGCCTGTTATACTTTAATGTGCATATGAGTTATACAGGAATCTTGTTAAAATGCAGATTCTGGCCGGGCACAGTGGCTCACGCCTGTAATCCCAACACTTTGGGAGCCCGAGGCGGGCAGATCATGAGGTCAGGAAATCGAGACCATCCTGGCTAACACGGTGAAACCCCGTCTCTACTAAAAATACAGAAAATTAGCCGGGCATGGCGGTGGGCACCTGTAGTCCCAGCTACTTGGGAGGCTGAGGCAGGAGAATGGTGTGAACCTGGGAGGCGGAGCCTGCAGTGAGCCAAGATCGTGCCACTGCACTCCAGCCTGGGCAACAGACTGAAACTCTGTCTCAAAAAAAAAAAAAAAATGCAGAATCTGACTGAGTAGATCTGAGGTAGGGCCCAATAGTCTGCATTTTTTTTTTTTTTTTGAGGCAGAATCTCACTCTGTTGCCCAGGCTGGAGTGCAGTGGCACGATCTTGGCTCACTGCAACCTCTGCCTCCTGGGTTCAAGCGATTCTCGTGTTTCAGCCTCCTGAGCAGCTGGGATGACAGTCATGCGCCACCACGCCTAATTTTTTTGTAGTTTTAGTAGAGACAGGGTTTCACCATGTTGGCCAGGGTGGTCTTGAACTCCTGACCTCGAGTGATCCGCCCGCGTCGGCCTCTCAGTGTTGGGATTACGGGCGTGAACCACCACACCCGGCCAATAGTCTGCATTTCTATTAGGTTTCCAGGTGATGCTAATGTTGCTGAATCACTTATCACACTTCGAATGGCAGGAAAAAAGAAGGAGTAGAGGAAGAAGTAAGATGGGGAGGAGCCATGAAAATGAAGAGGGGCTGATATGAGACACTGCAGAAGCAGAATGTTTGAGCTTGTGGATGAGGAAAGAATCTGGGATGACTGAGGTTTGTGGCTTGGGTGACTATGAGGATAATGGTGACATTAATCAGAGATAAGATAATCAAGCTGGAGGAGGATGGAGTATAGGAAACAATGGAGGGGTAGGAATGAGATATCACATTTAAGTACGGGTACAGTGGCTCATGCTGGTAATCCCAGCATTTTATGAGGCTGAGGCAGGCGGATCACTTGAGGTCATTAGTTTGAGACCAGCCTGGCCAATATGGTGAAACCCCATCTCTACTAAAAATACAAAATTAGCCAGGCATGGTGGTGGGCGCCTGTAGTCCCAGGTACTCAAGAGGCTGAGGCATGAGAATCGCTTGAACCCAGGAGGTGGAGGTTGCAATGAGCTGAGATCATGCCACTGCCCTCCAGCCTGGGCGACAGAGCAAGACTCTGTCTCAAAATAAAAATAAAATAAAATCAAGACACTGATTACCTCTGGGGAAGGTAGAGAGATGGGATCATTATTAGGTTAGGCGGTGGGTTTGAGTGTTCATTTTATTATTGAATTTCATAATGTATGTTACATATATCCTTTTGTATTTATCAAATATTACATATATTTTTAGGTAGTCCAAAAATTAAGAGAAACAAGAGAGAAGTGTGAGGGAAGTCAATTTCAGTAAATGGGTTGTTTTGCAGGATCATATTGGTATGAAGACCTCAGCAAGATAAGGCCTGTAGGGAAACCCTGAACTTCATGACTGAGAGCACACAGGTCACCTTTGGAAGCAGCCACATTCAGATGGGGAGGGCTGATGCCAGACTGCAGAATGGGAAGGAATGTGGGAAGTCAGGACTGGGAGTGTACATAAGTCTTTCATCTACTACCATTTCTTCCCTAACCCACAACAGCTAACATTTATCTAGGCTGTAGTGTATGCCAGGCCCTTTGCATACACATTTAATCCTCACAACCACCCCACAGGGTGGGCTACAGGGACTAAGCTCAGTGCTTGTATTACCACCAGATTATGTTCACCTCCAACCACATGCAGAGAACCCCTACTGAAACACTGAAATGGGAATGAATGTTTAGCTATTACATTCCAAATTTTAGACTGAAGGTCTCAAATGGTTAAGTAATGGGTACCAACCAAAAGTGATGAATTAAGTCTACCCAGAAATGGACTATTTCTTCCTGTGATGCTGTCATTGTGAGTCACCAAACTTAACCAGTTTTATCCCCATTCAGGCACATAGTACAATTGTATTTTTCCACCTCTATAAAATTAGCTGCAACCATGTGGCTTGCTTTGGGCAATGAAAAGAGAGAAGTGATCTGTGACACTCTAAGCTTTAAGAGCCAAGGTATATTTTGGTCATATGCCTTCCCCTGACTCAGTGATGGAACTTTTTTTATTTAACACATTGATGCTCTACACATTCAGAGAGACTTCTCTAGTAACAAACTATGGAAATGATCCTTGAAAGTAGAGTGTTGGTGACCAGTCGCAGTGGCTTATGCCTGTAATCCTAGTACTTTGGGAGGCTGAGGCTGGCGGATTACCTGAGGTCAGGAGTTCAAGACCAGCCTGGTCAACATGGTGAAACCCCGTCTCTACTAAAACATACAAAATTAGCTGGGTGTGGTGGTGCACGCCTGTAATCCCAGCTACTCAGGAGGCTAAGTCAGGAGAATCACTTGAACCTGGGGGGCAGACGTTGCAGTGAGCTGAGATCATGCCATTGCACTGCACTCTAGCCTGGGCAAAAAAAGAGAGCAACTCAAAAAAAAAAAAAAAGTAGAGTCTTGGTAATGGATTTTTTTGGTTCTTTTTTTTTGAGACAGAGTTTTGCTCTTGTTGCCCAGGCGGTAGTGCACTGGCACGATCTCGGCTCACTGCAACCTCCGCCTCCCACGTTGAAGTGATTCTCCTGCCTCACCCTCCCTAGTAGCTGGGATTACAGGCATGCGCCACCATGCCGGGCTAATTTTGTATTTTTAGTAGAGACAGGGTTTCTCCATGTTGGTCAGGCTGGTCTCGAACTCCCGACCTCAGGTGATCCGCCCGCCTTGGCCTCCCAAAGTGCTGGGATTACAGGTGTGAGTCACCGCGCCTGGCGGTGATGGAATTTCTACTAGTCTGTTAGTGTTCACCAGTCACCATGCATGAACAGAGTTCTGCTGTCAATCCCTGTTGGACATATGAGCAATAAGTATACTTTTGTTAAATTACTGAGATTTGGGGGTTATCATTGCAGCAAAACCTAGCCTATCCTGACTGATACATTCTCCTTTTCTCAAGTTAGAAATTATACATGTATAAGGACTGAATAATGAAAATGTACATAGAGTGTCTAGAACTCTCTCCCTTGCACATTGTAGGCCCTCAATAGACGCCTTTGTGTATCTGCTATTAAATTATTATGGAATTTTCATATTTTTCACATGCAATAAAGGCTAGTTGTGGAAGATGTAAACAGAAGGCAGTGTTCCAGGCTCACATTATTCCTAATGCTTGTAATCTTAAAAGGGATATTTTCATTCTTTGTAACTTTCTCCCTCAACTCCATGAAAAAGCACTACAATTGGCCCTGCTTGGGTCACCTACCCCTCCATCCCTGTGCTGGGGGAGATGAAGCCATATGGTCAACCCAACTCTACCCCAAGATAGATGGCCACTTTCCCCAAAGGAGAAAACTGGGCTTAATTGCCAGAATAAGGAAGGAATGCTGGGGAGGCAGAAATGAGTTATCTAAGTCAAAACAGACTTACATTTACAACCTGGGGTTTATTACTTATTAGCTGTGTGTGAACTTGGGCACCACTCAATCCGTTTGCTCATATGTAAAGTAGGGATCATACTTTGGAGAGTTGTTTAAGGATAAGAAATAATGTATGAGAGTTTAGTACTATGCCTGGTACCTAATAGTTCCACAATAAATGGTCATTTTAAAAAGCCAAATGCTAAAGATTTCCTACTGTTAAGTTTTCACCATCCCAACACTCAAAGATCAAAGGCCAGGAAAAGACATCTGTAGCTATAATGAACCCATATAAGACAAAAGATGTTATAAATAATTTTTCATTTAAGGATAAAGTGTTTACAAGCTTCAGCAGGCCTCTAATGTTCATCTTGAGGCTCAGCTGTTTCCTTTTAGAATCTGTACACACAAGGCACAAAGTGGTTAGAGAGGCCAAGCCCAGCTACAGTCACTGGGCAGAAGCAGTAAAGAATGCCCTAGAGTCCTGGCTTCAGACTCTGCTCAAAGCATCTCGCTTTGGCTCAAAGGTGACTCAGAGCTCAATTTTAAAACACATTTAAGTGAATACCATCCAGGGCTGAAACCTCATACTCAATCTTACTGAGTTTTTGCCACCAACATATCCTCTGCCTTGAGTCTGAAATCTGCTTTGTACCAAAGGACCTATTCAAAAGTGTTTTAGGTGTCCTTGACTTATTCATCAAACATTTATTAAGTGCATGCTGTGCAGTAGGTGCCAAGAACACAGAGATGGTCAAGCACAGTCACTGCTCACAAGTGTAATCTAGGGGCAAAGATGCAGCAAAGCACTAGAGGGGCTGGCTGTGATGAGTCTGTACTCATCACCGAGTTGGGGATCAGAAAAAGAATCATAAAGACATGAGCTGAATCTTGGGGGAATAAGTTGAGTCTGCACCAGAAACAAAGGGAGAAAGGAATTTTAGCAATGGTACAAGCAAATGAGAAGAAATGGATATTGACAGCTTAATGTGTATGGGATGCATTTTATTATGGCTGGAGTACGGAGGTAGTAAATGAGCTGAGATGTGGTCAGGGGCCAGATCATGAAGGGACCGTGGAGTTGGGGGAGTAGCATGTTAGAGGGACACTTTACTCTAGAAGCTACTAAGCACGGTGGATTAAAGCAATGGTTCTTACCATCCTTTTGTGTCATAGATTCCTTTAAGAACCTGAAAAAAGGTATGGGCCCTTTCACTGGAAAAAGGTATATACACTTAGACACAAAATGTTGCTTAAAATTGCCTAGTTAAGGAGTAAGATGGGAAACAACTGCAACAGTCTAGTAAGACATGATGAGGCCTCCACTAAGCCACAGGAGCCAGGACAGAAAAGAGGAAACAGATGTGAGAAATAGAAAAATGGTTGAGTGTTATCAACAGATGTTTTCATCAATTGGATTTGAGAAGTGAGGGACAAGTCTAAGAGAGTTCACTCCCAGGTCAGTTTGTGGTTTAGGCAATTGAGTAGAAAGTAGTGTCACTGATGGAGAGGCACAGCCTTCCGCAGAAAGATGGGTTCAGTTTGGGAAATGTCAAGACAAAGGTGCCTTTAGGACATCCAAATAAAGAAGTTAACCAGGAGGCTAAATAGGCTCTACCTTTTGATGATTCTTGTACTTGGTCTCTTGCCCTGATATTATACAGATAGACTCCTAAATCTCTGTGCAACACTTCTGAATTGAGACAAGTATATCCCCCATTTGCAGAAAGGGATCCAGAGATGGGAAAAGAAATCAAACTTCACACACCCAAAATTATTTCACAATTTTTTACTAAAAGAATAGATTTTTATTGAGCGTTGTAAGTTTCTTTCCATCCGCATTAACAGAACAACAGACCAATTTCCATCACAGAACAACTCCTGAGGCATTCTCATTCCTTTCTGAAACTCTTCCATTAACTCCTGCAGTTTCCCTAAAGAAGCATCCATTCAAACTTACATTAATAAACTATGGAGCTTTTGTGGTGAGGTGGGCCAAAAAGGCAGGGAATTTGGAATCTGGGAATGGGAAAGAGAAATACGTATTATCCATCCACTAAACACACTGTCAAGAGCACAGGAGAGGAGATAGTAATACAGGAAAAAAACAATGAAATAATTTTTTACTTTTGTCAATAACATCATTTATCAGGGAGCACTAAAAGTCACTGACTCCTTGCAGTTAAAGTTTCTTTACCTAGTGTGTTATTCTAAAAACAGAACAGAACAGATTAGGAATAGAATAGAATAGAATAGAATAGAATAGAATAGAATAGAATAGAATAGAATAGAATAGAATAGAATAGAAGGTAGAAGGGGAAGTGCCTTCTGGGAAGCAATTAAAATGAAGTCATCAGATTTGGCCGGGTTATGAGAGATTAATAAAATCTGAAATATTTATTTTGCTTCATTTACATGAAAATTCACTAGTCATTAGTTACTACCAACACGGACAAAAAGAGCATCTATAAAAGTACAGGGGCAATGTCAAAAGCTGAAATGGGCACCCTAGCACAGGAGATTTTTTTATTTTGCTTTTAACCTGGAAAAGATGATTTTGTAAAAAATGACTTTATATTCTTAGAACATCAAAATAACCTCTGACAATATTCAAGATAATTAGCAGTAACAGGGGAATAGGTGCACTGAGCTCTCTACCTGCACCAGCAGACTACTGCAATAAGCCAAGGGAAAAGAAAATAGAAAGTCGAATAAGATGCCAAAGTCACAGGATGGAAAAAATATAAGATGACACGCAATGAACAGTGAAAACTCAACCCCCTACCCCAAACCCCAAGCATATTTAGGAAATATGCATCAGGAAGTGAACAAGTATAATGATTAAACCTTAGTAGAATTATACTAACTACTTTAAACTGTGGTCTACTTGTACTGACTTTTCAAAGGTGGGTGGGTCGTAGAGGCTGTAATGGTAACACTGACATGCCCACAGGAGCCTTGTAAGGTTCCAAAGGACTGGATCACCATAACCAAACAGCTACCCCCACATTCCTTCTACCCTACATAAGCACTCCTGCCCCCCACCCTCCATCTCAACCACCCTCCGTAATGCCTTGTTCGACTGTTTTTCTCAGTGATCAAAAAAAGTTAATGTGACTTGGCCAACAATGTCAGAAATCAAGATGGAGACAAATATCAAATGTCACTAGCCAAAGCGAGTACCAATTCTTGGGCTTTAAAGTCTACCCAAAGTCCTACTGGCTCAGAATGAAAATGATGCAAGTGAGCAGAAGTTTGTCAGGCCTGGTCCAGACCACACTGGACTGGTCACTGACTAAGAGTAGGAGTTATAAGCTGATCCCAAGACACACCAGCAGAAATAAAAAACTGCAAGTCCTTGGGGATCAGTGACTATACACAACCAGAGTGTTTTGCTTATGGTCCTACAATGTAAAGGGGTCATTTCTGGGGGTTCCCAAATGACTTTGTTCAAGAGAGGTCACATCACAGCTAGAAACGGAACCTCAAGTGAAGGATGACAGTCTCTTCAAGTGGTGCAGCAAAGATCAGACCCCACCTTCCACAATTTGTCCTCCAATTAGAAAAAGTTCATCTCCCAGGAATGAACCTTAGTTTTCCTAGCTTCTAAGTTGTGTATTTTGTCAGATAAATAAAAATCTAGGAATATGGCCATTTATGGTTCTTTCTTGTAACCTTCCGAACCCAAAATACTGAATCCAAATAAAAATCAAGGTTGGAGATGACCCACTTGTTTCACCCTGGGCTAGGGGAAAAAGGTTGTGGAAGGAAGAAAAGCCTTTTGGCAAACTGGAATCATCCCTGCCAAAGCAGCAATTTTACCTCTCACAGTGAATGCCTACAAAGTAAGAAATTTTCTTAATGGTGTGAGAGTTAACAATACTGTCATCTGATTGTGTCAGATAGATTCAAGATGCACAGAAACAGCAACTGCAAACAGTATCTTAGCAATTTTAAGTCCAAGTGCTTCCTATTAGAAAATGGAGATATAGGTTATCTCACAGCTCAGTGATGCTGGTTGCTTTTAGAGCTCCAAAGGATTCATCCCTCGGTGGCTCCAGAAAGAAAATTCCAAGCCATGTAAATTTACTACTATCCCTTCCTTTGCTGGATGTAGAAGTCCTACCTTCAAGATGTTGTGAAAGGTTGGGCAGGTCCAAGAGAAGAAGGGGTACCACATTAGGGGAGCTGATTCCAAAGAAGAGGTTTTTGTATACTTTGTTTCTACTTCTGTCTGGTTCAAAGTACACTCTTGTCATCTTTCTTTGGTTTATGTAAGAAGTATCTGGGCAGGGGTCAAGGCATTCCAGGGCTCCCTCCCCATGAAAATCATGGCTTCTCTTAATCTGGGACAGACTAGAACTAAATAGTCTGACGCTGTTTTCAATTTCCTATGATCTGGTCAGTGTAAGTGGGCAGTAAGCAAATAGCCTTCTGGTTGTCTGGGCAAAAATCACCAAGGACCTGCTGTGGATTAAGGTGCATGGGGTTTTTCAAAAAGAACCCTGCTAGAAGATTAGTCAGTTGTATTTCTGTAGAAATGGTACTTCTTGGGCAAGAATATCACAAAGCCCAAAAGGAGGTATGTGAGGCTGGAAGCCTCAATTCCTGAATGAAGACATAATGCTAATTTATTGCAAGCCATGTTTCCCTCCCTCATACTTAGGCTGTCCAAGGAGGGAAACTGGAAATGCAAGGTTGTCTCAAGATTATCTCCAGCAAGGAGGAATAGCCTCTTTATCCTGGGCAAATCCTGGTCACACAGGAGGCTGAGAATCTTTTAATAGAATTCTTCTCAAGGCCCAGGCCAGAGTCCTCTAAAGTCTTCCTTGCAAAGCAAATGAAAAGATCCAGTAGTCAGAATGTCAATGAACAAATGAAACAATCTAGGCGTGTAAAATCAAATAGTTTCCTCACACTTCCCTACCCTATCTTTCCAAAGCTAGTCCTCTCTCCTTCAGGGATTCATGTCAATCAATTCTAGCCTGAAACCAATTTGACCCTGGAGTTCCAGAAGAGATTTCCTCCAAATTGGCTGAAAGCCCTTTCAAATGGTAGTCACCTCCCATCCCCCCTTTTCTCTCCAAACCTTCATAAGGAAATGCCCAACTCTGCCCAATCCCATTCCAACCTCCTGTTTTCACCATATGGGATGTGAGGGCTCTGTTCAAGATAAAGCTTGTAACAACCCAAGAGTTTGTTGTTCTGAACAGGCAATTTCTGGAAAGTACTTTTTGTCTGATTTAGAGAAGCCCATCCAACTTCTCATAATTGTGATGGGCTGTGACTTAGTAAGAATTTCAGATTTAAAGTGTGGTCTTTTGAAACCTTCCACTCCATAGCAGTGGAAGCATTTCTGGGAAATTGAGTAAATCCTCTGGGATATCACCGTGTATGTATGTGTATATATATACACACATATATACACACATACACACACATATATATAAAATATGTATAGATAAATAGATCTGTCTCTTTATATAAAGGGTATGTGTATGCATATACACACATTCATATATACACCCACCCACACATTCACATACACACATGCACACGCGCGCACGCGCGCACACACACACACACACACACACACACACACACAGTCTTTTGAGTCCCTTTCGTACTCAAGTTCATTACACTGATTCCCACCCTTTCATGGTGTGGGCAGTAGGGAGTGAATGAACTGTGCCACATCTTCTATTTTACAAACAATGCACTGGTTGAGAGGCAGGAAAAATCTGCCCAGTACTTTTCTGATTCACTTGAATCCTCCAGTACAAAGGCCATTGATAATTTTTTTGAAGTGTATAAAAAAAATACTACTACCTTACTTTTCTGAAAACATCTACCTATCTGATTGTCAGGCCAAAGCTAGAGGTGGTGGTACAAAATCCAGGGGTAGGTAAGTTGGAAGAAGGAGTGAAGAAGAGGTGGATACCACTTCATAGAAAAAAAAAACAAAAACAACAAAACCTCAGGAAGCCAAAGCTGTTCCCACAACCTCATAGGTTTGCCATATAAGTCTGTGATAATGAGTATCATTATAAATACTCAGAAAAACCAAAGCTGGAACTCTTCTATAGGACCTTATGTGATGACACCCAATTTCTGACAGCTACTGCCTTACTAGGCTCCCAGAGGAGATAAATAAACTATTGGTGCTATGTATTCAATTTGAGACTAGGAGCTAGTCTTACTGCCATTCATCTTTGACCAGAACTTCTCCAGAAACAGCCAATGAATCTGGAGTCCCAGAAAAAGGCAGGGAAGGGGAAAAGATGGACAAAATAGGACATCCCACCAAAATCCTGGAGAAATCTAGGGTAAGCATTTATATCCTCCTCTAGCTTGGGCCTAAAATCAGAAAAGTAAAAGTTTTTCCCTCTTCCTGGTTTGGTGAAGCCATCTTCAGCTTGTCAATCCTCTTTCCGTTGTGCCACAGTTTCTAGCTTTTGCTCTTGTAAGTGGTTCTTCTCCCTATTCTTCATAGGGAAGTAGCGGTTACCATTATTACACTCGTTGCTGTCTCTGGATAAGGCACATTGTGATGGAGCTGGAAGACGATAATCACTCTTCTCTTCCTTGATCAATGCGCCACTGTTTCCATTTACCTGGGAGCGAGACCGACCTTGATGAAGCTCCAGGGATTTAGAAACTCCATCTGAAGAGCCCTGTTAAAAACAGAGATACTCAGTGGAAATGGGAATCCAGACTGGCTGACCCTTCCTAAGCATATTCATAAGCTAGCCTGAGAAAGCGGCTTCAGTTCTTCGAAAACACCAGAAGACCTCAAGCTGGTTGCTAACTAGTACATTTTTTTTTTTTTTTTTTTTTTTTTGAGATGGAGTCTCGCTCTGTCGCCCAGGCTGGGGTGCAGTCTGCAATCTCGGCTCACTGTAACCTGCCTCCAAGGTTCAAGCAATCCTCCCACCTCAGCCTCCTGAGAGTAGCTGGGTTTACAGGCGCCCACCACCACGCCTGGCTAACTTCTGTATTTTTAGTAGAGACGGGGTTTCATCATGTTGGCCAGGCTGGTGTCGAACTCCTGGCCTTAACTGATCTCCCTACCTCAGCCTCCCAAAGTGCTGGGATTACAGGTGTGAGTCACTGCGCCCTGCCGGATACCTAGTACATTCTGGTATTATCTTGAGAAGTTAGGGTGAAAACATATAGACCCAACTGAAATCCAATGGCAATGACAACATAATAATGACACAGCTACTTTTTCTTTTTTTTATACAGGGTCTTGCTCTGTCACCCAAGTTGGAGTGCAGTGCTGCAATCCTGGCTTACTGCAGCCATGACCTCTTGGGCTCAAGCCATCTTCCCACCTCGGCTCCCCCAAGTAGCTGGGACTACATGCGTGCACCACCACATCCAGCTGATTTTTGTATTTTTTGTAGAGACAGGGTTTCACCATGTTGGCCACACTGGGCTTGAACTCCTGAGCTCAGGTCATCTGCCTGCCTCAGCCTCCCAACGTGCTGGGATTACAGGTGTGAGCCACTGCGCCTGGCTGACGCTGCTACTATTTACAAAGCTTAACAATATGTTTTTCTAATACTATGGGGATCCTAAATGGTAGATATGATCATGCCCCATTTGCTGATGAGGAAGGTGAGGCTCAGAAAGATTAAAGCAACTTGCTTAAGGAGACACAGATACAAAGTCGTGGGGCCAGGATTCTACTCTTCTAAAGTCTATTCTCTTAACTGCCATGCAACACTGCCTAATGCTGACAACTGGACAGGCAAATGAAAGAAAAGGAAACAAACACAGAAGATCTATGTGCAATATTCCACAGAATCTTTCTTTTCTTTTTGAGACAGAGTTTCGCTCTTGTTGCCCAGGCTGGAGTGTAGTGGCACGATCTCAGCTCACCCCAACCTCTGCCTCCCGAGTTCAAGCAATTCTCCTGCCTCAGCCTCCCAAGTAGCTGGGATTACAGGCATGTGCCACCATGCCTGGCTAATTTTGTTTTTTAGTAGAAATGGGATTTCTCCATGTTGGTCAGGCTGGTCTCGAACTCCTGACCTCAGGTGATCTGCGCAACTCAGCCTCTCAAAGTGCTGGGATTATAGGCGTGAGCCACAGAATCTTTTATAACTAAAAACAATCACCTGGTTTTTGTAAATCCCAGGAACATGATAGCTATTGCTAATGATATGAACTACATTACCTTGTAGTGCAGTGCTGGCTCTTAATGAATGGTGCTAGGAATAATAACAGCTTCTAAGTGGTTGGACATGCCACATACTCTGTTGTTCCTTTTACAGATAAGAAAACTGAAGCTCCTAGGAGGCCAAGGCGGGCAGATTGTTTGAACTCAGGAGTTTGAGACCAGAACCCCATGTCTACAAAAATTACAAAAATTGGCTGGGCATGGTGGCATGCACCTGTGGTCCAAGCTACCCGGGAGGTTGAGGTGGGAGGATCGCTTGAGCTTGGGAGATCCAGGCTGCAGTGAGTCATGATTGCACCACTGCATTCCAGCCTGGGCAACAGAGTGAGATCCTGTCTTAAAAAAAAAAAGAAAAGAAAAAGAAAACATGAACAGGCTCAAAAAAGTACAAAGACTTTACTTTTAGTCCTCATATAACAACTCTGCAACATAGATACCAATTTCTCCAATTTTATAGATGAGAAAACTAGGGCAGAGAGGCTAAGTAACTTGCCCAAGGTCACAGAACTAGTAAGTAGCAGAACCAGATTCAAAGATCATTTGGTTCCAAAGTCTGTACAATACGGGGCTTACTGTGAAGTATTGTCCAACAACCTGGAAATAACATGAAACTAATAACAGCCATACAAATGGATGGAATTAGCCACCTGAAGGAGTCAACAAATAAATCAAAACATTACAAGTAAGTCACTTAAGAATTTAAGAACAGGCAGCCAGGCGCTGTGGCTCACGCCTGTAATCCCAGAATTTTGGGAGGTCGAGGCGGGTGGATCACAAGGTCAGGGGTTGAAGACCAGCCTGATCAACATGGTGAAACCCCGTCTCTACTAAAAATACAAAAAAAAGTAGCCGGATGTGGTAGCGGGCACCTGTAATCCCAGCTACTCAGGAGGCTGAGGCAGGAGAATTGCTTGAACCCAGGAGGCGGAGGTTGGGGTGAGCCGAGATCGTGCCACTGTACTCCAGCCTGGCGACATGAGACTATGTCTCAAAAAAAAAAAAAAAAAAAAAAAAAAATTTAAGAACAGGCCTGGCTGGGTGCGGTGTCTCACACCTGTAATCCCTGCACTTTGGAAGGCCGAGGCGGGCGGATCATGAGGCCAGGAGTTCGAGACCAGCCTGGCCAACATGGTGAAACCCTGTCTCTATTAAAAATACAAAAATTAGCCGGGTGTGGTGGTGGGCACCTGTAATCCCAGCTACTTGGGAGGCTGAAGCAGGAGAATCGCTTGAATCTGGGAGGCAGAGGTTGCAGTGAGCTAAGATCGTGCCACTGCACTGCAGCCTGGGCACTTTGGGAGGCCAAGGCAGGCAGATCAACTGAGGTCCGGAGTTCAAGACCAGCCAGGCCAATATGGTGAAACCCTGTCACTACTAAAAATATAAAAATTTGCTGGGTGTGGTGGTGCATTCCTGTAATCCCAGCTACTTGGAAGGCTGAGGCAGGACAATTACTTGAACCCAGGAGGCGGAGGTTGCAGTGAGCTGACATCACGCCACTGCACTCCAGCCTGGGTGATGGAGCAAGACTGTTTTTAAAAAAGTAAAATTAGGCCGGGTGCGGTGGCTCACGCTTGTAATCCCAACACTTTGGGAGGACAAGGCAGGCGGATCACGAGGTCAGGAGATCGAGACCATCCTGGCGAACACGGTGAAACCCCGTCTCTACTAAAAATACAAAAAATTAGCCGGGCGTGGTGGCGGGCACCTGTAGTCCCAGCTTCTAGGGAGGCTGAGGCAGGAGAATGGTGTGAACCCGGGAGGTAGCGGAGCTTGCAGTGAGTGGAGATCGCGCCACTGCACTCCAGCCTGGGCGACAGAGCGAGACTCTGTCTCAAAAAATAAATAAAATAAATAAAATTACAAAAAAAAAAAAAGAATTTAAGAACATATAAAACTCTTGTGGCCTAGGAATAATCTCAGGAAGACAAGATTACAGTGTAACCAGATTTAATAAGCTGGAACATTTTATTAATTATCTCATACTCTTCTTTTTCTGTCCCGATTGAAACAGAAAAAGAAGAGTCAAAAAGGAAGTCAGCAGCAGCTCTGTCCAGAGAAGATGGCTTGCTATAAACCAAGCTGAAATGAGGATTTCCTTGGCTAGGTGACCTCTAGAGCAGATAACAGTGTCTGCAGCCATCTTAGCTAAGAGAAACTTAAGATCACCTACCATCCCTTGTTTTCTCTCACTTGCCTCATCTGTAAAATAGAATAAGAGTATCTACTTTGTAGGTTCCTGTAAGGATTCAATGAGACACTACATATAAAGTACTTAGAACATGTGTGTTTGGCACAGTGTAAGAATTCAATAAATGCTCACTAAGGCTGGGCACAGTGGCTCATCCCTGTAATCCCAGAACTTTGGGAGGCCGAGGCAGGCTGATCACCTGAGCTCAGGAGTTCGAGACCAGTCTGGCCAACATGGCGAAACCTTGTCTCTACAAAAAATATAAAAATTAGCTGGCCATGGTGGCGTGCACCTGTAGTCCCAGCTACTCAGAAGGCTGAGGTAGGAGGATCACTTGAGCCCAGGGGTTTGAGGCTGCAGTAAACTATGATTGCAACACTGCACTCCAGCCTGCGTGACTCATTAAAAAAAAAAAGCTAGCTAATATCATTGTTCTGATTCCATGCCCCCAAGCAAACTTCTGATACCATGGCCTCTCTTGTAGCTTGCCCTTAGATAAAGAAAGCTCTAGTAGTAATGGTTAAAGGCCTGTACGCTAGAGTCAGCCACACCTGAGTCTGATGCTTGTCTCTAACAACTAGAGTTGTTATGCTATATTGGAATTAGCATAGCATAGGGCTTTGGAATCAGTTAGCTCAGGCTGTAATGTCAATTCTGACACTGACTTGATAGATAATTTGGGGCAAGATACTTCATTCTTCTGAGTCTCAATTTCCTCCTGTTTAAAATGGGGAACAGGCCAGGTGCGGTGGCTCATTCCTATAATCCCAGCACTTTGGGAGGCCCAGCTTGAGGCCAAGAGTTTGATACCAGCCTGGGCAACATGGCAAAACCCCATCTCTACAAAAAATATTTAAAAATTAGCTGAGTGTGGTGGCTCACCCCTGTAGTCCCAGCTACTCAGGAGGCTGAGGTGGGAAGTTTGCTTGAGCCTGGGAGGTTGAGGCTGCAGTGCACTGCACTTTGGCTTGGGTGACAGAGTGAGACCCTGTCTCAAAAAATAATAATAAAATGGAGAATAATAAATACTTCACAGGGTATTTATGTGGTTTCAATGAGCTCACGTGTTTGTAAGAGTGATTAGAAGAGTAAATGTGTGATACATTGTGATAACTATTTCTTATCGTAAATCAGTTCTTTATCTCTCACCCCTTCTTCCCCCACCCCTTAGCCATATTCACACAGCTATTTCTATGATCTTGGTTAGTGTGAGTCAACCACTAAGAGATAGATCTACTCTTATTATACCAAAAGTATCAGGCTTTTCAGACTGTATGTCTGATGACCAGACCCTGAATCCTGGTGAATTCACCAAGGCTATACTGTCTTATGAGAGAGCCTATCTGGTGATTAGCTTTCCTTCTAGGTGCATCCTTTTTACCTTACTGAGCAGCTTCAAGAAAAAGGTGAGAAGCTTTACCAAAGTCACTGTTCTCTAGCTTTGGAGTGCATTATGAAATGCTTTGCATGGGAGACTTACTATCTAGTTCCACTTTTGGCTAAAAGTAACATTAAAGCAAATTTATCTTCTTTGAGGAAACATTAGATGATGGGGATTAACATGGATGCAGTGAGGGCTGGCTGTATACAGAATAGATTTAGGATTGAGAACTGATGAAAAAATTGCCCAGGATTAAAGACTACATGTAGAATGTCTAGAGGAGGCTTGGTAGAAAGTAGGTACTCAAGAAATGGTAGCTGCTATACTATAAGAAGCCCAGCAGCGGCCGGGCGCGGTGGCTCAAACCTGTAATCCCAGCACTTTGGGAGGCCAAGGCGGGCGGATCACAAGGTCAGGAGATCGAGACCACAGTGAAACCCCGTCTCTACTAAAAATACAAAAAAAAATTAGCCGGGCGCGGTGACGGGCGCCTGTAGTCCCAGCTACTCAGGAGGCTGAGGCAGGAGAATGGCGGGAACCCGGGAGGCGGAGCTTGCAGTGAGCCGAGATCGCGCCACTGCACTCCAGCCTGGGCAACAGCGTGAGACTCCGTCTCAAAAAAAAAAAAAAAAAAAAAAAAAAAAAGAAGCCCAGCAGCTTGAGTCTACTACAATATTTTGGATCACTATAAGAATAGGTCCTTCTAGTTTGTATTTGGGTGGGGTGGGGCATAACTAATGAGGACCAGTGGGAACTGTGATATAATTCAAGGCATGGATTAGAAGAAAGTTTAAAGGCCGGGCGCAGTGGCTCACACCTATAATCCCAGCACTTTAAGAGGCTGGAGGATCACTTGAGCCCAGGACTTTGAGACCAGCCTGGGGCAACAAAGTAAGACTGTCTCTACAAAAAAAATAGAAAAACTTTGGGGGGCCAAGGTGGGCGGATCACGAGGTCAGGAGATAGAGACCATCCTGGCTAACACGGTGAAACCCTATCTCTACTAAAAATACAAAAAATTAGCCGGGTGTGGTGGCGGGCGCCTGTAGTCCCAGCTACTTGGGAGGCTGAGGCAGGAGAATGGTGTGAACCCGGGAGGTGGAGCTTGCAGTGAGGTGAGATCTTGCCACTGCACTCCAGCCTGGGTGGCAGAGCGAGACTCCCGTCTCAAAAAAAAAGAAAAACTTAGCAGGGTGTGGTGGCGCACACCTGTAGTCCCAGCTACTTAAGAGACGGAGCTGCGAGGATTGCGTGAGGCAAGGAGGTAGAGGCTGCAGTGAGCTGTGATTGTGCCACTGCACTCCAGCCTGCCTGAGTGACAGAGTAAGACCCTGTCGAGAGAGAGCGAGAGAGAGAGAGAGAAAGAAAGAGAGAGAGAGAGAGAGAGAGAGAGAGAGAGAGAGAGAGAAGACAGAGAGAAAGTTCAAGACATTTCTGAGTCATTGAGAATAAGCAGGCCAGGTGCGGTGGCTCACACCTGTAATCCCAGCACTTTGGGAGGCAGAGGTGAGTGGATCGCCTGAGGTCGGGAGTTCGAGACCAGCCTGACTAACATGGAGAAACCCCATCTCTACTAACAATACAAAATTAGCCAGGCGTGGTGGCGCATGCCTATAATCCCAGCTACTCGGGAGGCTGAGGCAGGAGAATCGCTTGAACCTGGGAGGCAGAGGTTGTGGTGAGCCGAGATCGTGCCATTGTACTCCAGCCTGGGCAACAGGAGCTAAACTCCGTCTCAAAAAAAAAAAAAAAAGAATAAGCAGAATGGTAATGCTCCTGCCACAGATATTCAGCAAAGGTAAAAAAGTCCAATATTTTAAAGTCCACCATATCTGGTGGCCCCTCAGAAGCTCAGGCAGGCTATGGGCAGTCTCACTGTTAGCATCACTCTGGCCCCTTTCTGGCTGCATGTTACACATAGTATGCTAGGAGGTCTTTAGGACACAGTACCTGGTTTCTATCTTGTGGCCTCACTCAGAAAAGGGTAAGACTCTGCAGCCCTGTAGGAACAGCTTGGGGCTGGCTAACCCTCACTATACCATTAGAATGAAATCAAATGCCTGAAGGAGTTGAGAAGCTCCCCTAAGCAGCTCAGGTTTCCATGCCTGATGTGATCTCTTGTAGTTTAGCTGAAAAGGCAAAAGGCATCAAACAGAAGCTAAATATCTCAAAAAACATACTTACTTGCTTATTTCCTTTTTTGTGTCCCTTGGATCCTCTACCAGTCTGTTCTTTTCCATGCCTTTAGCAAGTGAGAGAAAAAGTGATCATGAGAAACATAAAGCCCACACACCCCTTTTCACTTGGTTAACTATTTGTCTCCTCTTGGAAGTCTGACCCCTCTTAAAGTCAGATGCCCCTTCTCAGTGTTACTACTGAACATCTATCTCGGTCATTGCTATATTCTACTGAACTGAATTGTTCTGTATCCCATATCCTCCTCTAGGGCAAAAAACTCTTTCATCAAGGCAGAGCAAGTTATTATATATTTGCTGAGGTAAACTGAAGACTGATTTAAAAAAACGGAAAGTTGGGCCAGGCGCGGTGGCTCACACCTGTAATCCCAGCACTTTGGGAGGCCGAGGTGGGTGGATCACCTGAGGTCAGGAGTTTGAGACCAGCCTGGCCAACACGGTGAAACCCCATCTCTATTAGAAATACAAAAATTAGCCTGGCGTGGTGGTGGGGGCCTGTAATTCCAGCTACTTAGGAGACTGACGCAGGAGAATCACTTGAACCAGGGAGGTGGAGGTTGCAGGAAGCCGAGATCATGCCACTGCACTCCAGCCTGGGCAACAAAGTGAGACCCCATCTCAAAAAGAGAAAGAAAAAAAGAAAAAAAAAAAAGTAAAGTTAGTTAGTACTTCTTTTTTTTTTTTTGAGATGGAGTCTGGCTCTGTCGCCCAGGCTGGAGTGCAGTGGCCGGATCTCAGCTCACTGCAAGCTCCGCCTCCCGGGTTTACGCCATTCTCCTGCCTCAGCCTCCCGAGTAGCTGGGACTACAGGCGCCCGCCACCTCGCTCGGCTAGTTTTTTTGTATTTTTTAGTAGAGACAGGGTTTCACCGTGTTCGCCAGGATGGTCTCGATCTCCTGACCTCGTGATCCGCCCGTCTCGGCCTCCCAAAGTGCTGGGATTACAGGCTTGAGCCACCGCGCCCGGCCTAGTTAGTACTTCTTGCTTTAATAGAAGGATTTAATACCTAGGCATTTTCCCAAGGATACATAGGCATTTTCCCAAGGGGACTAGCTCATACCAACCTATTTGGATACATACCCCTTTCCTGGCCCACCGACAGAAACCACTTGCATGCCGAAGGATCCTCGGCCCCTGGAGGATCTGCTGCCAGCCCACTGGCCCACAACCATTCCAGCAATCTCCAGTTTTCCTCCTTGGGGTGGGATTGGATGGAGACCTGGCAAGACAGAAAGAATGGTGGTAATGGGGCAGGTGTGGTGGCTCACGCCTGTAATCCCAAAACTTTGGGAGGCCGGGTCGGGTGGATCACTTGAAGTCAGGAGTGGAGTTCCAGAGCCAGCCTAGCCAACATGGTGAAACCCTGTCTCTACTAAAAATACAAACAATTAGCCAGGCACCGTGGTGCGTGCCTGCAATCTCAGCCACTGGGGAGGCAGAGGCACAAGAATCACTTGAACCCAGGAGGTGGAGGTTGCAGTGAGCTGAGACTATGCCACTGCACTCCAGCCTGGGCGAAAGAGTAAGATTCTGTCTCCAAAAAAAAAAAAAAAAAAAAAAAGAAGAAAAAAGTATTGTAAGTACAAGGCAGGATAAGAGGTGGACAAAAGATCCTACAACCCACCACCTACTCTTCTTATTTCCATTTCTCTCTGATAAAAAGACTCTGTGGCAGGGCATGGTGGCTCATGCCTGTAATGCCAGGAGTTTGAGACCAGCCTGGCCAACATGGGGAAACCTTGTTTCTACTAAAAATACAAAAATTAGCTGGGTGTGGTAGCCTGTGCCTATAGTCCCAGCTACTCAGGAAGCTGAGGCAGGAGAATCGCTTGAACCCGGGAGGTGGAGGTTGCAGTGAGCCAAGTTCACGCCACTGCACTCCAACCTGGGCGATGGAGCAAGACTCTGTCTCAAAAAAAAAAAAAAAAAAAATAGAAACTCTGTGATAACAGAAAGGTGTCATGATGGAAGCACATTCAGTGAGGAGGGCCGAAGATCTGTACACATCTACTTTAGCAAGTATGGTACAGGTGATTCATTTTTTAATCACAGAGCCTAGCATATAGTAGGCATTCAGTATTTGTTGAGAGAATGAATGTCTTAACATCTAGTTATCAGAAAATTACAAACCTGGCCGGGCGCGGTGGCTCAAGCCTGTAATCCCAGCACTTTGGGAGGCCGAGATGGGCGGATCACGAGGTCAGGAGATCGAGACCATCCTGGCTAACACGGTGAAACCCCGTCTCTACTAAAAAATACAAAAACCTAGCTGGGCGAGGTGGCGGGCGCCTGTAGTCCCAGCTACTCGGGAGGCTGAGGCAGGAGAATGGCGTAAACCCGGGAGGTGGAGCTTGCAGTGAGCCGAGATCGCGCCACTGCACTCCAGCCTGGGCGACAGAGCGAGACCCCGTCTCAAAAAAAAAAAAAAAAAAGAAAATCACAAACCTAAACTACCTTTTTTTTTTTGTTTTTTGAGACACAGTCTCACTGTGACACCCAGGCTGGAGTGCAATGGTGCGATCTTGGCTAACTGCAACCTCTACTTCCCGGGTTCAAGTGATTCTCCTGCCTCAGCCTCCTGAGTAGCTGGGACTACAGGCGCATGCCACCAGGCCCAGCTAATGTTTGTATTTTTAGTAGAGACAGGGGTTCACCATATTGGCCAGGCTGGTGTCGAACTCCTGACCTCAAGTGATCCACCCGCCTCGGGCTCTCAAAGTGCTGGGATTACAGGCTTGAGCCACAGTGCCCAGTCCTAAACTACTTTTGATACAAATATACATCATTACAGATCGTAGGATTAGCCAAATAACCAAACTAAACTGAAAATAATGAAACTAAACTAACAGTAATTTATACTTAAAAAGCAAGAATAGGCTGGGCATGGTGGCTCATGCCTGTAATCCCAGCACTTTTGGAGGCCAAGGTGGGTGAATCATTTGAGGTCAGGAGTTCAAGACCAGCCTGACCAACATGGTGAAATCCTGTCCCTACCAAAAATACAAAAAAATTAGCCAGGCGTGGTGGCACATGCCTGTAGTCCCAGCTACTCAGGGGGCTGAGTCAGGAGAATTGATTAAACCTGGGAGGTGGAGGTTGCAGTGAGCGGAGATGGCGCCACTGCATTCCAGCCTAGGTGACAGAGCGAAAGTCCATCTCAAAAGAAAAAAAAAAAACAAAAAACCAAGAACAGCAACAATTGAAAATCAGAACTAAGTCACAAGCACAGTGAGTTTTATAATTTAGCACAAAAATAAGCCTTTACAGAATATGGAGTTCTACTAAGCCTTTAATTTTAGTTTATGACAAGAAACCAAATGAACCCTTAACTCATTTAGCAGGTTGTTAGTAAAGAGTACTTCATTTAGGACAGGCATGTTGGCTCACACCTGTAATCCCAGCACTTTGGGAAGCTGAGGCAGGCAGGATCGCTTGAGCCCAGTTCAAGACCAGCCAGGGCAACACAGTGAGACCCCATCTCCACACACACACAAAAATATTAGCTAGGCATGTTGGTGCGTGTTTGTAGTTCCAGCTATTCACGGGGCTGAGGTGAGCAAATCACTTGAGCCCAGGAAGTTGAGGCTGCAGTAAGCCGTGATTGTACCACTGCACTCCAGCCTGGGCAACAAAGTGAGAACCTGTATCCACAAAAAAAAAAAAAAAAAAGAGTCCTTCATTTATACAAAACTTTATAAAATTTGAGAGTCCAAGGAACTAGAGTGCTAGTTACCTTTTTGTTTGTTTGAAACAGAGCCTCGCCATGTCTCCTAGGCTGGAGTGCAGTGGTGCGATCTTGGCTCACTGCAGTTTCTGCCTCCCGGGTTCAAGCGATTATTGTGTCTCAGTCTCCCGAGTAGCTGGGATTACAGACAGGTGCCAGCCACCATGCCCGGCTAATTTTTATATTTTTTGTAGAGACAGGGTTTCACCACGTTGGCCAGGCCTGTCTGGAAGTCCTGACCTCAAGTGATCTGCCCACCTTGGCCTCCCAATGAGCTGGAATTACAGGCATGAGCCACTGCTCCCTGCCTAAAGTGCTAGTTACTTTTTTTTTTTTTTGAGACGGAGTCTCGCTTTGTCGCCCAGGCCGGAGTGCAGTGGTGCCATCTCGGCTCACTGCAAGCTCCGCCTCCCGGGTTCATGCCATTCTCCTGCCTCAGCCTCCGAGTAGCTGGGACTACAGGCGCACACCACCAGGCCTGGCTAATTTTTTTTGTATTTTTAGTAGAGACGGGGTTTCACCGTATTAGCCAGGGTGGTCTCTATCTTCTGACCTCGTGATCCGCCCGCCTCCGCCTCCCAAAGTGCTGGGATTACAGGCGTGAGCCGCCGCGCCCGGCAGAGTGCTAGTTACTTTTAAGAGGGACAAGAAAGACTTGCATTTGAGGATCCTACTGTGGGCTTTCAGGAGGCAAGAGGCTCCTTGTGAACCACCAGTAACTGGAGACTAAGCATCACTGGTAGGTAAGGCAGTGGTGACCTTCCGAGAACCTGGCTTTAATTAAGGCTGTCTTTTGAGACTTACAAAATAAAATCAACACATAAAGAACAGAGAAAGGATCTGTAAAGTCATCTGAAAGGGATGGACTGGCTGGCTCCCTGGTTTTTAAGACTTGATCATGATCTGACTGAACAGGGAGTTACCAGAGCAGACTTTCACACTGTTCATCTAAGCCCAGCCTTGAGCTAACCACCCATACTGAATTTTGTCACCCTGAAAAACTAACTTCAACTTCCAGCTTTATTACTTTTAAAGGGAGGAGCAATAGGTAACAAACACCTTCAACCACAGCAATGACACTCTGACCCAATCACAGAATCTTGCTATTTTATGATAAAATGTCTCCACTAAAATATCCTGTTTCACTGCCAGGTGCCGTGGCTCACGCCTGTAATCCTAGCACTTTGGGAGGCCAAGGCGGGCAGATCACCTGAGGATGGAAGTTCGAGACTAGCCTGACGAATATGGTAAAATCCCGTCTCTACTAAAAATACAAAAATTAGCCGGGCTGTGGACAGAGGGAGACCCTGTCTCAAAAAAAAAAAAAAAAAAAAAAAAAAAAAAAAAAATCTTGTTTCACCACAGGACAGATTGTCTGAATTATCAGGATCAGTATCTGAGCAACCTAGGCATGATTATGTATTCATCATTAAGCTGTAGTTCAGGTGCCACCGTAATTTATGCATATGTTGGTGTGTACATATGTGTGTGTGTGTGCATGTTTGTTTTCCTCACTAAACTGCAATCCTCTGGTGGCATGGATGGTGACATATTTCTCTCCATGCTTCTGAAGCTGAAGGAAGGGAAATGTGTCAAGTATATTCCCAGAGTGGAAATGGATACATCAAGCTACTATTGTCTACCAGCACTGGCCGTTTACTCTCACTGAGCTTCCTGCAAGCTCCTGTGTGCATTGCCTATAGGGAAGGAATGAACGGACAGCAACCATGAAGAGCCGGTCCATATGACTTACAGTTCTCTAAAGTAATAAAGTGGGTTCTGGTTTCCACATCAGTCACTTCATGAGTTTGGTTGGTGAGAGTCAAATCCCTGGGAACCAAGTACCTCTATGAAGAGTGGTCTTAGAAGTCAAAATGGACATAAGCTGCTCTTCAAACTACATAGCACAGAATATAAATGAGATGAGGCTGGGCGCTGTGGCTCACGCCTGTAATCCCAGCACTTTGGGAAGCTGAGGCGGGTGGATCACCTGAGGTCAGGAGTTCGAGACCAGCCTGACCAACATGGTGAAACTCCATCTCTACTAAAAATACAAAATTAGCCAGGTGTGGTGGCGCATGCCTGTAATCTCAGCTACTCAGGAGACTGAGGCAGGAGAATCGCTTGAACCCAGGAGGTGGAGGTTACAATGAGCCGAGATCACACCATTGCACTCCAGCCTGGGTGACAAGAGTGAAACTCCATCTTAAAAAAAAAAAAAAAGTCAATGAGATGAGATATATGTGAAACTGTTGATCCTATTATTGACA
The DNA here is from genome assembly GCF_037993035.2 of Macaca fascicularis. Taxonomy (NCBI): domain Eukaryota; kingdom Metazoa; phylum Chordata; class Mammalia; order Primates; family Cercopithecidae; genus Macaca; species Macaca fascicularis. Next base: position 54,057,161 of record NC_088395.1, read on the forward strand.
ATAATGACTGGATAGATTATTATGACATAAATTGAGGATGGTAAATACCTCATTCTTAGGTACTGACCTGCAAATCCCCGGCTCCTCCCTTGAGGGGGAAGTGGCATGGAGCCCATAGCTCGGGAATAAAGTGAAACAGGGTAGAGAGAGGGCACCATAGGAGGCACAAAAGTAGGTGACGGAAGTAGAGCAGAAGGCGGTGGATGATTCATGTTGATTCCTTCAAGGATGCTCTGTCTCATCTTTTCCACTTTGGTTGCCAGGTCAGCCTTCAAATGAGGAAGAGTAATAATAGCAGCTGCCATTTTTCGAACTTGTCCCATGTTTTAGGCCCAGCATGGGGCACTCTAGGTACAGTCTCACAATTCTATTCCCATTAAGTGAACTGAGGCCTGTCGTTAAAGGGCTCAAAGCTACACACTCAGGAAGCCTGTCTGGCACCAAAGCCCTGACTCTTTACATGACATCATACTACCATATGAGTTCTGACTCAGGGCTTGTGATGTACATTGACTAGGTCAAGGAAGACAAATTTAACAATAAGAATTACTGATGGTCTATTACATGGCTGGCATTGGGCTGGGTCACTTCTAAGGGAGATGTAACAGAATTAGATAAAAGAGAAAATAAAAATCTGACAAATAAAAAGCCTTTTAACCTTCTCCCCCATATCCAAGATTGGAGATCCTGATACCTCTAGTCCAGAGGTCTGCAAACTTCTTCTGAAAAGGGTTAGATAGTAAATATTTTAGGCTTTGTAGGCTATATTGTCTCTGTCACAATTATTCCACTCGGCTACTGTAACATGAAAGCAGTCATAGGCCAGGCGTGGTGGCTCACGCCTGTAGTCCCAGCAATTTGGGAGGCCAAGGCAGGTGGATCACCTGAGGTCAGGAGTTTGAGACCAGCCTGACCAATGTGATGAAACTCCGTCTTTACTAAAAATACAAAAAAAATTAGCCAAGCATGGTGGCGTGCACCTGCAGTCCCAGCTACCTGGGAGGGTGAGACAGGAGAATCACTTGAACCTGGGAAGCGGAGGTTGCAGCGAGCCAACATTGCACCACTGCACTCCAGCCTGGGCGACAAAGTGAGAATCTGTCTCAAAAAAAAAAAAAGAAAGAAGTCATAGATGGTATGTAGATGAATGAATGTGGCTGTGTTCCAATAACATTTTATTTACAAAAACAGAGGGTGGTCTGTATTACAAAAAACAGGTGGTTTGTAGCACTATGGACAGCGCAAAAAACTATGGATAGTGACAAAAAACAGGAGGTGTGCTGGGTAGTCTGCCAACCCCTGCTCTAGTCCCTCAGCTCTTTTCCCCACCAAAATGGATAAAGGAGTTAAGTAAGGTTTCCTTTCCCTTGCCTCCCCTCATCTTCCCAATGTTTCATTAAAAAAAATCCCTTTGGGAGGCTGAGGCAGGTGGATCACAAGGTCAAGAGATTGAGACCATCCTGGCCAACATGGTGAAATCCCGTTTCTACTCAAAATACAAAAATTAGCTGGGCCTGGTGGTGCATGCCTGTAGTCCCAACTACTGGGGAGGCTGAGGCAGGAGAATCGCGTGAACCTGGGAGGCGGAAGTTGCAGTGAGCCGAGATCACGCCACTGCACTCCAGCCTGGCGACAGAGCAAGACTCCGTCTCAAAAAAAAAAAAAAAAAAAAAAAAAAAAAAAAAAAAAAAATCCTCTGCTTCTACTCTATCATCAACTTTACTATCCTCTTCTGTTTCCAAACACAGCTCCTTTACAAAAAAAAAAAAAAAAATTGCTTGCAAAAGAGACAGACAGTTTTTGTAAATAAGAGAAATGAAATCCTGAGTTGGAGGGAAGGTATATAGTATATCTGAATATTCCATGGATAAGAAATACTCAGAGTAAGAAAAAGGATATGAAAACTTCAAGCTCATTAAAAAAAACTTTCCAACATAAAATTTTACAACGTGTACATATCAGACTATGGGCCTTTGGGACCACTGTTGACTTAAGTCAGGTTAAAGTGAGACATAGTCTCCTGCTTCCGCCCCATCCCTCTCCAATATGTCTGCTCCTTTCCCCTCCCTGCCCGTTCACTCCCACAGGAGATCAGAGCTAGTCCTTAGCAGCCTGACATGCTGGTACCTGGCCATCACAGAGCTCAACCAGAGATACTCGCTCTCGGCCTGCTTTAATTAGCTTGCTCTGGAACAGCTTGCCATCAAAGTAAATCCATGGACAGCAATGCTCCCAAGGGACTGGCTGGCCACAGGCATCATTAGCAAACAGAGCTGTGTCGACTCCACTCATGAAGAGGGCAGCAAGCTGGATCCCTCGGGCATCCAGTTTCTCAATCTGAAACCACCACAGATGAAATATTACTATTAAGAAACTACTATTCTTGGTAACATTTACTCTTATTCCTGTCATGTTGATTCTTCCAGTTAAATTTGAACATACTGTCATTCAATGTAGACATCTCAGTGCATAAGCAGCTTCTATCCATGTCTTTCCCCTAAGATGATTTGAAAGGTACTCATTACAACATTAAAGACACCAACCTGAGACATTTTTATTTTTACCTGTCAAATTAGAAAAAAATTTACAAAGTAAAGGCTGAAAGAACACTCAATGCTGCTGCTGCTGATGCAGTGAAATAAATGGGCAATCATATAAAGCTGGTAAAAAATGTATATTACATGACCAGGTGTAGTGGCTCACGCCTGTAATCCCAGCACTTCGGGAGGCCGAGGCAGGCGGATCACCTGAGGTCAGGAGTTCGAGACCAGCCTGGCCAACATGGTGAAACCCCGTCTCTACTAAAAATACAAAAATTAGCCAGGCGTGGTGGTGGGCATCTGTAGTTCCAGTTACTCAGGAGGCTGAGGTGAGAGCATCACTTGAACCTGGGAGGTGAAGGTTGCAGTGAGCTGAGATTGCGCCACTGCACTCCAGCCTGGGCAACAGAGCAAGACTCCATCCCAAAAAAAAAAAAGGAAAAAAAAAAAGAAATGTATATTACAATTAAGCAATATGTATGAAGAACCCTGAAAACGTTCACATTTGTTGAGTTAGAAATTAAACTTGCAGATACCAACACCATGTTTCTTGTACAGCCTGAAAAACTGTGAACCAAAGAAAATTCTTTTCTTTACCGGGTGTAGTGGCTCATTCCTGTAATCCCAGTATTTTGGGAGGCTGAGGTGGGTAGATTGCTTGAGGCCAGGAGTTTGAGACCAGCCTGGCCAACATGGCAAAACCCTGTCTCTACTAAAATAAGTTAGCTGGTCATGGTGGCATGTGCCTGTAATCCCAGCTACTCAAGAGGCTGAGGCAGGAGAATCGCTTGAACCCAGGAGGTGGAGGTTGCAGTGAGCTGAGATTATGCCACTGCACTCCAGCCTGAGTGACAGAGTGAGACTCTGTCTCAAAAAAAAACCTCTTTACCGATTACCCCGCTTCAGGTATTCCTTTACAGCAACTCTAAATGGAGTAAGACAACACATAACAGAGTAAAACTGAAAACCACCTAAGTCGCCAATATTTTATACATCCATATGATAAAATATTATTTATTAAAATTTTTAAGACACAGAAAATATGTGCTATGTGAAATGGAAAAAAGCCACAATATATAATTACATAAATACTACCTCAACTACGTAAAAAATGTATGACAGAAGACTGGAAAAAACCTCAAAATTCCCACAGTGGTTATCTCAAGCCACTGTATTAGAAGACAGCTTTAACAGGAAAGTGTTTGCAGGTCCCCTCCTAGGTGTGGTTTAGCACGAGCAGTTATTCTAGGACAAGCAATACTACATTTACTGCAAAAAGCAAGCATTCACTGGTTGTCTTGAGTCTGTCTCATCTTTCCTTAGGTGACCTCACTTAAGATTTTGCAAGTCTTATTGAACTTGATCTTCTAGTTTACCTTGGGTGCTCAAAGGAACAAGGTTACTAAAGTCAAGGGAGGGATTAATGCATTAATGGCTACATTTATTGAGTACTGTGTATATAGAATATGTGAGACACTGGCCGGGTGTGGTGGCTCACGCCGGTAATCCCAGCACTTTGGGAGGCCAAGGTGGATGGATCACCTGAGGTCAGGAATTCGAGACCAGTCCCACCAACAGAGAAACCCTGTCTCTACTAAAAATACAAAATTAACCAGGCGTGGTGGCGCATGCCTGTAATCCCAGCTACTTGGGAGGCTGAGACAGGAGAACCGCTTGAACCTGGGAGGTGGAGGTTGTGGTGAGCCGAGATTTGCACCAATTACACTCCAGCTTAGGCAACAAGAGGGAAATTCCATCTCAAAAAAAAAAAAAAGACACTGTTCTAGGGGTTTTACATGGATTATTTTACATAGTATCCTCACAAACTGACATAGTTGGATATGTGACCCCTCCAAATTGCATGTTAAAATGTGATCCCCAATGTTGTAGATGGAACCTAGTGGGAGGTGTCTGGGTCATGGGGGCAGATCCCTCATGAAAGCTTGTTGCTCTCCCTGTGGTAATGAGCGAGTTTTCACTCTATTAGTTCATGCAAGAACTGATTGTTAGAAAGAGCCCAGCACCTTGCCCTTCATTTTTTTTTTTTTTTTTTTTTTTTTTGAGACAGAGTTTTGCTCTTGTTGCCCAGGCTGGAGTGCAGTGGCATGATCTCGGCTCACTGCAATCTCTACCTCCCGGGTTCGAACAATTCTACTGCCTCAGCCTCCCGAGTAGCTGGGATTACAGGTGCCCTGCCATCATGCCCGGCTAATTTTTTTTTTTTTTGAGACGGAGTCTCGCTCTGTCACCCGAGCTGGAGTGCAGTGGCCGGATCTCAGCTCACTGCAAGCTCCGCCTCCCGGGTTTACGCCATTCTCCTGCCTCAGCCTCCCAAGTAGCTGGGACTACAGGCGCCCGCCACCTCGCCCGGCTAGTTTTTTGTATTTTTTAGTAGAGACGGGGTTTCACCGTGTTAGCCAGGATGGTCTCGATCTCCTGACCTCGTGATCCGCCCGTCTCGGCCTCCCAAAGTGCTGGGATTACAGGCTTGAGCCACCGCGCCCGGCCATATGCCCGGCTAATTTTTGTATGTTTAGTAGAGACAGGGTTTCACCATGTTGGCCAGGGTGATCTCGAACTCCTGACCTCATGATCTGCCCATCTCAGCCTCCCAAAGTGCTGGGATTACAGCACGGCTGCCATTCTCTCTTACGTGCCCTGTCTCACCATGTGACACGCTGGCTCCTCTTGTCTTATTCCCCTCACCTTCTATCATGAGTAGGAGCTTCCTGAGACCCTGACCAGAAGCTGAGTAGATGCTGGCACCATGTTTTTTGTACAGTCTTCAGAACAATGGACTCAATAAACCTCTTTTCTTTATAAATTACCTAGTCTCAGGTATTCTTTTATAGCAACACAAAATGAACTAATATACAATTGTACAAGTAAGGAAACTGAAGCTAGAGAGGTTAAGTAACCTGCCCAAGGTCTATTTTCTGGGTTTATTTTCTTCCTTATGCTTTCCTATACTTCTACTTAAAACTCAGTACCTATCACTAAAAGGAGATGTGTCTGAGTAAATAGACACAAGCAGGGGACACCAGGATATGTCCCTTATAGTGTATCTTGTAAGAGTCAGAACCCTTGCCATGGTCTATGGGCCAAGATTTATTTTCCTTGCATAATATCCATCTTTTCTGTCCATTCTCATTTATCAGTATGAGAGTAGTGTAGCAGGCACATCTTGGCTTTATTCATAGACATAAATATTTGGCTAAAGTAAATCAAACAGTTACCTGCAGAACTTACTATTTTCCTCAGCTTCAGGCAAAAAAAAAAAAAAAAAAAAAGACCTCAAGTAGTGCTATAGGCTCATAAAAGAAAACTTAAATGAGGGTACATGAAATCACCTTGAGTTCTTGGAGTCGATCTGGTTCATAAAGCTGGGTAGACACTGCCTGTGCAAGGAAGGTGTCTAGCTCATGGCGATGCAGGATTCGGCCACCAGGCCACTGAACCATGTACCTAGAAAATAAAAGCACTGCTATTAGGCCACAAAAGCTCACTTATTCATGTCACAAAAACTTATGAAGTTAAGAACCTATCATGAGCCAGTACTTGGCTAGATTTTGGCAATACTAACTGAATGAAGGAAAAAGAATCTCTGCTTTCGTTACTTCCAGTCTGGGTGGTAGAGTAAACAGTCATGTACATTGATAATGACAGGACAGTGTGTTAAGTACCAAGATGGAAGAATGCACAGAGTGCTTGCTATGAGAGCACAGAAGAGGGCCATGACTGTAAAGGTGAGAGATGGCATCCTGAGAAAAGTCAGCAAGAGTTCAGTTTCAAAGGGCCTGTAGAATTTAGTGAGACAAAAGGTGGGGAAAGGATGTTCCAGGTTGAGTGAAGAGTATGATGTGTGAAGGCCTGAAGGTGTGGTTCAGCACAATGCACCAGCTTCCATATTGCTGAAGTTAAGCATGTTTGGAGTGACAGGAGGCAAGATTAGCAAGTAGGCCAGATTGGCGGCAGCCTGAGGAACACTGAGGGCTTCAGGTGGTGGAAGGTGCGGTCATGAACCATATCATGGTACTCAAGACATGGCCCAGGATAAGTGAAGTTCACATAAAAGCCCAGAATGTTTTAATGGAAAGAGCATGCATTTTGGAGACAGAAGATCTGAATTTGAGTGTTGGTTCCTCCACCTACTAGTTGATAGCTATGGACAAATTATTTAACCTTTCTGAGCCTTGGGTTTCTTCATCTACCAAATGGGGATAATAAAATTTGCCCTGCTCTTTTTACAGGGTGGTTGTGAGGATTAAATAGAGTTGCTAAAGAAAAGAATGAAAAAAAAAAAGGTTGGGTGCGGTGGCTCATGCCTGTAATCATAGCACTTTGGGAGGCTGAGGCGGGCAGATCACTTGAGGCCAGGAGTTTGAGACCAGCCTTGCCAATGTGGTGAAACCCAGTCTTAGCCGAGTGTGGTGGCGGGCACCTGTAATCCCAGCTACTCAGGAGGCTGAGGTAGGACAATCGCTTTAACCTGGGAGGCGGGGGTTATAATGAGCCAAGATTATGCCATTGTACTCTAGTGTGGGAGACAGAATGTGGGGGGAGGGGGGAGAGAGAAGGAGGAGGAGGAGGAGGAAACAATGACGATGAAGAAGATGACAACAAAGAAGAAATTGTGTGTGTGGGGGAAATAAAAAAGAAAGTAGACCAGAGAACAGAGACTCAAAAACAGGATTAAGGAATTTGGATCTTCATCCCGAAATTGTAGGAAGACACTGTAGGATTGTCAGAAGGACTGGTTTGATAATGACTGGCTCTGGTTATTAATATTGTTTCTTTTTTTGGATTTATAGTTCCTTGATTTACCTTTGCCCATTCTTTCATTTTTAACCTTTCCATCTTATTTCATTGGCAAAATGTAAAGCAAAAATAGAAGAAAATGAACACAAATGCAAGTACAGTGCGAAACTTTTATATACCACTATTAAGCTATAATATGTAAACCATACCTAAAATACATTTAAATTTGCAGAAGATTTGAATAGTACAATAAATAAGGTTTAAATACTTGACTGACTTAATACAAAGAAAACACATTCTTTTTAAGTGCCCATATGAGTTCCCATGAGGTCTAGGATCTTGCCTGTTTGCCTTTGTTTGTGTTTATTATCCTTTATTTATTATGAACTATCTAGCCAAGTACATGGCATAGAATAGGTATTAATAAATATTTATTGGAAGAGCGACTGATGCATTAATCAGGTCATGCCAAGCCAAAAACAAAACAAGACAAAACTCAACAAAAATCCTTCAAAGCAGAATTTTACCAGTCATATCCTGAACCACTGTGCAAGAAAAATTGACCTAAAGGAGCCAAGTGTGGGAGAACAGCGAACTCACAGAAAGACTAACACAATGCAAGGGGTGTGATTTTAGAAGCTGAACAGATTGTTCTGGGTGCTCTGAGTCAGTGACTAAATTTACCTCAGAGAATCTAGATAAGGCTCCACAGAGGAGGGAACATTTAATTTCCTAGGGATTGGAGCTTTTTGTTTGGTTTGTAGTTTAATGTTAATTTGCAATTTTAAATGTCTCTCTAACCTTAATAGACTACATGCCAGAGTGGATGCTTAATAGATGTTTTCTGAACTAATAAGTCAATGTCAGGATATTTATAAGGAAATGCTAGCTCCATCTTTGGGCCCGCCCTACTATTCAACTACTCTTGAATGAATTATGAGACAGAATGTAGGGTCTAATGAGTCACAGGAGTGAGAGGCTCAGAAATGGGGCAGCAGGAAATAATTATTAAATCAACCAATATTTATTGATGCTTCATCATGTGCGATTTTTGGATTATATGATTCCACTGGGGATTTTCCCTGGAAAATAACAGCATTACTTATTCCCAAGGAATTTCCTCAATTTTAATGATGACAGCTTTATTATTGCTATTAGTGTTACATTACTACAAATATTACATACAAGCTTTAATATATGCAGCAAACTATAAGTTATACATAAGAATAACATTTACTAAATGCCTCTGATATTCTAGGTACCTTGCTAAGAACTTTAGCTACAAAGTATGTCATGGCAAATAATGCAAACTTGGAGACTGACATCCTTGGTTCTAATCTAGGTTCCACTACTCCTTTTCTTTTTTCCTTTTTTTTTTTTTTTTTTGAGACGGAGTGAGTCTCGCTCTGTCGCCCAGGATGGAATGCAGTGGCAGGATCTCCGCTAACTGCAAGCTCCGCCTCTTGGGTTCACGCCATTCTCCTGCCTCAGCCTCCCGAGTAGCTGGGACTACAGGTGCCCGCCACCATGCCCGGCTAATTTTTTGTATTTTTAGTAGAGACAGTGTTTCACTGTGTTAGCCAGGATGGTCTCGATCTCCTGACCTCGTGATCTGCCTCCCTCGGCCTCCCAAAGTGCTAGGATTACAGGCGTGAGCCACTGCACCTGGCCTCCGCTACTCCTTTTCTATGTGACTCTGGGCAACTAAATCCCCTGGACCTCTGGGGGAATTAGTTTGCTAATCTTTAGAATGAGGATGGCACCACCTACATCTCAAAAGGTTGTAATAAGTAAAGGAGAAAAAGTACATAAAAGCACTAAGACTAGCCTGGGCTAGTCTTTTTGTAGAGACCCCCATCTCTACAAAAGATTATTAAAAATTAGTCATGGCAGCCAGGCACAGTGGCTCACGCCTGTAATCCCAGAACTTTGGGAGGCCGAGGTGGGTGGATCACGATGTCAGGAGTTCAAGACCAGCCTGGCCAACATGGTGAAACCCCATCTCTACTAAAAATACAAAAATTAGCTGGGCATGGTGGTGCGTGCCTGTAATCCCAGCTACTGGGGAGGCTGAGGCAGGAGGGCAGGAGAATGGCTTGAACCTAGCAGGTGGAGATTGCAGTGAGCCGAGATCGTGCCACTGCACTCCAGCCTAGGTGACACAGCAAGACTACATCTCAAAAAAAAAAAAAAATTAGTCATGGCTCATGCCTGTGGTCCCAGCTACTCAGAAGGTTGAGGTGGGAGAGAGAATTACTTGAGCCCAGGAGGTCAAGGCTGCAGTGAGCAGAGATTCCACCACTGCATTCCAGCCTGGGTGACAGAGCAAGAACTTATCTCAAAAACAAAACAAAACAAAACAAAAAAACCCCCCAAAACCAAAACAGCACTCAGCATAGTGCCTGGCACAGCAGGTGCTCTTAGTTACCATTTGTAACTGAACGAATTATGGTATAATCCTTTCTTTACAATTTGGTAAAGTTCTTCTTTTATCATATATTACATTCTCATACATACAAAAATCTGTTCCTATCCTATTTATTCCATGTCTATTTCTCATGCCAGCATCATAGTGACTTAAATTTTAAATGTGCTTTAATACTCGGTAGCTCCCCTTTTACTCCACATCTTTTTTTTGGAGACAGGCTCAGGGCAGTGGTGTGATCACGGATCACTGCGGTATTGATCTCCCAGGCTCAGGTGATCCTCCCACCTCGGCCTCCTGAGCAGCTGGGACTACAGGCTCGTGTCACCACACCTGGATAATTTTTGTATTTTTTATTAGAGTTAGGGTTTCGTCATGTTGCCCAGGTTGCTTTTAAACTCCTCAGCTCAAGTGATCCGCCTGCCTTGGCCTCCCAAAGTGGTGGTATTACAGGCATGAGCCACTGCTCCCAGCCCACATCTTTTTTTTGTTTGTTTTTTGAGACAGAGTTTCACTCTTGTCGCCTAGGCTGGAGTGCAATGGCACCATCTCAGCTCACTGCAACCTCTGCCTCCCGAGTTCAAGCAATTCTCCTGCCTCAGCCTCCCAAGTAGCTGGGATTACAGGCATGCGTCACCATGCCTGGCTTATTTTGTATTTTAAGAAGAGATGGGGTTTCACCATGTTGGTCAGGCTGGTCTTGAAATCCTGACTTCAGGCGATCTGCCTGCCTCGGCCTCCCAAAGTGCTGGGATTACAGGTGTGAGCCACTGTGCCAGGCCACATCTTTTAATTTTAAATAACATTTACAATTTTATTCTATATACAAAAGTATATTACAAAAGCTTAAGTTCATTCTCGTTCAGAAAATGTAAAAAAGCATAAAGAAAATTAAAAATATGGTGTGAGTTGGCTAAAAGTAATAAAATAAAAAAATATTAATAAGAAAAATAAGGCCAGGTGTGGTGGCTCATGCCTGTAATCCCAGCACTTTAGGAGGCTGAGGCAGGTGGATCACTTGAGGTCAGGAGTTTGAGGCCAGTGTGACCAACATGGTGAAACCCCTTCTCTACTAAAAATACAAAAATTAGCCAGGTGTGGTGGCGTGCACCTGTAGTCCCAGCTAGTCGAGAGGCTGAGGTAGGAGAATTGCTTGAGCCCAGGAGGCAGAGGTTGCAGTAAGCTGAGATCATGCCACTGCACTCCAGCCTGGGCCACAGAGTGAGACTCTGTCTCTAAAAAATAAAAAAATGAAATAATTTGTAATCTTACCATTTAGATGTAAGCACTGTTAAGATCGCTATGATTGTGGCTTCTTTACTCCTGGCATCTGAATTCTCAACTTTTTCATACTATATACAGAATATCGTATCTTGCTTTTTTTACTCGACATTATACGATGAGAAATTTTTGTTCATTAAATACTTTTCAAAAACATGATTAATGACTGCATGTTCAGCATGTGGGTATATCAGTTAGCTTAAACATTCCTGTAAATTACTATTAATATATTTTCTTTTATTATAATACTACAAAGATATTTACATATTAAATCTTGCCTGTATCTCTGATTATTCATTCCCTTAGCATAGATTCCTAGAAGTGGAATTATTAGGTCATAGGTTATATTCATTCTAAAGGTCCTTAATACATACAGCAAAATTGTTTTCCAGACCAGACCCAATTTACATCCTATCCCAGCAGTATATCAGCATTGACTGTCACCGTTAATCACTGATGATTTAATGGGCAGAAAATAAGTCTCTCATTATTTAAACTTCTTTGATTGCTAAGGATGAGGTTGCATATATTTCTCAAACACTTATCTACTTCTATGACTGATCTATGTCTATCACAGACATATTAATTTGCCTGTTCTGTCTATGCCCCTTCTCAGATAACGTAAAGCCCTATTTTTTTTTTTTTTTTTGAGACGGAGTCTGGCTCTGTCGCCCAGGCTGGAGTGTAGTGGCCAGATCTCAGCTCACTGCAAGCTCCGCCTCCCGGGTTTACGCCATTCTCCTGCCTCAGCCTCCCGAGTAGCTGGGACTACAGGCGCCCGCCACCTCGCCCTGCTAGTTTTTTGTATTTTTTTTTTAGTAGAGACGGGGTTTCACCATGTTAGCCAGGATGGTCTCGATCTCCTGACCTCGTGATCCGCCCGTCTCGGCCTCCCAAAGTGCTGGGATTACAGGCTTGAGCCACCGTGCCCGGCCAGCCCTATTTTTATAACACTGACAGCTATTTGGACAAGGAGTGGATACCTGATCCAAGTGAAACAATTCATGGCTTGCCAATCAGAGTCTTCAGAATTTGAGCTAAGTGATGCATCGACCTTATAAAACACATGCAGAAAGAAGAGCTACCTATGCAGGCCCAGGAGAGAGTGGGCAGTCTCTGTTCCTGCCTTTCCAGGACCATTCCCTGTGTATACTACTTTTCTTGTCCTTGGATGACTAGGAGACTACCTGTTATACCTTTACGTAAAGTAAGATAGCTAGAGTGGGCTGGACATGATGGTTCATGCCTATAATCCCAACACTTTGTGAGGCGGAGGCCAGGAGTAGCAAGACCCCATCTCTACCAAAAAATAAAAAAAAGAGAGGAAAAGTGAGAGAGCTAGAATGGCTTCTGTTTCTTCTAAGCAAATGAGTCTGAAGAGACTGTCATTGACCCATCTGTGCTATCTTAGATACCTATTCTGATATCTAAGTCTTTTTTTTTTCTTTGAGACAGAGTCTCACTCTGTCGCACAGGCTGGAGTGCAGCGGCACGATCTCAGCTCACTGCAAGCTCTGCCTCCCGGGTTCACGCCATTCTCCTGCCTCAGCCTCCCAAGTAGCTGGGACTACAGGCGTCCGCCACCACACCTGGCTAATTTTTTTGGTAGTTTTAGTAGAGATGGGGTTTCACCATGTAAGCCAGGATGGTCTCAATTTCCTGACCTCGTGATCCGCCCACCTCAGACTCCCAAAGTGTTGGGATTACAGGCGTGAGCCACCGCGCCCAGCCTAAGTCTTTATATATTGTGAATATTAACAGTGTCCTAACTGTTGCAAATATTTCCCCGCTTAGTTTTCTTAATTGTATGTATTTTGGGACATAGATACAGTCACAGTTACTGATCTTCTCCTTTTTATATCTTCTTTTTTGAAGGAGGACTCAGTCTTTATTTATTTATTTTTATTTATTTATTTATTTAGAGATGGAGTCTTGCTCTGTCGCCCAGGCTGGAGTGCAGTGGCGTGATCTCAGCTTACTGCAAGCTCCACCTCCCAGGTTCACGCCATTCTCCTGCCTCAGCCTCCTGAGTAGCTGGGACTACAGGCGCCTGCAACCACGCCTGGCTACTTTTTTGTATTTCTAGTAGAGACGGGGTTTCACCATGTTAGCCAGGATGGTCTCAATCTCCTGACCTCGTGATCTGCCCGCCTCGGCCTCCCAAAGTGCTGGGATTATAGGCGTGAGCCACTGCGCCTGGCTTATTTTTTTATATTACTTTTTTTTTTTGAGACGGAGTTTCATTCTTGTTGCCCAGGCTGGAGTGCAGTGACACGGTCTCGGCTCACTGCAACCTCTGCCTCCTGGGTTCAAGCGATTCTCCTGCCTCAGCGTCCCAAGTAGCTGAGACTACAGGCATGCACCACCATGCCTGGCTAATTCTGTATTTTTAGTAGAGACGGGGTTTCACCATGTTGGTCAGGCTGGTCTCAAACTCCTGACCTCAGGTGATCCACCCACCTCGGCCTCCCAAAGTGCTGGGATTACAGGCATGAGCCACTGTGCCCGGCCTATTACGAATAATTCTACATGAACATTTGTGAACATGTTTTTCTGTGGACATGTGTCTTCATTTGATGTTCCCATCAGCAATGTATGAGGGTTCCAATTTCTCCACATCCTTTTCAACACTTGCTGGATGTCTTCTTTTTAAATCTCCCACTCCTGATCACTTGTCTTTTTGATTATAGCACCTGAATGGGTGTTAACTGGTTTCTCATTGTCGTTATGATTTGCATTTCCCTGATGATCATTTTTTCATGTGCTTATTGAACATTTGTATTTTTTTTTTTTTTTTTTTTGAGATGGAGTCTCGCTCTGCTGCCCAGGCTGAACTGCAGTGGTACAATCTCTGCTCACTGCAATCTCCCCTTCTCAGCTTCAAGCGATTCTCCTGCCTCAGCCTCCTGAGTAGCTGGGATTACAGGCCCCCACCACGCCTGGCTAATTTCTGTATTTTTAGTAGAGACAGGGTTTCACCATGTTGGTCAGGCTGGTCTCGAACTCCTGACCTCATGACTTGCTCTCCTCGGCCTCCCAAAGTGCTGGGATTACAGGCGTGAGCCATAGTGCCCGGCCGACATTTGCATATGTTCTTTGGAGAAATGTCTATTCAAATATTTTACCCATTAAAAAAATCGATTTATTCATCATTTATTGCTTTACTTGTAGGAATTCTTTTTTTTGAGACAGGGTGTTGCTCTGCTGCCGAGGCTGAAGTGCAGTGGCATGATCATGGTTCACAACAGCCTCTACCTCCTGGGCGTAAGCAATCCTCCCACCACAGCCTCTAGAGTAGTTGGGACCACAGCTACGCCTAGCTGCTTTTTAAAGATTTTTTTGTAGAGGTAGGGTCTTGCTATGTTGCCCAGACTGGCCTCAAACTCTTGGATTCAAGCAATTTTCACACCTCGGCCACCTAAGGTGTTGGGATTACAGACGTGAACCAAGGTGTTGGGATTACACACATGAGCCAGTGTGGCCAGCCAATTGTTTGAGTTGTAAGAATTATTTATATATTATGGATACTAGGCCCTTATCAGATACATGGTTTGCAAATATTTTCTCTCGTTCTGTGGGTTGTGTTTTCACTTTATTTGTAGTCTTGTTTCTAGCACACAAATTTTAAATTTTGATCTAGTCTAACCTATTTTTCCTTTTGTTACTTATGCTTCTGGCATCATATCAAAGAAACCACTGCCTAATCTGAGTTCATGAAGAATTATAGCTCTTGTCTTCTAAGAGTTTTAAAGTTTTTAGTCTGATATTTAAGTCTATGATATATTTTGAGTTAATGTTTGTATATAGTGTGAAGTAGAGGTCTAACCTATTCTTTTGCGTGTTAATATCCAACCATCTGTTGTAAAGCCTGTATTTCCCCCATTGAATTATCTTGGCATCCTTGTCAAAAATTAATTGACCACAAACAGCACAGTTTATTTCTGGACACTCAAATGTAATTCCATTAATTTATATGTCTATCCTTATTCCACTGTTTTTGATTACTATACCTTTGTAGTAAATTTTGAAACTGTACAGTGTTTGTTCTTTTTTTCAACATTATTTTGGCTATTCTGAGTTTGTATTATTGGTCCGTTTTCTTTTGCTTATAACAGAATGCCTGACAGTGGGTTATATATAAAGAAACTGAATTTATCTCAAAAGTCCAAACTCTCATCTGTGAGCCTGTGAAATCTAAACAAGTTGTCTACTTCCAAGATCTTAGAATTGGCCTGTAATCCCAGCATTTTGGGAGGCTGAGGCGGGAGGATCGCTTGAATCCAGGAGTTTGAGACCAGCCTAGGCAATGCAGTAAGCCTCCATCTCTATAAAAGATTTAAAAATTAGCTGGCCATGGGCTGGGCGTGGTGGCTCACACCTGTAATCCCAGCATTTTGGGAGGCCGAGGTGGGCGGATCATGAAGTCAGGAGATGGAGACCATCCTGGCTAACACAGTGAAATCCCATCTCTACTAAAACTACAAAAAAAATTAACCGGATGTGGTGGCGGGCACCTGTAGTCCCAGCTACTCGGGAGGCTGAGGCAGGAGAATGGTGTGAACCCGGGAGGCGGAGCTTGCAGTGAGCCGAGATTGTGCCAACACACTCAAGCCTGGGC
The DNA here is from genome assembly GCF_037993035.2 of Macaca fascicularis. Classification (NCBI taxonomy): domain Eukaryota; kingdom Metazoa; phylum Chordata; class Mammalia; order Primates; family Cercopithecidae; genus Macaca; species Macaca fascicularis. Next base: position 54,072,783 of record NC_088395.1, read on the forward strand.
GACAGAGCAAGACTCCATCTCAAACAAACAAACAAACAAACAAACAAACAAAAAAACTAGCTGGCCATGGTGGTAAGTACCTGTGCTCTCAGCTACTCAGGAGGCTGAGGTGGGAGGACTGCTTGAGCCCAGGAATTTGAGGCCCCAGTGAACTGCACTTCAACCTGGGTGACAGAGACTCTGTCTTAAAACAAACAAACAAAAAACACACACATACACACATACAAAACAAAACACAAGATCTTAGAGTTGGAGAATAATCTTGTTTGACTCCATGTGGGGCCTCCTGGACGCACTGTGGTGGAAGCCCAACCCGCAAGGCCTCAGATAGCCCCGTCTGTATGGGTGCAGAGTATAGGCCACATGGTTGCTCAAACTGGTTGGAATCCATTGCCTGAAGGTTTTCCAGGTGGGCAATGCATGCTGCCAGTGACCCCACAGTTCTGGGGACTCAGTGGCAGTCCCGCTCCCATGGCTCCACTACGCATTACCCTGGTTGGAGACTCTGTGGCAGCTCCAACCTTATGTTCCTGCTGGGCATTGCTACAGTAGGGGATCTCTGTGGTGGCTCTGGCTCTGCAACAAGTCTCTACCTGGGCTCCCAGGCTTTCAATGAGATCCTTTTAATGGGTAGAGGTTGCGAAGCCTCTACAGCTTTTACTTTCTGAGGGCCTGCAGAATTATCATCATGTGGATGCCACCAAGGTTTACGACTTGTACCTTCCTGAGCTGCTGCCTTCCTGGGCTGAGGCATGAGCCACACCTGGGGCCATGTGAGATATGGCTGCTCCAGCTGGAGGGGCTGAGATGAGGGAAGCAGCTTTCCCGAGTTGGCACAGGGCAGCTGTGTCCCAGGCCTCCTCCACTCCCAAACAATTCTGTCCTCCTAGGGCTCTGGGCCTCTAAAGGGAGGGGCTGCCTCAAAGATCTCTGAAGTGCCTTTAGGGCCTTTTCCTCGTTGTTTTGACTATTAGCACCTGGCTCCCTTTTAGGCATAAAGTGGTGGCTCCTCTGCATCCTTGGTTCCACTCCTGAAAACTCTTTTTCATTCTCTACCACATGGCAAGGCTGTGAATTTTCCAAATGTTTCTGCTCTGTTTCCCTTTTCTGTAGCAGTTCACTGTAAACAGTTAGATGTAACCCTGCAGTAGCCTGAGCACTTTGCTGCTTAGAAATTTCTTCTGCCAGCCGGGCGTGGTGGCTCAAGCCTGTAATCCCAGCACTTTGGGAGGCCGAGACGGGCGGATCACGAGGTCAGGAGATCGAGACCATCCTGGCTAACACGGTGAAACCCCGTCTCTACTAAAAAAAATACAAAAAACTAGCCGGGCGTAGTGGCGGGCGCCTGTAGTCCCAGCTACTCGGGAGGCTGAGGCGGGAGAATGGTGTGAACCCGGGAGGCGGAGCTTGCAGTGAGCTGAGATCCGGCCACTGCACTCCAGCCTGGGTGACAGAGCGAGACTCCGTCTCAAAAAAAAAATAAAAAATAAAAAAAAAAAAAAGAAATTTCTTCTGCCAGATACCAGAATTCATCATTCTCAAGTTTGGCCTACAACAAAGCCCTTGGACATGGACACCGTCCAGCCAAGTTCTTTGCCAATATATAACAAGGATGGCCTCTACTTCCATTTCCAATACCTCGCTCATCAGTTCCATGTGAAACCTTATCAGAATGGCCTTTACTGTCCATATTTGTATCACCATTCTGGTTGTAACCATTTAACCAATCTCTAAGGAGTTATAAACTCTTCCTAGTCTTCTTGTGTTCTAAGCCTTCACTAGAATCTTGGCTTTTTGTAGCCTGCTCCTCCAAATTCTTCCAGCCTCTGCTTATTACCCAGTTCCAAAGCTGCTTCCACATTTTCAGGTATTCATTATCAGAAACAGCCACACTTCTCAGTACCAATTTTTTTTTTCTTTTTTTCTTTTTTTAAGAGCCAGGGTCTTGCTCTGTCACCCACCCAGGCTGGAGTGCAGTGGCGTGATCATGGCCTCCACCTTCTAGGCTAAAGTGATCCTCCTACCTTGGCCTCCCAAGTAGCTGAGACTACAGGTGCATGCCACCATGCCTGGCTTTTTTGTTTTTTTGTAGAGATGGGTGTCTATGTTGCCCAAGCTGGTCTCGAACTCCTGGGTTCAAGTGATCCTCCCACACCTTGGCCTCCCAAAGTGCTGGGATTATAAGCATGAGCCACTGTGCCCTGCCTCTTAAGTCTATTTTCTGTTGCTTATGGCAGAATACCTGAAACTGGGTAATTTATAAAGAAAAGGAATTTATTTCTTACAGTTATGGAATCTAAGAAGTCCAAGGTTGGGGGGCTTCTTGCATCTAGTGATAGCCTTCTTGCTGGTCATATGGTAAGGGGGCCGATCATTCTTATGTGCTATATGAGGTCTCTCTTCTTATAAAGCCATCAGTTCGCCTCCCATGATAACCCATTAATCCACTAACCCATTAATCCATGAATGGATTAGCCCATTTGTGAGAGTAAAGCCCTAACGATTAAATCACATCTTAAAGGCCCTACCACTCAATACTGCCACACTGTGGATAAAGTTTCAATATGAGTTTTGGAGGGGACATTCAACCACAGCAGGGTCCCTTGTATTTACGTTTTTTTTTTGAGACAGAGTTTCTGTCGCCCAGGCTGGAGTGCAGTGGCGTGATCTCGGCCTCCTGGGTTGAAGCGATTCTCCCGCCTCAGCCTCCTGAGTAGCTGAGATTACAGGCATGCACCACCACACCCAGCTAATCTTTGTATTTTTAGTAGAGACGGGGTTTCACCATGTTGACCAGGATGATCTCGATCTCTTGACCTCGTGATCCGCCTGCCTCGGCCTCCCAAAGTGCTGGGATTACAGGAGTGAGCCACCGTGCCCAGCCTGTATTTACATATTAATTTTAGCATTAGTTTGTTCATTTCTGCAAAGAAGAAAGCTGGGAATTTGGATTCCATCGCATATGTAGATAAATTTGGGTAGTATTGCCATCTTAACAATATTTTATCTTCTTTTTTTCTAGTCAGAAATCAATAAGAAGGATTTTATCTTATCCATGAACATGGGGTATCTTTCTGTTTACTTAAACCTTTTATAATTTCTTTTAACAGTGTTTTGTAGTTTTCAGTTTGCCTATATCTCAGGCAACTGAGGTATTTTGCCTTTCCTGTCACCAAGATTGTTAACTGTCTCTGACAATACTCTGGGCTTAAGGCTTGTATATTCTCATTTAAAAAAATCCTTTCCTAAAAGAAATAAAACAACCAAAAAAAAATCCCTTTCCTATCTCAAGGTCAGTAAATAATTGCTTAGCTTTTATTCTGCCTTTTATCTTTTTTCACATTTATCTTTATAATTAATCCATCTGGAATGTATGTGAGGCATGGCTCTAAATGGATGTTTTCTCCCCAAATACAAATCCAATTCTCTAAATAATTATTTTAAAAATGCATCTCTTCCTAATTGATTTGTGATGCTTCCTTTAGCATATTTTAAGTTCTAATGTGTCAAGGGTCTTATTCAGTATTATCTGCCCTAAAACAACGAGCTGTCAATTTTTGTGACAATATTACATTATTTTGGTAAGAGTTTATAATATACTTCGGTATGTAATATGGCCAAAACATCTCTTTTTTTTTTTTTTTTCCAATAACAGTCCTGCTGCAGGACCAAGATATAGCTTATTATTATTTTTTGTTACATTTTCTAAGCTACTCTTGTTCATTTGCCTTTCCTGATGGACTTTAGAATTATTCTGTCAAGTGAATGAATACTAGTTCTTATATATCTTTATTCTTGATGTATCAGGATGGCATATGGTTAATCCAAATATCTTGTTATAGCTGAGAGTGAATCCACTGCTTCTTAAAATATTTGCTTCTCAAGAGAGACTCCTCAACTTTACCCATAAACCAAGACGAGAAACTTTGTCCAATTTCACGTTCCATCTCTGGAAAACTGTTGATATTTGAATGAATTGTTGCTAGAAATGATAAAGCCTTGATGCATGCCTCTCCCATTCAGCAGGGCTGCACCTCACCTCCAGAAGCCTGACAGAGTTCTTCAGTGTCCCTCCCTCATAAGTGATGACTATTGTATGTGCAAAGGTTCTGCCCTTCTCAAACTGTATCAACCTTTCCTAGAAGACTCAATTTCACTAGGCCATCTAGGAATCTTTTATAGTTCGTGTAAGAAATTGAGGAGTATAGGCTCCTAGCACTCAGTTAGGCTATAGTTCAATGTTCCCACCTGGTGTTTACTTGATATTGCTTGACACTGCAGTATTAAGGATAAGTTAACTTTCATTTAAAATTTAAATTTCCAACCAGACTTTATGCTAATCGTTAAAACTGCATTTTTTTCCTACCATTTTGTCTTCTTAAAAACACAGGAGGCCGGGTGCGGTGGCTCACGCCTGTAATCCCAAAACTTTGAGAGGCCAAGGCGGGCAGATCACCTGAGGTCAGGAGTTCAAGACCAGCCTGGTCAACATGGCGAAACCACGTCTTTACTAAAAATACAGAAATTACCCCAGGTGTGGTGGCGGGCACCTGTAATCCCAGCTACTTGGGATGCTAAGGCAGGAGAATCGCTTGAACCTGGGAGGCAGAAGTTGCAGTGAGCTGAGATCGTGCCACTGCACTCCAGCCTGGGCAACCGAGCGAGACTCTGTCTTGGGGGGGGGGGGGAAAAAGAAAAAACCCCTCCCAAGATTAAACCAGGAAGAAGTTGAATCCCTGAACAGACCAATAACAAGTTCTGAAAGTGAGGCAGTAATTAATAGCCTACTAACCAAAAAGAGTCCAGGACCAGACGGGATTCACAGCCAGTCGAATTCTACCAGATGTACGAAGAGGAGCTGGTACCATTCCTTCTGAAATTATTCCAAACAACAGAAAAAGAGGGAATCCTCCCTAACTCATTTTATGAGGCCAGCATCATCCTGATGCCAAAACCTGGCAGAGACACAACAAAAAAAGAAAATTTCAGGCCAATATCCCTGATGATCATCTATGCAAAAATCCTCATAAAATACTGGCAAACCAAATCCAGCAGCACATCAAAAAGCTTATCCACCACGATCAAGTCAGCTTCATTCCTGGGATGCAAGGCTGGTTCAACATACACAAATCAACAAACAAAATCTATCACATAAGCAGAACCAATGACAAAAACCACATGATTATCTCAATAGATGCAGAAAAGGCCTTCAACAAAATTCAACAGCCCTTCATGCTAAAAACTCTCAATAAACTAGGTATTGATGGGACGTATCTCAAAATAATAAGAGCTATTTATGACAAACCAACAGCCAATATCATACTGAATGGGCAAAAACTGGAAGCATTCCCTTTGAAAACTGGCACAAGATAGGGATGCCCTCTCTCACCACTCCTATTCAACATAGTGTTGGAAGTTCTGGCCAGGGCAATCAGGCAAGAGAAAGAAAAAAAGGGTATTCAATTAGGAAAAGAGGAAGTCAAATTGTCCCTGTTTGCAGATGACATGATTGTGTATTTAGAAAACCCCATCATCTCAGGCCAAAATCTCCTTAAGCTGATAAGCAACTTCAGCAAAGTCTCAGGATACAAAATCAATGTGCAAAAATCACAAACATTCCTATACACCAGTAACAGACAAACAGAGAGCCAAGTCATGAGTGAACTTGCATTCACAATAGCTTCAAAGAGAATAAAATACCTAGGAATCCAACTTACAAGGGATGTGAAGGACCTCTTCAAGGAGAACTAGAAACCACTGCTCAGTGAAATAAAAGAGGACACAAACAAATGAAAAAACATTCCATGGTCATGGATAGGAAGAATCAATATTGTGAAAATGGCCATACTGCCCAAGGTAATTTATAGATTCAATGCCATCCCCATCAAGCTACCATTGACTTTCTTCACAGAATTGGAAAAAACTACTTTAAAGTTCATATGGAACCAAAAAGGAGCCCACATAGCCAAGACAATTCTAAGCAAAAAGAACAAAGCTGGAGGCAAACGCTACCTGACTTCAAACTATACTACAAGGCTACAGTAATAACCAGAACAGCATGGTACTGGTACCAAAACAGATATATAGACCAATGGAACAGAACAGAGGCCTCAGAAATAACACCACACATCTACAACCATCTGATCTTTGGCAAACCTGACAAAAACCAGCAATGGGGATAGGATTCCCTATTTAATAAATAGTGTTGGGAAAACTGGCTAGCCATATGCAGAAAGCTGAAACTGGATCCCTTCCTTACACTTTATGCAAAAATTAACTCAAGATATATTAGAGACTTAAACATAAGACCTAAAACCATAAAAACCCAAGAAGAAAACCTAGGCAATACCATTCAGGTATGGGCAAAGACATCATGCCTGAATGGTATGGGCAATACCATTCAGGACACAGACATGGGCAAAGACATCATGACTAAAACACTGAAAGCAATGGCAACAAAGGCCAAAATTGACAAATGGGATCTAATTAAACTAAAGAGCTTCTGCACAGCAAAAGAAACTATCATCAGAATGAACAGGCAACCTACAGAATGAGAGAAAAATTTTGCAATCTACTCATCTGACAAAGGGCTAATACCCAGAATCTACAAAGAACTTAAACAAATTTATAAGAAAAAAACAACCCCATCAAAAAATGGGTGAAGGATATGAACAGACACTTCTTAAAAGAAGACATTTATCCAAGAATGATGGTTTCCAGCTGCATCCATGTCCCTACAAAGGACACAAACTCATCCTTTTTTATGGCTGCATAGTATTCCATGGTGTATATGTGCCACATTTTCTTAATCCAGTCTGTCGGCCGGGCGCGGTGGCTCAAGCCTGTAATCCCAGCACTTTGGGAGGCCGAGACGGGCGGATCACGAGGTCAGGAGATCGAGACCATCCTGGCTAACCCGGTGAAACCCCGTCTCTACTAAAAAAAAAAAAAAATACAAAAAACTAGCCGGGCGAGGTGGCGGGCGCCTGTAGTCCCAGCTACTCGGGAGGCTGAGGCAGGAGAATGGCGTAAATCCGGGAGGCGGAGCTTGCAGTGAGCTGAGATCCGGCCACTGCGCTCCAGCCTGGGCGACAGAGCGGACTCCGTCTCAAAAAAAAAAAAAAAAAAAAACCAGTCTGTCACTGATGGACGTTTGGGCTGATTCCAAGTCTTTGCTATTGTGAATAGTGCCGCAATAAACATACGTGTGCATGTGTCTTTATAGCAGCATGATTTATAATCCTTTGGGTATATACCCAGTAATCACTTGGACTCGGGAAGGGGAACATCACACACCGGGGCCTATCATGGGGAGGGGGGAGGGATTGCATTGGGAGTTATACCTGATGTAAATGACGAGTTGATGGGTGCTGACAAGTTGATGGGTGCAGCACACCAACATGGCACACGTATACATATGTAACAAACCTGCACGTTATGCACATGTACCCTAGAACTTAAAGTATAATAATAATAATAAATAAAAAAAAAGAAGACATTTATCCAGCCAACAAATATGAAAAAAAGCTCCTCATTAGTGGTCATTAAAGAAATCAAATCAAAACCACAATGAGATACCATCTCACGCCAGTTAGAATGGTGATCATTAAAAAGTCAGAAAATAACAGATGCTGGAGGCCGGGCGCGGTGGCTCAAGCCTGTAATCCCAGCACTTTGGGAGGCCGAGACGGGCAGATCATGAGGTCAGGAGATCGAGACCATCCTGGCTAACATGGTAAAACCCTGTCTCTACTAAAAAATACAAAAAACTAGCCGGGCAAGGTGGTGGGCGCCTGTAGTCCCAGCTACTCGGGAGCCTGAGGCAGGAGAATGGCGTAAACCTGGGAGGCAGAGCTTGCAGTGAACTGAGATCCGGCCACTGCACTCCAGCCTGGGCGACAGAGCGAGACTCGTCTCAAAAAACAAAACAAAACAAAACAAAACAAAACAAAAAAACAGATGCTGGAGAGCATGTGCAGAAATAGGAATGCTTTTATGCTGTTGGTGGGAGTGTAAATTAGTTCAACCATTGTGGAAGACAGTGTGGCGATTCCTCAAGGATCTACAACTAGAAATACCACTTGACCCAGTAATCCCATTACTGGATATATACCTAAAGGATTATAAATCATTCTACTATAAAGAGACAGGCACATGTATGTTTACTGCAGCACTGTTCACAATAGCAAAGACTTGGAACCAACCCAAATGCCCATTAATGATAGACTGGATAAAGACAATGTGGCACATATACACCATGGAATACTATGCAGCCATAAAAAAGGAGGAGTTCATGTCCTTTGCACGGACATGAATGAAGCTGGAAACCATCATTCTCAGCAAACTAACACAAGAACAGAAAACCAAACACTGCATGTTCTCACTCGTAAGTGGGAGTTCAACAACGAGAACACATGGACCCAGGGAGGGGAACATCACACACTGGGGCCTGTTGGAGAGTAGGGGGCTGGGGGAGGGATAGCATTAGGAAAAATACCTAATATAGGTGACAGGTTGATGGGTACAGCAAACCACCACGGCACATGTATACCTGTGTAACAAACCTGCACATTCTGCACATGTACCCCAGAACTTAAAGTACAATAAAAAAATGTAAAAAAAAGAAAGAAAAGAAAAAACACAGGAATTGGGAGTTAGAGACTTGGTGACCTTCTCACTACTCCTTACTAGCTATGTAACCTTTGCAAATCACTGAGTCTGAGATAAACAACACTTACTTTTTCAGCACTATTATGAAGATTGGAAGCACTGTACACAAAGGGCTGACTTAGCACACTGCCAGGTACATATATGTACTCACACTACCTCTTCTTTAGGGTTTTATAAACATTGGGTTATTAATTTTCTTTAGTTTCCCAATTTTTAAATTTATTTTTAATTTTTTGGGTACATAGTAGGTGTTTATATTTATGGGATATGAGATATTTTGGTATAGGAATGCAATGTGTAATAATTGTATCATGGAGAATGGGGTGTCCATCCCCTCAAGCATTTATCATTTGTGTTACAAACAACGCATTTATACTCTTTTATTTCTTTCAAAATGTACAATTAACTTATTATTGACTATAGTCCTCCTGTTGTGCTGTCAAATACTAGGTCTCATTCATTCTTTCTAACTATTGGGTTATTAATTTTACAGGATAATTTCCCCCTATACTAATGACTCCAGATATTGCCTCTTCTTTTGGGGTCTTTTAAAAAAGTAATATTTGTATCTTTTTCTCTACATTTAGGCAGCAGGCTACCTACTGCTGTCACTGGGGCTGGAGCTAAGAGTAGATCATACTCCCTGTCTCACTTCCTGTGCTGCTTTTGACCTGTTGTACACTGGAAAATCAGATAATCAAACTGTAAGAAATCCATCTAAATTAAGAATAAGTAGGTTAGGCCGGGTGCGGTGGCTCACGCCTGTAATCCCAGGACTTTGGGAGGCCAAGGCGGGCAGATCACCTGAGGTCAGGAATTCGAGACCAGCCTGGCCAACATGGTGAAACCCCATCTCTACTAAAAATACAAAAACTAGCTGGGCAAGGTGGCAGGCTCAAAAAAAAGAAAGAATAAGTAGGTTAAATAGGAGGCTAAGGGACTCTCTCCAGTGGGCATATATACAGAACCTATTAGAACAGTCTTTTTTTTCTTTTTTTTTTTTGACAGTGTCTCACTCTGTTGCCAGGCTGGAGTGCAGTGACACTATCTCGGCTCACTGCAACCTCCGAAACCCGGGTTCAAGCGATCCTCCCAATTCAGCCTCCTGAGTAGCAGAGACTACAGGTGCATGCCACCAAGCCCAGCTAAGCTTTTAAAAATTTTTTCTGTAGAAATGGGGTTTTGCCATGTTGCCCAGGCTGGTCTCAAACTCCTGAGCTTGAGCGATCCACCTGCCTAGGCCTCACAAAGTGCTGGGATTACAGGCATGAGCCACCAAGCCCAGCTAGAACACAGTCTTTATAATGGCTATTATAGGCCGGGCATGGTGGCTCACGCCTATAATCCCAGCACTTTGGGAGGCCAAGGCGGGTGGATCACCTGAGGTCAGGAGTTTGAGACCAGCCTGACCAACATGGTGACCAACATGGTAAAATCCCGTCTCTATTGAAAATACAAAAGTAGCTGGGTGTGGCGGCACATGCCTGTAATCCCAGCTACTTGGGAGGCTGAGGCAGAGAATCACTTGAACCCAGGAGGTGGATGTTGTGGTGAGCCAAAATCGCACCATCGCGCTCCAGCCTGGGCAACAAGAGCAAAACTCCGTCTCAAAATAATAATAATAATAATAATAATAATAATAATAATAGTAATAATAATGGTTATTATAGCTGTTCATAAGCTATTTTTAATTGTTTTTATGTTCCTGGATCTATTCCATATAATGTAGAGAACTAAATAAATGGGAAAATGAGCTACTATATGTATTTTGTTTGTTTTGCTTTTTTTTTTTTTTTTTTTTCTCGAGACAGAGTTTTGCTCTGTCGCCCAGTCTGGAGTACAGTGGTGCAATCTTGGCTCACTGCAACCTCTGCCTCCCAGGTTCAAGCGATTCTCATGCCTCAGCCTCCCGAATAGCTGGGACTAGATAGAGGTGCGTACCACCATGCCCGGCTAATTTTTGTATTTTTAGTAGCAACGGGTTTTCGCCATGTTAGCCAGGCTGGTCTCGAACTCCTGACCTCAGGTGATCCACTTGCCTCAGCCTCACAAAGTGCTGGGATTCCGGGCATGAGCCACCGCGCCGGCCTACTATATATTTTAGAAAGAAGATAAATGAAATGTACAATTCCAGAGTTAATATGGGACAATGTAGGGCTGTGGCCCAGGAACATATTAGAAAGTAGGAAGAGTAAATCTTTATCATTATTCTTTAATAAACAATTTTTTTTTGAGACAGAGTCTCATTTTGTCGCCCAGGCTGGAGTGCAATGGCGCAATCATGGCTCACTGCAGCCTCTGCCTCCTGGGTTCAAGTGATTCTCCTGCCTCAGCCCTCTGAGTAGCTGGGATTACAGGCGTGTGCCACTACTGCCCGGCTAATTTTTATATTTTTAGTAGAGATAGGGTTTCACCATGTTGGCCAGGCTGGTGTTGAACTCCTTGACCTAAAATGATCCACCCGCCTCAGCCTCCCAAAGTGCTAGGATTACAAGTATGAGCCACAGTGCTCGGCCTCATTATTCTCATTGGGAAAACTTTGTAAGTCACTAATCTTAATGTTAAGGTGGTTAGGAAATTAGCATATATTGGGGATCTAGTATGTGGTAGGGTCCCTGAATGCATTATCTCAATGTTCAAACTGCTCTGAGAAGTAAAATTATATCCATTTATGGTGAGGAAAGAGATGCTTGGAAAGGCTAAAGTGACATATCCAAGCTGAAAAATGCCAGAACCAGCATTCAAACTAAGGTCTGCCCATTTTGAAAGCTAAGTGCTCTGCAGTTCTCTGGTGACTTGTAGGGCTTGACCTCCCCTTTGCACAAAAACTTACTTTTTTTTAACAATGAGAAAGTGTAACAGAAACTAGAATATCACACATAATCACAGCGATATCTATTAAGTACCTAGGAATTAATTTAAAATGTAGGAGATCTTAATGGAAAAAAATTAACTCTACTAATACAAAGGAAGAAACCTGGATAAATGGGAGAGGTAAACTATTATCTTTGGATAGGAGGACTTAACATTATAAAGATGTCAAAGCTCCCCAAATTAATCTATAAATTCAATTCAATGACAAAAAAAAAAATCCCAACAACATTTTGGTGGAAACTAGACTGATTAAAAATTATATATGGAAGAGTAAGGGCTCCTAAGGTGCAAGGATAGCTAGTATAATTCTCAAAAAAGAAAAGCAAAGAGTGGAGATTTGTTCTGCCTGATATTAAGGCAAATTGCAAACCCTTAGTAACTGAAACAATGTGATATTGATGAGGACTCTAATGGGCAATGAAACAAAATAGAATCCATGAATGAACTTATATAGATATAAAAACGTGGTACATAATGGCCAGGCATGGTAGCTCACGCCTGTAATCCCAGCACTTTGGGAGGCAGAGGTGGGTGGATCACTTGAGGTCAGGAGTTCAAGACCAGCCTGGCCAACATGGTGAAACCCTGTCTCTACAAAAATACGAAATTAGCTGGGTGTGGTGGTGCGTGGCTGTAATTCCAGCTACTTGGGAGGCTGAGGCAGGAGAATCGCTTGAACCTGGGAGGTGGAGTTTGCAGTGAGCCGAGATGACGCCACTGCACTCCAGCCTGGGCAACAGAGCGAGACTGTCTAAAAATAAAAAACCAAACATGGTACATAAGAAAGGTTGGGGAAAGAAAGGATCATTCAATACATCAAGCTGGGAAACTGGCATATTATACAGAGTAAACAAAGTTAGATCCTTTCTCACAGCATGTACAAAATAAGTATCTACTGTATTAAGGGCCTGATATGGAAGACAACATTATAAAAGTATAAGAAAACATAGAAAAATCTCTTTTTTTTTTTCCTTTCTGAGACGGAGTCTCGCTCTGTCGCCCAGGCTGGAGTGCAGTGGCGCGATCTCGGCTGCCTCCCAGATTCACGCCATTCTCCTGCCTCAGCCTCCCGAGTAGCTGGGACTACAGGCGTCTGCCATCACGCCTGGCTAATTTTTTTTTTTGTATTTTTAGTAGAGACGAGGTTTCACCGTGTTAGCCAGGATGGTCTCAATCTCCTGACCTCGTGATTTGGCCTCCCTAAGTGCTGGGATTACAGGCATGAGCCACCGCACCTGGCCAGAAAAATAATCTTTATGACTTAGGGGTAGGGGAGAATTTATTAAATAAGACACCAAAACACACATCATAAAGGTACAAAATCATGGGCTGGACAGAACCAAAATAAATACTTCTCAGTGAAGGGAGAAGTATACTGATTTCTGCAATTTACTTGGAAATGCAGTAAAAAAGATGGAAAAATCAATGCCTAGAGACGAATAAATGGACAGTTATATGAAGTAAAGCAAAATGATAAATATTAATTATAGAATCTAGGTGGCAGTTATGAGTGTTCACTGTACTATTATTCTAATTTTTCTATATATATGAAATTATAATGTTGGCAAAAATTTGCCCACTTTCTGGCTGGGCATGGTGGCTCATGTCTGTAATCCTAGCACTTTGGGAGGCCAAAATGGGAGGATTGCTTGAGCCCAGGAGTTTAAGACTAGTCTGGGCAACATAGTGGGAGCCTGTCTCTAAAAAAAAAAAAAAAAAAAACTTTAAAAAATTATCTGGGCATGGCCAGGTGCAGTGGCTCATGCCTGTAGTCACAGCACTTTGGGAGGCTGAGGCGGGCGGATCACTTGAGGTCAGGAGTTTGACACCAGCCTGGCCAACATGGAGAAACCCCATCTCTACTAAAAATACAAAAATTAGCCAGGCGTGGTGGTGGGCCCCTGTAATCCCAGCTACTCGGGAGGCTGAGGCAGGAGAATCACTTGAACCCAGGAGGCGGAGGTTGCAGCGAGCTGAGATTGAGCCACTGCACTCCAGACTGGGCTATAGAGCGAGACTCCGTCTCTAAATAAATAAATAAATAAATAAGCAAGCAAGCAAGCTGGGCATGATGGCATGTGCTATAGTCCCAGCTACTTAGAAGACTGAGGCAGGAGGATCACTTGAGCTCAGGATGTTGAGTCTGCAATGAGCCGTGACTGTGCCACTCAACTCCAGCCTTGGTGACAGAGCAAGATCCTGTCTCCAAGAAAAGTAACTTGCCCACTTTTACCACTCCTATTCAACATAGTACTGGAAGTCCCAGCCAAAGCAATCAGGAAAGAGAAAAAAATATAAGACATCCAAATTGGAAAAGAGAAATTATTCCTGTTTGCTGATGATATCATCTTATATCTAGAAAACCCTAAAGAATCCTCCAAAAGACTCCTAGATTTGATAAATGAACCCAGTAAAGTGTCAGGATACAAAATCAATGTACAAAAAACAGTAGCATTTCTATATACCAGTAACGATCAAGCTGAGAACCAAATCAAGAAGTCAATCCCATTTACAATAGCTACAAAAAAACTCCACCTAGGAATATATTTAACCAAGGAGGTAAAGGATCTCTACGAGGAAAACTACAAAACACAGATGAAAGAAATTATATATGACATAAAGAAATGGATAAACAATTCATACCCATAGATCAGAAGACTCAATATTGTGAAAATAACCATACTGTCCAAAGTAATCTACAGATTAAATGTAATTCCTATCAAAATACCAACATAATTTTTCACAGAATTAGAGAAAACAATCCTAAAATTCATATGGAGTCAAAAAAGAGCTTAAGTAGCCAAAACAATACTAAACAAAAAGAACAAAGCCGGAGGCATCACATTACCTGACTTCAAACTACACTACAAGGCTGCAGTAACTAAGACAGCATGGTACTGGTATAAAAATAGACACACAGATCAATGGAACAGAATAGAGAACTCAGAAATAAAGCCACATACCTACAGCCAATTGATCTTCAATGAAGTTGACAAAACACATACTGGGGAAAGAACACCTTTTTAAGGGTACTGAGATAGCTGGTTAGCTACATGCAGAAGAATGAAACTGGGCCCCTATTTCTCACCACATATGAAAATCAATTCAAGATGGGCTGGGTGTGGTGGCTTATGCCTGTAATCCCAGTACTTTGGGAGGCTCAGGTGGGTAGATCACCTGAGGTCAGGAGTTCGAGACTGGCCTGGCCAACACAATGAAACCCTGTCTCTACTAAAAATACAAAACTTAGCAGGGCGGGGTAGTACACACCTGTAATTCCAGCTACTGGAGAGGCTGAGGCAGGAGAATCGCTTGAACCCGAGAGGCAGAGGTTGTAGTGAGCCAAGACTGTGCCACTGCACTCCAGCCTAGGCAACAGAGTGAGACTCCACTCAAAAAAAAAAAAAAAAAAAAAAAAAGCTGGGTGCAGTGGCTCATGCCTGTAATCCCGGAACTTTGGGAGGCTGAGACAGGCGGATCACCTGAGGTCAGGAGTTTGAGACCAGCCTGACCAACATGGAGAAACCCCATCTCTACTAAAAATACAAAATTAGGGCTGGGCGCGGTGGCTCACCTGAGGTCAAGAGTGCAAGACCAGCCTGGTCAACATGGTAAAACCCCATCTCTACTAAAATAAAAAATTAGCCGGGTGTGGTAGCGTGCACCTGTAATCCCAGTTACTCGGAAGGCTGAGGCAGGAGAAAACTGCTTAAGCCTGGGAGGCTGAGGTTGCAGTGAGCCAAGATCACGCCACTGTACTCCAGCCTGGGCAACACAGCTATACTCCATCTCAAAAAAAATAAAATAAAATAAATAAATAAATAAAAACCTCAAAAGCAAATGCAACAAAACCAAAAAGAGACAAATGGGCATAAAGGAAAAAGCTCCTGCACAGCAAAAGAAATAACAGAGTAAACAAACAACCTGCAGAATGAAAGAAAGTATTTGCAAAATATGCATCCAACAACCACAACAAAAATGCTTGCACCTGTATGTTTATTGCAGTACTATTTGCAATAGCAAAGGTATGGGATCAACCTAAATGTTCATCCATGAATGAATGATTAAAGAAAGTGATACACACACACACACACTGGAGTACTATTCAACCATCAAAAAGAATGAAATCATGTCTTTTGCAGCAACATGGATGGAACTAGAGGCCATTGTCTTAAGTGAAATAACTCAGAAAGTCAAGTACCACATGCTCTCACTTGTAAGTGGGAGGTAAATAATGTGTGCACATGGACACAGACAGTGGAATAATACACATTGGGGACTCAGAAGGGTGGGAAGGGGGTGAGGGATTGAAAATTACTTAATGGGTACAATGTATACTATTTGAGTGACGGCTACGTGAAAAGCCCAGGCTTCACCACTATACAATATATCCATGTGACAAAAGGACACCTGTACCCCTTAAATCTATAAAAATAAAGTTTTGTTTTTGTTTTTGTTTTGAGACAGAGTCTCGCTCTGTCACCCAGACTAGAGTGCCGTGGCACAATCTCGGCTCACTGCAACCTCTGCCTCCAGGGTTCAAGTGATCCTTCCTCCTCCCAAGTAGCTGGGACCACAGGCGTGCAGCACCACACCCAGCTAATTTTTGTATTTTTAGTAGAGACGGGGTTTTGCCATGTTGGCCAGGCTGGTCTTTAACTCCTGGCCTCAAGTGATCCACCCGCCTCTGCCTCCCAAAGTGCTGGGGTTACAGGTGTGAGCCACCGCACCCGGCCTAATTTTGTTTGTTTTTTTGAGACAGAGTCTCACTCTGTTGCCCAGGCTGGAGTGCAGCGGCACAATGTCTGATCACTGCAACCTCTGTCTGCTGGGTTCAAGCGATTCTCCTGCCTCAGCCTCCCACATAGCTGGGATTACAAGCACCTGCCACCATGTCTGGCTAATTTTGTATTTTTTTTTTCTTTTTCTTTGCATAGATGGGGTTTCACCATGCTGTCCAGGCTGGTCTTGAACTCCTGGCCTCAAGTGATCTGCCCACCTTGGCCTCCCAAAGTGCTAGGATTACAGGTGTGAGCCACCACGCTCAGCCAAGTTAAATTTTTAAAAGGCTTGTAAAAACGAAATACTTCTGGTAAACAAAGAACACTATATATAAAGTTTAAACAAATTGTGACTGACTGGAAAAGATACTTGATACACAAGCATAGACACATGCATGCACACTGAAATATAGAAAAAATATTTGCTACATGTGTATCTGAGAGTACACACAAACATATCTGACAAAGAACTTCTGTAATCAGCAAAATAAGACAAGTAACCTAATAAAAAATTTGCAAGACAAATAAAGAAGTACTTCAGAGAATGAGAAAACTCAAATGGCTAATAAGTATAAAAACAGAAGATCAACCTCTTCTGTAGTCAAATGCAAATTAAAATTAAAGATACTACTTGAAAATACTAGATTGGCAAAAATTAAGAAGTTTTATGATATTAGTACTGGCAATAATATGAGGAAATGAAACACGTATTGTTCACAGGAATATAAATTGGTGCAGCTATAATCTAGAGAAATTTGGCAGTATTTAGTGAAAAAGCTACATGCATATTTTACAGGATCCAGAAATTCTACTTCTCAGTATATACTTTAAACTGACTCAGGAATACAAAGAGGCATAGACATCTATGAAGAAATCCCTTGCAGCACTATTTGTAATAATAACCAAAGAACTGGAAACAATTATCTACCAATCAATAAATAAAATGCTGTGATATTAGTATTTGATAGAACACAACCCAACAGTGAAGAGGAATTATTAATATATGAATATGGACAGACCTCAAAAATAATATTGAGTGAAAAAAAGAAACAGGCTGGGCGGGGTGTCTCATGCCTGTAATCCCAGCACTTTGGGAGGCCAAGGTGGACGGATCACCTAAGGTCAGGAGTTCGAGATCAGCCTGGCCAACATGGTGAAACCCCATCTCTACTAAAAATACAAAATTAGCCAGG
Source organism: Macaca fascicularis (assembly GCF_037993035.2). Lineage (NCBI taxonomy): Eukaryota > Metazoa > Chordata > Mammalia > Primates > Cercopithecidae > Macaca > Macaca fascicularis. The sequence continues at coordinate 54,090,301 of NC_088395.1, forward strand.
CATGGTGGCACATGCCTGCAATTCCAGCTACTTGGGAGGCTGAGGCAGGAGAATCACTTGAACCCAGGAGGTGGAGATTGCAGTGAGCGAAGATTGTGCCATTGCACTCCAGCCTGGGTAACAAGAGTGAAACTCCATCTCAATAAAAAAGGGAAAAAAAAAGAAACAATGAGATGTACAGCACAATATAATTCATGCCATAAAAGGAAAAAATTTTACCCATAGAAAATACCATAGACTGTGCATGAATATATGTATGTCTAAATAAATATATGGAAGATGGCTTGGAAGGACACACATCAAATACCCAAGAGTAGATGACTATGGGTGAATAAAAGAAGGAAATTGGATCAGGGACGAGGACTGAACAAGACAAAAACTAAACTATAATCAAATATAAAAGAGGAGTCATGCATGGACTGATATGACCAAGGATCATAAACTGAGGAGGCTGTCTGAACAATCATTTTCGGTGTTTCTGGAGCATAAGCCAAACACAAAATAAAAATTTCCTCACCTTGAAATACCATAAAAGCAGATGCTTAAAGGAAATATTTAAAAAGTAAAAGAGAAAGAACTGGCCGCCTGCCTGTCAAGTAGCTTACCGGAGTACACAACACATGAGCAGCAGATGGGTGGGGACATTAGCTGGATTGAGCATACTGGGAGTGTCTGACTTCATACAGGCCAGGAAGGCCCGCATCCTTCTGTTCTTGTCTTCAACTGCTTTGCCTAGCCAGAGCTTCTTGAGGTTTGGGCAAGTCCATTCCCGAAATGTCAGTGCAGACACCAGCTCAGGGGTTTGAGGTGACTTCCCTTTATAGGCAGACCACTCTTTAAGGATCACTGAAGGAACTGGAAAACAGAAATTGAGGAAAAAGAGGCTCTAGAGAATCTCTTAGCATTTCTACAGCTAGCCACAGGACATTGACAGGCTCCATCGCATTTCAACTCCTAATTTTCTGTCACAATAATTTTTATTTTTAGCAGCAGGAATAGTACATGTTTATGAAGTGCTTGATATGCAAGTACTTTATATATATTATCTCATTTACTCCTCACAAAAATCCTGAGTGGGAACTATTATGATACATTATCACAAAACAAAATGCTCATTTTGCAGATAAAGAAATCAAGGGACCGGGGGTGGTGGTTTACACGTTTAATCCCAGCAATTTGGGAGGCTGAGGCAGGAGGATCGCTTGAGCCCAGGAGTATAAGACCAGCCTGGGCAAGATGGAGAGATCCCACCTCCACAGAAAGTTTAAAAATTAGCTGGGTGTGGTGGCACGTGCCTGTAGTTCCAGCTACTTGGGAGGCTGAGGCAGGAGTATCCCTTGAGCCTAGGAGTTTGAGGCAGCAGTGAGCTATGATCTTCCCACTGCACTCCAGCCTGGGTGACAGAGTGAAATCCTGTCTCTAAAAATAAAATAAAATAAAATAAAATAAAATAAAATAAAATAAAATAAAATAAAAAGGCCAGGCGTGGTGGCTCATGCCTGTAATCCCAGCATTTTGGGAGGCCGAGGTGGGCAGATCACTTGAGGTCAGGAGTTCAAGACCAGCCTGGCCAATATGGTGAAACCTCGTCTCTACAAAAACAAAACAAAAAAACCAAAAAACAAAATTAGCCAGGCATAGTGGCGGGTGCCTGTAATCCCAGCTACTCTGGAGGCAGAGGCAGGAGAATCGCTTGAACCTGGGAGGCGGAGATTGCAGTAAGCCAAGATCAAGTCACCACACTGCAGCCTGGGCGACAGAGCGAGACTTTGTCTGAAAAAAAAAAAAAAAGTAACTTGGAGAAATAAATCAAGGTCCAATGTCACACATTTCTTAGTTACTCTGAATCTTATTTTTTCAGTAGATGCACGAGGCTAGGCAAGGAAAGAAGCACAAAGAAGAATTATGTAAATATCTGGCTTTATAATACACAATGAGATACCCCAAAAGACATTAAGATATTTCACAAAATTCTTGAAAAAATCAACATCTTTCAGATTTACAAAGGCAGGCTGGGCGCAGTGGCTCACGGCTGTAATCCCAGTACCTTGGGAGGCTGAGGTGGGCAGATCACCTGAGGTCAGGAGTTCAAGACCAGCCTGACCAACATGGAGAAACCCCGTCTCTACTAAAAATACAAAATTAGCTGGGTGTGGTGGCGCATGCTTGTAATCCCAGCTACTCGGGAGGCTGAGGCAGGAGAATCACTTGAACTTGGGAGGCGGAGATTGCGGTGAGCCGAGATCGTGCCATTGCACTCCAGCCTGGGCAACAAGAGCAAAACTCCATCTCAAAAGAAAAAAAAAAAGATTTACAAAGGCATAACAGAGCAGGAAAACGTGGCTTCTATATATTTCTACTCCACCTCAGATTCCTCAGCTATGGCCTCCCTCTTCTATTTGAGATGTCAAGCATCTATTCAGCCACCCAAGCAAGAGACTTGGAAATCATTCCAAAGCCTTCTTTCTTTTCCATGTCCTACACATCTGGTTATTAACAAAGTCTTGCTGATTCTACCTCCTTATAATCCCTTCTAACTGTCCTGTTTTCTCTTTCACAGCAGCGGTTCAAATATTATCTTTGACCTGACAAGAGTCTCAAGACTGTTTCTACCTTTATCCTGTTTGGTCTCCCTCACACCCGTGCTCCACAACCACTAGAATGTTCTTATTTAAACAAATTTTTTAGTTTGAAATAATTATAGATTCACAGGAAGTTGCAAAGATAGTAGAGAGAGGTCCTGTGTACCCTTCGCCCAGTTTCTCCAATGGTGCTATCTCTTAAATAATTATAATACAACGTCAAAGCCAGGAAAGTGACATTGGTACAATGTAAGTGTGTAGTTCTATGTTGTATGGATTTGTGTAACCACCACCGCAATCAAGATACAGAACAAACCCATAACCACGAAGATTTTCATTGTGCCAACCCTTTACAGTCACAAACAATGACTTCCAGCACCATCCCTAACTTACGGAAACCACTAATCTATTGTCCATCTACAATTTTTTCATTTTGAGGACATCATATAAGTGGAATTATATAGTATACGACCTTTTGAAACTGGCATTGGCCGGGCGTGGTGGCTCACACCTGTAATCGCAGCACTTTGGGAGGCTGAGGCAGGCGGATCACCTGAGGTTGGGAGTTTGAGACCAGCCCGATCGACATGGAGAAACCCTGTCTCTACTAAAACTACAAAATTAGCTGGGTGTGGTGGCACATGCCTGTAATCCCAGCTACTCGGGAGGCTGAGGCAGGAGAATCACTTGAACCCAGGAGGCGGAGGTTGCAATGAGCCAAGATTGCACCATTGGACTCCAGCTTGGGCAACAAAAGTGAAATTCCATCTTAAAAAAAAAAATAGAACCTGGCATTTTCACTCAGCATGTGCCCTTAAGATCCATCCATGTTGTTGCATGTATCAATAGTTCATTCTGTTTTTTTTACTGAGTAGTATTCCATGGCATGGATGTACCACAGTTTAATCATTCACCCACTGAAGCATATCTGGGTTGCTTCCAGTTTGGGGTTATAATGCTGTCTTGTGAATATGTTCCTGCATGAAAATAAGTCTTCAATATAAATGCCCAAGAGTGTAAGTGCTGAGTTGTATAAGTCTATTTTTAGTTTTGAAAGAAAATGACAAATTATTTTCCAGAATGGCAGTACCATTTTACATTCCTGCCAGCATTTATGAGTGATCCAGCTTCTCTGCATCCTCTCCGGGATATGGTGTTATCACTATTATTCACCTTTGCCGTTTTGGTAAGTATGTAGTGATATTTCATTGTGGTTTTAATTTGTATTTTTCTAATGGCTGCTATGTTGAACATCTTTTCATGTCTTTGCCATATGTATATCTTCTTCAGTGAAATGTCTGTGCATGTCTTTTGCCAATTTTCTAATTCAATTGTTTTTGTTATGTTCAGTTTTGAGAGTTCTTTATATATTTTAGATACTAGTATAGATATGTGGTACTTGTTCAACTATGGATGTCCAGTTGATCTAACACCATTTATATAAAAAACAAACAACAACAACAACAAAAAACTATCCTTCCTCCAATGAAGTGCTTTTGCAGCTTTGTCAAAAATCAGTTTGCTGGCCAGGCATGATGGCTCACACCTGTAATCCCAGTTGAGGCTGAGGCAGAATTGCTTGAGCCTGGGAGGCAGAGGTTGCAGTGAGCGGAGATCGTGCCACTGTGCTCCAGCCTGGGCAATAGAGCGAGACTCTGTCTCAAAAAAAAAAAAAAAAAAAAAAAAGCAGTACTCATATGGGACTATTTCTGGATGCCCTGTTGTATTCCATTGATCTATGTGTCAATACCTCTGCCTATAATCTTTTTTTTTTTTTTTTTTTTTTTAAGACAGGGTCTCACTCTGACACCCAGACTACAGTGCAGTGGAGTGATCTCAGCTCACTGCAACCTCTACCCACCGGGCTCAAGTGATCCTCTCACCTCAGCCTCCTGAGGAGCTGGGACCACAAGTAATACACCACCACACCTGGCTATACATATTTTTTGTATTTTTAGTAGAGATGGGGTCTCTCCATGTTGCCCAGGCTGGTCTCGAATTCCTGAGCTCAAGGGATCCACCCACCTTGGCCTCCCAAAGTGCTGGGATTACAAGCGTGAGCCACCATGCCTGGCCTACAATCTTAATTACTGTAGCTACCTAGTAAGTCTTACAATCAGGTTCAGCAATTGCTTTCAACTTATTCTTCCTTTTCAAAAATCATTTTAGCTAGTTTAATTCCTTTGTCTTTCCACATAAACATTAGAGTCATCTTGTCTATATTTACAAAGAATCTTGCTGGGATTTGGATAGGAATTGCATCACACCTGTGTTATCAATTTGGGGAGAACTGACATCTTTACTATGTTGAGTTTTCTAATCCATGAACATCTGTATCTCCCCATTTATTTAGATCTTTGATTTCTTTCATCAGCATTTTGTGACTTTCAGCATACAGACTTTGAACACCTTTTGTTAAATTTTTAACTATTTCATTTTCTTTGGAAGGACTGTAAATGGTCTTGTACTTTGTTTCAGTTCCACATATTCATTGTTAGTATATATAGAAAGGTAATCAATTTTTATATATTTATCTTGTATCCTGCAACCTTAACAAATTCACTTATTAGTTCCAGGAGTTTTGTTGTAGATTCCTTGTGATTTTCTACATAGACTGACTATATACCACCTGCAATTACAGTTTTATTTCTTCCTTACTGATGTCTATGTCTTCTATTTCATTTTCTTGCCTTACTGGTCTGGCTAAAACTTCTAGTACTATGTTGAAGAGCAGTGGAAAGAGTAGACATTCTAGCCTTCTTCCTGATTTTAGAAGAAAAACATCTTTCACCATTAAGTACAGTTGATCCTTGAACACAAGTTTGAGCTACACGGGTCCACTTATGCAGAAATTTTTTTCAACCAAACACTGACAGAAAACACAGAATTCACATGATGCCAAACCCACGTATATAGGGGGCCAACTTTTCATATACACAGGTTCTGCAGGGCCTACCTACTGTGGGACTTGATTATGAGTGAATTTTAGTATATGTGGGGGTCCTGGAACCAATCCCCCATGTATGGCAAGGAATGACTCTATGTTAGCTGTAGGTTCTTTGTAGATATTCTTTATCTTGAGGAAGTTCCCCTCTGTTCTTAGTTTCCTGATAGTTCTTATCATGAATGAGTGTTGAATTTTGTCAAATGCTTTTTCTGCATCCATTGATATAATCACATGATTTTTCTTCTTTAGCCTGTTTATTTAGTGGATTATATTTATAGATTTTTCAAATATTGAACAAGTCTTAAAATAATGGAATAAATCCTACTTGGCCTTGGCCAGGGCATGTAATTCATTCTATATATAGCTGAATTCCCCTGGCTGATATTTCATTAAGAATTTTTGCATCCATATTGTCTTAGTCAATTTGGGCTGCTATAACAAAGTACCACAGACTAGGAGGCTTATAAACAACAGAAATTGATTTCTTACAATTGTGGAGGCTGGGAAGTCTAAGATCAAGGTATTGGCAGAGACATTTGGTGAGAACCTGCTTCCTGGTTTGCAGATGGCTGTCTTCTCATTGTATCCTCATATAGTGGAGAGTAGAAAGAGCTATCTGGGGTTCCTTTTATAAGGGCACTAATCTCATTCATGAAGGTTCCATACTCATGACCTAATTACCTCCCAAAGGCCCCATCTCCTAATAGCATCACATTGGGGGTTAGGATTTCAACATATGAATTGCGGGGGACAGGAACACTCAATCCATAACATATATTGATGAAGGATACTGGTCTGAAGTGTTGTTTTTATGTACTCCCTTTTCTTTTTAAGAGATGAGATGGCCAGGCGCAGTGGCTGACGCCTGCAATCCCAGCACTTTGGGAGGCCGAGGCAGGCGGATCATGAGGTCGGGAGATCGAGACCATCCTGGCTAACACGGTAAAACCCCGTCTCTACTAAAAATACAAAAAATTAGCCAGGCGTGGTGGCGGGTGCCTGTAGTCCCAGCTACTCAGGAGGCTGAGGCAGGAGAATGGTGTGAACCTGGGAGGTGGAGCTTGCAGTGAGCCGAGATCATTCCATTGCACTCCAGCCAGCAAGACTCCGTCTCAAAAAAAAAAAAAAAAAGAGATCTTACTCTGTTACCCAGGCTGGAGTGCAATGGAGTGATCACAGCCCACTGCAGCCTCAAACTCCTGGATACAAGCAATCATCTGGCCTCAGCCTGTGAAACAGCTGGGACTACAGGTATGCACCATGCTCAGCAATATTAAATAATTTTTTTTTTTTTTTTAGTGATGGAGTCTCACTATGTTGCCCAGGCTGGTCTCAAACCCCTGGCCTCAAGCATCTTCCCGCTTGGGCCTCCCTAGGTATTGAGATTACAGACGTGAGCCACCATGCCTGGCCCAGGTATCTTTTTTGATATAATGATTTATTTCTCTTTGAATGTATAACCAGTAGTGCGATTGCTAGATCGAATGGTAGTTCATTTTTTAGTTCTTTGGGAAAACTTTGTATTATTTTCTATAAAGGTTGTACTAATTTACATTCCTACCAACAGTATAGAAACATCCCCTTTTCTCTGCATTCTTGCCAACATCTGTTGGTTTTAGACTTGGTTCACTGCATCCTCCACCACCCAGGTTCATGCGATTCTCATGCCTCAGCCCCACTCCCCTTCTCGCCACCCTCCACCCCCTCGAGAAGCTAGGATTACAAGTGTGTGCCGCCATGCCCAGCTAATTTATTGTGTTTTTAGTAGAGATGGGTTTCGTCATGTTGGCCAGGCTGGTCTCAAACTCCTGGCCTCATGTGATCTGCCCGCCTCAGCCTCCCAAAGTGCTTGGATTACAGGCATGAGCCACTGCACCCAGCTCATTGTGTTTTAAAAGCCTTTCTCTGATAGCTAATGATGCTGAGTATTTTTTCATATATTTGTTGGCCACTTGTATGTCTTCTTTTGTAAAATGTCTGTTCTTGTCCTTTGCCTACTTTTTAATGGGGTTATTCGCTTTTTTCTTGTTGAGTTCCTTGTAGATTCTGAATATTAGCCCTTTGTCCAATGCATAGCTTGCAAATATTTTTCCCATTCTGTAGGCTATTTACTGTTGATTGTTTCTTTTGATATGCAAAAGTCAAACATGTTTATAACTGTTTATCAAAGCATTTTTATGGTGGTTGTTGTGAAATCCTTGTCAGATAATCAAACTTCTATCATCTCTATGTTCATTTTCTTTTCTTGAGGTCTGAATTTGATATCTTTCTGGTCCTAGGTATGATGAGAAATTTTCCACTGAAAACGACATTTTGGGTATTATTTTAAAAGACTCTGGATCTTACTTAAACCTTGTGTATCAGTAGGCCTTTTCTGACCCTACTATGGTGGGTGAAGGGGGATACTGTGTCATTATTGACAGGTGAAAGTGGAAGTCCTGGCTCCCCACTTGACCTTGACCCTCCCTAGCAGGAGCAGGTAGGGGCACCTCATTACAGCCTGGGTAAGTATGGAAGTCTAGGTTCTTCATTTGGCCTTTGCTGGGAGGGCTGGAGGTAGACCAGTTTTCCTGTGGTATTTGGGTGGAGTACAGAGATTATTATTTTAAAATCTTTGTGTTGTTAGGTTGTTCCTTTCTGGTCCTTTGGCCAGAGAAAGTAGGTTTTGTGGGAGGCTTATACTGGTCTGCAGCTGTTGACATTTATGGGCTGCCAGTTTGTCCCACACCCAGTCTGGAATATGTGAGGCAAAAAAAAATTCAGGGAACTCACCACTGCACCACTGTGTCATTCCTTGGGCCCCAAGATTTCTACTTTCTAGTGTCTTGTGCTTGTTTTATGAATAATATCCTGGGCTTTTAGTTGTACTTAGCATGAGGACTAAGGAAAAGTACATCTGATCAACTCTATCTTCCCAGAAACAGAGAAATGTTCTTTTGAACACACTAATTTGACTATGACACTGTGTAGCTTAAAATACTTCAGTGTCTCCAACTACCTACAGGTTCAAATCCCAAAACAAAAAAATCACGGGAGAGAGACTGTTAGATACACCTCTATGTTCCCAAAGCCCAGTATGGTTCTTTCTTTTTGTATGTGAGACAGGGTCTCCTGTCACCCAGGCTGGAGTGCAGTGGCACGATCACAGCTCACTGCAGCCTCAACCTCCCAGGGTCAAGCAATCCTCCCACCTCAGCCCTACAAGTAGCTGGGACTAGAGGCACATGCCACCATGCCCAGCTAATTTTTTTTTTTTTTTTTTTTTTCTGAGATGGAGTTTCACTCTTGTTGCCCAGGCTGGAGTGCAATGGCACGATCTCAGCTCACCACAATCTCCGCCTCCTGAGTTCAAGCGATTCTCCTGCCTCAGCCTCCCGAGTAGCTAGGATTACAGGCATGCTCCACCATGCCTGGCTAATTTTGTATTTTTGGTAGAAAGGGGGTTTCTCCATGTTGGTCAGGCTGGTCTCAAACTCCCGACCTCAGGAAATCCACTCGCCTCGGCCTCCCAAAGTGCTGGGATTACAGGCATGAGCCACTGCACCTGGCCTGTTTTTTTTTTTCTTTTTTTCTTTTTTTTTTTTTTGAGACAGGGTCTCACTCTGTCACCCAGGCTGGAGTACAGTAACATGATCAGGGCTCACTGCAGTCTTAACCTCCCAGACTCAATCAATTCTCCCATCTCAGCCCCCCAAGTAGCTGGGACTACACGTGTACACAACCATGCCTAATTTTTTAGATTTTTAGTAGAGGCGGAGTTTCTCCATGGTGCCCAGGCTGGTCTTGAACTCCTGGACTCAAGTGATCTATTCGCCTCGGCCCCACAAAGTACTGCGATTACAGGCATGAGGCACAGCGCCCGACATTTTTTCTAGTGATGGAGTCTTGCCATGTTGCCCAGGCTGGTCTTGAATTCCTGAGCTTAAGTGATCTGCCTGCCTTGGCCTCCCAAAGTGCTGGGATTACAGGTATTTATAAGTAGTAGTCACTCTAAATGTTTGATAATTGCAGAATTGGGGCTTAAGTTAATGTGTTCCCAGTATCAGTATGCATTTTGTTGAATGTTACATTTTCTTAAAGACTACTGCATAGCCAAAGGTACCCAATGTGCCTGAACAGACATATCTGCTCTGTGTCAAGTGCTGAGAGAATTGTCATAGCTAGAACTACACTTACCTTCCACAGGTAGCCGCCGTCGCATGGCCAAGCGTTCCATTTTCCTCTGTGTCTCTGCCAGACTAAAAAGAACTCCATATACATATTGACGAGCTGACCGGAATAAGAGAGCAGCTGGAGGCAGCTCCATGTTACACTCATCCTCAATACATACGGGAATCTTAATTTCACCCTAACAAGAGAACATTCCAGGGAAAAGGAAAAAATGAGTTACCTCAAGGTTTAGAACTGAGCTGAGAAGAACCAATAATAAACTGTAGCCTCTGTGGCCTATCCACTAAATTTTTTATTTGTATTTAGACAGAGTTTCATACTAAAAAGAAGCTGTAACGAGCTTAGCTGATTGCAGCTAACTTATAAGCTATATTTCATTTTTAAAGTTTCAACGGACCGGCACGGTGGCTCAAGCCTGTAATCCCAGCACTTTGAGAGGCTGAGGTGGGCGGATCACCTGAGGTCAGGAGTTCAAGACCAGGTGAAATCCCGTTTCTACTACAAATACAAAAAGTTAGTCAGGCATGGTGGCGGGCACCTGTAGTCCCAGCTACTCAGGAGGCTGAGGCAGGAGAATCGCTTGAACCTGGGAGGCAGAGGTTGCAGTGAGCCAATATCGTGCCACTGCACTCCAGCTTGGGCAACAGAGCGAGACTCTGTCTCAAAAAATAAAATAAAATAAAGTCTCAACAATGACTATAGCTAACGAATGGGGAAAGTCCACGTTAGGCATTTTGCTGGAGGATGGATATGTAAAAGACCGGAGGAGGGGAACAGCTTTGCAGAAGTAGAAAAAGAAATAAGGAAAAGGGCATAAAGCCTCTTGGACTGTGTTCATCCCTAGAACCAGATTCCACCAACTTGGTGCATTATCTACTTCAAAATCTCACAATTACACTTATCTATTAGGGGCCTCATTTACCACACAGTCCCAACTCCTGCTAGTCTGGCCTCACCTAAGGCCTTAGTGTGATGAGGGGCCCACTGCATATGGCCTTCTTTTTCTAACTTCATATACCAATGATCAGAATGTTCTCTGGTAACACACAGTCCTAGGAAGTAGGAAGTACAGTGTTAAGAGCAGGGAGGTAGGTGCTGATGTGCTGCCTCACCTTAGTGAGGACATGGTAGATATATGGGTACATGAGACCCCGCCGGTGTCTGTGTTCAGCAACTCGCAAGACTTCTGGAGCTACTGGAGGTAAGGGTGGAATGGTGATATCCATGTGGTTCCTCGTAGACATAGACAGCAGAGATGGGATGTGGGGCTCACCATCACCTAGGCTCGCTTCTGAAACTCCAGTATCAACAGGCTGTGCCCAGGACCCTCTGTCACGATTGGGATTTCCCCACTCAGGCTGGTGCTGAAATGCTTCTGTGATATGACTAAAAAATTTAGAAAGACAGTGTCAAACAAAAAAAGGGAGATTGATAAAGATATTCCTACTTAAGATGCCTGTTCTGGACCCAAGGGGTCTCACAAACCCTTTGGAGGCCAGGACACTGGGTTAGCACTGGACTGGTACTTTTCCTCTCAATGGCCATTACTGACTTCCTAGCTTCTTTCATCTGACACCAACCAAAGTGATCAAAAGTCATGGTAATCACTCTGGACCCTTTATACCTTGTAAGAGGCCATGTTTAGAGTTTGCTTATGTTTTAAGAAAATAACCACAATTACAACCTCAAAGCAGCTCTGTTTCCCAGGAATAATCTGCTTAGAGGAATAATCTGCCAACAAATGGGCTAGCACAAATCCCACTGTTTTAATCCTCAGAACCCTGTCTTAGTTACTAAGCAATGTAATGGCTTACTCAACGATTCCACTATTTCCACTCTATAAATGCTTTTCTTTTTTTGACATTTAATCTACCCTCCTCACAAATTAAGAAATGACAGCCACAATACCCATACGAAGGCTTCCTTAACTAGCTACTATGCTGCCTTTTACCTTAGTTGCCTGGGTGTTTGAAAATTATCATCTGCACAAGGCCAAATAAGCATGAAGTGGGCAAGCATAGAAAACGTTTTCCTGCTTTGCTTTCCTAAGAGCAAAACACTACAGAGGAAAGCCAGGAATTACACTTCCCCACACCCTCCACCCATCTAACAAGCAAAATAACATAGATGCCTCAGAAATCTATTTCCTTAGGTGTCTACAGAGATACTTACTCAGAGCTAGCTCCATTTGGCTCATCACCATCAGAGGAAGAGGAGTGGGAAGAGTCTGGTCCCAAAGGAGGTGAGGCTTTAGAAGGCAGGTAATTGGGAAACTGGGATGCAGAAGAGTCATAGGAGACAGCCCAATTGGCAAAGGGGTTGGTCTGCAGCATGGGATCCTCAGAAAAAGCATGGGATTCCCCCAAAGCATGGGAGGAGAAGAGAAGAGATGAGCTGGGTCCCACTGGGAATGGTGGTGGATATTTCACTTTCTGGGGCACTTGGTGAGAAAACTAAACGATAAAACAGACAGAAAAGCTATTTAACATTTTATAAGGCTCCAAGATGGCTCCCTCAGAAGTTGTGACACAGTGGATGATGCCAGTAGTGGAGACTGTTGAGATACAAAGTACCTACTTAATAATGAGAAATGATTCTAACAGTGATGTATGAACAGAATCCTCCACAGGCAGGACAATGAACAGCTGAAGTCTCCTAGAACTATTCTCTGATATTAGCTAATTTATTTTCACAATGACTAGTGGTTACTGATTTGGATGCTTTTTTTGCATAGTGTTCCAGCCGTAAGTTGAGAAGGTAATGTAGTATATATAGCCTTGACAGTGTAATAACTCTGAATCACCCTAACTCCTCAGATTATAAAAATCAGGAAGCAACCTGAGTCTAATGCTATCAAATGGTCTCAGGTTTCTCAAAGGATGCTTACCATTGGCTTTCCAGGAGAAATGGTGCCCACTTGATTTTGTGGAAGGGGATTTCCAAGCCTATTATTCCGAAAACCTGAAGCCAAGAGAAAGAGCTATACTTCAGTCAATCCTAATAATTTTACCGTGTTATATTCTGCTCACCCCATATCACCTGAAAAAGTGTTATTAATAAATAAGTTACAATTTATTGAACAGCTACTATGTGCCATGCTGGGAACCTTACATAAATTATTTCATCTGATAAGAATCTTATAAAGTAGGTATCATGAGCCACATTTCATACAAATGTGACTTGCCAAGGTTCACTTGCTGGTAATTAGCAGAAGCGGAATTCCAACTCAGGCCAGACCCCAAAGACAGGGCTATTTTACATGTACCAGGCCAGAATGGGGGTTGGCATCAGAAGAAGCCCAAGCTAAGGAAATGGCATTGCACCCCATCTGTAAATTTGAGAAAGCAGGGCTTTTTTTTTTTTTGAGGTGGAATTTCACTCTTGTTGTCCATGCTGGAGTGCAATGGCACGATCTCGGCTCACTGCAACCTCCGCCTCCCGGGTTCAAGCGATTCTCCTGCCTCAGCTTCCTGAGTAGGTAGGATTACAGGCGCCTGCCATGATACCCAGTTAATTTTTTGTATTTTTCATAGAGATGGGATTTCACCATGTTGGCCAGGCTGGTTGTGAACTCCTGACCTCAGGTGATCCACCTGCCTCAGCTTCCCAAAATGCTGGGATTACAGGCGTGAGCCACTGCACCTGGCCAGGGCCCTTCTTATGTTACGTCTCTTACGACATAGAAATCAAAAGGAGAAAGCCTACCAAAAAGGGATGATGAATGACTTGTAGGAGAATACAACACGAACGAGTGATTCAACTCTGGTCCTGGAGTTCGTGAGGGACCAATTCAGTTTTCCCTATGAACAGAGCACCTTCAGGTCAGATGGAAGCCTTACCTAGAAAGGAGGGACCCACTGGCAGTGAAGAGAGTTTGGTTGTGACGGAATAGTACTCAACTGCTTTCTTGAATCGCTCTATTTTATCTTCTGTCCTGGACTGGATGTTGGAACATCAGATTTTCAGAAGAAAAAACAACATAAGAGTGTTTTTTTAATACAATTTATAATTTGGGAATCAAAATAATTATCAGAAATCAAATATTTAAAGAAACCTAAGACAGCAAATTTTCACTTTGCAGAAAGATTAGGCAGGGAGAAAGCATTATGAAACATAAAATATGGAATACTTAAAGCTTACTTATATTTTGTGCTATTCTAAAATGATTACACGATCATTACAAAAAAATACAATGGGATAAGGGGGAAAAAAATCACATAGTACCACCATCCAAATATATTTTGGTGTCTTTCCTTACAGTGCGTTTTATTATTTTACTACTATTATTATTATTATTATTATTTGAGACTGAGTCTGTCACTCAGTTCAGTGGTGCGATCTTGGCTCACTACAACCTCCACCTCCTGGGTTCAAGCAATTCTCCTGCCTCACCCTCCCGAGTAGCTGGGATTACAGGTGTGTGCCACCACGCCCAGCTAACTTTTGTATTTTTAGTAGAGGCAAGGTTTCACCATGATGGCCAGGCTGGTCTCGAACTCCTGACCTCAGGTGATCCACCCGCCTCGGCCTCCCAAAGTGCTGGGATTACAGGTGTATGCCACCGTGCCCAGCCAATTTTTTTATTTTTGCTCAGGCTGGTTTCAAACTCCTAGCCTCAAACAATCCTCCCGCCTCAGCTTCCCAAAGTGCTGGGATAATAGGCATGAACCACTGTGCCTGGCTTACAGTATTATTTTATATACTTTGTTTTGTTGATGTAGAGCTGGTCTATTTTAATGTACATATTTTTCTATAGTTGACAGTATGCTTTATGTACAATTTTGTATCTTGCTTTTATTATAATACTCTAATGTAAGTAATTTTGAATGGCTGCATATTTTGTCATTATGAATGTGTCATAAATTATGTAACCTCTTCCCTAATAAACAACACTTAGGTAATTTTTCACATTTGGCTTTTATAAGTTATACAGCAAAGAGTATATATTGTCTATATAAATTTTTTTCTGGATTTCAGATTATGCTCTTAAGAAAATATCCTAAAAATGAAATTATTGGTTCAAAAGGTATGAACATTAAAACCAAAGGCACTTAAACATACATAAAACTACAATATGACACCACTACATATCCACCAAAATGGCTAAAATAAAAGACTATCAATATCAAGCACTGGCAAGGATATGAAGTAACTGAACTCCAGTACATTGATGGTGGGAGTGTACACTGGTACAGTTTGGAAAACAATTTGGCAGTTTCTTATAAAATTAAATTACACTTTCCATATGATACAGCAATCCCACTTCTTCTAAGTATTTACCCAAGAGAAATGAGTACATATATCCACCGAAAGACATGAACAAGAATGTTAACAACTACTTTATTCATAATAGCCCCAAACTGGAAACAACTCAAATATATATCAATGGAAGAATAAACAAATTGTGGTATATTCATACAATGGATTACTATACAGTAATAAAAAAGAACAAAGTATTGATATACACGATAATATGTGTAAGTCTCAAAGATATTATACTGAGTGAAGAAGGGAGACATAAAAGAGTACACATAAACTGGGCCCGGTGGCTCACACCTGTAATCCCAGCACTTTGGGAGACTGAGGCAGGCAGATCACTTCTGCTCAGCAATTCAGACCAGCCTGAGTAACACGGTAAAATCCCGTCTCTGCAAAAAATACAAAAATTAGCTGGGTGTGGTGGCATGTGCCTGCAGTCCCAGGCACTCAGGGGGCTGAAATGGGAGGATCGCTTGAGTCTGGGAGGTCAAGGCTGCAGTGAGCCGAAATTGTGCCACTGCACTCCAGCCTGGGCAACACAGTGAGACCCTGCCTCAAAAAAAAAAAAAAAAAAAAAAAAGAGTACATATGAAGTTCAGGTAAAGGAGGGCCAGGCGCAGTGGCTCACACCTGTAATCTTGGCACTTTGGGAGGCCAAGGTGGGGCTCACCTGAGGCCAGGAGTTCGAGACCAGCCCGGCCAACATGGTGAAACCCTGTCTCTACTAAAAATACAAAAATTAGCTGGGCGTGGTGGCGCAGGCCTGTAGTCCCAGCTACTCAGGAGGCTGAGGCAAAAGAATCACTTGAACTCAGGACGTTGCAGTCAGCTGAGATCATGCCACTGCACTCCAGCCTAGGCAACAGAGCGAGACTGTCTCAACAAACAAAAAGTTCAGGTAAAGGCAAAACTAATCTATGGCAACAGAAGTAAAAATCAATGTTTATCTCTGGAGGGAAAGGGCTAAGAAGGGGCTTTTTCATTTATCAAGCCTTTTCCAAAGTTATTTAAAAGTCTCCTTGAATATAATTTTAAGACCATCATAATATTTCATCAAATTTCAGAATGGAAGATACTAAAGTCATTTTCAGTTTCTAATTATACATAACACTCTCACATAGGCATATTTTTATGTAGATCTTCTGGGTTATTTCATAGGGCAAATTTTTAGAAGTGTAGTTACTAGGTCAAAGGGTGTGATCATTTTCACAAACTCTTGACACATGATACTAAATCTCTTTCCAAAACAGATGTCTCGAGTTATAATACCATCATCATCAACGTATGAGAGTGTCCCACCATACAGCCCTAGTGTTGAGTATTCTCTACAAGTAAAAAACTGTAAAACATGTATAATGTTATCTCTCATAGATTGTGATTTTTTTTTTGCTTTTATTTATTTATTTGAGACAGAGTCTCGCTCTGTGCCCAGGCTGGAGTGCAGTGGTGCAATCTCGGCTCACTGCAAGCTCCGCCTCCCGGGTTCACACGCCATTCTCCTGCCTCAGCCTCCCAAGTAGCTGGGACTATGTGCCCGCCACCACGCCTGGCTAATTTTTTTTTGTATTTTTAGTAGAGACGGGGTTTCACTGTGTTAGCCAGGACGGTCTCAATCTCCTGACCTCGTGATCCTCTCGTCTCGGTCTCCCAAAGTGCTAGGATTACACGCATGAGCCACCTCGCCCAGCCCCTGCTTTTATTTTTAAAATTATTTATTTATATTTTGAGACAGGGTCTCCTCTGTTGCCCAGGCTGGAGTACAGTGGTGTGATCATAGCTCACTGCAGCCTTGAACTCCTGGGCTCAAGTGATCTTCTAACCTCAGCCTCCTGAGCAGCTGGACTACAGGTGTGTGCCACCACACCTGGCTAGATTGTGATTGTTAACACTCCAGGATCTATACTGCATTCTAGGCCTCTTTATTTGCAGCATGCATGTACATAAACACAAGAGTTGAGGTCTTCAGGTCCTCCAGCCTAACTTAAAAACCAAATGGCTCTCCTTTTTCCAAAAAGCTGAATTTTATATAACTATTTGAAAGAAGGGTTCCCGGCCAGGCACGGTGGCTCATACCCGTATTCCCAGCACTTTGGGAGGCCGAGGCAGGCGGATCACTTGAGATAAGGAATTCGAGACAAGCCCTGGCCAACATGGTGAAATCCCGTCTCTACTAAAAATACAAAAAAATTAGCCAGGTATGGTGGCATGCACCTATAGTCCCAGCTACTTAGGAGACTGAGGCATGAAAACTCCTTGAACCCAGATAGCGGAGGTTGCAGTGGGCTGAGATCACACCACTGCACTCCAGCCTGGGCGACAGAACGAGATTCGGTCTCAAGAAAATAAAAAAAAAGAAAGGGTTCTGGGGGCGGGAGTGAGAGATGCCAAGTCTAAAGAATGTTTGCAAATCACTGACTCGGAGAATGATATCTATGTGGTTGAATAACATTCCATTGTATGAATGTTCCATTATTTATTTATTATTAATATTCTATTATTTATTTATTATCCCCTATTATGTTTAATAACACATAATTGAAAACAATCTTCTAAAAAACACAAACCATACTTAGAGTCCCCCTCAATATCTCTACCTCTGCATCCACTCCCCTCTCCAGAGGTGAATAATGTTACCAATTTGGTAGATGTTCTTTCATAAATGTTATGTGTTTATATACACATATATATGGACACCAATATGGCTTTGCTTCTTCCATAAGTGAAACTGTATCATCATATTTTTCATCTTGCTTTTTGCACTTAATAACATGTCTTATATACTACTCAATGTCAATACATAAAGATCTGTGACCTTATCCCCCGAAATACTGAATTACATGTACTTCCCTTAATGTACCACTATGCCCTGTGCCCTGACAGGCAAACACTTACTCTTCCTTCAAGGGGTATCACTGCCATGAAACCTTTCCAGACTATCCTCTCCTCCTCTGTGTTTTCTCCTTACTATACTTACTTATTTGCTTCTGACTCCCCATTTAACTTCAAGTTCTGTGAGGATATAGAATAGTTTCCTCACATTTATATCCTAGTGCCTACCACAGGGCCTTGCACATAAGAGAACTTTTTCAGTATTTGCTCTACGATGATATGTAATCAAGTCCTACCCTTTTTTTTTTTTTTTTTTTTTTTTTTTGAGACAGAGTTTCACTCTTGTCACCCAGGTTGGAGTGCAATGGCATGATCTCGGCTCACTGCAACCTTTGCCTCCTGAGTTCACGCAATTCTTCTGCCTCAGCCTCCCAAGTAGCTGGGATTACAGGCACACGCCACCACGCCTGGCTAATTTTTGTGTTTTTTAGTAGAGATGGGGTTTCACCATGTTGGCCAGGCTGGTCTCGAACTCCTGACCTCAGGTGATCCTCCTGCATTGGCCTCCCAAAGTGCTGGGATTACAGGCGTGAGCCACTACACCCGGCAAGTCCTACACTTTCTTTTAGAGATCCACAGAGGCACAAGTGGCAACGCAGAACCCCTCACCTTGACATTATTACCTAACAGTTCTTATACGTTTGTTTAGGAGAGCTCTCCTCATAATTCTGTGGCTATCAAAAATGATTTGGTGAAGATTACACAGCAACAATGACAAATGGTTTAAGATACATTATTAAGTGAATAAAAGTTAAATTTCTTTTACACAGAGATAGTTACCTTATCAAAACATACATATAAAGAAGACTAGAGTGGAATTAGGACTGACATCTCTATTTTCCAATTTTTGGGGTCTTTTTAGTTAAAAGGGGGATCCTTATAATTAAGAATAATCATTATCCAAATTCTAAAATTTATGAGGCTGTAAGCTAAAAATATTCACCACTTACATAGCATCCCTACTAACATCTCTCCCTACCAAATCGATCAAGTTCTTTGTGGGTCAGTCCCCTCCTAACCGTCTGATGCAAACAGTTGAAAGGATAATGCAAATCAAAGTAAATGAGGAAATCTGTCATAAGGGTCAGGATTCTCTAACATCAAAGAAAATGATGGAGGACTGCTTACCTCATGCTAGAAGCCACAGACAAATGAGGATCTGGTACAGTTACAACAGCGCAAGAGAGAATTACAAAAGATAATGGCAAGAAAGGCATTTGAAAAGAGAATGATTTGAATAGCAAAAGAATGTAATCCCTTGGGAAAAATAAAGCCTGAGTATACTTAAAAAAAAAAAAAAAGCCCTCTTTATGATTGTGCTAGCAAGTTATATGTGAAGTAACAGATGTTAGATTGTACTATCACAATTTTTCTTTTTTTTTGAGATGGAATCTCACTCTGTCACCCAGGCTGGAGTGCAATGGTGCGACCTTAGCTCGCTGCAACATCTGCCTCTCGGGTTCAAGGGATTCTCCTGACTCAGCCTCCTGAGTAGCTGGGACTAAAGGCACCTGGCTAATTTTTGTATTTTTGGTAGAGATGGGGTTTCACTATGTTGGCCAGGCTAGTGTCAAACTCCTGACCTCAAGTGATCCGCCCACCTTAGCCTCCCAAAGTGCTGGGATTACAGGCATGAACCACCGCACCCTGCCCTATCACAAAATTTTGTTGGAAAAATTATGCCCCCAAACCAAATACTTGATTTTACTCTTTATTCATTTAAAAAAAATTCACAGAGGTTTCAGTGCTGGATAAAATGAAATAAGCACACTTCACCTGTTACCACTAAAGGTAATTCTAAAACCCAGGGATAGCTATTTGAGGACTCTAAAAAATAACTAGTACTAGGCAGATTAGGGAAGAAAACCAGGATTCAAAGTACCACTGAACTAATAATGAGTTCAGCATTGATTTTTCTTCTAGTATTCCCTAGAGTGGTCACAATGTAGCTTAAAATCCACAAGTGTCCATAGATGTGGACAGGGAGAGCTCCAGGAGAAACCAGTTTTGTTCTGGCCTGAGGAGTAAGAGACGTGACTCCAAAAACTCAGAGAGTGTATAGAAATCCCCCACTTTTCTTCCTTTTCCTTTTTTCTGTTCTCTTATATGCCAGCCAAAAGCAAACTTTTAGTGGCGCAGTGGCAATAGGAAAATAGCAGGAAACTAAAACTGTGAATGATGGGAACCTTCCTCTCCAATCAGAGGAGCAGTGGTCTCAGGAGGGTAGGGTGAGTCCCCAATGCTTTTTTTCTCTCTGTGTCCTCCTACTGCTTGGCCCTAGCCTTGGGCACAGTCACAAAAAGTGCATAGCGGAGTTGGGCAATTAAAGCCCTGGCTCTAGCTCATGACTGTAATCCCAGCACTTTGGGAGGCCAAGGCCGGCAGATCGCTTGGCCCAGGACTTCGAGACCAGCTTGGCCAACATGGCAACTCCATCTCTACTAAAAATACAAAAATTAGGCTGGGCGCGGTGGCTCAAGCCTGTAATCCCAGCACTTTGGGAGGCCGAGACGGGCGGATCACGAGGTCAGGAGATCGAGACCATCCTGGCTAACACAATGAAACCCCGTCTCCACTAAAAATACAAAAAAATTAGCCGGGCGTGGTGGCGGCGCCTGTAGTCCCAGCTACTCGGGAGGCTGAGGCAGGAGAATGGCGGGAACCCGGGAGGCGGAGCTTGCAGTGAGCCGAGATCGCGCCACTGCACTCCAGCCTGGGCGACAGAGCGAGACTCCGCCTCAAAAAACAAAAACAAAAACAAAAACAAAACAAAACAAAAAAACAAAAATTAGCTAGGCTTGGTGGTGTGTGCCTGTAGTCCCAATGACTCTGGAGGCTGAGGCGGGAGAACTGCCTGCCACCAGGAGTTTTGGCCTGTAGTGTGCTATGACTATAGGATGTCCACACTAAGCTCGGCATCAATATGGTGACCTCCTGGAAGCGAGGGACCACCAGGTTGCCTAAGGAGGGATAAACCAGACCGGGTCGGAAACAGAGCAAGTCAAAACTCCCGTGCTGATCAGTAGTGGGATTGCGTCTGTGAAAAGACACTGCATTCCGCCTGAGCAACACAGCGAGACCCCATCTCTTAAAAATAAAAAGAAACAAAGAAAACCCTGACTTTAGGGCAGAAGAACTGAAAAGGGGGTGGTCCAATAAACCAGAAGTACTGAAGAGATCACAGAGAGGGAGCAGCTCAAGAAGTAACCCTAAAGAAAGGTGTTTATGAACACTTGTGCTCACTCATGAGCTGCACATGCATAGATCTGATGATACTAAACAGCAGCCCACAGACTCTGAGATCTGAATTAAGAGATACCATGGCCCAAGTCTCAGACTGGCCACTAGGTGGTATACACACAGGATGGATCCAAATAAGTCCCGACATTGAAACTACAGGTCACAGAAAAACGGTGAAAACTGGTGGCCTAAACCTAAATGTCTCCTAAAAACTAAACTACAGGTTGAATATTCCTGATCTGAAAACCTGAAATCAGAAGTGCTCCAAAATCCAAAACTTTCCAAACACCAACATGATGCTCAAAAGAAATGCCCAATGGAGTATTTTGGACTTCAGATTTGGGGATTAGGAATGTTCAACCAGTAAGGACAAGGCAAATATTCCAAAATTTCAAAAATCCAAAATCCAAAACACCTTTGGCCCCAAGCATTTTGGATAAGGGATACTGAACGTGTATCAATACTCCCCATAATACTGAAACAAGAGCAAGAGCCTCAGAAAATAATAATCAAAATGTCCAAGATATGATCCAAAAATACTTGATATGGGCAGAACCAGCAAAAATTTAATGTTTTATTCAAAAAAACAATCAACAGATGCCAGTGCCTAGATGATATTTATGTTGAAATTATCTGACGAAGACTTTAAATAAGCTATTATAAAAATGGTTGAAAGTGGCCGGGCGCGGTGGCCCACGCCTGTAATCCCAGCACTTTGGGAGGCCAAGGCAGGCGGATCATGAGGTCAGGAGATCAAGACCATCCTGGCTAACATGGTGAAACCCCGTCTCTACTAAAAACACAAAAAATTAGCCAGGCATGGTGGCGGGCGCCTGTAGTTCCAGTTACTCAGGAGGCTGAGGCAGGAGAATGGTGTGAACCCAGGAGGCAGAGGTTACAGTGAGCCGAGATCACACCACTGCACTCCATCCTGGGTGACAGAGCGAGACTGTCTCAAAAAAAAAAAAAAAGATTGAACGTAATCATAATACTTTTGAAACAATGAGGTACAAAGTCTTAGCAGGCCACCGGTGGCTGATGCCTTTGGGAGGCTGAGGCAGGTGGATCACTTGAGGTCAGGAGTTTGAGACCAGCTTGGTCAACATAACACAACCCCGTCTCTACTAAAAACACAAAATAAATAAATAAATAAGTCGGGCATGATGGCACAAACGTGTAGTCCCAGCTACTTGGCAGGCTGAGGCATAAGAATCGCTTGAACCCAGGAGGCAGAGGTTGAAGTGACTCCAGATCACGCCACTGCACTCCAGCCTGGGCAACATGGTGAGACAGGAAATGGAAATTTTAGAATTTCCATTGCAAATGGCTCACACCTATAATCTCAGCAGTTTGGGAGGCCATGGCAGGAGGAGTGCTTGAGGCCAGGAGTTTGAGACCAGCCTGGGCAACATAGTGAGACTCAGTAACTACAAAAAAAAATTTTTTTAATAGAGCTTAAAAATACAATAACCAGCAGGGCGCGGTGGCTCACGCCTGTAATCCCAGCACTTTGGGAGGCCAAGGCGGGCAGATCATCTGAGGTTGAGTTCGAAACCAGCCTGACCAACATGGAGAAACCCTGTCTCTACTAAAAATACAAAATTAGCTGGGTGCGGTGGCGCATGCCTGTAATCCCAGCTACTCAGGAAGGCTGAAGCATGAGAACTGCTTGAACCTGAAAGGCCGGGGTTGTGGTCAGTCGAGATTGCACCACTGCACTCCAGCCTGGGCAACAAGAAAGAAACTCGGTCTCAAAAAAAATAAATAAATAAAAATAACCAAACTGAAAAAAAAATCTGTGGATCAACTCTTCAGCGAATGGAGATGACAGAGGAGTAACACAGCAAAGCTGACGACTGATTAATAGAAATTATCCAGGGAGAAAGATAATTAACAAAAAAAGAACAGTCTCAGGGATACATGGGATAATACCAAAAGGCCTAACAATGGTGTCATTGAAGTCATATAAGGAAAGGAGAAATATGTAGAGCAGAAAATCAATTTTAAGAAATAATAGGGCTGGGCGTGGTGGCTCACGCCAGCAATCTCAGGACTTTGGGAGGCCAAGGCGGGCAGATCACGAGGTCAGGAGTTCGAGACCAGCCTGACCAACATGGTGAAACTCCATCTCTACTAAAAATACAAAAATTAGCTGGGCGTGGTGGTGCACACCTATAGTCTCAGCTATTCAGGAAGCTGAGGCAGGAGAATTGCATGAATCCAGGAGGCAGTGGTTGCAGTGAACTGAGATTGCACCATTGCACCCCAGCCTGGCTGACAGAGAGAGACTCTGTCTCAAAAAAAAAAAAAAAAAAAGGAAAGAAAGAAAGAAAGAAAGAAAAGAAATAATAGCGGCTGGGCGTGGTGGCTCATGCCTGTAATCCCAGCACTTTGGGAAGCTGAGGCGGGTGGATCACCTGAGGTCAGGAGTTTGAGACCAGCCTGGCAAATGTGGTGATACCCCATCTCTACTAAAAATACAAAAAAGTAGCCAGGCGTGGTGGCGGACACCTGTAATCCCAGCTACTCAGGAGGCTGAGGCAGAAGAATCACTTGAACCCGGGAGGCGGATGTTGCAGTGAGCCGAAATCACACCACTGTACTCCAGCCTAGGCAACAAGAGTAAAACTCCGTCTCAAAAAAAAAAAAAAAAAAGAAAAAAAAAGAAAAAGAAAAAAAAGAAAAGAAAAGAAAAAAAGAAAGAAAGAATAGCCAGCCAGGCGCAGTGCCTCATTCCTGTAATCCCAGCACTTTGGGAGGCCGAGGCAGGTGGATCACTTAAGACCAGCATGGCCAACAAGGTGAAACCCTGTCTCCACCAAAAATACAAAAATTAGCCAGGCGTGGTGGCAGGTACCTGTAGTCCCAGCTACTTGGGAGGCTGAGGCAGGAGAATCCCTTGAACCCGAGAGGCAGGGGTTGCAGTGAGCTGAGATTGTGTCACGGCACTCCAGCTTGGGTGACAGAGTGAGACTCTGTATCAAAAAAAAAAAAAAAAAGAAACAGTAGCTAAAAACTCCCCAAATTTAGTGAATGACAAACAGAGATGCAAGAAGCTCTAAACAGGATAAATTCAAAGAAATCCATGCCAAACACATCAGTGGCAAATTCTACCAAACAATTAAAGAAGAAATAACACCAATTCTACAAAATCTCTCCCAATAATAGAAGAAGAAAGAACTCTTGCCAACTCATTTCATTAACTCCGGCATTACCTTGATAATAAAACCAGACTAAGAACAGCACAAAAAAATTATAAATCAATATCCTTCATGAAAATAAATGCAAAAATACTCAACAAAATACCAGCAATTCAAATCCAGCAAGACATAAACGGACTAATATACTACAATCACATCCTGGGAATATAAGGATGGTTGAATATTCAAAAATCAATCTAAAATATTAATGGACTAAAGAAGAAATACAACATGATCCTATCAATATATGTGGAAAAATGCAATTGGCAAAATACACCATCCATTCATTATAAAAACAGTCAGGAAACTAGGAACAGAAGATAACTTTCTCAACCTAATAACATGCACAAAAACTACAGCTAATATCCTATTTAATGAAGACTGAATGCTTTCTCTAAAGATCAGGAACAAGATAAGAATATATATTCTTAGCATTTGTATTAATATCATTTGGAAATCCTAGACAGTGCAGTAAGTCAAGAAGAAAAAGGCATGCAGATGGGAAAATAAAATAAAACGGTCATTATCCACAGACAATATGATCACCTACACAGAAAATCCCAAGAAATCTACCAAAAAACTCCTAGAAGTAATAAGTGCGTTTAGAAGAGTCATAGAATACAAGGGCAACATTCAAAAATCAATTGCACTTCTATATATTAGCAATGAACAATTAGAAATTAAAAAACCAAAATATCCTTTATAATAGGTGTCACAAATATGAAATAAGTATAAACATTTTGTATATGTACAGAAGTTGTATGCTAAAAACTATAAAACTTTCAGTTGATGAAAAAAATCAAAGAAGACCTAAATAAATAGGCAAATAATATTCATGGATTCAAAGGCTCACCAAATTCATCTATATATTTAATGCGGTTCCAACAAAAATCACAGCAGGATTTCTTTTTTGTAGATATATAGACAAGATTATTCTAAAATGTACATGGAAAGGGAGGAGGTTCCAAGATGGCCAAATAGGAACAGCTCCAGTCTACAGCTGCCAGCATCAGCGACACAGAAGATGGGTGATTTCTGCATTTCCAACTGAGGTACTGGGTTCATCTCACTGGGGTTTGTCAGACAATGGGTGCAGCCCACGGAGCAGGGTTGGGCATCACCTCACCTGGGAAGTGCAAGGGGTCAGGGGATTCCCTTTCCAAGCCAAGGGAAGCCATGACGGACGGTACCTGGAAAATCGGGACATTCCCACCCTAATACTGTGCTTTTCCTATGGTCTTAGCAAACGGCACACCAGGAGATTATATCCCATACCTGGCTCAGAGGGTCCTACGCCCATGGAGCCTTGCTCACTGCTAGCACAGCAGTCTGAGATCGAACTGCAAGGCAGCAGCGAGGCTGGGGGAGGGGTGTCCGCCATTGCTGAGGCTTGAGTAGGTAAACAAAGTTGCCTGGAAGCTCGAACTGGGTGGAGCCCACCGCAGCTCAAGGAGGCCTGCCTGCCTCTGTAGACTCCAACTCTGGGGGCAGGGCATAGCTGAACAAAAGGCAGCAGACACTTCTGAAGACTGATATGTCCCTGTCTGACAGCTTTGAAGAGAGTAGTGGTTCTCCCAGTACGGAGTTTGAGATCTGAGAACGGGCAGACTGCCTCCTCAAGTGGGTCCCTGACCCCCAAGTAGCCGAACTGGGAGGGAGACACCTCCCAGTAGGGGCCAACCAACACCTCATACAGCCGGGTGCCCCTCTGAGACAAACCTTCCAAAGGAAGGATCAGGCAGCAACATTTGCCGTTCTGCAATATTTGCTGTTCTGCAGCCTCCGCTGGTGATATCCAGGCAAACAGGGTCTGGAGTGGACCTCCAGCAAACTCCAACAGATCTGCAGCTGAGGGTCCTGACTGTTAGAAGGAAAACTAACAAACAGAAAGGACATCCACACCAACACCCCATCTGTACATCACCATCATCAAAGATCAAAGGTAGATAAAACCACAAAGATGGGGAGAAACCAGAGCAGAAAAGCTGAAAATTCTAAAAATCAGAGCGCCCCTACTCCTCGCCAGCAACGGAACAAAGCTGGACAGAGAATGACTTTGACGAGTTGAGAGTAGAAGGCTTCAGACGATCGGTAATAACAAACTTCTCCAAGCTAAAGGAGGATGTTCGAACCCATTGCAAAGAAGCTAAAAACCTTGAAAAAAGATTAGACGAACAGCTAATTAGAATAAGCAGCATAGAGAAGACCTTAAATGACCTGATGGAGCTGAAAACCATGGCACAAGAACTACGTGACACATGCACAAGCTTCAGCAGCCGATTCGATCAAGTGGAAGAAAGGGTATCAGTGATTGAAGATCAAATGAATGAAATGAAGCGAGAAGACAAGTTTCGAGAAAAAGAGTGAAAATAAATGAACAAAGCCTCCAAGAAATATGGGACTATGTGAAAAGACCAAATCTACGTCTGATTGGTGTACCTGAAAGTGACGGGGAGAATAGAACCAAGTTGGAAAACACTCTTCAGGATATTACCCAGGAGAACTTCCCCAACCTAGCAAGGTAGGCCAACATTCAAATTCAGGAAATACAGAGAACGCCACAAAGATACTCCTCAAGAAGAGCAACTCCAAGATACATAATTGTCAGATACACCAAAGTTGAAATGAAGGAAAAAATATTAAGGGCAGCCAGAGAGAAAGGTCAGGTTACCCACAAAGGGAAGCCCATCAGACTAAGAGTGGATCTCTCAGCAGAAACCCTACAAGCCAGAAGAGAGTGGAGGCCAATATTCAACATTCTTAAAGAAAAGAATTTTCAACCTGGAATTTCATATCCAGCCAAACTAAGCTTCACAAGCGAAGGAGAAACAAGATCCTTCACAGACAAGCAAATGCTGAGAGATTTTGTCACCACCAGGCCTGCCTTACAAGAGCTCATGAAGGAAGCACTAAACATGGAAAGGAATAACCAGTACCAGCCACTGCAAAAACATGCATGCCAACTTCTAGAGACTATCGATGCTAGGAAGAAACTGCATCAACTGATGAGCAAAATAACCAGCTAACATCATAATGACAGGATCGAATTCACACATAACAATATTAACCTTAAATGTAAATGGGCTAAATGCTCCAGTTGAAAGACACAGACTGGCAAACTGGATAAAGAATTAAGACTCATCGGTGTGCTGTACTCAGGAGACCCATCTCACGTGCAGACACACACATAGGCTTAAAAAAAAAAGGGATGGAGGAAGATCTACCAAGAAAATGGAAAACAAAAACAGCAGGAGTTACAATCCTAGTCTCTGATAAAACAGATTTTAAACTAACAAAGATCAAAAGAGACAAAGAAGACCATTACATAACGGTAAAGGGATCAAATCAACAAGAAGAGCTAACTATCCTAAATATATATGCACCCAATACAGGAGCACCCAGATTCATAAAGCAAGTACTTAGAGACCTATAAAGAGACTTAGACTCCCACACAATAATAATGGGAGATTTTAATACCCCACTGTCAACATTAGACAGATCAATGAGACAAAGTTAACAAGGACATCCAGGAATTGAACTCAGCTCTGCACTAAGCGGACCTAACAGACATCTACAGAGCTCTCCACCCCAAAACAACAGAATATACATTCTTCTCAGAACCACATCACACTTATTCTAAAACTGACCACATAGTTGGAAGTAAAGCACTCCTCAGCAAATGTAAAAGAACAGAAATTATAACAAACTGTCTCTCAGACCACAGTGCAATCAAACTAGAACTCAGGATTAAGAAGGTCACTCAAAACCACTCAACTACATGGAAACTGAACAACCGGCTCCTGAATGACTACTGGGTACATAATGAAATGAAGGCAGAACTAAAGATGTTCTTTGAAACCAATGAGAACAAAGACACAACACACCAGAATCGCTGAGACACACTTAGAGCAGTGTGTAGAGGGAAATTTATAGCACTAAATGCCCACAAGAGAAAGCTGGAAAGATCTAAAACTGACACCCTAACATCACACTTTAAAAAGCTAGAGAAGCAAAAGCAAACAAATTCAAAAGCTAGCAGAAGGCAAGAAATAACTAAGATGAGAGCAGAACTGTAGGAGATAAAGACACAAAAAAACCCTTCAAAAAATCAATGAATCCAGGAGCTGGTTTTTTGAAAAGATCAACAAAATTGATAGACCGCTAGCAAGACTAATAAAGAAGAAAAGAGAGAAGAATCAAATAGACGCAATAAAAAATGATAAAGGAAATATTATCATTGATCCCACAGAAATGCAAACTACCGTCAGAGAATACTATAAACACCTCTATGCAAATAAACTAGAAAATCTAGAAGAAATGGATAAATTCCTGGACACTTACACCCTCCCAAGACTAAGCCAGGAAGAAGTTGAATCCCTGAATAGACCAATAGCAGGCTCTGAAATTGAGGCAATAATTAATACCCTACCAACCAAAAAAAGTCCAGGACCATATGGATTCACAGCCGAATTCTATCAGAGGTAAAAAGAGGAGCTGGTACCATTCATTCTGAAACTATTCCAATCAACAGAAAAAGAGGGAATCCTTCCTAACTCATTTTATGAGGCCAGCATCATCCTGATACCAAAGCCTGGCAGGGACACAACAAAAAAAGAGAATTTTAGACCAACATCCCTGATGAACATTGATGCAAAAAATCCTAAATAAAATACTAGCAAACCGAATCTAGCAGCACATCAAAAAGCTTATCCACCACGATCAAGTTGGCTTCATCCCTGGGATGCAAGGCTGGTTCAACATACACAAATCAATAAACGTAATCCAGCATATAAACAGAACCAAAGACGAAAACCACATGATTATCTCAATAGATGCAGAAAAGGCCTTCAACAAAATTCAACAGCCCTTCATGCTAAAAACTCTCAATAAACTAGGTATTGATGGGACGTATCTCAAAATAATAAGAGCTATTTATGACAAACCCACAGCCAATATCACACTGAATGGGCAAAAACTGGAAGCATTCCCTTTGAAAACTGGCACAAGAGAGGGATGCCCTCTCTCACCACTCCTATTCAACACAGTGTTGGAAGTTCTGGCCAGCGCAATCAGGCAGGAGAAAGAAATAATGGGTATTCAATTAGGAAAAGAGGAAGTCAAATTGTCCCTGTTTGCAGATGACATGATTGTACATTTAGAAAACCCCATCGTCTCAGACCAAAATCTCCTTAAGCTGATAAGCAACTTCAGCAAAGTCTCAGGATACAAAATCAATGTGCAAAAATCACAAGCATTCCTATACACCAATAACAGACAAACAGACAGCCAAATCATGAGTGAACTCCCATTCACAATTGCTTCAAAGAGAATAAAATACCTAGGAATCCAATTTACAACGGATGTGAAGGACCTCTTCAAGGAGAACTACAAACCACTGCTCAGTGAAATAAAAGAGGACACAAACAAATGGAAGAACATACCATGCTCATGGATAGGAAGACTCAATATTGTGAAAATGGCCATATTGCCCAAGGTAATTTATAGAGTCAGTGTCATCCCCATCAAACTACCAATGACTTTCTTCACAGAATTGGAAAAAACTACTTTAAAGTTCGTAAGTAATCAAAAAAGAGCCTGCATTGCCAAGACAATCCTAAGCCAAAAGATCAAAGCTGGAGGCATCACGCTACCTGGCTTCAAACTATACTACAAGGCTACAGTAACCAAAAGAGCATGGTACTGGTACCAAAACGAAGATATAGACCAATGGAACAGAACAGAGCCCTCAGAATTAATAGAACACATCTACAACTATCTGATCTTTGACAAATCTGACAAAAACAAGAAATGGGGAAAGGATTCCCTATTTAATAAATGGTGCTGGGAAAATTGGCTAGCCATAAATAGAAAGCTGAAACTGGATCCATTCCTTACACTTTATACAAAAATTAATTCAAGATGGACTAAAGATTTAAATGTTAGACCTAAAACCATAAAAACCTAGATGAAAACCTAGGCAATACCATTCAGGACATAGGCATAGACAAGGTCTTCATGACTAAAACACCAAAAGCAATGGCAACAAAAGCCAAAATTGATAAATGGGATCTAATTAAACTAAAGAGCTTCTGCACAGCAAAAGAAACTACCATCAGAGTGAACAGGCAACCTACAGAATGGGAGAAAAGTTTTACAATCTACCCATCTGACAAAGGGCTAATATCCGGAATCTACAAAGAACTTAAACAAATTTACAAGAAAAAAATCAACCCCATCAAAAAGTGTGCAAAGGATATGAACAAACACTTCTCAAAAGAAGACATTTATGCAGCCAACAGACACATGAAAAAATGCTCATCATCACTGGCCATCAGAGAAATGCAAATCAAAACTACAATGAGATACCATCTCACACCAGTTAGAATGGCAATCATTAAAAAGTCAGGAAACAACAGGTGCTGGAGAGGATGTGGAGAAAGAGGAACACTTTTACACTGTTGGTGGGACTGGAAACTAGTTCAACCATTGCGGAAGACAGTGTGACAACTCCTCAAGGATCTAGAACTAGAAATACCATTTGACCCAGCCATCCCATTACTGGGGATATACCCAAAGGATTATAAGTCATGCTGCTATAAAGACACATGCACACGTATGTTTATTGCAGCACTATTCACAATAGCAAAGACTTGGAACCAACCCAAATGTCCATCAATGACAGACTGGATTAAGAAAATGTGGCACACATACACCATGGAAATACTATGCAGCCATAAAAAAGGATGAGTTCGTGTCCTTTGTAGGGACATGAATGAAGCTGGAAACCATCGTTCTGAGTAAACTACTGCAAGGACAGAAAACCAAACACCACATGTTCTCACTCGTAGGTGGGAATTGAACAATGAGAACACTTGGACACAGGGTAGGGAACATCACACACTGGGGCCTGTCATGGGGTGGGGGGACAGGGGAGGGATAGCATTAGGAGAAATACCTAATGTAAATGATGAGTTAACAGGTGCAGCACACGAACATGGCACATGCATACATATGCAACAAACCTGCACGTTGTGCACATGTACCCTAGAACTTAAATTATAATAAAAAAAGTAATTAAAAAAATAAAATTTATATGGAAAGACAAAGGAACAAGTATAGATAACACTGAAAAATAATAAAAGTTGGCTGGGTGCAGTGGCTCATGCCTGTAATCCCATATTTTGGGAGGCCAAAGCACGAGGATTGCTTGAGCCCAGGAGTTTGAGACCAGTTTGGGTAACATAGTGAGACCTTATCTCTACAAAAAATTTAAAAATTAGCCAGGCATGGTGGCACACACCTGTGGTTCCAGCTACTTGGGAGGCTGAAGCAGCAGGATCACTTGAGTCCAGGAGGTTGAGGCTACAGTGAGCCATGTTTGTGCCACTGCACTCCAGCCTGGGCAACAGAATGAAACTCTGTCTCCAAATGAATGAATGAATGAATTAATGAATATGGTGGAATCGCTAACCAATTTTAAGACTTATTATAAAGTTACAGTAATCAAGATAGTGTATTACTGGTAAAAGGATAGACACATAGATCAACTGAACAGAACAGAGTCCAGAAATAGACCAACGCAAACATGGTCAACTGATTTTTAACAAAAGTACAAAGGCAGTTCCATGGGGAAAAGATAGTCTTTTCAACAAACTGTGCTGAAACAATTTGACATCCACATGAAAAACACAACCTCTCATATTTTATACAGAAATGAACTAAATATGGATGATTTGTTCTAAAATGTGAAGTATAGAACTATGTAATTAACAAAGAAAAGCATGCCGGGCGTGGTGGCTCATTCCTGTACTCCCAGCAATTTGGGAGACCTAGGCGGATGGATCACCTGAGGTCAGGAGTTCAAGACCAGCCTGGCCAACAAGGTGAAACCCCAGCTCTACTAAAAATACAAAAGATCAGCCAGGTGTGGGGGCGTGTGCTTGTAATCCCAGCTACTCCGGAGGCTGAGGCATGATAATTGCTTGAACCCAGGAGGTGGAGGTTGCAGTGAGCCAAGATAGTGTCACTGCACTCCAGCTTGGGTGACAGAGTGAGACTCCATCTCAAATAAATAAATAAATAAGAAAGAAAAACAGAAAGTAGAAGTGAGGTGATGAAGGGAACATCATTATTTGGAAAGCCTCACATTAAGACGCACACATTGTGCTGCTGCTACAGCTCTAACACCTGCCACTTTCAGAAGTCAATGTGTGGCAAATGTCGCTACCCTCCCAAGCATAAAATAAAGTATAACTAGAGTGCCAAGGCTAAAAGACAAAATACCACCAGGAGTGGTATAATTAGGTAGCTAAAAATTGCATACCATGAATTCAGGCACGTACTCTGTGAAGGAATAACACCTATACCCAAAGGGGCAGCTGTAGCAGCATCCAGTTCATTTTAAGAATTTCAATGATTGGTCACGCAATAAATGTTTTGCTTTTTCTCTTTTTGAGATGAAGTTTCACTCTTGTTGCCCAGGCTGGAGTACAATGGTGTAATCTCGGCTCACTGTAACCTCCACCTCCCGGGTTCAAGCGATTCTCCTGCCTCAGCCTCCCGAGTAGCTGGGATTACAGGCACGCGCCACCATGCCCAGCTAATTTTTTGTATTTTTAGTAGAGCTGGGGTTTCACCATGTTGGCCAGGCTGGTCTCGAACTCCTGACCTTAAGGTGATCCACCCACCTCAGCCTCCCAAAGTGCTGGGATTACAGGTGTGAGCCACTGCACCTGGCCAATGTTCTTCTTTTTCAAAAATATTTTTAAAAAAGAAAACAGAAGAAAATAGTCATGCCTGCAGTTGGGCAAAGAGTTCTTAGACATCACACCAAAAGCATGGCCCATAAAAGATAAACGCTAATGAAAATTGTAAAACTTTGCTCTGCAAAAGATGCTGTTAAAAGAAAAGACAACTACAGACTGGGGGAAAATATTTGCAAACCAGGTATCTGTCAAAGCACTCATACGCATTATAAAGAACTCTCAAAACACAACAGTAAGTAAATGAACAAACCAATTTAAAAAAACAGGCAAAAGACTGTTCATGAACAAACCATTTGCCAAAGAGGATATATGCATGAAGTATGCTCCGGACAAAAATGTTGGCCAGGCGCGGTGGCTCACACCTGTAATCCCAGCACTTTGGGAGGCTGAGGTGGGCAGCTTGCTTGAGCTCAGGAGTTTGAGACCAGCCTAGGCAACACAGCGAAACCCTGTCTCTACGAAAAGTATAAAAATTAGCCAGGCATGATGGTGTGCGCCTGTAGTCCCAGCTACTTGGGAGGCTGAGGCGGGAAGACTGCTCAAGCCCGGGAGGCGGAGGCTGCAGGGAGCCGAGATCATGCCACTACACACCAGCCTGGGCAATAAAGTGAGACTGTGTCTCAAAAAGAAAAAAATGTTCATCATTAGTCACTTGGGAAACATAAATTAAAACTATGACGAGCTACCACTACACACCTATTAAAACAGTTATAAAAAACACTGACAATCTGTTGTATAACATGGTGGCTACAGTTAATAACAAGATATTATATTTTTGGAAATTACTAAAAAAGTAGATTTTAAGTGTTCTCACCACAACAAAATGAAAAGCATTTGAGGTAATATATATGTTAATTAACTTGATTTAGCCATTCTACGATGTATACATATTTCAAAACATGTTGTATGCAATAAATATATATAATTTTCATTTGTCAGTAAAAAAAAATAAATGGAAAAAAACCTGACAATACCAAATGCTGGTAAGGAATGGAACAGCTACTTTGGCAAGGTCTTATAAATTTAAACATACACTTACCACATGACCCTGAAACTCCACTTGTAGGTATTTACACCAGGGAAATAAAAACTTATGTTCATACAAAAACCTGTACACAAATGTTTATAGCAGCTCTATTCATAACACCATAAAGTGAAATCAATCTAAATATTCTTTAAGGGGTGAATAGATAAACAAACTGGCATATCCATACAATGGCTATTATTCAGCAATAAAAAGGAATGAATTATTGATACAGGTAACATGCAACAACTTAGAAGAATCTCAAAGGTATTATGTTGAATTAAAGAAGCCATTCTCAAAATATCACGTACTGGGCTGGGCGTGGTAGCTCACGCCTATAATCCCAGCACTTTGGGAGGCCAAGACAGGTGGATCACCTGAAGTCAGGAGTTCAAGACCAGCCTGGCCAAAATGGTGAAAACCCCTCTCTACTAAAAATATAAAAAATTATCCAGGTGTGGTGGTGGGCGCCTGCAATTCCAGCTACTCTGGAGGCTGAGGCAGGAGAATCGCTTAAGCCAGGGAGGCGGAGGTTGCAGTGAGCCGAGATCACACCATTGCACTCCAGCCTGGGCAACAAGAGCGAGGCATCATGTCAAAAAAAAAAAAAAATCACATACTGTATGATTCATGTGATATTCTTTAGAAGACGGAACCATAGTAACAGAAGATGAACTGGTGGTTGCCAGGGGTTAAAGGTAGGTTTGGGTGTTATTACAAAGGGATAGCATGTTTTTTGGGGTAGTACAACTGTTCTGTATTCTTATTGTGATGATGGTCATATAAATCAATACATGTGTTAAAATTCACAAGTCGGCTTGACTGTATGTTAATTTTAAAAATAAATGAGAAATTCAAATTGAAAATATAAATCAAATTGTTAAAAATTAACTTATTTTCATAATTTAAAATTTCATTTTGTAGAATAAAATCCCAGTTGAGCTCTTTTTCCACTATTAACAATGAAATTTTCATTCTTGTTTTATGTAGACTCACTTTAAGTAGTCTTTTTTCTTTGCCCATTATCTTCCATTGAGCAAGAACTCCTTTATGTTAAGATACACAGATGCTCCTTGATTTATGATGGGGTTATGTCCCAATAAACCCATCACAAGTTGAAAATATAGGTCGACAATCCATTTAATACACCTAGCCTACTGAACATCATAGCTTAGCCTAGCCCACCTTAAATGTGCTCAGAATACCTTACATTAGCATACAGCTGGGCAAAATCATCTAACACAAAGGCTATTTTATAATAAAGTATTGAATATCTCATGTAATGTACTGAATACTATACTGAAAGTGAAAAACAGAATGGGTATATGGGTGCTCAAAGTACAGTTTCTACTGAAAGCATATTGCTTTTGCACTACTGGAAAGCAGAAAAATGTTAAGTTGAACCAACATTAAGTGAGGGATGCGTACATTTTTAAAAATTTACTTTCAAATTTTTTGGGGGGAAAGACAAAGTCTTGCTATGTTGCTCAGGCTAGTCTCAAACTCCTAAGCTCAAGTAATCTTCCTGCCTTGGCTTCCCAAAGTGCTGGTATTACAGGTGTGAGCCACCATGTGTACACTGAAACAAAAAAAAGACTAGAAGGACATATGTCAGAGTGGTAACTATAGCAAGCTGTTTATGGGTAATGAGATTTTATGTGATTTGTTTTCATTTTCTAAATTTTCTAGAATGGGCTTGTATTACTTTACTGATTTATTTTTTTTAAGATGAAGCTTCACTCTGTCACCCAGGTTGGAGTGCAGCAGCGCAATCTCGGCTCACTGCAACCTCCGCCTACCAGGTTCAATCAATTCTTCTGCCTCACCACATCCAGCTAATTTTTTGTATTTCTAGTAGAGATGGGATTTCACCATGTTGGCCAGGCTGGTCTTGAACTTCTGACCTCAAGTGATCCACTCACCTTGGCCTCTCAAAATGCTGGGAGTACAGGCGTGAGCCACTGTGCCCGGACTAGAATAGGCTTATATTACTTTAATCATCAGTAGAAAAAAAGGTAAAGGACACTTCAATCCAGGCTGTGTGATGTTTTTTAAAGGAAATTTTGGAGCTCTGGTTTGTAAGCATGGAGAAGACAAGCAGCTAGGAAAACTTAGGTGTCACAGAAAAGATCAGGGACCTGTTGGTGTTGCTGAAGAAGGTAAGAAAATTGAGGACTCTTAGGAAGGGGAATGCTAACTTACCTGAGACTGTTTGAAAACATCCTTCCCAACTACATCCAGGTTTGAGGGATCTTTGATGGAACTGACATATTCAGAAACAGCCTTGATCACCACATCACAGGGAGGAAGAACCAGCTGATGAGCTCGAACCTAGAAAAGGCAAGATAAGCAAGGGACGCTGACATCAAAGATGGATCACTAAGAAAAAGGGTGAAGTTGAGGGGGGATATGGAATCCAAATTTGGTAAATCCACAGAGAGACAATTAAAATATTTTCTTTAAAAATAGTTTCACCCCTTCATTCTCAGTACAGAACATTTGGAAAACATGGAAAAGTATAAAGCAATAAA
Source organism: Macaca fascicularis (assembly GCF_037993035.2). Lineage (NCBI taxonomy): Eukaryota > Metazoa > Chordata > Mammalia > Primates > Cercopithecidae > Macaca > Macaca fascicularis. The sequence continues at coordinate 54,126,908 of NC_088395.1, forward strand.
AACATATCATCTATCTTCCTACAGAGATAACTACTGTATATGACACTCACAATTAATCAGGCTTCCTTTCATGAGACATTTTGGCTTTTTTGCTATTAAATATAATATTATAATGAGTTGACAACATTTGGATTCTGATTTGAACTAATCACAAAAAGCCATTTTAAGACAATCAGGAAAATCTGAAAATGGACTGGATATTAAGATGATACCAAGAAATTAGCATTAATTTTTGTCAGGAGTAATAATGGCATTATGCTTATGTAAGAAATCACCCAAGTATTTTAGAGATGTGTACTGAAGAATGTGAAAGGGATTTGCTTTAAAAAAACATTAGCAACTACAAGAAAACCCAGAAAATGTGGCAAAATATTGGTAACTGTTGGATCTGGAAGATGTTATAATGGTGATTTACTATATATTATTTTTCCTGTTTTTGTGATGCCTAAACTTTTTTTTCTTTTTGTTTTTTTTTTTGAGACAGAATCTCACTCTGTCATCCAGGCTGGGGTGTACTGGTGCAATCTCGGTTCAATGCAACCTCTGCCTCCTGGGTTGAAGCGATTCTCCTGCCTCAGCCTCCCGAGTAGCTGGGATTACAGGCACACACCACCACTGGATTTGCTCATAAAATATTCCCACTCTGAGATTATACAAAATTTCCCTCGTGGTGCCGTCTATTATTATTATTACTATTATTTTGTTTTTGAGATGGAGTCTTGCTGTCGCCCAGGCTGAAGTGAAGTAGGGATTGTCTAGAAAACAATTATGTGCACACATGTGCAGTTCTTGAGTTCAAGTAATTCTCCTGCCTCAGCCTCCCGAGCAGCTGGGATTACAGGCACCTGCCACCATGCCCGGCTAATTTTTGTATTTTTAGTAGGGACAGGGTTTCACCATGTTGGCCAGACTGTTCTTGAACTCCTGACCTCAAGTGACCTGCCTGCCACGGCCTCCCAGAGTGCTGGGATTACAGGCATGAGCCACTGCACCTGGCCCTTAACACATTTTTAAAGAAAAAGTTTTTAATGCTTTCATAAATTATAGGTATGACGTCTTGCCCACTTTCCAATGATTTAATTACAAGCTTCCTCAAACTGTAATTACTGAGGCAGAGGGTATACATTTCCTAAAGGTTTCTGAATTTTTATAAATTGTTTTGCCAAAAGGCTTTATTATTCATTCCTTAAATATTTACTGCCTATGTGCCAGGCACTGTCCTAGGCACCAGGGAAACAGCAGTGAACAAGACAGACAAAAATCTCTGCCCTCACGGGAGCTTAAATTCTAGTGTAGATGTGTTGGGATAGGGTGAGGGGAGTTAAACAAACTAAATAAGTAAAATGTACAGTGTAGGCTGGGCGCGGTGGCTCACGCCTGTAATCCAGGCACTTTCGGAGGCTGAGGCTGGTGGATCATCTGAGGTCCAGAGTTCGAGACCAGCCTGGCCAACATGGTGAAACCCCATCTCTACTAAAAATACAAAAATTAACCGGTTGTGTACTAGATGTAGAGTACTAGATGTAGATAAGTGCTGTGGAGAGAAGAGTAGAGAAGAAGCTAGGGAATGCAAGTATGTATGTGCATACATGTGCACATAATTGTTTTCTAGACAATCCCTACTGCAGAAGTGTGTGCATATAATTTTTTATAGGGTGATCAAGAAAAGCCTCACTGAGAACAAAATTTTAGAAAACCTTCAGGAGTGAAGAAATAGCTATGAGGGGAAAAGTATTCCAAGTGGAGAGAATGATAAGTGCAAAGGTTCTAAGAGCAAAAGAAAGAAAGAAATCAGAGATACGAGAGGGGGCCAGACAGTAAAGGGCTTTGTAGGCCAGGCCATGGTAAGGATTGGGAGAGTGACATGAAAAGCTATTGGAGAATTTTTTTTTTGAGACAGAGTCTTGCTCTGCCACCCAGGAGGAAGTACAGTGGCATGATCTTGGCTCACTGCAACCTCTGCCTCCTAGGTTCAAACAATTCTCCTGCCTCAGCCTCCCGAGTAGCTAAGGTCACAGGCACGCAACACCAGGCCCAGCTAATTTTTTTTTTTTTTTTTTTGAGACGGAGTCTCGCTGTCGCTTGGAGTACAGTGGCATGATCTCAGCTCACTGCAACTTCCACCTCCTGGGTTCAAGCGACTTTTATGCCTCAGCCTCCTGAGTAGCTGGGATTACAGATGCGCACCACCACACCCAGGTAATTTTTGTATTTTTAGTAGAGATCAGATTTCACCATGTTGGTTGGGCTGGTCTCGAACTCCTGACTTCACGATCTGCCCGCCTTGGCCTCCCAAAGTGCTAGGATTACAGGCGTGAGCCACCACGCCGGCCATTTCTTAAGTTTTTAGTAGAGATGGGGTTTCACCACGTTGGCCAGGCTGGTCTCGAACTCCAGACCTCAAGTGATCCGTCTGCCTCAGTCTCCCAAAGTGCTGGGATTACAGGTGTTAGCCACAGTGCCCTGCCAAGGATTTTGAATGGAGAAGTGACAGGATCTCATTTTTTTTTTTTTAAAGGGTCGCTCTCCTGTTATATTGAGAATAAAATGGAGGTAAGGGGAAGAGTGTAAGTAGAAGACCAATAGTTAATAAGCTATTATAATAATCCAGGCAAGAAATAATGGTGCCTTGGTCAGGGCAGCAGCAGTGCAAATGGTAAGAAGTAGGTATATTTTGAAGGAAGAGCTGATGGTATTTGCTGACAAATGAGATATGGGGTATGGGAGAGAGAGGGGGAAGTCAGGATGACCCCCAAGGATTTCAACCTGAGAAAACGGAAGGATGGGCTGAGTACAGTGGCTCACGCCTGTAATCCAGCACTTTGGGAGGCCAAGGTGGGCAGATCACTTGAGCTCAGGAGTTTGAGACCAGCCTGGCCAACATGATGAAACCCTGTCTATACTAAAAATACAAAAATTAGTTAGATGTGGTGGCGCCCGCCTGTAGTCCCAGCTACTCAGGAGGCTGAGGCAGGAGAATCACCTGAATCCAGGAGGTGGAGATTGCAGTGAGCTAAGATTGTGCCACTGCACTCCAGCCTGGGCAATAAAGCGAGACTCCATCTCAAAAAAAAAAAAAGGAAAGAAAGAAAATGGAAGGAGGAAGCTGCCTTTAACAAAAATGAGGAAGGCTGTGGGAGAAACATGTTTAGGGAGAAGATCAGGAATTTTCACTTGAACATATAACTTTGAGATGCCTATTGGATATGTAAATGAAAATACTGAATTGGCAGTTAGATATTAGAATCTGGAGTTCAAGGGAGAGGTCAGAGCTGAAGACATAAAACTTAGGAGTCATCAATAGGCCGACGGTATTTAAAATCATAAGACTATATGAGATCAATCGTATGTGGAGATAGAAAAGAGAAGGGGCCGGGCATGGTGGCTCACGGCTATAATCCCAACACTTTGGGAGGCTGAGGTGGGAAGATCGCTTGAGCACAGGAGTTTAAGACCAGCCTGGGCAACATGGTGAGATCACGTCTCTACAAAATATACAAAAAAAATTAGCCAGCCATGATGGCATGTGCCTGTAGTCCCAGCTACTCAAGAGGCTGCTGTAGGAGGACCAATTGAGTCTGGGAGTTTGAGGCTGTAGTGAGTCTTGATCGCCCCACTGCACTCCAGCCTGGGCAACAGAATGAGACCCTGTCTCAAAAACAAACAAACAAACAAACAAAACAAACCAGAAAAGAAAAGAGAAGAGAAGGGAACCAGGATGGAACTCTGGGCTATTCCACCTTTAACAAGTGGAAGAGACAAGGAAGCAGCAACAGAGACTGGGAAGCGGCAGTCAGTGAGGTAGGAAGGAAATAAGAAGAGAGTAGTGTCCTTAATGCCAAGTGAAAAAAGTGTTCTATGGAAGAATGGGTAAGCATCTGTGTCAAATGCTGCTGACTGATCGAGTAAAATGAAAACCGACAGCTGGCCCTGGGTTTATTAACTGAGAAGTTATATTGGTGACCCTGTCGAGAGCAATTTCAGCAAATCAACTGAAAAGCAAACAGGGGAAGGGAACAGTAAGAAACTCAACGTGTAGACAAGTCTTTAGAGGAGTTTTCTATAAGGAGAAATATAGAGCAGTAGCTTGGGTGGGGAGAGTGAGATTGAGAGGCTTTTTTAAAAAAAATAAAGTTGTATTTTTAAACTTCATAGATGCATGCTTATACAATTTGGAAAGAGCCAATGAAAAGAGGAAACTTGATGATGCAGGAGAAAAAGGGCGAGAACTGCTGAACTGATGCTCTTAAGTTGGCCAAAGGAGATGGGAGCTGTGCCCGATAGTCCCAGCTATCAGGAGGTTTAGGCAGAAGGATTGATCACTTGAGCTATGATTGTGCCACTGCACTCCAGCCTGGGCAGCATAGCAAGACCCTGTCTCTTAAAAAAATTTTTTTAAATAAATAGAGATGGGACCTAGTATAAGTAGAGGGACTGGCCTTAGATAGGAACATGGACAGGTCATGCACAATTAATAGGAGGCAGGCAGAATATGTGGCCACAGAGGGGATAACACCTTCCTGTAGGTGAGGTGAAGAAGGGGGTAAGAACTCGTCGAAGTTTTCTTCCCATTGCTTCCATTTTCTCAGTAAAATAGGAAGTAAGGTCATGAACTGAGAGTAAGCAAATGAGGAGAAATATCAGAGGCTTGAAGACAGAGAAGGTATGAAACAGTCATCTAGGAGAATGAAAGAACGAGGGAAATAGAATACAGATACCTGAAGTGTATGCAGGTATCAGTCTCACAACAGTCCTTTTTTTTTTTTTTTTTTGAGTCAGAGTCTCATTCTGTCACCCAGGCTAGAGTGCAGTGGTGTGATCTCAGCTCGCTGCAACCTCCGCCTCCCGGGTTCAAGCGATTCTCCTGCCTCAGCCTCCCAAGTAGCTGGGACTACAGGCATGTGCCACCACACCTGGCTAATTTTTGATTACAGGCATGAGCCACCATGCCCTGGCTGCAACAGTCTTGATAATAGTGGGTAAACTAATTTTTCAATATTTGTTCAACTGTTAAGTTAAAAAAAAAAAATTCACACTGGCCAAGCGCGGTGACTCATGCCTGTAATCCCAGCATTTTGGGAGGCTGAGGCGGGAAGATCACTTGAGGCCAGGAGTTCGAGACCAGCCTGGCCAACATAGTGAAATCCTGTCTCTATTAAAAATACAAAAATTAGCTGGGCATGGTGGTGCACGCCTGTAATCTCAGCTACTCGGGAGGCTGAGGCAGGAGAACTGCCTGAATCTGGGAGGTGGAGGTTGCAGTGAGCTGAGATTGCAACACTGCACTCCGGTCTGGGTGACAGAGTGAGACTTTGTCTCAAAAAAAAAAAAAAAAAAAAAAAGCCAGGTATGGTTTCATATGTCTGTAATCCCAGCTACTTGGGTGGCTGAGGCACGAGAAACGCTTGAACCCAGGAAGTGGAGGTTGCAGTGAGCTGGCTGAGATTGTGCCACTGCATTCCAACCTGGACGACAGAGTGAGACTCTGTCTCAAAAAAGAAAAAGAAAAATCACACTGATCATTTAATTTACATGTCTGATCAATAGTGAGGTTGAACATCTAGTCGTTGTATTTTCTCTCTTGTGAATTTTCTGCTTCTGTCCTTTGTTCATTATTTCATTATTGGGTTATCAGTATATTTCTTTATAGATTTGTATGAATTCCTGAGATATTAAGGGTATTGATCATAACCAATTTTTTTCTGTCTTTTTTTTTTAGATGCAGTCTCGTTTTGTTGCCCAGGCTGGAGTGTAGTGGCACGATCTTGGCTCACTGTAATCTCCGCCTCCTGGGTTCAAGCGATTCTCCTGCCTTAGCCTCCTGAGTAGCTGGGGTTATAGGCGCCTGCCACTATGCTCGGCTAGTTTTTGTATTTTTAGTAGAGACGGGGTTTCACCATGTTGGCCAGGCTGGTCTTGAACTCTTGAGCTCAGGTGATCTGCCTGCCTCGGCCTCCCAAAGTGCTGGGATTACAGGCGTGAGCCACCACACCTGGCCATAACCAATATTTTTTTCTTTAGTATGTATGTGAAATATTTTAAATCTAATATAAGATAATTATTCCATCAAAACACCAATCAAAACCTCATATCCCCTAATCTGTATAGGCAAGAAATAGGAAACATTACCTTAAGTGATGCAAGAGGATGTTCTGGTCCCAAGAGGCTCCAGTGAAAAGCAGCCAGGTCCTCATCTGGGAGGATGTGGTTACCTACAAAGTACATTTGTCATTTATTGACTGTACAAATGTTTTCTTAGAACCTCCAGGTCATGAAAGGGGTCCTGGGAGAGAAAATGATCAAATAATTCACATAGGTCTATATTCTTAATGTAATACTTACAGTAGCTCTGTGTTGATCACTTAATATGTTTCATGTGTATTATATGTATCATCTTTATAATGACTACGTATGGCAATATCATTTCCATTTTACAGATAAGGAAACTGAGGTTCAGATAAGTTTGGTGACTTGGCCCAATGTGGTCTGGCCAATAGGTACACACAACAAGATAAAAAGCTAGGAATGTAACTCCAAAGCCCATGCTATTACTTATTCCCTAAGTCATGTTGCCTTCTATAATAGCAGCCACCAATTACTAACTGCCTAATGAGTGCTGGGCATTTTGTATACCTTATTTCATTTCACTTTACCAATAACACCATGAGGTACTATTATCTGCATTTCACAGATGAGGAAACTGAAACCAGGGAGATGTCACTTTGGTGATTTGCCAATGGCCTAATTCCAAAACTTGTGCTGACTCTATTATATTATCCAAACTCATGTCCTTTGGAATTATAGAGCAAAGGTCATGCCTGAGACAGAATATTAACCTTCATGTGCTAAGTACTTGAATAACCAATTCAAAACATAATCAACTCTCTGCAATTTACTTTGAAACACATCTTTAAGAGATATATTTGGGCCGGGCGCGGTGGCTCAAGCCTGTAATCCCAGCACTTTGGGAGGCCGAGGCGGGTGGATCACGAGGTCAGGAGATCGAGACTATCCTGGCTAACATGGTGAAACCCCGTCTCTACTAAAAATACAAAAAACTAGCCGGGTGTGGTGGCGGGTGCCTGTAGTCTCAGCTACTTGGGAGGCTGAGGCGGGAGAATGGCGTGAACCCGGGAGGCGGAGCTTGCAGTGAGCCGAGATCACGCCACTGCACTCCAGCCTGGGAGACACAGCGAGACTCCGTCTCAAAAAAAAAAAAAAAAAAAAAAAAAAAAAAAAAAAAAAAAAAAAAAAAAGAGATATATTGGGCCAGGTACAGTGTCTCACGCCTGTAATCCCAGCACTTTGGGAGGCTGAGGCAGGTGGATTGCTTGAGGTCAGGAGTTCAAGACCAGCCTGACCAATGTGGTGAAACCCTGTCTCTACTAAAAATATAAAAATTAGCTGGGCATGGTGGCGGGTGCCTGTAGTCCCAGCTATTCAGGAAGTTGAGGCAGGAGAATCTCTTGAACCTGGGAGGTGGAGACTGCAGTGAGCCGAGATCGTGCCACTGCACTCCAGCCTGGGCGACAGAGCGAGACTCTGTCTCAAAAATAAATAAATAAATAAATAAAATAAAATAAGAGATAGATTGATGGACGGGTAAAGGAATGGATAGATATATGATAAGGCAATTATAGTAAAATGTTAATGGCAGAATACAGGTGGTGGATATAGAGTTTTTACTGCAAAGCCCTTTTTCAATTTTGCTGTGTATTTGGAAATTTTCATAAAAAATATTAGCACAAAAGAAACAAAGAGAAAAACATAATCAATAATTTGTTTTTCTGATCTAAATTGAGACACTAGGCAAGTAATGTTAATGCTCTGTGTGGGGAACCAAAGTTGTTTAGGGCTAATAAAACATTTGGCTGGAGAATACTCTGCATAAAAGAGTTATAAAATGTGGCAAAAGAAGAAGGTTTACAGGAATCTAAATAATGTTCTGGAATAACCTGTAGCAACCCACAAAACAAACATGCTGAGTTTTAGGGTGCTCTATCAAGAAGCCCAAAAACCATGCTGAGTTCTCCCCAGCAGTGGTTAGTGTGAAGACTTTAAGAAGACAAATCTAATGATGACAGGCTAAATCACTCTAGTCCTCATCTCTTAACACCAGAAGAGGAAACTACCAATCACTGCAGTCTTTTCTTTGGATGACCTACCTAGCAGTGCAGCAAATATGGGGAAATTCATCCTCTTCAGGCCCAGCTGCTTGGCTACTTCTTGCATCAGGAACTGGTTGGTAGTGAGGTTCTTCCCATTCCAGCTCAGTTTCAGAGCATGGGAACTGTAGTAAGAGGGAATATTGTAGAGAGCATACTCGGAGTCATGGGCAAGAAGACCATGAAAGCCATTTTCCCTGAAAAACGCCACCACTTCCAAATGGTGGTCTTCAAGGCTCTGAAAGACCTAGGAGGGAAGAAGAGAACGTGTCATGCCACAGAAGCTGATTTGTATTGTTAGAAGGTCAGGAGGTTTAGTAACTAAATTTTATAGTTTGGTGAAATTTGAGATTGTATGTGACAGAAGAGAACATTCTTTTAACATTTTTTACTTTTTTTTTTTTAAATACAGAGATGAGATCTCACTATGCTACCCAGGCTGGTCTCGAATTCCTGAGCTTAAGTGATCCTCCTGCCTTGGCCTCCCAAAGTGCTAGGATTACAGGCGTGAGCCACTGCGCCCAACCAGAACAGAATACTCTTAAAAAACAAAACAAAAATGCTCTCCCAGTCTACAACTTGATTATTACTGTAAACACAGACAGCGTTATACATGTGTTCATTCCCCCAGTTTTTTTTCACTCCTTTCATGAAACTTGCCCTGAGGCTCTTCAAAATTAGAATACTGAAATTAACAAGGTATATATTACTTAAGTTTTTACCTCAAACAATAACATTAGAGACTTCTGTTAGATAATAAAGCTATTATTTATTGCTCAGCATCTATATGCTGTACATATTTTATATATATTATCTCGTCATTAACCTTAGGTAGGTACATATGGATGAAAAACTTAAGACGTAGAAATATACATAGAAATCTAAGTTTATCTAACTGTTTTTAAAAAGTCCTTGCTTTTTTTTCTTAGTAGCACCCTACATCGCAGGGCACCTAAATAGTTGCACTTCCAACGGTGAGAAGTCAGCAACTTCACCCCATTTTAGAAATGGGGAAACTAAGGCTACGAGAGATTGACTGCCCCCAAAGTTGCAGAATGAGTGAGTGGTAGGCAGGATTCAAATCCAGGCTGATCTGACTCTGGAATGCATACTTTCTGTTGTACCGTGCTTCTTCCTGGAGATCATTATTTTTTATGTAATAGAGGTAAACTGTTAAGTACTCTTCCTGTACATGCCTCTATTGCTGTACTTGAAGTATACTGAAATTATCTGTATACCGGCTCCACCAGATTAAGTTCCTTGACCATATAGAGAATTTACCTCTGTATTCCTGGCTCCCACATAAGACCTGGTACACAGTAGTAATAATAATGGCTAACAGATACTGAATATGTACTATGTGCATTAATTCATTTAATACTTACAACAACCTTGTGAGGGCATACCTATTATTATTATCCCCATTTTATACATTATTAGCCCCAAGGTCATATGACGAGGAGGAGCAAAGCCCAGATTTTGGCTCTAGAGCCTGTGGACCTTGATGGTTTTTTTCAACTCAACTAATCTATTTTTCATTTAAGTTGGAATGGTAGTTTTCTGGAGTTTAACAGGAGTTTCAACGCATTGAACTTTTGCTAGATTATGGAAAAGGAGTCTAGTTACAGTTGCTAGTCATGTCACATACAAGGGGAGAGACACCAGTAAGCAGATAGTGAAGCAAGGTCGATATTCATTTGATATCCAGGCAAAGGAGCCAAAAAGTATTGTAACATATTTATGCCTAGAGATATGAGTAACTCCAGATGTGTCAGGGTAGGAGTAAAGTTTTATGCTGTCCCCTGGTAATAGTTTCTTCCAGCACACCACTCATACAAGTCATTGGTTGAGCATCCATTGACCTTGTACCAGGCACAGTTACTAAGTGTGATATTTTCTCTCTCATCATCACAACCACACCATGCAGGTATTAGAAGCCCCATTTTACAGATGAGGAAACTGAGGCTCAGAAAAGTAAGATACCATACTCAGAGCTATCAAGTTGGGAAACAGCAAACTGGGTCACACTGACATCAAATTCTCTTGGTGTCACCAAAGACCCTTTCTACTACAACACTTAATCTTTAGCTGGTCTGAAGCCGATTATGCCACCATTCAAGTGATTTCAACTCCAGAAAGCCAAGGACTAGTGATTTTTAATCAATTTGGTAGCTCTTAAAACACTAGGAATGTACATCACAACCACCTGGAGATCTTTTTCAAAATATACAAACCTGAGCTTCACCTCAGATCTGCTGGAATTATTTATTTCTTGTTTTTGTGTTTTTTTTTGGAAACAGTCTTACTCTGTCACCCAGACTGGAGTGCAGTGGCCTGATCTCGGCTCACTGCAACCTCCGTGTCCTGGGTTCAAGCAATTCTCCTGCCTCAGCCTCCTGAGTAGCTGGGACTACGGGTGCATGCCACCACACCCGGCTAATTTTTGTATTTTTAGTAGAGATGGGGTTTCACCATGTTGGCCACGCTGGTCTCAAACTCCTGACCTCAGGTGATCCGCCGGCCTCGGCCTCCCAAAGTGCTGGGATTACAGGCGTGAGCCACTGTACCCAGCCTGGAACAATGTCTTGAGTGTGATCCAAACACCTATATTTCAAAACAGTTTTCAGTAGGTTCTCATGCACACCCCCAATTAAGAATCACTGAACTAATCCAATCATTCATTTTATCACATAGGCAACTGAGGCCTAGAGAGGATAAATGACTTGACCTAGCTAATTGCAGCTGAACCAAGATTAGAACAAAAGTTTCATGATTCCAGGTATAGGACTTCTTTTACTAAATATTCTGGAGTAGGTAATGGAAAACAATAGAATAAGAATCTCATGAATCTCTCAATTCCGCAATACCCCTCTCCTAACAGGCTAATTTTCTAACTACCCACTTCCAAGACTACTCCTGCTTCCCTGCCTTTGCTCACTTGGTTTCCCTGCCTAGAATGCCTTATTGCCTCTCTTTCCCAATGTTCTGAATACTTTCCATAGGCCTGCCACCTCTTGGACAAATTATTTTTAATTCCCCTCCTCTTCACTCTTATAGCACAGAGATGGATGACACAGTCACAGAACTAATTTGACAATACCATCATCTTCAAGTTTTAAGGTCACAGGTTCTATCTTACTCTTTTATCTCCATGGTCCTAACCATGTCCTTCCAACTAGAAAGGACAGAGAACAGGAGTTGATTGGTACAGAATAGTAAAGAAAGGCCTAGTGAGATTGTTAAAAAGAAAAACAGCTCTGGCAAATCAGAGGGCACTATCATCTCAGCATTTAACTTCTACAGCAGATGTAGTGAAATCACTAGATTGCAAGCTATCCACAGCTCAAGTAGCAAAGTAGTATTAGGTATCGATTAAGTACCTACTATGTACCAGGCACTGTTCCAAACCCACCTCACGTCCACTAACCTTGCAATAACGTCAGGAGGCATTATTATCTTCATTTTAAAGACAAACGATCAATGAGGGTCAGAGGTTAGAGAACTTGACCAAAGTCACATAGCTAAAAAGTGAAGCTAGCCAATAAGCACGTGACAAACTGCTCAACATTATTAGTCATTACAGAAATGCCCATCAAAACCAAAATGAGACACCAGTTAGCACCCACTAGGATGGCTATAATCAAAAAATGGAAAATAATGAGTGTTGGCAAGGATGCAGAGAAACTGGAATCCTTGTAAATTGCTAGTGGGAATGAAAAATGGTGCAGTTGCTTTGGAAAATGGTCTCAGAGATCCTGAAATGGTTAAACATAGTTATCACATGATCCAACGATTCCACTCCTAAGTATATACCCAAGAGAACTGAAAAGCTATGTTCACACAAAAACTTGTACATGAAAGTTCACAGCAGGCTTATTCATAATAGCCCAAAAGTGGAGATAACCCAAATGTCTATCAACTGATGAATGGATAAACAAAATGTGGTATATACATAAAAGGAAATATTATTTGGCGATAAAAAGGAATGAAGTAGGGATTTATGCTACAACATCAATGAACTTTGAAAACAGAATGCTAACATGAAACAAGCCAGACACAAAAAGTCATATATTGTATGACTTCTTTCATATGAGATGCCCAAAATAGGCAAATCCAAAGAGATGGAAGAATAAATTAGTAGTTGCCAGGGATTGTGGGGATGGGGAATAAGACTAGTACGTACTGGGTTACCCTTTGAGATTATAAAAATCTTCTGGATAGTGGTGATAGCTGCACAACACTATGAATATACTAAAGACCATTAAATTATACACTTCAAAACGTTGAATTTTATGGTATATGAGTTATACCTTGATTTTTAAAAAGTGGAGCTAGGATTCAAATTCAGTTCTGTTCACAAATCCCAAGCTCCCCTAAAGCTTTAAGAACTTTAAGAACTTTTTATTATGGAAAATTTTAAACATACAAAGGTAATGAACCCCCATGAAAGCATTACCCACTTTCAATTGTTATCAATATTAAGTCATTCTTGTTTCATCTACCTTGCCCCTCTCCTTTTTATGGTGTGTGTGTGTGTGTATATATATATATTTTTTTGAGATAGAGTCTTGCTTTGTTGCCCAGGCTGGAGTGCAGTGGCATGATCTCAGCTCACCGCAACCTTTGCCTCCCAGGTTTAAGTGATCCTCCTGCCTTAGCCCCCCTAGTAGCTGGATTACAGGCACATGCCACCACACCTGGCTAATTTTTGTATTTTTTGTAGAGACAGGGTTTCACCATGTTGGCCAGGCTGGTCTCGAACTCCTGGCCTCAGGTGATCCACCCTCCTCAGCCTCCCAAAGTGCTGGGATTAGAAGTGTGAGCCACCATGCCTGGCCTTTCTATGGTATTTTAATATTTTTTGTTGGGATTAAAAACCACATAAAATTTACCATCTTGACTATTTTTAAGCGTACAGTTCAGCTGTGTTATGGATTTTCACATTGTTATATAACGTATCTCCAGAATATTTTCATCTTGCAAATCTGAAATTCTATACCCATTAAGTAACAGCTCCCTTTTCTCCCTCCTCCTAGCTCTTGGTAACCACAATTCTATTTTCTGTTTCTATAAATTTGACTACTTTAGACACCTCACATAAGCGGAATCATATGGAATTTGTTCTTTTGTGACTGGCTTATTTCACTTAGCATAATGTTCTCAAGTGTTCATCCATATTGTAGCATGTAACAGGATTTCTTTCCTTTTTAAGGCTGAATAATATTCTATTGTATGCTATACATTTTGTTTATCCATTCATCCATCAATAGACATTTGGGTTGCTTCCAACTCTTGGCTACTGTGAATAGTACTGCTATGAACATGGGTGTGCAAATATCTCTTAGAGATCCTGCTTTCAATTGTTTTAGATATATACTCAGAAGTGGAATTGCTGAATTATATGGTAGTTTTATTTTTAATATTTTAAGGAACCTCCATACTGTTTTCCACAGCAGCTGCAGCATTTTACAATCCCACCAACAGTACATAAGGGTTCCAATTTATCCACATCCTTGTCAACACTTATTTTCTGTGTGTTTTTTTAACAGTAGCCATCCTAATGAGTGTGAGGTAATATCTCATTGTGGTTTTGATTTGCATTTCTCGGAGGATTAGTGATGTTGAATATCTTTTCATAAGCTATTGACCATTCCTGGCATATCTTAAGGCAAATTCCAGACATCAAATCACTTCACCCATAAATACTTCATTATTTAACTCTCACAGTTAAAGTAACGAATAGTACCATTATTACACCCAACAAAATTAACAATTTCTTTCTTTTTTTTTTTTTTTTTGAGACGGAGTCTTGCTCTGCCGCCCAGGTTGGAGTACAGTGGCCGGATCTCAGCTCACTGCAAGCTCCGCCTCCCAGGTTTACGCCATTCTCCTGCCTCAGTCTCCCGAGTAGCTGGGACTACAGGCGCCCGCCACCTCGCCCAGCTAGTTTTTTTTGTATTTTTAGTAGAGACGAGGTTTCACCGTGTTAACCAGGATGGTCTCGATCTCCTGACCTCGTGATTCGCCCGTCTCGGCCTCCCAAAGTGCTGGGATTACAGGCTTGAGCCACCGCGCCCGGCCAAAATTAACAATTTCTTAATATCATAATATCCAGTCCCTATTCTACTTTCTGTGATTGTCCCCAAAATGTCTTGATGGTTGCTTTGTTCAAATCAGGATTCAAATAGAATTCACATGCTGTATTTGGTTGATATGGCTTCTAAGGATCTTAACATATAGCAGTTCCCCTTCCCTTTATTTATATGCCATTTATTTGTTCTTAAAAAACTCAGTTTTTAGATTAGAAAAGTAATAAAGATTATTTAACAAACGGTGTTCGGATAACTGAAGAGTCATTTGAGGAGAAAAACATGGATCCATACTTCACACTTTAACTAGGATAACCATAAAAATAATAGGCCAGGCACGGTGGCTCATGCCTGTAATCCCAGCACTTTGGGAGACCAAGGCGGGCAAATCACTTGAGGTCAGGAGTTCGAGACCAGCCTGGCCAACATGGTGAAATCCCGTCTCTACTAAAAATACAAAATTTAGCCAGGTATCGTGGCTGGTGCCTGTAATCCCAGCTACTCGGGGGGCTAAGGCAGGAGAATTGCTTGATCTCAGGATGTAGAGGTTGCAGTGAGCCAAGACCGCACCACTGCACTCCAGCTTGGGTGACAGAGCAAGACTCCGTCTCAAAAAAAACAGTAATAATAAAAATAAAAATAATAATAAAAGACATGAGGGAAATTTTGTATAATCTCAGAGTGGGGATAGTTTATGAGCAAATCCAGTAACACCCCCAGAAAACGGTCAATACTCTTGACTATATGAATATCAAACATTTCCACAGTAAGAATGTATAAATGACTGATGAATAAGAAAAAAAAAAATCAAACATTTCTGCTTGGGAAAAACCAATGTAAGTAAGCTCAACAGACAAATGACAATCTGCAAAAAAATGCGCAACTTACAGTGCAGAAGACTAATTTCCTTAATAGAGAAGGGAAAAAAACCTAACAATCTAAGAGAACATTTCACAAAAAAGGAAACAAATAGATTTTAAGCATATAAAAAGATGATCAAACTCACTTGTGATAAGAGAAATAAAAATTAAAATAATACTGAAACATGATGTTTCACCTACAAGATTAGCAAATAATGTACTGGTGAAGGAAACAGGCACTTGCAAACATTCCTGGTAGGGGTATAAATGGTAGAATCTCTAGGGAGAGCGATTTGGCAAGACCTTTCAAAATTACAAACGTGCATACCCTTTGCCCCAGCAATTCTCCTTTCAGGGATTTACCTTTTAGATATGTAAAGCACTTGGAACAACAATGCAAGTGCCTAAGTATGAGCAACTTCTCTGCAAACACAAAATATTTACTGCAGCATTATTTGTAATAGGTGAAGACTGGAAACAACCTAATTAATTGCCCATCAATAAGGGACTAGTTAAGTAAATCATAATGTATACATACAATGGAATAGTGCAAAACCATAAAAAATGACAAAACTCTATCTATACACATAGAAAAATCACCAAGATATGGTAAATGGTAAATGCAAGGTATAGAACATTATACTATGCTGTTTTTAAAAGGTATTTTTTGTGTAGAATATGTATATATGTAAAATGTGCATATATATATAAAACGTGTAACTATATATATTTGCTTTTATAGCCATAGTATCTCTGAAAGAATACACAATGAACTGATAATATTGGTCCCCTCCAGGGAGGAGAACCTAGTGACTGGGAAAGGGGTTGAATATTTTTTATCACATACCCTTTTGTATCTTTTGAATTTTTGTACCATGAATTGTAAGTTAATCAAAATATAAAATTGCAACTGAATAAAAGCTGAACATATTCAGGGAAAAAAAATCAAACAATATGGCAGTATGTAGAATGAAAAGTAATAGTCCTTTTACTCTCATTCCTTGGAAGTAATCGCTGTTCTAAGCCCCTCCCCTGAAGTCTGATTCAGTAGGTCTAGGGTCAGGCTGGAAATCTGTTTTTAACAAGAACCCCAGATGATTTCATGATGAAGCAAGTTTAAGAAACACTTACCTAGTCAGATCACACAACATGGCAATTTATTCCCAGCAAAATACAATCTGCATTCAATCCTGACAGGGCAAAGAGCCAACAATGACCGTCAGAATAGTGAGCACTGTGGCTCAATTTACACATTTATCATCACTGGTACCACCTGTACGCGCCTGGCCCAAATTGGTCCAGTTTAGTCGTTAACCTTGCAATTTTCCAGGAGAGTAAAATGATTTAGGAGAGATTCAACTATAACATACCCAAACAACTGATCAGAAAAAACAGCACATTTGAGTTTTAAAGAAAGCGAGAGTTGAGATTCTGAATGACCATCTATAGCTTTTAATTGCTGGTTCACCGTTCAGTTCAGTGAATAGAGGTTGAGGGCCTACTAAGTGCCATGATGCAGACAGCACAAAGCAAGACACCTAACGTGTGAGAAGTTATGGAGCACAGGGTACCATGGGAACACAGAGTAAAGGCACCTCAACAGTCAGTGGGGTGATGGTTTTTGAGAGGAAGTGACACCTGTTTACAGAACTCAGGGGAGGCCGGGTGTGGTGGCTCATGCCTGTAATCCCAGCACTTTGGGAGACCAAGGCAGGTGGAACACAAGGTCAGGAGTTCGAAACCAGCCCGGCCAATATGGTGAAACTCCGTCTCTATTTAAAAAAAAAAAAAAAAAAAAAAAATTAGCCGGGTGTGGTGGCGGGTGCCTGTAGTAACAGCTACTCAGGAGGCTAAGGCAGGAAGATCATTTGAACCCGGGAGGTGGAGGTTGCAATGAGCCGAGACCGCGCCACTGCACTCCAGCCTGGATGACAGAGCGAGACTCTGTCTCAAACAAACAAACAAACAGAAACGAAAACCTCAGGGGAAAACAGCTGAGAAGACATGTCTCATTTCCAACCACAGGTAGTCTAAAGAAGTGGCTTTCAAACTGTGCTTCCCCAAACCAGAATCTTCATAGGTGGAGACTGGACCAAATAACCAGAGAGAATTAGTGTTCCTACTTTTTTTAATTTTTATTTTTTGAAGGTATCATTTTGTCACCAAGGCTGGAATGCAGTGGCAGGATCACGGCTCACTGCAGCCTCAACCTCCCGAGTTCAAGCAACCCTGCCACTGCAGCCTCCCAAATAGCTGGGACTACAGGTGTGTATCACCATGCCTGGTTAATTTTTGATTTTGTGTAGAGACAGATCTTGCTATGTTGCCCAGGCTGGTCTCAAACTACTGGACACAAGCAGTCTTCTTACCTTAGCCTCCCAAAGTGCTGAGATTACAGGCATGAGCCACCGCACCTGACCTGGTGTTCCTACTTTCTCTTCAACCTGAGCTCATAGTCCCCATTTTATGTATTACATACTGTGGCTCTTTCAGAAACATTGGAAGAGTATTTGATATTAAAAACAACCAGAAGTATTAATCACTAGAATGTAAGCTTCAAGAAGGCTGAGATTTTAAAAATGTTTTGTTCACTGCTGTTATCTCCAGTACATAGACCACTCGCAGAGTAGGCAACCAATGAACTGTTTCAACTTGCAACCAATATGTACCGAGCTAGGCACTGATATATGCCAGGCACCAATCTAGTTATGGAAACACAGCAGTAACAAGAGCCAAGAGTCTTTGACCTCATTGAGCTAACTGCAGTGATTAATATTTCAAGATAGACACTGGGCTAGGCATATTTCATTTATCCTTCTAACTCTGTGAAATGGGTATTAGATCATTCATCCCCCTCCCTCTCCTTTACTTAAACAGAGAAAACAGAAGCTTGGAAAACTTAAGTAACTTGCTCCAAATCACACAGCTAGCAATATGGTAGTACTTGGATTTGAAGCAATTAGGTCTGACTTTAAAATAATGCTCTTTCAGGGCTAGGCATAGTGGCTCATGCCTGTAATCCCAGCACTTTAGGAGGTGGAGGGAGAGGCAGGAAGATCGCCTGAGCCAAGGATTCCAGCCTGGGCAACACAGTGAGAGCCCATCTCTACCAAATATTGTTTAAAAAATTAGCCAGGCATGATGGCACATGCCTGTGGTCCCAGCTACTCAGGCTAAGGTGGGAAGATCGCTTGAGCCCAGAAAGTTGAGGCTGCAGTGAGCCGAGATCATGCGCCGCACACCAGTCTGAGCAACAGAGTGAGATCCTGTCTCTAAAAAACAATGGTCTTTCCATTAAGTACACTGTTTCTCAAATAAAGGAAACTGGAAAAGTGGGCATAAAGTAATCTGAGATCAACTCACAAGTAACACAATAAACACAAGGGCATAAAAAAATAACTAGACTGTAAGCCCATTAGTGGCAGAATTATGTTAGCACTCTGCCTGGACCATAAAAAAGAGTATAATAAATGCTTGTTAAAGTTAACTTCAAACTAGAGGCAATACTGCTTTCTGACCTCTGCAGTACTTGACTTCCTCCAGCTTGTCCCATATTCCCTCAAGCCCCTCTACCATGCTAAATATACCAAACTAGTGACTGACTCAGGCAGAGTTCTGTGGTCTATCTTCTCTACCTGTTCTCACCAAGGCAAAAAGAATTCAAAGACAGTAAGGAATTATCACCTTATAAGAAGATTCGAGGGCGGGATGGATTATGTGTAAGTCTGGTTAAGCAACAGAAATACAGATGACTTACATTTCAACTGGAAGGCCACTGTGCCTTGAACTCTAACTACTAAATAATTACAGACTGAAACTACTGTTGATGCAAATATGCATCACTACATTGTGGAGTTCAACAACCAACCATTAAGAGACCAGACTGATAATCACAAAGCTAAAGAATAACGTATTGAAAGAATAGCAGCAATTAGGAACCAGTTACTTCAAGGAAACATTGATAAGGTGGCCTTCCCTCTCAACTGTAAGAATTTCAATTATCTACATGCACATAATTGGTAGTCTTGGCCATGAAATATGGCAGTCAAGCTAGAGGTAGTAGAATACCGATCCAGTGTTCAGTACACACTATTAAGGTCCTAATTTTAATTTGCGAATACCCAATTTTAGTACTCTTTTTTCTTTTCTGAGATGGAGTTTTGCTCTTGTTGCCCAGGCTGGAGTGCAATGACGTGGTCTCAACTCACTGCAACCTCCACCTCCAGGTTGAAGCAATCCTCCTGCCTCAGCCTCCCAAAGTAGCTGGGATTACAGGCGCCCACCACCACAACCTCCTAATTTTTGTATTTCTAGTAGAGAGAGTTTCACCACGTTGGCCAGGCTGGTCTCGAACTCCTGACCTCAGGTGATCCATCCACCTTGGCCTCCCCAAGTGCTAGGATTACAGGCGTGAGCTACTGCGCCCGGCCCAATTTTAGTACTCTTAGGCTGCCAGAAGCCAGCCCATTTCTGCAGATGAAGCCTTCTGTCACATTTAAGAACAAAAGGGAAAACTTGGATTTTTAAAAAACCTGTTGTGTGTCAACCACGGGCTGGAAACTGTACTTTGATGCTAACTTTTGTTATCAGTGTATACAGCAAGAACTTTGGCATCCAGTGAAACTATGATCAAAGTTTGTGGGGACAAGTCACTTAGCTTCTTCATCTGTAAAATGGAGATTTATCTAATTCCTACCCAATTCTAAGACTTACAATTTATAATATAATAGCTGGCACAGACTGAAAAAGTAGTTATGAAAGTCTGTTTTGCAGAGATGAAGTCTGTGGTATGCACTGCCTGAAGGTCCTCAGAAATAATTTGAGACAAGTAGATACCAGAATAGGCACTTGTTTAGCCCAAAGCAAATCTTCACAACTGAAAAGTCAGAGGTCTCATGAAAAGTATCCTTAGGAGTAAGAGAGCGAGAATCCAAGGAAACCTCTGGGTTACCTCAGAAAGGAGGACAGGAACTGCACAGAGGACAATGATCACAATAAATTTCTAAGAGTCTTTGAACTAGGGGCTGTAAATGCTTACAGGGATGGGCAGCTAACATGAATGAGGGGGCTGAGTAAAGAAAAATTAACTTCCAGAAATGTAATTTTTGGCTAGGCATGGTGGGTAATCCCAGCACTTTGGGAGGCTGAGGCAGGAGGATTGCTTGAGGCCAGGAGTTTGAGATCAGCCTGGGCAACCTAGCAAGACCGTCTCTAAAACAAACAAACAAAACAAAACCTTAAAAATTAGCTGGGTTTGGGTGGCACATGCCAGTAGTCCTAGCTACTGGGGAGGCAGAGGTGGAAGGATTGTTTTGAGCCCAGGAGTTCAAGGTTATAGTGAGCCATGTTCACACCACTGCCCTCCAACCTGGGCAACAGAGCAAGACCCTGTGTTTAAAAATAAAAAACACACACACAGAAATATATTTTTATTTAAGCTGTGGGTGTTTATACATGCAAAATACTGGAGTTTACGTTTTACATTAAAGACATAAGTGAAAAACTAGAAAATTTATCATTACACTTTTTTTTTTTTTTGTAGTTTATTCTCCTTTGACTTGGAACTGGAGGCCTGACACATTTATGTGCCAAGAGGTCAACGTTAGGTCTTATATTTTTGTGTTACAACATGCAGTACAGAATTCAGCCTTGAATGCTTTCACTTCAAGTGACTAATTTGATCCTATTTCATAACGGAAAACAGCTGTTTAGAAATGTAGGCATTTCCAAACACAGAAGTTTGGCACAGTGTTTTTTATGTTTCAGTAACTACTTCCAAAGTATTTGTAGAATTCGGCATTTCAATGACATCATGCTTCATTTTCAGCACCACGGCACAGTAATTCAGAATCTCCATTGTAGCTCTTCTTTCATACTCTAAACACTGAGAAAGGCTAATTGAACAATATTAGTTCATTTTCATCAAATATGTCAGAGAACCTTTTCTGGAATTCAACAGACAACTTCACAACTGTGGGAATGTAATTCAGGCCATCACTTTCAATTCTTGGAAACCAATTTCAGCAAAGAAAAGTCAGCCAGTTTATCTCTTGCCAAATGAGTTTCTCAAAGGCATAATTTTGCTAGGAACAAGCAAGTACAACCATACATTTGTGAAGGTATTTATGAACAATGCTGTTTTTATTCAGTGTCTAGATGAGTTGTAAAATCAACCAAACAAGCCAAATATTTTATTTCACTCTCTGCGGGTGTGGTGGATGCCAAGTCATTTTTTTCAGTATCTTGAGTACCATGCTTCAACTAAGCCAATCAACCTCCGTGTAATAGGGCAGATTTCCATAACATGCACCCAATAATTCACCAAGCAAAGTATTCAGTTGTGGAGCAAACCACCATGTTAATTACTAGTTCCTGATCTGACTGATTCATTTCTAAGCTTTTAGCAGAAAGAGCTTTAAGTTTAGGTCCCCGGAAAGTGTTTCTGCTTCAAATTGTTTCTTGGGTCCAACAGTTCTAAACACTATTGCAGAAGCACCACCTGTAGTCATACTTACTAATTTCGACCAATTGATATTAAAAATCTGAAGACTTTTCTCATCACACAAAATCCAGGTATTTCCAGATGTACCTGTGATGAGTCCAAGAGTCAGGTTACATCAAATTCTTAACACATGAATCATACTTAAGTGCAGTGGCTCTCGAACTTTAGCATGATCAGAATCAGCTGGAGGGCTTGTTGAAACAGATCCATAAGCTCCCCCACCTTTCCCACCAGTTTCTGATTCTGTAGGTCCAAAGGGGTAAGGGACTGAGAATGTGTATTTCCAACATGTTTCCAGATGGTACAGTGCTGTTGGTCTGGGACCATACTTTGAGAACCACTGGCTAGGAATACAGCTAACTGTACAGCTATGTGGATGTAGTTTTTAATCTGTTGTAACCAACTGCTATGTAAATCTCCAAAAATAATTTAACTTTTTGACTAAATCTGTCCCAAGAATGTTTAGCCATCAATGTCTGACATCCTGAGCCAAAGTATTTCCTACCTTTGCAAATGCTTGTTTATAACATAATTTCTGTTGTACTTGACAAACACTTTTATAAAACTACTGTATAAAAAAGGCTTTCAAGTCCTGGCAGTTTTTTCATTTAATACATAATTGCCTTCTGTGGCATCACTTATTTTATCTGTATCTAGAAATATAGCCTGTTGAAATTCCAAGTACATTTTTAAGTTCTTTTCATTTCAGCACTCATCCTTTTTGTATGATTTTTTCTTTTTTTTTTTTTGAGATGGAGTTTCACTCTTGTTGCCCAGGCTGGAGTGCAATGGTGCGATCTTGGCTCACTGCAACCTCCACCTCCCAGGTTCAAGTGATTCTCCTGCCTCAGCCTCTCGAGTAGCTGGGATTACAGGCATGCGCCACCATGCCCGGCTAATTTCATATTTTTAGTAGAGACAGGGTTTCTCCATGTTGGTCAGGCTGGTTTCGAACTCCCGACCTCAGGTGATCCACCTGCCTTGGCCTCCCAAAGTGCTGGGATTACAGGCGTGAGCCACCGCACCCGGCCGTACACTGATATTTCTTACAGTGGTTTACTTTCAAATGGTATCTATCTTAAATTGTAGTCTTTCAACAGACACATTTTATTTAGATGGATATGAAAATTCATCAATTCCACAAAGAAATAGGCTCTCTCCTGTTCAAACACGTGAACTTCTTCCATAAAAAAGATTGTTTTCACTTTGCACAGATGTGGGTATGAGAAATATTTCGTGTTCATCAAAAATATTATTTAAAAAGAACAAGCACAACAATCAATGGTGTTTCAGTTATCTATTTCTGTGTAACAAATTAGCCCCCAAACTTAGTGGCTTAAAACAACATTTATTATCTCATAGTATCTGTAGGCATGGCTTAGCTGGGTCCTCTGGCTCAAGGTCTCCTACAGGCTTCAATCAAGGTGCCAGCCAGGGCTGCAGTCATCTCAAGGCTCGCCTGGGGAAAGATCCGCTTCCAAGCTCACTCACGTACGTGGCTGTTGGCAGCAATTCAGTTCCTTGCGGGCTGTAGTTGGACTGAGGGCCTCAGTTCCTCACTGAGTGTTGGTTGGAGGCTTCCCTCAGTTTCTTTTCCTGTGGGTCTCTCCATAGGGCAGCTCACAACATGGCAGCTTGCTTCATCAGAGTGATCAAGCAAGAAGAGCCAGAGAGAAAGAGAGAGAGAGTGCAAACAAGATGGAAGTCACAGTTTTTTATAACCTAATCTTGGAAGTGACATCCCATCACTTTTGTTGTAGTCTGCTCATCAGAAGCAAGTCACTAGGTCCAGCCCACAAACTGGGGGGATGGGAGGAGATTACAAAAGGGTGTGAATACCAGGAGGTGGGAATCATTGGGAGCCATTGTAGAAGATGTCTACCATGAATGACAAGTGGCACTTCGTCATTGTGGCAGGGAGACACCATGGAGCTGTAGAGACCAATAAATGAAGACCATGTGGTTCACCAAAAGGGGTTAAGCAGTATTGCCAGAGGATCTGATATTTCAGTAGCTGGAAAGAGACTTTTTTGCAACATTTCTCTATTTTTAAAAGTTGGCAACAAATTCGAACTTGTTAAAAAATAATGCAAGTTAAACGACAGCAGGAAATGATAATCATTCAATTCATACAACTAGATGATGCCTTAATATTCAGTCCAAGTGCATTATTTGATTTCAGATCCTGGTGAACACTATTGATCAATGAAAATAAATGAAGTTCTTTCAAAAAGAAAAGGAAAAAAATATGTGGGCCAATGCAAAAATACATGAATGGGCCACATAAGGCCTATGGGCTGCCAGTTTGCCATCCTTGCCATAACCTTTGTAATTTCCTCATGTGATACAGATGAATGGGCAAGGGTTTTGCTTCTGGTATGCAAATCCTGGTTTCTGCCACTTCTATTGGTTATGTCCCTGGGCCTAATGACAAGGGCCAGAGAAAGGATCCTGGGGACTTATATCGTAAGTACTTTCTTCCTTGTTTCCTCTACAGAGGAAGGGTAGGGTACCATGCTTTGTACCCCTGACTTCAACACTCCTTGTCTCACTTCCCTACTTCATTTTCTCCACAGCATTTCCTATGTCACAAAACATATTTTGCCTATTTATCTTGTTTGTTGTCTGTCTTCTTCATTAGAATATGTTTCATGAGGTCAGAAATCTGTTTTATTCACTGCTGTATCCTCATAATCTTGAACTTTGCCTGGCACACAGGAGTCCAATAAACATAGTCTGAGTAAATTAATTCTATTGTTCATAGTACTTAGAATAGTGTCTGGCACAGAACAGGTGCTCAAAAATATTAACTGAACTGAAAAGCATTGTCCTGATAAGAAAAATGGGGTAAAATTGGGCTAGATAATGGTGGGCAGATCATGAAGGCATGCCATGGCATGCCATGCTAAGCTTAAAGCATGAGAGTGAGGTGATCAATGTCCAACCTACTAGGTGCACAAGATATTTTGTATTTTTTTTTTTTTATACAGGGTCTTAACTCTGTCACCCAGGCTGCAGTGCCGTGGTGCGATCTCAGCTCAGTGCAACCTCAACCTCTCAGGCTCAAGCGATCCTCCTGCCTCAGCCTCCTGAGTAGCTGAGACTACAGGTGTGCACCACCATGCCCTGCTACAAGATATTTTAGTCAATATAATAGCAGCTGGCATTTATATGGCATTTACTACGTGCCATATAATGTTCTAAGCATATTACTTAAATCATTTAACACTCACAACAAAATTTGTGATATAGGTATTATTGTTAAACTGAGGCACAGAGTAAGTAACTTGCCTAAGCTTACATAATGAGTACTTAGAGGAATAGGGATCTAAACCCAGGCAGTCTGGCTCCAAGGCCTGTGTTGTCAGCCATTATGCTACACAAACTAAATATAGGAAAAAATGTTCTGGAAAAAGTTATTAAAATATAACTATAAAAATGCAATTACACTGTTCTGAGATATGTTAAAGATGAAGGATTTTGGTGTCAAATATCTTTAGGTCCAAATCTTGGTCCAACCATGTTCTAGCAGTGCAACCTTGGGCCAGTGACTACACTGAGCCTGTTTTTTTTTTTTTTTTTTTTTTTTTTTTGCTATAAAAAGTAGAGATTTAGGCCGGGCGTGGTGGCTCACGCCTGTAATCCCAGCACTTTGGGTGGCTGATGCAGGCGGATCACCTGAGGTCAGGAGTTCGAAACCAGTCTGGCCAACATGGTGAAACTCCGTCTCTACTAAAAATAGAAAAATTAGCTGGGTGTGGTGGCATGCGCCTGCAGTCCCAGCTACTTGGGAGGCTGAGGCAGGAGAATTGCTTGAACCCAGGAGGTGGAGGTTGTAGTGAGCCAAGATCACGCCACTGTACTCCAATCTGGGCCACAGAGCAAGACTCTGCCTCAAAAAACAAAAAACAAAACAAAACAAACAAAAAACAAAATAAAAACAAAAGAGAGAGATTGATTTAATCTGTCATAGGAGTAGAGGAAAAAATAGAGATTAATACCTCTCCTGTTGGGTGGTTGTGAGAATTAAATGAATATTGGTGCGGTACCTCGCCCATGTGGTAGCTATTATTACTACCATCAAAAGGGAATATATTCTATAAGTGCATTGCTAAGCAGCTACAAAACTTCTGAGTAACAGGAGTTCGGCAATTCAGTTTGCAATCTGAGTTTATTTAGATGGAATTAATATATAACATTGTATAGCACTGATTCTAAATTCTTCTTTATCTGACCTGTAAAGCCCTCTACAGTGATTCAATCAGTAAAGGTAAACCAACCAATCTCTCTCTCTCTCTCACAGCAAACATTATTTTATGTATGTCAAGTCCTAGAGCAAATCTCCGCCCTCTTGAAACTCATTTAAAAGAGAATTAAGCGATATGAAAATACTATGAAAGAGAAAAAATATGAGAGAGGTAAGAACAGAGTACTCTGGTAGTAAAGGGAAGGCTTAATTTACCACAGCTGACAGAGGCTGGCTAGGAAAGATTCTATAACGATAACTTTTGAGCAGGAATAAGGGGGAATTTGCTATGCAAAGGTCAAGATAAACATACGAAAAATACTATGAGAGAGGACACGGTATGTCTAGGAAACTAAGAAAATACAGAATGGTTGGAACAGGGCTGGCCAGAGGTGAGCACCAGGTAAGTCTGGAGGGAGTTTGGGATCAGATTGTGAAGGGCACTGTCTGCCATGCTCAGAAGTTTGGACTCGGTAGGGTAGGCAAATACACCTTGGTGCATATAACAGAGTCAGCTTCTGTTTTCAGAATGGTGTCTCTGGCAGCAATATGGCAGATGGAGTCCAGAGAGTGTTATGGTAAAGGAACAAGTTGACACTGTCTTCCTGGTTCAGATAAGAAATTTTGGCAGCCTGAACTAAAGCAACGGGGGTGGAAACAGACAGAAGTAGCTGGACTCAGGAGACATTTCTAACGTAGAATTCAAAGGATCCAATGACCAAGTAAATGTGGGAAGTGACAGGAGAGTGAAGAATTGAGGACTCCACGGCTTCTGGCTTGAAAGTGATGAAAGACACCATTCATAGAAATAGAGAGTACCAGAAGTGGAACAAGTTTTGGGGAAACATTATAATGAGTTCCATTTTGGGTAGTTTTTAGTTTAAGTGACCTAAAAGACATCAAGTAGTAGAGAGCTGAAAAGATGTGTTGAAAGCTCATGAGAGAGGTCGAGGGTAGAGACAGAGCAACAGGAATCATCAGAATTTAATTAATACTTAAAGCCACCATAATGGATGAGATTGCTCAGGAAACAAAAGTAGAAGAATATGACCAGGACAGAAGCCTTGAGGGCACCAACATTTAAAGAAGCAGGCAGAAGAGGAATAAGGAAAAAAGAAGAAAGAACTAGAGGGTTACAAGGAGAATCAGAAGTGAGTTGAACTGTGAAATCCAAGGAAGATAGTTCCAGAATAGGATGGCTTGATATTAATGATCTTACAGAGGACCAAGAAAGGCTAAGAATGGAAATGTGTGCAGCAGCTTCAGAGTGGTGACATCAGATATAAAGTAGCACTAGGCTAGGAAATGGGAATTAATACAATCTGCTTCTTTAAGAATAATGGTGAATAGGGAAGAAAGGAGATAAAGATAATGGCTCGAAGGAATTAGAAAATAAAGGGGAAGTTTTTGTTTTTCAAAGATCATTTGTGCATGCTGTAAGTGAAAGAAACCAGAGAGGCAGAGACTGAAACTGTAGAAAGGACAGGGATTACTACTTTTGAATTCCTATAACATCACTGTATGATTCACTTACTTGGCACTTAGCTTACACATTTGCCTTGTATTGGCAGTATTGTACATTTAGCAATGCTGGCACAAACTAAGTGCTCAAAAAATCTACTTATGATTGTTTGTCTTCATGTATCTATACATATTATCTAGCCAGTAACAGTGTACAATCATACACAAGAATGTACAAAATGAAGGAAACAGGATGGTGGGATTGTGTAAACTTTGAGCAATATAAACCCAGAACAGTAATTTTTATCCACCACTTACTAGTACTTAGAACAAAGAAAAATTATTTTACCTCTTGGTTATCTCAGTTACTCAACTGTAAAATGGGGGAGAATACCATACACCTTGCAAGCTCTTGAGGATTAAATGAGATATTTTTAAAGCTTTTAATATACAACTTGTTGCCTAAGAAGTAATTATTATTTTGATTATTTTCCAACCACTAGAGCATCTAGAAAAGTCATCGACTTTTCAGAATGTCTATGACTAATGGTAAGTAAACAATCAGGAGGCATAGCAGCCATTGCTTTATCGTATTCTAGAGAACCAAAGCACAAAATGATACCTGTTCTCAAAGTCTGGTTATTCATATACCACCAACATGATTTCTGCCATATCCAAGTACTACAACTTAATATCTTTCTTTAAATCAACTCATTTTATGTAATCATAATCATTCTAAAAAAGTATAGCTGCGAAATGGTGAGTTTGATGTGCTGATCATTTTTTTTCTAATTACACAGTAACCATTAAAACAAAGCATTCATTCCCTTAATCACCCTAAATTATCTCCTGAATCACAATCTAAAACTGCTTTAGGTTGCTCTACTTCTGAGACCCTTAGGAAGCAATCAGGCAAGCAATTTGTGGGTTTACTTAATTTTCCTTCTACTGATTATCATTTACAAAGGTTTGCAGAGCATATAAATGAAACCAACCAAATCAAAAAATTCATCCCAACAATATACACTGGATCTTTTCATGGTAAGTCCGAAGTTGTCTAAAGCTAAACAGACAACCCAGCAACTTATCTATTATTTAATCCTTCCACCTCTACTTTCTGTATCACAAATGAAAATGAGACTGGGAATAAAGGTCCATCTTGTGGTCTAGCCCGAAGAACAAAACCAAAGAGGGGAGAGATATAGTAGTGGGTTTTGTTCTGAGGCACTGACATTTAGTCAAAAGAAATAGTAGGCATGCAAATCATCCAAGTGAAAAATTCCCACCTTCAAGACAGTAGAACACTCCTCTGAAAAGGGAAACCACAATCGGTTATTAATACCTTTCAAGTCTGTGCTACAATCCAGGGAGTTCTTCATCACTCCAATAAAAACAAAAACCAGGAGAGAACTTCACTCATTGATAACATCGACAGACACTTTAGATATGCAATTTTAGAGCTGGTCTTAAATCCATTATACTAAGAGCCACACTACACTCTTAAAAAGTCACTTCTACAATCCATTCTCTTAGGATCACTGATCTATTCATTATGAAAACAACAAGGTACTCTGCACCCAAAGTACACAGGGCATTATGGAGCATACAAAAAGATCAGAGTTTGTTTATAATCTAGCACAGGGAATAAGATTTATACATTCCCCAAGAGTGCTTCTAAGGACTAGAGAGAACTGCTGGGAATTTTTCCCCAACATTTTTATTATGAAAAACTTCAAACATATGGCAAAGTTGAAATAATTTTACAGTGAACATCTGAATACCCACGACTGAGATTCTACTATTTTTACTATACCTTATTTATCACATATCTATCTATTCAATCCATCTTTTTTATTAACTGCTGGGATTTTGAAAATGAGACTGTGTGGTGAAGTATGACAAAAATACACTAAGGGCTGCTTCTCAAAAGATTTTGACTGATGGGGTATATAAACAAAAAAAAACTTTGGAAACCACAAACCCATACTCAGTGTTCAATCCTCCTGCCAACCTCCAATCAAAATCTATTCAGAGCTCATAACTGGCTATTCGGGTCTCCACACCCTTGTCCACTATCTGAACTCTCTTCAGTCCTCTTCATGGCTTAGCACCAATCCGTGAAGCCTTCCCCAACTTTCACTCCCTTAATCAGAATTAACCATGCCCCCTATAGGGGCCACATTTTTCATCATTTGCAATTAGCCCACAGTATCTGCAATTTATTATCTCTTTCACTAAACCTTGCCCTCCTTGAGGACAGGGTCCCCTTATTTACCTCTCAGTCCTCAGCAAGCAGCTAGTACTTAGCCTACAGCAAGCGCTCTAATAAAAGAGTGAGTTAATGACCTGAACCGTCTTTAACCAGGAGCCAAGGAAGAGTTTAGCTGAGTGGGGAAATGATCTAATCACAGTGGCACTTTAGAAAGATTCATTTTATAGCAGCACTGTTGTTTAGAGTATGAGCTTTGGAGGAAGACCACATAGGCACAAATCTCAGCCCTGCCACTTATCTCTTGGTGACTTTGGGCAAGTTTCTAAGCCCGTGCCTCAGTTTCCTCATTTAGAAAACAGGGATAATACTGCTTCACAGGTTATTGCGAGGATGATGAGGTAATTTTTTTAAAAGAAGCGCATAGAGCGGCACCTAACACATAGTAAATATTCCATCAATGTGGTCACTATTGCCAGCAATCAGGTTAATAACGAGGTTAAAAATTCCTTACAAGCCTGGGTGGTAGCAGTGAAAACAAAGTGGAAAGAATGGCCATGAATAAAGAATCTACCTTAAAATGTTCAGTCAGAAGAGCAAGCAAATGTGTGCCCTTTTTTTTTAACCTTGTATGAGATAGCTCACGTTTGGATGTGTTTAAACTAAAACAACTATAATCTAGGCACTCTAGGCACAGATTTGATGCTGAGAACGAGTCTAGCATGACTGAACTCTAGACACAACCTTTATAACCACTGCAAGCTTCTCTGTTTAGGTCTTTTAGTCTCTGAGCTAAAACTTGTTTCCTTCTCATTACTCCAGCAGACACCACTTCTTAAGTGATTCCCACAATCCCCTGTTCTGTCTAACTGTAAGGACAACCCCCAGGAACCTTGGTTGGGGAAATAGGTTTGCGGTTTCGTTCTACCCAACCCTGTACTACTTTTCTTTTTCTTCTTCCTGCCCACCTCCTTTACTTCCCCAGCCTTGCTATTCTCTACACGTAGGAACTTGAAACCTAAGAGTATGGGAAAGCAACAGAGCAGCAGCAGTGGTGCCAAGAACTGGGGATGCTGCCAAGCTGTTCCCCAGGCCCCATATGCAGTGACCCAACTACATGCAGATTGGACGTAACTGCCTATGGGGCCTCGCACACTTGATACTCCTTTTTGCTTCTGCTCATTTTCTTCCTCCCACTTAAAGCAACCTCCTCCCAAGCTTGTGACTCATTCAAATCCAATCCATCTTTGAAGACCCAGGTGAGGTCCGACTTCTTCAGGGAAGCCTCCCCTGACCACTTTAGTCCAAAGATATCCCACCAACCCCACATACAGAAAACAGGAACTGTACTTACTGTCTGGACCATAAGGCATAATCACACATTGCTATAATTAAATGTTTCATGTGTATACATTTAACTTTCCAAGGGTATGAGCAGTGTCTCACATGTCTTTAAAACTCTTACACTCAGTGCGTTAATATTTGTTGAACAGTGACTGAATCCGTGGGTTTTTGTTTATGTGTTTAGGCTAAGGCAGGAGGAAGAAGATGCATGTTGAAATGAGAAAGGCTGAATGGACAGATGGGTAAAAAAGCAGCAGTGGGTGAAGACGGAAAAACAATGTAGAAGAAAGGTATTCAGTTCACACCCGCTTAAGTGATTTACTGCAAGGTTGGAAAGAGATACAGGGGAGAGATGTCAACTGGAAAAAGCAGGGTAAAGGCATTGCAGTTTGAGGCAGAAGACAGCAGGAGAAAGGTGAGGCTACAAAAGAAATTCTGACTAGATTCTGCTGAAACCTAGTGGTAGGCCAATTGGATAAGGGAACCTAAAGGGAGCTACTGGGATGACATGAGTAGAGATATGGCCATGTAGGTGAGTGAATCCGTAGGGGGTAGTATGAAGGGGGGAGGTAAATGGACAAAATGGTAGAGGGTAGTTAGGCAGGTAGGTTAGCTGTTGGGCGGGTAGGTGGGTGGGTAGATGGGAGGCAGGGTAGTGGGTAAGTGGGTAGGTGGTTAGGTATTTAGTTGGGAGGGAATAGGTGTGGGGCTTATTATTTAAGATCCGGCCCCTCCCTCACCTTGACCCGGAAGCGGATGAGTGCTAGCCTCACGCAGTGGCTCAGGCAGGCCGGTGGCAGGAACCAGGCCCGCGGTGGAGGGGTGCCCTTGTTGCCCACGTGTCCCACGATCAGTTGCGCTGTCTGCCGCTCGGCCTGGCACCGACGGCCCCACTCGGCCAGCCGGTCCTTGCCCAGGCCCCCCGGGAACATGACCACGAGCTCCAGGCCGTCGCCGCCAGGATAGGCACAAGCCTGGCACAGCGCTGACAAGTAGCCCAGCATGGCGTTCCATTGGCCGCCACACACCCAATCCGTCTGGTAGCCGCCATAAAGCCGCGGCAGCGCCGAGCCGGCGTCCACCAGCACCCGGGCCCCGGGCAGCGGAGGGGGCGGCGGCGGCAGCGGAGGGTGCAACCCGGGCTGCGCCTGGCCATGATGGTGGAAGTGGTGAGCGGGGTGATGGTGCCGAGTCGGCCCCGCGCCCCCGGAGTAGGCACCCAAGGCAGCGGGCGGAAGCGGCGGTTGCAGAGGCGCGGAGCCCCTGGCGGCGCGTGGAGCCCCGGGCGCTAGGGCGGCAGTCGGCGGCAGCTGGCGGTGCAAGTGCTGCTGCTGCTGCTGGCGCGAGACCGTGCGCGCGAGTTTGAGGAGGTCCACGGGCACCACGGCCCCGGGACAGCGCTTCTCCAGGAACTCTTGGAAGCCCTGGACACCCATGCTTCGTCGGTGGGCAGACGAGACAGCGGCTGCGCGAGCAGGCTAGGCGACGATCTGGGCGCGAAGCTGGGGGCGGGCGCGTGCGCACTCCGCGGGGGGCAAAGGGGGGCGGGAAAAGGATTCCCGAGGGGAGGGGTGAGGAAGCGAGGGAATGAGGGCGGGGAGAGGAGGAAACCACAAATTGGATTTGGGTAGAGAGAAGGGGAGAGGCGGACCGGACCCGGGAGAGGCTGGGAGGATAAAAGCGAGGATGGGCTTTAGTCACTTCTCTTTTTTCTCCTTTCCGGTCGCTCTTCTTCGCGCTTTAGAAAGGGTGAAGCCTCTTTCTTCCACCTCCGGGAGCCATGTTGCCTCGTCTTCTCGGTGGTACACGCTTTCTAGCTGGAGGAAGGGGAGCGAGGAGGGGCGGGGCGGGGCGGGGAGAGGGGCATCTTGGTAGTTGTAGTCTTCTCTATGGCCTTGGGATGTAGTCGAGGAACCAGAATACCACCCTTCTCAGCCCTTGTGCTCACAGGGTCTCAAGAAGCGGGGCGTGATGATGAGTGTTTAGGAGTTGCACTCCAGCTCCTTGCATCCCACTGAGCTGCTTAGGTTATTTACTGCTTTTTCCTGGAAAAAGAGTTTTGGGGGAAGGATTGATGCATCATGGGAATGGAAGTTAGAGTGGATTGACTGAACTCAGCTAAAGTGAGCTAAAACTCCCCGGGAGGGAGGATTTTCCCCTTAGTGGAAAGATGATATGTAAAAGAGCTGTTGGTCCCAATTAAGAAAGACGTAACTGGTCGGGCGCGGTGGCTCACGCCTGTAATCCCTCCGAGGCGGTTGGATCACGAGGTCAGGAAATGGAGACTATAGTGGCCAACATGGTGAAACCCCGTCTCTACTAAAAATAAAAAATTAGCCGGTGTGGTGGCGCGTGCCTGTAATCCCAGCTACTCGGGAGGCTGAGGCAGGAGAATAGCTTGAACCTGGGAGGTGGAGGTTGCAGTGAGCCAAGATCACGTCACTGTACTCCAGCCTGGTGACAGAGCCAGACTCCATCTCAAAAAAAATAAAGAAAAAGAAAAACTTACATTATTTACTTGCCTAAGGCAATGCAGAGACAAAATAAAATCGAATATCCTTGCCCTAAGCATCTCTTTGGGCAGGGAGATAATTACCAACACAAATTACATTACAAGTTGTCCCTTTTTGGTACTCCCAGATCTATGTCCTATGGTTAGGGCCTTTGGTTTCCAAACTTCATTGTGTTTTAGTTTGTCGGGAGCTTTTCTAAATAGCTGCAAGGGCTCTAATTTCAGGTGTATAGAGTCATAATCTTTTGAAAAATGTATTTTCAACATACTGAGATGAAACAGATGCAGTGCCTGTCTTCTTTCTGGCTTTTAGGGCCGGCCCACTCTTTCAGCAGGAATAGAGCAGAAAACAAGATCTGAAATGAGTAGTAGCCAGATCTGGCTTGGAACTTACTGGAAGGTAGGAGATAATGGCAGGCAGAGTTAGAATGCAGAAGTGCAGAACCCAAGAGTTATCAGGATAAATGAAATAGGGGAATACTCTATTAGGATGCAAAAGCAAAAAAGCTCCAAGCTACATAAAAGAAATTCTAAAATAGTGGAGATGGAACAAGCCAGATTGTCAAAGAATAAGTAGATGGCAAGGCAGTGTACATAGTTAACTCTTGAAAGCAAGCAGTGAAAGGAGAGAGCAGTGGCTTGAAGGGATGAAGGATGGAAGGAATGGAGGTTTTTTAGTATAATGGACACCTGTGGGACTGTCTGCCCAGGCCCTCTTTTCCGGGAATTGACCCTCCCCTTCCCGCATTTATAGGGTTATGACAAAAACTGCCATGTTCCTATAACCATAGCTTATTGGGTCAGAGGTGGGCACCTAATCCAACCTGGGGCAATCAAAATCTCATTTTCTAGAAATTTGGAATTGGACCAGATATATCAGCTTTTCTCTAAGTGTAAAGCTTGGAAGCTGTCAACTAATTTTCCCACCAGAGGGACAGAAGTGAAAGATGCTGGTCTGCAGAAAGAGAGAAAAAATACAGACTTTCTGAGAAGAGCAGAGGTGAGAAATAGAGTCTGCATTGTGTTCAAGTCCCAGGTTCCAGATAATGCAGTAGTGTGATTACAGCTCACTGCAGCCTCGGCTTTATTTTTGGTAGAGACCCTAAAATGTGGAACAGATAAGATCAGAGACCTCTGCATCAGTTGATGGGAAGGAAGTTGGTATTCTGTGTTATTTGGCAGTGAAGCATTTGCTTATTGCTCTTGGGACTCAAAACAGCAGCCCCTTTGCTTGTATCAAGAGATCTGCATTTGCTGAGGGTCAGATATTCATTGGCCTTGCTGAATTACAGCAGAATCTCAATCTTGCCTCAAAGGTTTCACCAGTTAGGAAACTGGCATCAAGGCAATTGGAATGAAGTTATCTATATCTGCCTCCTAAGTAGTACTCCTTGTTCTCCAGCTCTCCTAAATGTGACGAATAGAAGCCACAACAGGATGATCCAGGCTATTCCCTTTAGCATATCTGAAGCTTCAAAGAGCCTAACTTGGCAAGATTCTTGGCACTTGTTTTTAGCATTCTGAGTCTCCTCAAATGAAACCAGCAGGCAGTCCAATAAGGTTTTAAAGAAGCTCTATCACTAGAAAATCAAATCTGTGAATAGGGGCCATAATTGATCAGCCAGAGCAGTGATTCTCTTTTTTTTTTTTTTTGAAATGGAGTCTCACTCTGTCGCCTAGGCTGGAGTACAGTGGCGTGATCTCAGCTCACCGCAACCTACACCTCCCAGGTTCAAGCAATCAAGCGATTCTTCTGCCTCAGCCTCCCGAGTAGCTGGGACTACAGGCATGCGCCAGCACACCTGGCTAATTTTTGTATTTTTAGTACAGACGGGGTTTCACCATGTTGGCCAGGGTGGTCTTGAACTCCTGGCCTCAAGTAATCTGCCCACCTTGGCCTCCCAAAGCGCTGGGATTACAGGCATGAGCCACCGTGCCCGACCAGAGCAGTGATTCTCAAAAGTATGTCTCTGGAGCAAGCACATCAGCATCACCTGCAAACTATTAGAAATGTACATTTTCAGGCTTCACCTCAGACCTCCAGGATCAGAAACTCTGAGTGTGGGGCCAGAAATCTGTGGTTTAAGTAACATTAGTTAAAGCAGTGAAGACAGATTTTATTCAGTAACTACTGACAGAAGAGGAAAGAGCTGAGCTTCATTCTGATTTGCACAGAGGTTACTGGGCATTTTAGAGGGAAAATGAGGGAGTAGGGAGGGAAAGCAAGCAGGGACTCAGTAGAGTCATGGAAGTGAAAAATTACAGAGGGTTTGTCGGTGTAAATGTGATTAGGCCAGCTGTGTCTGCTACCTGGCAATTACTGAAGTTAGATTTTTATCCTCCCAGGGGCTGGGAGACAGAGGCCCTACCCTACATTTCAAAGGACTGGCTTCTAGGCCCTTGAGAAACAGACACTCTGTAGTTTGTAGGAAATACATAAACATCTCAAAGGAACAGAGGAAGGATTTACAATTCTAAGCCCCTTTTTACTAAATGCCCTAAGAAAGGGAAGCAGGCCAGGTTTGGTGGCCCACGCCTGTAATCCCAGCACTTTGGGAGGCCCAGGCAGGTGGATCACCTGAGGTCAGGAGTTGGAGACCAGCCAGGCCAACATGGTGAAACCCCTTCTCTATTAAAAATACAAAAAAGTTAGCTGGGCATGGTGGCACAAACTTGTAATCCCAGCTACTGGGCAGGCTGAAGCAGGTGAATTGCTTGAACCCAGGAGGTGGAGGTTGCAGTGAGCTGAGATTGTACCACGGTACTCCAGCCTGGGTGACGGAGAGAGACTCCATCTCAAAAAATAAATAAAAATAAAAATAAATAAATAAATAAATAAAATAAAGAGAAGCTGAGGCCTATCCTCAGGTGTGGACTAGAACAAACTGAAAGTTTTTCCTGACAGGGAATTCAAAAGTGAGCTAGGGCTGGGTACAGTGGCTCATGCCTGTTAATCCCACGCTTTGGGAGGCTGAGGCGGGCAGATCACTCGAGGTCAGAGTTCGAGATCAGCCTGGCCAACATGGCGAAACCCCATCTCTACTCAAAACACAAAAATTAGCCGGGCCTGGTGGCGCACGCCTGTAATCCCAGCTACTTGGGAGGCTGAGGCACGAGAATCACTTGAGCCTGGGAGGTGGAGGTTGCAGTGAGCTGAGATTGTGCCTCTGCACTGCAGCCTGCTCAGTAGAGTGAGACTCCGTCTCAAAAAACAAAGCAAAAAGTGAGCTGGGTCTTCTCAGGGATTCAATCTTAGACTGTCAGAAACCATGCTAATGTTTGGTGAAGTCTCAGTGCAGGGGTTTGAATTGAGTGTACCTGCTGAGTTTTTGCAGGTCTTACTTAATAGCCCTTTAGGTGAACTCTTGAGTTTGAGAATCACCGCTTTTCTAGAACATACTCTTAGCCCCATGTCCAGACTGGTTAAGCAAAGAGGTACATCAGTAAATTGGTTACCATTTTTTATATGCCTGTAATTTCTTTTATTCCAATCCAGGTGGAAATGGACCTGGTGGCTGATAATGGTGTGACCCCTCCTTTCCTAAATAGGCTTTTTTTTTTAGATGAAGTCTCGTTCTGTCGCCAGGCTGGAGTGCAGTGGTGCGATCTTGGCTCACTGCAACCTCCGCCTTCTGGGTTCAAGTGATTCTCCTGCCTCATCTTCCCTAGTAGCTGGGACTACAGGCATGTGGCACCACACCCAGCTAATTTTTGTATTTTTAGTAGAGACGGAGTTTCACCACGTTGGCCAGGATGGCCTCAGTCTCTTGGCCTCCCAGAATGCTGGGATTACAGGCGTGAGCCACTGTGCCTGGCCTAATGGACTTTTTTGTCGCCCAAGCTGGAGTGCAGTGGTGGGATCTGGGCTCACTGCAACCTCCGCCTCTCAGGCTTAAGCAATTCTTGTGCCTCAGCCTCCCCAGTAGCTGGGATTACAGGTACACGCCACCATGCCTGGCTAATTTTTGTAGTTTTAGTAGAGATGGTGTTTCACCATGTTGGCCAAGCTGGTCTCTAACTGTTGGCCTCAAGTGATCTGCCCGCCTTTGCCTCCCAAAGTGCTGGCATCATAGGCGTGAGCTACCGTGCTGGCCCCTAAAAGGGCATTCTGACTGTGGTTATCTAATTATTTCTCTACTCTTGCATATTAGATCTATTGGTGGCAATTAAGTTTATCAGAGGTTGTGAGATCAAGAGCAAGAGCAGCCGTATTTAGATTGTTACCAAACTAGAGGAGGAAAGAATATGTCCTTGCCATACCATTGCTTCTGAATGCAGTAGTTGAATAAGACCAGCAGTTGTACATGGCTAATGTTAGGTGCTAGCATTTTGGGAATTGTAGGTATGGGGAAAATAGCATGTTTATAGGACAGCCAAGAGGAGGTTTATAGGTCAAAATTTATTAGACTGTCTCTGCAGCACCCCTTTTCTACCACCTTATCTACCTTATCCTCATGGTTGCAGCAGGAGCCATCCTTTAGGGACGTTCCCAGAGAATTTGACTGAGCTGGAGGAGAAGACGTGAAAAATCCTGGCTGTACTCAGACACCTGGTTCATTTGTTCCTAAGGCCCACCTGTATTATCCCTGGGTTCTATGAGGCAACGCTATCTTTGTAAATTCCCATTTTTGCTTAAACTTGTTCAAATTGTGTTTGTACTACTTAAACACAAGATTCCTACCATAAATAGTACAGGAGAAACTATACAGGACGGAAGTCATAGAATAGTATTTCAGAATGTGTGCTTTGGAGCCAAGAACTGGTTTCCCATACCAGTTCAACTTGTTATTAGCTGTATAGTTTTAACATGTTGCTTAGCCTCTTGTACCCTTCCTGTATCTGTGAAGTGGGGGCTCATTAATTTATTCAACAGATTTATTTAATACCTACTACATGCCAGGAATAAAGCTGGGCACTGGAAGAAAACAGTTTTAAAGACAGTCAAGGAGCACAGAAAGGTGATAACTAATGATCACTTAGGAGCTTGTGAAAATTAAATGACATTGTAGAGCACTAGCATAATAACTGGCACAATAAGCACCTAATAAATGTTAACTCTTATGAAGGGTGGGGAGAAGCATAAAGAGGTTATATGGAGAGTTCACATCAAACTCAATCTTATGTTACCATTCCACCGAAGTAGGAACTAGCTGTTCAGTTTCCGAAAGAGGTCCACTTAGGTTTCCCTATTGCCCAAATCCTTGGGGCCTCTTTGAGAGGCTATGAGGTCATAGAGTTATAGAAAATAATTCATCAGAAGGTCTAATGAGGTTGCCATATTGCTTGTGTTACTTGAATCAGCAACTGGCTGATAGTAGGGAAGTCATTTATTTGATTAGTAAACAATGACAGTGGTTCTCAACCCAAGTCACTTATCAGTGTCACCTGGGAAGCTTTTTAAGATGATGGTGATTCTAGAGATGGGGCCCAGACACTAAATTTAAAAATTTTATTTTTAATTGTAAAATACACATAAAATTTACCATCATAACCATTTTTAAGTATATGGTTCAGTAATATTAAGTATATTCATATTGTTGTGCAACTAAAACATTTTTAAAAATAGTTCCCAAGGTGATTCTAATATGCAGTCAGGGTTGAGAACCACTGAGCTTGAATGGAGAATGTTTATAAATACTGGTTAAATTCCTAAGCCTACTTCCTCATTTGTAACATGCATGTGAGCTAGTCCTTTCCAATTCCAAAATCTTATGATAGTCTTTTCTCCACCTAGCCCAAGGTCTTGCTCCTATCTAGACCATCATTTATGCTATACTTCACTCCTGTCTTGAGCTCCTGTTACAATATCCATCTTCTCCCTACTCCCCAACTACTTCACCTCTTTCTAAACTCTAGTCACAGATGTAATTCTGTTATGTCATTCTGTGTGTGTGTGACGGAGTCTCACTCTGTTGCCAGGCTGGAGTGCAGTGGTGCGATCTTGGTTCACTGCAACCTCCACCTCCCGGGTTCAAGCGATTCTCCTGCCTCAGCCTCCTGAGTAGCTGGGACTGCAGGCGTGTGCCACCATGTCTGGCTAATTTTTGTATTTTTAGCAGAGACAGGGTTTCACCATGTTGGCCAGGATGGTCTCGATCTCTTGACCTTGTGATCCGCCCACCTCAGGTCCGAAAAGTGCTGGGATTACAGGTGTGAGCCACTGCGCCTGGCCTATTATCTCACTCTTACCAAGTGGTGCTCATTAATGATGGCATATTTTAAAAGGGTGTATGCTGGTCTTATTCCCTGACTTAAACACTCTCACCTCTACACCTCACTTTATTATATCATCTTGCCCCTTTTGGGCCAACACCCAATTTGTCCCACCAACAGACTTATGTTGACCCACGGAACGAGTTCAGTTTTTTTGTCACCTCTGTTTTGTCCTCATTTAAAATAATGATCTGTAAGTCCCTTGTGTAAGTTATTTGAGCAAACCTACTATGTATCAGGCACGGTGATAAGCCCTTTATGTGCTTTTTCATTCAACCTCAAAACAACCTCACTGAGGGAATTATCCTTTTTACAGGTAAGGAAATTGAAGCTAAAAAGTTAAGCAATTTTCCCAAGTCCATAAGATAGAATACAACTACAGGTCTGCTTGACTCCCAAAGGTATCTGTATTAACTATAATCAGAATCAGGGGCCATTTCCAAACCAGTTTAATTTCCCAAGTGCAAGTTTACTATGAAAGTCACCAGTGATATGTAACAATAAGTGCAATTAGTAAATTAGAGACAGTGTTGGTTGCCTTAACACGTCTCATTTAATACTCATAACCACTTCATTTTACAAGTGAGGAAATATAAGTTTGAGAGGTCTGTGAATAAAAAAAAAAAAACACATGCTTATTCCACATGTACCTTGTTGCCTCCCTTTAGGGATCACCTAATATAGAATGACTCACAGCCATTGGGTCAGCAAATCAAGATAACATATATTTAAAAACACTTTTAAAATACTCATCTAATCTTGAATATTTCTGATAGGCCTATTACTCTTCATCCAGGGTTGTTTGCATAAGCATATGTATGTCCTTCTCCCTAAGTTACCAGATGAGCAAGTGATCTGACCCAGTCTGAGTTTCTCAAGTCAGAGTGACGAATGATAAGTGTGGAAAGGAGATTTCCAAATATGTGTTGTTCTAAAGGTGGACCATACACATTATCAACATGAAAGGAAATACTCCTTAATAAGTTTGTGCATAGGGAACACTTTGAATCCTTGCTTGGGCCATAAAAACCTCCTTCTGAAACTATGAAATAAGCACTGGATACAACTTCATGAAAGACATTGTAAAAAGTGTTCATACGGGCTGGGGGCAGTGGCTCATGCCTGTAATCCCAGCACTTTGGAAGGCCGAGATGGGAGGATTGCTTGAGCCTAGGAGATCAAGACCAGCCTGGGCAACATGCTGAAAACCCATCTCTACGAAAAATACAAAAATTAGCCGGGTGTGGTGGCGCGTGCCTGTGCTCCCAGCTACTTGGGGAACTGAGGTGGGAGGATCATTTGAACCCAGGATGTTGAGGCTGCAGTGAGCCATAATTGTGCCACTGCACTCTAGCCTGGGTGACAGAATGAGACTTTGTCTCAAAAAAAAAAAAAAAAAAAAAAAAAGACCAGTGGGCCGGGCAAGGTGGCTCACGCCTGTAATCCCAGCACTTTGGAAGGCCAAGGCGGGTAGATCACGAGGTCAGGAGTTCAAGACCAGCCTGGCCAATATGGTGACATCCCATCTCTACTAAAAATACAAAAATTAGTCGGGCATGGTGGTGGCGCACGCCTGTAGTCCTAGCTACTTGGGAGGCTGAGGCAGAAGAATCGCTGGAATCCGGGAGGTAGAGGATGCAGTAAGCTGAGACTGCACCATTGCACTCCAGCCTGGGCGACAGAGAGATTCCGTCTTAAAAAAAAAAAAAAAAGTGTGTACATACAAATCCTATTAGATAAGGGCCTACTCTAAATGTATCTGAATTATTATGCATGTAGTACACCTGAGAATCAGTGTGGCCTAGGGTTTTTCCCATGAGCTGTGCAGACAGACAGACCTGGGTTTGGATCCAGGCTTCACCACTGACTAAGTATGTGGCCCTAGCAAATTCTTTAATCTCTCTGATCCTCAAATTTGCATTGTAAGTGGAAATAGTAACAGACCTATCTTATAGGATTTTGTGTGAATTAAAAATATCGCAGGTAAAAGCCTAGCTAACACAGTATGTGTTCAGTAAATAAGAGCGACTGTTACAATTATGGCTCAAGTACAAGTGTGAAAATGAAGTCCAACCCAATTTGTTGGAACTGTAAATCAAGAGGTAACACGCAGCTTGGTTAGTTTTTTTAGGCCAGCATAGTTTACAGGACTAAATGTTCTAAATCTGCTAAATTACATTTGGTAAATGAAGAACCAGTTTTAGCCAGATGATTGCAGTGACTATGGCAGCATTTTAATAAGATAACATACTCATTTTAACACAGCCTTTATTTTCTGTTTCAAAACAGAATTTCCAGGAAACAAAACAAAATACTTACAATGGCTGGGTACAAATGAAATAAAAATCACAGTTTCAAAGAACCAAAATCAGACAGTTGCTGAAAGGCAGATCACTTGGTTTACCCAAAAAAAAGGTTAATGTCAAAAAGGATTAAAATTAAGTTTAACAACATTCTATATAATGCTACATTCCCCAATTAAGAAAGGAGAGTTCACATATACAACTAAATGTTAAGTGTGGAGAAGAGGGTGAAATTCTGCATACTTCATAGTAAATTATGCTGAAAGTTTATTAATTGCATAAACTTCCTGAGTGGCTCCCATGCTGCACTAGGTCTACATGCTTAATATAT
The DNA here is from genome assembly GCF_037993035.2 of Macaca fascicularis. Lineage (NCBI taxonomy): Eukaryota > Metazoa > Chordata > Mammalia > Primates > Cercopithecidae > Macaca > Macaca fascicularis. The sequence goes on from NC_088395.1 coordinate 54,169,143, forward strand.
GAAACAAATTATAGCTTTAGGTGATTGAGCATGACAGACCTTGAACAACTGCACTTTCCAGTTAGTCACTATATCTGCTGAGGGTATGTTCTGGACCACAAACCTCAATCTCAAATCTTGAGTTATAGTGGAAAAGAAATTCAACTTAAAAAAAACCTAGAGGATGACAAGCACGCATTTAGGAGTTTAGTTTACAATGGCACATTTTTTTCTCAGAACCCAGTTTCTCTCTTCCCTTCTTGCTTGACTTTTAGCCTTGTTTGAATTTTTTTAATTAAAAGAAAACCTTCCAGAATAGGAGCTGTTGGTTTGTACACTTGTCTAGCTATCTTAGTTGAAAATAACTTTAGTGTAACCTAGTTACTATCCCAGGCTCCTTCATATATTGGCTGTCAGGGTTCCTGCCCAATGTTTGTGTTCATCTTTCACATACAAAGACTATTTCCAGGGTGACCTGAAGGCATTTGGCTCCATAAAAATTTCATACTAATTTCAATTCAAAGGATTTTATCAAGTTTGAGTGTTACTATCTTACAATCTGCATTTTAAAAAATTTCAATCTTAGAAATTATACCTATCAAATCAAAGGCCTTTTCTACACACCACCCCCCTTTTCTGATTCCTCTTCTAAACAAAGGGAAGGGTGGAACAAGTCCTTGATAAACTACAGATTCCAAAAACAATCTATTCTAGAAAATGGCCTGCATACTACCTCAAATAGTTCAAGTTTTTCTGACCCAAACAAGATAAAATAACTGAATCCCAAAATGATGGCAAATATACCTCAGGAATGTACTTATGCATAATGACTGAAATACAGTATTTACCAATATTAAATATGCTGTAGTGTTACACAGTAAACATGTGAAACAAGGAACATCTGGTTACAAACATTTGCTGAGTTTTCAAGGAAAAAAAAAGGAATGCATCATTTTCACTCAGAAAAGACAGCAAAGAAGGAAGTCAATGCTTCCATAAACTTTAGAGATTGGATAAAGTTATATAAAACCCTTACTATCAACTACATTTCAACTAAATGCATTTGGCCGTTTTAAGGTAACCAAATATCACTGCAAATACCTAGCACTGTGCTAATATATGTTGAATGATAGGCCATTGCTGAAGGATTTGTCAAATATTTCACTGTGGTAGTTAAAGCAATTTCAACCCATTGCCCTTTAGGCACACAGACGAGAAATGCATCTCTAATAAAAAATGCAAAGTTATAGGCACTGGATTGTCTAATTCAGGTACTTTCTTACCATTTGTTTATTTTATAACTAACTCCTACACCTAAGTCCTATATTGCCACCAATTTCAATTATTATTCTGCTCTCCACCCCCAAATCCCCAAAGCATATTTCACAGAAGCACATGGCTGTCCACTTAAACACAGATTGGTGGCAGAGTGATGATCCCTCTCATCTCAAACTGTTGGCTAGCACTGGGAAAAAGAGGCAGACCAGATTTATAATCTGAAAGAATACTGAGAATCAAGGCAAAAAAGCAAGTTTCACAGGCAGTGTTTACTTGTGCACCCAAAACAGCACTGAAAACGAGGTAGTTAAACAAAATTAATTGGACTAGAATTAAATCTGGGGTTCTAAAATGATACATCCCATCAAACTGTACATAACACTCCACGCTCAATCAAAAAATCACAGCAGAAAAGTGCCTTTTAAACTTTCACAGATAATTTTGCAGTCAAACCATTAGAATTCATGCTTGATATAAAACTGGCAAGGAAGGGATGAAAAACAGAATGAATATTTGTTATATTACAGCAAATTACCTTAAATAGTGATTCAAGACTGCTACAAATATACATAGGGTTATTTTCATTAGATTTACACCAATACTGGTTTCATATTCTTATGATGTTACACCCAACTTCACAGACATAGCAGCAGGTACTTCATGATGAAATGCTCACATTGCCACATATGGAGATACAGTACTATTCATCAGACTTGCACTTTGAGAAGTAAACATGGTGGCTGGACATACAGACTATCCTCTGAATAAACTTTACAAGCAGGATGGTTAAGTACAACCATTTTCTCCTCTACAAGAAGGAAAATGAAAAGGAAAGGTTTGTATGTTTTTTGGAAAGGAAGGCCCTTTTTATATAGTAGGCTCTTTGTTAAGAAGGGAATTTCTGAGCTTTATCTCAAGTTAATTATTTCTGGGGCAGAAAAGTATCTCAGACAAGGATGAAAATAGCACTATTACATCATTTAGCAAAATTATGACATAATGCAAAACCCCTGGATAGAAAACTAGCCAGTATTTACAGTCAAAGTGACTATAATCTGAACCAAACATGTAAGTCATGGGAAAAAATAATTTTAATAAAACCCCACAGTGATGAGAATAACATTGTTTTCTCCACTTCTGCACAAGCTCACTTTTTTTTCTGTATTTTTAAATGTACACGTTATACATAACATATATGATAACCCAGTTACTGCAGTCAGCATGGAGACAGCAGTACACTATTCACCATCTTCAAACTTTGGAAGACTACTTTTCTTTCCAGCAAAAACCTGAAAAGATTGTAAATATTACAAGGCACTGCAAGAGTCTGCAGGCAAACAAGAATGATGAATTATATGTGGAATACAGGTGGTGGCCAAAGGCAGAACATATGATGTAGAGCAGTCATTAATTCATGTAATTGTACATGTCAGCCATGGAGCTTTTTTCATCCTGGGGTACACTGTTTAAAATGATTGTGACTAGAGAAGAAGGGGTCCTAAAATCTGCAGTATTTTCACTTTATAGGTGGTATGTCTCAGTGTAATTACACAAAGCCAACTTTTTATAATGAAACACAAGCATTTTAAAGAATTAGGGATTTTAGGAGCACTGTTTTTATACATATGGAAAACAGTGCAATGCAAGCATTTGCATTACACAAATGTCCTAAAATCACTTCAAATTGCAAACCAATACTGTACAAGAAATTTGAAGAATCTGTACTTAACATTTGGAAAGACTCATACAAAACAGAGCATGTTCTATGAAAAGAAACAGTGGATCTTATCAACAGCAATTCTCAAAATGCTGCCCTAGATGCCTCAAATTATAGTGACAGAATCTTCTTGATAATGGATGTGATCCTCAGGTAAGCAACATAAGACACTTTTTTTTTTTTTTTTTTGGAAAAGAGGTACTGAATGTCACAAAGTAGACTGTGCAAAAAAAAAAAAAAAAAAAGTACACCCATTAAGTTTTCCTCATTACCTGGCAAGCCCATGGGGTACAATTTTTAGAAGAATACGGAGGAAAATCTGTTAACAGTAATGTTGGGTAACAATTTGGAATGTTTACTAGTAGACAGAACTCCTAATTAGGTAAATGTGTATTTAGAAACGACCTCGAAGTCTTCAGAGTGGAAGGTAAGTAATTTGAACATGAATACTTAGTTGGTAAATACCATTTTAAGAATTCTATTTGGGTTTCACAGACTGAGCATTAGGTAACCCTGTGACTAGCCTTTAACATTATTATAGTTAACCTTCTTAAAAACCAAAGGTGTACATTTTGACATTGCCTCCCCTCCTCCTAAAACTGGATAAAACCCAGTAAAGTGCAACTTGACAGTGATCTCTCTCAGATTCTAAAGAGGCTGCCAAACTCATTTAAGATCTAAAATCATCTAAGATACTATAGATACTAAAGAGAAATTCTAACATCTAAAAATGGTAATTAAAAAAAGAGCTAAGGACAACTTAAATAGTATCCTTCTAGGGTCTACTATCTCACTGCAGGACAGTGTATATCCCACATCTCTGAGAACCCTGTAAAGCCAGTGTTTCATATATAAGTCTCAAAACCTACTGTGTCAAGTAAATTTCACTTCAGAAGAATGGACTGAGGTGTAGCTTTAATCCCCCTTGTTAGGAATACAAGGATTCCCCCCAAATGAGATTCATATCAGCTGCAATATATGCTTTGCAAAAGAATGCAAGCCAAACCAATACCTCTCAGATGTTCAAAACCAATGTGTAGTATGCATGTGAGAAACAAGGAGACAGCTGCTTTGAATTATTACTGAAATCCTAAAACAACAGCAGTATCTGCAGAATCAAGGAACTGTTACAGTTCTGTTTTTTTCCTTTCCCTCTGTCTCATCCAAAACAAGGCTTCATCCTACTGCTGTGATGACGGGAAATCAAATTTAAAAAGGGCTCATGTTCTGTATTGGTTGACAAAATTGTAATTTTTTGGGGGGCCAAGGAGGGCGGATCACAAGGTTAGGAGTTCGAGACCAGTCTGGCCAACATAGTGAAACCTCATCTCTACTGAAAATACAAAAATTAGCCAGGCATGGTGGCTGGCGCCTGTAGTCTCAGCTACTCAGGAGGCTGAGGCAGGAGAATCACTTGAACCCAGGAGGCAGAGGTTGCAGCAGTGAGCCGAGATCACACCACTGCACTCCAGCCTGGGCGACAGAGAGAGTCCATTTCAAAAAAAAAAAAAAAAAAAGTTACTCTAATTTTATACACCAAAATGTTTCCTGCAGCAAGTTACCCTGCCTTCTGTGAAAGGTAAACCTAAGACAAACATGTGAAGATCCCATAAGACTCTGGCTGATGGAGGGTCTCAGTTCATCCACATTTGGGAAGAATCAATCTAAATAATTTTTAAACATTTTTAAAGAAAAGTATCCAGCTGCAGATAGCAGCAGTAAAAAAAAAGGTGGGGCTGGGGAGCTTCTCAACAATTCATGGAAAGTGTCCTGGAAATGGTAATGCTCAAGCTGAGCTTATTAAAGCATTCTGAACAGTATTTTTAAAAAATCAAGTATCAAAGAGGATAGAATTTGAAGTGAAAAAACATTTCTGTGTGCAGTGTTCTATGTGCAAACTGCACATTTCTACAGAATGATGAGCTGTATCAAATACCACACTGGAACAAAAAATATATAGTCTAAAGTAAACTCAAATGAGGGAAAATATGACAGAACCCAAGAAGAAGAAACTTTAATATCTTAGGTGTCCTGAAAATAATTCTGAAAAAACCTCCCTTATCATAATCTACTCTGATTCATTTAGGACCAGGAGGGATTGTGGCAGGATTCTGCACTGATGAAGTTGGAAATGCCTGCATATTCCCTGGCTGGAATGGTCCCCCAGATTGGGTGGGAATTACTACAGACTGTTGTGTTGTTCCTGAAATTCCTACCCACTGTACTGGATACCCCGCCCCACCCACAGCATTATACTGACAAACATGAGGCATTCCATATGATGATAATGGCCCAGGAAATGAAGGGAGTGAGAGTCCTTGTGGCAAGGAAGTTGGGACAGCTCCACGGATTTGGGACAGAGAAGAAATCCATGTTGATGTGTAGCCCATAGTAGATGGAGTGTTCTAACAAAAACAAAAATAAAAACAAAAGATCAGTTTATTTGGTATATGCTTTTATCAGTCTATATTCCTTCCTATTCTTTTTTTTCCTATTGCTGCTGCACAAATTAATATTCCTTCCTAGTCTTTTTGGCATACTATTCCTATTATTACTATCAGGGACTACCATTTTTGGAGTACCTTTCCGTGTGCTAACCATAATTATGTACCTTAATTAATGCCATCTTCCCTGCCTTACATTTTTATAGTTATTTCCATGCATATGTACATAGAAAGATATTTGACATGATGTTTATCTGAAGTTAATGAAAATTATTTCTGGGTGGTGGGATTTGAAGGTGATATTTTAAAATTTGTACTTTTCTGCACTGATTAAATTATATAATGAACATTATTAGTTTACAGATAACCTGATTTTTTAAAGAAGACAAATTGGAGAGGTTATACATTTTCTCTTGGATATTTCAAAGGCATCTCAGAAACACATGCGTGGAAATCAAATGTGTGATCTTTCCCTACCAAAGCACACTGCTCACATTCCCCATCTCGGTGATTGGTACACTAGCATAGTATCTAGTTATGTGAGCCAGAAACCTAGCCTTCATACCTCCCCTTCACCATACATCCATTCCATCACCAAATCTTGTCCATTTAATCTCTTAAGCATTTTTTGGAATCTGTTCACTTCTTTTCAACTCAACTTTTCCCATTTTCCAGACCAGTTAAGACTAACTCTTAACTGGTCTGCCAACATCTACCCTTACCTCCAATAAATAATCCTTTTCTCTTGCTTGAGTCAGAGTCATTTTTTCAAAAAACAAGTCTGATCATGTCAACCCTAGGGCTTAAATGGCTATTCATCTTTCTTAAAATACAGACAGCTGGGCGCGGTGGCTCACGCCTGTAATCCCAGCACTTTGGGAGGCCAAGGTGGGTGGATCACCTGAGGTCAGGAGTTCGAGACCAGCCTGGCCAACATGATGAAACCCTGTCTCTACTAAAAACTCAAAAATTAGCCGGGTATGGTGGTGAGCGCCTGTAATCCCGGCTACTCAGGAGGCTGAGGCAGGAGAATTGTTGAACCTGGGAGGCGTAGGTTGCAGTGAGTGGAGATCGCACCATTGCACTCCAGCCTGGGCAACAAGAGTGAAACTCCATCTCAAAAAAATAAAAACAAACAAACTAACTAACAAAAAATACAAAGTTCCTTATCATTACACTTTTAAGACTCCATCTACCTTAGATCCATTGTGCACTAACTCCTCTTTGCTAACTAACTTCACTTCAGCCAAACTGGCCTACTTTCAATCCCTTCATGCTCCTTTCCTCATACAGGGCTTTTGCATATGTGATCCTTTCCACATGGAATCATTATTCCCTCCTCTTTTCACCTAGTTAACACCTATTCATCCTTCAGATCTCTGCTTAATCATCACTTGCTCAGTGAAGCTTTCCTTGACTTTCCTTTAAGAGGTCAAATTTCCCTTATTGTAGCCTATATCTTTCTTTTGTAGTTATTACAGTTGCAATTTTATATTTGTATATGCAATTCTGTTATGTCTAACTAACTGTCTTAGCAGAGCATAAATTCCATGAGGGTAGGGATCACACTTGTTTTTACTCACCAAACCCACGTCTAGCGGAGGGCTTGGTACGTAACTGTTAAGCAAACAAGTATTTCTAAGTAAGGATACAGAGCAGTAAAATGTCAGAGCATTAGTGAGATGGGCTTGCCACACAAAAGATATAACCAACTGAACCTACAAATATAAAAACAGTTACTATATATAGGGTACCTACTATGTAGCACCTATAAAGGTATAGCTTCATAGGTGTTATCTCATTTAATCCTCATACCAATCCTGTAAGGCAGGTATTCTGTTTGAAAGACATGAAAACTGAGGCAGAGATAGATCAAATGACTTTTCTAAAGTCACACAACTAGTAAGTGACTGAGCTGACATTAGAACCCAAGTCTGTTAAATGACCTTCACTACTTTTATTCACACACCATTTTCTACTCACCCTTCCTCCAAACATCCTCCATTATACTCCAGTAAACAGCCCTCCAACTAGTCAACAAAAGCCTCCATTCACACAGTACTCAGAGGTTCTCTCACTGGCAGTACAAATGCATTTATGTCTTGAAATTTGCCTCTAAAGGCTTCCAATTTTCACAATGGTGATGCTATCTGTGTGTAAATTGGTGCCACAAGTAAGATAAATATACAGAGCTCCCAAGGAGATATACTGCTCACTAATTTGGGAAATCGAGGATTTTGAAAATTTCTATTCAATATTAACAATAAATGCATTATTCCTTTAACAAACTATATGACGATATATGTATAAAAATACATGTACACAAATATAACACACAGAGATAAATCTCTTTCAATTAAAGGGGTTAAAATTCTAAGCCCTGATTCCATTTTAATAGGTTTACTCATTTTGAAAAAAAAAAGTCACTTACTTTAAAAATACAAAAACACAGAAATGTACGAGGTAAAATAAGGCCTAAATTCCACCATCCAGCATATTTTTCATGGCTTTTCATATTTATGCATATCTAATGTATATAATTTTGCATAAATTATATTATACTATGTATGCTGTTCTCTAAGCCTGACTTCTTCCTACTCCAGAATGCACTGTGGGCATCTTTCTTCATTTCATTGCATGTACACCTGACTAAGGGCACATGCAATAACTAGGCATCTTTTCTTTAAAACACCTCCTATAATATTCTAGCTTAAAGAACTTTAAAATTCTTTTTCATAATGAACAAATAACTTATCAGATCTAAGAATATTGATGTGAAACATAGGAAAACTTTTCCTTAAAACCCAAACTCTTCTTGGAACACTGTACTTAATTAACCTTCATTCCAGATGCTTTCTTCTTTGATCCTTGCTGGATTTTTTTTTTTTTTTTTAAACAGAACAGTCTAAAACAAGGGTCAGCGAACCACAGCCTACCACGTCTTTTTGTAAATAAGGTTTTAGTGGAACAAAGTCATGCCCATTTGGTTATATATTCTCTATGGCTGCTTTTGCACTGTAACAGAGTTGAGTGGTTGTAATAGTATAGCTTGAAAAGCCTAAAATATTAACTAACTGGCTCCTTCCCCCCAAAAGTTTACTGACTCATGGTCTAAAATATAATTTGCTCAAAGACATAATGAATCTAAAAAACGATAAAAGTCTCTATGTTATCAAGTCATACCACCCTCTCATAGTGACTGTAACTATAGGCCTAAGTGCATCAATTTTTATGGTTTTAGTTCTTGTAAATAAAGTAAATCGGGTATAAACAACTTACTTCATATACTTTGTTCCAGTTTTCTGTCTCTAGTTTGTGTTGACTTTGTTTAAGTTGGTTTAAACTTGGCTTAATAAGAGAATTTCCTACTGCTTCCTTTGTCCAGTCATCCACCAGCTTGTGTAAGTCATCTGTGAACATCCCTTTTTTACTGGCTGGAGACTGTTGGCATGATGCTGCATTACTCTCCACACACAGTGGATCTATAAGGAAAAAAAAAAACAAAAAACAAAAAACAGGGAAACCATGAAAAGGAATTAAAATGGATAATCAGATAGCTCTTTGGCCAACAATGCCGTTAACAGAACCACACATGGGGTGCAATTAGGGTGAACACACACTCTAGTTTACCTGAGACATCCTGGTTTAAAGCTGTTGTCCTGGAGTAATTGCTAACAGTACACCCTTTCACTCTCAAAAGTTTCTTCTTGGCTGGGCGCAGTGGCTCACGCCTGTAATCTCAACACTTTGGGAGGCTGAGGCGGGTGGATCACGAGGTCAGGAGTTCAAGACCAGCCTGGCCAACATGGTGAAACCTCATCTCTACTAAAAATACAAAAATTAGCCAGGCGTGGTGGTGGGCGCCTGTAATCCCAGCTATTCGGGAGGCTGAGGCAGAATAGCTTGAACCTGGGAGGCGGAGGTTGCAGTGAGCTGAGATCATGCCATTGCACTCCAGCCTGGGACAGAGTGAGACTCCGTCTAAAAAAAAAAAAAAAAAAAAAACCACACACACACACAAAAACAAAAAGAAAGTTTCCTCTTGTTTGGACAGCAAATTATATGGTTACCTTAGGTATAAATCAAGTGTCGGCCGGGCGCGGTGGCTCAAGCCTGTAATCCCAGCACTTTGGGAGGCCGAGACGGGTGGATCACGAGGTCAGGAGATCGAGACCATCCTGGCTAACACGGTGAAACCCCGTCTCTACTAAAAAAAAAATACAAAAAACTAGCCGGGCGAGGTGGCGGGCGCCTGTAGTCCCAGCTACTCAGGAGGCTGAGGCAGGAGAATGGCGTGAACCCGGGAGGCGGAGCTTGCAGTGAGCTGAGATCCGGCCACTGCACTCCAGCCTGGGCGACAGAGCGAGACTCCGTCTCAAAAAAAAAAAAAATAAAAAAAATAAAAAAATAAATCAAGTGTAATAAATAGTACTCATAAAAATTAGTATAAACTCTAATCTTTTCATCAGCTCCCTCAGATAGATACTTAGAAGAGTTAACAAAGAATCACAGAATGTTAAAAACAAAAAAAAAAGGTCTAGTGCAAGCCACTTTTATAATGGGAAAACAAGGCCCAGAATAAGTAAATTGACATGCCCAAGTTCTTGCAACTAATTACCAGCAGAGACAGGCCTGGAACTCTAAAGCCTAGACAAAGACACTCTATCTTTTCAATATACCATACTGACTTTCAAGAAGCTTCAGAAAACTAGAATCTTATTTTATTTTTTACCGATATTTCTGTCTAGGATTTAAAAAGATGAATGTGTATCCAGAATAGCAGAAATGAAGGCACAGATGGTTTGATGAACCTCATGAGTTGTGGAGCATAAGATGTTCAAATAAATGAAAGAAATCAATTATAGAGAATTCCATAAGTATACCTTCCTAATCTGAACATCACACTAAGTCTTTACATCATAATTGAGTACTATTACTCATGCTTACGATATCATTCTCATAGAAAATATTCAGAGAGTTCCAATTCCTCTGACTGAATTATAAGCCAAAAACTTAACAGAGTGGGTCTAAAATTAATTTTAGGAAATACAGTTGTGAATTTAAGCATAATAACAGTTCCAGGGATTTAACAAGCATGTGAAGATGTCTTACACATTTGTTATGGTACTTCTTTTAATCACAAAAAAATACAAAAAAAAATTGCAAGAGGTAATGTAAGAAGCTTCCATATTAATACTTTTTGAAACTTATAACAGGCCTGTGATATACACAAGTATCACTCTGTTTTATAGACGGAGAAACTGGGACCCAGAAGATTAACAACTGGAGTTACATGCTGGGGCTAGAATCCAGATATCCTGACTGTCAGGTCAGTGGGCTTTACGTTGTACTCCATCATAAATGCCAACTGCCGAGGTGGGTGGATCACCTGAGGTCAGGGGTTCGAGACCAGGCTGGCCAACATGATGAAACCCCATCTCTACTAAAAATACAAAAATTAGCTGGGTGTGGGGGTGCGCCTGTAATCCCAGCTACTCGGGAGGCTGAGGCAGGAGAATTGCTTGAACCCAGGAGGCGGAGGTTGCAGTGTGCCGAGATCACACCATTGTATTCCAGCCTGGGCAACAGAGCAAGACTCTGTCTCAAAAAATAATAATACAATAAAATAAATGCCAACTGATATAATAAAGTAGGAAATGGAAGAAGATATTTCTTAAAAAGGGAAACATGACAATCTCAATGATTGCATATGCATAGTCTGTGATTTTCTATGAACTCTGTGCTACTGAAAATTTAGATTCAAAGGTGATTTTTTGTTTGTTTGTTTTAGACAGAGTCTTGCTTTGTCACCCAAGCTGGAGTGCAGTGGCGCGATCCTGGCTCACTGCAACCTCTGCCTCCTGGGTTCAAGCGATTCTCACACCTCAGCCTCCCGAGTAGCTGGAATCAAGGCATGCGCTACCACGCCCGGCTAATTTTTGTATTTTTGGTAGAGATGGGTTTCACCATGTTGGCCAGGCTGGTCTCAATCCTCTGACCTCAAGTGATCTCCCTGCCTCTGCCTCCCAAAGTGCTGGGATTACAGGTGTGAGTCACTGCTCCCAGCCTTAAATATTAAAGGGAAACACAATAATGTTGTATAAGAAGAGTTTAATGAATTAATCAGAACATTCACATATACAAGAGTTTTATAACAACATTTACTAATGTGGGGCAACCATGATATATCAAAATGACATACCAACTTGTTGGAATCCCAATTTTTCTAGGACATAAAATCCTGAGACCCAAAAGTCAGTCTATAATAAAAGCATCATTTCTTCTTGTTATTCCTTTGCACACTCAACTAATTCTCTGCTTATTCCAGCGAGGGAGCAAAGAGCACAACAAAGTTGGGGAAGACTCTGGAGCTGAAGCTTTTATAGACTGTGTTCTCAACCTAGAAGAATGTCAGCAGGTGGGATTAAAAAGAGAAGATAGCCAGAAACAGGAACATATCAATGCCCACAGTTTTGCCTATCCATCTTCTCTTAGAAATATTTTTGCGCCCAATCCCTTCAGCTTCTAAAACATTTGTTGCAGAGAGATTAGGTCTAAATGTCATTAATTTAAGAAAATTTCTGGGGCTGGCACAGTGGCTCACGCCTGTAATCCAATCATTTTGGGAGGCCAAGGTGGGTGGATCACCTGAGGTCAGGAGTTTGAGAGCAGCTTGGCCAACATGGTGAAACCCTGTCTCTACCAAAAATACAAAATTAGGCGGCCACGGTAGTGGGTGCCTGTAATCCCAGCTACTCAGGAGGCTGAGGCAGGAGAATTGCTTGAACCTGGGTGGCGGAGGTTGCAGTGAGCTGAGATCATGCTATTGCACTCCAGCCTGGGGGACAGAGTGAGATTCCATCTCAAAAAAAAAAAAAAAAAAAAAAGAACATTTCTGGGTGGGAGGGAGAAAAAGAACATTTCTCCAGTAAGGGAAATACAATGTTAGGACTCTTCTTGTGTATAACTCTGGTCTAACAAGTTATCTTAAATACTCAATTGGCAGTAAGTTAAGGCTGCTGCACTAGTGGCACAATAGCCAACAAGTGGAGGAAAAAATAATTAACAAACCGAAGCAAGTATTTAAATGAAACAGGGGCTAGGGCAACAACCACTGCACTCCAGCCTGGGCGACAAAGCGAGACTGTGTCTCTTAAGCAGGCAATAGAAAGAACAACTACACACACACACAAAGTTATCAAGAACAATGTGCCATATGAAAAGGAAAAAAATGCTATTTGAATGTTATTCAGTATCTAACTATGGTTTACATAAGGCAGGATCATTTATTTATTGATTTCATCTAAAAGTTATTCATATCATAATATAAAAGACCACTTAATTCAAAGCTCACAAGCCAGAAAGTACCCAATCAATGCATATTAAAATAAGTACTATGCAAACGTGGTTTATGATAGGTAGTAATAACATATTAACTTTAAACGTGCTCTTTAATATTCATTTCTTATTGATGAAAAGAATAAAACCAGAGTTCAGTCCTTGATGTTCTTTTTTGTTCTTTCCCCCAAGGTGATGCCTATATTCAGACAGTTTCAGTGATCACTCCACTGCATTATTTCTATCTCTTATCCTATCCCTTGATTTCTCTCTTCAATCACAATCTCACAACCAACTCCCAAATGTATTTTTCTACTTGGATGTTAATAAATTATTCAATTCAGGCCAGGCACAGTGACTCACACCTGTAATCCTAGCACTTTAGGAGGCTGACACAGGAGGATTGCTTGAGGCCAGGAGTTCAAGACCAGCCTGGGCAACATAGGAGGATCTCATCTCAAAAAAAACTTGCTGGGCATGGTGGCACACACCAGTAGTCCCAGCTACTTGGGAGGTTAAGGTGGGAGGCTTGATTGAGCCCAAGAGTGCAGGGTTACAGTGACCTATGATCACGCTACTACATTCCAACCTGGGTGACAGTGAGACCCTGTCTCAAAAAAAAATTAAATTAAAAAATAAATAAATAATTCAAGTCAATACACCTGGGGTCAAACCTATCACAATCCTGACATGACAATTGGCTTAAATGTCATACTTCTGTTAAAGATACTGAATTTTTTTCCAAACCACTCAAACTCATATCCTTTGGATCTCCCCACCAATACACACATATCCAGTCCATCGCTACGTCATGAAATACCTCCTATACAATGTCTTTTGTCCACTTTCATTTCTACCATTCTATAAGCTCTTAATTATTTCATGCATAGACTACTATGATTGCAATGATCTAAATGGACTCACTCTTTGGCTCTAGCCAATATATTCTTCAAACTACCACCAGATTAATATGAATGAAGGCTGGGCACGGTGACTCACGCCTGTAATCCCAGCACTTTGGGAGGCCGAGGTGGGGGGATCACATGAGGTCAGGAGTTCGATACCAGCCTGACCAACATGGTTAAACCCTGTCTCTACTAAAAATACAAAAATTAGCTGGGCATGGTGGCACGCACCTGTAATCCCAGCTACTTGGGAGGCTGAGGCAGGAGAATCACTTGAACCTATGAGGTGGAGGTTGCAGTGAGCCAAGATCGCACCACTGCACTCCAGCCTGGGCAACAGAGCAAGACCATGTCTCAAAACAGTAAATAAGTAAAAAATAATATGAGTGAAATGCTGTTTTCAGCTAAAATGCTGCTTAAAAAAAAAAAAAAAAAAGCTTCCACAGTTCTTTACTGCTAACACCACCAGGATTCCCACTTGTTTAGGTGGCAAAGACCTGGGAAATCATGGTTGTCCTTGCAGAACAAGTACATTATTTTATTTATTATCCTTAAACTAACATGTATCACTTATTAAGCTTAAATATATAATTGTTTTAGATCAGATTATCTTACACTAAACACTAACATAAACATGCTGTAGCAGCTGCCAAATTTTTTTTTTTTTTGAGACAGAGTCTTGCTCTGTCACCCAGGCTGGGGTGCAGTGGTGCGATCTCTGCTCACTGCAAGCTCCGCCTCCCGGGTTCTCGCCATTCTCCTGCCTCAGCCTCCCGAGTAGCTGGGACTACAGGCGCTTGCCACCACGACTGGCTAATTTTTTGTATTTTTGGTAGAGATGGGGTTTCACTGTGTTAGCCAGGATGGTCTCGATATCCTGACCTCATGATCCACCCTCCTCGGCCTCCCAAAGTGCTGGAATTATAGGTGTGAGCCACCGCGCCCGGCCCAAATTTTTTTAAGTATAGAAGGAAAACTTTTTACTGTAAATCCTCCATTTCACCCAACTATTTGAAAGTTATATGTCTTTCTCGCAAATCTTGCATTTTTACCATTTACATGCCTTAATATCATGAAATTGTATCTACTGACAATACTCTTTCCACTTCCCTTAATTTCAATTCTGCCCATTTATCCTTCTTTTTTTTTTTCTTCTTTTTTTTGGCGAGATGGAGTTTTGCTCTTGTTGCCCAGCCTAGAGTGCAATGGCACAATCTCGGCTCACTGCAACCTCTGCCTCCCAGGTTCAGGCAATTCTCCTGCCTCAGCCTCCCGAGTAGCTGGGATTGCAAGTGTGCACCACAACACCCGGCTATTTTTTGCATTTTTATGAGAGATGGGGTATCACCATGTTGGTCGGGCTGGTCTCAAACTCCTGACCTCAGGTGATCCACCCGCCCCAGCTTCCCAAAGTGCTGGGATTACAGGCCTGAGCCACCGCACCTGGCCAGCCCATTTATCCTTTGAGACCAACTCAAATCCCATCTTCTGCATGAAGTATTCTCAGACCACTATCATCATTCATTCGCCTCAACCCACTACAGGTACAATTTATGGTTTTGGGAAGCAATGCAGTATAATAGTTAAGAGCCAAGGCTTTGAAGTCAGACAGATTTGGATTCTCTCACCTATTAACTGAGACCCAAAAGAAGTTACTTAACCTCACTAACCTCAGTCTCTTCACCTAAAAAAGACAAACATTAATATTTATCTACCTTACAGAGATGTTCTGAGGATTAAGATAATATATGTAATATATACTTTTTTTTTTTGAGATGGAGTCTGGCTCTGTCGCCCAGGCTGGAGTGCAGTGGTGTGACCTCGGCTCACTGCAAGCTCCACCTCCCGGGTTCACGCCATTCTCCTGCCTCAGCCTCACAAGTAGCTGGGACTACAGGTGCCCGCCACCACACCTGGCTAATTTTTTTATTTTTAGTAGAGACGGAGTTTCACTGTGTTAGCCAGGATGGTCTCCATCTCCTGACCTCGTGATCCACCCGCCTTGGCCTCCCAAAGTGCTAGTATTACAGGTGTGCGCCACCACATCTGGCCCAATATATACGTTTTTAGACAGGGTCTGGCTCTGTCACACTCCTGGACTCAAGCAGTCCTCCCACCTCAGCCTCTTGAGTAGCTGTGATTACAGGCGTGTGCCACCATGCCCAACTAATTTTTGTATTTTTTGTAGAGATGGGATTTCGACATATTGCCCAGGCTGGTCTCAAACTCCTGAGCTCAAGTGATCTGCCTGCCTTGGCTTCCCAAAGTGCTGGGAGTACAGGCATGAGCCACATGCCCAGCCTAATACATGCAATATTTTTATTATGTCTTGGGATCTCCCAGACCACCCACACATTCCGTGATTCACCAGGTCTCCAGGGACTCAGATTCATAGCTAAGGTTTATTACAGTGAAAGATACACATTATGGTCAGCAAAGGGAAAAGACAGGAGTCTAGAGAAATTCATGATCAGACTTCCATATGTTCTCTCCCTATCCTTTCTACAGCAACAAAAAAAATACAGCAACAGGTGTACACATTTCTACCCAGGAAAGCCCATTAGAGACTTAGTGACCACAGTTTTCACTGGGGCCTGGTCTCAGAGGCACATACCAAAATTCCAGACTCTGAGGAGGAAAACATGTGTTCAGCATAAATCACATTATTTGTACCAACAAACCAGGCAAAGTGAACTACTTACCGGTTAGGGAACAGAGGGAAACCAAGTTTCCACATACCAGCCAAGGGCCAATCTTGCCGGCAGGCCTCTCTAAAGATAGCAGTCTCATGTCTGTTATGTTGGCTCTATTCTGTACAGTTTACCATAATGCTCATATTATAAGTTAACTACACAAATACATTGTAGATACCATTACATTGCAATACCATAATTAGTCAGGCATGTTGGCATGCACCTGTAGTCCCAGCTACTCAGGAGCTGAGGCAAGAGAATCACTCGAACCTGGGAGGCAGAAGTTGCAGTGGGCCGAGACCACACCACTGCACCCCAGCCTGGGTGACAGAGTGAGACTCTGTCTAAAAAAAAATAATAAATAAACATTGCAAAACCACGTATCAACTCATGTTTCCAACAAAACATGTATAATTGTGGGCAGGGAAGGATATATACATGTTAAGCAGTGCCTTTTTTTTTTTTTTTTTTTTTTGAGACGGAGTCTTGCTCCGTCACCCAGGTTGGAGTGCAGTGGCGTGAACTCAGCTCACTGCAACTTCCGCCTCCTGGATTTAAGCTATTCTCCTGTCTGAGCCTCCCGAGTAGGTGGCATTACAGGTGCCTGCCACCACGCCTGGCTAATTTTTGTATTTTTGGTAGAGACAGGGTTTTGCCATGATGGCCAGGCTGGTTTCGAACTCCTGACCTCAGGTGATCTGCTCACTTCAGCCTCCCCAAGTATAGGGATTACAAGCATGAGCCACTGCACCTGGCCAAGCACTGCTTCTTAAAATGGGTTCCCTGGTAAAATGGTTTTGGGAGATTTTGTATATTATTTCCTTTCTTGGACATTCTCAGTTCATATTAGCACATTAAAGGACCTAAGAAATTCTACAGTGGAGAGACTGGTATTTATATTACTTAATAACACATTTCGCATTTGACCATGTAACACCTATTAACTCCCTGCTGACAACTTATGAAATGCTGTGCTAAGGCCAACAAATGTGTTCACCAATCTTGGCCAAATGGGAAAAGATGAAATGTCAGCAAGTTTTGAAAGAGCACTATTAGAGCTAGAAATATGAAATCACCTGTTCCTTTGAGAGGCAATAAAGTAACAAAACTACTGGAAGGTACGTGTGGAGCACCCTGTCTTTGTGAACTTGGCCTCTATGAGTTATAAAAAGAAAGAGAAAATGAAGATAATTTAGTTCCTACTTAAGAAGACATGACCATTTTTATACTAAATCTGGTTCGAGGGCCTGGCACAGTGGCTCACACCTGTAATCCCAATGACTCTGGAGGCAGAGGCAGGAGGACTGCTTGAGGTCAGGAGTTTGAAATCAGCCTGGGCAACATAGCAAGACCCCATCTCTAAAAAAATATTTAAAAAAAGATTAGCCAGGCACAGTGGTACACGCCTATAGCCCTAGCTACTTGGAAGGCTGAGGCAGGAGGACTGCTTGGGTCCAAGAGTTTGAGGTTACAGTGAGCTATGACTGAGCCACTGTACTCTAGCCTGGGTGACAAAGCAAGACCCTGTCTCTAAAAAATAAACACATAAATAACAAAGCCTGGTTTGGAAACCATCTAAATATTTTAATAAACAAGTTAATTTAACAGAAGTACAATAATCACATACTCTCCTTCCTGCCTACTAAAAAAGATAATTTCTGGCTTCCAGCATGACAGAGTGAGGATGTTAAGAAACCTCCCTCAAAAGCAATCCTAAAATTGGACAAAATTCAAAAACAACCATTTTAGTACTCCAGAATTTGTCCTAAGGAATACAACAAAATCAGAAGCATTTATTCGTGAAAACTACTGAACTTTTCAGGTAAGAACTGTGCAATCCGTGGTGTTTTTGCATAAGGCTGTTCCCATCACCCCCACCCAGTTCTGTTGCCCAGCAATTCTACTGAAGTGGGGCATTCTGAGAAAACAATAAGTTTGGCTGCTGTTGCTGCTACCATAGGGGATTCACTTGATTTGGAACTTTCGAAGCAGGTACTCCATTAGCCTGAGCTTAACAGGGAGATCTGAGAAGTGAGATAGCCATGGGGACTTGATAAATTCTCCACGTCAGGCTGAGTGTGGTGTCTCACACCTATAATCCCAGCACTTTGGGAGGCCAAGGCAGGTGGATCACCTGAGGTCAGGAGTTTGAGACCAGCCTGACCAACATAGTGAAACCTTGTCTCTACTAAAAATAGTAAAATTAGCCAGGTGTGGTGATGCACACCTGTAATCCCAGCTACTCGGGAGGCTGAGGTGGGAGGATCGCTTGAACCTGGGAGGCAGAGGTTGCAGTGAGTTGAGATCACGCCACTGCAATACAGCCCGGGGAACAGAACTAGACTCTGTCTCAAAAAAAAAAAGAAAAAAAAGAAAAAAAAGAAAAAAAAAAAAAAAAACTCCACACATCTCAGGCTGACTGGATGGTTCTCTAACCATAATGATTTTAAAGTACAAAAATAAGAGATAATGAGTGGTGGCACACACCTGTAATCCCAGCACTTTGGAAGGCTGAGGCGGGAGGATCACAAGGTCAGGAGATCAAGACAAGCCTGGCCAATATGGTGAAACATCGTCTCTACTAAAAATACAAAAATTAGCCAGGCGTGGTGGCGGGTGCCTGTAGTCCCAGCTACTCGGGAGGCTGATGCAAGAGAATTGCTTGATCCTGGAAGGCGGAGGTAGCAGTGACCCAAGACTGCTCCACTGCACTCCAGCCTGGGCAACAGGGCGAGACTCCCCATCTCAAAAACAACAACAACAACAACAAAACAAAAAGAGAGAGATAATGAGAAAAATCTTCAAACTCGTCAAAATTAAACAACACACTACCAATAATCCATGGATCAAAGAGGAAGTCTCAAGGGAAATTAGAAAACATTTAGAACTTAAAAAAAAAAAAGAAAATATACGGCCGGGCGCGGTGGCTTACGCCTGTAATCCCAGCACTTTGGGAGGCCGAGGCCGGTGGATCATGAGGTCAGGAGATGGAGACCATCCTGGCTAACACAGTGAAACCCCATCTCTACTAAAAATACAAAAAATTAGCTGGGTGTGGTGGCAAGTGCCTGTAGTCCCACCTACTCA
Source organism: Macaca fascicularis (assembly GCF_037993035.2). Taxonomy (NCBI): domain Eukaryota; kingdom Metazoa; phylum Chordata; class Mammalia; order Primates; family Cercopithecidae; genus Macaca; species Macaca fascicularis. Next base: position 54,188,584 of record NC_088395.1, read on the forward strand.
GGAGGCTGAGGCAGGAGAATTACGTGAAACCGGGAGGCGGAGCTTACAGTGAGTGGAGATTGCGCCACTACACTCCAGCCTGTGGGACAGAGCCAAACTCCGTCTTAGCAACAGCAACAACAGCAACAACAGAAAATATAATATATCAAAACCTAGGGAATACTGGAGTACAAAAAATAAACTTCAATGTATGCAAAGGTAAAAAAAAAAAAAATCATTTAGGAGGTCATGAGATCCCAGGATAGAATGTATTTGTCAAAATGCACAGAAAAGGCACAAAGAATGAACCTTAATATATGCAAATTTAAAAAGTAATTTAGGGGGTCAGGGAATCCCAGAAGGGAATGTAGAATATGACAAAAGCATCTAACTATATTGAAAATGTATGAAGCAACCTCATATAAGGGGGTAGAAGAACAGATGCTGAACTATATAACTTTGGAAATGAGTGGCACATGTAATACTGAAGGCAAAAGAAACTGTACATAAGCATTGTATTCTGCTTGATGAAAGTGTTTCCCACTAGGGTTTGGGTTAAAATTCTGAAACTACAATACTTGTTTACTGGAATTAAACAAGTAAATGGCTGGAGGATGGTGGGAGCCAGGTTTCTCACTTCTGGAGTGGGAGGTTACAGATAAGCAAATAGATAAGTCGGTAAGGGCAGAATGATCCATGTGGCAATGGAGTAGAGTTGGAGACATCAATATGAATGCAAATTTACCTTAATATAGATACGGATGATTACCTATAGAAATATTCATAGGTAGGGGTGTGTGTGTATATATATATATTAGTATACATATGTATAGTTCTTTATCAGCTAAGAGGGCCTAGAAGCAATGATACCTCAAGCACTCAAATCTTGGTTTCTTTTTTGTTAAAAAGGGTCTCACTCCGTCACCCAGGATGGAGTGCAGTGTTGCAATCACTGTTCACTGCAGCCTCGACCTCCCAGGATTAAGCAATCCTCCTACCTCAGCCTCCTGTGTAGCTGGGACTACAGGCATGCGCTACCATGACTGGCTAATGTTTTAAAAAATTTTCTGTAGATATGAGGTGTCACTGTGTTGCCAGGGGCGGTCTTGAAATCCTGGCCTCAAGTAATCCCGCTGCCTCGGCCTCCCAAATGATTTTAAAGGGCAAAAATAAGAGATAATGAGCAGTGGCTCACACCTGTAATCCCAGCACTTTGGGAGGCTGAGGTGGGCGGATCACAAGGTCAGAAGATCAAGACCAGCCTGGTCAACATGGTGAAACCGAGTCTCTACTAAAAATACAAAAAATTAGCTGGGCGTAGTGGCGGGGGCCTGTAATCTCTGCTACTCGGGAGGCTGAGGCAGGAGAATCTCTTGAAACCGGGAGGCGGAGGTTGCAGTGAGCCGAGATGGCGCCACTGCACTCCAGCCAGGGCGACAGAGTGAGACTCCGTCTCAAAAAAAAAAGAAAAAAAAAAGAAACTAGGGGAAAAAAATGATCAAAATAAACACAAGGCATGTAGAAGGCAGAAAATAATAAAGAGCAGAAATCCATACAATTTAAAATCGGAAAACAATAGAGAAAAAAATCAATAAAAGCAAATACTGGATCTTTTGTAAAGATAAAACTGATAAACTATTAAGAATCACAAAGAAAAAAAGAAGACAAATTAAATATCAGGAATGAAAGGTAATATCATTCCCCAGATATTAAACATAATGTTCATATTATCTGTAAACACAAAAATTCAACAGCATAGACAAAATGGAACAAGTCCCCCCCAAAACCACAAACTACTGAAACTCACCCAACATGAAATATGTAATCTAAATAATCCTATAACTACTATTGAAGAGTGTGATTTTTTTGGGGGATGGAGTCTCACTCTGTCACCCAGGCTGAAGGGCAGTGGCGCGATCTCAGCTCACTGCCACCTCTACCTCCTGGGTTCAAGCGCTTCTCCTGTCTCAGCCTCTCTGGTAGCTGGGATTACAGGCGCGTGCCACCGCTACCACGCCTGGCTAATTTTTGTATTTTTAGTAGACATGGGGTTTTGCCATGTTGGCCAGGCTGGTCTCAAACTCCTGACCTCAGATGATCCTCCCGCCTTGGCCTCCCAAAGTGCTGGGATTACAGGCATGAGCCACCACGCCTGACCAAAAGTTTGAAAAGTTTGTAGTTAAAAACCTCCCAAAAAAGAAATCTCTGAGCCCAGATGGTTTCATTGGAAAAATTTCCCAGATATTTAAAGAAGAAATAATACCAACTCAAGACAAACTCTTCAGAAAATAGAAAAGGAAGGAGAAGATGGACTTCTAAAAATGCAGAATAAGGGCCTGGGGAAACTTTCTTGCCTTCAAAAACAATAAAAATATAGGCAAAACAGCTAGAACCAACCACCCCTGACAATTATCCAAAGCCATAGAACAAAACTAAAAACCTCTATGAAAGATAAACTGTGGAAACTACTGGCATCTGTGACATTTTGACTTGGGGCAATTCTCATTCCCCCTTGCTCCCCAGCTCAGGGTTGTGGTAGCCAACAAACAGCAGCACTGCACACCATGGAGCAATCAGACCTCTTTTTGAGCTCCCTTAAAAACACCATTTCCAGTGCACAGTCAATATTTTGCAGCACCCTGGAAAGATTTCTATTTCCCAAGTGTGGTGGATATTTGATTTCACTCAAAGCTCTGCTCACCTGGCAGTGGAAGAGCATAGTGGAATAGAGAGTAGGGGGCTACCTGCAAGGCATTACTGAGACTATGGGAAAGTGCAGGTAACAACTCAGCTGCCTAAGGCTGAGATTTCAGTTGGGGCAAATAAGAACCTAGACTAGAATTAAAAGGGAATTCTGGGAGAACTAGATGACCATAAGAAACTTTGAAAACCTCTAACATATTCTTGGGAATATAAAAGTCTGACATGCCCACAAAAGACCTAAGAAAGGAGAAGGTGCCAATCACTCACTTCTGGTTGACCTTGAGTTCCTAGGCAAGCATGAAGTAAATCAAAGGTTGTCTTGTCTTGTAAACTGTTGTAAACTGTCTGAAGTTTGATCTCTTTTTTTTTTTTTTTTTTTTTGAGACGGAGTCTCGCTCTGTCGCCCAGGCTGGAGTGCAGTGGCCGGATCTCAGCTCACTGCAAGCTCCGCCTCCCGGGTTCACGCCATTCTCCTGCCTCAGCCTCCCGAGTAGCTGGGACTACAGGCGCCCACCACCTCGCCCGGCTATTTTTTTGTATTTTTTTAGTAGAGACGGGGTTTCACCGTGTTAGCCAGGATGGTCTCGATCTCCTGACCTCGTGATCCACCCGTCTCGGCCTCCCAAAGTGCTGGGATTACAGGCTTGAGCCACCGCGCCCAGCCTGAAGTTTGATCTCTTAACAGAGATCCCTTTGGAAAAGATATCCAGGCAAGGCACTTAGTGAATTCTTCTGACCAATCATGGCTCATCACTAAACGGTACTGGCTCAGATGTGAACCTTGGGAAACCAGGCTTAAAAATTAAAAAATAAATAAATAAAAACAATTCCAACAGGGAGGCCAGGTGTATTGGCTCATGCCTGTAATCCCAGAACTTTAGGAGGCTGAGGTAAGAGTATCGCTTAAGGCCAGGAGTTTGAGACCAGCCTGGACAACAGAGCAAGACCCCATCTTTACAAAAATTTAAAAAATTAGCCATGTGGGCCCGGGCACGGTGGCTCACACCTGTAATCCCAGCACCTTGGGAGGCTGAGCCGGGTGGATCACGAGGTCAGGAGATCGAGACCATCCTGGCTAACACGGTGAAACCCCATCTCTACTAAAAATACAAAAAATTAGCCAGGCGTGGTGGCAGGCGCCTGTAGTCCCAGCTACTGGGGAGGTTGAGGCAGGAGAATGTCATGAACCCAGGAGGCAGAGCTTGCATTGAGCCAAGATCGCGCCACTGCACTCCAGCCTGGGTGACAGAGCGAGAGTCCATCTCAAAAAATAAATAAATAAAATAAAATAAAATAAAATAAAATAAAATAAAATTAGCCATGTGGGCCAGGCGCGGTGGCTCATGCCTGTAATCCCAGCACTTTGGGGCAGGTGGATCATGAGGTCAGGAGATCAAGACTATCCTGGCCAACATGGTAAAACCCTGGCTCCACTAATATACAAAGAAAATTAGACGGGCGTGGTGGTGCGTGCCTGTGATCTCAACTACTCATAAGGCTGAGGCGGGGAATCACTTGACCCCGGAGGCGGAGGTTGCAGTGAGCCGAGATCGCACCACTGCACTCCAGCCTGGTGACAGAGCAAGGCTCGGTCTCTCTCTTTTTTTTTTTTTTTTTTTGAGACAGAGTCTCGTTCTGTCGCCCTGGCTGGAGTGCAGTGGCCGGATCTCAGCTCACTGCAAGCTCCGCCTCCCGGGTTTTACGCCATTCTCCTGCCTCAGCCTCCCGAGTAGCTGGGACTACAGGCGCCCGCCACCTCGCCCGGCTAGTTTTTTGTATTTTTTAGTAGAGACGGGGTTTCACCGTGTTAGCCAGGATGGTCTCGATTTCCTGACCTCGTGATCCGCCCATCTCGGCCTCCCAAAGTGCTGAGATTACAGGCTTGAGCCACCGCGCCAGGCCGGCTTGGTCTCTTAAAAAACAAAAACAAAAACAAAAACAAAAACACACACAAAAAAACAAAATTGCCCAGGTACTAGGGAAGCTGAGGTGGGAAGATTGCTTGAGCCCAGGAGTTTGAGGCTGCAGTGAACTAGATCCTGCCACTATACTCCAGCCTGGGCAACAGAGCAAGACTATGTCTCTTTGAAAAAGAAAATCTAGCAGGGAATTCAATGGCCATACACTGCAGGGAATGTAAAATTTGTCCAGGAAAATCACTAAATAGCAACAAGAAAAACAACAACAACCCTTGAGGGTAGAAGAATCTGATACTAGAGTTCTTTAATATATGATTTAAAATGTCCAGTTTGCACCACAAAATTAAGAGACACCAAAGAAACAGGAAAGTATGACACACATGCAGGAAAAAGGGGGACCCAACAAAAACATCCTGGAGGGGGCCTATATTTTGGATTTAGTAGGCAAAGCTTTTATATCAGCTATTATAAATACAGCTGACCCTTGAACAAAACAGGTTTGAACTGTGCAGGTCCACTTATATGTGGATTGTTTTCAACCAAATATGGATAGAAAATACAGTATTCTGGGAAGTGAAACCTGCATATATGGAGGGCTGACATTTTGTATATATGTGCATTCCTCAGGGCCACCTGTGGAACTTGACTGTGTGGATTTTACCATACGCAGGAGTCCTGGGACCGATCTCCACATATACCAAGGGACAAACCGTATATTCAAACTTAAGGAAACTATGCCTAAAAAAATTAAAGTGTGACAACAATATCTCACACCAAATAGAGATGGAAGTTGTTTTTAAAAAGCAAATTCTAGAGCTTAAAAGTACAGTATCTGAAGTGAAAAATTAAATAGAGGGTTCCATTAAGAGATTTTAGTGGGAAAATAATCAACCAATCAAAAGAAATAATCAACCAACAAGAAAACAGGTTAATAAATCCACTTTGAAGAACAGAAAGAAAAAAGAATTAAAAAAAAAAAAAAGGTCGGGCGCCGTGGCTCACGCCTGTAATCCCAGCACTTTGGGAGGCCGAGGCGGGCGGATCACAAGGTTAGGAGATCGAGACCACGGTGAAACCCCGTCTCTACTAAAAATACAAAAAATTAGCCGGGCGCGGTTGCGGGCGCCTGTAGTCCCAGCTACTAGGGAGGCTGAGCCAGGAGAATGGCCGGAACCCGGGAGGCGGAGCTTGCAGCGAGCCGAGATCGCGCCACTGCACTCCAGCCTGGGCAACAGAGCGAGACTCCGTCTCAAAAAAAAAAAAAGAGGCCGGGAGTGGTGGGTACGCCTGTAATTCCAGCACTGTGGGAGGCCAAGGCAGGAAAATCACTTGAGGTTAGGAGTTCAAGATCAGCCTGGCCAACATGGTGAAACCCCGCCTCTACTAAAAATACAAAAATTAGCTGGGTGTGGTGGTGCTTGTCTGTAATCCCAGCTACTTGGGGGGCTGAGGCACGAGAATTGCTTGAACCTGGGAAGTGGAGGTTGCAGTGAGCCAAGATCACACGACTGCACTCTAGCCTGGGTGACAAAGCAAGACTCTGTCTCATAAATGAATAAATAAATAGATAAAATAAAAAATTTAAAAATTTAAAAAAGTGAAAGAGCCTCACAGACCTGTTGGACACCATCAAGCATGATAAATATGCATAATAGGAGTTCCAAAAATAGAAAAGAAAGGGTCAGAAAAAATATCAGAATAAATAATAACTCTAAATTTCCAAAACTGAATGACAAATATTAATTTACACATTCAAGAAGCTCAGTGAACTATAACTAAAGTAAATTTAATGAGATCCTTACCTAGACACTCATAATCAAATTGATGAAAATCAAAAACAAAAAGAAAATCTTTAAAGAAGACAAAAAATAGACTTGTCATGTATAAGGGACCTCATTAAAATTAAGAGCTGACTTCTCATCGGAAACCATATAGGCCAAAAGACAATGAGATGACATTGTCAAAGTGTTGAAAGAGTAAGACTATCAAAGAAGAATTCACCTAAATCTTTCAAAAATGAAGGAGACCCGGCCAGGCACAGTGGCTCACACCTGTAATCCCAGTACTTTGGGAGGCTGAAGCAGGCAGATCACTTGAGGTCAGAAGTTCGAGACCAGCCTGGCCAACATGGTGGCACCACGTTTCTACTAAAAATAGAAAAATTAGCCAAGCATAGTGGTGGGAGCCTGTAATCCCAGCTACTCGGGAGGCTGAGGCAGGAGAATCACTTGAACCTGGGAGGCAGAGGTTGCAGTGAGCTGAGATCGCACCACTGCACTCCAGCCTGGGCAACAAAACGAGACTCCATCTCCAAAAAAAAAAAAAGGAGATCCACATAACACTGTGCTATAAACTCCTTGAAAAGGTTGACCTTCTCATAGTAATAGATATCATGCTTTACTTTGCATGTAGTTGGAGATTGTTATGTTTTAAGAAAGTGAGTAACAGTTTTCTATAGGTGAATTTTAATCTATAGAAAAAGAAATGTGTCTTGTGAAAAGTATGTAATACAGTTCAGGGCACCAAACTGTGCACTGTCTTTTGGGAGCCAACTGTTCAGTTGTGAGTGTTCAAAGGTGGACAAAAGCTAGTCTATATACCAGGGGAGAAGTGGATAAGGTAAATATGACTGAGATTTGGAAATAACCAGTTATAACAGTAAAGTAGCCATGCCTCTAGATTTACTCTCTTGTTTACCTATTCTTTATCTCAGAGACCTAATGTTAAGTATCAAAAGCAAAATATTTGTTGTGAAAAAGATTTGAAATAATGGAAGATGACTAATGCTTGGGAACATGCAAAAGGAACTTTATGCTTTCAATGCTCATTCTAATAACTAGTTCTTCTTGATGACTGGAATACAAAGAATACTAAACAATCTGAATTTAAATCGAACCAAGCATTTTTAGAATAAGACCTTTCCTGAATAATCCCAGCACTTTGGGAGGCCAATGTGGGCAGATCACTTGAGCTCAGAAGCTGTAGATCAGCCTGGGCAACATAAGGAGACTCCATCTCTATTAAAAAAAAAAATCAGCTGGGCATGGTAGTGTGCACCTGTAGTCCCAGCTACTTGGGAGGCTGAGGTGGGAGGATCACTTGAGCCCGGGAGGTCGAGGCTGCAGTAAGCTGTGATGGCGCCATTGCACTTCAGCCTGAGGGACAGAGAGAGACCCTGTCTCAAACACAAAACAAAAAAGATTGGAATGGAATCGTTATTATTTTACATTATTCCCCAAAACCCTAGAAAGTCTAAATCCAAATGGTTCTGATTTCTTTTACAAGAATGATTTTGTCTTTTCAAATTTTTAGGTGTCTTATTGCATAAGATAAAACTTTATTAATAGACTTATTAAGCAAAATAATTTTTTTCAATTTTGTACTTTTCAGTATTTTTTCTATCAACTTTATGGCAGAAAAGGAAGCATCTATTTTCTTAAAGAGAAGAGTTTTAAATAGCTAGCTATTTTAGCGTTCCTATTAAAATAGGATTCTACTTGTTATATTTAGTTAAAGAAATTTAACCTGGGCCAGAACAGAAGGTGTTAAGAATACCAGATGTTTCTGTGAGCTGGAAGCTGTCACAGCAGTGACACACTTGAATTGGAAATCACCAAAATTTCCTTCTTATTTTCTAGTCACCAAACAAAACACAGGCATGCTTTTTCATACCTTATGTTTTGTAAGTTGAATTGTACCAGGCCCTTTAACAGCCTTTGATCCAAGTTAAGCTAGTCCTTTATGTCCTTGTTTTTTAAAAACAAATTCCATAAATGGAAAAAAAATAAAAATAGAAACACTTCTAATAAAAAACTGAAAATTCATTGCTAGCTGACCTAACTTACAAGAAATATTAAAGTGAGTCCTTCAGGATGAAATAAAAGAATGCTAGTTACTCAAATCCACATGAAAAAAATAAAGCACACTGCTGAAGAGAACTACATAGGTAAATATAATATTCAGTATAAATGTACTTTGTGTTTATAACTCTTTACTTTTCCTATCTGATTTCAAAGTCAACTGCATAAAGCAATAACTATAAAATTGTGTCAATGAGCTTATAACATGTAAAGATGTGTATAACAATAATAGTACAAAGAAGTGAGGGAATGTGTGTGTGTATGTATCACACACATATATATTAGAGAAATGTTTTGTGTACCATTGAAGTTAATTTAGTATTAAACTGAACTAGAGGCCGGGCGAGGTGGCTCACGCCTGTAATCCAGCATTTTGGGAGGCTGAAGCGGGCGGATCACCTGAGGTTAGGAGTTTGAGACCAGTCTGGCCAACATGGTGAAACCCCATCTCTACTAAAAATACAAAAAAAAATGAGCCGGGCGTGGTGACACATTCCTGCAATCCCGGCTGCTCAGGAAGCTGAGGCAGGATAATCGCTTGAACCCAGAGGCGGAGGTTGCAGTGAGCTGAGATTGCGCCACTGAACTCCAGCCTGGGCGACAGAGCAAAACCCCATCTTAAAAAAACCAACCAACCAACCAACCAAACAAACAAACAAAAAAACATGACCAGGTGCGGTGGCTCACGCCTATAATCCCAACACTTTGGGAGGCTGAGGCGGGTGGATCACCTGAGGTCAGGAGTTCAAGACCAGCCTGGCTAACATGGTGAAACCCTGTCTCTATTAAAAATACAAAAATTAGCTGAGCGTTGTGGCAGGTACCTGTAATCCCAGCTACTCAGGAGGCTGAGGCAGGAGAATCCCTTGAACTTGGGAGGTGGAGGTTGCAGTGAGCCAAGGTTGCACCATTGCACACCAGCCTGGGTGACAAGAGCAAAACTTCGTCCCAAAACAAACAAACAAAAAACACAGAACAAAACTGAACTAGATTGCTTTTAAATTAAGAAGCTCATTGTGGCTACCACAAGAAAATAACTGAAAAATATAAGAAAAGAATAATATAGGGCCAGGTACTTTGGCTCACACCTGTAATACCAGCAATTTGGGAGGCTGGGTAGGAGGATTGCTTAAGCCCAGGTGCTGGAGGCCAGCCTGGACAATACAATGAGAGCCTGTACTGGAAAAAAAAAAAATTTTGTTTTTTAATTAGCTGGGCATGGTGCCATGCCCCTGTGGTCCCGGCTACTCAGAAGGCTGATGTGGGAGGATAACTTGACCCTGGGAGGTTAAGGTTACAGTGAGCTGTGACTGCACCACTGCACTCCAGCCTGGGTGACAGGGCGAGACCCTGTCTCAAAAAAGAAGAAAAATGAAAAGTATAGTATAATAGGCCGGTCATGGTGGCTCATGCCTATAATTCGAGCACTCTGGGAGGCTGAGGTGGGCGGATCACCTGAAGTCAGGAGTTTGAGGCCAAACTGGCCAATGTGGCAAAACCCCGTCTCTACTAAAAATACAAAAATTAGCCGGGTATGGTGGTACGCACCTGTAGTCCCAGCTACTTGGGAGGCTGAGCAGAAGAATCGCTTGAACCTGGGAGGTGGAGGTTGCAGTGAACAGAGACTGCACCACTGCACTCTAGTCTGGGTGACAGAGTGAGACTCCATCTCAAAAACAAAAACAAAAAAAGGATAGTATAATAATAATAATTTTATATATATATACACACATATATATAAAGACACAATAGAATTTAAATGCTACATTGGAAAATATCTATTTAACATAAAAGAAGGCAGCAATACGGAGAGTCAGAGGATGAGGAAAAAAAGAAAAAAATCAAAGATGTATAGAAAACAAAGATAACAAAATGATAGGCATAAATCCTACCTTACATTAAATGGAAATGATTTAAATGCCCCAATCAAAAGACAGAGATTGAAGGAATAAAAAACATGATTTAAAGACAGAATTCTGATTTAAAGACAGAAATGAATTCAAAGTAAAAGAATATAAAAAGATATGGCATGCAAGCAGTAACCAAAAGAAAGCTGGATTGGTTGTACTAATATCAGAAATAATCTCTCCTCTAGCCATTCAAAATGCCAAAAGGAATGAAGGCTAAGTGGAAGAAGATGGCCCCCTCTCCTGCTATTGTGAGGAAGCAGAAGGCCAAGAAGGTGATGAATCCCGTTTGAGAAAAGGCCTAAGAATTTTGGCACTGGACAGGACATTCAGCCCTAAAGGGACCTCACCCACTTTGTCAAATGGCCCTGCTATATCAGGTTGCAGCAGCAAGGAGCTATCTATCTTCTGTAAGCGGCTGAAAGTGCCTCCTCCAAATAACCAGTTTACCTAGGCCTTGGACTGCCAAACAGCTACACAACTGCTTAAGCTGACCTATAAGGACAGACCAGAGACAAAGAAGATCATTGGCCCAGACTGAGAAGAAAGTTGCCAGAGGGATGTCTCCACTAAGAGGCCTTTGAGCAGGGATTAAGGCTGTCACCACCTTGGTGGAGGACAAGAAAGCTCAGCTGGTGGTAACTGCACATGACAATGGATCTCATAGAGCTAGCTGTCTTCCTGCCTGCCCTGCATCATAAAATACAAAGGGAAGACAAGACTGGGTTGTATAGTCCACAGGAAGACTTGCACCACTGTTGCGTTCACACAGATTAACGTGGCAGACAAAGGAGCTTTGGCTAAGCTGGTGGAAGTCATCAGAACCAATGACAATGACAGACAGGATGAGATCCACTGTCACTAGGGAGGCAATATCCTGGGTCCAAAATCTCTGGCTCTCATTGCCAAGCTGGAAAAGGCAAAGGCTTAAGAACTTCCCATGGGCTGGGCACGGCGGGATTACATGCCTGTAATCCCAGCTACTAGGGAGGCTAAGGCAGGAGAATCACTTGAACCTGGGAGGCGGAGGTTGCGGTGAGCCGAGATCGTGTCATTGCACTCCAGCCTGGGCAACAAGAGCAAAAAAAAAAAAAAAAAAAAACCTTCCCATTAAGCTGGGTTAAATGTAGACTGTTGAGTTTTCTGGACAAATAATAATAATTCTCCTTCAGCCAAAGAAAATGAAATATAAATTAAGACATAACAATTATAAACATATGTGTAACTGCATTCCAAAATACACAAAGCAAAACTGACAGAATTGAGGAGAGAAATTCAACAATGGTTGGAGACTTTTTTTTTTTTTTGAGACAGAGTCTCAGCTCTGTCGTCCAGGCTGGAGTGCAGTGGCAAGATCTCGGCTCACTGCAAACTCCACCTCCTGGGTTCACACCATTCTCCTGCTTCAGCCTCCTGAGCAGCTGGGACTACAGGCACCTGCCACCACACCCGGCTGATTTTTTGTATTGTTAGTATAGATGGGGTTTTACCATGTTAGCCAGGAGGGTCTTGATCTCCTGACCTTGTGATCTGCCCACCTCGGCCTCCCAAAGTGCTGGGATTACAGGCGTGAGCCACCACGCCCTGCCAGTTGGAGACTTCTACGACTCACTTTTAATAACTGATAGAACTAGGCAGATGATCAACAGAGAAATAGAAGACTTGAACAGCCCTCTAAACCAACGAGGCCTAACAGACATATATGGAACATTCTACCCAACAACAGCAGAATACATACTTTTCTTAAGCATACATGAGTTCAAGACCAGCCTGGGCAACATAAGAAGACATTGTCTCTAAAACAAATTAAAAAAAAAAAAAAATAGCAGGACATGGTGGCATGTGTCTATAGTCCCAGCTACTTGGGGAGTCTGAGGCAGAAATATCACTTGAGTGAGACCAGGAGGTTGAGGCTGCAGTGAACCATGATCATGCCACTACACTCAACCCTGGACAACAGAGTGAGACCTTGTCTCAAAATAATAATAATAATTATTATTATTATTATAAAATAATAAATTATTATAATATAATTTATATAATATATATTATATAATATATAATATAAAAATATATAATATATATAATATATAATATAAAAATATAAATTATTATAATAAAATAATAAATTATAATAGAATAATAAATTATTATAATAAAATAATAATAATAAAGAAGCATAAGACCTGTACACTAAAAACTAAAGATGATTGCTGAAAGAAATTTAAAGACAACCTGGCTGGGTGTGCTGGCTCACGACTGTAATCTCAGCACTTTGGGAGGCTGAGGCGGGTGGATCACATGAGGCCAGGAGTTCAAGACCAGCCTGGCCAATATGGCAAAACCCTGTCTCTACTAAAAATAGAAAAACTAGCCAGGTGTGGTAGTGCACATCTGTAATCCCAGCTTGCAGTAAGCTGAGATCATGCCACTGCACTCCAGTCTGGGCGACAGAGAGAGACTCTGTTTCAGAAAGAAAAGAAAAGAAAGGAAAAGAAAGGAAAAGAAAAGAAAAGAGAAAAGAAAGATATTTAAAGACAATCTAAATAAACAGAAATATATCCCATGTTCACGGATTGGAAGACAACATTTTAAAGATAACAATACTCCCCAAATTGATATATAGATTCAATACCCTATCTAAATTCCAACTGTTTTTTTCCCAGAAATTGACAAGCTGATTCTAAAATTTATATGAAAATTCAAATTACCCAGAATAGTCAAAACAATCATGAAAGAGAACAAATTTAGAGAACTCAATTTACACTTTCAAAACACATGATAAGCTATAGGAATCAAGACAGTATGGGATTGGCGTAAGGACAGACACAGAAATCAATGGAATAGAATTAAGATTACAGAAATAGGCCGGGCACAGTGGCTCACGCCTGTAATCCCAGCACTTTGGGAGGCCGAGGTGGGCGGATCACCTGAGGTCAGGATTTTGAGACCAGCCTGGCCAACATGGTGAAACCCCATCTCTACTAAAAATAAAAAATTAGTGGGGTGTGGTGGCATGCGCCTGTATTCCCAGCTACTTAGGAGGCTGAGGCAGGAGAATCGCTTGAACCCAGGAGGCGGAGGTTGCAGTGAGCCAAGATAGCACAACTGCACTCGAGCCTGGGCAACACAGTGAGACTCTATCTCAAAACAAAACAAAACAAACAAAAAAGAAATTATAGAAATAATTCATGACCTTAAATTAGGCAATAAGTTTTTTTCTTTTTTCTCTTTCTTTTCAATTATTATAGAGTCAATGGTGAGCCAATGGAATTTTAGATATGACAGTAAAAGCACAAGCAACAAAAGAAAATAAACAGATTAGATTTTAAAACCGTTAAAAACTTTTTGTGCTTCAAAAGACACTATCAAGAAAGTGAAAAGACAATCCAAGAATAGGAGATAATATTTGCAAAATCGTATCCAGTAAGGCTCTAGTCCCTGGAACATATAAACACTCACAACTCAACAATTTCTCTACATTCTCTCCAACACTTGTTCCTGTCTTAAAACAATTTTTTTTTTTTTTTTTTTTTGCCTCATATGTCCTATGTCCTTGGGGATTGCCTTTTTAAATTTCAGCCATTTTAAGTGGGTATAAAGTTACATCTCATTGTGCCTTTGATTTACATTTCCTTAATAACTAATGTTATGGAACATCTTTTCATGTATTTATCAGTCATTCATATATCTCCTTTAGAAAAATGCCTATTTGAATCTTTTGCCCATTTTAAAATTGGATTTTTGAATCTTTTATTGTTGAGTTGTTGAACCCTCATGCCCTGCTGGTGGGACTGTAAAATGGTGCAGCTATTTTGGAAAAATAGTCTGGTAATTCCTCAAAAGATTAAACATAGAGTTCCCATGTCATCCAGCAATTCCACTCCTACATATCTATCCAAGAGAAATGAAAACGTTATGTCCACATAAACATTTGAACACAACTGTTCATAGCAGCATTATTCATAATAGCAAAAAAAAAAAAAAAAATAGAAAACAACACAAATGTCTAACCACTGATGAATGAATAAAATGTGGCATATCCATACAATGGAGTATTATTTGGCAACAAAAAGAAATGAAGTACCAATACATGTTACAACACGGTTAAACTTTGTAAATACTATGCTAAGTGAAAAAAGTCACAAAAGACCACATAATGTATGATTCCATTTACATGAACTGTCCAGAGTAGGCAAATCTTATTTTATTTTATTTATTTTATTTATTTTATTTTTTTGAGACAGGTCTTGCTCTGTTGCCCAGGCTGGAGTGTAATGGCGTGAACATGGATCACTGCAGCCTTAGCCTCTTAGGCTCAAGTAGTCCTCCTGTCTCAGCCTTCTGAGTAGCTGGGACTACGGGCGTGCGCCACCATGCCTGGCTAATTTTTTTATAGAGACAGGGTCTCACTTAGTTGCCTAGGCTGGTCTCAAACTCCTGGGCTCAAGCAATCCTCCTGCCTTGGCCTCCCAAAAAAGAGCAGGCAAATCTATAGAGACAAAAAATACTTTAGTGATTGATGAGGCTGGAGAATGGGGGAAGAGGGAATAAATGGGGGAGCTACTACTCATAGAAAAGGGGTTTCTTTTTGAGGTGATGAAAGTGTTCTAATGGATAAACATACATTTTAGTATTATGCAGCAATAAAAAATGAAGTACTGATACATGTTATAAAATGTTTGACCCCCCAAAAACATTATAAGTATAAGAAGCCAGTCACAAAACCACATATCGTGTAACTGTATTGATACGAAATGTTTCAGCATAGGCAAATCTATAGAAACAGAAAGCAGATTTGTGGTTGCCTGGGGCCTGTGGTTGGGGGTTTGGGGTAGTGGAGCTACAATGAGGGATGACTATGAATATGTACATGTTTCTTTGTGGAATGTTGAAAATATTCCAAAATCAAATTGTGATAATAGCTGCACAAGTCTGTAAATTGTATAAGTTTAATGAGTGAACATTATGATATGTGAAATATCTCAATAAAACTGTAATTTTTAAAAAAAATTAAAAGTAAAGAAGCAACAGAAATACTTACTTTCCAACTCATTTATAAGGCAGGTTTTCCCTGATATCAAACCAGAAAAAGATAAGATCAAAATTTTCAAAATATAAAAAAAGATGAAAATTGTAAACCAATATACTTATTGAACTTAAATTAATAAAAGGCATCTACAAAAACTTACAGTTAACATTGTAATTTATGGCAAAAGACAGAAGGCTTTCTCCTTGGAAGAACAAGGCAAGGATGTCCAATATAAAGTTTTAGCTAGTACAATAAGAAGAAGAAATAAAAGGCATAAAGATTGAAAAGGGAGAAACAAAAAAGTCTGTATTCGCAGAGGACATAATTGCTCACTCATAAAATCCCAAATAATTTATAAGAAAACTTCTAGAACAAATATGTTTAGCAAAATCTTCAGATGTAAGGTCGATATACAAAAATTAATCATATTTCTCTACCAATATATGATTGAAAACTCTGTAGAAATAAAAGAAATCCTTAGGTATAAATAAAACAAAACACATATAGGATCTGTAAGCCGAAAACTATAAAAAGCAGATAAAACATATCTAAGAAGACCTGGAGAAATAAACTGTACACCAAAGCCCCATGACATGCAATGTGCCTATATAACAAACCTGCATATGTACCCCTCAGCCTAAAATAAGAGTTAAAAAAAGACAAAAAAAGGAGAGATATCCTACATTTATTGATTGGAAGACTCAGCACAGTAAAAGTGTCAATTCTCCCCAAATTGATATATAGATTTAACATAATTCCAATCAAAATCACAACAGGATTTGTTTAGATTTAGTCAAGTTGATTCTAAAATTTATAAGAAAAGGAAGAGGAAGTAGAGTAGCTAAAACAGTTTTGAAAAAAACAAAGTTTCAGGAAACATAATATCTAATTTTGACAATAATAATTTTAAAAGTTGCTATAAAACTACAATAATCAAAATAGTGTGGTATTGGTGAAAGGACAGACATATAGATTAACTGGAACAGAATAAAGAGTGCAGAAAAAGATTGACACATATATGGCTAATTGATTTTTCAAAAAGGTAGAAAAGCTATTCAATGGAGAAAGGACGGTCTCTTCCACAAATGGTAATGTAATAATTGAATATCAGTATGCAAAAAAGAACCTCACCCAAAACCTCACACCTTATACAAAAAGTAATTCCAAATGTGTCATAAATCTAAATGTAAACATAAAACTATTAAACTTTTAGGAGAAAACACAGAGGAAAATCTTTGTGACCTGTGTTTAGCCAGAGTTCTTAAATATTACACCAAAATCACAAGTTTTAAAAAATTTGATAAAGTATACTTTATTAAAATCATAAACTTTTGCTCTGCCAATGATACTGTTAAGAGAATGAAAAGAGGCCGGGCGCGGTGGCTCATGCCTGTAATCCCAGCACTTTGGGAGGCCGAGGTGGGTGGATTACGAGGTCAGGAGATCAAGACCATCCTGGCTAACGCAGTGAAACCCCCTCTCTACTAAAAACACAAAAAATTAGCCGGACATAGTGGCGGGCACCTGTAGTCCCAGCTACTTGGGAGGCTGAGGCAGGAGAACGGCGTGAACCTGGGAGGCGGAGCTTACAGTGAGCCGAGATTGCACCACTGCACTCCAGCCTGGAAAACAGAGAAAGACTTTGTCTCCAAAGAAAAAAAAAAAGAATGAAAAGACAAGCTACAGACTCAAATAATATATTTGTAAATCATATGTCCTACAAAGGATTTTTATCAAAAATATAGAAAAAAACTCTCAAAAATCAACCGTATGAAAACTAACAACCTAATTTTCTAAAATGACAAAAATTGTTGCCTCTGGGATAAACTGAGTGAAGGGTACACAGGTACATAGGATTCCTCTGTATTATTTAACTGCATGTAAATCGACAATTATCTCAATGAAAATTTCAATTAAAAATAAAACAGGATACAAAAAAATAGCAACAGACTTGAACAAACAGTTTACCACAGAACACAAATAAGTACAAGAAAAAAATGCTCAACATCACTAACCATTAGGGGAATGAAAATTATAATAAAATAACCACTTTATATCACCAAATACCTATTCGATTGGCTAAAAAAAAGAATACTAGTAACACCAAGTGCTGAAGAACATCAGAAAAACTGGAAGTCTCGCACATTGCTGACAAAATGTAAAATGATACAGCTGCTTGGGAAAATGGTTTGTTTTTTAAAAATGTAAAATATGCATACCATATGATGCAGCAATCTCATTTCTGGGTATTTCATCCAAGTGATCTGAAAACTTACGTTCACCCAGAAAGCTGTATGTGACTATTTACGGGAGCTTTATTTGTAAAACCCCAAACTACAAACAACCCAAATGTCCTCCAACTGGTGAATGGATAAACAAACTGTGGTACATCCATTATAACACAAAATAAGTTGCGGAATCCCAAAGACAGTCTCCAGAGACATGTTTTTACCATGAGATCGTACTTCTCTGGCCATGCTTACTTAGAAACAGGTGGACACCTGACTGTAGAACAGCCCAACTATAGGCCAGGCAATGGCTCTGACCCATTTCTTCGCATGAAAAAGATGAGCAGGGACAGTCAAATTTTCTGTCCCTGGAATCTAACAAAGGTCAGTTAAATAAGGACCTGAAAGTGAAAGAATGCTTTGGGATCACGAGTAACCAATGTTATCTAACAACCAGTTTTGGGAAAGCAGAAATTATGCATAAAATGAAGCCATTTGGGAATGCAACAGAATAAAATAAAGTATAGCTATTAGTGATACTGTATCAGACTGAAGGTTCATGTACTTCTGCTATTAAATCCCCAGAGCTGCCTTCAATCTAAGTTTACCCTTTAATTCTGTCTTTACAAGATCATCCAAGTACAGTTCCTGTTCTTGGGTTCTGTATTAGTTGTCTATTGTTGTTGTAACTAATTGCCAAAAACTTAGTGGCTTCAAACAACACAAATTGATTGATCTTATAGTTCTCTAGGTTACAAGCCTAACATGGTCCTCACTGGCCTAAAATCAAGGTGTTGCCAGGGCTGTGTTCCTTCTGAAGGCTAAAGCAGAGGTCTGTTCCCTGGCCTTTCCAGCTTCCAGAAGTTGCCTCCATTCCTTGGTCTGTGGCACTCTTCCTCCATCTTCAAAGCCAGCAATGTTGCACCTTTCTGACACTGTTTCCCTTTTCTCTGACTCTTCTGTGTTTCTTCTCTTCTACTTTTAAAGATCCTAGTGATTACACTGGACCTACCTGGATAATCCAGGATAATCTCCCTATCTTAGAGTCAGCAGATTAGCAACTTTAATCCCACCTGCAAGCTTAATTCTCGAGACTTTGCCATATATCCTACCATGGTCACAAGTTTCAGGGATTTGCACATGGACGTTTTGTGGGGGAATTATTTTGCCTACGACAAGTTCTGCTGGGATTTCACTTATGTCCTTACAATACATCCTTAACCCCCACCTTGACTATGCACATATAACCAAAGAGGCCTGACCTGATTAACAACTTCTTTATTAGTTAAGTAGAGACTGATGCTCTTACTTTTCAAAGTCAAAGAAGTATATTTTACTAATATTCTTATAACTAATAAATGAAGATCTCTTCAGATAAGAGCATGAGTGTAGATACATGTATACATTTCTTTTTTTGACACGGAGTTTCATTCTTGTTGCACAGGCTAGAGTGCAATGGCATGATCTCGGCTCACTGCAACCTCTATCTCCCAGGTTCAAGCGATTCTCCTGTCTCAGCCTCCCAAGTAGCTGGGATTATAGGAACAAGCCACCACGCCCAGCTAATTTTGTATTTTTAGTAGACATGGGGTTTCACCATGTTGGTCAGGCTAGTCTCGAACTCCTGACCTCAGGTGATCCACTTGCCTGAGCCTCCCAAAGTGCTGGGATTACAGTCCCAAAGTGCTGGGATTACAGGTGTGAGCCACCGCGCCTGGCCAGAGAAAATATATATATATATGTATTTTAGATGGGGTTTCGCACTTGTCACCCAGGCTGGAGTGCAATGGCGCAATCTCGGCTCACTGCAACCTCCGCTTCCTGGGTTCAAGCAATTCTCCCGCTTCAGCCTCCTGAGTAGTTGGGATTACAGGCGCCTACCACCACACCCAGCTAATTTTTGTATTTTAGGTAGAGATGGGGTTTCGCCATGTTAGCTAGGCTGGTCTTGAACTCCTGACCTCAGGCGATAGGCCCACCTCAGCCTCCCAAAGTGTGAGGATTACAGGCGTGCGCCACTGTGCCCGGCCAAGTGTATTTTTAAGATTATCTTGTTACCAACAAACTCTCCAACAAACTCTAAATGCTAGACCAGAAGTTCCCACTGACTGATAACATTTCAAAAATTACTGTGGGGATTGGCATTGGGCTTCCAGCTGCTGGTTTTCCAAATAAAAGCATGAAGCACACTCAGCTTCTCTCTACAGTCTATCAATTATCCTAATCATTATTACATAAAAGGACATTTAACACCAAAAACAGAAAATAATCTCAGAATAATGTGTACTTCTTTAAATTATTTTAGCCTAATTAAAAATAAATTGTATTATAATCATTTTTCTCATTTTGCTAATCTTGGACTAGATTTTTAAAAAATTACTTTTATGACCGATTTACCTGTAGCAACTATGCCATTGTCCACATGTGTCAAGGACTGGGGGCGGCTTCGAAGTTTGCTTTTGAAAGATCTTGGTCGACGTGGTGATGCAGGTGGCAAAGGAATCTCAGTAGATTGGGTTTTGCTATCTTTAATTGACCGAAGGCGTTCATAGAGCTCCTGCAGCTCCTTATTCTGCTGGGTTTGAAGATTTACCACCTCCTGAATGTGTCTGAATGAAAATCATGCAAAAAGCATTTTAATGGCACTGGCTCCATAAAGATGAGCCAAGAAACTCTACACCAGTATAAGTAAAGTTTAACAAGGAATTTAGATTAAGAATGGGGAAATAGAGACTGGGCACAATGGCTTACGTCCATAATCCCAGCACTTTGGGGAGCCAAGGCAGGAGTATTGTTTGAGGCTAGAAATTCGAGACAAGCCTGGGTAACGTAGGGAGACCCTATCTCTCTTAAAAAAAAAAATAAAAAAAAAATTAGCTGGGCATGGTGGTGCATGCCTGTAGTCCCAGTTACTCAAAAGGCTGAGGTGGGAGGATCACTTGAGCCCAGGAATTCAAGGCTGCAGTGAGCCAAGATCACACCACTGCACTCCAGACTGGGTGACAGAGACCCTGTCAAAGAGGAAGGAAGGAAGGGAGGGAGGGAGGGAGGAAAGAATGGGGGAAACACAGAGTATTTTCACAATTTCCAGAGGGGAAGCGGGAAATGCCTTCCTAAACATAACATTAAACTATAAGAATCACTCATGAAGAAAAAGATGAACAAATTTCTAAAACTGAAATACAGTGAAAGTCAGTAAAACAAAATGTAAAGTCAAATAGTATTAATAATATTAACATTTTTGCCAGACGCAGTGGCTCACGCCTGTGGGAGGCTAAGGCAGGAGGATCGCTTGAGCCCAGGAGTTTGATACCAGCCTAGACAACATAGTGAGACCCTATCTCTCTGAAAAAAAAAAAAAAAAAAAAAAAATCAGCCAGGTATGGTGGCATGTGCCTGTAGTACAAGCATCTTGGGATGCTGAGGCAGGTAGATCTCTTGAGCCAAAGGTAGAGGCTTCAGTGAGCCATGACAGCACCACTGCACTCCAGCCTGGGCGACAGAGCAAGACCTCGTCTTAATAATAATAATTGTAATAGTAATAAAAGAAAGAATAAATAAAAATCGGTGAAGAAACCATAATGCTAAAAGAACACTGAAGGCAGAATAAATTATTATTATTATTATTATTTTTTGTTTGTTTGTTTTTTTTTGAGACGGAGTCTCGCTCTGTCGCCCAGGCTGGAGTGCAGTGGCATGATCTCGGCTCACTGCAAGCTCCGCCTCCCGGGTTCACGCCATTCTCCTGCCTCAGCCTCCCGAGTAGCTGGGACTACAGGCGCCCACAACCACGCCCGGCTAATTTTTTGTATTTTTAGTAGAGACGGGGTTTCACCGTGGTCTCGATCTCCTGACCTTGTGATCCGCCCGCCTCGGCCTCCCAAAGTGCTGGGATTACAGGCGTGAGCCACCGCGCCCGGCCAGAATAAATTATTTTTTAAGATCCCTTCTAGGCCAGGCGTGGTGTCTCATGCCTGTAATCCCAGCACTCTGGGAGGCTGAGACAGGAGGATGGCCTGAGGCTAGAAGTCTGAGACCAGCCTGGGCAACACAGGGAGACCTCATCTCTACAAAAAAATTTAAATATTAGCTGGATGTGTTACATGTCTGTAGGCCCAGACACTTGGGAGGCTGAGGTGGGAGGATGGTTTGAGCCCAGGAGGTAGAGGCTGCAATGATCCGCAACTGCACCACTGCACTCCAGCCTGGGCAACACAGCAAGACTCTGTCTCAAAATAAAAGATCCTTTCCAGGTCTTGTGTTATATGAGGTTATGAGAATTCATGTCTCACATTCAAAATTAAGCACATATTCACAACCAGCCAGTTACAAAAAACTAGCCAGCTACAAAAGCTACCAGTCATTTGACAATGGTTTAAAAGAACCATTAAAAACAGCAATAGAAGGCCGGGCACAATGGCTCATGCCTGTAATCCCAGCACTTTGGGAGGCCGAGGCAGGCGGGTCACGAGACCAGGAGATTAAGACCATCCTGGCTAACACGGTGAAACCCCATCTCTACTAAAAATACAAAAAATTAGCTGGGCATGGTGGCGGGCGCCTGTAGTCCCAGCTACTCAGGAGGCTGAGGCAGGAGAATGGCATGAACCTGGGAGGCAGAGCTTGCAGTGAGCTGAGATCGCGCCACTGCACTCCAGCCAGGGCGACAGAGCAAAACTCCGTCTCAAAAAACCAAAAAAAACAAAAAACAAACAGAAAAACAAACAAACAAAAAACCAGCAGTAGAATACTTACATCACAAATATGAAACTGCTTTAATAACTTTTATTATAAAAAGTATCAGTGTACATATACTGTATAGTACTTAATATATAAGTTGACATATACATAATGTAATGTCAAGCCTGTATATATATTTTAAAGTGGAATATCAGCCTTCTGGTGATGAATATTTAAAGTATATATTCACAATTTTCTTGCAAGCTCAAGTCAAAAACACTGAAACAAGTTAGAGAGAATATATTATAATTATCTATCACTGGAATGACAGTTTTGGGTTTTTTTCCTCCTCGAGGCAAGGCCTTAGAAACTAAGAAATTTCCAAGGATTTTAACCTGCTTTAATTCTTGAAGCACTCAAACACAGCATCCAAATGGAGCATTATTCAAGCTTGTAAGAACTTGACTAAAATCCAGATTTTTATTTTATTTTTTGAGATGGAGTCTCGCTCTGTCACCCAGGCTAGAGTGCAGTGGTGTGATCTCAGCTCACTGCAACCTCCGCCTCCAAGATTCAAGTAGTTCTCCCTGCCTCAGCCTCCTGAGTCGCTGGGATTACAGGCGCCACCACGTCCGGCTAATTTTTGTATTTTTAGTAGAGACGGGGTTTTGCCATGTTGGCTAGGCTGGTCTCAAACTCCTGACCTCAGGTGATCCACCCACGTCGGCCTCCTAAAGTGCTGGGATTACAGACATGAGCCACTGCGCCCAGCCAAATCCAGCTTTTTACATGCCTATATTTTTAGTCCTCCCTGGTTCTCTCTGCTTTACAAATTAAGTTCCAGAACAGTGCAGGAATTCTCTAAAGCATAAGATACATTAAAAAATTGCTAGAGTTGGTTTCAACTTTTCAAAGTAATGGCATGGGGTCATCAATAGGAGGCTAGTAATTAACTTATGAGTATATGCATATACTGGAATACTTTGAAACAGTCAAAAATATAATGATACAGGTATATATCCAAGATACCATGAAATGGTAAAGAAAACCAAGATATAAGAACAGTCTTGCAGTGTAAGTTACTATTTGGGGGAACAAAGAATGAAATATGCATATTTGTTTGTACGGTTATAGACTAACTGGATATACAAGAAACAGGTAATATTTATTGTGTGTAAGGAGAGAACCTGGGTAGTTCAGCTGCAGTGCTAGGAGGGAGACTACTGGTTACCCTTTTGTACCTTTTGAATTTTGAACCATGTGGATAGAATTAGAATTCAGCAACTTAATATGAATTTCTTTTTTTTCTTTCTTTTTTTTTTTTTTAGACAAAGTCTTGCTCTGTTACCCAGGCTGGAGTGCAGTGGCGCACAATCTGGGCTCACTGCAACCTGCACCTCCCAGGCTCAAGCAATTCTCCTGCCTCAGCCTCCCAAGTAGCTGGGAGTACAGGCATCTGCTACTATGCCTGGCTAATTTTTGTATGGTTTTTTTTTTTTTTAAGTAGAGACAAGGTTTCAAAATGTTGGCCAGGCCAGTCTCGAACTCCTGACCTCAGGTGATCCACCTGCCTCTGCCTCCTAAAGTGCTGAGATTACAGGCATGAGCCACCATGCCCAGCTGGCTTGAATTTCTTTTTTTAAAATGACCTATTTTATAAAACTAAATACAAAACAGCATTCTATTGACAAAATATATTATCATAATCTCACTAGTGAAGGTTGATTACCTCAGTCACCAAATAATAAGCTTGATCTTGAAAGTATCTTACCTTTTCCTAAAGAAGATGAACCACTATCTCTGATTATAATAAATCAGCTGTTTACTTATCAAATGTGAAATTATATAAGAATAGTTGTAAAATCTAAAACCAAAAGTCCTTAAGAATAAGGACTGTAAAGGTTAACAAAAGGAGTAATTAAATCATATTGGTAAATAAGCAACTGTAATAGTCTTGAGACTATGAAAACATTTTATATATAAGAACTTTTTCTCATTCATAAATGTTTAGCATTAGCATTCTTTGTAGTTTTCAATCATTAAAATGTCAACAATCCTAAATTAGTTACCAATCAAATACTAAGTTCTATAAAATCCAGGGCAACCAGATTTGTGACAAAAGAGAAACAGTCCTTACTTTTCTCGTAATCTTTGAAGCTCCACCTTCAAGTCCTCATCCTCTATTTCTGATTCATCATCACTGCTCATTGGGGAAGATGGCGAATAGAAGAGTGAACTCTGTGTTTGAGCATAAGCTTGTTCTTCATGGTGTGGTAAGCACTGATCACTCTCTGGACCAGTCTTTGCCACTGACTTTCCACTGCCAGCAAGACTGGCTGAAAATTCACTATCAGAGCTAGGCTGTTTCCCAGCAGTCAATATCTCTCTCTCTTTAAGCAACAGTTCAGATCCAGACTGCATGCTACTTCCTGTGGCTGAAGTTTCTTCCAATTCCTTTTCTGGGGTCACTGAAGATACATCAGTCTCACAAGCTGCACTGAAAGATAAGAAGTTGTCACCTTGTTTGGGAACTCCTTTATTTTCTTTACAGGTTTCCTGAAGAGCTTGTAACTTCTCAGAAGAAAACGAAGTTTTGGGATTTTGTGTGGCAGGTTCTATTTCTACCAACTG
The DNA here is from genome assembly GCF_037993035.2 of Macaca fascicularis. Lineage (NCBI taxonomy): Eukaryota > Metazoa > Chordata > Mammalia > Primates > Cercopithecidae > Macaca > Macaca fascicularis. The sequence continues at coordinate 54,213,523 of NC_088395.1, forward strand.
AGACTTTGCTGCTTCAATAAAGGCTTCTTCACTAGAATGGTTTGTCTCACTGAACACTGATATGTGTTCTACTCCAAAAGATGTCACTTTTGCTGACTGCTGAGGAATTGTAATCACCTGAGATATAAAAATGTAAAAGTGGTTAGCATAGCACAGACAAGTAGATGGTCTGCTGTGATGTATATGTATTGATACTAGCAAAACTTAAAAATTTAATCTATACCCTCAAATTCACTCTTTCAAACAGGCCCCTTGGGTAAAGAGAGTGGGCATCATATTGCTCAAATAAAATTCCACAATTAGAGTTGCTGAGATTCTAAAAGACGTGAAATTACATTTATAAAAGAGGACCCACCCACCCGCCAAAAAAAAAAAAAAAAAAAAGAAAAAAAAAAAACTATTTCTGTGCTCTCTACCAGCTACTATCCATTTCTGTAGACTCATCTTTACTGATGGTTTCAAAAGGTGAGGGGATGCATGGAAGGTGAACAAATTAAATATGACAATGATCTACATTTAAAGTAAGTATCATCAGCCGGGCATGGTGGCTCACGCCTATAATCTCAGTACTTTGGGAGGCTGAGGCGGGTGGATCACCTGAGGTCAGGAGTTCAAGACCAGCCTGGCTAACAAGGTGAAACCCCGTTTCTAATAAAAATACAAAAAATTAGCCAGGCGTGGTGGCGTGCACTTGTAATCCCAGCTACTCGGGAGGCTGAGGCAGTAGAATCGCTTGAACCAAGGAGACAGAGGTTGCAGTGAGCTAAGATCATGCCATTGCACTCCAACTTGGGCAACAAGAGTGAAACTCCATCTCAGTAAACAAAAAAACAAAAAACAAAAATGGAAGTATCATCTACAGACCAAGATCTCCAGTGGCTGTTATGTTTTATAATGCCCTTGTAGATAAGGATTCAATCAAAGACACAAACCTGGAACCGACCCCGCTGAAATGATCCACTCATCGCTTTACATCTATTCAAAGCCCTAGTATCAGCTGTAGAGTCCCGTGTCAGAGGAATGGGATCAGGAGCAATTGCTGATCTCATCTCTTCTGTTTCCACTGCAAGTTTTGCCAAATTGTAAGTAGAAAAGAGAAAATTGTTTGTTAAGACTAAATTTGTTTACATTACCAAAAATGAAGAAAAGTAGAAAAAGCTTAACTCCTGCTAGACAATTAAAAGGTGTTAATGTAATAAGCAACATCGTATAAGTCCCTAAGTCTAAATCAGACATTGCAGGATTTATCCCAAGACTTAGTATCTATATGAAATGAATAACTGGAAAACCAAATTAGTTACAAAAGGAAAAAATAAAACGGCAATGACATTAATGGGACATGTCACATACATGGGCTACGTGGAAAAAGTGGCAAGATTTGTATATGAACAACAAAAAAATAAGTAAATGAAAAGTGATGTTACCTAGTCTATGTCCCTGACTGTAAGCACACTACCTTGACGGACTTTTGATCTCTTGAAAAAGCTGGTTGACTGCCGTAGCCTGTATGCCCAGCTTTTTAATTTGCGAGTCCAGGATTTCTTGCTAATAGGATTTTTGAGACTAGGACAAGTAAAGCTTAGGCCAAAATATCCACCTCCTGTCTGCAGATGAATGGCTCCACCGCTTGACACAGCAGCAGGATAGGCCTCTGGATCCCCTGGAAGTGAAGCATCTGAGGACATCTCCTAATGGAGACAAGACAAAACAAAACAAAACAAAACAAAACAAAACAAAACAACCGAGAAAAACCAAAGTGGTAATAATTTAGGTAAGGTGAAGCTTTTTTTAAAAAAAATAACACCGGAATTTCTTGTACAGACTGATCTTTAACCCAAAATAGGGTATTATGTATTAGTTGCATTAATAGTAGCATATTAGACTGAACCCAAGGTACTCCATTTACAAAAATTAAGCCTTCTTGTTTCTTTAAAAATATTATTTAGACTTTAGTAAATAAAAGAGAATATTAATCTTCTACCCCAGAATATTTTTCATCATTATACAAACTTTGAAAACTGAAAATCAAATTAAAATTTCCTTCATATGTGCCAGTTTACTAAAAAGGTTACTAAAACTCCAAGCTATTACCATGAAATTTTTCATTTATGCCTATATTATTTAAGAGACTCAGTTAAAGATGCTTGAAACACACAAACAGAGAAAAACAAGATATCGAGGCACTTAGATTTACAGAGAAGTATGAGGAAATCAAGTTTATTACTTTATGAAAGCATACGGAAATTTATAAAGGACATCAAAATTACTTCAAAATCATGCTCTAAAAATTCTTGTTAACATCAGGCTATCCTGGCTACAAAATCACTCCCCTCTTCTTGTCCTCCTACTCCCCCACCAAAAAGGGCCCCAGATAGAACTGTTGTATCTAAATGAGTGCTTTAAAGATAAATCCTCTATAATAATTAATATGAAAAGTTAGCACAGACAACCACAAATACTTTGGGAAACATGAGAAGGGTCACTACTAATCTAGAAGATTAAAAAAATATATAAAAGCACAAAGAATGGGATTTAGCATTTGCCTGAAGGAAGATAGCCTACTGGCAGGAAGTATGATGTGTTGGGTAAGCATTATTAATACTTAGGGCAGGGCCGGGTGCAGTGGCTTATGCCTGTAATGCCAGCATTTTGGGAGGCTGAGGCAGGCAGATAACCTGAGGTCAGGAGTTCGAGACCAGCCTGGCCAACATGGTAAAACCCCGTCTCTACTAAATATACAAAATTAGCCTGTCGTGGTGGTGCGTGCCTGTAATCCCAGCTACTTGGGAGGCTGAGGCAGGAGAATCGCTAGAACCCAGAGGCAGAGGTTGCAATGAGCCAAGATCGCACCACTGCACTCCAGCCTGGGCAACAAGAACGAAACTCTTGTCTCAAAACAAAAAAACAAAAAAACAAAAACAAACTTACGGCTGGTCAGGGCATAAATTGTAAGCAATCAGTTTTTATTTTCTGCAGTCTCATTTTAAACTAGTAACAATAAGTTTCATGATGAGAAAAAAATTAGTATTACAATTTAGAAAATGTTACATTGGTCCCACTGAAATTACAGAAAAGAATTTTAATATGTAGTAACCGGATCAAGATGGCAAATTAAATATTTGTTCTAGCCTTCCTTATCAATCCAAATTTACAGACACGACAGGAAAATAGACATAGACACATGCATACATGACTGAGAGAGGAAAAAGCAGACCATGACATATGTAGGAATTGTTTCAAAATGCTGCAAACTTGGGTGGCTGATACGGGCAGCAGGAGAGAACCCTGGCCAACCAAAAAGATGAGTAGTAGGCTAGAATGCTTACAAAACTCTATCAGATCTACCTTCTGTCTCTTTCAACGTTATCTCTTAATGTTCTCCTGTTTGCTGGCCTTCTTTTGGTTCCCTGAACAGTTCTCTATCTATGACTATCACCACCACATACAAGTCCTTCCCTGACTACCATATATAGTTTCAGTATCCCATTTTCTTCTACTAGATGTGAGCTCCACAAAAACAGAGGTTTTGACTTATTCACTGCTAAAGAGATTCACTGAATGGAAGAATGAACTGATTGGGAATAACAAAGAAGGAACAGGCAGGCAGTTCTGTCCCCACCTCCACACCAAGCAAAGGGCAGCAGAGGCACGTGCCCCCAAATAAGAGTAGTAAGAGGAAAAGGTTTGTGGCCAAGAGAGAGGTCAACAACGTAGGGAGGAGACAACATCCAGGAAGAAAGGTAAGCCCTCCTACCTTTGGAGACTAGCTACTGGGCCACCCTCCAGGCAGCATTAGAGATAAGTTACAAAATACAGTGCCAGGGAGGATGTCCCATACCTTTCCCACAATTACTGAAGGAAGGTTACAGTAATTACATAAAACACAGACAGATGAACAAGGAATCTCATGAGTGAAAAAGACGAGAACACAACTAAGAATCACTAAACACCAAGGGAAAACTAACATTATAAGAAAATACTAAACTTGGCAAACAGGATAGCCAAGGAAATAGCATTAATAACATAGAATAAGACTAATATATTCAGAGAGATGTGTGAATATACTACATCTATAAAGAAAGGAATGAACTACAGTTACTAGAAATTAAAACAATATAATACTTGACACAAAAAATAGCTGAATAGGTGATGCAACAGCTTAAAAATTGAGAAATTATGCCAGTACAAAAAGCAAAAGGACAAACAAATGGAAAGCATGAGAAGTTTATAGATAAGAGCTGGGCATGGTGGCGTATGCCTATAATCCCAGCCCTTTGGAGGCTGAGGCGGGTGGATCATCTGAGGTCAGGAGTTCCAGACCAGCCTGGTCAACATGGTGAAACCTCATCTCTACTAAAAATATGAAAATTAGCTGGGCGTGGTGGTGAGCGCCTATAATCCCAGCTACCTGGGAGGCTGAGGCAGGAGAATTGCTTGAACCTGGGAAGTGGAAGCGGAGGTTGCAGTGAGCTGAAATCATCCCATTGCACTCCAACCTGGGTGACACAGTAAGACTCTGTCTCAAAAAAGAAAAAAAAAAGTTTGTATATAAGAAAAATAGGAAATGAAAAAATAAAACTATCTCTATTCACAGTTGACATGATCTTATATATAGAAAATCCAAAATAATCCACCAAAAGTTATTGGAGCTAATAAACAAACTCAGTAAAGTTGGAGGATACATCAACACATAAAAATCAGTTGTATTTTTATATACTAGCAATGAAGAATCCAAAACAGAAATTAAGAAAACAATTCCATTTCTAATAACAGTAAGAAAATACTTAGGAATATATTTAACCAAGGAGTGACAGTCTTATACACTGAAAACTACAAAACATTAATGAAAGAAATTCAAGAATACTGAAATAAATAGAAAGTTCATGAATAGGAAGACTTAATCTGTCAACAGTCCACAAAGTGACCTACAGATTCAATGCAATCCCTATCAAAACCCCAATGGCCTTTTTCACAGGAATAGAAAAGCTTATACTAAAATTTCTATGGAATCACAGGGGACCCTGAATAGCCAAAAAATATTTAAAAAGAACAAAATTGGAGGACTCGCATTTCCTGATTTCCAAATATACTATAAAACTACAGTAATCAAAACACTGTCCTTTTGCTACTGGCATAAGCATAGATATTGGGATTGACAAATAGAATTAAGAGTCCAGAAATAAATCCATACATCTATAGTCAATTGATATTTACAAGACTGCCAAGACCATTCAATGGGGGAAAGAATAGTTTCTTCACCAAATGGTGCTGAACAACTGGATATCCAAATGCAAAAGAATGAAGCTGGACCCTTGTCTCGTACATATACAAAAATTAACTCAACATATATCAAATACCTAATTATAAGAGCTAACAAAGCAATACAAGAAAAAGTAGATAATCAGACTTCAACAAAATAAAAAACTTTTGTGCATTAAAGGATACTATCAAGAGAGTGAAAAGACAACCCTACAGAATGGGAGAAAATATTCACAAATAAAATATTTAATAAAGACATAGCATCCAGAATATATAAAGATTTTTTTATTTTATTTTATAGAGATTGGGATCTCACTATGTTGACCAGGCTGGTCTTCAGCTCCTGGCCTCAAGCGACCTTACTGCCTTGGCTTCCCTGTTTTGGGATTACAGGCTTGAGCCACCACGCCCAGCCACACATATAAAGAATTCTTACAATTCAACACCACAAACAACAAACCAATTAAAAAATAGGCAAAGGACTCAAATAGACATTTCTCCTAAGAAGATATACAGATGGCCAACAAGCACATGAAAAGATTCTCAACACCACTAGCTATTAAGCAAATGCAAATCAAGACCACAATAAGAATACCACTTTATACTCACCAAGATGGCTATGAACAAAAAATTGGAAAACAAGTGTTGGTAAGCATGTAGACAAATTGGAACCCTCACATTCTGCTGGTGGGAATGTAAAATGGTGTGGCTACTTTAGAAAAGAGTTTGGTGGTTCTTCAAAAAGTTAAATGTAGAATTACCATATGCCCCAGAGAACTGAAAACAGGAACTCATATGAATACTTTATATGAATGTTCATAGCAGCACTATTCACAACAGCCAAAAGGTAGAAACAACCTAATGTCCATCAACCAATGAATGGATAAACAAAGTGCAGTATAGCCATAAAATGGAATATGAACCTTGAAACACTATGCTAAGTGAAAGAAACCAGACACAAAGGCCATATACTGTATGGTTCCATTTATATGAAATATCTAGCATAAGCAAATCTATACTGACAGAAAGCAGATTTGTGGTTGCAAGGGGCAAGGGGGAAGGGAGAATGAATAATGACTGCTTAATGGGTATGAAGTTTCTTTTGTTGGGGTGATGAAAAAGTTCTGGAACTAGATAACGGTGATGGATACACAACCTTGTGAATATATTTAATGTCACTGGATCGAACACTGTAAAATAGTTAAAATTCTAAGAAATCACAAGACAAGTTTCCATATTTATAGAGCACAAAGAATATGAAATAAGATGAATAAACAATAAGGAGAATATACCAAAGGCATCCAGTAGCCCTTTAAGTAGGTACTATTATCTTGATTTTACAGATGAGGAAATTAAGGCTGGGTAAAGGGTGTAGATAATTTGCCTAGTATTACATAGTAAATGGCAAAGCAAGATTTTGAAACTGGTTTGTGGGGTTCAAAAGCTGTTTTCTTTCTAACGCTGTGTTTCAATAAGAATGTTTTCATTTTAAAAAATATCACAAGTAATACATTGTGAAAGGCAAACAAAAACTCAGGACCCTAATTCACTATGCCAAAAAGAAAAAAGTTAAGCTGAAATGTGAGTCATGCAAGAAACTGCATTTCATTTTGTTCCTAAGCAAACAGCTACAAATAAAAGGTTAAATATCTCCAGAGGTAGCTACCCTATGTTCACCTTATCTTATGTAAAGTGCTGATTTACTGAGCAAAATTGTGAGATGAATACATAATTGATTATTCTCCTACCTGCTCCTTTTCTCTTGCAACATGTGGATTACCATAACCTCCCTCTTTCCCCTCCAGCTTGCTTTTCCCCTTTAAATATTGAAGCCCTCAAAATCATCTTTGGAGAAAGGCACAGACTATAGACTGTATCTGTGATTCCATGTTTTCTCTCTTCTAGACATGTCCCTAACCTTGGCAAAATAAAATTCTAAATTGATTGAGATCTGCCTTAGATACTTTTTGGTTTATAACATGAATGACTGTTTTCTGTAAAAGATCTAAGCCATTAGATAAAACAAAAATCTCTGTAACAATCCTCCTTCCCAGTCCCCCCTGGAAGACATCCACTAATATCAATTTATCTTTTCAGAACTTTTTTGTAAATTTATGTACATATATATGTGTGTGTGTGTGTTCCTTTTTAAAAATACAGGCCAGGTGTGGTGGCTTATACCTGTAATCCCACTGTTTTGTGAGACCAAGGCAGGAGCATCGCTTGAGGCCAGGAGTTCAAAACCAGCCTGGGCAACATTGCAAGCCCACGTCTCTACAAAAAGTTTAAAAATGAGCCAAGCATGGTAGCATGCACTTGTAGTCCCAGCTACTTGGCAGGCTGAGGCAAGGGGATCACCTAAACTCAGGAGGTTGAGGTTACAGTGCGCCACGATCATGCCACTGCACTCCAGCCTGGCTAACAGAGACCCTGTCTCAAAAACACACACACACATACACATACATACAAACACACACACAGACACACACACATACACACACCTCATCATCCTGTCTGAATTATTCTGCATATATTTTTCCTGATGATTTTTCCTGGAGATATGTCCATGATAAAATAAAGATGATAAGAGCTAACATATATTTATAGGTCTACTTCATGCTTTTAAATTGCTTCATAGTATCAATGTCCCTCAATTTCTATTTATAAATATTTAAACTTGTTTGTGAATCCTTTCCTGTTACAAATAAACAAACAATGTTACACTGAACATTCTTATACATGTTCCTTTGTTCATATGTGCAAATGCTTCTCTCAGGTAGAATTTGACACTGACATAGCTCAGTCACAGGAATGTACACATTTCTAACTTTCACAGTGCTAACCTGCCCTCCAAGTAGGCTGTACTGATTTTATTCCTACCAACATAAAATGAAAATTACCGCGCCTGGCCATCAATTTCTTTAATATTTGCTAGTCTAATTAGCAAAAACTATTTTTCTGTAAAGTTTTGCCTTTCTCTCATTACTAAGAAAGTTGAAAATCTTTTCACATGTTTAGCAGGCATTTCCACTTCTGTGAAATGCACGTTCACATGCTTTGGCTATTCTTCCACTGAGTTGTCTGATCTTTTCTCAATGATTTGTAAGCATTCTTTATATATTTTAGAGTTAATATTTTGTCAGTTTTCTGAGAAAAAAGCTTGGAAGAAAAATACATGCAAAAATAGGTTGCTATGAAAATGGAGCCAAGAATAAGAACGATTTAAAAAATCCAATTCATGACTGCCAAATGAAAAATTAACTGGATACAGCTGAATACCAAGAGAGTGATCTGAAATTTAAAAAGAAAAAAAAAAACTGAAGACATATCTGAGAACATAAGGTTTTAAAAAATGAAATTAAAAGTGAGAGCAAGCTGTTAAGAAACATGGGGAATAATCCAAGAGGCCATATATCTCCTACGATTTCCAAATGGAAATAAGCAAGACAATGAAGGGGAAGAAAAATAAGAAATGAAAATAAAGTTACTGGAGCTGAAAAAAGACACACATCTTCAAATTCAAAACATCCACAAAAGTGATATACAAAATGAATGGAAAAGCAATATACCAAGATAGAGTCTGATAATCAGAACTCTAAGATAGTTTCCTAAAAGCAACTAGACCTGTGCTAACTGAATACAGCAGCCACTAATCACATGTGGCTGTCTAAATTTAAATTAATTAAATCAAATTAAATTAAAAATTCAGGCCCTCAGTTGCACTAGCCACATTTCAAGTGCTCAATAGTCATATCTGGTTAGTGGTTACTGTATTGGATAGTGCAGATACAGAACATTTCCACATTGTAAAAAGTACTAGAGCATTGCAGTGGTCTAGAGTAAAAACAGGTTACCTACAAGTGAATGATAAACAACTGAAATCACTCTCATCAGCAAGGCTAATAAAAGACAATAAAACAATGTATTCTCAATTGAGAAGAAAAAATTCTGATCCTACCATCTGTACTTAGTCAATCAAGTGTGAAGCAATATAAAGACATTTTTAGACAGGCAAAAGAATACCAAATAGGATCTCCATGCAATATATTTGAAAATATTACTCATAGAAGTATTTTAGGGGAAAAAAGGATTCCACAACACCAGAAACAGTGGCAGCTAAGTATGATCCAGATATAGCAACAGACACTTGAAACAAATAAAAGAATCCATTTGACCTTGACACTTGGGAGAGTCTCCTTCAAGCAACAAAGTTTAAATGACAGAAATAACAGTTCATTTCTTAAGATTCACATCACATTATGTGATATTTATTTATTATTTAAAATAATTTAAAAATTTAAAAGATATTTAAATTATATCAGTGGAATATTATGCAGTTGTTTCAAAAAGTTGAGTAAGATGGAACTATGTGTACTGACATGGATACCCATAAATGAAAAAAATGCAGACTAGCATATATGTAAATATATGTATATAAATATTAACATGTATCTATATATCTATATAAAGATACAATATATCATATATAAAAAGTATATCTTTATAAATATTTGTATATTAATTAAAATCATGTCTGGAAAGATTTGCTAACAGCTGTGTCTATAGGTTTGGGGATGGGGTGGATTTTACTTGTACATAGTACATATATACTATGTACAAGTATATATTATTACTTATATAATAACAAAAATGACAAAAAGATAATGATAAAGATTTAGAAAGATGTCCATGATCTACTGTAAAATGAAAAAATTAAGTTGCAGACCAGTATGTATACAGCACAGTATTTTTATGAATAAAATGTTATATGTATGTAAATAGATCTGTATAAGCTTAAGAAAAGTCAAGAAGGATAAGCACCGAATTATTAGTGGTTACTTCTGTAATTTGAAGGGGCAGAAAAGGAAAATTAAAGTTCCCACATTATATAACTCAAAAAATAAGTCAGGTCAGGCACAGTGTCTCACGCCTGTAATCCCAGCACTTTGGAGGCCAAGGCGGGTGGATCACGAGGTCAAGAGTTTGAGACCCGCCTGGCCAACATGGTGAAATCCCGTCTCTACTAATACAATTAGCCAGGCATGGTGGCACGTGTCTGTAATCCCAGCTACTCAGGAGGCTGAGGCAGGAGAACTGCTTGAACCCGGGAGGCAGACCGAGATCGTGCCACTGCACTCCAGCCTAGGAGACAGAGCAAGACTCCGTCTAGGGTTGGAAAAAAAAAAAAAAAAAAAAAAGTCATGGTATTAATGATGATTTTACTTTCTTTTCTTTTTTTGTCAAATTAAATCCCCCCAAACATGATTAAATTAAAAACCGTAACTTTTTTTTTTTTAAGAAGGAAACTGATAACAGGCATTTTAAGTGAAAATCTAAAAGTTCTTCCTACCCACTAAAACAATCCATGAGTCAGTTTTCATTCTGTCATTAATACAAATATAGACACTGCTTGCAGGTTCTTAGCTAATTCACCAGAGGGCTCTCTTACCAAAGATAGTTTGTTATCTCTACTGAGAGGTTCTGAACACTGCAGCCTAAGTCATGGCCTTCTTAAATACCTGTGACCTCAGAATCTTGTGACATAGACCATTTCATTTCAAAGGACAGAATTTTAGAAGAGAAGGCATTTCTTTAAAACAATAAGGAATTGGTTAGAAAGAACGATACTTACATGTAAACACAATTCGCTGAGTACAGAAGTTATCACATTCAGGTCCCTTTTGAACACTGATATATTAGTAGGCTGACTTGCAGCCACATTAGACAGAAGCTTAGAGCCTGTCTGTTGGAAATTAGGGGATTGTACAGGGCTATCTTGAATTCCACAGTGACTGATGGCTATGACTTCTGTCACTGGACAGGAGAGGGTATCTTCAGCAGAGGAAGAAAATGGAGAGTCTATGCTTTGGGTATCCTTCTGACTCTCGGGATAGATGCTAGAGATGCTGTGCTCCTGATAGAGCAAGTTTCTTAATTTTTCATCCAGAGTTTTAATTCGGTTGTCTGCAAACTCCAGTTTTGGAGGTCTTTCTCCATCTGATTCCAGGACAGTAGTGGGTTGAAGGGTAGGTGGTTCAAGGCCAGGGGTCTGAGTGGGAATGACTGTCTTTGGAGAACTTGCTTCAGTGTTCACTGTAGTTTCTCCTTCTTGGGAAATACACTCTGCATCCATAGCTGGCTGCTGTACTGATAAGGTTTGAGGCTTTTGATCAAATGCCAGAGTTGTAAGAGAGTTACCAGCAGTCTGAGTTGATTCGCCAGGATGGGACATAAGTGCATCAGCCTGACTGGCAGTTTGGTGACATGGATACACAGGTATGAATATGCTTGCTTGTTTGGTGAGTCCCTCACATTCAGCTCGAACTGCATGAACTGAAGTAGTAGAGTAACTGCAACTATTAGTAACTGGTGCCATTATCTGCCTGTTATCTTCCACTTGATAAAGTATAGCTGGCTGCTTGGTTTCTACGCTAGCACATTCAGAAATCTTACCATCAACCACATCCTTGTGTTCTGATTTGGAGGTGAAAAGTGCACGGTGGCATGGATTATTTTCTATAGTGAGCAGTGTGTCCCGTGGTATCTCCTTATTACTTGTGTTTTTTGGACCTGGAACAATAATAAAGAATGGCTAAGCATGTACTGATAAGTACAAAGCATAGACTAGTGCCCTAAGTCAAAAGGAACAGGAGGAGAAAGAGGCAAATGAGAACCTGTGTGAAAGTACTCTTGTAAATAAGACTCAAAACACACAGAATTCAACCTGGCAAGGAAAATAATATTTTCCTTTTTTCTCATAAATATTAAATAGGAAATGGCTTAAGTTGTATCCTAATAGTAATGTCTTCAAAAAAGCTTATGAAAATTCTCATAAGCATAAAATTCCCATGGAAACCAGTTAAAGATATCATATGTATTTTGCATCCCATCCTTTGAGTCTGGACAAAGTGGCAGAGAAGAAAAGCTTACTAGGAAGTGGATATAGGCCAGGAACCGAAGACATGGAATGCTGAAGAGAAGGAGGAGACTGAGTCTCACGGTTTCTTATCGTCTGATTGATACAGAATCGCCACCGACCAACCGGGGATGACTGAGGAGCAGATTCATCTGCAGAAATAATTAGCAAAAAATAATATGCTAAGCGATTTTCAATTTATTTACCTTATTGACTGAAGAAGCCAGGTTAAATAAACAATTTGCCTTGTATCTCCATTTCTAATAGTACTAGAATATATGTAATTGATAAGACCAGCCCTCTCAATACTGACAAAAAGTCTGAAGTACTAAGCACACAATATCTTTAGAGAAGGATTTTAGATTCTACTGAAACAAATATTGCATCAATAGTAATTAGAAACAGGGTACTCTTTGAAAAAACTGACAGCACTTTTCCCATTAAAACCTGTATCTCCTATTCTGTATCCTAATTATGATAGTGCTTACATAAATCTATATATGTATTAAAATTTACAGAAGTGTACACCAAAAGAAAAAGGAGTCAGTTTTACTGTATGACATTTTAGAAAATAAAGTAAAATAAACCCCTACATCTTAACTGCTACTTTGTAAACGTACTCAAATAAGTAATTCTCTTTTAAACTTTACCCAACTTTGTTAGTCAGAAACCTACTCAGATCTTGGCTAACCAGAAAAATAAGATATAGGAGGACTCTGCATCATAACACAGTCAAACTAAATTTCAGGATAATGGTATCTGCTTCTATTACTCCCACACCACCTTTTGCTTCTTTATGTTCCTGTAATTTCTTCAGGGGTGCTCATTTGTCTATGGCTCTTATCCCCCTCCCAGACACTCTTTAATATACCTGAGAAGAATGGAAAGATAAAGTCATCAGAAAAGAAAACAGAAGACCCTAGTTTTCGTTTCTGGAGGTTTATCTGGCATCTGATTTACTAAAAGTTATCAGTGACCAGAGCAAGTAGAAGCACATCATTCATCGTTAGTAGAATAAAATCAAGATATGAATGACTATTGAAACATGAGGCAAACTTAGAAAATGATGACTTTTGTTAAAAAGTTTCTATCCATCTCAAATCAGAAAAAAATAACTTACTACTTAAGTTTCAAACAGTTATGCCATTTAAGGTCATCAGTACTGTGACTGCTTTTCTGGTAACATTACCACCCAACAACTCAAAAATAAATCAATCAGATAAAGAACCAACACTTGAGGAAAAGTCAGGGGATGGATTATTACCTCTCGGCCTTTCAAGGTGTGAGAAAACCTATACTAATAAGTTACCAAATTAATTTATTGGCTAACATCTTTCCCAATGAAGGTGTGTTAAAAGTTTTCAAATGTCTTGCTTCAAAAACCAAATGGTAAATTTTACTAAATATACTTACTGCTGGTTTGAGTAGATGTAGAATTTATCTGTACTTGTTCAGATGACCCTGTCTGAATTAAAAATGAATAGATAAATTAAAATGTTCCTGATTCATATCTGAGAAGATCTGTTTGCTAAACAATTGTTCTCACCTGGCTACTGCTGGAGTCCACAGTAATAGAATCAACTCCAATGGCTCTTTCTGTGGCAGAGTGGACATGAACGATCTCCTGGGCTTGACCTACAATAGCTCTCAATTCTTCTACAAACTTTTCTTTCTCACTTTCCAGCACAAAGTTATCTTCAACCTGCCCAAAAGTAAAAGTAAGTCTATTCATGAGAGTGAATGTAGTTTATTCAAAGTTATAATATTATATAAATAGTGACTACCACGTAAAGAAAGAAAATTGGGCCAGGCACAGTGGCTAATGCCTGTAATCCCACTTTGGGAGACCGAAGCGGGCAGATCACGTGAGGTCGGGAGTTCGAGACCAGCCTGACCAACATGGAGAAACCCTGTCTCTATTAAAAATACAAAATTAGCCAGGTCCGGTGGCTCATGCCTGTAATTCCAGCACTTTGGGAGGCTGAGGCGGGTGGATCACCTGAAGTCAGGAGTTCGAGACCAGCCTGACCAACATGGTGAAACCCTGTTTCTACTAAAAATACAAAATTAACTGGGTGGGGTGGCGGGTGCCTGTAATCCCGGCTACTTGGGAGGCTGAGGCAGGATAATTGCTTGAGCCCGGGAGGCGGAGGTTACGGTGAGCTGACATCACGCCATTGCACTACAGCCTGGGCAACAAGAGCAAAACTCAGTCTCAAAAAAAAAAAAAAGAAAAAAAAAGAAAAAGAAAAAAAAAAGAAGAAAATTAAAATTAAGTATCTAAATCCAAGTATAACAATAGAATTCACAAAGACCAGCAACAAATGCCAAAGAATACATTAAATAATTCTATTTGAGACTACCAACATTTCTCAGATTGGCACTACCTACCAGAGAAGGAACCAGCATTTAAAAAAATATGTCATTCTATAAATTGGTTATTTGAAGAATATAACTGAGGCAATGTTTAAAACTAAGATGTCCAAACCCAAAAGCTTTTAAATCACAAACCACAAATGAAACATCTTCAAAGAAAATAAAGAATAGCTTGGAAGGCTGGGCACGGTGGCTCATGCCTATAATCCCAGCACTTTGGGAGGCCAAGATGGGCGGATCACGAGCTCAGGAGATCGAGACCATCCTGGCTAACACGGTGAAACCCCGTCTCTACTAAAAAGAATACAAAACTAGCCGGGCGAGGTGGCGGGCACCTGTAGTCCCAGCTACTCGGGAGGCTGAGGCAGGAGAATGGCGTGAACCCGGGAGGCGGACCTTGCAGTGAGCCCAGATCACGCCACTGCACTCCAGCCTGGGCGACAGAGCAAGACTCCGTCTCAAAAAAAAAAAAAAAAAAAAAAAAAACCAAAAATTAGCCAGGTGTGGTGGCATGCACCTGTAATCCCAGCTACTTGGGAGGCTGAGACAGGAGAATCGCTTGATCCCAGGAGGCGGAGGTTGCAGTGAGCCAATATCATGCCATTGCACTCCAGCCTGGGCAACAGAGGGAGACTCTGTCTCAAAAAAAAAAAAAAAAAAAACAAAAACCAAAAATAGCTCGGAAGACCACTAATTAGGTTAAACATTCCTGAAAAGAATGAAAGAAGAGACAGTTCAGAAAATATTACGTTAAACAAGAACAGAACTGATGAAATAATTGACTTTTAAAATGTTTAATTCTGCTTGGCTAGAAATGCATATACAAAGAAAGCTGACAGAAACAAAAAGCATTATATGAACTCTTCCTGCCATTCTAGCCCTATCCCCATCACAAAAGGGGAAGATGCAAAAGTAACCTAGAAAATAATATAAAATAAATAAAATGAAGGGGGAAGAAATACTAACTTAAGCCTAAAAATTCAAAGAAAATATTAAAAACTAAATGAGGCCGGGCGCGGTGGCTCAAGCCTGTAATCCCAGCACTCTGGGAGGCCGAGACGGGTGGATCACGAGGTCAGGAGATCGAGACTATCCTGGCTAACACGGTGAAACCCCGTCTCTACTAAAAAAAATACAAAAAACTAGCCGGGCGATGTGGCGGACGCCTGTAGTCCCAGCTACTCGGGAGGCTGAGGCAGGAGAATGGCGTGAACCCGGGAGGCGGAGCTTGCAGTGAGCTGAGATCCGGCCACTGCACTCCAGCCTGGGCGGCAGAGCGAGACTCCGTCTCAAAAAAAAAAAAAAAAAAAAAAAAAAAAAAAACTAAATGAAACAATTACATACAAGATGTTAGATCAGTGGCTAACACATTAGAATTACAAGGGGAGGCCAACCTGGCTAATACTGTGAAACCCCGTCTCTACTAAAAATACAAAAAATTAGCCGGGTGTGGTGGCGGGCACCAGTAGTCCCAGCTACTTGGGAGGCTGAAGAAGGAGAATGGCGTGAACCTGGGAGGCGGAGCCTGCAGTGAGCCGAGATTGCACCACTGCACTCCAGACTGGGAGAGACAGCGAGACCCCATTTCAAAAAAAAAAAAAAAAGAATTACAAGGGGAGGGATACCCCATTTACCTTTACATCATTCTTACACATTGTATACCTACATCAAAATATCTCATATACCTCATAAATATATAAACTTTCTATGTACCCACAAAAATTTAAAAAAAAAAACAGAAAAAAAAAAAAAGAATTACCTGGGAGTTTAGCTTTTTCAAAGCCTGTTATCAAAAATAAAGATAATGGGGGGGTGGGGGCGGAGCAAGATGGCCAAACAGGATCAGCTCCAGTCTCCAGCTCCCAGCGCGAGCGACACGGAAGACAGGTGATTTCTGCATTATCAACTGAGGTACTAGGTTCATCTCACTGGGGAGTGCCGGACAGTCGGTGCTGGTCAGCTGTTGCAGCCCGACCAGCGAGAGCTGAAGCAGGGCGAGGCATCGCGTCACCTGGGAAGCGCAAGGGGGAAGGGAATCCCTTTTCCTAGCCAGGGGAACAGAGACACACAACACCTGGAAAATCGGGTAACTCCCACCCCAATACTGCGCTTTAAGCAAACGGGCACACCAGAAGATTATATCCTACACCTGGCCGGGAGGGTCCCACAGCCACGGAACCTTCCTCATTGCTAGCCCAGCAGTCTGCGATCTAACCGCAAGGCAGCGGTGAGGCTGGGGGAGGGGCGCCCGCCATTGCTGAAGCTTAAGTAGGTAAACAAAGCCCTGGGAAGATCGAACTGGGTGGAGCTCAAGGAGGCCTGCCAGTCTCTGTAGACTCCACCTCTGGGGACAGGGCACAGGTAAACAACAACAACAACAACAACAAAAAGCAGCAGAAACCTCTGCAGACGCAAGCAACTCTGTCTGACAGCTTTGAAGATAGCAGTGGATCTCCCAACACGGAGGTTGAGATCTGAGAACGGACAGACTGCCTGCTCAAGTGGGTCCCTGACCCCTGAGTAGCCTAACTGGGAGACATCCCCCACTAGGGGCAGACCGACACCCCACACCTCACATGGTGGAGTACACCCCTGAGAGGAAGCTTCCAAAGCAAGAATCAGACAGGTACACTCGCTGTTCAGCAGTATTCTATCTTCTGCAGCCTCTGCTGCTGACACCCAGGCAAACAGGGTCTGGAGTGGACCTCAAGCAATCTCCAACAGACCTACAGCTGAGAGTCCTGACTGTTAGAAGGAAAACTAACAAACAGGAAGGACACCCACACCAAAACCCCATCAGTACATCACCATCATCAAAGACCAGAGGCAGATAAAACCACAAAGATGGGGAAAAAGCAGGGCAGAAAAGCTGGAAATTCAAAAAATAAGAGCGCATCTTCCCCCTCCAAAGGAACGCAGCTCATCGCCAGCAACGGATCAAAGCTGGACGGAGAATGACTTTGACGAGATGAGAGAAGAAGGCTTCAGTCCATCAAACTTCTCAGAGCTAAAGGAGGAATTACGTACCCAGCGCAAAGAAACTAAAAAGCTTGAAAAAAGAGTGGAAGAATTGATAACCAGAATAATTAATGCAGAGAAGGCCACAAATGAACGGGCAGAGACGAAAACCATGACACGAGAAATACGTGACAAATGCACAAGCTTCAGTAACCAACTCGATCAACTGGAAGAAAGAGTATCAGCGATTGAGGATCAAATGAATGAAGTGAAGCGAGAAGAGAAATCTAAAGAAAAAAGAAGAAAAAGAAATGAACAAAGCCTGCAAGAAGTATGGGATTATGTAAAAAGACCAAATCTACGTCTGATTGGGGTGCCTGAAAGTGAGGGGGAAAATGGAACCAAGTTGGAAAACACTCTTCAGGATATCATCCAGGAGAACTTCCCCAACCTAGTAGGGCAGGCCAACATTCAAATCCAGGAAATACAGAGAATGCCACAAAGATACTCCTCGAGAAGAGCAACTCCAAGACACATAATTGCCAGATTCACCAAAGTTGAAATGAAGGAAAAAATCTTAAGGGCAGCCAGAGAGAAAGGTCGGGTTACCCACAAAGGGAAGCCCATCAGACTAACAGCAGATCTCTCGGCAGAAACTCTCCAAGCCAGAAGAGAGTGGGGGCTAATATTCAACATTCTTAAAGAAAAGAATTTTAAACCCAGAATTTCATATCCAGCCAAACTAAGTTTCATAAGTGAAGGAGAAATAAAATCCTTTACAGATAAGCAAATGCTTAGAGATTTTGTCACCACTAGGCCTGCCTTACAAGAGACCCTGAAGGAAGCACTAAACATGGAAAGGAACAACCGGTACCAGCCATTGCAAAAACATGCCAAAATGTAATGACCATCGAGGCTAGGAAGAAACTGCATCAACTAACGAGCAAAATAACCAGTTAATATTATAATGGCAGGATCAAGTTCATACATAACAATATTAACCTTAAATGTAAATGGACTAAATGCTCCAATTAAAAGACACAGACTGGCAAACTGGATAAAGAGTCAAGATCCATCAGTCTGCTATATTCAGGAGACCCATCTCACATGCAGAGACATACATAGGCTCAAAATAAAGGGATGGAGGAAGATCTACCAAGCAAATGGAGAACAAAAAAAAGCAGGGGTTGCAATACTAGTCTCTGATAAAACAGATTTTAAACCATCAAAGATCAAAAGAGACAAAGAAGGCCATTACATAATGGTAAAGGGATCAATTCAACAGGAAGAGCTAACTATCCTAAATATATATGCGCCCAATACAGGAGCACCCAGATTCATCAAGCAAGTCCTTAGAGACTTACAAAGAGACTTAGACTCCCATACAATACTAATGGGAGACTTCAACACCCCACTGTCAACATTAGACAGATCAACGAGACAGAAAGTTAACAAGGATATCCAGGAATTGAACTCATCTCTGCAGCAAGCAGACCTAATAGACATCTACAGAACTCTCCACCCCAAATCAACAGAATATACATTCTTCTCAGCACCACATCACACTTATTCCAAAATTGACCACATAATTGGAAGTAAAGCACTCCTCAGCAAATGTACAAGAACAGAAATTATAACAAACTGTCTCTCAGACCACAGTGCAATCAAACTAGAACTCAGGATTAAGAAACTCAATCAAAACCGCTCAACTACATGGAAACTGAATAACCTGCTCCTGAATGACTACTGGGTACACAACGAAATGAAGGCAGAAATAAAGATGTTCTTTGAAACCAATGAGAACAAAGATACAACATACCAGAATCTCTGGGACACATTTAAAGCAGTGTGTACAGGGAAATTTATAGCACTAAATGCCCACAAGAGAAAGCTGGAAAGATCTAAAATTGACACTCTAACATCACAATTAAAAGAACTAGAGAAGCAAGAGCAAACACATTCAAAAGCTAGCAGAAGGCAAGAAATAACTAAGATCAGAGCAGAACTGAAGGAGATAGAGACACAAAAAACCCTCCAAAAAATCAATGAATCCAGGAGTTGGTTTTTTTGAAAAGATCAACAAAATTGATAGACCACTAGCAAGACTAATAAAGAAGAAAAGAGAGAAGAATCAAATAGACGCAATAAAAAATGATAAAGGGGATATCACCACCGACCCCACAGAAATATAAACTACCATCAGAGAATACTATAAACACCTCTACGCAAATAAACTAGAAAATCTAGAAGAAATGGATAATTTCCTGGACACTTACACTCTCCCAAGACTAAACCAGGAAGAAGCTGAATCCCTGAATAGACCAATAGCAGGCTCTGAAATTGAGGCAATAATTAATAACCTACCAACCAAAAAAAGTCCAGGACCAGATGGATTCACAGCTGAATTCTACCAGAGGTACAAGGAGGAGCTGGTACCATTCCTTCTGAAACTATTCCAATCAATAGAAAAAGAGGGAATCCTCCCTAACTCATTTTATGAGGCCAACATCATCCTGATACCAAAGCCTGGCAGAGACACAACAAAAAAAGAGAATTTTAGATAATATCCCTGATGAACATCGATGCAAAAATCCTCAATAAAATACTGGCAAACTGGATCCAGCAGCACATCAAAAAGCTTATCCACCATGATCAAGTGGGCTTCATCCCTGGGATGCAAGGCTGGTTCAACATACGCAAATCAATAAACGTAATCCAGCATATAAACAGAACCAAAGACAAGAACCATATGATTATCTCAATAGATGCAGAAAAGGCCTTTGACAAAATTCAACAGCCCTTCATGCTAAAAACTCTCAATAAATTCGGTATTGATGGAATGTATCTCAAAATCATAAGAACTATTTATGACAAACCCACAGCCAATATCACACTGAATGGGCAAAAACTGGAAGCATTCCCTTTGAAAACTGGCACAAGAGAGGGATGCCCTCTCTCACCACTCCTATTCAACATAGTGTTGGAAGTTCTGGCTAGGGCAATCAGGCAAGAGAAAGAAATCAAGGGTATTCAGTTAGGAAAAGAAGAAGTCAAATTGTCCCTGTTTGCAGATGACATGATTGTATATTTAGAAAACCCCATTGTCTTAGCCCAAAATCTCCTTAAGCTGATAAGCAACTTCAGCAAAGTCTCAGGATACAAAATTAATGTGCAAAAATCACAAGCATTCTTATACACCAGTAACAGACAGACAGAGAGCCAAATCATGAATGAACTTCCATTCACAATTGCTTCAAAGAGAATAAAATACCTAGGAATCCAACTTACAAGGGATGTAAAGGACCTCTTCAAGGAGAACTACAAACCACTGCTCAGTGAAATAAAAGAGGACACAAACAAATGGAAGAACATACCATGCTCATGGATAGGAAGAATCAATATCGTAAAAATGGCCATACTGCCCAAGGTTATTTATAGATTCAATGCCATCCCCATCAAGCTACCAATGAGTTTCTTCACAGAATTGGAAAAAACTGCTTTAAAGTTCATATGGAACCAAAAAAGAGCCGGCATCTCCAAGACAATCCTAAGTCAAAAGAACAAAGCTGGAGGCATCACACTACCTGACTTCAAACTATACTACAAGGCTACAGTAACCAAAACAGCATGGTACTGGTACCAAAACAGAGATATAGACCAATGGAATAGAACAGAGTCCTCAGAAATAATACCACACATCTACAGCCATCTAATCTTTGATAAACCTGAGAGAAACAAGAAATGGGGAAAGGATTCCCTATTTAATAAATGGTGCTGGGAAAATTGGCTAGCCATAAGTAGAAAGCTGAAACTGGATCCTTTCCTTACTCCTTATACGAAAATTAATTCAAGATGGATTAGAGACTTAAATGTTAGACCTAATACCATAAAAACCCTAGAAGAAAACCTAGGTAATACCATTCAGGACATAAGCATGGGCGAGGACTTCATGTCTAAAACACCAAAAGCAACGGCAACAAAAGCCAAAATTGAAAAATGGGACCTAATTAAACTAAAGAGCTTCTGCACAGCAAAAGAAACTACCATCAAAGTGAACAGGCAACCTACAGAATGGGAGAAAAGTTTTGCAATCTACTCATCTGACAAAGGGCTAATATCCAGAACCTACAAAGAACTCAAACAAATTTACAAGAAAAAAACAAACCACCCCATCAAAAAGTGGGCAAAGGATATGAACAGACATTTCTCAAAAGAAGACATTCATACAGCCAACAGACACATGAAAAAATGCTCATCATCACTGGCCATCAGAGAAATGCAAATCAAAACCACAATGAGATACCATCTCACACCAGTTAGAATGCCAATCATTAAAAAATCAGGAAACAACAGGTGCTGGAGAGGATGTGGAGAAAGAGGAACACTTTTACACTGTTGGTGGGATTGTAAATTAGTTCAACCATTATGGAAAACAGTATGGCGATTCCTCAAGGATCTAGAACTAGAAGTACCATATGACCCAGCCATCCCATTACTGGGGATATACACAAAGGATTATAAATCATGCTGCTTTAAAGACACATGCACACGTATGTTTATTGCGGCACTATTCACAATAGCAAAGACTTGGAATCAACCCAAATGTCCATCAGTGACAGACTGGATTAAGAAAATGTGGCACATATACACCATGGAATACTATGCAGCCATAAAAAAGGATGAGTTTGTGTCCTTTGTAGGGACATGGATGCAGCTGGAAACCATCATTCTCAGCAAAGTATCACAAGAACAGAAAACCAAACACCACATGTTCTCACTCATAGGTGGGAACTGAACAATGAGATCACTTGGACTCGGGAAGGGGAACATTACACACCATGGCCTATCATGGGGATGGGGGAGTGGGGAGGGACTGCATTGGGAGTTATACCTGATGTAAATGATGAGTTGATGGGTGCTGACGAGTTGATGGGTGCAGCACACCAACATGGCACAAGTATACATATGTAACAAACCTGCACATTATGCACATGTACCCTAGAACTTAAAGTATAATTAAAAAACAAAAAGATAATAAAAGATAACTTTTTTTTGGGACAGGGTCTTGCTCTGCTGCCCAGGCTGGAATGCAGTGACATGATCATAGCTCACTACAGCCTCAATCCCCTGGGCTCAAGCAATCCTCCCCACCCAGCCTCCCAAAGTGCTGGGATTACAAGTGTGACCACCACATCTGGCATTTTTAAATTTTTTGTAAAGACAAGGTCTCACTCACTACATTGCCTAGGCTGTTCTTGAACTCCTGGGCTCAAGTGATCCTCCTGCCTAGGCCTCCCAAAGTGCTGGGATTACAGGCATGAGCCACTGTGCCCAGCAAAAAATAAACTGAAAAAAAAAAAAAATTACCTGGGGAGCTTTACAAACTATTGATGCTTGGGCCTCACCTGCAAATATTCTGATTTAATCAAGGGACCAGGCAATACAATTGTTTTTAAAAAGCTTGTCAAGTGATTTTCACATGCACTCAGAGATAAGAACCATTTATCTATATTATCTCTAAATGAAACCTCCGCATATTTTCCAGATAAATATACTGAAACCGGAGGAGATGCAGTGATTTACACTTGATGATAACCCAATTTAGATCTGTACAAACTTTTAAAACTAATCGTACTCTTT
Organism: Macaca fascicularis; assembly: GCF_037993035.2. Taxonomy (NCBI): domain Eukaryota; kingdom Metazoa; phylum Chordata; class Mammalia; order Primates; family Cercopithecidae; genus Macaca; species Macaca fascicularis. The sequence goes on from NC_088395.1 coordinate 54,236,672, forward strand.
AAAAAATGATGGCTCAAAATAAATGGAGACAGAATTATAGGGGAAAAAAGACAGAATGCTGAAGGGAAGATAATTTAGTCTTACTATACTTACCATATAGTCTGCAATATCCTCTGGCACATCACCATCAACATCAAACTTGAAGGTGACCATCTTGTTGTTGTGTGTCTCCAGCTGACACTCTACCATGTTATCTCCAGAGGTTGATACCTGAGTACAAACATTTCACTGGTTTAAGAGTCAGTCACTGTCTTTTCTTTGCAAATTGTGCAGGGAACATCTACACTAGTTCACATACAATATATGTGGAAAATGGCTTAAATAGTTCAGAATCTAAAAAGACTATGTTTTCCCTTGGTGGAATACCATCTAAACAGCCATTCTATGACCAATCTAACAGGTTCAAGTTACTCAGTAAAAAATAAGTTATAAATGTGATCCTGTGGTAAAGAAAACAATACAACTTTTATAAGAAAGCAAAAAAAAGTTATAAGTCACTAGAGCTATCTGCAATGCAAAGATTTAAATTTAATAATTCATTTCCAAAATTCTCTTAATCTATAAATTGACTAAGCAAAAGAAGAGGCACTGCGAATGGAAATGTAAACTGGATCAATCTTTATGGACAGCAATCTAGCAACATATATCTTGAAATTTTAAAAATCTTCATATTTTGACCCATGAGTCCGACTCCTATGGATCTAATAAGGAAATAATCAGGAATAGATACAAAGATGTATGTTCAAGGATTTTGTTGCAAAGATATACAGACAGCCAAAAAGAGTAAAAGACAGCAAGTTAGAAAAAGGACAGACTGGGAAAAAGATGGAAAGAAAGAACATAAACCAAGAACATAGGGAATGATTAAGTTATTTCTCTGTATAAGCAGCTATTTAATATAGCCATTTAAAATGTCATGTTATCGAAAAATTAATGATACAGAAAAGCATACATGATATATTAGGTTTTTAAAAATACAGGATATAAAATTATATATAGGTTGAAGCAGTCAACTGAAATGTACATCATGTTGGTTAGAGATATGGGCTTTAAAGTCTGATTTAGGTTCAGATCTGACATTATCACTTGCTAGTTGAGTGATCTTAGGCAAATTACTTTGCTCCTCTGATTTTTTTTGTTTTTTTTTCAGATGGAGTTTTGTTCTTGTTGTCCAGGCTGGAGTGCAATGGCACCATCTCGGTTCACCACAACATCCTGTCTCAGCCTCCCGAGTAGCTGGGATTACAGGCATGCACCACCATGCCCAGCTAATTTTTGTATTTTTAATAGAGATGGGATTTTATCATATTGGTCAGGCTGGTCTCAAACTCCTGGCCTCAGATGATCCACCGGCCTCGGCCTCCCAAAGTGCTGGGATTACAGGAGTGAGCCACTGTGCCCGGCCCACTCCTCTGATCTTTAGTATCTTCATTTGTAAAGATGAGTATACACTACGACCTATCATACAGGGTTATTGAAGGATTAAATGATAAAATGCATGGATAACATTTAGGGTGCCTACCACAAAAGAACTCAGTAGATTTTTGCTGCGATTACTAGTGCTATTACAACCTTAATAATGTAAAACACTACATGTACATACAGGAAAAAGAGAGAAAAACAAACTAAAACATTAATAGGAGCTATCTCTGAATGGTGGTTACAAGTGGATTTTATTTTCTTTCTTATATTTCCTAAGTTTAACAATGAACACATAATACTCGTATTGGAAAGTCTGTAACGGAGAGAAGGTTAGTTTAGAGAGGGTTTCACAATATTCTACAACTCACTTCTGTAGCACTGCCCCTCTCTGACCCTCCAGACCTCTATATGTACTCTTAACCAAACCATATTTACAAACTGACCTGAAGGACGGTAAGCTGAAATTTAGTCCCCTTCTCTGGTCGGGGACAGGAAGCTCTTCTCTGTTTGATCCGATCCTGTTTGCCATTTCCACTTGGGTTATCAGGGCTACTGATGTTTTCCTTCATAGTTGCCACATCTTGATTCAAGCTAGCAATATTTTTAAAAAAGTAACTCATTCCAGTCTTGACAGTAAAATTCTAAGAAAAACTCCCAATTATAAAACCATAAATAATGAGTTTAAGAAAAATTAATAAATACTACAATCTTTTTAAAAGTTATGACTGCACAACTCTGTGAATATACTAAAAGCCATTAAATTACGCACTTTAAATGGTGTATGATTTATATTTCAATAAAGCTTTTTCAAAAAGCTGAAAAATTAAGATCACACTGTATTTATTTAGCAAACATCTCAGTGATGAGAATGAAAGAAAAACACTGCCAGTGATAGACCTCTGTGAAACCTTTTATCATGGGGTGCTCTTGATCGGTTTTATCTTGTTTGTTTAGGGGTTACTTTATTTATATCTTCAAATAAAACTTCTAAAACCAAAACAAATTATCACTCAAAATATACCTGTTTATGTAATGAACTCAACAGGGTAGACCAGGTATGGGAGACAAGAATAGTGTTCTGCAGGAGGCAGAACAAGAAATGAAAATGAATGATATAAAAAGAGCTCAACATTATTCATTCTAATTAGTTACATTTTACAGGTCTACATCAATATTATTATGAAAGGGGAGGCTACCTTTTAGTTTATCTGTGTCAAAGGCATTTTTCAGGTTTTTCTTTAAACTCAAACATATTTCAATAAAAAAATTTCAATAAACACATTTGGAATTTAAATTACAAGCTCTAAGTTTCAGATATCTTTTTGAAACAGGTATCTTTCAAATTAATTTAAGCAAGTTATTTCTCCTAAAAACAACTCATGAAGCATCTATATATAAATGTACAAGAAGAGATAAAAATAACTCCTAAATTTTTTATGTCCATATGACAAAGAATTTGCATAAATGTAAGTAGTGGAAGAAGATACATTAATACTGCCCTTAAGAGATTTTTAAATACACAGAGAAATGGCAGTAACAAGTAATCAGAGGATAAAAGGAATATAATTTTAGCCAATGGGCTATATCATTCACATTCCAAAGTTACTTAACACACCAGTTTAGGGTTTGGGACAAGATGGCAGAAACTCAACTTTCCCTGCTCCTCCCCTCTAAGTACAGCTAAAAGTTCTAGAAATAATGTAGTGGACAATGACAGGAGGGCACAGAAGAGTGAAAAGATGAAAGTGGACTGGCTAGGGACCCCCAGGACTTGAGGAATATCATAGCAACTTGGTATCTTCCAATTACCCACCCAGTGAATAAAGGCAGTACAGGCAGTGTCTCCCAATTCCCAGTCCAGAGGCAAAGGCAGCCCAAGCCCAGTGTCTCCTGATCCCCAACCCAGCAACAGAAGCGGACTTAAGTAGGCCCTGTCCTTCCCCAGTGGCACTGGTAGGGGCCCCACCAGTAAGTAGAGCATAGCCTGTAGAGCAGACCTGGGGGAGCAGGCCTAGGGAAGCACTCTCCACCTCTTGGCCCAGCAGTGGGGGCCAGGGGGTCCAGGTGAACAAAACAAACCAGAATAGCAGCACTGTAAGGATTTTGAAAACTAAATTGTCATCAGAATCATGGCCCACAAAAGCAGGCCAGAACCTATGCATCTAAACAAGAGTGATTGCTTGCTAACATAGAAAATTTCAATAGGCCGGGCATGGTGGCTCATGCCTATAATCCCAACACTTTGAGAGGCTGAGGTGGGCAGATCACCTGAGGTCAGGAGTTTGAGACCAGCCTGGCCAACATGGCGAAACCCTGTCTCTACTAAAGTAAGTTAGCTGGGCATGGTGGCATGTGCCTGTAATCCCAGCTACTCAGGAGGCTGAGGTAGGAGAATCGCTTGAACCCGGGAGGCGGAGGCTGCAGTGAGCCAAGATCACTCCACTGCATTCCAGTCTGGGCAACAGAGTAAGACTCCATCTCAAAAAAAAAAAAAAAAAAAAAGACTTAAATAGGATCTACAGTCACCTGACATAATATCCAAATGCCCAGGAGACAAATGAAAATAAACTCCTTTGTCATACCCCAAAAACTAGAAAAATTACAACTTGAATGCAAAAAGGTAATCAACAGATGCCAACACCAAGATGAGTCAGTTATTGAAATCATCTAATAAGAATACGATGGGCCGGGCGCAGTGGCTCAAGCCTGTAATCCCAGCACTTTGGGAGGCCGAGGCGGGTGGATCACGAGGTCAGGAGATCGAGACTATCCTGGCTAACATGGTGAAACCCCGTCTCTACTAAAAATACAAAAAACTAGCCGGGCGTGGTGGCGGGCGCCTGTAGTCTCAGCTACTTGGGAGGCTGAGGCGGGAGAATGGCGTGAACCCGGGAGGCGGAGCTTGCAGTGAGCCGAGATCACGCCACTGCACTCCAGCCTGGGAGACACAGCGAGACTCCGTCTCAAAAAAAAAAAAAAAAAAGAATACGATGAGGCCAGGCACTGTGGCGCACGCCTATAATCCCAGCACTCGGGAGGCCGAGGCGGGTAGATCATTTGAGGTCAGGAGTTCGAGACCAGCCTGGCCAACATGGTGAAACCCCATATCTACTAAAAATACAAAAATTAGCCAGGCGTGGTGGTGGGAGACTGTAATCCCAGCTACTTGGGAGGCTGAGGCACAAGAATCACTGGAACCCAGGAGGTGGAGGTTGCAGTGAGCCGAAATCTTGCCACTGCACTCCAGCCTGGGCAATAGAGTGAGACTCCATCTCAAAAAAAAAAAAAAAAAAAAAGAATAAGATGAATCAGATATTGGAATTATCTAACAAGAATTTTATTTATTTATTTAGACAGAGTCTCACTTTGTCACCCGGGTTGGAGTACAGTGGTGTAATGTTAGCTCACTGCAACCTCTGCCTCCTGGATTCAAGCAATCCCCCAGCCCCAGCCTCCCAAGTAGCTGGGATTACAGGTGTGCACCACCATACCTGGCTAAATTTTGTATTTTTAGTAGAGACAGGGTTTCACCATGTTGGCTGGGCTGGTCTTGAACTCCTGACCTCAAGTGATCTGCCTGTCTTGGCCTCCCAAAGTGCTAGGATTACAGGTGTGAGCCATTGTACCCGGACTCTGACAAGAATTTTAAAGCAGCTATCATCAAAATGCTTCAATAAGCAATCACGAATAATCTTGAGGCAAATGAAAAAACCAAAATCTTATAAAAGAAATAGAAGATTTTAAGAAGAACCACATAGAAAGTATAGCACCAAACAATCACAGAAAAAAAAAAAAAACCTCACTAAATAGGCATAATAGTAGAATGAATAGGACAAAGGAAACAATCAATGAACTTGAAGATAGAACAATAAAAACTATCCAATCAATATTTTATACAGAAAAATACTAGTTTTCAAGTACTAAATAATAATACAATTAAATATCTAGTTGTAATTTATTTCTTTAGATTAGCTAGAATTCTACTCTAAACTCTATTGTTTCTTCCTTCCTTAACCCTTTACCAGCTTTTCCTAGAACAGAAGGGTATAAATAAACACAATAAGAAAATGAACAATTAATTTCACAATCCATATGATCCCTACTAACATAAAAAAGCAAAACACAAATCTAGTAATATTTTTATTAAACATCTTTATTAAACATTCACACAAGTACAAGAATACAGAAGCTTCTCTAGTCAGGATGCACTAAGCACCTAATGAGTACACAAACTTCAGCATATCCTCATTGTTCTCATGGTACTAATTTGAAGATACTTACCTTCGAACTAAATCTGGTTTTAGAAGAGCTGCTTGTTCAACTCCAACTGGTTGGGATACAGGCTGTAAACAGTACAGACAAAAAACTTGCTATGATAACAGTAAAATTCAAGCTAAATATACAATTTGTTACTATTCAGAAAACATGATAGTTTTGGTTACCTTGCAAACCTGGTAGAATATCTATGTTATTGGATGTCTGCATCAATCCTATTATTAACATTATTACCAAAGATAAATAAAATTTAACAATACACCAAGTACATCTTATAAATGAAGATTTTTCATTTGAAAAAGTTAGCGCTGTTATATGTACTTTTGTTTGAGTTATTTTTCAATGGAAGACACTACTACTGAGCTTCCAGTCCTAGTTGTAAAACTACTACTTAAGAGAAGAGTTACTACCACTCTACAAGAAGATAAATCAATGACTCAGGCATTAACTTAATGTGTAGTCTGTCTGTCTCGCATCTCTTTTCTCTAGATGATTTCAACTATCCCTTCAAGGAATTAGTATTCAGCAGCTGCAACATTGGCTTCCAGGAGAAAAGTGTTTAAGCTCTTAATAGGACAAACACCAATTCTACTGGAAAATAATTTTACATTTACCTAATCCATCCTCTACGCACTGCCACTAGTGATAGCAGAGTGATCTTAGAATGCAAATCTAACAAAATTGATAATTTCCTTACCCAGTTTATACCCTATATGATGGCTCCTTATCTTCTGTAAGATTAAGGTCCTTCAGATGGCAAATAATGTTCTCAATGAACTGGCCTGTACCTGATTATCCAGCCTTATCTCTCTGTTTGAAGCCACACTAAACTGTAGCTCCTCTGTATAAATTAGGCTCTTCTGCATACTGTGACTCTACTTATATTCCTCCACTTCCCTAAACTATTTCAAACTATTTCATCATTCTAATGAACCCATACTGAGAAATTTTTTCCTGGATAAATTAGACTAGCTTCTAATTATAGATTAGATAATTAGCTCTTTAACATAATCACTGTTTAAACACTGAGAGCAAATATTTCAGCAAATAGTTTTTTTTGTATACTTAAGATTCAACAAAATGTATGTGATTTAACTAATGTTTGTATAGTCCCAGTAAGTTGGAACAGTAACATGGCATCCTAATGCATAAATCCAGAGACAAGTGTATGTACTAAGCAAAGAGAAACAAAACATAGTTATTATATAACAATATGGAATCATATTTTATAATCACTTGCAATTATTAATGGGGTTATTAATGCTACTTTGTGCTAGTGCTCAGAATCATGGCTAATGTTTGGTTTATCCGCCATCATATCTGATAGCTACAAGTCAAGCTCTGTCATAATATTTCTAAGGGTTTCAAAATTAATATTTACAAATAGGTGCTGGGCCATTTTTGCAGATGTCTTTCAAATTTAATGAAATGTTTCATTTTTACTTTCATTTGTTTGTTTTATGTTTTGAGATGGAGGCTCGCTCTGTCACCCAGGCTGGAGTGCAGTGGTGTGATCTCAGCTCACTGCAACCTCCACCTCCTAGGTTCAAGCGATTCTCCTGTCTGAGCCGCCAAGTAGCTGGGACTACAGGTGCGTACCACCACACCTGTATTTTTTTTTTCTTGTATTTTTAGTAGAGATGGGGTTTCACCATGTTGGCCAGGCTGGTCTCGAACTCCTGACTTCAAGTGATCCACCTGCCTTGGTCTCCCAAAGTGCTGGGATTACAACCGTGAGCCACCACGCCTGCCCCATTTTTACTTTTGTTTAAAACTGCAGTCAGTCCTTTTTATCTGTGGATTCCGCATCCGTGGATTCCCCATCCATGGATTCAGCCAATCTTGGATTGAAAATGTAATATTCTGGCTGGGCATGGTGGCTCACACCTGTAATCCCAGCACTTTGGGAGGCCAAGACAAGAGGACTGCTTGAGCCCAGGAGTTTGAAGTTACAGCGACCTATGATTACACCACTGTAGCCCAGCCTGGGCAACAGAGCAAGACCCTGTCTTAAAAAAAGAAAAAGAAAAAGACAAGACAGTATTTTCAGGATTCAGAACCCTTGGATATGGAGGGCTGACTTCATGTGTGTGATTCCACAGGGCCAACTGTAGGGCTTAGCATCCTTGGATTTTGGTATCCAAGAAAAGTCCTGGAACCAATCCCCTACAGATACCAAGGGACGATTGTACTGTAGTGTTGCATATTGATATAATGGTGACCTACCCTAAGATTATCAGATTTGAGGCTTGGTAAGTCTGTTTGTACAAAGTTGAATTTATTTTTTTCTTATTACCAAAGCAAGATGAATATAGATAAGCTTGTTTAACACCTTGGTGTATATTCTTTGAGACCATTTTCTGTACACACACACACACACACACACACACACACACATGTTTTTAATGTAATCATAATGTATGTACTCTTTTATAATCTTCTTTTTACTTAAAACATCTTAAGTGTTTAAGCACATGTTAAGGGCTACATAATATCCTTTAGTATAAACATACCATTATTTATTTAATGGCGCAAGTAAGGGAGACAAACATCTAATTTTTTTGCTATTTGCAACTGTATTTCATATTGTGAGGAACATTCTTGTAGCCAAATCTTTGTATGCATTCTTAATTATTTCTTTGGAAGCCTTTCTAAAAATGGAATTGCTAGACATTTTTAAGGCTTGATATATATTGCCAAATTGCTCTTCAGAAAGGTCTAACCAGTTTACAGTCCTACTAGATGTTTGTGAAAGTATCCATTTTCCTCTACATTTGGTATTTGCTATCCTATAAAAATGTTTAATTATTAAATGTATATAACATTATAAAATGTAGGAAAATGGGAAAAATCACCTAGAATGCTGTTTTCCTAACATGGCTGTGATTATAATATTTGCTATAATATTATAGGCTTTTTTCATGTGTATAAATGGTTGCAATTATACAGTTTTTTTCTGCTTTTTAAAATGTATTAAGTATTTTTCCTTACCTTTATTGGCCTGCATTATTCCAGTTTTTAATAGGCACATGATAGGACAATAAGTATTCATATTTATCTAACTCCTCCCCTATTCCTAGATAACTAACTTACTGCCAGTTTTTATTACATATACATAAAAATACAGTAAAAATACAGAGATAGCTACCATAGCTAACATTCACTATGAAACAAGCATCGTAGTATGTGCTTTTTGCTTCCTTTTTATTTTCTTCAGATTAATTTCTAGGATTGGCAATATCAGATCATGAACATTTTTATGGCACAGTTTTTCTTCCTATGTCACCCTTTCCTTTCTTTTTTTTTTTTTTTTTTTTTTTTGAGACGGAGTCTCGCTCTGCCGCCCAGGCTGGAGTGCAGTGGCCGGATCTCAGCTCACTGCAAGCTCCGCCTCCCGGGTTCACGCCATTCTCCTGCCTCAGCCTCCCGAGTAGTTGGGACTACAGGCGCCCGCCACCGCGCCCGGCTAGTTTTTTGTATTTTTTAGTAGAGACGGGGTTTCACCGTGTTAGCCAGGATGGTCTCGATCTCCTGACCTCGTGATCCGCCCGTCTCGGCCTCCCAAAGTGCTGGGATTACAGGCTTGAGCCACCGCGCCCGGCCTACCCTTTCCTTTCTTATTTCTACCTTCACACATTTATTGGAAACCTAGTGTGTAGCAGGCACTGTGCTAAGAGGCAGTGAGAATACAAAATGAATCTGATGGAGCCTTGGAGTCAAATATTAAACATATATAATAAAGAGTGGGCTGGGCACAATGGCTCACATTGGAAGGCTGCACTTTGGGAGGCTAAGGCGAGTGGATCACCTGAGGTCAGAAGTTTGAGACCAGCCTGACCAATATGGAGAAATCCCATCTCTACTAAAAATACAAAAATTAGCCGGGCGTGGTGGTATGCACCTGTCCCAGCTACTCAGGAGGCTGAGGCAGGAGAACTGCTTGAACCTGGGAGGTGGAGGTTCCAGTGAGCCGAGATTGTACCATCGTACTCTAGCCTGGGTGACAAGAGCGAAACTCTGTCTCAAAAAAAAAAAAAAAAAAAAAAAAAAAAAAAAACCGAAAAGAAAAGAAAAAAAAAAAAAAGTAGATACAGCTACTTCTGCTGGGGCAGGAGCAGGGAATCAATCTTGTTATATTCTTGAGGCTCCCCTAACTGGTTCTGAGGTCTTATGTAACGCCAAACCTTGGGAAGGTGTTGAGGAGGATCCTTCTCCTTTACTTGCTCCACCACACCTTTCCTCCTCCCATTGGTGGTTCTCAGCCCCAGAAGGGGAGATGGAAAGACCAAAGAGATAAAAAGCTAAGACCACGTACAACATCCCAGAGATTCTTACTCAGTTATTATGGAGTGAAGGAGACCAGTAAAACTGGGATATACTTTTAAACATTTCATAAATTGCTTTATTGTATTATTGATGTTACAAAGCATATCTCTCTCCCCTGAAGTACTTTTAACAACCACTATTTGTTGAGCACTTATTACATGCCAGATGCTTCTCATATTTTATATCACCTAATCCTAATAAGCCTGCAATACAGGCATTTTTTATAACATTATAAAAATTTTCCAACACATAGAAAAGTGGAATTGTTCTGTGAAAAACTATATATCCAACACCACTCATAGTCTATGGGATTTTACTATAGGTACATTATCCCATATATTTCAAAGTAGGTTGCAAACGCAAGATAGGCATTTTAAAACTTTTACAACCATTTAAAAGCATTTCACACCAAAAAGAACCAAAGCTGGGTGAGATTAAATAACTTTCCTCAAGTCACACAGTGAGTTCAAAGAGCCAGAGTTGAAATCCAGGTGTAACCAAAGACACAAATTGACTCAAGCCTATGTGTATGCTGTATATACCTGGTTAACAGTGGAATTTTTGCTTATTTAATTAAAGAAAATTATCACTGTGCATGATGCCCACTTCCATATTTTTATATTTATATAGAATTCTTCATCTATAAAGACGTTGTCTTACATAAGCCCAATCGTTGGTGAAGGCAAGATTCTAAACATTTTTTTTTTTTTTTGAGACAGGGTCTCACTCTGTTGCCCAGGCTGGAGTATAGCCTCAACCTCCCAGGCTCAAAGTGATTCTTCCACTTCAGCCTCCTGAGCAGCTGAGACTTACAGGCACATGCCACCACACCTGGCTAATTTTTTTAAAAAAATTTGGGCCAGGTGTGGCGGCTCATGCCTATAATCCCAGCACTTTGGGAGGCTGAGGCAGGCGGATCACCTGAGGTCAGGAGTTGGAGACCAGCCTTCAACAGATGAAGCCCTGTCTGTACTAAAAATACAAAAATTAGCCAGATGTGGTGGCGCATGCCTGTAATCCCAGTTACTCGGGAGGCGGAGGCATGGGAATTGCTTGAACCCAGGAGGTGGAGGTTGCAGTGAGCCATGATTGTGCCACTGCACTCCAGCCTGGGTGACAGAGTGAGACTGTCTCAAAAAAAAAAATTTTTTTTTTTTTGTAGAGATGGGGGTCTCAGTGTGTTGCCCAGGCTGGTCTCGAACTCCTGGGCCCAAGTTATCCTCCTGCCTTGACCTTCCAGAGTGATGGGATTACAGGTACGAGCCACCGTGCCAGGCCTGAACAATGAAATTTACCCTAAGTTAAAAAACTGAACCAAAAGCACAGTTCCTGGGATAAAACTCACATAATGACATTCAGGCTATTACACAGGCCAAAATGATGAAAACATACCAGCACTACAAAGACTGACACATAAAAGAGTGACAGGAACTATGAGAGATGAAAGTGATAGGAATTAGGAAGAAGTTCCATTAACTGTAAGGCAGACAGAACTGAATTGAGGGGAGCCTAACTTCATGAAAGCAGACTTAAATTCCAAACTTATTCTAATACTGCCCCCTGTTAAGTGATCAAAGGTCTGTAAGAACTAGCAAACTGATCAGGCACTGGTATTGCCTCAGCCCCACAAAGCTTTCTACAGATATTTGGAAAAAGTAACTAACATTTTTTTTTTTTTTAATGGCAAGAATAAGAATGCACACTGGAGAAGAAAAGGAGAAGACAGACTGAGCCATTTTGCAGTCTGGAAGATAGAGACCTTATAAGTAAAGTCAAATGAGCAAGGATACAGACAGGAAACATTTTGCCAGCCCTGCATGTTGGAGATCATAGTCTTTAATGTATTTTATTATTTCAGAACATTGGATAATTCATTATGGGAGTAAAAAAAGTAAACCACACTTCAGTACAGACGAACCAGAATAAACCAACGCTCACTAATATACAGAAAGTGTGCATCTCCTTGCCCTCAAGCTATAGGCCTATGAAAGGGTTTAATCATCATTCAAGAGAAGAATTAGGCAGGGTGTGGTGGCTCATGCTTGTAATGCCAGCACTTTGGGAGGCCGAGGCAGGCGAATCATTTGAGGTGAGGAGTTCAAGACTAGCCTAGCCAATATGGTAAAACCCCATCTCTAGTGAAAGTACAAAAATTAGCCGGGTGTGGTGGCATGTGCCTATAATTCCAGCTACTTGGGAGGCTAAGGCAGGAGAATCGCTTGAACCTGGGAGGCAGAGGTTGCGGTGAGCTGAGATTGCACAACTGCACTCCAGCCTGGGTGACAGAGCGAGACTGTCTGAAAAAAAAGAGGAAAACGGAAGTCAAATAAAATCTACATGAGGTCAGAGAGTTGTGCAGGGGAGTCCAGATCCTGCAGGGCTTTATAGGCCATTAGTACATTATTGTGGCTTTTACTGTGAGAGAGATGAGCAATGAGAGGTTTTGGGTCTCTGAGACATGTTGTGACCTGCATTTTAAAATTATCACTGCTTCCTACAATAAGAAAAAGGTTATAAAAGAACAAAAGCAAAAGCAAGAACAATTAGGAGACTACTACAATTATTCAAGTAAGAGATAAGGCTGGGCACAGTGGCTCACGCCAGTAATCCCAACACTTTGGAAGGCCAAGGCAGGCAGATCACTTGAGGTGAGGAGTTCGAGATCAGCCTGGCCAACATGGTGAAACCTGGTCTCTACCAAAAATACAAAAATTAGCCAGATGTGGTGGCGGGTGCCTGTACTCCCAGCTACCTGGGAGGCAGAGGCTGCAGTGAGCTGAGATCGTGCCACTGCACTCCAGCCTGGACAAGACAGCAAAAAAAAAAAAAAAAAAAAGAGGTGAATTAGACCAGCACGACAATGGTGAAGGCGTTGAGAAGTCAGGATGCAGATATATGTTAAAGTAAGAGTCAAATCAAATATACACAATGGAGCACTATGCAGCAATAAACAAGAATGAGATATTGTCATGGATGGAACTGGAGGTCATTATATGAAGTGAACAATAAGCCAGGCACAGAAAGACGAACTTGGCATGTTCTCACTTATGCGTGGGAGCTAAAAATTATAACAATTGAACTCATGGAGATAGAAAGTAGAAGGATGGTTACCAGAGGCTGGGAAGGGTAGTGGGGAGAGTCAGGAGGGGAGTGGGGAAGGTTAATGGGTACAAAAATTAATTAGAAAAGCTGAATAAGATCTAGTATTTAATAGCACAAGTCAACTATAGTCGATAATTTAATTGTACATTTAAAAATAATTAAAAGTATAATTAGATTGTAACACAAAGGATAAATGCTTGAGGTGATAGATACCCCATTTACCTTGATGTGATTATTATGCATTGTATGCCTGTATCAAAGTATCTCTTTTTATTCTTTTGAGACAAGGTCTTGCTCTGTCAGCCAGGCTGAAGTGCAGTAACGTGATTAAGACTCACTGCAGCCTTGATGTCTCAGGCTCAAGCAATACTCCCATTCAGCCTCCTGAGTCGCTGAGACTACAGGCATGGGCCACCATGCCCAGCTAACTTTTTATACATATACTTACTTTAAGTTTTTAAGTTCTGGGATACATGTGCCGAACATGCAGGTTTGTTACACAGGTATACATGTGCCATGGTGGTTTGCTGCACCTATCAACCTGTCATCTAGGTTTTAAGCTCCACATGCATTAGGTATTTGTCCTAATGCTCTCCCTCCCCTTTCCCCACATCCCCCGACAGGTCCCAGTGTATGATGTCCCCTCCCTGTGTCCGTGTGTTCTCACTGTTCAACTCCCACTTATGAGTGAGAACATGCAGTGTTTGGTTTTCTGTTCCTGTGTTAGTTTGCTAAGGATGATGGTTTCCAGCTTCATACATGTGGGTATCTACTCAAAGGATTATAAATCATTCTACTGTGAAGACACATGCACACGTATGTTTACTGCAGCACTATTTACAATACCAAAGACTTGGAACCAACCCAAATGTCCATCAATGATAGACTGGATAAAGAAAATGTGGCACGTATACACCATGGAATACTATGAAGCCATAGAAAAGAATTTTTTATTATTTATAGAGACAGGATTTCGCCATGTTGCCTTGGCTGATCTCAAACTTCTCGGCTTAAGTGATCCTCCTGCCTCGGCCTCTCAAAGTGCCGGGATTACAGGGGAGAGCCACCATCCCCAAGCCTAAAATATCTCATGTACCCCATAAATATATGCACCTGCTATTTACCCACAAAAATTTGTAAAACGAGTCAAAAGACATGCTGATAGTTTGAAGTAAAATATGAGAGAAAGCAAAGAATAAAAGATGACCAGAGCTGATCGAGTGTGGTGGCTCACACCTATAATCCCAGCACTTTGGGAGGTCGAGGTCGGGGGATCACTTGAAGTCAGGAGTTTGAGACCAGCCTGGCCAACATGGTGAAACCCCATCTCTACTAAAAGTACAAAAATTAGGCGGGCATGGTGGTGTGCACCTGTAAGTGCCTGTAATCCCAGCTACTTGGGAGGCTTAGGCAAGAGAATCACTTGAACCCGGGAGGTGGAGGTTGCAGTGAGCCAAGACAGCAACACTGCACTCCAGCCTGGGGGACAGAGCGAGACTCTCTCAACAAACAAACAAAAAAACATAGCCATATGGCTTGAGTGAGGGAAGACAGAGTTGCTATTTGTTGAGATGGGGATGACAGTGAAAAGAGCCGGCTTGGGGTGGTGACAAGTGCAAATATAAGTGTTCGATTTCGGATATATTTAATTTCAAACATCATTATACAACCAAGTGGAGATCTTGCGTGTACACTTGAGATACATGGCAAAAAATAATATAAATTCTCTCCTAGAACACAAAGTCAAAAGCAAAGTCACCTAAGGTATGTGAATGCGCGCGTGTGCATGCACACACACACACACACACACACGCACAATTTCCTAGTCTGTCTGCTGAGAACTCTAGAAGCAATAACTCCCCAGTAGCAGCAAACACACCCAATACTCAGGCTTTTTTCTAAATTACATTACCCACTAAAAGGAATCAGGGGGAGCCTGAGGCGAGGGTATTGCTTGAGCCCAGGAGTTGATGACCAGACTGGGCAACTGAGCGAGACCTCACCTCTACAAAAAATAAAAACTAAAAAAATTAACTGGGCATGGTGGCACATGCATATAGTCCCAGCTATTTGGGAGGCTGAGATGGGAGGATTGTTTGAGCCTAGGAGCCAGGTTGAGGCTGCAGTGAGCCATGATCTTGCTACTGGCACTCCACCTTGAGTGACAGAGCAAGACCCTGCCTCAGAAAAACCTTTTTAAGTGTAAATAAATAAATTAATTAAAGGAATCAGAGCTCCATGGAGAAATAGCTGGATTCCAGGGTAGGAGCAGGGAACAGACAAAATGAGCCTGTAATATCTGTCTTGCTGTGGTTAGAAAATAAGGAAGTAGGCCGGGCGCGGTGGCTCAAGCCTGTAATCCCAGCACTTTGGGAGGCCGAGACGGGCGGATCACGAGGTCAGGAGATCGAGACCATCCTGGCGAACACGGTGAAACCCCGTCTCTACTAAAAAATACAAAAAAACTAGCCGGGCGAGGTGGTGGGCGCCTGTAGTCCCAGCTACTCGGGAGGCTGAGGCAGGAGAATGGCGTAAACCCGGAGGGCGGAGCTTGCAGTGAGCTGAGATCCGGCCACTGCACTCCAGCCTGGGCGACAGAGCCAGACTCCATCTCAAAAAAAAAAAAAAAAACCAGAAAATAAGGAAGTATTCAAAGAATGATGAGAAAATGTCAAAAGGACACAAATGCTACCATGAATGGGTATTTTAACCATCTAAATAAATAATAGTAGTATTATATTATAACCTAGTAAATAAAATAAGGTCCCCATGAGTTCATACAAACATAAATAAATAAATAAATAAATAAATAAATAAAGGAGAACGGCCAGCTAATAAATATGAAGAGGAATGATGGAGCTAGCAAATCATAAATGGATGCTAAAACTACTGAGTGAAAGGGATATTTACATAGCTTCAAAATATCTCCCCACAAATAACTCATAAACTATAAGGGAGGAAACAATAACCTCACAGCAGAGAAGCTTGGCAGGCCCCACTTGAACCAAGTAATAAAAGTTAACTTCACCAATATTGGGACAAACTGGCATTACTTCTATTATGATGCACTGATAAGAAGACAACATCATTTACACAGTATTCCTGCCAAGAATGCATTATCTGAATATAATCATGAGGAAACTTCAAACAAACCCAAACTAAGAGACATTCTATAAAAAAAAACTGGCCTCTGCATTGCAATAATGTCAAGAAAGAGAGAAAGGTTGAAGAATCGCTCAAAATTAAAACAGACTAAATACAAAAAAGATTTGAATAGGCACTTCACCAAAGAAGGTATCTGAATCTCTAATAATTATACAAAAAAAACGCTCAACATCATTATTTATCAGGAAAATGCAAGTTAAAAACCACAATACATAACCACATCAAACCCATCAGAACAGCTAAAATTTAGACAACTGACAACAGATAAGGATGCAGAGTAACTGGAAGTCTCATACATTGCCAGCGGAAACGTATTTTGGTACAACAGCTTTGGAAAACTGTCTGGCAATGTAAGGTATGTCTAAAACTACCCTTATTCTGTGACCTAACAATCCCATTCCTAAGTATATACACAAGAGAAATGAATTCATATATTCACCAAAAAATATACAGGAAAGCTCACAGCAGCTTTATCCATAAAAGCCAAAAACTGGAACCAATCCTAATGTACATGGATAGAAGAATGGATAACTGAATCATGGTATATTCTACAATGGAACAACTACCAGCAATGAAACAAACTACTGATATATGCAACAATGTAGATGAATCTCGGTGAACTTTCTAGGGGGCTGGAAGTGTTCTGTATCTTCATTTGCATTTCATGAAGGTATACATATGTGAACACTTATCAAACTGCACATTTAGGATACCTTAATTAATGTATATAGCTTGTTAAAAAAAATTTGAAAAATAGCTGGTATGATTCAATCCTGATAAAATACCAGACGTTTTTCATGCATACACAGCATGGAAAACATCTAGAAAAACTACAAAAGTTTTGTTTTTGAGAGGTAGGAGCATAGGTAACTTTAACTTTCTTTATACATTTCTGTACTTTAAAAAGTATTTATGAGAAGGAAAGTTATTTTTAAAAAGCTCCTTTTGTGTGTGTGTGTGAGATGGAGTTTCACTCTTCTTGCCCAGGCTGGAGTGCAATAGCGTGATCTTCGCTCACCGCAACCTCCGCCTCCCAAATCGATTCTCCTGCCTCAGCCTCCTGAGTAGCTAGGACTACAGGCATGTGCCACCACACCCAGCTAATTTTGTCTTTTTAGTAGAGATGGGGTTTCTCCATATTGGTCATGCTGGTCTTGAACTCCCGACCTCAGCTGATCCACCCACCTTGGCCTCCCAAAGTGCTGGGATTACAGGCATGAGCCACTGCGCCCAGCCTAAAAAGCTATTTTCATGTGAGGAAATAAAAGATCCATACCAAGACATATAAAAGATGTATGCCATACCCAAAGAATTCTGAAAATTAACAAAATATATACACCAAACTTTTTACTTATAAAGATAAAGAATACCACCTATAAGCACTTAGGAGGAAAAGGGAACAAAAAAAATCAGACAGGCCTAGGCTTCTCTTCTGAAGCATCAGCTAGAAGAAGACAAAAGAACAAAATATGTAGATGGGAAAAAAAGATTGTAAACTGATTTTTTTTTTAATGTCCAACAAGTTATTGTTCATGTGTGAATATAAATGAAAGGTCAGTTTCGGGTATCCAAAGAATCAGAAATTTCAAACCCAAGTAACTTTGAAAAATTACACAAAGCCAGTCTTCAAACTACATAGGCACTTAGCAAAATTTAAAAATCAAGAATAGAGAATATGTGGTATAAAAACTGGTGATCTATACTAAAACCAATAGTTAATATTAAGTCCAAATTGTTAGAATTACAGCTTCAAAATTGAATGTACACATATAAATCGAGAATATAACATGTATAATATGATAAAATTATTTTAAAAAGCTTTCATAATTGCTATCCTCCCAAAACAATAGTTTGCCTTTTTCTTAAATACCTTACCATGGTAATCCACAAATAATCAGTTTTTTAGCTCATTCAACCAACCTCCCAAATTGAAAAGTTCAACTGTGCTGCTATTTACAAAGCTGGCTCCTTCCTGGAAAAATGAGATCAATCTGAAAGGTTCTCCCCACTTCAACATCTTCAGTATTCTAACTGATTTACATTACAAAAGGGAGAGGGCTGAATAATGTCACTGGAAATCAATCCAAATGACTAATGTCCTTATTATTACCAGTTTCAATAATATGAATAGATACAAAGCAATACATGCCTTTTGGGAACACTTTTTGACAATGTTCAGCAAACACACCCACTGTTTAAACCGATTTCCCTTCAATTAGAATAAAGCAATTTCACATAAATACAATACTGTGCTAAATAGTGTTTTTACAGAAATAGTCTGATTCCTTGGAAACTAGAATCTCTCTCTAGAAAAATCAGTTACAACTTTCTCAATTTTTACACAAATATTTCCATGTAATGGAATTAACTACTTTACAAAGTTACAGTGAAGATTAAATGAAATTACACTGCTTGATAAGTTTCACTCCATTAGAATGCCTCAGACTCAGCTACCCGGGAGGCTGAGGCAGGAGGATCATTTGAGCCCAGGAGTTCAAGGCTGCAGTAAGCTATGACAGTGCCACTGCACTAGGTGACAGAGTGAAATCATATCTCAAAAAAAAAAAAAAAAAAAAAAAAAGATGAAAAAAGAGGGTGGGAGGAAGGGAAGGAGGGAGGAAGGAAGTAACGAAGGCAGCTAGCTAGTCTCAGAAACTGGTTACATAATAAAATGGTCTTTACCAGAATACACGTGTGGAGCGTTTTAATAATATTCACTTACAGTAGGCCCATGGATATTTCCGAACAAATCAAACATAGAGAATCTTTTGCCAATTAATGTCAGTGTTACACACATCAACAGAGTCCATTCTTCATATAGTTTCTGTACTGTTTTGTAAGCACTGAAAGAATAGAAATGTCACCAGAAACAAAGCCAATTTCTTAAAACCACTGATAACCACAGTAACCATCTTTATGGGTCTAAAACATACCATGGCTAGAATTAAAATAAAGACATTACCTTCACTGATTAAGAAACTGGAATTAACAAAGAAAATGATTCCATTGGCTAAGCTATGAAATAGTAGTAAAATAGAAAATGCTAATAAGAACCAGAATTTCTAGAGTAATCTTACAAATACACAACTCAGCTACGCTAATATGCAGATTTAGCCATGAAAACAAGTAATACATAACATTTCAATGACTCCTGATGCATTCAAAGTCTGAAATCTGGCCAATCCAGTCAGTACTTATGAAAACAATATCAACAAAAATCTGAATGAAACCCCTGCTTCTAGTTGTCAATGCTAGATATTTGCAACAACAAAATCACTAAGTTATTTTCCCTTTTGATGTCAATCCACATTATTCATGTAGATAAGAGAAATTCTGCGACTGAATCAATATGGCAACAGTGAACATATACATCTGTCTTACCAACTACTTAATACTCTAGAAAGCAACAGAAACGATTACTTTAAAAACTAGAATTGGCCAGGTACGGTGGCTCACGCCTGTAATCCTAGCACTTTGGGAGGCCAAGGCGGGTAGATCACTTCAGGTCAGCAGTTTGAGACCACCCTGGCCAACATGATGAAACCCTGTCTCTACTAAAAGTACAAAAATTAGCCGGGAATTGCTTGAACTCAGAAGGCGGAGGTTGCAGTGAGCCAAGATCGTGCCACTGCACTCCAGACTGGGCAACAGAGCAAGACTCCCATCTCAAAGCAAAAAACAAAAACAAAAACTAGAATACAGTCATAACATCCCAGAAAAACTAAAAAGAATGCCATCCACAGACCATAAACGGTAAAGAACCTTCCAAAAGAACAGAAACCAATAGATCACATCCATGGGTAACAAAATATATGGAAACCAAAGCTTCAAACACACACATATAGGAGAAAACTACTGCAAAGTTAGGAGTGATTAGGGGAAGCTCTAAAACTACTCAATGGACACCAGAGATTGCCTGGCTTTGGGGAATTCATCTGGGAGATTAAATGATATGGTGAATTAAGAGCAGCTAGGTAGGCTAGGCAATCCTATCCTCTCCTAACCTCTCATTATGCTGAATAGTGAGCAGCAAGGAAATTTGCCCAAAAACTCAAGGTAGAGCCTGAGAGGAAGAACAAATCTATAGGTAACAAACTACTAAGAAAACGTGTTCCCAACACAACTCTTCCCTCCTCTACAATAACTGGCAGCAAGGCAGGCTACTGTAAGTAAACAAATCAGACAGGTGAACAGGATCCTTAAATATGACTGAACAAAAAGCCAAGAATCACCAAATCCTTGAGAAACACTAAAACTTAGGAAAAAAAGAAGCACCAAACTCAAGAAAGAGATTAACTCTTTAGAATAATTAACTTCAAGAGGATCCTTAATGCTGCCTGGCAATCTCACTACATTTCCCTTGTTCATTCATTCTACTACCATTCTTCTATATAACTATTTAATACTTTTGCTTCCATCATTAAACTTCTAATACACAATCCCTCCCCTAACTTCATTCTCAGCTGATGACATTGCTTCCATTTCACTGAGAAAATAAAAAAGGCAACAAAAAGAGAATTTCCATAACATCTACCCACCTAAATAGCATTTAGGGCCATAATCTCTATCTTCACACTTATTATTATGGACAACTGTACTCCTATGCTAAGGCCAACCCCTCTATTTAGAAACTAAATGTTATCTCCTCTCACCTTCTCAAGGACATCACTATGATAATTTTTTCTTTCCTATTTCAAGAAATTTTCCCTCATTCCTAAATCATTCTTCCTATAAATGAGATTATTTCTCCATGAAAACAAACCCTCTCAACCAGAGCTCACTGGAAATGATTGATTACAAAGTTGAGGCAAGGAAGAATAGGATAGGTCTGGAACATCTTATTGTGTACAGATAAGTTCAAAGAATGATGGGAGCTGATGGTGGCTGATGCCTATAATCCCAACACTTTGGGAGGCTGATGCAGGAGGACTGCTTGACACCAGGAGTTTGAGACCAGCCTGGGCAATATAGCAAGACTCCATATCTATGAGAAAACAACAACAACAAAAGGCCGGGCATGGTGGTGCACACCTAGAGTCCCAGCTACTTGTGAGGCTTAGGTAGGAGGATTGCTTGAGCTCAGGAGGTTGAGGCTACAGTAGACCATGACTGAGCCACTGCACTCCAGCCTGGGTGACAAAGCAAGACCCTGTCACCTAAAAAAAAAAAAAAAGGTCAGAAGGTCGGGCCCAGTGGCTCACGTCTGTAATCCCAGCACTTTGGGAGAACAAGGCGGGGAAGATCACCTTGAGGCCAGGAGTTTGAAACCAGCCTGGCCAACATGGCGAAACCCTGTCTCTACTAAAAATACAAAAAGTAGCCAGGCGTGGTGGCAGGCGGCTGTAATCCCAGCTACTTGGGAGGCTGAGACAGGAGACTCGCTTGAACCTGGGAGGCGGAGGTTGCAGTGAGCTGAGATTGCACCACTAAACTCCAGCCTGGGCAAGAGAGCAAGACTCTGGCTCAAAAAAAAAAGTGGGAGTGGTAAACAGACATAAATGGAACTCAGATTTCAATATTTTACTAGAGGTGGTAAAATGTCGGTATCGGTAGGGTATAAGTTCGTGTGTGTGCGTGTGTGTGTGTGTGTGTGTGTGTGTATGGATACCTTAAAGCAACCACTAAGAAAACTGTACAGTATAATATACTCAAAACAGTATAAATAAAACAAGAAGTTCATGACCAGCCTGGGCAATATAGCGAGACCCCATCTCTCATTTAAAAAAAAAGAAAAAGCAAAAGAAAACCAAGAAGGAATCCTAAAAACTTTCAAATAACCCACAGGTGGGTAAGAAAAGAGAAACACAAGAAGGAGAAACATAGAGAAGAAACAAAATGCAAATACTAACATGGTAGACTTAAGTCCTAGAATATAAAAAATGACTTTGAATGCTAAACAGTCTAAATATGCCAACTAAGAGACATTGGCAGAAGGGATAAAAAACACGGATAAACATTAACTATACACTTTCTACAAGAAACTCACTTCAAACACAGGATAGGCTGAAAGTAAAAGGATGGAAAAATATATCATGTTGACATTAAGCAATAAAAAGCAGCAGGGAGTATGTAATATCAGATAAAGTTGACTTCACATGAAAGAAAATTACAAGAAATGAAGAGGGATAAAATATAATGATAAAAAGATCAATCCACTAAAAAGACATAGCCATCCTAAACATGGATGCACCAAATAAGAGAGCTTCAAAACAGAAGTAAAAAAAAAAAAAAAAAAAAAAAAATGACCGTGTAGGCTGGGTGTGGTGGCTCACATCTATAATCCCAGCACTTTGGGAGGCTGAGGCGGGTGGATCACCTGAGGTCAGGAGTTCAAGACCAGCCTGGCCAACATGGTGAAAACTCGTCTCTTACTAAAAACACAAAAATTAGCTGGGCATGGTGGTGCACGCCTGTAATCCCAGCTACTCAGGAGGCTGAGACACAAGAATCGCTTGAACTCAGGAGGCGGAGGTTGCAGTGAGCCAAGACTGTGCCACTGCACTCCAGCCTGGGTGACTGAGCGAGACTCTGTCTCAAAAACAAACAAAAAAACCAAATTACTTCGTTAAAAGGAGAAACACATGTATCTACAATTATACTTAGAAACTTCAACACCTTACTTTCAGCAATTGATAATACCTCTAGATACAAAATTAGCAAAGACATAAAACTGAACTACAAATCAGTATCTGTCATGAACTTAAGATTCAAAAATCTTCAACAAAGTATTAGTAAAGTGAATCAAACAATGTATGCAAAGAATCATATGCCATGACCAAATGAGTTTATTCCAAGGACATAAGGCTGTTTCAATATTTGAAATCCATGTCATCCACTATATATCAACAAGTAAAAAAAAAACCAACAAAAAAAAAAAACCCATATGATCATATCATTAACACAGAAGAAACATCTGAAAAAGGCAACATTTATTTTATTTATTTATTTATTTTTGAGATGGAGTCTCGCTCTGTCACCCAGGCTGGAGTACAGTGGCACGATCTCAGCTCACTACAACCTCCACCTCCTGGGTTCAAGCAATTCTCCCTGCCTCAACCTCCCGAGTGGCTGGGATTACAGGCACCCACTACCACGCCTGTCTAATTTTTGTATTTTAGTAGAGATAGGGTTTCGCCATGTTGGTGAGGCTGTTCTTGAACTCCTGATCTCAGGTGATCCACCTGTCTCAGCCTCCCAAAGTGCTGGGATTACAGGCGTTAGCTACCGCACCCGGCCAACACTAATTCATAATAAAAATTCTCAGTGAGTCAGGTAATAGAGGGTAACTACCTCAACTGGATAAAGAGCATCTATAAAAAGTCTGTAGCTCATATCATACTAATGGTGAAAGACTTGTTCCCCGTAAGACTCGGAACAAAGCAAAGGAGTTCATTCTCACCACTCTTATTCAAGACAGTACATTCTCACCACTCTTATTCCAGTACAGTACTGGAAATTCTAGCCAGCACAATAAAGGGAAAATAAGAAATAAAAAGCATATAGACTAGAAAGGGAGAGATCACACTCTCTCTATTTTAGGAGATTATATGATTTTCTTTTTTTTTAAGACAGAGTCTTGCTCTATCGCCAGGCTGGAGTGCAGTGGCACGATCTTGGCTCACTGGAACCTCCGCCTCCTGGGTTCAAGGGATTCTCCTGCCTCAGCCTCCCAAGTAGCTGGGACTACAGGAGTGTGCCATCACGCCCAGCTAATTTTTGTATTTTTAGTAGAGATGGGGTTTCACCGTGTTGGACAGGATAGTCTCAATCTCTCGACCTCATGATCCGCCTGCTTCAGTCTCCCAAAGTGCTGGGATTACAGGCGTGAGCCAACGCGCCCGGCCATGATTTTCTACATTTAAAAAAATTTCCAAGGATTCTACCAAAAACAAAAAAACAAAAAAATAAATCCTCCTAGGACAAATAAGTTCAACAAGGTCTTTGAATTCAAGATCAACACACACAATCACATTTCTATACTCAAACAAGGAACATGTGAAAACCGACATTAAAAACTACAATATTAGCCAGGTGCAGTGGCTCACACTTGTAATCCTAGTACTTTGGGAGGCTGAGGCAGGTGGATCGCTTGAGCCTGGGAATTCAACATCAGCCTGGGCAACATGGCGAAACCTCATCTCCACTAAAAGTACAAAAATTAGCCGGGCATGGTGGCACGCGCCTGTAGTCCCAGCTACTTTGGGAGGCTGTGGTGGGAGGATTGCTGGAGCCTGGGAAGTAGAGGCTGCAGTGAGCTGAGATCACACCACTGAACTCCAGCCTAGGTGACAGAGTGAGACTCTGCCTCGAACAAACAAACAAAAAAAAAAGTACAATTATTTATAACCCTTCAAAATTAAACCAAATACTTAGGCACAAACTTAGCAAAAGAGCCTTAGGATTTGCATGCTGAAAATTACAAAATGCTGATGAAAGAAATCAAAGAAGACCTAAATAAATGAAGAGACATATCATGTTCCTGAACTTGAAGGCCCAACATAGTAAAGACGTCAATTTTCCCCAAATTCATATATAGGACTAATACTATCAAAATCCCAGCAAGGTTTTCTGTGGACATAGACTAGATTATTCTAAAATTTATATGGAAAAATAGAAATCCAGAAGAGCTATAAAAAACAAACAAACAAAAAAAAACAACTTAAAACATAAATGAATTAAACAGAATAGAGAACCCAGAAGAAAAGACCCACACAAATATGCCAAACTGATTTTTGACAGAAATATAAAAGCAATTGAATGGAAGACAAGCAGTCTTTTCAATGATGCTACAGCAATTAAACATCTACAGGGAACCTCCCTCCCCCCAAAAAAACCCTGAATCTAAATCTCAAAACCATATACAAGATTAACATGTCACCGTGTGAATGCCTCTAATTTAAAAAACATTAACATAGGCTGGGCATGGTGGTTCATGCCTGTAATCCCAGCACTCTGGGAGGCTAAGGCGGGTGGATCACCTGAGGTCAGGAGTTTGAGACCAGCCTGGCCAACATGGTGAAACCATGTCTCTACTAAAAATACAAAAATTAGCCAGCGGTGGTGGTGAGCGCTTGTAATCCTAGCTACTTGGGAGGCTGAGGCAGGAGAATCACTTGAACCCGGGAGGCAGAGGTTGCAGTGAGCCAAGATCGCGCCACGGCATTCTAGCCTGGGCGACAAGAGCGAAACTCCATCTCAAAAAATAAATAAATAAATAAAATAAAATAAATTAATTAATTAACATAGATCACACACTGAAATGAAAAATGTAAAAGTAGAAGAATATCTCCAGTTCTAAGGCTAGGCAAAGAATTCTTAGACTTCACACAAAAAGCACAATCCAAAACAAAAAAAAAAAAAAGAAAAGAAAAAACTGGACCTCATCAAAATTTAAAACTTTTTCTCTTCGTAATTTCTTGGAAAAGGCATATGTTTATATAAGGCAAAATCTATAACATTGCATTGTGCAGCTTATAATGTATGTAGATGTAATATATATAACAATTATAACCAGCCTGGGTAACACAGGGAGACCCATCTCTATCCAGATAAAAAAAAGTAGCCAGGTATGGTGGTGCATGCCTATGGTCTCAACTACTTGGGAGGCTGAGGTGGGAGGATTGCCTGGACCTGGGAGGTCGAGGCTACAGTGAGCTGTGACTGAACCACTGTACTCCTGCCTGGGCTACAGAAGGACACCCTACCTCAACAAACAAATAAACAAAAATAATTATAGCTTAAAGCCTACAGGAAATAAATAGTTGCATGGTCCTTACATTTTATGATATATTAAATCTATGTAAAAACTGTGAAGAATTTAGAATGTAAATTAAAATCCCTAGAGTAAACACACACATACAAATACTGAAAAGGGACACAAGAAACTTTTGGGTGTTCTGGAAATGTTCTGTATCTTGATTATGGCATATATCTGTCAACTCATTTAACTGTACACTATAAATACATGCAGTTTACTGTACATAAACTAAGCCTGAATAAAGTTCTTTAAAAGTAAAAAGACACACAGATAACATCATACTTAATGGGTGAAAGACTGAAAATTTTCTCACTAAGATTAGGAAAAGTACGATATTTGCTCTCAACTCCTACTCAACATTATACTAGAAGTTCCAGCAAGAACAATTTTTTAAAAAACAAACATCTAGGCCGGGCGTGGTAGCTCACACCTGTAATCCCAGCACTTCTGGAGACCGAGGCGGGTGGATCAGGAGGTCAGAAGTTCAAGACCAGCCTGGCCAAGATGGTGAAACCCTGTCTCTCCTAAAAATACAAAAATTAGCTGGGCACGGTGGCAGGCAACTGTAATCCCAGCTACTCGGGAGGCTAAGGCAGGAGAATTGCTTGAACTCGGGGGGCGGAGATTGCAGAGAGCCAAGATTGCACCACTGCACTCCAGCCTGGGTGACAGAGTAAGACTATGTCTCAAAAAAAAAAAAAAAATCTAAATTGGAAAGCAAAATTAAAACTATCTCTATTCCCAGATGACATGATCTTATTATAGAAATTCCTATAGAATCTACAAAAAAACTATTAGAGCTGATAAACAAATTTAGCAAAATTATAGGATATAAGAGCAACTCACAAAAATCAGTTGTATTTGTATGCCCTAGCAATTAACAATCCAAAATGGAAATTAAGAAAACAACTCCATTTATAATAACAACAAAAATAATAACTTAGGAAAAAACTTTACAAGGAATTGTAAAGACTTGTGGAACATTATGCAGCCATAAAAAAGAATGAAATCATGTCCTTTGCAGCAACAAGGATGTAGCTATCCTAGGCGAACTAACACAGACACAGAAAGCCAAATATCACATGTTCTCACATATAAGTGGGAGCTAAACACTGGGTACATGTGGACATAAAGATGAAAAGAGTAAACACTGGGGACTAATAGAGGGGAGAGAAAGGGATGGGGAAAAAAGCTGAAAAACTAACCATTGGGTATCATGCTCCACATCTGAGTAATGAGTTCAGTCATACCCCAGACCTCAGCATCATGCAATATACCTCTGTGACAATCCTGCACACGTACTCCCTGATTCTAAAATAAAAGTTGAAAAATAAAAAAAAAAAAGATTTGCTTGCTGAGAACTACAAAATACTGCTGAAATTAAAAACTAACTATTTTTCCCCAGCTTTATTGAGGTATAATTGACAAATAAAAACTGTATATATTCAAGATGTACAATGTGATGATTTGCTATACATATACACTGTGAAATGATCACCACAATAAAATTAACATATCGACCACAACACAAAGTTACCCTTTGTACATGTATGTGTGGTGAGGATACTTAAGATCTCTTTTAAGGCTGGGCGCAGTGGCTCACGCCTGTAATCCCAGCACTTTGGTAGGCTGAAGTGGGCGGATCACTTGAGGCCAGGAGTTCGAGACCAGTCTGGACAACATGGCGAAACCCCGTCTCTACTAAAAATACAAAAATTAGCTGGGTATGGTGGCATACGCCTGTAGTCTCAGCTACCTGGGAGGCTCAGGCATGAGAATCACTTGAACCCAGGAGGCAGAGGTTGTATGAGCCGAGACTGCACCCCTGCACTCCAGCCTGAAGAACAGAGTGAGACACTGACTCAAAAAAAAAAAAAAAAAAAATTTCAAGTAAACAGTATGTTGCATCCCTAGAACTTATTCATCTTATAAGTAAAAGTTTACACCCTTTAACCAAGTCTCTCCATTTCTCCTACTTCTCAGACCTTGGCAACTACTGTTCTATTCTCTGCTTCTATGAGTTTGATATTTATAGATTCCACATATAAGTAAGATCATACAGTATCTTTATGTATCTGGCTTCACTTAGTATAATGTCCTCCTGGTTCATCCATGTTGTCACAAATAGCAGGATTTCCTTCTTTTTCAGTGGCTGATTTCCTGAATTTCCTTCTTGATATACATATATATACACATACATATACATGTATATGCACACACACCACATTTTTGTTATCCATTCATCTGTCAACACTTAAGCTGTTTCCATATCTTGGCTATTGTGAATAAAGCTGCAATGAACACGAGGGTGCAGGTATGCCAAGATACTGATTTCTTTTCGTTTGGATATATGCCCAGAAGTGGAATGGCTGGATTGTAAGGTAGGTTTTTGTTTTTTTTGGTTTGTTTTTGTTTTTTTTTTTTTAATTTTTTGAGGAACTTTCATACTGTTTTTGTTTGTTTTTGAGACAGGGTCTTGCTCTGCTGCCCAGGCTGGAGTGCAGTGGTGCAATCAGGGCTCACTGCAGCCTTGACCTCCTGGGTTCAAGGGATCCTTCTGCCTCAGCCTCCAGAGTAGCTGGGACTATGGGATACATGCCACCACACCTAGTTAATTTTTAAATTTTTTTGTAGAAACAAGGAGGTCTCACTATGTTGTCCAGGTTGGTCTTGAACTCCTGGGCTAAAGTGATCCTCGTGTGAGGATCAGCCTCCCAAAGCATTGGGATCACAGGTGTGAGTCACTGCACCTGGCCTCATACTGTTTTCCATAATGGCTACACCAATTTACATTCCCATCAACAGTGTACAAGGGTTCCCTTTTCTCCACACCTTTGCCAACACTTAAAGAACACCTAATTTAATGAAAGGACATCCATGTTCTTGGACTCGAAGACTTCATATTATTAAGAGACAATACTACCCAAGCAATATACAAAGTTAACACAATGCCTATCAAAATCCCAGCTGGCTTTTTGGACCCAACTTGACAAGCTGATCCTAAAATTCATGTGGAAATGCAAAGGACTCAGAGGAACCAAAATAATCTTGAGAAAGGAAAACTAAGTTGGAAGACTCATATTTTTATGGTGAATTTATTGTCAACAAGGGTGCCAAGGCTATTCAATGGGCGAATAGTCTTTTGAATAAATGGCACTAGAAAAACTGGATGTCCACGTGGAAAGAATGAAATTGGCCCCCTACCTCAAACTATATACAAAAATTAACTCAAAATGGATCAAAGACCCAAATTTAAGAGCTAAAATTTAAAACTCTTAGAAGAAAATATAGGAGAAAATCTTTATGACCTTGGATTAAGCAATAGTTTCTTAGATATGACACAAAAAGCACAAAGTAACCAAAGAAAACATTGAGAAATTGGACTTTATCAAATTTAAAAAAAAATTATGCCACAAAGGACACCATCAAGAATGTGAAAAGACAACGCACAGAATGGAAGAAAATATTTGTAAATCATACATCTGATAATGGTCTAAGTATCCAGAATATATAAAGAACTCATAACTCAACAATAAAAAGACAAAAAGATACCCAATTAAAAACTGGGTAAAAGGGTTAGGCGCAGTGGCTCATGCCTATAATCCTGGCACTTTGGGAGGCCAAGGTGGGAGGACTGCTTGAGACCAGGAGTTCAAAACCAGCCAGGGCAATATGGCGAGACCTCAACTCTACAAAAAATAAAATAATAAAACAAAAACTGAGCAAAGGATTTCAATAGCTATTTCTCCAAAGACAATAAAAGAAGATACATGAAGGACCTATAGGCATATAAAAAGATGCTCAACAATATTAGTCTTCAGAAAAATGCAAATCAAAACCACAATGAGATACCACATCACACCCACCAGGATGTCTACAATAAAAAAGACAGATAACAAGTGTTGGTAGAGATGTGGAGAAAGGGAAGTCTTTTCAACAGATGAAGCTGTTAGGATATTCCTAGAGGAAAGAAAAAAGAACCTTGACCCCTTACTTCACAGCATTCATAAAAATTAATTCAAGATGAACCATGGACTTAAACATAAAACTATAAACCATATGAAAGTTTCCTTGTAACTTGGGTGTAGGCAAAGGTTTCATGGGCCACAGAAAGTGGTAACTACAATAGAAAAACTTTGATGAATCAGACTTCATCAAAATTAAATACTTTGTCTCATTAAATGAGACCATTACAAAAATGAATGGCAATATACAGACTGGAGAATATATTTATAAAACATGTATCTGAGAAGGGACTTGTATAATCCAGAATATATAAAGAATTTCTGTAAGTCCATAATAAAAAGGGCAAATAAAATGGGCAAATGACTTGAACAGGCACTTCACAAAGAAAGATATACAAAGGCCAACAAATACATGAAAAGGTACTCAACATCATAGTCATCAGGGAAATACCGATTAAAACCACGATGAGATGCCACTATACAGACGCTAGAATAACTAAAATTAAAAATGCTGGTGAGGGTGTGGAGCTCTCATACATTGCTGGTGTTAGTGCAGCCAATTTGGAAAACTTCCATTTCTTAAAAAGTCAAACACTTATTCTATGACCCTGCAATTCTACTTCTAGGTATAATTCAAGAGAAATGAAAACATGTTTACAAAAAAAAAAAACTTATATAGGGATGTTCGTTGCAGCTTTATTCACAGTAACCCAAAACTAGAAATCATTTAGCTGTTGGTGAATAGTAAAATAGATAAACAAATTTGGTATATTCATAAAATGGAATATTATCCTGCAGTTAAAAAAAAGAAAGAGCTGGCTGGGCGGATCACCTGAGGTCAGGAGTTCCAGACCAGCCTGACCAACGTGGAGAAACCCCGTCTCTACTAAAAATACAAAATTAGCTGGGCGTGGTGGTGCAAGACTGTAACCACAGCTACTCGGGAGGCTGAGGCAGGAGAATCACTTGAACCCGGGAGGCAGAGGTTGCAATGAGCCGAGATCGCGCCATTGCACTCCAGCCTGGGCAACAAGAGCGAAGCTCCATCTCAAAAAAAAAAAAAAAAAAAAGAGCTACTGTTACATACACAACATGGATCAATCTCAAAAACATGTTGAATGACAGAAGCCTTACACAAGAATGTATATTATATTGTTCCATTTATATGAAGGTCTAGAATGGGCTAAGCTAATCTATGGTGAAAAAATTAGCTAGGCATGGTGACTTACATCTGTAATTCCAGCACTTTGGGAAGCCAACGTGGGAAGACTCTATGAGCCTAGGAGTTCAAGACCAGCCTGGACAACATGGCAAGACCCCATCTCTACAAAAAAATTAAAAACTTAGCCAGGCGGAGTGGTGCATACCTGTGGTCCCAGCTACTCGGGAGGCTGAGGTGCAAGGATGGCTTGAACCAGGAGGTCAGGGCTGCAGTGAGCTGTGTTTGCACCACTACACTCCAGCCTTTGCAAAAGAGCAAGACCTTGTCTCAAAAAACAACAAGAAATAATCAACAGCGGTTGACTCTAATGGGTGTGGAGAAGACTGACTGGGAAGGGGCATGAGGGAACTTTCTCTGGAGTAATGGCAGTATTCTCTATTAGGTGGGCAAGGCTTCAGGCCAAATCTGGCACATCACCTGTTTTTGTGAGCAAAGGTTTATTGGAACACAGTCGCGCCTATTTGTTTACATATTTATGGTTGTTTTCATGCATAGAACAGCAGAACTGAGTAGCTGCAACAGAGATTATATAGTCTGCAAAGCCTACAATATTTACTATCTAGACATTTACAGAAAAAGGCTGTCAACACCTCTTCTATGTCTTGATAATGGTTGGGGTTACACAGGTGTAAGCATTTGTCGAAACTCATGAATTATGATTTATGCATTTTACTGTATATAAACTAAAAAATATAAATACTGAGTTCTAGTCAATGATACGTATTTATGGATGATGTATACTGATGTTAGCAACTTCCTTTAAACTTTGAAATGCACCAGAAAAATAAAATGGATTAATAAAGGGATAAAGGGATAAATAGGTATGTGATAGAGCAAATAGAGCAAAAGTTAACTGTATAATTTAGGTGTTAGGTGCGCCACTGCACTCCATCCTGGGCGAAAGAGTGAGACTCCATCTCAAAAAAATAAAACAAAACAAAACAAAAAACAATTAAGTTGTCTCTAGAAATAACAAGTAATTTTTCACTGCTACAATTTTTTCCAATATTCTGTATATTTCAAATTTTTCTTAGTAAGATGTCGGGGAAAACTTTTTAATTAGGTAAGGAAAGTATACAACACATGCAATCTGCCCACAGAATGAACATTAAAGTCCAAAATACTTTGTTAATTACATCTGTGTAGTGCAGGAAAACAAAAACAAAAACAAAAACAAAAACAAAAAAAAAAAAGGAAGAAGAAAAAATGGTTTGTTAAACCCCTTAATCTAAAATCATAAATCCCAGAATAGCATGCCCCTGTCTGAAGAAACTTCAGCTGCAAAGATCTTTATTTATTCTCACTCAGTCCTGTTAGGAGTCAGCACACACATACTGAAATCCATTATAAATTTATAATGTATTGATGAAGAGGAGATTTTATAAATAATGGGATTCCTAGGGTTGGTGTGAGGATGTACATGTAATGTCTTTGGAATAGTATTTGGCAATAAGAATCACTCAACAGTATTATCTCACAAAGGCAAATGCTTTATTATAAATGTAGAACAATAAGAGAACCATAGGTTCCAAACGTTTTAGGACTAAAGGATCTTGGAAAGCTACACTTGCCTCCTTGCTGTTTTCCAAACATGCCAGATAAACTTCTCCCTTAGGGCCTTTGCACCTGTTATTCCCTCTGTCTGAAATATACATTACTGACTCCCTCACTTCCTTCAAGTGTCTGCTCAAATGTTACCTTCTCAATGAGACCTAATCTGATGGCCATCTTCCTTAAAACTGCCACCCACTTTCCTCCTTTTCCTGCTCTACATTTTCCCCAAAGCACCTTGTACTATATAATTTCCTTTTTATAATGGTTATTGACAATCTTTCCCCATTAGACAACAAACCTCAATGACAGAAGGGGTTTTTGTATTTTATTCACTGTTATATCCTAAGTAGGTCCTCAAATTTTTTTTTTTAATTGTAGTCATCTGGTCTAATCCCTACACTTTACAGATGAGAACATTTAGAAAAGACCTGAATCAAGGTCACCCAGTAAGTAAGGAAAAGAGTCAGGAACACGGACTGTGATTTCCACTGAAGTGCTATATCTATTATAGTTGACTATCATCCTGACCCTTAAATATCACAGAAAAATCACAATCATCCTCATTTTCCCCCACAAGGATTTACCTTTGGAATTTCTTGGCCTTGTAAATGCTGCTGTGTGTGTAACATAGAAATGCTCTGAAAAGCAGTGGAAGCGTCTACCAGAATGCTAAGTGTCAGGAGATGAACTGAAGATTGCTGATTTGGAAGGGCTATCCCAGAGCTTTGACAGAGGGTCTGCTGTTGTAATTGTGGCTCTGATGACCCAGAAACAGGTGCTAAGCTGTAAGATGGCTACCACTGTGGCTGGTCAGCAGACTGCTGCTGGATGTATGCTGGCTGGTATTGTGCTAGGCTTTTCTGTAGGGGAAAAGTCTGACTGTTGTCTAGTGCCTGAAGTACTTGAGGCTGCTCTAAAGGCCGTATTATATATTGTTGTTCCAGGGCTGCCAGTTGCAACTGTTCTTGCAACGGATGTATAATCTGGACCATGTGTGTAATGGTGTTTGGAATACCTGGTTAACGGCTGAACTTGCTTAGGTGCCTGTGAATGAGGTACCTGCTGCTGGACAGCAGCATGTTGACTAAACAAAGATTGCTGTTGATTTATGGGGCCTTCCTGAGTAGACAACTGATGGGTTTCCTGTGCTTGTCTATGAGATGAATGAGTCATCTGCTGCTGCTGAATGAAAGCTAAGTGAGAAACCTGGCTTGGTGCTAGATGTGATTGGGAAAACTGCTGAGAAATGTGGGGGCTATATCTGTGCCTGTGAAGAGGCCTGCTGAATGGACACCTGCTCAGGGTTTTGAAGCTGTCCTTCCACTGCCCTCTGAGATATAATGCTAGTTGACTGGGCCTGAGCTTTTAGCTCCTGGTGTCCAAAACTGACATCTGCTTGGGATGGAGTCGCTGAAAGCTGGATATTAAATAAAGGCTCAGTAGAACGTGTCCGTGTATCTAAGGTTGATATTAAATACATCCTTTGTTCCAATGTTGAAGAAGAACTACCTTGGGGTTGTGTTAAACAGGCTTGTTGCTCAAAAGTCTGTGCTACAAATGGTGGTACAGAGTATAACTTCTGATCTGCAGAGTTTGTCTGTCATGTGTACTTGCTTGCTATCAGGAGGGCTTATTGTGTATGCCTGCTGGGTTATGAAGATTGCATGTTCAGCTGTCTGGATAGTGTAAGCAGTTTGTCCTAAATAAGATACATGCTCAAGAGACAGTGCCTGATAAGCAGGCTGTTCCATAGGTTGCACAAGGTAAGCTGCCTGGATTACATATGCTGCCTGGTCTGGAAAAGGTGACTGAAGTGGAGGTTGCACTAGATAAGCAGGCTGCACGTGAGTCTTTGCCAAATATGAGGGCTGTACTGCAGCTGGGACTGGATAAGAAGTCTGCATAGAATAGGCTGGCTGTGATCTCGGTGGTTGTACAGTGTAAAGAGGATGCTCCAGGACTGGCAGTGAATAAACAGGCTGTTTATGTAGTGGAGCCTGAATTGAGTAAGTTGGCTGTGATGAGTAAGAAGTTTGTTCCTGGGGACATATCACAAAGGGCAGCTGCTCAGGAGTCTTCAATGGGAAGGATGATAATCCTGCAGGTGGCCCTGGATAAGTGTGTTGAACAGAATAAGAAGGCTGTTCCAGGGACTGAATCACATTTTCAATACCACTCTTTGGCTGTTGCTGACTTGCAAGAGCTTCAGACTCTTGCAGAATATAATCCTGCTGAAAATTTTTCTGTAGAGATGCCAAAATCTTAGGTTGTAAAATTAATAACTGTTGCTGAATAGAGGCTTGGAAACAATGCTCCTTCAAACGCACAGTCTGGCTTTGTGGCATTGAAGAATCTGAAGTTAGAGACTTCCGATGGGTATGGCTGTGATACTGAATGTATCTTTTGGGAAGAATGCCCCCCAATGGAATTAGAAGGGAGCTGAGCTGTACCAGCAGCATTCTGTGCACTGCTCACATGTTGGACAGAAGAATGATTCAACAAAGCTTGAGGGTGATTAACCGGTAAGAAACTAGAAGTTTGGCAGCTGGTGCTTTGGTTAATGCCTAATTCCCACTTCTAGGATCACACTCAAGTTGAAGACCAACTGTTGGATGCTGGGAAGTCATCTGTGAAGCAGACAATATCTGAGGAGAAACTGCAGAAAGAATTGGTTGTGGCCGGGAATGGTGGCTCACACCTGTAATCCCAACATTTTGGGAGGCCCAGACGGGCAGATGTCTTGAGACCAGGAGTTCAAGACCAGCCTGGCCAACATGACAAAACCCCATCTCTACTAAAAATACAAAAATTGGCTGGGCATGCTGGTATGCTCCTGTAGTCCCAGCTACTCGGGAGGCTGCGGTGGGAGAATTGCTTGAACCCAGGAGGCAGAGGTTGCAGTGAGCTGAGATCACACCACTTCACTCCAGCCTGGGTGACAGAGTGAGACTCTGTCTAAAAAAAAAAAGAAAGAAAGGATTGGTTGTGGAACTCCAGTAACTGACAAGTCTAAAGTCATAGGTTGGGCTAAAGTTTTTCTATCTGCTCCAAAGGCCAGCTACAGGTACAAGGAGAATTCAAATTATAAATGCATATACTATGCCCATTTTAATGGGACTTTCCCAGACATACTGATAGAGAAAATAATGCTATGTTTCAAAAATTTCAGCAAATTATCAAAAAGGTGCTAGGTATAGCATTAGTCCTATAAAAATCTTAATACCATGAGTAAATGCTAGTTAACTGAATACACTAAGGGGTTGAGACCAGTGACAGCAGTATAACACTCATGGTTTCTTATTTATTGCATTTACTGTGTAACTCATTCAAACCCTGGCAGAGATTCTGAGTATCCGAATCTGACATCGTCACACACCTGACAGTGGAAGTCCCATGAGAAAGCTCAAAGGATTTCAGTATCATTCCTAAAATGAATATAGATACTCTCTCAGGAAGAAAGGAGAGAATTGGCAGAAATAAATACCGATTGGCTGCAATAATTCCTAGAATTTGGGTTACCATGCTCATAAAAAGACCCATATAATCAAAGTTATTGCTTATGTGGCTTCTATATATTAGGTGAAAAGGGCAGGCTACAAAAAATCGTTATGTATGTGATATACACGTATATATATAAACAAAGTTATACATGTGTACATAGAAAAAAAGATAAATCTAAAGGCTATACCTCAAACATAAACAATAAGTTGTCGGCCGGGCGCGGTGGCTCACGCCTGTAATCCCAGCACTTTGGGAGGCCGAGGCGGGCGGATCACGAGGTCAGGAGATCAAGACAATCCTGGCTAACACGGTGAAACCCTGTCTCTACTAAAAATACAAAAAATTAGCCGGGCATAGTGGCACGTGCCTGTAGTCCCAGCACTCGGGAGGCTGAGGCAGAAGAATCGCTTGAACCTGGGAGGCGGAGGTGGCAGTGAGCCGAGATCGCGCCACTGCACTCCATCCTGGGCGACAGAGTGAGACTCCATCTCAAAAAAACAAAACAAAACAAAACAAAAAAACAATGAGCTGTCTCTAGCTGGAGAAATAACAAGTAATTTTTCACTTTCTTTTTCATAACTTTATGGGCTTTATTTTAAAATAAGCAAATAACACATTGATAATTAAATTTTTGGAACACATTTTAAAATACACATACCTGTATGCTTATGTAAATTGAACCTAAGTTAAATTTAAACACCGATTCAACACACTTTGCATTATAGGATTAGAAAGAGGCAAATCAAACTCCCACACGAGCTCAATTACAAATAGGCACCATATCACTTATAAATACTAGTCAAATATCTGGCACCTTCAACTATATCAAATCAAATCTACCCCTAGCAGATTTTAAATGCATCTGGCATTTGTCAAGTACATGCATGCTTTCCCCTATAAGACTGGGCTCTTTGAGGGCAAGGATCATGTTTATTTTATTTCATATCCCCAGAAGGTGGTAATCATTAAAAGTCTGATGATGAACTGATAATATACTAATTTCTTAAAAGATGCACCAGCAGCTAGCTAAACCAGGCACTCTCTGTTAGCTAGTAGCTATCAGATCATCTCACTCCTAGAGAGGGAAGACAAATGCAAGGTATGGTAGGAAGTGAGGGGAGAAAATGGGGTAATGGCAAAGAAAAATGCAACCATGCATCCAGAATCCATAACCTAGGGAACCAGGATACAGTCTTAATATATAAACTCACACAAAGACTGTTAACTCATTGTCAGAAATGAATAATGCTGACTTTAAGAGTCTGAAAGACAAAAACACTTCTTATTTCTCCTACAGAAATAAACATGAACCAAAACAAGAGTTTAGATGAACATGCTAAAAATTATGAAAATCTATGAAATACTATTTCTAATTAACTGCAACATACATCCCTCTATGTTCAAATCAGGTTGGAAAAGTTTAATACAAAGAACAAATAATCATTAATAAGAGGAAGAGATCAGTCCTAAATAAATCTTTTGTTCACATATACTGACTTCTCTGTTTCTTCTCCAATTATACAAGCAGTATCTCAAGATTCTAGTTACACAATGTTAGGCACATTAAGAGGAATGTCTTGGGCCAGGTGCTGTGGCTCATGCCTGTAATCCTAGCACTTCAGGAGGCCAAGGCAGGCGGATCACCTGAGGTCGGGAGTTTGAGACCAGCCTGACCAACATGGAGAAACCCCGTTTCTACTAAAAATACAAAAAATTAGCTGGGCATGGTGGCTAATGCCTGTAATCCCAGCTACTTGGGAGGCTGAGGCAGGAGAATCGCTTGAACCTCGGAGGTGGAGGTTGCAGTGAGCCGAGATTGCACCATTGCACTCCAGCCTGGGCAGCAAGAGTGAAACTCCGTCACACACACACACACAAAAAGAGGAATGTCTTGGGTGAAGGAAAGCATAAACAACTTTTAGCTTTTGGTGACCTTTCTCTAAACTATAATGAATTTATAAAAGAGAACCTTTGCCTGTCAGAAAATCTAGGCAGTATTAAATTTATTTAAATGAATACAGAACCTCTAAAATGTGTCTTACCTTTATCTGTGGGACCTTCTGAACAGTTAATGGGGAAACCTGGGGTTGTGAAACAACTGTTGGTCCAAGCACATGTACAGGTAAAACAGTGGACTGACCTTGTACCAAAGGCAAAATCTGCGGCTGAGTCAGCTTTGGCTGCTTCTGTAACTGTTAAAATAAGGGAAAAAAAAGATTAAAGATAAACTTTCCCATTTACAGTAAGTACACTGATTATATATTTAAATATAACAGTTCACCTCACCCCTGAAACTTGCTGGTAATGTCCTACTAGTTGCTGAGATGAATAAATTTGTCCTGGGACATTTATTTCAGCCTGCGGGATGTTAGAAACCATTTGAGAGCCCATCGTTTGATTTGAGGAATAGGCTACACTGGGCTGACTTGAAGTATCTGAATGTATAACTGATGCAGCTCCTGCCTCAGACAAATTGTCACCTATAACAAAGAAAATAAGTAACAAGTAGAAGGGAAAACTTGAAGCACAAAATGTCCAAATGGTATAGGTAATGGTGTTTCTTTAACAGCTTTTTTACTCTGAGAACCTGACATAGCTTCAAATAAAATATTTACACTACAGCATTAATCAAAAACCGGCATGTAAACTCTTATCAAGCAATGAAATGTTGACATTGTAGTATAACTAAAATTTTCTTAGTAAAGCAAACCTAAAAACAGAGAATCAGACAAAAATCAACTCCATTTGCTGGCCATGTCACATATATCCCTAACTAATCTACTCTTGACATAAGGATTTCAGTAAAATATGTCATATTCTCTTTCTCCTATAACCTAGAATACTGTCTTTGTAGAACAATAGGTTATTACTATGCAAATACTGTGTCCTTCTGGAAAAGAAAATGCATTACAGCAGAAAATTAGAGGAATTGTGTTAA
The DNA here is from genome assembly GCF_037993035.2 of Macaca fascicularis. Taxonomy (NCBI): domain Eukaryota; kingdom Metazoa; phylum Chordata; class Mammalia; order Primates; family Cercopithecidae; genus Macaca; species Macaca fascicularis. The sequence goes on from NC_088395.1 coordinate 54,275,899, forward strand.
TGTTATACTTGAGGGTCCCTTCTAAAATACAAAGGATCTTAAAGACTAGAAAATTCCTTCTTGAGGAATAAATTTTATCTTTAGTTCTAAATTTTCTTTATTAAAAGATTTATGTGGCTGGGCGTGGTGGCTCATGCCTACAAACCCAACACTTTGGGAGGCTGAGGCGGGCAGATGGCTTGAGCCCAGGAGTTTGAGACCAGCCTGGCCAATATGGTGAAACCCCATCTCTACCAAAAGAAAATACAAAAATTAGCCAGGTGTAGTGGCATGCACTTGTAGTCCCAACTACTCAGGTGGCTGAGGTGGGAGGATCACTTGAGCCTGGGGAGGTTGAGGCTGCAGTGAGTCATGATCGCACCACTGCACTCCAGCCTGGGTGACAGAGCAAGGCCCTGTCTCAAAAAAAAAAAAAAAAAAAGATTTATGTTAGACCCTCAAAAATGACAATAAGGTTATTTATACCCCAAACTAAACCACATGATAGATTATAATCCTTCTGCAACTAGCACCTTAGAAGAATCACTTAACAGAACAGTTTCTTAATTTTAAAATAAGGAAACTAGCTGGCTTGTCTATTTTGGGGGTTTTCTGAAGGCTTGATAAAATGATAGATAACAGAATGCTCTGAAAAACACAGAAGTGCTATTTAAAGACAAGCAAATACACAAAAAAGAAAAGAAACAGAATGCGCCATTGACCACTGCCCTTCAAAATAAATAAAGATTAGGGAATATAATTGCACATGTGTTTGCTTTTACGACCTGTAACTGTGTTACCTGCAACAGAGGAGCAGTGCTGCTGTGGTTTTCTTTGTAGAAGCTGTTGTCTAACATGTTGATCAACTTCAGTTTCTTCACATTCAGCCCCAGTTTGCTGAGTGGGAGCAGGGGGCAAAGTTATATTCTGGGGCTGAGGGAATACATTCCCCATAGACTTGCACTGAGAATCCCTGCGTTCTTCCAAACAGCCAGCAGGCTTCTTCTCTCTTGTCTTCTTTATCGGTGTCACCCGGTCTCTAATGGATTTAGCAACAGCTTTGGAATCACTTTCATGGAAGAACCCAGACTTGACCTACAAACAAAACACAGTAAGCAAAAACTACTTCTTTAACATTTAAGATTTTAACTTTTTTTTTTTTTTTGAGACAGAGTCTAGCTCTATTGCCCAGGCTGGAGTGCAGTGGCACGATCTCGGCTCACCACAACTTGAATCAGGTTCAAGTGATTCTCCTGCCTCGGCCTCCCAAGTAGCTGGGATTACAGGTGCCCGCCACCACGCCCAGCTAATTTTTTTGTATTTTTAGTAGAGACGGGGTTTCACTGTGTTGCCCAGGCTGGTCTTGAATTCCTGACCTCGTGATCCACCGCCTCAGCCTCCCAAAGTGCTAGGATTACAAGCATGAGCCACCACGCCTGGCCAATTTTAACTTTTTCTTTTATTTTCACTAGCAGTTATTTTATGCCCCCAAATTCCAAATTAACAGTTAATCTGTTTCTATATTCTCTCTTAAACAAAGACATACATAAATGCCAGAGCCTCTAATTGGCATGAGAAATATCAATAGTATTACCAAGCATTGTTAAAATAAATTCAGGCTTTAAACAAAAACAAACAAAACTTGATGTTTCAGAATATGCAGTCTTATCACAGGTAATTTAGAACTGCCATTACGTTTTTTGAAGGATTAAAAAGGTTTTCTCATTCAGCAACATTAAGTGTCTACAATATGCGCAGTACTAGGCACCAGATACAGGTGACTAAGTTGGTCCTTTGTCCTGTATGAGCACACTATCGGGTGGTGTGAAATGGACATAACTTAACTTGAAATGAGCTGCTGTAAAAGTCTTTAAGTAGGAGCACATTGCATCTCTGGAGGTAATAGAGTAAGTGTTTTCACAGAAGAATTCTATTTTATTTGATTTGTTTCTGAGAGACAGGGTCTCACTCTGTTGCCCAGGCTACAATGCAGTGGTACCATGATAGGTCAATGCAGCCTCAACCTCCCAGGCTCAAGTGATCCTCTCACCTCAGCCTCCCGAGTAGCTGGGATCACAGGCATGCACCACCACACCTGGCTAATTTTTAATTTTTTGTAGAGACAGGGTCTCCCTATATTGCTCGGGCTTTGGTCTCGAACTCCTGGGTTCAAGCAATCCTCTCACCTCGGCCTCCCCAAAATGCTGGGATGACAGGCATGAGCCACCGCATCCAGCCTGGAAGGTAAATTCTGACCTGAATTAAAGCCAAAAAAGGAACATGCACACTATTGACGGATGTGCAGAAGTTTAGAGTGGAGACCAACATTCTAGGCAGAGGCAAGTATGCTAACAGCAAAGTACTACGTCTTACTAGGCATTAGAGGAGAAAAGAAGAGAAGGTTCTGCCTTCTCATCTCAGAGGAACAAGGCTGAACAGTAGAGAAGATCATTTGAGGAGGTACCATGACATATCATTCTCAGTCCTGCAATCTGCTTTAAGATGCTCCCTCTTAATCCCCAAACCTGTGCTTATATCACTCCCATCACTGTGTTTGCTATAATACATAGCACAATTGGCCTTAATCTAGGGAGATTATCTCAGTGAATCTTTTACCAGCTGCTGACACTAGAAGGATTCAATATGCCATTGCTGGCTTTGAAGATGGGGTGGAGACATGTGAAAGGACTGAAGAGTGGCTTCCAGGAGCTGAAAGTGGACCCAACCACTCCCATGTCCCCTGAAGACATGGAATTTAGGAAATTCAAAATTAAATACAGGAGTGAAGCAGAGAAGTCAAGGAAGGTGGTAATGGGAAATGCCAGGGTGATAGTTGTGTACCAGATGTCCAAAATAATCATTCCAGTTTAGAACAGTATGATCAGAAAGACATGTTAAAGGTTATCATTTCCAAGTTCCCACTGTCATTGCCCCATCCTTCTTTTTAACCTGAGGTCAGAATGCCCAGGTGAGCCTCGGCTGGTTTTGAGTACATACTGCTGTGGCTCCTGCACACCCTCCTACCAGCACTGCAGCTGCCTGGAGCAGGTGTGGACATGCATTTCACCCCACAGAAGTTGCCTGCTGTGATCTATTGAGGGTGGGGGCTAGTCACAGAGAGATTGGAAGCAAAGAGTCAGAGTGGCCCACTTCCCATCAAACCATATGGTAACCAGACAACTAATTTCTGGTCTGCACAATAGCCCTGCCGGTGACCTGACTATGCTGAGGCATAGGTGTATTTTCCTGGCCTCATTTAGAACCTTACCCTCTCACTTCCCCAGAAGTAGCTCTTGTAAACTCTTAGGGAAACTGAAGCCACACTTGCTATGACTGAGAAATTCTCTTCAGCTTATCCTCTTCTGGGACTCTTCACCTAATTGTACCAATACTGCCCCTTCCCACCAGCTAGGTGCATGCTTGCCATTCAGTCTTCAAAACAAAACAATACATTACATAGGTAAACTATGATGAAAAACAAAGAAATGAGTAACACAAAACTCTGGGTAGAGGGCCGGGCACAGTGGCTCACACCTGTAATTCCAACACTTTGGGAAGCCGAGGGGAGAGGATCACTTAAGGTCAGGAGTTGGAGACTAGCCTGGCTAACATGGCTAACATGGTAAAACCACATCTCCGCTGGGAGTAGTGGCAGGCACCTGTAATCCCAGTAACTCGGGAGGCTGAGACAGGAGAACTGCTTGAACCTGGGAGGTGGAGGTCGCAGTGAGCCGAGATTGTGCCACCGCACTCCAACCTGGGCGACAGAGCGAGACTCCATTTCAAAACAAAACAAAAAAAAGTCTAGGTAGATATTACTCATGGTGATGAGGGAGGAAAATGCAAATGAGAGAGGCACTCAGATGGCTTTTAAGGTAATGGTAATGTTCTATTTCTTAATAAATGTAGAGCTTTATTATTCTTTACACTCTACATACAAATTTAATATACTGTGTCATAGTGATATAGTTCACAACCACATAACAATTTAAAGAAAAAAGGAGAAGGCCGGGCTCAGTGGCTCACGCCTGTAATCCCAGCACTTTGGGAGGCCGAGGCAGGTGGATCACAAGGTCAGGAGTTCAAGACCAGCCTGGCTAACACGGTGAAACCCCGTCTCTACTAAAAATACAAAAAATTAGCCGGGCGTGGTGGCGGGTGCCTGTAGTTCCAGCTACTTGGGAGGCTGATGCAGGAGAATGGCGTGAACTCAGGAGGCAGAGCTTGCAGTGAGCCAAGATCGCGCCACTGCACTCCAGCCTGGGTGACAGAGTGAGACTCCATCTCACAAAAAAAAAAAAAAAAAAAAAAAAAAAAAAGGAGAAAATGAGAGGAAAGAAAGCAATGAAAAGGAGAAAGGAATGAACCCTGATAAAATAAGAGGTGAGGGGAATAGTGGTATGATTAACTTACCATTTCATATGCTACTTCCTCAGGTGTATCTGTTTCTAAATTGAAACTAAATTCAATAGCTTCATTGTCTTTGTGTTTGCCTTTCAATTTTTTAGGGTCTTCAACCCAGAGTCTTAAAGCCAGGGATGAATTTGAGCAATCATCTTCTTCTGCTAACTCCACCCTCAGTCCTGTATCCTCAGCAAAAAATGCATGGTTTAATAGGTCCCTGATAGACAACCTAATAAACGAAACACATATCTCATTATCAGTTCTTCCAATCATAGCAAGATGTAGACCCTTTAATTACTAAAAATTAATTGTATAAAAGCAAAAAACTTATTTGAAATTTTCTATCAATTTAATCATTAATCTGCCTTGTTATAAAAACCACATCTCTTTCTTTAACAGATCCTGTGGAAGCAAAAACAACAAAAAATCTTATATCCAACTTATTACCAGGGATGCAAAGAAATCCCAACTAACATGCATACGGAGTGACTTCAATTAAAAACGAATTATTGGCCGGGCGCGGTGGCTCACGTCTGTAATCCCAGCACTTTGGGAGGCCGAGGCGGGTGGATCATGAGGTCAGGAGTTCGAGACCATCCTGGCTAACATGGTGAAACCCCGTCTCTACTAAAATTACAAAAAATTAGCCGGGCGTGGTGGCATGCACCTGTAGTCCCAGCTACTTGGGAAGCTGAGGCAGGAGAATGGCGTGAACCCGGGAGGCGGAGCGGAGCTTGCAGTGAGCCGAGACTGTGCCACTGCACTCCAGCCTGGGCGACAGAGCGAGACTCCGTCTCAAAAAAAAAAAAAAAAAAACCGAATTATTAACCAGTAATACATCTAAATAACAAAGTTTAACATACACAAAATTATGCCTAGTGAGAATTGGAGAAGTAGCTTAGTACATGTTAGGCAAATTTCCCTAAGCCACTGGCTTAAGTTACTCAGACTCAAACAGTAGATTCTCAGCAAAGGGAACCAAAAACTCTTGCAGATTTATAAACTCTAAAGTACATTAAAAATTCAAACTCTTTTTACGAATGTTATAAATAGAAGTCACTGTCTCCATCAATAATCTAGTCAGTGTACTTTACAGAATGCCATGGGTGAAGCTAATGTGGTTCCGCAAAGTCCAGTGGTTTTCGTACTTAACTCTGGTTTTAGACCAGAGTATACATATAATGGATACAACCCTAGCCTAGTATTAGGGATTAACCATCTCTGAAGAGAAACAAAGGACATAGCTTCAAAAGATTTGTTTACAAGCTGGATAAGTTAATTTAGTTTTCTTTTACTAACTTTTAAAAAAGATACATAATATTTAAACTCTCTGTATTACAGGTCAGGGAGAGCTGAAACTGATATACTGCATAATGTCTACAGAGACCTCTTCCTATACTACTTAAAGAGAAAAAGTATATACACAGCATGATATCCTGTAAGTTGAGGATTTTCAACCCCCTACATTTTTAGTGAACAAGTGACATATACTTAACTAAGACAGTGTCATAAATAGAACAAGCCATAATTCCATACAAAGTTGATTTTTTTAAAAAAAAAGATAAAGCTGCTCAAATGAATTACTTTTAAGACTAACGCGAGATGTGTGTGTGTGTGTGTGTGTGTGTGTGTGTGTGTGTGTGTGTGTTTTTGAGACGGAGTGCAGTCATGTGATCTTGACTCACTGCAACCTCTACTTCCCGGGTTCAAGCGATTTTCCTGCCTCAGCCTCCCAAGTAGCTGGGACTACAGATGTGTGCCACCACGCCCAGCTAATTTTTGTATTTTTTAGTAGAAACGTGGTTTCACCATGTTGGCCAGGATGGTCTCAATCTCTTGATTTTGTGATCCGCCCGCCTCAGCCTCAGGCGTGAGCCACTGTGCCCGTCCCTAAGACTAAAGTGAAATGTGTTTAAGGAGGCACAACCAAGTAAAGCCTCTGCCTCCCAATAAAAATTTTTACTGTTTTATAGTGAATTTTTACTGTAAAATGTTTATTATTTACAGTAACATTATTTTGGTTTATTAGTTTGCTTGTTTGCTTGCTTGTTTTGGGATGGCGTCTCACTCTGTTGCCCAGGCTGGAGTGCAGTCGCAAGATCTCGGCTCACTGCAACCTCCACCTCCCAGGTTCAAGCAATTCTCCTGCCTCAGCCCCCAGAGTAGCTGGGAGTATAGGCACCCACCACCACACCCAGCTAATTTTTGTATTTCTTGTAGAGCTGGGGTTTCATCATGTTGGCCAGGCTGGTCTCAAACTCCTGACCTCAAGTGATCTGTCCGCCTCAGCCTCCCAAAGTGCTGGTATTACAGGTGTGAGCCACCGCACCCAGCCTGTTTGTTTTTAAGACAGGGTCTTACTCTGTCATCCAGGCTAGAGTACAATCATAGTTCATTGTAGCCTCCAACTCCTGGGCTCAAGCAATCCTCCCACTTCAGCCTCCCCAGGGGCTGGGACTACAGGCGTGTGCCACTATGCCTGGCTAATTTTTTCATTTTAATATTTTGTAGAGACAAGGGTCTCATTTTGCTTCCCAGGCTGTTCTTGAACTCCTGGCCTCAAGTGATCCTCCTGCCTCAGCCTCCCAAAGCACTAGGATTACAGGGGTAAGCCACCACCCTCAGCCTATTATCC